>NC_091950.1:360417221-361684982 GCF_031021105.1 Erythrolamprus reginae | reverse complement strand
ATCATAAACAATCAGGTGAAAAAAGAATGACAACAGGAAATTTATTTAGATATATTTCAGGTTATGATAAAGTAATAGTACACAATCCCCATTTGAAGAAAAAAATATTACTTGTGCAGTTGAGCTGCCTATCTCTACAAATTATTTCCATTTTTTTTTTCCTTGTAATTATGTTGTGTAAAAATTGGTCAAAGCTCTATGTTAGAATCTATTTTCATGGCATTGATAGATAGATAAGTAGATAGAATGATAGCACAATCTCTTGAGGTTTATAGTTATTTTCTGTATTCTGTTTTGACTCCCCCTTAGCTATTTTTTCAAATTAAATTGTGAGAACTCCATATCACTGAATATAAATATTCTTGTTTTTCAGATGATCAAAAATAAAGATCCCACATCACCTACACAACGCTATATTGACAGCAAGGTTGTGAAAACAAGAGCTGAGGGAGAGTGGTTATCTTTTGATGTAACTGAGGCTGTACATGAATGGCTCCATCACAAAGGTGATAGTAATTAATTATTTTAGAGTTAACCTGTATTAAATCTGAACGATTTGAAGTCTTGCCTGACCTGATATAAAGCAAATTTTCTTTCTCTTATATTTTACAGACAGAAATTTGGGACTTAAGATCAGTTTACATTGTCCATGCTGTACATTTGTGCCTTCAAGTAATTATATTATCCCAAATAAAAGTGAAGAATTAGAAGCAAGATTTGCAGGTAATAAATAAAAATTTAAAAATAAAATAATTGTGTAATGAATGTGAAAAGTTTCAGCAGATCTTATATGTCCAGTATTGCTAAATTCAACTAGTGAAAACATAGCATCTCAGACCGTGTGTGAGAAGAGATCCTTAAACAATTTATTTATTTTATTTATTTATTTATTTTGTCCAATACACAATGAGAGTTTTAGTGGGTATATATCTATATACACGTAGTGAAATACATGATGAAGGTTATAGAGGAGATACTCATAGTAAAATATATCTAAGAAATAATAGAAAAGAAGATAAAGTAATAGAACATATTAATGAAAGAATAGAAGAAGAGATATAGGAATAGAAGAAAGGTATAGGAGATATAGGAGAGCAATAGGACAGGGGATGGAAGGCACTCTAGTGCACTTGTACTCGCCCCTTACTGTATAGTAAGCAACATCAGCAGCAGCCATCATACACAAATCTGATTTTCTGTAAAAACTGCTGAACATATTTTTGTTTAAAGTAGTTAGCATGATAATGGATTGGAACATGTTTAGTAAATTACTTCTTAGCATAATTTTCTTGCTACCTTCATTAGTACTCATGCAAATATTTCTGCCTATGTGATATTTGTGTATTCATCTTGCAACTTGCTTAGGGATTCATAATTTTGAGCCTCCAGCCATAAGCTCTTTATGTGCTAAGCACCGATGCTAACAGAAACATACATTCAGAATGTAAATGTTTAATTTCAACCCTGGCCATTATCTATCTGCTGTGTCAAAAGTACAGCCCAGGATATTAATAGGGTCTATATGTTAATGAATGTAACTAGATTTACAAATTATCTATGTTAACTGTTTGGGTTATGATCACTGAGGCTGATTCTCTACCTCAGGGGTGTCAAACTGGTGGGCCGTATTCATCATGCGCAGGCCACGCCCACCCCAGTTCCACAAAGGGAAAAAACGCATCGCAATACGTCATGATACATCACGTGGCATGATTGAGTTTGACACCCGTGCTCTAACTGCTTCTTTTAGATCTTTATCTCCATGGATCTAAAGTGACACACTATTTCCTATGGCCCTTCTGTGAAAAGAATTTATTTTTGCTTGGGACTGAAAAAATATTATGTTGATATTCATAATCATTGTGGGACAAGGAAAACTATCTCCAAACTTATGACTGATAATTGATATGAACAAAGCAAGTGTTCCTGATGTGAAATAATTCAGAGATAATAAGAGTATAGGATATTTAATGTAATGCAGATCCCTGCTTCCCACATTCATGTATCAGCCTGTCGTAAATCAGTCCAGCTGATGCCAGCACATCCGATTATTATTCTGTGATTTAAATTTCTTGTGAAGAGATGCTTTATATAATTTGTTCCAAAAAAAAAGCAACACAATATTTATTACCAAAATGTATTTTTTAAAGGTATTGATGACCACCCTTATTCCAGTGGTGAAAAAGCTTTAAAGTCCAGTAGGAAAAAATACAGTGGGAAGAGCCCACATCTTCTGCTAATGTTATTACCCTCCTACAGACTTGAGTCCCAACAATCCAGTCGGCGGAAGAAGCGTGCTTTAGATGCTGCCTATTGCTTTAGGTAATTACATTATAAGATGTTAAGGCTTTTATGCATGTGTAAATATATATATATATCTTCTTTTTATTTATAATTTTAACATTTTAATCCCATTCTGTTGAAAGGGATTAAAATGTTTAATCCCATTCTGTTTAACATTTTAATCCCATTCTGTCACTTGCAACCCCCATCCCTGCCCACATAACTGGATAAATTTTTTTATTCCTCTGGATTTGTTCCTCAAAGTCTTGAAGGGCTACAGCTGCTGAAGGACTTGGGTGGCTGCTTTGATGAAGACACTTCTTCAGTATACTTGGCAAAGGAACCATTGAGCAGCTGCTTCATAACTTCAGCAAGCAGATCAAAAATTGTGTGTGGGGTGTGGAGAGGAGTGGGAACTTCATACACATCGGATTATATATATTCAAACCTAATTCTCATTTGTTCATTTTCTGGCAATCTAGACTAACTGCATTTTTACTGAAGAATAACATTTGCTTTTATTTGCACCTTTGTTAAAATCCCTGTGACATTTTGGCTGTCCAAAAGGTAGGCTATCTCCATTCTGAAAAATTAAACAAACAGAATTGTTATGCTCCAGTAATATGTCTCGAGTGTATAAAATAAGAGCATATGCTCAAAATCATATAGTAACAGAGCAGCTGCTCATTTAGTGCCAGATATAATAAAAGGTGGGTTGGAATCAGTTAGGGTCTGATTGAGGCTCAGTTGCAGCAAGAGACAGTGGCTTTTCAAAGCCTTCTGATAGCAGGATATTCCATTTTGGACACTTGGAAAGATTGCATTTCCTGTGCAAAACTGGCTTGTAATAGGGAGATTCTCCTAGACCAGACCTGGGCAAAGTGTGGCCTGCGGGCCGGATGCGGCCCGCCCATTGTTTGTGACCAGCCCACGGAGGTAGGAAGGAAGGAAGGAAGGAAGGAAGGAAGGAAGGAAGGAAGGAAGGAAGGAAGGAAGGAAGGAAGGAAGGAAAAATTCTCTTTCCATGCCCGTTTGCAAAAGTCCAATAAATGCTCATTTTTTAATTGTTCAACATGACCCACAAATCTATTGACTTTTTATTAAGGCCATGAAGACCTGATAATCTACCTTATATCCCCCCCAGTGTGTTAAGAGCTCCTTTTCCTGGCTATATTAATAACCGTGACAATAGTTTTATTCAATCACTCTAGAGACAGACAGATGACAGACGGACAGATTATTGTTTTAATGTTATTATGATATATGCTTCCCAGAGTAACTTGTTCAGCTGGGTAAGTACTCGTGGAGGAGGTTCGTAAGGCGAAAAGTTCGTAAGATGAAACAATATTTCCCATAGGAAACAATGTAAAATCAATTAATGCGTGCAAGAAAAAAAACGCAAAAACGGTGCTCCACTGGGTGCCGCCGCCCAGCTGTCACCTTTTGAAACAGCCGGGTGCTTCTCAGCGTTCTCCCGAATGCCAAACCTGGAAGTTCAGCAAAGTTTCAGGTTTGGGAGGCCGCCGAGAAGCCCTGCTGCCTGGCTGTCGCCTTTTGAAACAGTCGAGGGGTTTCTCGGCATCCTCCCGAACCCGAACGCCAAACCCGAACTTTTGCCGAACTTCTGGGTTCGACATTCGGGAGGCCACCGAGAAGCCCCGCCGCCCAGCTGTCGCCTTTTGAAACAGCTGGGGGGCTACTTGGCGTTCTCCTGTTCGGCAAAAGTTCGTGTTCGGCGTTCAGGTTCGGGAGGATGCCGAGAAGCCCCGCCACCCGGCTGTCAGCTTTGCAAAAGAGCCGCGGAGCTGTCAGCCAGTCGGGAGGCTCAAACGGAGGTGGGGAATCCCAATAGGGAATTCCATGGGTGGAGCTTTGACGTCACAAAGACATCCTTCCTGGAGTCCACATTTCGGCCGGCCAGGAAGGACGTCTCCGTGACGTCAAAGCTCCGCCCATGGAATTCCCTATTGGGATTTTATTCTTGAATATTAATATATTGTGAACCCGGAGTGGCACAAAGTATAGAAATATAGTATTGAAGTTCACAATGTGTGCGTTTGTATTTCTATGTCCAAACTCAAGGATTTCTTCCTTCTACAATCTGTGACAGACTAAGAACTAAAGCAAAAGAGTAATTTAAGGTGCCTTTTTTAAAAAAAATTGCCATTTGGGAGGTGGGGGAGACTGATTAAAGAATTTGGTTTTTTTCCCTGTGTCATGGCCTTGACCACCCACCCACCCCATTCATTAAAACTGAAATTTGTACTACTACTCTTCTATCCATCCAGTTTTAGGATGGAAAATTCTTAAGAAACAGTCCTATGCCTACCCTGTTTCCCTGAAAATAAGTCACCCGCAAAAGTAAGACATAGGAGAGGTTTCGTAGAATTGCCTAATATAAGGCATCCCCCGAAAGTAAGACTTAGGAGACATTTCATTTTGCAGCATTCCCGAACAGAAGATATATAACATACAGTGGTACCTCGAGATACGAGTTTAATTCGTTCCGGACCTGGGCTCTTAAGTCGAGCAGCTCTTATCTTGAACGACTTTTCCCCATAGGAATTAATGTAAATAATTTTAATTGGTTCCAGCCCTCAAAAAACTCACAAAGTTAGTCTAAATTATGCAGAAAGACATGTTTTTAATGAAGAAATGTACATGTACATATAAATGAATAATGAAGTTTCTTTCACTTAACTTGTAAACTTTCTTAAACTTTTAAATTTACATATGTTCAACTTCTCTGCCACCCAATCCTGTAGGACAGAGGTCCCCAACCCTTTTTGCACCAGGGACCGGCTTTAAGCGATCAAGAGAGGAATGGGTGAATGAATGGACGGAGGGTGGGAAGGAAGGAAGGAAAGAGGGAAGGGACAGGAACAGAGGAAGGAAGCAAGGAAACTTATGAAAGGGGAGAGTAAGAGAGGAATGAGTGAAGGGAGGGAGGGAGGGAAGAAGGTGGGAAGGAGAAAGAAAAGAAGAAATAGAGGAAGGGAAGGTAAAAGAGAGAAAGAAAAAGAGCAAGAAAGAAAGAAAGAAAGAAAGGGGGAAGGGACAGGAACAGAGGAAGGAAGCAAGGAAACTTATGAAAGGGGAGAGTAAGAGAGGAATGAGTGAAGGGAGGGAGGGAGGGAAGAAGGTGGGAAGGAGAAAGAAAAGAAGAAATAGAGGAAGGGGATGTAAAAGAGAGAAAGAAAAAGAGCAAGAAAGAAAGCTGCAAGCACCCCCCCGAGCCCCCCAGGCCGGCTGCAACCTTTTAAAACACGCGCGCCGCTTCGCAGCTGTCTCCTGAAGCCGAACGCGGAAGTTAGCGTTTGGCTTCAGGAGACAGCTCCTTGGCGCTTGTATCTCGAATTTGGGCTTGTAAGTAGAACAAAAATATCTCTCCCCTCCCAGCTCTTATCTCGAGTTGCTCTTAAGTAGAGCAGCTCTTATGTCGGGGTTCCACTGTATATTTGAAGAAAGTATAATTGTTGTACATGAAAATAATGGTACGGTAGTAGTAAGGAATTCTTGATAGAATTCACAGTTTGTCTGATTATGCTGGTTTGTGATGACAACTACTGTACAGTATATAATGTTCTTTTTTTTTTTTGTTCAGCAATAAATGTGAACTTTTCTTCATTGAAAAAAAAAATAAGACACCCCCTGAAAATAAGACGTAGCACATCTTTGAGAGCAAAAATTAATACAAGATAGTGTTTTATTTTCGGGAAAACAGGGTATTCTCAGGTTTATTACTGCCAAGTTGGAAACAAGATCTTATTAATAAAAGAATTCTGAAAGCATGCTCTAAAAATATCAGTAAACTGTGGATTTCATAAAATTCACCCATAGAATAGAGTTGTTTGTTGCATTTCTGAGCGATTTTTTGCATTAAGGAATCTGCACTGCTTAGGCGCAATCTAGCCGGAGCACCTTATTAAATATCTTGTCTATAATTCCATTTACAGGAATGTGCAAGATAACTGCTGTCTACGTCAATTTTATATCGATTTCAAGAGAGATCTTGGATGGAAATGGATACATGAACCTAAAGGATATCACGCAAATTTCTGTGCAGGAGCTTGTCCCTATTTATGGAGCTCAGATACTCAACATAGTAGAGTAAGTATTTTAGGAAACTAAGTAAAATTAGGGCAATCGAACAGAACAAAACCTATTTTGTCAGTTTAACTGTGTTTTGATTAATTTAATTGATATATCGTATCATGGGGACACTTCATTTACCCCAACTTTTTTTAAAAAATGTCTGATTATTATGGCATTCACAATTGACAGAAATTGAAAGAAAGGGAAAGAGGATTTTAAAAGCAGAAGAACTGTGCTTCATATCCAGATTGAATATGCAAAGAAAGTCAAGAGAAATCAAAGGATGATACAGCAAAAGCAACCCTTATATTGAAACATCCTTTTTAATGGTATTATCTTGGGAGAAAAATACAAACCCAACAAACTAAATACATAGCACCACTCAACAACCACTACTTCAAATACTACCTGAACAACAACCACAAGGACCTACCAACTCAACCACCAACCTCTCCATTATAGTCAAAGACACCATCTAGCGCCAGCAAAAATGTTACAATGTAAGCCTATTTAGACTAGAAGAAAATGACGAGCCTGACATTAACATAGTTTATTTTATTTATTTATTTATTTATTTATTTTTGTCCAATACACAATGAGGGTTTTAGTGGATATATATATCTATATACCCATAGTAAAATACATGATGAAGGTTATAGAGAAGATACTCATAGTAAAATATATCAATGAAAGAATAGAAGAAGAGATATGGGAATAGAAGAAAGGTATAGGAGATATAGGAGAGCAATAGGACAGGGGATGGAAGTCACTCTAGTGCACTTGTACTCTCCCCTTATTGTATAGTACGCAACATCAGTAGCAGCCATCATACACAAACCATCACTCCCAACAAAATCATCGAAGTTTCCAGAGATGGCCCTGAGGACAAGAATAACAACAACTTGATGGTTTTCCATTGCCAGAAACAATACCAAACTTAGATCTAGACCGTATCTATCTATATTACAATGCATCCGCTCCCGTGAACTCCGTGCAAAACTCAAAAGTCAACTAGATCTAGGTGAAACAAACCTATACATAGATTACGGTGCCGACTGCATTGAAAAACAAGACCCACAATCCATCCACAACATCCAAACCATCATCTCCCAACAACAAAGCAAAATCCCACGCACCACCCTCACACCCCTTACTTCCTCAATCCAATACTAATCTCAAATGCAAACTATTCAATGCAAGAAGCATTGTTAACAAAATGCCCAAATTCCTACTACTACTAAACACTGACACCTTCAAAATCATTTTTGTCTGCCAAACATGGCTAAATGCATCCTTCTCTTACTCCATCATCACACCAAGAAACTACCTTGTCTTCTGGTCTAACTATGAAAGGTGGTGGAGTATATTCTACAAAAAGTCACTAAACCTAAAAAATATCCAAGTTACACATGATCTCATCCTTCCTGAAACCATAGTCTGCGATGTGTCCTTAAATACCACACTTCGCTTTCTATTCTTACAGAACCCCAGGCTGTGGTTATTGTTGGAACAGAGTTCTTTTATTTGTTGTTGCAGAATATGAGATCAAGGCAGTTGTAGAGTCTAGTATTTTCTTTTGCTCCTTTTCTATGGAATCTTCTATATCTGTAATGTCAGTCACTATTCTCCCTATGCTCTTTTGCTGTTGCAGAATATGAGATCAAGGCAGTTGTAGAATCTAGTATTTTCTTTTGTTCCTTTTCTATGGAATCTTCTATATCTGTAATGTCAGTCACTATTCTCCCTATACTCTTTTTCCAAGGCATTTCCAATGCATCCACTCGCCCTCCATTCCAAAAATTAAGTCCTGCTTTTAAAAGACCCTGGCATGTAGGTTAGCTTATACATTGATAAGAGTCTGCACAGCCTATTGCAATGTGCTGTTTCTTGTATTGCATTGTCTGAATGAATACTAGGTCTTTAAGCAGTTCTGATTCATTTCAATTTGGCCTATAAAAAGAGCATCTATGTGTCAGTACAAAAATCACAGTTATGGCTGCAATAGTGAAGGATGTATAAAATGGCAGCCATACAATCATGATTTAAAACCATAAACCATGTGCTTTCCATTCTACCACATGATGCATACAATAATGTAAAGATGGCTCTCAAATTTAAAGAAAACCTAGCCTCAAAAAAACTCAAAGTTGGATACATGATCTACTCCTTTGGTAAAAACACAGCTTTCTTATCTGGTGCTAAAAATGTGATTAATTCCAACATCCTGCTGCCAAAACAGTGTAAAAATATGAATCAATGATAACCACAGAAGTTAATAACTAGAGCATGTTCATTGAGTAGGAATCAGGGGTGAAATGTTCTTGGTTTGGGCCAGTTCGGGTGTACCAGAAGCGGCAGTTACCAATGGTTCAGAAAACTGGTAGTGGCAGCAATGCGAGGTTTGCCCCACTTGCCCAGATGCCACCATTTAATTTTTTTAACCCTCTGCACATGTGCAAAGCCTTCTGTGCATGCACAGAGAGTGAAAAAATGCATGCGTGAATGAGTTGAAAAAGCATGCACACTTGCTTTACTCGCACACGAACCCTGCACTTCCGAACTGGTTGGAAAGGTAAATAGATTTCACCACTGGTAGGAATGGTGCTGATGCCTGACAGTAGAATATGTGTTCAGATTATAACCGAAAGGAATATAAATTGCAGTGTTAATAAAAGTGGTGCATTTGTTTTAAGTTTAGTTAGTTTCCTAAAAAAATTTAAATGTTTCATCTTTGCCCATAAATAAATAGAAACAATCCATTTATCTTGAGTACATATTCTTTTAGAGATCAGAAAAGGAATAATCCTCAAGAAGGATATAATGGAACTGGAAAAGGTGCAAAAAAGGGCGACAAGTATGATCAAGGAAATGGAGCACCTCCCTTATGAAACCAAGTTGCAATGCCTCTTCAGCCTTGAAAGGCGGCGTTTAAGGGGTGACTTGATCGAAGTGTATAAAATCATGCATGGGATAGAAAAGGTGGATAGAGAAAAATTATTTTCTCTATCACACAATACTAGGACAAGGGGGCACTCCCTAAAGCTCATAGGTAAGAAAGCAAGGACAAATATATGGAGTCTTCGGAGAGGGGCAGCATACAAATCTAATAAATAAATAATAAATAAATAATAAATAAATATTTCTTCACCCAGAGGGTCGTTGATTTATGGAATTCACTTCCAGAAGAGGTCATGACAGCTGTCAACCTTGATAGCTTTAAGGCAGGATTAGACAGATTCATGAATGCCAAGTGTATCAGTGGTTATTGAAATGGATGTCCATGTGCCACCTCTATGTTTGTTGAGGCAGGCAGGATTCCCTTGAGTACCATTTGTTGGGGGGTCAGGGGAAAGGGAGGGTCTTGCCTTCTCTTTCTGCTCAAGATCCCCATGGACAATTGGGGGGCCACTGTGTGACACAGAATGCTGGACTCGATGGGCTTTGGCCTGATTCAGCATGGCTCTTCTTATGTTCTTTAGTAGTGTTAAAACAATACAAGTTGCCCTCTCCAACAATTGAGTCCAAGAGTTCTGTTGTTAAGGGTGTTTCCCCATTTTACAACATTTCCTGAGTCCCCGTTTGTCCCCCCCCCCCCATTCACTGTGCTTGTCAAAAAGTGGCAAAGTTACTTCAACTGTCATGAGTATAAACCAGTTGCCAAGCATCTGAATTTTGATCACATGAGTATGGGGATGTTGCAAAGATCATAACTGTGAAAAACACTTTTTAGTTCCATTGTAACTTTGAACAATCGCTAGTGAACTGCTGTTAAGTCACTACCTGTGGTGGTAAAGTGTTAGAATTACTATGTTCTGCATATGGGTTTCCTGTAAGCATTTGCTTGATCATTCTAGAAAGACAATTTTGGACTGAATAGGTCCCATTTCACAGGATTTCGTTTGTTCTTAGAAGCAAGTTAAAATATGTGGAACTAAGAAGCTGTCAGCAATAGGTCAGGTGAGGCCAAAAAGCAAAATATCAACGGGGCATTCTATTTCTCTCCCTTACTGTTTTTAACAGTTATTTAATATAATTTTATCAACTGCTCCCTCAAAACAAGCCAAAGAATAATATGCAATTTTCAACTCCCCCCTCTTGTGAAGCCTTGAATCTTGAAATAAACTTTCATTTTAGAAAGTATTCAGTATTTCCACTGGTGTCTCTTTTTTATAACCAACAGCTGTTTCGTTAAAAAAAAGTAATTCACTGCTGTGAAAATTCTCTACTGTTTGGATGTTTTACATATCTGTGTTTTTATTGATTCCAGCTGTCTAGGCTTATATACCGAGGAAAAGAATTTGAGTATAATTACTTTAAATGAATAAGTTCTCACCATGTCAATGGTGCCATCAGAGCCCTAGGCTCCTTGTTATCCCAAATTGTTTGCTACTGAAGTAACTGCACAATGTGAAGAAGTATCTTTTTTTTCCTTTTTTTCCTTCTAGGTGCTTAGCTTGTACAACTCAATCAACCCAGAAGCATCTGCTTCTCCGTGTTGTGTATCCCAGGATCTGGAACCCCTCACAATCTTGTATTACATTGGCAAATCACCCAAAATTGAACAGCTTTCAAACATGATTGTAAAATCTTGCAAATGCAGCTAAGGGAGCATTTCGGAATATGTATTTTTCCCCCTCTGGAAAGAAAGGAAGAAAATGAAACATTAAAAGAGAAGGAAACAACAACAACAACAAAAATAGATCATCCATGGTTTTTTAAAAAAAAACAACAAGAAAACAAAACAAAAACGGTACTAGTCTGAATGGATTGAAACTTGGTTTCATTGTTTCATGTTTTGTTTTTAAACAGTCACCTGATGCAAAACCGTGAAGCCTTATCCTACATTTCATCTACTTGGTTAGTGAGATAGACATGAAGCATTTTTAGGAAAGCAAAAATACTAACAAGAAAGAAAGAAAAGAAAGAAAGAAAACCTTTTAAAAAAAATAAACACTGGAAGAATTTGTTAAAGAGTTCTTATGTGAAAGGAAAAAAACAGGAAAAAAACCCATTAAGTGGAGTTGCTGTATCTATCCCGTGGCTTACTTGATTTTTATATTGTTATGCCATAGATGCCCTATCTGTTCCTTGTAGTTTTTAGAATTAACAGTGCATTATTTATTTTTGTGTAATGCGATCAAACAAGAATATGTATTGCCCTAAGGGTTGTGGGGACAGAGTAGAAAGACACAAATGTTCAAACCAAACCAACAACTAAACGTGTTTAATACCTGGGGAACATGAACTCAGAAATATCCTGAAAAACAGTTTAATTAGTTTAATCCAATTAAAACAGAACTCTGTTATTAAGCCTACCATAAAAGAAAAGCCACAGACATACCTTGTTTTCTTGCCTAAGAGGGCTTCTATGTAAAGCCTCATACCATTGTTGTAATACTGAGGAAGTTATTAATAAAGGACATTTTGTTTTCGTCTCAAAGACAAATCTATTAAAACAACAGTTGTAAATGGATAAACTGTCAATTTAGTAAGCCAGTGAAATATTTAACATGTACTGGTCTCCTCTTCAGACCCTAATATGTTGCTGTATAGCTATGCTTTGAGATGGTTTTTGATATATGTAACCACACCTATGATATTAAAATAGGGTGGATAGTAAGAAGCCAGCTAAATTGGAAACATATCTGTAGATCTCTATTGTAAACTATTAAAAAAAATACGTACTTTATGTGTAATGTGTAAATTTTCACCATATTTTTGTATTCTGTTAATACTGTCAACTCTGAAGAATTTGAATTTGGGGGCTCTTGTTGATTACTCAGAATCATGTGCTTCCTTCGAGCTGGCCAGTATAAGTAGAGTCCCCTGTACTTTTAACTTGCACTACAAATACATGTTTTATAATATTTGCTATACATGCGTTTTGTATGTTGTTTTTCATCTCCATGACGCAAGCTACTTTCCCCCCCCCCCTTTTCAGTCTGTATTTAAACAGAGGGATAGATTTAAATATTGTTTTGTATAAAATGTATGTATCTTCAAACATCTTAAAATTTTAAACTAAACACACACACACAACGTGAATATGAGCAATGGGATGAGACTGGAGTCTGCCCTTGATTGCCTTGTTCTGCTCACAGGCAGTTAGTCCAAAGAAAAGATCTTCCAGATCAAAAGGCAAAATTGAACTTGGCAATTGTGATAGGCCTATGCATCAGCAGAAAACTCTGTAAAAAGCTGGTTGCATGTACAATTTCCCTCCTTTCCTGGGGCACGGCAGATTGAGTACAGAAGTATTTTTGACACTTGCCCCTATGTTTAAAAAAATTCATTAACTACTACTACTACTTACTATTACTACTACTACTACTACTACTGTTGTGTTGGGAGCACCAAAGCACTTCTGGGTTGAACGGTGATATCACTGTTGCTAAAGGACACCCAGTTAAGGGCTCCTTTTATTTCCACATTAATTTGCCTACCAAAGTGATACCTATTTATCTACTTGCATTTGGCCATTTTTGAACTGGTTTGGCTGAAGCGTGTGACAGAAACTCATCTTGTCCTGCGCAGCCACTGAGTTTTGAACACAATCCTACCGACTGTCAACCCAATGTTCTCACCTTGTGAACCATCACTTCATTAATTACTTAAAAGGGTATTGTAATAGGGTCAGTTAAATTCCAAATTAAAGAAAGGAAGGGCCAATGCATTCTCTCTATTCCAACATAGTAGACGCTAAGAACACGGTAGTAGCTTCTCAGTGCAGTGGGACAGACAGGAAGCAGTCTTATCTTTCTTCTCAACAAAACCCAGGAAATGGGCACATAGGGATTTATTAAAGCTTACGGGTGATCTTTCTAAGCCGGACCAAACTTTTAAAGCTGTATGTTCACTGCTTATTTATATATACAGATATACAATGAAACAACTTGCTTCTCAACATGTCCTCCCCACAGTTGGATTTGAGTATTCTGGAAGTCATAGTATGGTGAAGAAAATAATGTTTTATACTGATTCAGTCAAGAAATATTACCTTTTGATGATTTATGGTTTATTTTTCCCCCAGAAGTATTAAGGCTGGAACAAGAACACAAGGTATCAGGTATATTGATTTTTACACCAAGGTAAACAATCCCAGTTATTTTTCTTGAATATTGTAACTTAATGCTACCAAAGTAATATTGGATTAAATCCTATCTAGATTGAATACAAATAATTGTTACATAAATCATATTTAATTTATTTAAATTAGGTTTTTCCCAAACTGGTGGCTTTTACTTCCTTAAATCTCAATCACCATTTAGCCAGCCCTTTAAGCTTTATTCATCTGTCTCTTACTCCTAAGCAAAATATCCAGGATGTAGCCTAAATTGGATTAATCCAACCCCTGATTAAATGTGGTCTAAATTGAATTGATTTAATTAGAATTCACATTAAGGGTATATGTAATAATATTTAAGAATTCAAGTCATTGCATAAGTTTTACTTATCTTACCTAGAATCCATAAACTAATTGAAAAATTGTCTTTCTCAACCCACCAGTTTCACAATTGATCTATAAGATCAGGCATTATATCTGTATTGTTTTGATAACTTTTTTTAGTTTTTTTCATTTAAAGAAATCATAAGCATCCACATGAACATCAGCTGTCATACATTTTTAGATGTATTAAAAAAAAAGTTGGTTAGTCATATTTTAATTTATTCTGCTTTAGTATGTATCAAGCATGTTATGGTAATTAAATGAAAATAAACATTACAAAATGTAGGAGGAAGCATGATTTTGGTGTATATTTTATTTGGAAGTGGGGGGCAACAACATAGTGATCTGGGGATAAAATTGCCATCTAGTTATTTCTGTCTCATGCTGCTATTAATTGTAAAGAGAACCTTCAAGGGATTTTGATGAAAATTAGTACATGGACCCAAATCAGATTGGGAACACATTTAAGATTAGGTCCTTATTTCCATTTTTTTGCATTCAAATAACAGAAGCCAAAGAACAATTAAGGAAAATATTTGTAACTCAATTGGAGCTCTCTTAGCTTGGTTGTTTTCATTACCCTAACTAGGGAATATCATAAGTGATAGTGGACAGGCATTTTAAAACAACAAATAATATATGTTGTGATACAAAATAAGTTTTTATAGCACAGATAATTCTGATAAGGAGAACATACCAAACAAATTGAAACTCCCTTACATTAAACTACTTATCGTCTAATGACTCTCTTCTAATTGGCAGTTCTCCTTTTGTATATTATTTATCTTTAAATTTATAACGGAACAACACCTTCTTTAGGATCAAGCCATAAAATTCAAAGATGTATATAGACCATTTGAATTCCCTTCAACTTTTAATCAGGCAAGATGTTACAAAATGGGAAATAATAGACTCAAGAATGTCAAAAACTAGGGCATATGTTTTAGCTGCAAGACCTTATTCTACAGGATCTCCCAAGAACAGATCTGCACACCATATGTGTTTTCAAGGACCATTGAGTTCACTGTAACATACTTCTAGATACATATTTAGAAGTGTACCCTAAAACATCTGCAAACAAATTCCACCACCATCATACTTAATTATAGTCAAGGACCAGAAATAAAAGAAATACAGTGCAGAGAAGAGGAACAAGGATGATTAGGGGACTGGAGGCTAAAACATGAAGTGTGGTTACAGAAATTGGGTATGTCTAGTTTAATGAAAAGAAGAATTAAGGGTGGTATGATAGCAGTTCCAATATCTAAGGGGCTGCCACAAAGAAGAGGGAGGTCAACCTATTCTCCAAAGCACCTGCAAGCAGTACAAGAAGCAATGGATGGAAACTAATAAAAGAGGGAACCAGCCTAGAATAAAGGAGAAATTTCCTGATAAAACAATCAGTGGAACAACTTGCCTCCAGAAGTTGCGACTATTCCAACATTGAATTTTTTAAAGAAGCAATTGGACAACTATTTGTGTAAAATATTATACAGTTTCCAGGTG
Organism: Erythrolamprus reginae; assembly: GCF_031021105.1. Lineage (NCBI taxonomy): Eukaryota > Metazoa > Chordata > Lepidosauria > Squamata > Dipsadidae > Erythrolamprus > Erythrolamprus reginae. Next base: position 361,669,651 of record NC_091950.1, on the reverse strand, counting down.
GTTAGAAGATCTCTAAGGTCTCTTCCAACTCTTATTCTGTTACTTTGAAATAAATGATAGTTTTCTTTCTTATTAAAAGGCTGCGACCTCCATACACAGGGAGTTCTTTTGACGCCATTAGAGCTACTCCTAACAGTAATATAAAATACATTTTCTTAGATGTATTTCAGAGTTTACAGTAATTATTATTTATTATATGCTTTATTCAATTTTTATTGCCAAGGCAGCATGTATAGTATAAAAAGTAAAATTCCATACACTTAGCAATGGCAAATACTATCAAAGCTTTACCAATAAATAGAAAAGAAGAATACAGGTATGTTTTAAAAATTGTTTTTAAATACTCCAACTTGGAGCTTATGAATTCTCCTTCATAAAAATTAGTTGCGATTTGTTTACATAATGTGAGGCAGCAGTTATTTGATCAGTAAAATCAGTGACTGCACCATGCAGCTCCAAAAAGTGTTGCAAACTTATACAATTAAATGGAAAAGCTTTTTAAAGTTACAAGGTCCAACCTCAAAAATGCCTTTTTAAAAAAATTATTTCAGATGGAAATGTTCCATAGAGCATGGTGGTTATTACTTTCTAAACTAAACATCTGATGCTTCTGATTAAAATCTCTCTGGCATATGAGTTAAAACATAAGTAATGCAGGTTTTTTGAATCATTAAATAAACAGCAACAAGGGTTGGTCCTTTTTTATTATGGTGAAAGTGTTATCTACATAAGGAGAATACATACTAACTTAATTCTTTCGTATTCTACCTTTCCTGTAAGATACATGGAAACATGGAGACATTTATAAAATTATAGGCACTTTCCCAAAAATGACTCTCACGGGCCAGGTACAAGTACCAAAACATCTCTTTAACTAATAGAAGATTGCTGGATAGAACATATAATATCAGAATTGAAGGGACCTTAGAGGTCTTCTAGTCCAATCCCCTGTTCAAGCGGGAGGCCCTATACCAGCGATGGCAAACCTATGGCACGGCTGCCACAGATGGCACGCAGAGCTATATCAGCTTGCACATGAGCCATTGCCCAAGCTCAGCTCCAACGTGCATGTGTGTGCCGGTCAGCTGATTTTTGGCTTGCACAGAGGCTCTGTGAGGGCATTTTTGGCTTCCAGAGAGCCTCCAGGGGGGATGGGAAGGGCAATTTTACCCTCCCGCAGCTCCTGGAAAGCCTTTGGACTCTGGGGAGGGTGAAAAACGAGACTACTGGGCCCACCAGAAATTGGGAAGCAGGCTGTTTCCAGCCTCCAGAGGGCCTCCAGGGGATAGGGGAAGCTGTTTTTGCTCTCCCCAGGCATTGAATTATAGGTATGGGCACTCATGCATGCATAATAGTACACACAGAGACTCAGCACCTGAGGAAAAAAAGGTTTGCCATCACTGCCCTATGCCATTTCAGACAAGTGGCTGTCCAGTCTCTTCTTAAAAACCTTTGGTGATGGAGTACCCACAACCTTTGAAGGCAAACTAATAATAATAATAATAATAATAATAATAATAATAATAATAATAATAATAACAACAACAACAACAATAATAATATTAATAACAATAATAATAATAATAATAATAATAATAATAATAATAATAATAATTTGGGTGCAGTGCCAAAGGATTTCAGCAGACATTTGAAAACCACCGGAATTGACAAAATCTCCATCTGTCAATTGCAAAAGGCTGCTTTACTGGGATTGGGAAATATAATTCACCGCTACATCACGCAGTCCTAGGTGCTTGGGAAGTGCCCGACTGGTGATGAAATACGAAATCCAGCATAGTGATCTCATTTGCTGTGTTGTATTGACATAATAATAATAATAATAATAATAATAATAATAATAATAATAATAATAATAATAATAATTTATTAGCTTTGTATGCCGCCCCTCTCCGCAGACTCGGGGCGGCTATATTTCTCATTGATATTTCTTTGATTAGTTTCCATCTGTGGTTTCGTGTCTTGCCTTTAGGTGCTTTGGAAAATAGGTTGACTTCCTCTTCTTTGCCTTTCAAATATTGGAACAATGATATTATGTGTCCCCTGGTCCTTCTTTTTCCTAGACTAGCCATCCTCAATTCCTGCAACTACTTATCATATGCTTTAGTCTCCAGGCCACTAATCATTGTTACTCTTCTCTTTTTACAAAGTCTCTTTTTCATTATAGTGTAACTAAAACTGGATACAATATTCCAGGCATGGCCTTATTAAGACTTTGTTAAAGCGGTACTAGTGTTTCATATGATCTTGATTCTATCCCTCTGTTAATGGAGCTTACGATTGCCAAGATTAATGCTATTGAGCCAGGTTTCACCTAATCTGTACCTGTATTTTGATCTTTCTTTCCTAAGTGTAAAACCTTTTTTCTACGTTGCATTTCATTTTATTGGATAGGGGTCAACGTTCAAGACTGTCAAGTTCTATCTGGATCTTGAGCCTATTTTCTGGAGTGTTGGCTATTCCTGCCAGTTTAGTGTCATCAGCAATTTTGATGAGTTTCCCTTCTACTCTCTCATCTAAATTATTTATGACGCTATTAAAGAGTAGTGGGCCAAAAATGGAAGCTTGGAGGACCCAACTGCTTACATGTGGATGTAATTCCAGTAAGGACTATACAGTGAATGTGGTTTGTCAGCCAGCTCTCCAACATTTATTTGAACCTGTAGGAATTTTTTCAGTTGCTTTAGCTTATCAGCTTTAGGAAAGTCAAGATATAAGAAAGATCATAAAGCATAATCAGAAACACAAATGTTGCTTGTAATACATCCTTTCCTTTGCGATGGGTCCTTTGCTTTGTTAAATGAGAAAAAATCATAAATAAAAAATTCACATTAAATAAGTTTTAAAATTTGGAGATTTTCAAGGGAGATCCTTGTGTGCACTATGGTTAAGATCAAGAACTGAAGGTAATCTATATGGCGATATATGTAGATATTTCACAACAAACAGGTTAGGTTAATCAACAGTTCAAAGAGCTTATTGTATATGCAGAGATTCAAGTTCAGGTCAGCCTGTATATAGTTCAGCTTAAAAAAAACAACGAGCTAGAATAGAATACATGATAAATGCTTTTCAGATCATATTTTTTACCGTTTACGTAGGAATAGAAATAGGAAAATAGCTCCATTATTAACTAGTGTGCACAAACAGTTGAATAGTAATAACTTAGATTCATATACTGCTTCATAGTTCTTTACAGCCTTTTATAAGCAGAGTCAGTGTATTGCCCCCCAACAATTTTGGTCCTCATTTTACCAACTGTGGAAGGATGGAAGGCTGAGTCAACCTTGAGCCACTCAGAATTGAACTCCTGGAATGACCAGTGAGTTGGCTTGCAGTACTGTATTCTAACAGTGTGCCACCATGTGTCTTAAATATACATTACTAAATGAGGCTGCTTTTCCCAAATTTTCAGATAGACTAGTTGTCTTTTGTTTATCCTATACAGAACATTCTTTCTATATTATTTGAATAATAACATGGTTAAATAAAAAGTATATAGTTTGGTGGGGTGGATTGGGGGGAGGAAGCAGGGAGGAAACACATTGTTTAAGTGTTTTAGGTTATTATTTTTTTCACTGTCCACAATCTGAATTTTCGATCAGAAAGATGAGTATCAGGAGCCATGAGTTTTGGAAGAAAATAAATTATGAGGTTATGTAATTATATGTGGTTATAAAGTAGATATGAAGTCATGTAGTTGGCTTGTCTCAGAAGGTATGGGTGTAACGGTAATTTCTCCATCTGTATAAAAATAAAATTAAACGGAACAGAAAACTGATGAGAACTCTCAATCAAATTGGATATGCTCATTTCATGAAGTAACCTGCTGGAGTCTAAGAGCAGTTCCCAGGGGCATGAAGTAACCCATGCACTAGTGCTCCAACAATCTAATCTTGCTTTTGAATAAACTATTCAATGCCAAACCAAAATGTTGGCAGGAGAGAACCGATGACCACTGTTTCCTGGGGTTTTGTGCAGCATGCACATATGTCAGCATAACTTACCTTTTATAAAGCACTTCCAGTTTCAGGACATTTTCAGTGTTTAAACTTTTGAGAGTTTGGGTCATTTCTTCAAATAAAGAAGTAATCAAATCTCCAAAATATGAGAGTTATCCAGAAAGTAAGGTTACAAGGTCTCGCAGGGAATGTTTGTAGGGAAAATTGGTATTACCATCATGTAGCAAGAAGCCAGCAAAAAAGAACGAGCAATGTCAGTGGTCAATAGATTATCAACTGGCATCATAGTGAAGGTTAGAGATGAGCGTCCGCATTCCTCCAAGTGCGAAGTGAGCACTGCAATACACTACCTGAATGCTAAGGGCATGAACACTGCTGAAATGTGTGAGCAAGATTTGTGTGTGATGGGTGCCCAAGATTTTTCTTGCCAATTGCTGAGTTTTGAAATATTTTGGCTGAAGGAGGATGGGTATGGCACCACTGCATTGATTGACGTTTGCTCTCTGGAGTATGGTGATAAGACCAAATTTAATCTCCTGTCATTATACAATTGAGAAAAGCTTCACCTCCAATCTCAAAATGGTCAAGAAATTCTCAGGTGGCACTTCTCAGTCGATTTTGTGCGCTTCAGTAAGCATCTTGGGCACCCATCGCAGCAGTGTTCATGCCCTTAGCATTCAGGTAGCGTATTACAGTGTGCATTTCGCACTTGGAAGGAAACAGAATGAGGACGCTCATTTCTAACCTTCACCACTGTTGTGGTTAGCTCTGGCCCAGCTCCTGCCCCAAGGAATGTGCAGGTGGATGTGGGGGAGACATCAACATGCTGCAGGCCTGTTTTGCTCCCAGTGGAATGTGCCGACGAAGTCTCCTCTGACCAAGAGGCATGAGTGACAGGGAGGAGGAGAGCTTGGCAGACAGCCCAGGAGGAGATCAATCATCTGTATCATCTCTGGATTCTGAACAAGAATTAATGACACATCCACGCATGCGTAGAGTGATGCATAGGAAGCAACAACTGAAGGATTATTACAAGAGAAAATGAGGCCACCTGTGGTTGGGTGGGGCTGCTGTAATTAGTGCTGCTGCTATAAATAGCAGCGTGTGGGTTTGGCCGTTGTGGAAAATTATCTGATCGTTGTGTTTCATTAATGTCTTGCTGATTCTGGCCTTTGTTTGTTGACTTTCACCACTTTGAAACAAAAGCAGAGCAAAGTGTGTTTCACTTCGTGGAAGAAGAAGGGCTGTGACTTTCTTCACAGCTGCAAGCTAAATATTTACAAACTGATAAGGGACTTGTACAAACTACCAGGTTGTTTTGGGACGAGTGCTCTTTGCAATACAAAAAGAGTGCTTAGTTTATTTTGAATTTTGTGATAAAGAACATTGTTTTGAATTTTCAAACGTGTGTGTGTCTGAAATTTGTACCTTTGAATTTTTGGGAGGCTTCTACCAGAGAGTCCGGCAGAACAACCACAATGCCATCCGATAATCTACTGACCACCAGCACTGCTCTTTCTCTTCCACTGGCTTCCCACTACACAATAGTAATACAAACTTCCCCTACAAACATTCCCCGTGAGAGCTATGTGTCTTGTAACCTTACTATCTGGATAACCCTTGTATCTAGTACTACCAAATTGGAGCTGCAGAACACCAGGTGATCAGTATATAGTGGCAAAAAGTTAAAGCTTTCTTATTTGTATCCTTCCATCTAATGGTCCTACTGATTTCTGCACTCATATCTCATCATCAGCATGCTAGAAATACTTGAAGCAAAACAAAACAAAAACCTTCCCCTGCTATCATACACATTACACTTCGCTTTACTTTATTTATTAAATTTTATGCCACCCATTTCACTGTTGAATGTCTGTTTATTTCCTAACAAACATGAAGCAGTAGGTGAAGCTAAACAGAATCACATCAGATTTGTTCCACTGCTATATTGTTTTTATTGCTGTTGTGAGCCTCCCTGAGTCTTCGGAGAGGGGCGGCATACAAATCTAATAAATAATAATAATAAATACTAATACCTGTACAATTAGCACAGGGGCTCCCCAAAGCTGTGTGCTCTCTCCATTTCTCTCTATACACCAATGACTGCATCTTTAACAATCCATCTATTATACTACTGAAGTTCGCAGATGACACAACAGTGATCAGTCTCATTTGAGACAATGATGAAAATACATACAGACGAGAAGTTGAACAACTAACCTTGTGGTACAACCGGAACAATCTGGAACTGAATACACTCAAAACTGGAGAAACAGTGATAAACTTTAGGAGAAACCCTCCCATACTTCCACCTCTTACAATACTAGACAACACAGTATCAACAGTAGAGACCTTCAAATTTCTAGGTTCCACCATATTGCAAGATCTAAAATGGACACCTAATTTCAAAAACATCATCAAAAAAGCACAACAAAGAATGTTCTTTCTGCGCCAACTCAAGAAGCTCAAATTGCCCAAGGGGCTGCAAATACAATTCTACAGAGGAATTATTGAGTCTGTCCTACAGCTCTATAGCTGTCTGGTTTGGTTCTGCAACCCAACAAGACAGACACAGACTTCGGAGGATAATTAGTATTGCAGAAAAAACAATTGCAATCAACTTGCCTTCCATTGAAGACCTGTATACTGCACAAGTCAAAAAGAGAGCTGTGAAAATATTTACAGACCCCTCACCTCCTTGACATAAACTATTTCAACTCCTACCCTCAAATGACACTATAGAGCACTGCACACCAGAACAACTAGACACAAAGGCAGTTTTTTCCCCAACGCTATCACTCTACTAAAAAAAACAATTCCCTCCACACTGTCAAACTATTTATTAAGTCTGGACTACTATAAATCTTCTCATTGTTTCCATCACCCATCTCTTCCCACTAATGACTGTGTGACTGTAACTGTTGCTTGTATCCTTATGATTTATATTGACTGGTTCCTAATATGATTTGATTGCTTATTTGTACACGATCACTAAGCGTTGCACCTTATGATTCTTGACAAACATATCTTTTCTTTTGTGTACATAGAGAGCATATATACTGTTCTGTCTGGGTTTTCCCAGACCTCAATACCAAGACAAATTCCTTGTGTGTCCAATCACACTTGGCCAATAAAACACAATTCTATTCTATTCTATTCTATTCTATTCTACTTTCAATGAAATTTTATTTTAACTTAAGGGGAAGACTCTTTCATTCCATCTGAGCAAAGCTGGCTGCTTTAGGACTCTGGAACAAGCTAAGTGGAATCCACAGGTCCTACATTTTAATGTCTTTCTTTCTTTCTTTCTTTCTTTCTTTCTTTCTTTCTTTCTTTCTTTATTGGATTTGTATGCCGCCCCTCTCCATAGACTCGGGGCGGCTGATGCTCCCAGCATCTTCTTTCTAAAGTACTTATCTGTCTATCTAATGGCAGGGTTGGTCCTATGTTTTAAACATTTTATTGCTAAGGCGTGTGGTTGGAAAGACCGTTGAACTTTTAAAATTCATTTTGAAATTTACGCACCAATTCAGAAGAGCAAGGACTACCCTCTCCTGATCCGAGAACAAGGGACAAGAGATGCGAGACCAATGCAGATTGAGTTGGTTCTGAGGGAGGAGAGTGCCCCGCCCCTTTCACAAAGCACACCTGGGGACTGAGATGTAAGGGGTGGGAGGGGCATTTGTCAGGAGGGGCATTTGTCAGAAATAAGCATTGAATCTGCAGAGCCCCATGTGCACTCGCTAAAGCCTGGAGATTGATGTACTCTGTCTTGTGGGGCTTGCCAGTTTGATGAAAGTATTGCTCTGGTTACTGTTTAGTTAACATGGTTTATTGGACTGCTGTCCCTGGCTGATGTTTTGAACCAACCTGGTTTATTGGACTGCTGGCCTTGGTTGCTGTTTGGTTAACTTGGCTTACTGGACTACTTGCAGCCAGAGACTTCTGAAGGTGCATGTGAGAACTTTGCTCCAGGATATGTAGTGAATATGGAACTTAATTAAGTATGGCTAGGAAACGTGGAGCCCTAATTGAGCGTAGATATGTGCCCAAAAATGTACTTGATGAAAAGAAAAGAAAATATGTGCAATGTTACTAATGTGAAACCAGGTGTTCAGAAACCATTAGCCTTTAGTTGGAAGAATATTTAGTAACAGAACAAGTCACCAAATTTAGAATTCTGGCATCCCATCAGAGAACATGTTAAGTTATTTTTTTTAAAAAAAATAGGAGTCCCTCTTCAGCATTGATCAAATGAAATACCCAGCTGACAGAGTTGAAGAGATTCCTTACCAGAAAAGTGTGAGAATTCACCCAAGAACTAGCTTTCTCTTTATCAAAGAACAAAATGTCTATTAATTGTACAATGAAAGAAATCAAAATCAATCAAAATGAAGATGAAAATGGAGATATTTTTGCTTGTTTGAGTTTTTGTTTGGTTATTTCAGTAAAAGAAAGTTAGTGTTCCTCATGAAATGAAGAGGATGCTTATAGATGGATTCTCTGTCATAGAATTTTACTCACTGTTATTACAACTATGGGTACAGTCAGAGTACTGCTAGATATTCTCTGTGATTCACTTTGGACATCATACTCAAGACACCGACTGTAAACATCAAACAATGTCTTTACCTGTATACTGCATGAGTCAAAAAGAGGGCTGTGAAATTATCTACAGACCCATCACATGAATTGTACATAAATTGTTTCCATTTCTACCCTCAAAACGATGCTATAGGGCATTGCACACCAGAACACAATGACAGTTTTTCCCACCATTCTATCACTCTGCTAAACAACTAATCCCCACAACACTGTCAAACTATTTAATAAGGCTGCATTACTATTATTTGTCTCATCTTTCTATTATTTATCTCCTTTTCTACTTATGACTATAACTTTCTTGCTTGTATCTTTATGATTTATATTGTTTTATTTAATTTCTTAGAATGATTTGTGTTGATTGCTTATTTAGTATTCTATGAGATTCACAAAGTGTTGTATCGTATAATTTATGATGAGTGTACTTTTATGATGATTGTGATCATGATTTATCACTTAAAGCTTTTATGTACACTGAGAGCTTATGCATGAAAGAGGAATTCCTTGTGTGCCTAATCACACTTGGCCAATAAAGAATTCTATTCTGTTAAATCAGTTGCGAGTTTTTCTTGTAGCGCTGTCCAGGAGATGTCCTCTATGGATTCCTGGTCTGCAAGCGTGGTGGCCAGGTTGTAGATCATGGGGCCGCAGTAGAGGTGGAAGATCACTCGTTTTCTGTTGTCTGTGGCATCGTCGAGGTTGTTCACTTGAAGGAAGATTCGAAATTTGGACATGTATGCCGTCCATGTGTCCTCTTCGGGGTTGAAGAAAGGCAAAGCGTGGGGTATTGGTGTAGCCATCTCTGGTCTTTCGCGTAGAGGTTCGAAACCCCTCGTCGCCACTGTTAAATCAGAGGCAAGAGGCTAAAGAAAGTGACAACAGCTCTTTATTAGGCAGTCAGGAATAACCCCAAGAATCCAGCTCGCAGGCTGGCAGCGAAGTTAGAGAAACCCCAGCTAAACCCGCGCTTATATACTTTGTTGCCAGTGCCGGGATTGGTGACATTGTTTCAAGACTTCGCGCTGAAGCTCCCGGTTGGTCGCGCTTTGTAGGCTTTCTATTGGTCGTGCCTGCGGGTTCCTTTTGGCTGCGTCTGGTCCAATCGGGGGTCTTCATTCTTTAACAGCATGCAAACATAACATATTCCACATATGGTCCCTAAAATGTTTATCATGTGTGATGCCCTTCCATTATGAAAACACTTTTATTAGTATAATAGTTTAGAAATGAATATCAGAGCAGCATCTAATAGCAGATAGCAGTGATTTCATTGACATGACAGCAGTGATAAATATACTCTCTAAATATCCAAATCCAGCAGCCAAGGCTGGCTTCAAGAAGGACTCATCTTCTTTAATGTTGCTGGTTCAGTGCAGCAAGTGAACTGAAATCAAAGGGTCTTCCAAACCCCCTCTAATTACAACTGCAGCCACGAAATGGGATGCATTCCTGAAGGAGAGCACTGTGGAACAATATTATGCAGTATACAAATTCCATCAAACCACTGTATAAATAAACAATGCTACTGAATCACACTACAAATCATCGTACAATTAGGCCACACAAGACCATCTGTTTTACAAAGCAGCCTCTGAGCCAGAGGAAAGAACTTTGAAGATAAATATTCCCATATGCGTAAGGCAAATAAAACAAAATTACTATTCGCACGGAGCATCATTCTGTAATGAAATTCTCCATGGGAATAGACCATTTCATAGAGAGGCTGCTACATTATGTACCAAACTTGACAGATGCAAAGGGAATAGAATTACAAATCGGTTTGGGCACTGTAAGAATTTGACTCTTGGGCAGTATCACGGCTCGTTTGTTGTTTATTTCTTGGTTGGGGTTAGGGATATTATTGGGTAATTTTTCACAAAGCAATCTGGGGAGATGTAGACATTTCATTTCTCTCTGCCTTTCATCTGCATTAGTTAAAACCATAATTTTTGAATAATTTGACATGGCCTCTATTAGCCTACAGACGTAGTAGTAAAATGTCAGGTAGAAAATGAGGGCTGAGGACAACCACAGGAAGTCTTCACATCCTTCATTTAGACAACTTTCCTCTCATGTGCATAGTTGTGGTATATGTGTGTAAAATTGTGACAAGGGACAAAGATCTGTAAAAGAGTTCACCGTAGGTTTGCTATCCACCCAGCTCTGTACCTCCTTCACTGCTGTAGAATTCACTACCACAGATCCATTTGCCTAAAATGGACACCTAACATCAATAATGTCATCCAAAAACACAACGAAGAATTTTCTTTCTGCACCAGCTCAGGAAGCTCAAACTTTCCAAGCTGCTGATACAGTTCTACAGAGGAATCATTGAGTCTGTCATCTGCACCTCTATAACTATCTAGTTTGGTTCTGCAACCCAACAAGACCGACACAGACTTCAGAAGATAATCAGAACTGTAGAAAAAACAATTGCTCCCGACCTGCCTTCCATTGAGGACCTGTATACTGCTTCCATTGAGGACCTGTATACTGCACGAATCAAAAAGAGGGCTGTGAAAATATTTACTGACCCCTCACATCCTGGATAAAAAATGTTTCAATTCCTACCCTCAAAATGTCGCTATAGAGCACTGCACACCAAGACAACTAGACACAAGAAGAGTTTTTTTCTGGAATGCCATCACCCTGCTAAACAAATAATTTCCCCAACACCATCAAACTATTTACTAAGTCTTTACTACTATTTCTACTAGTTTTTTCTCATCATTCCTATCACCCGCCTCCTCCCACAATTGACTGTATGACTGTAACTTGTTGCTTGTATCCTTAAGATTTTTATTAATATTGATTGTTTCCTCATTGCTTATTTGACCCCTATGACAATCATTAAGTGTTGTACCTCATGATTCTTATCAAATGTATCTTTTCTTTTATGTACACTGAGAGCATATGCACCAAGACAAATTCCTTGTGTGTCCAATCACACTTGGCCAATAAAGAATTCTATTCTATTCTTTTTGCTCATGGTATCTTTGTTCTGGATAGACTGTCCAAAAAGGATGCAATAAAATTTAAATAGAACAAAATAGCCAATAAAACAATAAAAACAATATGATGATGAATAATTTTGAATAAAAATTAGAGTGCAGTGCCCCAGGGGTGCCCAATATTGATCCATTGTCTCCTTCCAAGTCTGGAGAACAAGCTCTAGGCCCAGAGACCATGCAATGTAAGAAATAGTCTTTCAGACTTATGCTATTAGGAAGGGTTTTGGATTGTTTATTAAAAGTGTTGTCCATTCTAAATGTTAATCATTTTTAAGTGCCTTAATTTTTTTTTAAAGTAAGATAGACCCTGCTTACAAACTTGCAATCAAACAGATCAGCTGAAACTTATATGGCACCAGGATTGGCAGTAGGCAGGACGGGGTGGAATGCAGTTCCACTGGCGGAAATGAAGCTGTATGTGCAGCTCCAGCTGACCGACAGCAGTCACTTCCTGAATTACCAGTCTCAGCTCAGCTCTCCTCTTTTCCCTTGATGCTGCTGCTGCTGCATCTGCGCTCCTCATTTTCCCCCTCTTTCCTCCTTCCTGGCCTCAGATGAGCTTCCCTCTCTCCTGCCCAGCTCCCCTCCAGCCTCACGCAACCACCTCCCGAGGCCAGGAAGGATGAAAGAGGAAAAAAGTGAGCAGCACGCAGTAGCAGCAGGGGGGGGGGAAGAGAACTGCGCCGTGCCACACCAAAGAGGTCTGGGCTGCCATCTTTTTCACCTCATGAAGCCCTCACTCCACCCACAGCTGAGAGAGAATAACCTTGTAACTTTCCCTCAGCTTTCCGATATTTTTAAATTCCCCCCTCCCTCCAGCCCTCCTTCTCCTCCTCGGAAAGCAGCAGGGAGACCAGCACTGCAGGAGTTGTGGAGGGCCCTTTTCCTTTCCCTCTCTTTTCTCAACAGCTGATTGGCACCTATTCACCTAGCTACCCAGGAAGGAGAGCATGGGAAAAGCAAAACAAATTGTCACCCCAGTGAGCGACACTCGTGAAGTTATAAGTCAAGGACTTAACAGGTCACTTGAATGATGATGGTTGTTCAAGCCACTCCCACCTGATCCGGAGAGGGGCGGCATCCAAATATAGTAAATAACAATAACAAAAACAATAACAATAACAATAACAACAATAACAACAACAACAACAACAATAACAATAACAATAATATGGGCAGCAAGCCATTCACATGACCATCGAGCTACCCCTACAAAATAAGCCACACCCACAGTGTGGTAGTAAAAATTTTGGCTGCCCATTACTGTATGACACCCTGAGGCCACATTGTCTGATGGGCCACTTCCCACATATGAAAATATTTTCAATTTTAGAATGACTCATAGGGAGGGACAATGTTGTCAACCCCTAAGCTTTGGCACCCCTAGGCCAGTGTCTACTGGCCTTATCCTAGAGCAGTCTCTACCACAGACAAAATTAGCCAAAAACATTGTAAATATAGCATTCCAGCATATTGCTGTTTCTTTTCCCAGGCCTGTCGGAAAAGCCAGGTCTGTACGGCTTTTTGAAAGGCCAATAAGGTGGGAGTAGTGTGGATCTCAGGAGGTAGCTGATTCCAGCCCCTCCCTCCTGGACGAAACCAGCCATGAGGGGCACGGGTCCAATAAAAAAGTGGAGCAACTCATCGCTCCCATAGCCTTGCCTACTTCCTCAGCTGTCATGGGCTCAAATTCATCCCACACAACAGGACTAGGACCTGCCCCTGTCATCTCTGTCTGCATTGCCCAATCGAAGTGAAAGACCATCCGAATCTGAGAAACTTTATCAGACAGAAACTGCACAAATTCATCAGCTCTGCCCTGCAGTGGCTCCTCTGTTCCCTCTACCTGAAGGAGGGAATGAGTCACTCTAAGAAGGGCAGTTGGATATGAGTCAGCGGATGCAATAAATGCAGAAAAATACGAACATTTTGCACCCATAATGATTTCTATATCTTTTAAACTTCAATTCCAATAGTGGCTTTAAAAGCCAATGCCTCTTGTAGGCTCAAATATATTACCGATGGCCTATTTTTGGAAAAAAATGAAACAAAAAAACTTTTTTTTTCTATTTCATGACTGGGGAAGGCAATGAAGGGGGTTCCATCCAAAGTATGATTCATTAAGGATAAGACCTAAATGGAATGTTTCATTATACAGGATGATAAAACTCACTGGTTTTATACCAATATTATTTATTTATTTAGTACCAATATTATTTTGCTGCTTTGAGTTTTTCACATAATCCTACCTATTGGTCCACCGATTTACAGTAAGGGAAAATAAAGTATCAGGATCAGAGAAGGGGGAAAAAAAGCAAAGACATAAGTTAATAAAAACATTCTAGAATTGGAGGGTCATATAGGCCTTCTTCTATTATTTTTAAGAATTTTATTTAAGTAGGCCGGAATTTCTTGCCAACAATTCTGATCTACCCAGCCTTCCATGTGGAAAGACCCAAAACAATGTGTTGTATGTTGGCTTAATGCTCTGGCATTGCTTTGGTTTAGAACTTCAGAAGATTGTGGCTTTATTGCCCCAAGTCATTGAAAGGTGAACTTTGCTAGAGCATTGTTCTCTCTGATTCTCCATGAAACAAATTTTCTTCATTTCAAAGGATGTTTACCAGAAGCAACAACCGACATCATTCTACACTTCTTTCAAGCTTATCTTTAGTGGGAAAGGAGGGAGGAGTTATAATTTTCCTAATTCTTTCTCTCCCTGTATTGTTCTTTCTCTAAAATTTCTTCTGGGAACTTGCTAAGATTTTCCCTCTGCCTTGCAGCGGATATATGCTGGGTAGAGGAAATGTGGAACCTTGTGATGTAGATAGTTCTACCAGATGATCATTTGAACGTATGTTATTTGTGTAGATTGATGGTACAAGTGAGTCATCAGCTAGAGCTGACCTTCAATGCTGTGGAAACGGGCCCTTCACTCATCATTCTCATAAAAATTCCAGTATAATCAAAGCCAACATTATACTGTAATTTCAAGTTCTACAAAGAATGGTTGTAAACTATTAGGAACTTGTTACTGTGCTCCTGGAATCAATGGCAAAGTTCATCCGAGGGCATACTAAGCACTAATCAGATCATACTTCCTTAACATGCTTTCTTTTAGATGTGTTGGGATTACAGGTGCTGGAAATGTATATTTCAGTTTAGGAAAAGCTATTTGAGGCCAATGAGGCTTAGTGCATCATCTTTGAGACTCTGCCTTAGTTATCAGATTTTTATGAAAGACCCCATGCATTTTAAGTTGAGAAACTCTTCCTGGGTAAAAGCAGATGGATTGATTTTTTAAAAAAATAAAAATTAACACAGACAAAGAAAATTAAAGAATGAAAATAGTTTTTTCGAACTACATATGCATATGATTGCATTCTGAATTAAACATTAAATTATATCCCCATTAAATACAGGGGTTCCCAAATAAGGGATGGGCGACACAATTGTCTTGTTTATAGTATCAATATGTGCAATTTCCATATTATTTCCATTGAGTTTTTAAAAATTCATTTCCTGGATAAATTCATTGAAGAAATAATAGAACGGCTGAATTATAATTTTTGATATATAACACTAGGATCCAGATGTTTTGAAGCAGTCTAAGAAATAAAATGCTATATAAATAATTTTTAGCTAGGTGTAGGAGGCAAAATGTTCAACATCTCTTTCTATTGCATCAATTTTCATAACTGGGAAATAAAATATTTTACTTCAAGTGTTGTTTGTTTCGTTGGTTTCCCAAGTTATTTTTTTCTATATCTCTCTTACAACATGAATCTAAATAAGATAGTCCCTTGTCCTAAAATTTGCTCCATCAACTGTGTTCTTTTTGAGGGGTTACATTCTCTGTTAAAGAAAATTAAGTAGCTACCTTCTGTAAACAAGCAGGCATCTATGAAATGGCTTGAGTACTGCCATTCCAGGTATCTATGCATTTATGTCCTAAATTATTTAGTTAGAAACATGTCTAGTGAGTTTTCTGTCTAAAAAACTGAACAGCTATTGCTTCACTCTCAAGCTAAGCTTTGGTTGTGATGTTTTGCATATTATGCACTTGAAAATATAGCCCTACAATCCAATTGTTCCCAAAACAATTATGTTCATTTTTATGGTTTGCCTTCAAGATGAAAGTATTTGAAAGACATCTTTCTTTGATCACTGTAATCTAAGAGAATAATAAAGTTAAGGAGATCATTAGTGAAGTCTATGTTTTGCTACTGATTAATTTAGAAAACGTCTAAGGGCTTCTGCAGAGGCAGAGCGGATGGTACAGAATTCCTTTTTACTTAAAGCTCTCTTGATGATCCAAGTGCCTTTATTTAGCTCTTTCTGCATGTTTACTTAGCTCTTCTAAACTGAGATAAGTGCTCAGGATTTGGGGCTAAAAACAGATTATATTGCATGGAATCCAGCAAACGTAGCAGAATCCTTTTTGTTGTTGTTCTGAACTGTGAATCAGAGGGTTTTTTAGAGATACATTTTAGTTTATTTAAAGTTCTGAATGTCTAAATGGAGGGGAAAGAATAATGTTTCTTATTTAGAATGATAGCATGTTCCTATGCTTAGTATAAAGCATTGTCATGGTTTTATTCTGAATGAAATGTTTCCCACTTCTTTGTAATTCTTTCTAGTTTATCACATATATTGGCAATACAGTGTTCCCTCGATTTTCGCGGGTCCGAACTTCGCGAAAAGTCTATACCACGGTTTTTCAAAAATATTAATTAAAAAATACTTTGCGGGTTTTCCCCCTATACCACGGTTTTTCCCACCTGATGACGTCATATGTCATCACCAAACTTTCGTCTGCTTTTAATAAATATTTTTTTTAATAAACTTTAATAAATAAACATGGTGAGTAATAATCTAAATGGTTGCTAAGGGAATGGAAAATTGCAATTTAGGGGTTTAAAGTGTTAAGGGAAGGCTTGGGATACTGTTCATAGCCAAAAATAGTGTATTTACTTCCGCATCTCTACTTCGTGGAAATTCAACTTTCACGGGTGGTCTTGGAACGCATCCCCCGCGGAAAGCGAGGGAACACTGTACAGCAGTTATAGACAAACAGATGAAAGGAAAAGAAAGACCAGAGAAGACATGATAACAGTGTTCCAATATCTAAGGGATTGCCACTAGAAGAGGGGGTCAACCTATTCTCCAGAGCACTTGAAGACAGAACAAGAAGCAATGGATTGAAACTAATCAAGGTGAGAACCAACTTAGAACTAATTTCCTGACACTTAGAACAATTAATCAGTGGAACAACTTGCCTCCAGAACTTGCAGGTGCACCATCATTGGAGGCTTTTAAGAAGAGATTGGACAGCCAGTTGTTTGAAATGGTTTAGGGTTTCCTGCTTGAGCAGGAGATTGGCGGTTGAACATACACATTGCTTCTAACCATTCCTTAAAATTAGGTCCTTTATCGTCTTTGCTTTCCTCTGAATATGCTTCAGTTTATCAGTTTTCTTTCTAAAAGGCAGGATTCAATAGGTGTAGTCGAATGCTGGCTGGGGAATTCTGGGAGTTGAAGTCCAAATATCTTCAAGTTGCCAAGGTTGGGAAACACTGGTCTAATCAATTCAGTATGGATGAAAATGATAGTTTTTCTTAAGTATACTTCTTTTTAAATATGATAATAATTGATTTTTCAAGACAAAACAAAGACGTACATAGGAACATACAACATAAAAAAGGATCCCATACTGCTCTGCTCTTTTCAGAAGTCAAAAACTGGAAATAAAAATCCTATAGATTGTGTTAATAAAAGGAAGAAGAACAAGTAAAGGTAAAAAAAGGAAAGAACTATATACTATATGTGTTATTGCTATTTACAAGGATTTACATAGTTTTGTACCATCTAATAAACAGTATAATAATAATACCATGAAGGGCTTTATAGGTCATAACCAACACTTTGAATTGTGACCAGAAACTGATCGGCAACCAATGCAGACTGCGGAGTGTTGGTGTAACATGGGTATACCTAGGGAAGCCCATGATTGCTCTTGCAGCTGCATTCTGCATGATCTGAAGTTTCCTAACACTCTTCAAAGGTAGCCCCATATAGAGAGCATTACAGTAGTCGAGCCTCGAGGTGATGAGGGCATGAGTGACTGTGAGCAGTGAGTCCCGATCCAGATAGGGCCGCAACTGGTGCACCAGGTGAACCTGGGGAAACACCTCCCTCGCCACAGCTGAAAGATGGTTCTCTAATGTAAGCTGTGGATCGAGGAGGATGCCCAAGTTGCAGACCCTCTCTGAGGGGGTCAATAATTTCCCTTCCTCAGGGTTATGAATGGACAGATGGAATTCTCCCTGGGAGGCAAAAACAACAGCCACTCCATGTTATCAGGGTTGAATTTGAGGCTGTTGACACCCATCCAGACCCTAACAGCCTTTAGGCACAGGCACATCACTTCCACTGCTTCGTTGACTGGACATGGGGTGGAGATGTACAACTGGGTATCATCGGCATACTGATGATACCTCACCCCGTGCCCCTGGATGATCTCACCCAGCGGTTTCATGTAGATATTAAATAGCAGGGGGGAGAGGACCAACCCCTGAGGCACCCCACAAGGGAGTAACCTAGAAGTCGACCTCTGACCCCCCCCACTAACACTGACTGCGACTGACCGGAGAGGTAGGAGGAGAACCACTGAAGGACAGTGCCTCCCGCTCCCAACCCCTCCAGCCAGCGCAGAAGGACACCATGGTCGATGGTATCGAAAGCTGCTGAGAGGTCAAGAAGCACCAGGACAGTGGATAAACCCCTGTCCCGGGCCCACCAGAGATCATCCATCAATGCGACCAAAGCAGTTTCCATACTGTAGCCGGGCCTGAAATCCAACTGTTGAGGGCCTAGATAATCGGCTTCTTCCAAGGACCGCTGGAGCAGGAGCACCACCACCCTTCCCCATGAAGGGAAGTTTGGAGACTGGACGGTAGTTTTTAAGCACGGCTGGGTCCAGGGAAGGCTTCTTGAAGAGGGGGCGCACAAGTGCCTCCTTATAAGGAGCCGGGGAGGACCCCCTCCCCAAAGAAGCATTGACAATCTCCTGGACCCAGCTCCACGTCACCTCCCTGCTGGCCGAGACCAGCCAGGAGGGACACGGATCCAGCAGACAGGTAGTGGAACTCACAGCTCCAATGGCCTTGTCCACTTCATCAGGTGTCACCAGATCAAACTCTTCACAGACAGATGGACAAGGACGGGCCACAGTCACCTCAATTGACTTGTTGTCAGTTGACTCTGTTATCTAATCGGATTCGAGGTCCGCCCGGATCCGAGCAACTTTATCAGCGAAAACCGTGTTAAAATCCTCGGCACCACTCTGTAAGTGCGCCCCAACTCCCCCCTGGTTAAGAAATACTGTATTTAATACAGCCCTGATACTAAACCATATGCCTCACAGTAATTGCAAATGAGGTTTCCACTAATTCAATGTATGTATCTGATGGTAGAACAGGATATTTCACCTGCACAGAGATCTCTGTCAACATGTTTTCTAAATGTTTACAAACTGACAGCTTAATAATTTCTTCTAGAATGTTGTCCAGCATCACAGAGGTGGGTTTCTCCCGGTCCAGATAGGTTCTATAGAACCAGTAGTAACTTGGCAGCCTGGGTTGCTAGAACCAGCAGCAACCCAGGCCTGCCAAGCCCCTGAACTGGATCTCTTGGCAGTGCCATAGGCGCCGCCATCTTGTTTGTTGCTTCTGCGCATGCACAGAAGCTGTATTTTAAGCACTGCACATGCACATCACAGACCAAACTGGCAGCAAAGAAAATGGGAACCCACCCCTGCAACATCCTTTGACTAGTCTGTTATTACCCAGATTCTCTTTAGAAATAGAAACAATATATGCTCTTTTCCAGTCTTTCTTTCTTTCTTTCTTTCTTTCTTTCATTCATTTCTTTCCTTCCTTCCTTCCTTCCTTCCTTCTTCCTTCCTTCCTTTCCTTCCTTCCTTCCTTCATTTATTTATTTCCTTCCTTCCTTCCTTCTTCCTTCTTCCTTTCTTCTTGTTTATTTAATTTTTCATATTTCTTAACTGCCCATCTTTGGGAAGTTTATCTCCATGATTTCTCAGAATTCCAGACAGAAACATTCATTCAATAGGTCGCACGAGAAGCCCATGGTTCCATATTTTGTGAAATAATGGTGGGATCATTATTTGATGACCCTTTTAGCGTACCATTTTTATGTATTGATTGAGATCTGATAAACAATCTTGAATAATGAACATGGCTTTATTGAGGAATATGATTGGACTGAATGGTTTTTCTTTTCAAAATGTTCATGACAGCCATCAGACAATTGTGCGAAGCTGTCACTGTCCTTTGAAAAAGGAAGATGAATCCCTAATAAGGATTGCTCTTGAGTTCCTTCTCCTGCAGAGCTGAATTAAATGTTTCCTGGGATTCCAAAGTGATGGCACCAGTTAAGTAAACTACATAACTGATCAGAACAACTTATGGAGGAGAAGAGCAAATCATATTGGGCTGGGGTCCATTTGAATCCTTATGACATTATGCAGTACGGTCATTTATAAAGATGAACTTGATTGTAAATGTAGATACTTGGATAGCCCACTGTGACCTATTTCTAGCATTTGTGTTATGTTTACACAGCATTTACTTATATTACTTTCATTTTTGTTTTAATTACATTGTATGAGAGTGTTAGTTAGCCATTTTGAGTAGCATTCCCTAGTGAAAAAGCAGCGTAGGTTTAGCAAACAAATCTACTACAAGTGGCAATCTCATTACTATGCCTAATATACTGTGTCCTGCTTGGAAGAAAAACCTCCCTCCTATTCTACATCCTGCCTTTTTATTTTGCAGAGAATTAAGTGGGCCTTTCTCATGTTAAAAGGGAAGCTATCCCGATCTGATAGTCACCTTCATACTTGCATCATCACAACATTCAGGACTATGAATATTTATTTGGATATTAAATCCCATTGCCTTCAATGGAACCCTATTTCCAAATCAGTCTATTTGGAATTCCATAACTGCCCAGTGCATTGCCAATGGCTGTAATCCTTTCATTTACACGACACTTTTCTCTATACATTAAAGGGAAAAGCCGCCTCTCTCCCCATCTGTGTGTTCACTCCAAACTTTGCAGAGTTTAGGGTAGTTGTTCAAGTCACACTTGGCCAGCCATTTTATGCTGACCTTAATCCATAACTGAGCATATAGATGCCAGCAATTATATATGAAATGCACACAATTTGGCCTGCTATTCATAGCAGGCCCTGTAATGTCATGTTTTGAAAGAACATATGTTCTTACAACTTATTTACTTAGGATGGTTCAGTGATCAGGGAACATCTGGTTTTCACTTGAAGCCAGGGTTAACCAGGGCTCAGCAAACATTGAATGACTTGCCTAAGGTTGTGTGTTGATTGGTGATTCAATCCCCATTTGAATTCAACAACTTTCTAATTTCCAGGCACAGCACGTTTTTAAAGAAATGGCTGGACCACACGTGCCTTTCAAATCTGCATTCCTAATGATGAAGCCATTTCCTCTGCCTCTGCTCCACTTCTTTTTTGGATCAATGTATGTGTACTTCTGCTTTTGTGTTTATCTCTCCTTCACTCACATGGGTTGTGCCAGAGCACATTAAGAAGCTTACCATTTGACACTAGCTCTCTTTTGGCTTCCTAATCATATGTTACTGCAAATGTTGAGCCACTTGTCCAAGATAAGGGAGATAAATTATGCAGGAATTGGGTGGGGGTTGTTTGCTCCAGTTAGCTTTCCCAGAGACTAATTGGAGCAAGGCCTGCATAAGGACTTAGCCCAAGAACCTGTTCTCAGTACTAGAATTGACCAAGAGACAATTAATCAAGGACGATACTTCTGGATATAAGCTGAATTACTGTCCATTAAGTCTATATAGCTATATATAGCATTATATAGCCTGAATTGGCTGAAACTGGAGGGACAATGTCAAGTTAAGGCCAGGTTAGGTACAATGTTAATTATGCAAGTGCAATTTAATAACAAAGGGAAGGAACCTGAAGAGCTTCAGAATTACACAGACTGGAGAGAAGGACATTTTAATTCTTCCTCGTTTTCCAGACAAAGAATTTGCTTTGAACCTGCTTTATGTATTGTAAGGGCAGCATTTAAAAGACAATTATTATTGGCAATGAAAAGACTTGTTCTTTTACTCTATCTTTCTACGGAAAACTTTTGTTTGCACTCTTAGATGAATACAATGAACTGTTGAAATTGAGGAAGTACAGCTAGCATTCTAGAATATATAATTAGAGTGAGGCCCAACCAACCAAGAATTATGGGCCTGTAAATGTATCAGCGGTCTCTTTGCCTGCTACTCACTTGATAGCTATGATAGATGTTAAAAGTCTTTTTCTACTTTCTCCTCTTCCCATAACATATTAGTAAAGTACAACAAAGTCTGAGTCCCATGAAAGAGGACAAATCAATGTGGTGGATTTGCAGATACTGCCCATGCAGAGCTGATTTATTGAGAAGACTACAAATATTTCTGAACGGTCTCACAAAGGCCAACCTGTAAACCATAGTTGTCTCTTTCGTATCAGGCCTACCTAGAACCTTCTGCAGTCCAGAACAGCCAAATGAACAAAAAAGAAAGTTTGCACATCATAGCATAGAAAGTTTACACATCATACCCTAAGTAACTGAAACTTATTTACCAGAACAAAATACTACTCCCTCTAACGAAGCTGGGAGAATATTTTCCTAGGCCTTAGATAATTATGAATTTCACACATCAACTGACTTTGAAATATGAAAACTCTCTAATTTTTTAAATAAACATTTTGTTAGGGAAATAAATATCCCAGGTCCTAGTGATTAATGAACAGGCATGAAGAAGGAACACAAGCTTATGGGAAATTTCAAACAGTGATGTCAGCAAGAAACAATTCACAGACATAATTGCTAAAAAATTATCAGAGACTTCCTTGTCAAGTATTTTGTATGTTTATAAAGCTGTTGGTGACTCACTGAGAGCAGTCTGGGAGTCTTATTTGATTTGGAATCAGGGTTTTTATTATAACTTAGCTGTTATGTAATAGTTTATTCAGACTAATGGTCAGCTATTCTTTCATGTCAACAGAGCCTGTGTATATATATGTGTGTGTGGCAAGAGGCTCCTTATAATTCTTTTAGCAAAGTGATATCTAAATGCTTTCCCATATTCCTTATGTTGGATGCTGCCTTCCTCAAAAAGCCTGAAAGAAAATAATTATTGGATTTAACTCTCATGACTTGACCAATACCGAAGAGCTAATAATAATGGTTAAGGATAAGAATGACATGGAAAAAAATCTATCATATCTTTCAGAGTATAAGATGCATCTTTTACTCCCTAAAAGGGGCTGATGATTTGTGTCCGTCCTGTACTCCGAATGTAGCATTTCCTAAGCTTTTTTTCCCAGCCCTAACTAGGTGCTAATGATCTTCCCAGCTTCTTATTCTGCCCTAAGTCTTTGCAGGCTTGTTATCATTCCTACTCCTTCTGAAAAAGCCTTTTTCAGTCCTAACCAAGAGATAAAATAATGTGCCAAAGCTGAACAGACTAAGGACACTAGCCAGATTTATTTATTTATTAGATTTGTATGCCGCCCCTCTCTGCAAACTTGGGGTGGCTCACAACAATACTAATAACAATATACAATGTAACAAATCTAATATTAAAAGAAAGTATCTAAAAACCCATCATTTAAAAAAGCATACAACACAAGCATACCATACATCAGTGTTTCCCAACCTTGGCAACTTGAAGATATTTGGACTTCAACTCCTGGTTGAATGCTGGCTGGGGAATTCTGGGAGTTGAAGTCCAGATATCTTCAAGTTGCCAAGGTTGGGAAACACTGCCATACATAAACTCTATAAGCCTGGGAGAGATGTCTCAATTCCCACATGCCTGGCGATATAGGTGGGTCTTAAGCAATTTACAAAAGGCAAGGAGGGTGGTGGCAGTTCTGATCTCTGGGGGGAGTTGATTCCAGAGGGATGGGGCCGCCACAGAGAAGGCTCTTCCCCTGGGGCCCGGCAGATGACATTGTTTAGTCGATGGGACCCGGAGAAGGCGAACTCTGTGGGACTTTATCAGCCACTGGGATTTGTGCAGCAGAAGTCAGTCCTGGAGATATTCTGGTCCAATGCCATGTAGGGCTTTATACCAGATGAATACCTTTCCCCCCCCAAAAGGAAGGTGTGTCTTATACTCCAAAAAAAGATAATATCTACTGTATGTGGTTGGTAAGAGTTGACAATAATTCTTACTTAGAGACTACAGTATTGCCAGAGGTTGGCTGCTAAGGTGGAACGGTGACGTATGTTCGCCCCCGTGGCTCTGAGTCGCAGTAGCAGAATTGCGCTGGACACCTCTAGCACTCAGAGCCACAGGGGAGAGCACATGTCACCTTTCCACCTCAGCAGCCCACCTCTGAGTATTGCTATAAATTTAGAACTGGCATAAGGGAAGGGATTGGCTCAGTGTTCCATCATTATGAAGAACGAACAGTACTAAATTAATCTATCTGAACAAGGCTGAATTTTACGTCAGGAGTATCAAACTCGATTTCATTGAGGGCTACATCAGGATTGTGTTTGACCTCAGGAGGTTGGGGTGGGTGTGCCCAGTGTGGGCATGACCAGATTGACATCACTCATATTGGGGGCACCTTTGCCCCAAATGTGACCACCTCCTGCAACCCTTTTAGTGAAAACAGAGCCCAGAAGGACTGCACACAGCCCTCATGAGTTCTGTTTTCAGCTGTGATGTCCTCCTGCACCTTCTGCCAGGAAAAACAGAACTTGGGAGAGCCATATGTGGCCCTCCCAAGCTCTGTTTTCCCTGGCAGAAGCACTGTGGGCCAGTCCTTCACTGTTTCCAGGATGGCCCCATGGGCCAGATCTAATTCTCCTGTGGGCCAGATCCAGCCCTGGGTGTTAACTTTGACAACTCTGCTCTATGTGGTACCATCCAATCTCTATAATATACAATATTAGCATTTTTCATCTTTGAGTATCAGCTTAAATACTTCTTTACAGTGGACATCTTCCTGGGGCTGGACTTCTATTGAACTTATGTTGATTCAAATTCAATTATGTGAGTGTAGGTATGCGTAGTTTCTGCTTATGTGCAAAAAGTGCATTTGCTGGATTGTCTTTGCTATGGAGCAATATATAATTAGCTGCCACTGATATTCAAAGCAAAAATGCATATTATCTAGATACAATTATTACATTGGTACAGTGGCTGTCACAGAGTGCTTGCAAAATGTTTTTTCTTAAACAGTTTATTATAATAAGATACTCAGTTGCATTACAATTGTTTCCAATTTATTCACTGCTTTAAGGAGTTAATGAACAAACAGAATTGGAAAGAACCCTTGAGTTCTTCTATTTAGTCCAAACTCCTATTTTTAAGAAGGAAAGCCTATATAAAATTTTAGCCAAATGGTTGCCCAATCTTTTCTTTAAAACCTCCAATGTTGGAGCACCCACAACTTCTGGATGCAAGTCGGTCCGCTAATTAATTGTTATGTTAGAAGTCTCTTCTTTGTTCTAGGTTGGCTCTCACAATGTTGCCTTTGAGGTGACAGTCAGACTAACCAGTTCTCAACACTAAGCTAATAATATGATGTTAAATAATAGATAGCCAAGCTTTGGAACGCCTACATTGACTATTTCCCCATAGCAACCCCAACTATAACTGCCTACTTAAGAAGAGTGGAATTGCTCCAAAACAGTGCTTCCAATCTCTGTTCCTTGTAAGTAGTCCAAAGGTATGTCAGAATTGGTCATATTGAGATTTACTAACAGGTATGTCAGAATTGATACTTTGAAATCTAACAGGACCATCCAGATCCAGAAGAACAATCAACCCATGCCTAGGCCTGAACTCAGACTGTAAGCAATTTGGCAAATCTGTCTCCTCCAAGGCCCACCTACTTTCTCAGCAACCTTGCCTAGAATGATATGGCTAAAGATAATGCATCTGCTCTATTAAAGCAGATATCTACGAGACCGCCTTCTGCCGCATGAATCCCAGCGACCGGTTAGGTCCCACAGAGTTGGTCTTCTCCGGGTCCCGTCAACTAAACAATGTCGTTTGGCGGGACCCAGAGGAAGAACCTTCTCTGTGGCGGCTCCGACCCTCTGGAATCAGCTCCCTCCAGAGATTAGAACTGCCCCCACCCTTCTTGCCTTTTGTAAACTCCTTAAAACCCACCTCTGTTGTCAAGCGTGGGGAAACTGAAACATCTCTCCCTGCCTATGTAGTTTTCTGTGTATGATATGACTGTATGTATGTTTTTTATATATTGGGGTTTTTGTTTTTTAGTCTTTTTAAATGTATTATTGTTATTTTAGAATTTAACTATTAGATTTGTCATTATATATTGTTTTTATCATTGCTGTGAGCCACCCCAAGTCTATGGAGAGGGGCGGCATACAAATCTAATGAATAATAATAATAATAATAATAATAATAATAATAATAATAATAATAATAATAATAAATTTCAATTCCATACTTTTTGGGGGGTAACTCAGGCTATTTTGATGCCCTTTTGATATAAGCAGTTTGATGTTCTAGGAAGCTGGTTTTTAATGCTCATAATAGGACAGAATTGTGCGAACCTAAAAAGAATTGAGCTACTCCTGTTAGGGATCGCTTAGGCAATGATCTATACAAAAGTTGGAACATCTCTAAAATGAATCATATGGTGCTGCCTTACATAAACTCCCTTTAGTCCTATGTCATCAATTTTGATTTATGAAAGCTATATCAAGCTCAGGGGTCCATCATATCATCTGCTACTTGATCCTTTAACCAGAAACAACAGTCTGCGGAGAGGGGCGGCATACAAATCTAAATAATAAATAAATAACTTGAGTTTTGTTTTGTTTTGTTTTTGACACACAAAACAAATACCTTTTACTGAATATTATCCCTCCTTAACACTTGGTCTAAAAGGCCCTTTCTCTATTCAGCATTGGCTTTTTTTATCATTTCAAAATCCACCATCTGAATGACCTTACTTTACCTTGCTAAGGTAAGCCCTGGGCTACTTCCAATGCAAACTTTTAAGAGTTTCATTAAACTGTCTCCATATGGGTAACTTCTACCCTTGCATATGCTTCTAAATTTCAGTTCAATCTCCATCGGCCTTGCTAGTTAACCTTACCAGGGGAACTGTAATTCAGAAGTATCTAGAAGGCCAGTAGATTTTTGCTCTTGTTCTAGAGAAACTGTTGTCCTTTAAACCAAGGGATCAATTTCAATCTTGTTTCTTGGCTGGACACCTTGAACTGCCAGGAAATGTGCAGAATGCGGTCTCTTAACTGCACCCTTACTGTGTTTGTGTGGGTGAGAAGCAGGATCCAAGAAGCAGAAGACAATTGAACAATGTAGGCCTGGAAAGACAGAATACAATGCCAAAGAGCATTGTTGAGTTGAATCCATCACATAATATCAGCCAAGGAAACTGTGTATGTGGTCAACATGCACCATTTTAGCAAATCACATTTTTTTTGTAATTTCCCAAAACACTTTTCAAAAGATGATAGTGGGTGAGTGGGTGGGTAAAACAGAGCCTTGAGAAACGGCATTTTGTCTTTAGTCTGAGAAATCCCAGAACCTTTGGAGTTTTTAAAGCATTTTCAATTTCTTTTTGGCTCCTAGATGTTTTTTTAAAAAAAAAATACTGATGATATAACCAGACTGTCTAAAAATAAGCAGTAGCTATTTCTTACAGATGGCAGAAACCTGCCAAAAAACTGCATTCTGTGGGGGGGGGGGGGGGGGGAAATCCACTACCCATAAATGAAGAGCCTTTATTTTCAGCTCTTCAACCCCTAGTCTTATCTCAAGCCCATTTCCAGATGCCCCAAAGCAGCTTCTCCATCCAATTGAATGAAGCACCACGGTGATGTCAAAATTGCTATAGAGCACCCTGCCAAAAGCAATAACCCAAGAAGTGTTTTCAGGAAGGAGGACTTCAAATAACTTCTACACTAACGTTTGTCAATCTTCGGTCTATCTCTGGCGAACACTGCAATGCTCAAATGATTAAGGGGGAAATTAGATTAACCTCAATTAAATTGGCCAAGTTTAATTACCTAAAAGCTGAAGCAGGCAATTATTTTTGGATAGGAAGGGTTCACTGACCTTTGCAGGACATAAAGTGTGCCTTGTTATTTTTATATGAAAAAGTAGCATTTTTCCCAGCCTATATTATATATAAATATAACTCTGTATTATATGATGCTATGTTGCATCATAGGCTATTTTTTACTCATGAGAATAAACTAGATTATAGCTCAGCTTTTTCACAGGGAGATGTGTGCAATCAAACTATTAATGCATACAAATCCATTTAAAATAGGAGTCATTTGATGTAATTGCAACAACTATAACTATATCATAAACTTTAGGATGATTAATTGTCCTGTAGGAAAACATAAACAGTTCAAAATAAAGCATCATTGAGCAATTAGACACTGTGCCCAATCCAATTATTTTTTGGAATCATACATTTATTGTCACATAATTTGTTTGCTTTTTTAAAAAACCTCCAAATCGTATAGCTTTTTTAGATTTCTTGGAATCCTGGAAAAAAGTAATTCATTTCCAGGACACATTGGAATCTAGACAACTTTTCCATAAATTGAAACAGTAAGTATAAAGATTCAACATTAGATCTCAAATAATATCTTTTCCAAAGTCCCACTAAAATATAGCTGTTTCTGGATTTTTCCTTGATGGATTTTTTTTTCTGGATTCACAGAGGACTGTGCTTCTTTATCCACATCCTTCTCTTTCTGGACAACATATATAATTAGTTAGATTCTTATCCTCCAAAAAAGTGAGAACTCTATTTGCATGTTTCCCAGTGTTGCCTGCTTGTCTGTACTGAGCAGCTAAACAGTTTCACTTAGCAAAAACTGAAATTTTAGGATTGCATTTGAAATAGATCTTCTGGCAAATTTCCCCTAAATAAATTGGGAAACCTACTTCAGGAATACTATGAAATACTCCAATTCTCATGATGGGGTAACAAAATAAGCACTCTTGAATTATATCCAAAACACATATATCGTGAAAGTGAATCAAAGTCTTTTGAAATGATGATTTATATAATATGTTCAGTTTACCCTACTTAATGGAATATTATTTACTAATGTTCTGTTGGGCTCTCTGGTAGAATCCTCCCAAAAATTCACAGGTACAAATTTCAGACACACACACGTTTGAAAATTCAAAACAATGTTCTTTATAATGAAAATTCACTTAAACTAAGCCCTCTTTTGGTATAGCAAAGAGCACTCGTCTCCAAACAAACTGATAATTTATACAAGTCCCTTATCAGTCCTGTGATACTTAGCTTGCAGCTGTGAGGCAATTCAAAGTCCTTCTTTCACAAAGTGAAACACACTTTGCTCTGGTTTAGTTTCAAAGCAGGGAAAAATCAGCACACAACAAGTCAGTCAGTAAAGCAGTCATGAAACACAACGATCAGATAATCCTCCACAATGGCCAAACCCACAGCCCCACCCAACCACAGGTGGCCTCACTTTCTTTGATAATAATCTCTCAGTTGTTGCCTATGCATCGCTCTCCACATGCGTGGCTGTAGCATTAACTCTTGTTCTGAATCCAAGGAGGAGCTAGATAATTGATCTCCTTCTGAGCTGTCTGCCACACTCTCCTCCTCCCTGTCACTCATGTCTTCTTGGTCAGAGGAGCCTTCATCTTCAGATTCCACCAGGGGGGGGGGGGCAAACCAGGCCTGCAGCATGTGGATGTCTCCCCCACATACACTGTCCTTGGGGCAGGAGCTGGGCCAGAGCTAGCCACAACAACTAACTTATCAAAGTTATCAAGTACAGATCTTTAACACAATTATTTTGAATGCATACTACTCTATCAGTTATACCATTCTTACAAATAGGGAAAAGACCAAAGGTTTTTATACTGGGAATAGAGGAATAATTGAAGAAATTCAGATAATGAGAGCCAGTTTGGTGTGGTGGTTAAGGCACCAAAAGTTATAAATTGGGAGACCAAGAGTTTTAATACCATCTTCAGTACAAAACCAGCCAGGTGAATTTGGGCCACGCATTTTCTTTCTGTCCCAGGATGGAAGCAAGGGCAAACCGCTTCCGAAAATGTTGCCATGAAAAATGCAGGGACTTGTCCAGACAGTCATCAAGAGGCAGCACAGATTCAAAATAAGGAGGGAAAACCCAGACAATGGATTAATGAATAAATCACAGTTTCAAGTATTGAACCTGCCCAAAAAAACAGCATAGGATTAAAGAGGATGTATCCAGGCCTTAAGTTCCAAGAGTAGATTTAGTTTCTTTAAACATTTTTTTTCTTTCAAAATAGAATCATAACAGTTTCCAATACTCAGCATTTAAATAGCAGTGAAGTAAAGTCAAGCACAAATAGTAAATAATTATGTATTACAGCTGCAAGAATCGGCACGCACATGGATAATTATATGAAGGAAAGGCTAGAGCATTAGAAAAACTTGCAAATGTGAAGTTGCCAAATAGTCATACAATAGAAGAAAGAAGGGCATTGTCAGACAGTTTTCAGGAAAGAGACACGAGTATTACATGCTTGTATTTCTTTTCCTATAGTTTGGCTTAGTCAATTTGGATTCTTAAAGCAACATATGTATATAGAACATCTCACAGTTTTCTGAACTTTTAAAAATGTACATTTTCTGCAAACTACTCAAAACTCAGTGTTCAATACATCCATTCACTGTTTGTGAAAAGCCTTAGTGAAATTTCCCAACTCACCTATTGCCCACCAATACTCATTATTTTTGTCCTTTACCAATATAATATGTGCAATTTATTACAAATTTGGATGACTAAACAAACAGGAATGATTAAAGTCCTGGAGACAAAACATATGAAGAATGGTTGCAGAAACTGGGTACGGCTAATCTAGAGAAAAGAAGAACTAGGGATGACATGATAGCATGTCACCCCCTAGTTTCAGTATTTGAGGGGCTGCCAAGTTCCAGTCCCCTAGGATCTCAGTATTTGAGGGGCTACCAAGTTCCAGTCCCCTAGTTCCAGTATTTGAGGGGCTGCCAAAAAGAAGAGGGGATTGACTTATTTTCCAAAACAGCAAAAAGCAAGACAAGAAATAATGGATGGAAGCTAATCAAGGAGAGAAGTTACCTGAAATTAAGGAGAAATGTTGTAATAATGAGAACAATTAACCTTTGGAACAACCTGCTTTTAGAAGTTGTGGATGCTTTATCATTGGACAAGAAGCCGCTTGTCTCAATTTTTATAGAACTCCTGCTTGAGCAGAGGATTGGATTAGAAGCAGGAGTGGGTTCTAATATGAGTTACCTTGGTGTCGGTTTGCTTCCTCCCACACCATGTGGCCACATCTTGTGGGAGGTGCAGCCATGTTTTGCATGTGTATGCACAGCGCCAAATTTAAAAAAAATAGCCTAATAGTCTTTATAGGAGCCCCTCAAATTTATAAACTTTCAAACTCTGGAAGTTTTTAAGAAGAGATTGGATAACCATTTGTCTGAAGTGATGTAGGGTTTCCTG
This sequence comes from Erythrolamprus reginae, assembly GCF_031021105.1. Lineage (NCBI taxonomy): Eukaryota > Metazoa > Chordata > Lepidosauria > Squamata > Dipsadidae > Erythrolamprus > Erythrolamprus reginae. The sequence continues at coordinate 361,638,436 of NC_091950.1, read as the reverse complement.
CCTAACCAGGGGGTTGGACTAGAAGATCTCCAAGATGATTTCCAACTCTGTTATTCTATTCTATTTTAAATATTGGAAAAGTGCTCTTTTATTGTGCTATTTTATTGTGAGCTGGACTAAGGAAAAATTTCCTAAGGGTAAGATCAGTCAAATTGGCCATATCGTTCCAGGCACATGACCAATCCATGCCCACTAAGCCACACCCATAGAACTGGTAGGGAAAATCTTTGGATTTCACCACTGGTTGTGTTTGACCTTGGGGTATCGGGTGGACATGGTTTGACTGGAGTGGGCATGAGAAAGCTGGAGTAGGTACAGCCTAGTTTTCAGCTGGGATGACCTCCTGAAGCCCTCCCCCAGTGAAAATGGACCTCACTACAGGTCGGGTCTTTGCTGTTTCCAAGGCCCACAGGCCTTGAGTTTGACATCCCTGATCTATGGCTATATAAAATAGCCAAAATTTTGCTTATTAATGTAGATTATTGTAGATGTTTGAATTGGAATGTAACAGGAGATTCATCTCTATAATTCACTGGCCTCTTCTGAAGCTGTGGGGAGAAAGGCTGGAACCAACTCAGACTGGTAGCTTGCCCAAAGTATATGCCCTAAACAAGGGGACTTAAATTTGCTTCTATTAAGCAGTTTGGGTCATTCTCAACAACTCTCGTGGTATCAGAATGTGAGGATCTTTCCTCAATTTTCCCCAGTGGTAACTTATGCCTAACTTCAGTGCTGCCTTTCAATCCCTTCCAATAGTCAAGCTGGAAGAGGTGTTTCTGTAAGGACTGTGTACATGCAGAAACCTCTTTTCAGTTTTTATAAGTGATGGAGGACAATGAGATGGGACTGCAAAACAGAACAAAGCAAGCAATATGGCTTTTCCTCCTCTTCCTTCTTCTCCTCTTCCTCCCTTCCTGTATCCTAAAATCTTTTGGACAATTCTCCTTGCAATTTTAAAGTACAAAGAAAAAAGAATGTGTAATGTTAAGGCTAGTATCCACAGTATCATTAAGAGACATTTGCCTACATTTTGGACAGCTTTGTTATTGGCATAGACTCTACCTTGAAAGGATAAATTATAACCTGAAGAAACAAATTATGACAATTCTGCTTTAGATGTTGGTGATTTCAGCTTTTATTGTAATTGCCTGCAGAGCATAGCATCTTGGCTTTTACAACCTATATTTTAATTCATTTATTTTTCTTTCCCATGCATTCTATTGATTTATTGATGTATTTCACTGTGCTGCATTTTTTAGTCTTTTAATAGCTTTGCAAACTTTCCAAAGAATTCTTGTTATTGGGTGGATTAAAAATATAATAAATAAATAAATATGCCTCTTTCATTCCACAAATGGACAGACATAAGCTTCCAGTAACAAGCAATGAAAGCACTATAAATACTTGTGGGTGTGCTTTCCTTTGCTTCCCTTATAGGAAAGGAGTTTAGTGTTGAAAATATTTTAGTAATGTAATCAGAGGACAGTAGTGGGAAAGAATGTTTTTCTAATGTGTCTTGTGATCAAAATAAGGAAGGAAGATCTGAGAGCAGAGAGAATATTTTTGTTAATCAGGATGTAGCATGTTCCAGCATCTGGCTGGAAAAATTAGCTTTTAAAAATTACAGCATGTTTAATTGCTGATGTTAAGGAATTACTTTACTTACTTAGTTTTAATTATGTGTGACAGTTATATCTCCCCATTTTGTTTGTAAATACTTTCTATTTCAATGCTCTCTATTTCTAGCAAAATTTCTTACGCTGTTGTTTATCTTATCTGACTCATTATCACATCTCTCTGTCCCCCTCTCTCTCTCCCCTCTCTCTCCCTCCTCTCTCTCCCTCCCTCTTTTTTTCTCTCTCTCTCCCTCCCTCTTTCTCTCTCTCTTTCCCTCTCTCTCCCTCCCTCTTTCTCTCTCTCTTTCCCTCTCTCCCTCCCTCTTTCTCTCTCTCTTTCTCTCCCTCCCTCTTTCTCTCTCTCACCCTCTCTCCCTCCCTCCCTCTTTCTCTTTCCCTCTTATTCCCTCCCTCTCTCTCTCCTCCCTCTCTCTCTTGTAATATCTGTGAGGGAAAAGCTCTCCAGAAAATATCCCAAAATCTGGGGGGGTGGGGGTGGAACACTGTGATTCTCTTTGCTGTGTGTATAATTTCAAACAAAACCACTACCTTGGGTTATGGCTTTTTTGCAAATAAGAATATTAATTTATTTATTTACCTTAGTTACTTACTTACTTACTTACTTACTTATATATTTATATATTTGTTTGTTTGCTTGTTTGTTTGCTTGTTTGTTTGTTTGTTTGTTTGTTTGTTTGTTTGACTTGTATGCCGCCCCTCTTCATGGACTTGGGGTGGCTCATCACATATCAGTGACCAAAACAGTATACAATAACATAGCTAAATCCAATTAATATAATCAGTTAATTAAAACATTATAAAAAGGCTAAACATTAAAAATCATTCATACCAATATTCTGGTACAATAAAGGGGGTATGATTAAGAAACTCCACCTGATGGAATATCTTTGTTCAAAAATCATAAAAAAATGTTCAAAGGTCAGCAAAAGCAAGCATTGACACATTCCTTCTTTAAAACTAACACAGATGAATCAGTTTCCTTTGATTTCTTTGGAAAGTGAATTATTTTATTTATATAAGCACTAGATTCACCTAGGGCTATTAAACAGAACTCCGGAAGGAAGAGTAATAAGGCTATTATGGTACCATCTTCTTCAGCTCTGTTGTCTTGATTTCATCTTTGATTTCTCTCTTCTTTGAAGTCATAGTCAATCTGTCATTCCAATTCTGGTCGTACAACAATGCAAAAATATGGTCATCACATCAAGCATACCGATCCATTCTCATTGTTGTGATGCTTCTTTCTCTGATCATTTCTTATTTCATCTTGATCCCCTCACGTTTAATCAGCTTTTTGTTGACCCAGTCATAATTTTTACTAGCCCAACAGCCCATTTGTGACACACAAGGACCCACCAGATGAACCTTTGAAGCTCCCGAGTTGAGAGAAGTGGTAGTTAGGAATGTTTCCTGAACTCTGGGTTTTTAAAAAAACATATGATATTCTCCAAACTTCTTCATTAGCTTTATGACAACTCCCAGAGCCGGTACCTTACCTTCAAATCTTCTCATGTCATTTTCCCGACCCTCCTATTTTCATTCTTCATTTTCATGAATTCTACAGTTCAAAGATCTCCTGCTATCCTAAAAGACTCTACCCTTTGTTCCAGGTTAGCTACCTAATATCTCTGTATTACTTCTTCAATTTTTTTCAGATCCCTTCTGAAACTTATGATTTCCAATGAATCTTTGCCAAACTTTCATTGTACCGCCCGTGTAAATTTCACCAATAACTTATGCTAAGTGAATGCAAGATCTAAATTTAAGCTACTGAGGTGCAAATTTCTTATTTGTTTCCCTATCTCTGTTTTCCTTAGTCCATAAGGAGCTCTCACACTCCTCGCCTTCTGCAAGAGTCTTAAGACTCTTGCTGCCAGGCTTGGGACAACTAGATCTTAGCCCCCTCGCTGACGAATGTTAATTTTGGTTGTTGTCTGACAGGGTATGATTGATTTTTAATATAATTGGGGATTTTATATTAGTTTACCTAGTTTTAATTAATTGGATTTAGCTACTGAATTTCATTGTTTCCTTTTATATGTTGTAAGTTGCCCTGAGTCCTTGGAGAAGGGTGGCATATAAATCAAATAAATGGATTTATTCATTCATTCATTCATTCATTCATTCATTTATTTATTTATTTATTTATTGGATTTGTATGCCGCCGCTCTCCGCAGACTCGGGGAGGCTAACAACAGTGATAAAAAACAGCATGTAACAATCCAATACTAAACAACTAAAAAAAACCTTATTATAAAACCAAACATACATACAAACATATCATGCGTAAATTGTAAGGCCTAGGGGGGAAGAATATCTCCGTTCCCCCATGCTTGACAGCAGAGGTGGGTTTTAAGAAGCTTACGAAAGGCAAGGAGGGTGGGGCAATTCTAATCTCGGGGGGGAGTTGGTCCCAAAGGGCAGGGGCTGCCACAGAGAAGGCTCTTCCCCTGGGTCCCGCCAAATGACATTGTTTAGTTGGCGGGACCCGGAGAAGGCCCACTCTGTGGGACTTAACTGGTCGCTGGGATTCGTGCAGCAGAAGGCGGTCCCTGAGATAATCTGGTCCGGTGCCATGAAGGGCTTTATAGGTCATAACCAACACTTTGAATTGTGACCGGAAACTGATCGGCAACCAATGCAGACTGCGGAGTGTTGGTGTAACATGGGCATATTTGGGAAAGCCCATGACTGCGATCGCAGCTGCATTCTGCACGAGCTGAAGTTTCCAAACACTTTTCATGAATGAATGTATGAATGACTGAATGATTGATTAAATGAATGAATGAATAAATCATTTGAATTAGTGAAAAGTCTTTATAACAGGGTTCTATTCTCTTGTACTCTAGAAATCTGTAAAGTACCGGTAAATTAAAAACTTTAGGATAGGCAGCATACAATTATTTGTAAATCAATAAAATTCTACAGTGGCAATAGAGAATTGTCAATACAAAGGTTTGTAATACGGAAATGGCTATAATATAGCATGCCAGCTGCAGATGAAAACATTCAAATTTTTAATATGGATGGAGACCAAAAGGAATTCCTTTTCTTTATCAAGTTGTTTTGAACCTATTCTACAATCTCCTAGACCTAGAGCAACAAGCAATGTAAGCCAGGCATATGTACTGTAGATGAATATATAGTATGAGAGAGAAAGGAAAAAAGAAATCAAATAGATCATAATCTTGGAATCCAATAGTCCTCATCCAGTCCCAGTTGGCAGTGTGTGGTGTCACTGCAAAACAAGTGCCAACACTCAGTAAGAAAATGCCTCTGGTCAGTCAGTTAAGAGATGTCTAGATAAGAGTTATTACATGGACAGAGACCAGTGCGAACCAGTAGAGGTGGCGGCAGAAGGCTCCGCCACCTGCCTGGGATGTTTCTGTGCAAGCACATTACACAAGCACACAAACATGCACACAAACCAGTACCATTGAAACTTTTTGCATCTAATTTGGAAACCAAGGAATCAGAGTATGGAGGAAGAATGGAGAGGCACACACTGCAAGATGCTTGAGGTCCAGTGTAACGTTTCCACTGTCTGTGTTGATTTAGGGAGCCATGTCATCTGCTGGTATTCATCAACTGTGCTGCATTAAGTCCAGGGTCAACGTAGCCATCTACCAGGAGATTTCGGAGCACTCCATGCTTCCATCCAGATACGAGCTTTATGGGGATGGTGACTTAAATTTTCCAGCAGGACTTGTCACCTACCACACTGCCAAAAGCACAAAAACCTGCTTCAATGACCGTGGGATTACTGTTCTTGATTGGCCAGCAAATGTTCCTGACCTGAGCCCCATAGAGAATCTATGGGGCATTGCCAAGAGAAAGTTGAAAGACATGACATGGAACAGTGGAGAAAAGCTGAAGGCCACTATTGAAGCATCCTGGTCTTCCATAACACCTCAGCTGTGCCACAGGCTGATAGCATCCATGTCACACTGCATTGAGGCAGTAATTGCTGCAAAAGGGGTCCAAATGAAGTACTGAGTACATATGCATGCTTATACTTTTCAGAGGTCTCATATTGTTCTATGTACAATCCTTGTTTTATTGATCGCATGTAATATTCTAATTTTCTGAGATGGGGGATTTGGGGTTTTCATGAGCTGTACTCCATAATCATCATAATTATGACATTATCACAGCTTGAGCTATCTTGCCTTGCATGTTATGAGTATCTCTCATATATTATGTTTCACCTTTTAAGTTACATTACTGAAATAAATGAACATTTGCACAGTATTCTAATTTTTCAAGTTTCGCCTGTATATGCAGTAATTTCATTGGAGATGTCACGGAATGAACATGACAGCTATATAGATAAATATAATTAATCTAATTATATTTATAATTGTATATATCTTTAAAAAATATTCATTAGGTGCCTTCGAGTCTGCAATCTCCAGATGACTGTTTGGACAAGTCCCTGCAGTTTTCTTGGCAAGATTTCAGAAATAGGATTTTTTTTTTCCCTCTGTCTTCCTAGGGCTGAGAGTGAGTGGCCCAAGGTCACTCTGTGCCTAAGGTAGCACTAGAATTCACAGTCTCTTGGTTTCTAGACTGGTGTCTTAATCACTACACCAAATTAGTTATAATTATCTAATTATATCATTGTCTACTATTTGTATTAACAAATAACATTTTTTTTAAAAAAAATCAAAGCTGTCACTTTCCTTTCCATCACTGTCATCTTTGCGGTATTATCTGCATTTGAGGCCTAGATGGTATTACCCACCCCTATGGATCATAGCTTTGTAAACTAGTGGGCCTTTTTATATTCTAGATGAAACTGGGGTTTTCTTCTAGGACTGTGATGGCAAACCTATGGTATGTATGCCACAGGTGGCACATGGTGCCATATCTGCCGGCACATGAGCTGTTGCCTTAGCTCAGCTCCAGCATGCATGTATGTACAGGCCACTTTATTTTCAGCTCATGTGGAGGTTCTGGGAAGGAATTTTCAGCCCCTGGATGGCCTCTGGGGGCAGGAGAGGGCATTTTTGCCCTCCCCAGGCTCCAAGAAAGCTTCTGGATCCTGAGGAGGGCATAAATAGGCCTACTGGGCCCACTAGAAGTCAGGAATTGGGGAAGCACAGGGCATTGTGCACATATGCATGGGGGCAGCATTTGGGGGTCATGTGCCCATGTGCAGGGGGTGGGGGTGTTGAATTATTGGTATGGGCATGAATGCACACAATGGCACACACACGCAGGCTTTTGGCATCCGAGGGAAAAAAGTTTGCCCTCACTGTTCTAGGACATATTGAGTAATTCAATCAAAGCTTTGTTCACAACCTGGAGTAGGTGCATGACTGATGCCCTGCTCTAGGTCACTTCATTGTGGCTTCTGTGTCCTGCATCCTGGGAAGTTCTTTGATTTTCTGAAGAGCATCAGAAAATGAAGCAATATAAGTTATATATACGGTAAGTACCATTGGAGAAAGACAAATAGTGAATCCAATGAAACATGAGTGAGAGCCTAAATCTAGTTCTACATTGTGGTAATAAAGGTGGTGAAAAGGTTGGGCTTCAGGTTCATTTGTAGGGCCACAGTGAGGAATACCCCCACTATCAAGCAGATTTGCTCAGAATTGAACTCTGATTGAGGAACTCCAACTGAATTGTTCAGGCAATCTTATGAGGTTATCTTGGTTGAGTGTGATTTTGTGCTGTCCAAGAAAGTGGAAAAGATCCTTCTGTCTGTTATCTCAGACACCTGTTTATTATGTTCTTGCTGCCATTGGATTCTTAAAGTGCTCTGAAAGATGACCAAGAGATTGATCCACGTGGTAGCATCAGAGAGAATATGTTCCTGCAAACCTTGAAGGAGGCAGTGATAGACACCCTTTTCAAGAGGACAATCCTTCATTTTGAACAATTATCATCCAGTCTCCAACCTTCTGTTATGGGGAAAGGTTGTGGAGAAGATGGCTAGACAGCAGTTATGGAGGATTTTGGAGGAAGTAGATTATTTGGAATTAATTTCTGTTGGATTTCAAACTAGCATTCAGTACATAGATAGACCAGATCATATGTATACCAGTGGAGCAAAAAGAAGGAAGGTGACACCCTCTTATTATGGCTTGATCTTTCACGGTATCCTCACTAGTGTTGGGCGAACCCAACGAAGTTCGGCGAACTCACCCGAACTTTGCCGCGAAGTTCAAGTGAGTTCGCTGAACCCAAACCCGAACAGCGCCGCTGCGGCGTCCTTTTCCGTAAAAATAAACAAGGAGGTGGGAAATTCCCCACCTCCTTTTGCTTCTTTTTAGTTTTACGGAAAAGGATGCCGCAGCGGCACTGCAAGCAAAAGGAGGTGAGAAATCCCACAATGGGATTCCGTGGGCAGGGCTTTGACGTCACAGAGACTCCTTCCTCCCCATTTTGGCCGGCCAGGAAGGAGTCCCCGTGACGTAAAAGCCCCGCCCCCGGAATCCCATCGTGGGATTTCCCACCTCCTTTTGCTTGCAGTGCCACAAGCAAAAGGAGGTGGGGAATCCCATGATGTGATTCCCCACTCTCCTCCTGGGCAGTGGCACTTCGCAGTGTTTGAGCGAACGCCAAACGTGAACTTTTTTAAAAGTTTGCGTTCGGGTTTGGCATGCCAAACTTTGTAAAATTCGGCACGAGCCAAATCCTATTTAACATCTACATGAAACTGGGTGCATTTATCCATTGGTTGAGGGTTTGCTGTCATTAATATGCTAATATAAAGCTGATACCCAGCTTTATATCAGAACTCCAAGCTATGCTGATATATTGACCAATTTCAGGAGATGATTTAGGTCTAGATGGGTGGAGCATAACTCAGCTCAATCCTGAAAAGACTGAGTGACAGTGTTTGGTCCCCAGGGCCAGTACTATAACTCTTAGATGGAGCAGCACTCCTGATCTGAGAGTGGGATGTAACCTAAGGGCAGTGATGGGCTACCAAAATTTTTACTACCACACTGTGGGTGGGTCTTATGCATTTTGTTTGAACATCTTTCAGTGCAAATTGGGTCCTCTGAGGTAGAGATCCAAATTTTGTTACCGGAACTGCATTCTTGACCGTTCCCGTAGGAGCCCATCACTGCCTACAGGACTCACAGCTTCTGCTACAAGAGCAAGTGGCTGCTGTGGCCAAGACAGACTTTGAACAGATCCATCTTGTGCACCAGTTGTGCCATTTTCTCAGTCGGGACGTCCTTCAGACAGGTACTCACACCTTGGTCATCTTTTAACTGGATTATTGCAATACGCTCAACATGGGGCTGCTTTTGAAGACTATCCAGAAGCTACAACTGGCTCAAAATACAGCAACTGGAGCAATAAAGCATACTTTTCGGCATAGACATGTGTTGATGTTGCTATGGAAGTTATACTGGTTGACATTTGGCTTCCAAGTACAATTCAAAGTGCTGGTTATTATCTATAAAGCCCTAAATCCTTGATGGCAAACCAATGGCTTGCATGCTCCACCCCCCCACCCCCCATGGCCCATTTCTGCTCCCAGGAGGCTGCAGGGAGGCCTGCTAGGCCTAAATAGGGCATAGGAGTTGTGCACGTATGTGCAGGGGGAGCATGGAAGGTCACATGCACATGCGTAGGGGTGGGCAGAGCACGGGTTCACACATTCATTGCATTATGGGTGCCATCACATGGGTGTGTGTGCTGTCACATGCGCTTGCACTTTTGGTACCTGATGAGAAAAAGGATAGGCCAGTGTTTCCCAACCTTGGCAACTTGAAGATATTTGGACTTCAACTCCCAGAATTCCCCAGCCAGTGAATGCTGGCTGGGGAATTCTGGGAGTTGAAGTCCAAATATCTTATCCAAATTCTGGGAGTTGAAGTCCAAATGCCAAGGTTGGGAAACACTGGGATAGGCAACACTGTCCTATAGGGCACAGAGCCTGGATATTTGAAGGACCAACTATATCCAATTGTTTTTACTTGCTGTTATATTCAGGCAAAGTAGGTGTGCTCCAGAACTCCTTTGTTACACATTGTCAACTTATGGTATTAAGAAACCATGCTTTTTCTGTCATGACCTCAATCCTCTGGAACATATCCCTCTAGGAATACAGGCAGCACCTCTTCCCTGGAGTTCTGAAAAACCTGGCTTTGGTCCCAGGCTTGGAGTTAATATATAGGGAAGGGCTGTTGTCGTTTGCTGTTGCTCTTATGACTGTTTTAATCCAGGCTGCCCATGTTATTTTAGATTTTTAATTCTTATTATTTTTATCTGAGTTTATACACTTCCCAGAGTCTGTAAAAGTGGACAGCTGTAACAAATATAGATATGTGAATAATACTATAAAATTGCTCAACATCAGGGCTGAATTGCGCAAGAAGGTAACAGCATGCCTGAAAGATAATTTGGAGCAGTGTTTCCCAACCTTGGCAACTTGAAGATATTTGGACTTCAACTCCCAGAATTCCCCAGCCAGTGAATGCTGGCTGGGGAATTCTGGGAGTTGAAGTCCAAATATCTTATCCAAATTCTGGGAGTTGAAGTCCAAATATCTCCAAGTTGCCAAGATTGGAAAACACTGATTTGGAGGGTAACAGAGAGGTGGCTAATAGCCAGGGGTGGGCTACTGCCTGGATGAGGGGGGAATGCAGTGAGCTAGTGAAAATGGAGCTCCACCCCAGAGTACCCAATTTGCACTGAAAGATATTGAAAGAAAATGCATGGCGTCCTGCATAAGCCACGCTCACATTGTGGTAGTAAAAAAAAATGGCAGCCCTTCACTGCTAATAGCTGAGGTAATGAAGACCTGGAGGTTTGCAATATTTTTTAAAAAATAAAAAGCTCCCTTTCTCCTATCAATATGGACTCTCAAAATGACAGGATTGTTGCCACCCACATACCTCTTGAAATTCTCTTCTAATCCTTTGGAAAGAGAATCTGAGTTTGGCCTTGGTGAACAAAAGTTATGTTTTGAAGCTGTAATGAACTTTGCTGTTTGAGTTCTAGCTACTCTTACTCTTCTTTCAAAAATGGGGATATTTGTGTGAGATTTTAATGGACTGGATGTCCTGAGTTGCTATAGTTGCCTTTGAAAACAAAGAGCCTCTTCTGTCTAATGTCAAACAAGTGAAACTCACTGCTTAGGCCACCTTGAAGGCATGTTTTATTGGCTCTATTTACTTGACTATTGAAACACTTCATTAATAATATTTTATTGTATACGTAATTTGGGGATCACTTTGAGAGAGAGATATAAAACAGTACACTGCAGGCCAGTTAGAACATACTGGCAAGATTAACAGAAAATAAAAGTTATGGTCATCTCTGAGACATTGAAGTCCTTCAAACGCACAATCAAGGTGTTATACAATCAGCTATTATACTTATGGATTAATGTTCATGCTCTGAGAAGTTCTCTCTCTTTTCAAACAATATTTGGATCCATCAATTGAAGCTGTGCCTGAACAAAACAGGTAGGTTGTTTTATAGGGTTTTTTTAAAGGGTTTTTTTCAGCCCAAATGCTCACTGCTTCATTATAGATGATACAGAGCTGTTCTTCTGGGCATGCTAATTATTAATCTTTAATTCTAGAATATTTGCATGTGGAAAAGGGCAGTGAAGGGCTGCAAAAAAATTTACTACCACACTGTGGGTGTGGCTTGCCGGCCATGTGACCAGATGAGAGTGACTTGATGTTCATGTGACTGGGGGATGGCTTAAAGGTCATGTGACTGGCTTAAAGGTGGCTAACTTGACGTCACTTACATCAAGGGTATGGATTTATTTTTGATTTGATTTGATTTGATTTGATTTGATTTGATTTGATTTGATTTGATTTGATTTGATTTGATTTGATTTGATTTGATTTGATTTCCGCCCCTCTCCGTAGACTCGGGGCGGCTAACAACAATAGTAAAACAACATATAACAAATCTAATATTTAAAATAATTTAAAAGACCCTAATCTAAAAACCAAACATACACACAAACATACCATGCATAAATTGTATAGGCCTAGGGGGAAGGGAATATCTCACTTCCCCCATGCCTGACGATAGAGGTGGATTTAAGGAGCTTACGAAAGGCGAGGAGGGTGGGGGCAATTCTGATCTCTGGGGGGAGTTGGTTCCAGAGGGTTGGGGCGGCCACAGAGAAAGCTCTTCCCCTGGGTCCTGCCAGGGGAAGGGTTAGGGTTAGGGTGCCTGGCCTCTCCTTGTCTCAAAGTGATACAGTTTCCCTATCTATTTACTATTACTGAACATCCAAAATATACTATTTAATTCTATGTATAGATGCTATATGTGTACATACATATTACATGCAGGCACACAAAAATACATGATCTACTATATAAACTGTATGTGTATGTACCCACAGAGCTCTTCTAAAATTATACACATTCAACTGAATCGACAGTAACTGAATTTAAACATGCCTGGAATAAACATATATCCATCCTAAGATAAAATACAGAAAATAGTATAAGGGCAGACTAGATGGACCAGGAGGTCTTTTTCTGCCGTCAATCGTCTATGTTTCTATGTTTCTAACCTCATTTACTGTGATAGGAAAAACATTCCCAGAGCCCAGAAGGGGTGAAAAAAAATCAAAAAAATTTCTACTAGTTCTGCGTACCTGACTGTACCCATAGGAGCCCATTACTGGAAAAATGGCAAAGGGCGAGAAAAAGTAAGGTGGCTTTCAAATACCTGGAGTATTTTGCCCAGAAACATGAATGGAGTGTGCCACGGTTATTCTCATTGGAATTAATTTGTATACAGTTTCAGATGAAGAACAGACAATGCAACCTATTTCTGAACTGATGAATTTCCAGACAGTGATTCATTAACAGTTGTCACAAAGCCAAATAGGTGAGAAAGCCTTTTTTTTAATTTCCCACATATTTACCTTAGGCCTTCAAACATAATTGTGGAAGAATTGTTGCTACGTGTAAATTCATATGGATTACGATTTCTGCTTTTGTGTATGTTTGGGTAAAGCTAGCACAAAATGCAGATCAGGGGAGGATAGCAAATAGTAACATGAATTAATTTTCCTCAGTTCGCATTCTTTTATTCCTTTAGGTCTAGTTTGGCCCTTCAAGGCCTTGTGAAATACATTCACTTTTTTTTACCTGCAAAACCCAATTCATTTGAAGACAGCAGTAAAGCAACATAACACAACCACTGATGATTCACACTGGTGAATATTGTAATGCCAAGATAAAACACAATCTGTTTTGGAATTAATCACTTTGGATTGTTTTTGCATAAAGATAAAATGATCATGATTAAGATCATGGTTACAACATTGGATGTAAATAATTCTCAACGTAATGAAAATGCAACCAGAAAATAAGTCCTTTTGAAAGTTTGGAGCCCCTGGGCAAATGGTTTTATTTATGTCAATTAAATTGGCTTCTTCTTTTTTCCTTCTCACGAAAGTTAGAAGTAGTACAGTGATACCTTGTCTTACAAACTTAATTGGTTCCAGGACGAGGTTCTTAAGGTGAAAAGTTTGTAAGATGAAACAATGTTTCCCATAGGAATCAATGGAAAAGCGATTAATGTGTGCAAGCCCAAAATTCACCCCTTTTGCCAGCTGAATCACCCGTTTTTGTGCTGCTGGGATTTCCCTGAGGCTCCCCTCCATGGGAAATCCCACCTCCGGACTTCTGTGTTTTTGCGATGCTGCAGGGGAATCCCAGCATCGCAAAAACGAGCGCTTCACTGGCAACGGAAATCCGGTGGTGGGGTTTCCCAGTGAAGGGAGCATCAGTGAAATCGCAGCATTGCAAAAACACTGAAGTCCTTGAAACCCCACCTCCGGACCTCTGTTTTTGCGATGCTGCGATTTCACTGAGGCTCCCCTCACTGGGAAATCCCGTCTCTGGACTTCCCAGCGGCATTGGTGGGTTTGTAAGACGAAAATAGTTTGTAAGAAGAGGCAAAAAAATCTTAAACCCCGGGTTTGTATCTAGAAAAGTTTGTATGACGAGGCGTTTGTAAGATGAGGTATCACTGTATAGTTAAATCTCCTGGTAAATATTCCCAAATAGCAAATCTAGAGGACAGTAAGACTTTTTGTTGTTGTTAACATGCTTTTAAAGGTAAACTTTTTTTTTTGCTCTGTTAATGTTATGTACATCATCCCCAGTGCAGACATGCAATGAAAATGTGTAATACAAGTAGCTTAAATAACAAAACAAGGTAATTTTTCAGGCTCAGATGACACTATTATGAGTTGTGAGAAAACAAGAAAGGAATGATAATAGCAAGTAGATGCCTGCAATGATGGTAGAAAAAATAAGTGCCACAAATGCAAGTTATTGTATATGTTGACCTTCCCATTTATTGTAACGAAGTTTTACAGACCATATGGCACCAACTCAGCCTAAAAATGACTGCGAAGCAAGATAATTTGAAGACTCATGAGGTTACAATAACTGCGAAGACAGGAAGAAAACTGATGTCCATTATCTCTTTACTCAGTTCAGCCAGAAAGAAGCAAATGTTTCAACTTTAGGTGGTGGATAGATACTTCCCAGTTGTTCTTATCAAGATTTGCTTGTCTTTTGGATAAAGGAGGGGGCTGGGGAAAAGAAGATGTCTCTTTGTACAAGGTCTTGCAAGAGGGTTTTTTTTGTATTTTTGTGTCTTTCTCAAATTGTCTTTGATGTGCCAACAGGGCAAGGCATTAACCACTGCTTGTTTTATTTAATTAGAAGTTGCAAATAGGTTGTGCAGATATACAAAAGCTCTCTACTGCACTCTAGTTTTCTTCAACTATTCTTCTTTTTCTGGAGTTTTCAGATTTGCTACATGTTTTTTCATTTGGAGTGGAATCAGGATATAACCAAGGGATAGATAGAATCTATCTGAAAAGCAGTTTTCTTAAAACTTTTGACTCAAATTCCTCAGAGATGTCAAAGATGGAAGAAACTCCTGAATTAGCCTTGATTTTTTTCTTTTTAAAGAGAAGTGCACATTGTTTTTTCACTAGGTCCTAAATTAAGCAAACACACATAAATTAGCATATAATCCAATACCCCTTTAATGGTATGTGAATTTATCTTGCCATGTGACTGTAGGATTGAAGTTATAAGTGGCCTGAAGGCACAGCAAATCAGCCTGTTAAAATCCCTTTTCTTGAATCTAAAGGGACACTTTAATGTTACATTACAGCTGGGCTCAGGAACAATTTCTCTCCAAGCAACATTGCAAAAATCTTTGCCCCAAATCCACAATCTGTAATGTGTAGAATTTATATGTTCATTTCCAATGTGGCGTCAAGCTCTGCCACCCTATCATTGTTCCAAAAAGAATAGGTGGATGTTGGTTCAGTGTTAAGTGAAAAATTCTAACAAACCGTTTCAGCAAATGGCTCTGACACTAGAGCGAAACTCTAGGCATTCTTTGGACTGGTTGTTGATGGATCTATTTTCTTGGATGCTAGCAAAAGGGCATTAAGGAAAATGAACATCAATTGTCTGAAAGCAGTAATGCAATCAGTGTTCTTGCTTGCCAACTCAGGACAAAGGAAGACAGATTGTATTTAATCAGTAAAAAACATTGTCCACTTAAATCATCTCATACATTCCATTTAAATCATTTCATCTAAAAAGACAATTGAAAGATAGTCCAAAATACAATCATGTTTTGCAAATCATATTGCACACAAAATATTTACAATAGTTCTTTACTCAAATTGTTTACAGAGCAATTTAAAATAGAGTATTTAGTTAGAAACAAAATAAAACAAAACTGGGTTAAATAGTGGATGGAAAAGACTGGGTATCTTCCCAGCATTCTTTCTTTAATACTAATTCTTCAAAAGCTAAGAATAAAAATGGCGGCGTTCTGATCAGTTGAGTGTGTTTAAGATGCAGTGTGTTTGAAAATAGATTCTTCATTTAGTTATTATGATTAATATCCTCAACAATAAACCCATTCATCTAATTCGGAGATGGAGAATATTGGCCTTTTTATAACTTGTGGACTTCAACTCCACAAGTCTTGCACTAGAATTCTGAGAGCTGAAGTCCGTAAAAGGTCATTAAAGTTCATAAAATTCCCAACCACTGATTTAAGAGTTTAAAACAGCTGGTTGCTTATTTATTTAGTAGCAAGTGCCATTATGATTAGTAGAACACTGATACTGTAATGAAATTCAATGCTCTATCAGAAATCAAAAATAAATCAGATTGTTGCATACAATTATGGTATCAGTGTGGCATTGACATTGTATTGATATGGTTAAAAAGCTATTTATTTATTTATTTATTAAGTTTTGCATGCATAATAAAAAATATTAATGTGGTCATGTGAGTTCTAAAAGATTAGTAATCCTTTAAAAAAAAAACAAATTTCAGGATTTTTCTTTCAGAAGGCATTGTCATACCTTCAGTTGCTTTTATCAATACATCGGTTTACAGTTAATTATCCAGAAGTGATTTAACTTGGTATTCATTTTTAAAATGTTACAATTTACACAGAGGTGTATCTAAAATCTGAAAGGTTATGGAAGATCTGTAGGAAATTTTTTTCCCCTGTATATGCAAGAGAAAAAAAATAAAGAACAAAAGAGCTTGTTTAATGATCATAATTCCAATTTAAGTAAAATGAGGACCCAGATTGTTGGAACTAATATGTAAATAAGTCCCAACGAGTCTACGGAGAGGGGTGGCATACAAATCTAATAAATAAACAAAATAAATAAATAAATAATGCTGATATTGTAAACAGCCCAGTGAGTGCTGTAAAGAACTATGGGTTTGTATATAAATCTAAATGCTATTGTTATAATGCAGTCACTTTGGTCATAAATTAAGCAATATGCCCATGTGACCACATCACTCAATGATTACAATCCTGGCTCTCCCAATTGTAGTTGTTAATCAGATGGAGCAGCTTTTTTGCTCCTTCGTAGAAGAAAACTTCTTCATTAGCTGGACTGAATGGGACTGGGAAAGATCTGGCCAGGGAAGGAGTTGTCTGAAAAGCAGGAAGTTCTTTCACTCCTTCTGCAAAACAGAACTTCTTTCCTGGGTGGACTGAATTGTTTAGCCAGCCCAGTGTAGGTGTTCTCTGCTACTTCATGCATGAAGAGGGCTTTTTTAAGATAGTGTTTTTGAGAGCAAAAGAGCTGCTAGCCAGATTGATTTGGCTCTGTGCTCAGTAGTGGGTTCTAAAGCCGGTCACTACCGGTTCGCTCGTGCACATGCGCAGAAGAGTCCTGGGCAGGTGGGTGGAGCCTCCCACCACAACCAGTTTGCAGAACGGGGCCGAACCGGTAGCAGCCCACCACTGCCTGTGCTGGACAGAGTCCTTCTGCCAAGTAGCTCTTTCACTCTCAAAGAGGTTGGCTGAAAAAGGTTTGTCTTGAAATCCAAGCAGAAGTCCAAGCTTCAATCTGGGGATGGTCATTTTTCAGCTTTCACATAGAAATTAGGCAGGCAACCTTCCCAGACAGCTTCCCAGGGATAGCTGGCAGGAAAGATTACAGATGCCAATCTCATGATCGTCAGGTGCTTGGCAACTTTTCATAAGTGCAACCCCAAGAGCCCAGGGGTTCTGGAACAGTCCTAACTTAGAGTACGGATTGTAGGTCTATTTGTTCAGTGCCTTTGTAATTTTGAACAGTCACTGAACAAATTGTCAGTTGATTGTATAATAAAATGGGCTAAGAATTTTGAACATAAAATATTGAAGGAACAGTGGGAAAATATGTAGCTAGAAAAACTACAATTGACAAACATAAAAGATAATTTTTACACTCTCTTGGTCTATGCCTCCAGAAAAACTTGGCCTAGCTAATAAATTCAGCAAAGAACCCCAAATCCTACTTTTCGTTCATTCCTCTTAAAATTTCTCACCAAGGCCTGTATGGTCTTATCTAATACAGAAAGCTTTCCTTAAGTTTTGGGTGAGCCATTCAACTTCCCATGGAGGAAAAGAAAGCAAAGAGTATTCCATAATAGCTCTAATCAGTTGTCTCGCTGGGTTTCCCTTGCCATCTTAAGGAAAACAGTGCAAAGGCATACCATTACTCCCATTACATTCATCATTATGAATCCCTGTGTAAATAAATCATAGATCTTTTAAGACCATTGATTCGGTTAAGACCTCGGACATCATAACATTGTAAATACAGAAAAGATCCATTAGAAAACCTGAGAAACACTTTCTAAGAAAGGCAGTTAATCTTCACATCACAGCTTGAATTCTTTTGTACCCTCCTAAGTAAGTCCAGAATGATTCCCCTCACCCCCACCCCCACCCCCAGTGGGAACTGGCATATTTCTGTGTGTGTTCCAGGCAAAAAATTTCCAACATTATGTGGAATTTTGGCTTGAGGCAACTTTATGTGACAGATGTTTAAAGAAAGAGGGGTTGAAAGCGGATTAAGGCATTCTTACAATAATACAGGGGAACATTTCGGCTGCTTGCTCGGCATGGTTTTACATATCCATCCGTTCTGTCAACAGAATAAGTAACCCACTTCAGACAAAGAATAAATATTAATGAAACTAAGCTTTAGGTCTCTTAAGTGTTAAACTAATACTGTACACTTGAGAATGAAATTAGCCAACTGGTGCCAAATGCATTTGTCTAATTTTACCTGTCTTCTTTGCAAATTATTTATTGCATTACTTAAAGCAGGTTGTTTTCAGTAATGAATGATAATTATATGACAGTAATCTCACCCCCCTCTGTTTGATACACTGATACTGAAACATGCCATAGGCTGTCTTTGCATTGTTTTAGCATAGAAAGCACACATGCTAGTCGGCCTTATCTAATTATAAGTAGTGAATCTGAGCCAAGTTATGGAGGGGTGCCTGCTCTTTACACTCTGTGCACAGTATGGAGGCCAGTTGTGTCCATAAAAAGTTTTTCCTTCTCGCAAAGAAGATCAAGCCAGGTTTCAATAGTTAGCTTCTTTTTGATTGTTACATAGCTATAACAGAAATTGCATCGCTTATTTATTTTTATACACAAATTGTGGGTGGGTAAGTCGGTCTATTTTCAGAAGGCATTTATCAATTTTGATTTTTCAAAATATTCTTTTTATTTTCCAACATTAAGATCATGTTGTCTTACGTTAATACAATTTGTAATGGGGGTTTTTTTGTTCTCTGTTTTTTTTGGGGGGGGGGGCATTTGTCTTGTTTTTTGAGTTGGCAATTTCATTAGACAATGACAAGTGGTTTCGGTTCGCATGTCAGCTTGGGTAGATCAGTGGAGAAATCTCCTTTTAGTGTATAACTTTTTCTGCCCTTCTCTTTTCCAGGAAGTTACAGATGAATAAATGATACCATTAACTGGCTATAGTAATAATAACCAGTAGGAAGTAGATGCTTACATATCATATTAGTTGTGTATGTGTGTGTATATGCATACAAATGCATATATACTGTATATGCACACTGTGGGTGGAAATGCTACTTGGATCTATGTTTGTCTTCTGGTGACCTACAGAACCAGAAAATTCAATGCTGAATTGGATGATTTCATAAGAGGAAAATACCTGTCTTTTTCCCTCAATAATTTCTTTTTTCAAAGTTTGCCTTTTGTTCATTTCCGGAAATACAGCATTGCTCTTAGCAAGGCACAGCATTTCAAGAACTTTCCATAATACTGGAAATTTTCCTGGAATCTCTCAACAAAGAAAAAGATTTTAAATAGCAATACAATCTTCACAGCAGTTATTCAACTTTTTCTTCTCCCGATCTTTCAAGAGTTACAGAGTATTTGAATTGTCTTTGATACCATGACGGCAATATCTTGGTATTCATCTTAACACATTTCCTTTTTAAAATGTGGTTTCCTGAAGAAGACTTTCAAGGGACTATTCCCTTAACAATTCTTAGGATGCAGTCAGCAATGCCAATAGAAGCAGATATTCTGGGTAGGGTTTATCTTGGGGGAAAAAGTTGTGAAAAGTAATTCACAACAAAAATGATTTTTGTATTCCAAAAATCAAATGCAATAATGATAAACAATGCAAGGTGCTTGGATAAAAACAAAGTTGAAAGAAACCAAGTAGTTCAGAATTGGAAAGAGAACGACATAAAAGATTCTTTTTGTCCCCATTTCTATTAATATATTCATTGAATATATTACAAGAATTGCACAAGCTGAAATGAAGACTGAAAATTAAAACACTGACATTTGGATATATAGCAATAGAAATAGCAATACCACATAGACTTATATAAACTCATATTCACAGTGCTTTATAGCCCTCTCTAAGCAGTTTACAAAAACCATATTATTGCCCCCGATAAGCTGGGTCTTTTTACTGATCTTGGAAGGATGGAAGGCTGAATCAACCTGGAGCTGATGAGACTCAAACTGCTGGCAGTTGGCAGAATTAGCCTGCAATACATTATAACCACTGTGTCATCGCAGCTCTAACCAGGCAGCAGCACTTTGCCAGATGACAGTAGATTCTCTTAGTGCCTTATTTCTTTTTCTGCCCAATGCAAGGAGGAAAAAGAATAACAGTTAGGTGGTGCTTTAACACCTAACACCTTTAACACCTCACTTTTTAAAACTAAAAAAAAAAATATTATTTTTTAAATCTAAGTTTACAGTGACTGTTAGATTTTAACACTTCACTGAATTTTCCACATGGATCTCCAATGTTGGATTCAGCATTTTTTAAGCACACCTAATTTGCACTGCAATTGCTTTATGACATCGAATAAATAATACCACTTTACACCTGGAAACAATTTCTCAATCCAACCTGACATTAGTAATGGGTCAGACTAAATCAGTTATGATTTTTTAAAATTTTTTGCATTGTCATGCACTTGCCCTCGTTTTTTTCTTCGACTAGCAGCCCAGCAAACATCCTCACCAATCCAGACGGTGCTCATAACTAGCCATGCTGCTACCAAAATAAAATTAACAGATACATCTGAAACCTTCAAACAATTTGAGTTGGCTGTTTGTGTCAACAAAACTGAATGTTCCATTTCTTTTGAAGGGATGACAGATTTGTGTTCCTTTCACTAGGGTACGTGGTAAGTCAGAGGCCCTGAGAAAAGATGTGGAGAAAATGATTGGGGTATGATTGATTGTCTGGTGGTGGGATCACTGAGCACATGTTATATGTTATATGTTATGTGTGTGTTTTATATTATAAAAAATCAATAAAAATATTAATTAAAAAAAGAGAAAATCCAAATCTCAGTTCAAGAGTTTAAATGTAATTTTGGCAGAATGAATTGCTACTTTTGATTTTGCAATACACCTGAAAGATATTTCTACGACAACACTGATGAATGAAAACCTTTTTTCTATTTCCAGTAGTTATCACTGGTGGTGAACTGTAGCTGTAATCCTAATGTTTCGGGAAGAGCTAAGCAGAGGGAAGCAATATTGGGAAATAAGAACAGAGAAATCTGAGACTGCTGAATTCTTAGGACTCATGCACTATTCTGTAGATTTGTTTTAAACCAGCTGGAATTTAGTTTTATAAAACAGCTACATCTTATCTTGTAAATGTCTTCTGGTTATTGTTCCTTCTTGATGTAGTAGTTATTCTTATTTTAAAAAAGAAAAAAGAATTCTCAAAGAGCAATATGCAGCAGCTGGAAATAACACCTGAAATGATTGTAAAAAGAGTGAAGAAAGTAAAGAAATGGACATCCCCTGGCACTGATCAGGTGCATGGTTTTTGGCTGAAATACCTGGCCAGCCTGCATGCAAAAATGGCTGAATTGTTCAACAAAATGCTGCAGACAGGAAATATCAGTGAATGGCTTACAACTGGCAGAACATATTTAATACAAAAAGATGCCATACCAGGAAACTACAGGCCAATAACATGTTTGCTGACCATGCTCAAACTTCTGACAGGTATCATAGCTGACAGAATTCAGGACTACCTAGAGGAAAATGACATCATGCCACTGGAGCAAAAGGGCAATAAAAGATGAAGCAGAGGTACGAAAGACCAGCTCCTAATTGATAAAATGATTTTGGAGAACTGCAAGAGCAGGAAAACAAACCTATACATGACCTGGATTGACTACAAGAAAGCCTTTGACTCATTGCCACACAGCTGGATCATAAAATGCCTGGAAGTCATTGGAGTCAATGAAAACATCAGGAAACTCATAGAAAAGGTGATGAAATATTGGAAGACTGAGTCTTTTGTTGGGAATGAAAGCTATGGACTGATCAACATCAGAAGCGGCGTCTTCCAGGGGGACTCTTTGTCCCCATTGCTATTCATCCTCGCTATAATCCCGCTGTCACTCATCCTACAGAAAACAAACCTAGGCTACCAAACTGCTAAGAATTCACCAAAAATTTCACCCCTGCTGTATATGGATGACCTGAAGTTGTACGGAAAATCAGAAACTGAGATACAGTCACTAACCAACACTGTTAATCTTCAGCAATGACATCAGCATAGAGTTTGGCCTGGATAAATGTGCCACAGTGGCACTGAAAAAGGGGGAAATCACTGAAAGTGAGGGCATTGAAATGCCAAATGGTCCATCCATCAAGTGCCACCAGCCAGAAACCTACGGATACTTGGACATCTTGCAACTGGATAATATCAAGCATGGTCATGTGAAAACTGTGATCAGCAAAGAGTACATCCAGAGGACCAGAAAAATTTTGAAGATTAAACTGAATGGTGGCAACACTATCAAGGCTATAAATACTTGGGCCATACCTGTCATTAGATACTCAGCTGGCATAGTGAACTGGACTCAAGCAGAGCTGGACAACATGGACAGGAAAACCAGGAAAATTAATGACGATCCATCATGCACTACACCCTTGCAGTGACATTGACAGGCTGTATTTACCAAGGAAAATAGGCGGCAGAGGACTTTTGCAAGTGAAGCAGACAGTGGAAGAAGAGAAGCATGCATTAGCTGACTTTGTGAAGGAGAGCAAAGAGTCAGCGTTGATGGACGTCAACAATAGGAAGCTTCTCAAGGTGAAGCAAACCAAGGACCAGTATAGAAAAACTATAACTCAATGTCATATGGACAGTTGGCGGAACAAAGCATTGCATGGCCAGTTCTTGGGGAAGATTGAAGGCAAAGTGGATAAAGAAAAGACCTGGTCATGGCTTACAAGTGGAACACTCTAAAAGGAGACTGAAGGACTAATACTGGCGGCACAAGAACAGGCCATTAGAACAAATGCTGTCAAAGCCAGAATTGAAAAATCAACAGACGATCCAAAGTGCAGACTCTGTAAAGAAGCAGATGAAACAATTGATCACATACTCAGCTGCTGCAAAAAGATCGCACAGACTGACCAGAAGCATAGACATGATGCTGTGGCACAGATGATCCACTGGAACTTGTGCCGAAACTACCATTTACCAGTGGCAAAGAACTGATGGGATCATAAGCCCAAAAAAGTGGTAGAAAATGAGCAAGCAAAACTACTGTGGGACTTCCCACTTCAGACTGACCGAATTCTGAAGCATAACATACCAGACATCCTGATTGTGGAGAAAAAGAAAGTATGGATCATCTACATCGCAATCCCAGGGGACAGCAGAATTGAGGAGAAGCAGCTAGAGAAATTAGTGAAATACGAAGATCTAAAAATCGAGCTGCAACTTCTCTGGCATAAGCCAGTGAAAGTGGTCCCAGTGGTACTTGGAACGCTGGGCGCAGTGCCAAAGGATCTCAGCAGACATTTAAAAACCATCGGAATTGACAAAATCTCCATCTGTCAATTGCAAAAGGGCGCTTTACTGGGATCGGCAAACATAATTCGCGGCTACATCAAGCAGTCCTAGGTGCTTGGGAAGCGCCCGACTAGTGATGAAATACGAAATCCAGCATAGTGATCTCGTTTGCTGTGTTGTATTGACATAACAATAACAATAACAATAACAATAACAATAACAATAACAATAACAATAACAATAACAATAACAATAACAATAACAATAACAATAACAATAACAATAACAATAACAATAACAATAACAATAACAATAACAATAACAATAACAATAACAATAACAATAACAATAACATTAACAATTAATATTTCTTTCTCTTTGGCAGGATCTATTTCATGGAACGAGCTGGCACTGTAGTTTAGATAAGATCCTTCTTTATTATAGAGATTAGGAGAAGTGAGCTCATTTAAAAACAGACCTTTAAAGATTGTTACTGTTTTTTAAAACAATATTTCTTTGTTGAATTTTTGTAAGTGCCTTTGGGTGGCTTATAATGCAGAGCAATATTTCTCCATGCTGGCTGAAGAATTCTGGGAGTTGAAGTCCATACATTTTTGGGTTGCCAAGATGAAGACCCACTGGCATTGATCCATAGACAGACAAGATAGATGGACAGATCTTTCAAAGTCCCCTTCAACCTGACTAAGCTTTGAACCAACTACCTCTTCCAAATGACCACCAAAGTGAAGCTATGCTTTTCAAATGCATACTGCTTTAATTAGGCATCCAAAGGAAGCTTCTGTGCAAGCCCATTTCTAGCCAAAGAAAGTAGCCATGTCACAATGAATTGTCCCATTTCAGTGCTTTGCCTTGAACCGTGGAAGCAAATCAACCCAACCTTCCTAGCTGTAACTGCCTGAAATTGGATTGCATTAGCAGCCTAGAACAGCCTTCTTGAAACAGAGCAGCCCTGTTTCACCCAATCCTAATGGATAGTTTACTTGAAAAATCATCTTTGGGTAATATTTTACTATTATGAGATAAAACATGGAAATGTCTGGCAGTAGAAATATCAGAGATGCTTGGATACAACTCAAATGGAATCATAAAACACCTATTGAAATATTTTTCCAATCTTCTGTAAACTTTGAAGACCTACAGCAGGAACTGAAATGTAAGATTTGTGCTTTATTTTAAGACTCTGGGGATATTCCTGGCTTTGACTGTTTTGTTTTACTTCTTTACTGCTGTGTAAAGATGCCAACAGATTGTTAAGATATTAGACACAATTCTGACATTTCAGAAAATGTCTTATGAAATGGATCCTGTAAACTCATCACAATGGGCAAGTTTATGAAATATTCTCATGTTCTTTGCTAAATATTGTTGGGAAACTTTGTTGAAGAATACCATTCAGTTCTTAATCATTATACAATTCTGTGCCATGAATTTCCCTTATTATGAAACATAGAAACATAGAAGATTGACGGCCGAAAAAGACCTCATGGTCCATCTGGTCTGCCCTTATACTATTTCCTGTATTTTATCTTAGGATGGATATATGTTTATCCCAGGCATGTTTAAATTCAGTTACTGTCGATTTACCAACCATGTCTGCTGGAAGTTTGTTCCAAGGATCTACTACTCTTTCAGTAAAATAATATTTTCTCATGTTGCTTCTGATCTTTCCCCTAAATAATAATAATAATAATAATAATAATAATAATAATAATAATAATATCATCCTCATCATTATCATCATAATCATCACAAAAAACAGTAAAACACAGCGAACGAGATTTCTATGCTGGCTTTCATATTACAATATCACAACTCGAACACTTCCCAAATGTCTAGGACTGTGTAATGTATTTTCATATGATGCACGTAGATGCAAATAATAATAATAATAATAATAACAACAACAACAACAACAGAGTTGGAAGGGATTTTGGAGGTCTTCTAGTCCAACCCTCTGCTTAGGCAGGAAATCCTACACTCCTTGAGACAGATGTTTATCTAACATCTGCTTAAAAACTTCCAGTGTTGGGGCATTCACAACTTCTGGAGGCAAGCTGTTCCACTGATTAACTGTTCTGACTGTCAGGAAATTTCTCCTTAGTTCTAAGTTACTTCTCCCCTTGTTTAGTTTTCCCCCATTGCTTCTTGTTCTACCCTGAGGTGCTTTGGAGAATAGGTTGACTCCTTCTTCTTTGTGGCAACCCCTGAGATACTGGAACACTGCTATCATGTCTCCCCTGGTCCTTCTTTTCATTAAACTAGCCAGGCCCAGTTCCTGCAATCGTTCTTCATATGTTTTAGCCTCCAGTCCCCTAATTATATTTGTTGCTCTTGGGTACGGTGGCCTTTTGCAACTGACAGATCATGATTTTGTCAATGTTTATTGTTTTCAAATATTGTTTTCAAATCTTTTGGCACAGCACCCAGCCTGCTGATTACCACTGAGACTACCTGTACTGGTTTATGCCAGAATCGTCATAGTTCGATTTTAAGATCATCATCATCATCATCATCATCATCATCATCATCATCATCATTATTATTATCTGGTCATAATGGCAGCAATTCTCTGAAAGGTTGGTATGGAAAAGAAATTAATGTATAAAACAGCTCTTTACATATTAAAGAATCTGCTAGGTTTGTAGTAACTGGGCTGCCCATCATTCCGAACAAATAAAACAAAATTAACCCATATAAAGTTTTCTTAGTTTATTTGCTTGCTTTTTCAAGCCCAAGGAAACAAGCAAAGGAAGTAAAACTTCTGAATAAGCAATGAAACCTAAGAACACAATTAGTAGCTGCAAAACAGCCATTCTTAATTGCATGCTTGGAGTGTGGGATATAAACTTGTGGAAAGCTTATACGAGGATACTCATTCCACATTGAATGAGGTATGGGATTTTAACCATATATAACCATCTTTGGAATAAAATGTAATGATGAATCAATGTGAGTGACAGGTGAAAGGCTGCTGTTAACAAATCAATTACTCAGACATTTAATCTGAAAAATAGCTGATATGAAATGCTTACACCTAATTCTGTCTGAGTTTACTTAGCCCTAAGCCATTTTGCTAATTGGTTCTTAATCTAAGATGAACACAAATAGCAGTTCCCTCCAAAAATATTTCTATCCATTTACTGCTCCAATTTCATATTACGATTTTCCAAACTGTTAACTAACAACAACAGGCCTCCTCACATAAGTGGAAGGAGGTTTCTAAGAATGTAAACATAGCCTGCAAATTCACATCAAATATTGGCCATATTACAGCATCAGGGAAATCTACTAGGAGGGTCTAAAGACTGCTGTGACTCAGAGACTGAGATTCAGTATCATAATGAACAGAAGATTCCTTTGAGTTCATAGCCAATGACTATTCATCTTTCATGTCAATTCTATAATCTTCTAAACTAAAGATCAGCCTAAAGTCATGGCATGCTTACACGAACTGTACATACTTCTCCTTCAAAGAGACCGGATGCCTTGCTTTCAAGATATGGAACCCTCCATCTAAAAAATATTGCCCTGATGGGATCCTTCTTTGGAGCGGACATTTGGCCTTTTGCCTTTATAGAAAGATTTGTCAGAGCTTCATTATTATGAAATCCAGAGGACTCTCCAGTTTATCTACATTCCATCTTGAACACCCAGATGGACTGCAGACTAACTTTAATTGAGGAATTAGTTCTTTAGGGGGAGCATAGAAAGGGCGGACAGTTACTTGGAAGATGCAATTCTTCTGGAGTGAGGCCAATATACATCACTAGACAAATCCCAACTTATTGCTGAAAAGAAAAGTGGACCACTTATCTCACTATATTGTCAAAGCCATAGATAAATGCAAATGACCCTTGGAAATAGAATTTTGAGGCACAGAAGGGAGAGGTCCTAGACCTAGAGTGTTCCTTCATTGAAAATTGAGAGAAATTTCAGTCCCAGTCCCATAAAGATTATTTTAGAATGAGGCTAAATGCTATTTCCTCTTATTTATTTTTTCTGCCTTCTGTATTAGGATTTTTTTTAAAGGATGATTTGAGTTTTTTGTTTCTTTAGTCCTAAAACTTTTTTTATTCTATTTCTGCATTTGTTAAGATTATTTTTAAAGGTATTGGTAAACTTGACACTAATGGTGATGCATATAACATTTTCTTTTCCCATTTTTCTCTTCAGCAACAACCCCGTGACATGGTTAGGCTGAGAAAGACAGGGATTGGCTCAATGTCACCCAGTGACATTCCTTGACAGATGGGGTATTTGAACGCAGAATTGCTCCCCCTTGTCTTAACAATTATACCCCACTAACACTTTTCTTTAATAATCTACATAATTGAAAACCAATTATACATTTATTTATTTATTTATTCATTCATTCATTCATTCATTCATCCATCCATTAAAATGAATTCAGATTAAAATTTATTTCATTAAATAAGTTCTTTGACATAAACTGAAGCGGGGGTTTTTTTTACTGTCACTTATTATGCTTTGAAATAATTGAACCTGAAAATAATCAAGGTAAATTGTTATCAAGTTTATCAATTTAAATGTGTAAAAGGGTCTTTGATGCTTACAGTATTTACTTTCAGTGAAAGGTGGAAACCTTATCCTTCATACAAATCCTTCTAGAAAATACTGAGGTGGGGGGGTGAAAAACAGCCCAATTTACAAGGGGCCTACCGGAAGTTAGTTTCTGAACTTTTGCCTACGTTGGGCCTGTTTTTTGGCCATCCACAGGCTCCAGAGGCTTTCTTGAAACCTAGGGAGGGCAAAAAACATGCCAACAGTCCTACTGGAAGTCTGGAGGCTTTAGTGAGGACTGCACACATGCACAGGGAGAAAGTGCAGGGGGAATGCCTGCACAGGGGAAGTGCACTGCATCACTGTTGTGAGCCGCCCTGAGTCTTCGGAGAGGGGCGGCATACAAATCTAAATAATAATAATAATAATAATAATAATTATTATTATTATTATTATTATTATTATTATTATTATTATTATGCGCTATAATGCACACCCTTTTGGCACCCGAACAAAACAAGGTCACCATCATGACTTAGGTAGTCAAGACAAAGCAGCCTCTAGAGCAGGGGTGGGCAATTAATTTTGCCATGGGGCCGCGTGATAAATTGGGATGGTTTCAGAGGGCCGGACTAATATAATTAATTCAGTTCTACCCAATACTGGAAGGACCCAGACCCTGGCCTGACCTAAACACCCAGATCCACTCTACACACCCCTAATTGTTTGCTTTACAGCAACACGGTGCACCACAGTCATTGCGCTGCAGTGTTTGCATGGTTTCTGTGCTCGGCCATTCTCGGTAGGAGGTCAGGGTCTGCCCCAGTGATTCATGATTCATCAGGAAAGCAGGAGCCGGAGGAGTCCCAGCAGATGTGGTGAGTTCTTTCATCCTCACACTGGAGCGGACCCTGACCTCAACACACCTGTCACAGATAGCAGACGGGCTGGTCACAGACAGTGGGTGGGCCAGGATTTGGCCCATGGGCCGCCCCTTGTCCAGGCCTGCTCTAGAGAGTCCTTTATTGCTCTAAGTAAATGTTCTAACAAACGGCCTTCGAACGACTGGTAATGCTCTGCCCCACACTTCTCTAAAGGCAGCCAATCAACAGTCCCAAACAACAGCCCTCAAATCCCAAACAACAGCCTGTTTATAACAACAAACGTCCACAGAGTAGGACCATGCTCCAAGGGCAAGGTGCAGGGTCCAGCCAACCCAGATAAGCAAATCCACAAGGCAAAGTCAGGGCACAAGACAAGAGGCAGTCCACAGAGCAAGGCAAGGCAAGGCAAGGCAAGGCAAGGCAAGGCAAGGCAAGGCAAGGCAAGGCAAGGCAAGGCAAGGCAAGGCAAGGCAAGGCAAGGCAAGGCAAGGCAAGGCAAGGCAAGGCAAGGCAAGGCAAAAGACAAAAAGAGTCCTCAGGGCAAGGCAAAAAGTATGAATCAAAGCCAGGGGAGTGTAAGCCAAAACCTGTTCCTGGCAAAGGCTAACTCCCCATGGCTTCTCCTTCAGTCAAGCCACTCCAGGTATTGTGAGGAGAGGTGATGTGAGGTGACCTTCTCTCGACTTGTAGCCCTTTTCTGAACTTGCCTATGCTCCACTCTCCATACCCTTCGATCAAATGGGAGACACAGCTGTTTCTCATCAGAGGGGACCTGCTGCCTATTAGCATCACTGCCAGTTAGCAGCAAATGCTCTCCTGTGTCTATAAAGGCAGGCAAGTGGTCAACCCCCTTCCCCAATGCCTGAGGGGCCTGGGACACTATCATCCTCAGCCTCTGGCCTCTCCGAACATGCCAAAGGAGATATGCCATCCCCATTGGATGGTACTGGTTCCAACTCCTCCACCTCCTCCTCTTCCAAACCAGGTTCTGACGGGGCCACGACAGAACCAATCATTTAGATCAGTGTTTCCCAACCTTGGCAACTTGAAGATATCTGGACTTCAACTCCCAGAATTCCCCAGGCAGCTGATTTAGATTACAATGAACCACTATAACGCCGTATCCCCAAATTAGATTGGCTATCCAGAAAAATATCATTACCAAAACAGTCATGAAGGTTCTAACAGAAAGAATTATAAATAAAAAGATAGAAGTGAACCAGATTGGCATCCATCCATAGATGGCTGAGATTCTGAAGCACAGGTAAAAATTTGCAGTGCTACGGTATGCTTAATATTGTGATCCCATAAATGAGCAAATGCAGAGGAATGGAGAAGGAAAGCAAGTTTTGAGGAATCAAATTAAGAATAAATTCCGCCTTTTAAAAAAAAATCAAATGATTTGCTATAAATTTAACAATCCAGTATTTAAAAACCCTTGTGACTACTGAAATATTAATCTCTCCGTCTCAGGCAAAGTGTATGTAAAAATTTCCATCCTGAAGTAAAAAAAAAGTTTTGGAGTTTATAAGCCTGGCCATGTCTTGATACATGACACGTAGTAATGTATTTTGACTGATTCACAAGAATCAGACATAGAAAGGATCTATTATGTCATCTTTTCCACCTCCCTGCCAAGTTATTCTTTGCCAAACAGAAATTACCTTTAAATATTCAGTCCAGTCTACATATGAATGACTCAGGCAATGGTCTTCCTCCATTTTCTCTGGGGCATCATTCTGCAGTCTGATAGGTTTCTTTGTATTGCAAAGACTACAATCATTTTACATGTAGTTTATCTGAATAAGAAGGGCTATATGATGGAATCTGAGAATGGAAACAAATAGCAATAGACATGGAACCCCTGAAAAAAAAATAGTAGCAGAGCAATTTGTGTTCTATGTCCATTATCTTTTTATAACAATAATTTAAAAAAACACCCTCTTTTATTGACTGGTATGAACTAACTAACACAATAAGTAAGGAGCCAACAAACTTCAGATTAACAGAGTTGGAAGGTACCTTGTAGGTCATCTAGTCCAACCCCCTACTCAAGCAGGAGACCCTACACAATTTCTGACAAATGGCAGTCCAAATCTCGTCTTAAAAGTCTCAAGTGACAAAGCTCCCACAACTTCCAAGGGCAAGCTGTTCCATTGGTTAGAACAATTCAATTCAAAACTTCTTTGAACTGTACAACACCAAGAGCCAAATTAGTATGAAATGGTGGGATGATTGGGATAATTGCTTTGCACTAAATTAAACTACTAGTCCTTTATAGCTCAGTACTAAGGACTGTTCTCTAACAGCATTTTTCAAACTTGACAATTTGAAGATGTGTAGACAATCCATGCTGGCAAGGGAATTGTGGAAGGTTTTTTTTTAAAATCTCATTTCATTTTTTGTCAAATTTATATAGGTGCCCATCTCTCAAATATTGTTTGTATCCTGCACAACATACAATACTAAATTAATGGATAATAAAACTACCATTATTATAATACAAAAATTAAGAAGCAATCCAAAAATATCTAGGTGAAGAAACATTAATAATAGGAGAGCCACGTCAATGATTTACCTAACCCCCAGGGTCCCCAGTCCTCATGGCACAACTATGTTTTGAGAACCTTGCAGAAATTCAAAACTGAAAACTTACTTCATAAGGAGGATGCTCCACAAAGCAGAGGTCACAGCAGAAAAGGTCTATGACCTAAGACACGCTGAATATAATCCCCTTAGCTGAAGTCCAATACATCTTCAAGTATCCAAATTTGAGAAACACTGGTTTAGAGTCTTCAAAAGTCTTCCTTATCACAGTCTAAAAATGCCAAAGATTGAACTATGTTGCTTTTATAACAGGAAACATATATGGAGTAATAAATATCCTTCTCCACACTGTTTTCTCAGCTTTCACACTCCCACACTCCCAGCACATATTCTGGGTTAGAACCACCAACAGCCTGTTCAGCTGGTAGCTGATCCCCTCCAAGATGAGGCTGATGAGGTGATGCACGAGCAGCCTGTGCTGCTGGTACCTGAGTCGGATAGTGAGTAGGCTGGCGAAGACTTAGTGCTAGAGGCAGAGGTTCAGCCAGGGCCTTTGGGACTTCACAGCAATGATGAGGAAGAAGAGGAGGAGCCTCTTCTTAATGCACCAGCAGCAGAGCTGCCAAAAGGCAGGAATGGCTACTCGGGAGGAGATCTCCTTTGGAGTAGGTCTAGAGCTAATTGGCCACTCCCCTAGCCTATGTAAGGAATGATGGAGATGGAAAAAAACTCTACAGGAAACAAATAGTTTAATAGTTGGTTAATTTGTGTGCCTTTTGTTTGCAACATCCTGCCTGTCGGCGACTACTTCAGCTTCAACCACAACAACACAAGAGCACACAACAGATTTAAACTTAATATTAACCGCTCCAAACTTGACTGTGAAAAATATGACGTCAGTAACCGAGTTGTCGAAGCGTGGAACTCATTACTGGACTCCATAGTGTTATTCCCAAACCCCCAACACTTTACCCTTAGTCAGTAAGGGGCGAGTACAAGTGCACTAGAGTGCCTTCCGTCCCCTGTCCTATTGCTCTCCTATATCTCCTATACCTTTCTTCTATTCCTATATCTCTTCCTCTATTCTTTCATTGATATGTTCTATTACTATACCTTCTTTTCTATTATTTCTTAGATATATTTTACTATGAGTATCTCCTCTATAACCTTCATCATGTATTTTACTATGTGTATATAGATATATACCCACTAAAACCCTCATTGTGTATTGGACAAAATAAATAAATAAACAAACAAACAAACAAACAAACAAATCTCTTCTCAGCTTATCTGTTTTGGCTTCTATTTTGTGGACTGATGCCAGGCATCTTGCCAACCTTTACAAGCTTCATGCAATATCCTGGACTAATTACTTATCTTTGTTCTCTGACTTTATGAACACCATTAAGCCAGTTTATTAGTAGTAATTAATCAATTAAATATAGGTTTGAACAAACTGAGTGTGTACTATGTTTTCTCTGATACGTAGCTGGGGCAGAACAGATGAAAAGACTCATCTATAGAACTGCCCTTCTTACAATTTTCATTAATATATATTCAATTTATGGCTCTGAACTAGCAGATACACCAAGTCCACAAACATTTGGCTGTTTCTTCCCCATTCCATTTTCATCCCAGTGCAGTCTAATCAAACCTCTCTTATCCTATTGGACCACAAAACCACTTTTGTAAAGTTTATCCAACTCTATAAAAAATGGTGAGTTCATATATGTAAAAATAGAGCTGATGAAATCTTAAAAGCATTTTGAGGATTTCAAGGAAGAGGTCAAAAAGGTTTCACAATTCTTGTTCCTATATGGTATACTATGTGTGACATGCAGGATTTTATTCCTCTGCCAAATACATTGAAAAGGAACTTGGAGAGTCAGTTTTAATAGGTAACATATTTTTAAAGAGAAGGAATGTCTTGCTTATAAATAAGGGGAAGGATGGATCAACACTGTCAAGAATTTTGTGGTACTATATTAAGATAAGCTCTTTGGTAGACAGCATGGATTCAGAAGCAGATCTTGGATCTTCATCCAAATGTAATATTTTTATTTTGAAAAATGTACAACATTGTTTCCACTCTACCACATTTTCATAAATTTGTGAAGCACAGCAGCAAAAAAAGCAAAAAGGAATATTTATAAACAATCGCTTGAAAAATTATTTTGCTGATTAGTTCAAAGAATGGGAATATTCAGTGCCAACCATTATTATAAAAATCTGTTACATTGGCTAGACATGGTAATTTTCAAAGGTACCAAAATCAGATACTCATTTTAATTGTGATCATTTTTAAAAGTTATCTTCCCACTGAATTGGGACCTATTTATCTACTTGCATTTGCATCCTTTGGAACAGCCAATAGGCAAGAGCTGCAGCAAGCAGTGGGAGCTCACGCCATTGCTCAACACTCAGGTTTTTAATCCATCTATCTATCTATCTGTCTATCTATCTATCTATCTATCTATCTATCTATCTATCTATCTATCTAGTATGTATTTGTAATATACATAGATATAACATTGTTTATATGCATAAGATGGGTACTGATAAGAGGGAACTTTAGGACAGGGTCACAGGGATAGTAGGCAGGTTGGTGCACCCAGTGTCTTTAACCACTGAGTTATCACACTTCTCTAGTATTGAAGTTAAAATAAAATATTGTCACTGAGTGCACCAACGTGCCTACTATCCCTGTGGGTTTTTTCTACAAATGCATAGGCAGAGAATATTGGCATTTGTGGCCTTGTCATACTATTCAGATAAGTCAATAATTCACAAGCACCATTTCTTTCTACAATTTAAAGAGTTCAATTTTAAGATTTTGATCAATTCTCCTTGATTTTATTTATTTATTTATTGCATTTATGTGCTGCTCACTCCAAACAGACTCTGAGCGGCTAACAACAGGTATAAATACAATATAAGTTTAAAAAAACCCAATAAAAACATCACTAAAATCACATGTATTATAAAACCATACTTGGAACAATCAATCTTAATTCCAGGCCTGCTGGAAAAGCCAGGTTTTAACAGCTTTCCAGAAAACCGGTAAGGAGGAGATAATGCGAATCTCTGGAGGAAATTGATTCTATAGGGTTGGAGTGGCCACAGAGAAGGCTCTTCCCCGAGGTCCTGGCAACTGACATTGTTTGGCGGATGGGACCTGGAGAAGGCCGACTCTGTGGACCCTTACTGGCTGCAATGACATAATTATTGATTTTTTAATAGAATTGTAGAAATGAATACTGACATTGATTGTGAAAAGCAATGAAATTCTGAATCCCTTTTCCCCTTAACATATAAATGTGAAACTTTTCTTTCAGTATTAGTTTTACATACCCAATGAACATTTGTCTACCATAGAACGTAGGAAGCAAGCCTATGTATACATGTCAGCCCTGGGATTAAAAGCCCACAATTGTAACAATTACAAATGAAGTGGAACTACGAAGCTTTTCTGACATCCAGCTGTTCCATCTAGAACATTCCACATACACTCAATATTTCAATATTCAATTTTTAGTAAGAAACTACAAGGGTTGCCCAGAAAGTAATGCACCACAATTTTTTTCTTCAACAATTATTTATTGAACACAATGAAACTTACACTCAAGAAAGAATGATGTTTCTTCTACACTCCCTATTTTTCCATGTAATCTCCATCCCATTCTATGGCCTTCCTCCAGCGAGACACAAGGGCATGTATGGGCATCAATTGGGCACCCCATTTAGTAAAAAGGATAATGATTGGATGTCCTTTGTGCAGAATTTATTTTCAAACAGATAGGAATTTGGCTGAATATTTAGAAAGAACTCCTGTATAATATCCTTTTTTTCAGCATCACAACTTTAAAATACAAAAGGGGCCAATGAATGAATTTCCAGTTAAAAACCTCACCCATATTTCAAGCTCAATCTAAATCAGATGTATTTTTTTTTCCAAAGGTTAAGTCTGATTTTTAGTGTTTCCGTAGTGCCAGAATTCTAATTATTAAGAATCATGCTTGGCTACTTTTCCTTACATTTCTCCAAGCAAACTTTATATTATTCCAGTTTTTAAAGTGACCAGCCCTTTACTTAAAAGAAAGCCACAGTGGTAAGAGCAGGTTTATGGTTATATTCCAAAGAAAATGGCTCTCTAACTTTGGTATTTAAGAAAATATTTATCCATTCACATTAAAGCCATTTCTTCCTTGATACTTTTTCCACACCATGAGCTTGGAATCATTATTATTAATGGGCTTGTCCTCCATACAATGTGCCAGCTCCTCTTCTAAAGATGTCCGAATTTTATAGAAAAGAAAAGATGCCCTCTAGTTGAACTTGACTCCTGGTGGTTATGTGCACAAAATGGAAGAGGGTTGCCAATGATTTTTCTTCCCAGTATGGAGTCCTGGGATTTTCTGATGATCTCTGACCTGAGCAGCAACCAAACCCAACCCTGCTTCAGCTTCTAAGCCAAGATGAAGTAATCCAGCTGCTGCAACCTGCTGAGACATATTTTACATTTTATAAACACAGATTTAACACAAGCAGGCAGGGAGATGAATGAGTATGGGGCAAATCCTAGCCCTGAGTACTTGCCAGAAAGGTGGAGTATGAAGCAATCAAATAAACAAATACAGCACCTCAATTCCAGTGGCATCGTGTCAAGATAACAAGCTGCTATGCAAGTTAAGACACCAAGACTCACATTTTAGCTATTAATCACTACTCCTATGCATTATCTTCATTATTAACCATTTTCCTGCCTGTTATATCCAATTACCCAATTACTCTATGTTGCTTGAGGCAGGCAGGATTCCCTAAGGTACCATTTGTTGAGGGCCAAGGGAAAGGGAGGGTTTTGACTTCTCTTTCTGTTCAAGATCCCCATGTACAATTGGTGGGCCACTGTGTGACACAGAATGC
Source organism: Erythrolamprus reginae (assembly GCF_031021105.1). NCBI lineage: Eukaryota > Metazoa > Chordata > Lepidosauria > Squamata > Dipsadidae > Erythrolamprus > Erythrolamprus reginae. The sequence goes on along the minus strand of NC_091950.1, from coordinate 361,602,260 downwards.
TTTGGCCTGATTCAGCATGGCTCTTCTTATGTTCTTATATTCTTGCAATGGCTCAGTAGTTAAAGATGCTGAACTTGTCAATTAGAAAGCTGACAGCCCGGGTTCAAGACTCAAATACCATGCAATGGGCTGAGGAGCTGTTCTTGCCCCAGGTTCTGCTCTTCGAAAACATGCAAATGTTAATAGATAAATAGTACCACTTTTGTGGAAAGGTAACAGCTTTTTGTGAACTTTGGCATATAGCCATGCTGGCCCCATAACCATGAAAAATGTCTTCAGACAACACTGGCTCTGCCAGCCAAGAAATGGAGATGAGCACCAAGCCCTAGAGTTGGCACAACTGGACTTTTACTAGGCAAAAAGTATGATGCTTTATGTTGTGGGACCTCAAAAGGAATATCAGCTCACTATAGTAGTTTTCCATGTTTACAAATTTTATGGTCAAGTTCAATCTGAAATCAACAGTACATTTAAACATGAACTGTTCTTGTAATTGGAGATTAGAATGCCAAACTGGGAAGCAGTAAGAAAAAAATGTATAGATTGACAACAGGACCTGGGAAACAAATGAAGCATGGAAATAGAAATAAAGCAATTTATACCAATCCAATTATTTCTTTACAGTTAAAACATTCTTCAAACAATTAAAATGATGTTGACATGTACATCAGGAGATTAAGTACACAGAAATCAAATTAACTATATTATTGGTACGAGGAGCTGTAAGAGCTCAGTTATAATAGCAAGCACATTACTAGGTCCTAACGGTGGAATAGAAACTGTGCAAATTTTAAGCTAAGCTAAAGAACAAAGCCAAACAGTTTCCATGATAAGATCTTGAGCATATACCCATCATTTTAAGAATATCCTCGATCATTTTGAAGTCATGAACATCCTGGAGATGGAACCAGAGAAACTGTGGAATGAAATCAAATGAGTTGGTTAAAGATGAATATGAAAAGAAACTACCAAAGATCCGGAAATAGTATAAACCAAAGTGGTTGTCACAACAGATAAGGGAAATTGGAAAGAACAGAAAAGAAGTCAAGCTAAAAAAGATCACAGGACAGAACTTAAAGTATTCCAGAGAGCTGTTAGAAAAGGCAAAAAGTAACTATAATCATGTGTAAAGACTTCAACAATGTTTATAGACACAAAAGATCAAGGAAAATATTTCAAAGATTCCCAAATTCAGAAGGAAATTCCAATCTCCAATTACTATAATATGCAACAATTACTATAATATGGACCAACAATTTAAAAATCAAACAAAGATAGAAGGAATGCACTAAAAACCTGTACAGTAGTGATGTCAACATTCAACATACCTTACAAGACTTAGAAGAACCTCTAGTACTAGAAAATAAGATTAAATCAATACTCCAGTCATTAAGAAGTTGGAAAACTACAGGAATTGATGAAATGTCAACAAAAATATGATAAGCAACAGAATAATAAGTAAAGGTTCTGACTAATGTATTCCAGTGGCCAAAGAATTGGAAGTCAGTCTAAATATAAATGTCAAAGAGTGAAAGAAAGGAGATTTAACAGAGAGTGCAGACTATCACAAAATATCCTTAATTTCACATGCTATCAAATCAATGCTTAGGATAGTTCAGAACCTTATATGGAAAGAGAAATATGAGATATTCGAAGTAGTTTTAGAAAAAGACAAAGGTAAAGAAGACTTTGCTGATACATACTAGGTAATTCAGAGAACTAAATTGAGAGGGGTTAACTTCATGGTATGTAATCAATCCATCAATATCCAGGAAGAATGAAGATGGCCCTTTGTTCCTTCGTTCCTTCGTTCGTTCGTTCGTTCGTTCGTTCCTTCCTTCCTTCCTTCCTTCCTTCCTGCTCTATGGTCTCTCTAAGGAGGCTTAGATTCACTCCAGTGAACGTTTCAAACTGCAGAGATGAAGCTTTTCTCATTGAAGTAAGAAATGTGATTTGCCTTGACAGTGGCATTTGCATCACCATGTAGTTGGACCATAACTTACAGTAGCTGGCAGCCTTTTGGTTTCTTGTCAGTGCCAGTTAAAGCCTCAGAAGAGAAGCAGAGCAATATACATTCTTCCCTTCAGTCTCAGAACTGGGAGATCTCTGTTGCTTCTATTATTATTATTATTATTATTATTATTATTATTATTATTATTATTATTATTATTATTATTATTAATTAGATTTGTATGCCGCCCCTCTCTGCAGACTCAGGGCGGCTCACAGCAATAGTAGCTTGAAATACCTCACCTAAAACAAAACAAAATTCAATTTTAATTTCTAATTATTTTTTTAGGAAAATGAAGTGCCTAATCCTATAGTAAAATTTCTTCTGCTGAATGAACATGGCTAAGACATTGCCACAAAGAAAAAGGGGGGAAAGAAGCAGTATTCAAATGAAACTGGCTTAAGTGCTGGACACTCATATTACAAATGACACTCATAATCTGGATTTCTCATTAGAGAATTACTGCCAAGTTCAGTCTCTTGCCAAGGATGATTTAACCATTTGCAGCATCAGACTGACCTCGCTGCAGAAAAAGAAAGGCACTAACTGCAGTTTTTGGTAGTTTAGGAATGAAAAAAAAATGAAACTGTAGCAGAGGTGGGTTCCTCCCAGTTGGACCACTTTGCCCAAACTGGTAGCAAACTGCTGATGACATCACAATGTTGTCACGGAATGAGTTCGGTCAGTGCCGGTCCGTGGGTGCCACCATCTTTTTTTAATTTATGTTTTAAAATATATATATATATATATATATATATATATATATATATATATATTTCTTTCTTCTAAGCATGTGCAGAAGCAGAATTTCTGGCACTGCGCATGCACCACCATCTTGATTTCGGCTTTGGGAGGACAAGATTTTTGGGGATTTTTTGCCACTGAACATGCTCCTGCGCAGCCACAACACACCCGCAAATCATGGCTACGTAGTGTGGAAGGAAGCCAACCGGCAGCGAGTTGAGTTAGAACCACCCCTGGACTGTAGGACACATTAAAAACAACACATACTGTATAGTAACTCAGTTCTTTGTTCCTCATTTCACAAGTGACCACTGCTACTATAATGGAACTGGAAAAGGTGCAAAAAAGGGCAACAAGAATGATCATGGAAATGGAGCATCTCCCTTATGACACCAGGTTGCAATGCCTTGGTCTCTTCAGCCTTGAAAGACAGTGCTTAAGGGGTGAATTGATTGAAGTGCATAAAATCATGCATGGGATAGAAAAGGTAGATAGAGAAAATTATTTTCTCTATCACACAATACTAGGACAAAGGGGCACTCCCTAAAGCTCATAGGTAAGAAAGTGAGGACAAATCAAGGGAAATATTTCTTCATCCAGAGGGTCGTTGGTTTATGGAATTCACTTCCAGAAGAGGTCATGGCCAGCTGTCAGCCTTGATAGATTCAAGGCAAGATTAGACAGATTTATGGATGCCAAGTGTATTGGTGGTTATTGAAATGGATGTCCATGTGCTGCCTCTATGTTGGTTGAGGCAGGCAGGATTCCCTTGAGTACCATTTGTTGGGGGTCAGGGGAAAGGGAAGGTCTTGCCTTCTCTTTCTGCTCAAGATCCCCAAGGACAATTGGTGGGCCACTGTGTGACACAGAATGCTGGACTCGATGGGCTTTGGCCTGATTCAGCATGGCTCTTCTTATGTTCTTATGTACTTTGATGGATGAAAACCCCTTATGTGAGGAAAAAAGGAAAACATAACTTGAAATATATTTTTCAGCAGTATATACTTCTTGCTTTTCTTTGAATTATATTCCATTCAGAATAATTCTCTGCTACCTGCTAAGAAGCCAGAAGGAGATAATGGCATCCTTCTACAGTTGAACAAAAAAAGTCTGCTACTGGGAGGTAGGATAAATTAGACAGTAACTGACAGAATACAATAAATTTCTTTAAAAGTTATTTGACTGTATCAAAATACTATAAACACAGTCTTTTTTTGGAATGAAACTCCATGGAATGTCCTTTATCATACTATGGAATCGAATTGTTAAAATGTTCTGAGGAGAAAGCTTTTTTAAGCTGTTGGAGCATATTAGTTGTTAAATTCCTTTCTTTCTCGGATAGTTATTTGTTTTGAGCTGCCCACCTCAAGGATTGATGCGATATCATCATCTTAGATATCAGCAATATCTAAGGTCTGTTGCTTGAATTTTTCCCCTCCTTGGCCTTCAGATCTGATTAGATGCTATATAGTATGATTGTATTTATAGATTGATCAAGGGATTGAACTGGAAGACTTCCAAGGTTGCTTCCAACTCTGTTATTCTGCTAGGTGTAAGGAGATATTTGTTTTGACATCAGGTTATGAGGTTAAAGATGGTAAAATTTCAGTTGAACCTAAGGAGAATGATTGAAAGGTATTAAGGTGAGCTCAATTATGCCAATGAAACATTAAAACAGATTATAACAGAAAAACAATTAACTGTCTGGAACTTTTTTTATAGAATGGAGGAAAAATAGCAATGATTCTTCATCTTTCAAAGGGCACTAATCTTGCTACGTTTCAACCATATGCTTAAAGTTTTGATTGTTTTACTGCATATATGTATGTATATACTTCTCCTCCTGTAAGTAGAAGAGAGGAGAAAAATCAGTATAGTAATTTCTAAACTATCCAGCCCACAGAGAAAAAGTAGTAACTGAAGCAATTTCAAGATTTGATTCAATAGTATGATTTGATCAAATCTTCTTTGAATCAAATAAACTAGTATCACTGGTATTCAACTGTTTTGAAACTCATTGAATTTGGGACTCATTGCATTTTGACATGAAAATTTGTTTCCATATTCATCATTTGTTTGGTACTTGATCACAAACTAATACTGTTGGCTGCCTTGGGGCGGCATACAAATCCAATAGATAGATAGATAGATAGATAGATAGATAGATAGATAGATAGATAGATAGATAGATAGATAGATAGATAGATAGATAGATGATAGATAGATAGATAGATGATAGATAGATAGATAGATGATAGATAGATAGATGATAGATAGATAGATAGATAGATAGATAGATAGATGATAGATAGATAGATAGATGATAGATAGATAGATGATAGATAGATAGATAGATAGATAGATGATAGATAGATAGATAGATAGATAGATAGATAGATAGATAGATAGATAGATAGATAGATGATAGATAGATAGATAGATGATAGATAGATAGATGATAGATAGATAGATAGATAGATAGATAGATAGATAGATAGATGATAGATAGATAGATAGATGATAGATAGATAGATGATAGATAGATAGATAGATAGATAGATAGATAGATAGATAGATAGATAGATAGATGATAGATAGATAGATAGATGATAGATAGATAGATGATAGATAGATAGATAGATAGATAGATGATAGATAGATAGATAGATAGATAGATAGATAGATAGATAGATAGATAGATAGATAGATAGATAAATGGAAAAAATATTTGGTATTTTGGTACTATTCATACCTCCCAGAACTAATTAATGATGAGTATCAAGGTAGCACTGTATTTTTTTCAGAACTTCTCACAGTCCTACTGGAAAAGCAGGATGGTTCTTAGAAGCTCTGTTGGTGTTACCATCTTGGCAGTATCACATATCCTATTATAAAATTTACAGTTTTATTATATCTAGCAAATAAGTACCAAGTGAAGGATAGCCAGACATTCATAAGTAGTGTTGGGCGAACCAAACTCGCACAATTCGGGTTCGTACTGAATTTCGTACCGTTCGTGATGCTGAACCTGAACCCGAATTTTGCCAAAAATCCGTGCCAAAGTTCGGGGTTTGGGCCAAATCCTGCAACGTGGCGAAGCGACGGATCAATGGACAGCCTTCTTCTTACCTGAAGCCATGCGGTCTCCGGATATAAATTATCATGAATCATAAGCAATGAAGAATTACAGGTGGGAAGTCTTTTTGGCTATGGCTTTCCACTGCATAGACTTTTCATATTTAGGAACACTTATCCACCCTTCAGAATTCACATGTTTGGGATGGATCAACCCACTGAAAAAGCATGCTGAATGTGTGCACATTTGCAACTGTGTTTAACAATGAAAGGATTACAGAAGGAACTGGAAGGAAAGAAGGATGGAAAGACTACTTTTAAATTGAGTTTGGTAGATTATATCAAGGTAAGGTTTAAGCATTATCACATATAAGCTGCAGCTGTAAACATTTCATTAAAAAGAAGGACTATTGCTCCTTACATATTACTGGAACCAGATCCAAAAATTTCCTTCTGTAAGCTGAATAGATATGTATGTTGCAATTAGTTCTGTAAAACACCCTGGAAACAATTTGGCATTTATACTTTATGATTAATGCTTTATATATTGGCAACATTGATTTGGTGCCAAGACTCCATCAAGGGATTTGAGATTGCTTAATGCCCCAAGTGTTGATTACATAGACTCAGAAAGAAAAAAAACAACAACACAAAGGCAAGGAGGCAAGCAACTGTTTAAATTAGTTACATAGAGCTGAGCTTCCATTTAGATGTACTTACGATTATGTTTTACTTAGCAATATTCAATCCACTGGGCATTTCAGTTACTGTTGCTTACATTTGCAAAGTTAAATGCAAAATGTCTTATTGAAAAGAACCATTGTGTCCATGATTTTTCACTCATACATGTAGTTTTAAGACTTCAGGCAGGGTGTGCTTTCTATCAGCATATTAACTAGTCATTTTTGTGCTTGGGATAAGCTCTCAATCCTATTTCTCTCCCCGCACCCCTGCCGCCACTCATAAAATGTGTATTCTATGCTTCTTTTGTTGCGTTCACTAAAGAGGTTTTGCTCTTAGGATTAGGCAAAGTTCCAGTTTGAAGATGTTTTAGAAGAAATTTAGAAGATTCCCACCTTGATACCAGTTCAGATGTTTCCAAACTGATATTAAAAGTTTCCCTAAGACTCTCTATTTGTCTATTAAACCAATTAAAAATAAAATAAAGATAATGTATATTATGTTATGTCCCAAACATACTTTTCAAAAGGCAGCTGGACTTTCTTCATTTTCTCCTTGAAAATGTTTCACTTCTCATCCAAAAGCTTCTTCAGTTCTTAAGGAAAAGCTTCTTCAGATCTTTGAAAAGCACATTTGGGGCAACCATGATTTGACTGATTGAGAATCTTCATAAATACTAAGATTAATTATTCCTAAACAAACCAAAACCAACCTCATCAATACCTGGGTTTCAGGAAGAAGGGACTTGTTTAGTGTGGCTTCAGGAGGTTTAATGTACACAAAAAGACATATAAATTGGTCATCTCTCCAATTTTCTTGAATCTTATAGACTAAAAGATTTTAAGCATCTCCAATTTAATGTGTCTTGAATCTCTTTTTGGACTTTAAACTGAAAGTTTGAAGGTGCATACAGTATGCAAGAAAATTGAGGTGAGCTGTCACATACAGTCTTGTTTCTCAACATAACATTGGTCTTTTATAAATTCAATGTCTGAACTGGCATCTGTTTTAAGAATTGTTTAAGAGCCTCCCGCTATTTATTTATTTATTCATTTATTTATTCATTCATTCATTCATTCATTCATTCATTCATTTGATTTTTATGCCGCCCTTCTCCTTAGACTCAGGGCGTCTTACAACATGTCAGCAATAGCACTTTTTAACAGAGCCAGCATATTTCCCCCACAATCCAGGTCCTCATTTTACCCATCTCGGAAGGATGGAAAGCTGAGTCAACCTTGAGCCGGTGATGAGATTTGAACCGCTGACCTACAGATCTACAGTCAGCTTCAGTGGCCTGCAGTACAGCACTCTACCTGCTGTGCCACCCCGCTCTTCTATCCTTCCATCCCTTAAATTTCTCCAGAGTTCCTGTTTTACCTGATGCAGTATAACTCCAGACAACTGAAGGAAATTATAACGAAAGATGATTTATATTAAGCCATTTAGCCATTTGCACCTGCAAATTGAGATTTCTAAATTTACATGTTCTGGTCTATTTTGTTAGATTATGTGTAATCATTCATTTTTTAAAAATTAGGTTTCATCACTGTATATGCTTTATACAGTGTTTTATAAGATGGATGGATGGATGGATGGATGGATGGATGGATGAGCAATAAGTATTTTTTTAAAAATTAATTGACTGTATCCAATTGCAACTTTGCATTTTTTTGCATTCAGTGTTATTATCACTGCTAAGGGAAAAATCTGCCCTTGAGATATTATCTCAATTATAAATCCCTGGATGACTCACCCAATTTCTCTGCCCTCAAATTATCTGAAGAATTTTGAAAGTCCAGCAGACTTTCTTTCTGACTATGTGCACAAGAAGATGCCTCATTTTTACTGCTGGTCTAATGCAGACCCACACTTGCTCTATAACATTGCAAAGGGTTGTAGAGTATATACTGTAACAAGAGTAGGCAATGTTTAGGTGCCAGTGAATATATTTGGTTTTTTGAGAATCTGTCAAGGATGCCAAAGGGTGGAGTACCATGGGGTGGGTTCTCAAAAGTGTGGATTATTGAGAAAGCAACTTGTTATTTATTTTGTATTTATTAGATTTGTATGTCGCTCCTCTCCGAAGACTTTAGAAGGAATATTGAACATTGCAGTGGGTACATATACCCCAGAGCATCTATCTCAGTCATCTATTTGTTAGAAAATTGAGTCTACATTCAGTCTGCAGAGTTAACTGTATTTGTGGATGTTTGTGTCAGATGTTTATAAAAATTTAAAGTACCATAAAAGGATGATTTATTTAAGCTTGACAAGTACCTAAAAGAAAAGGCAGCCCTATGGTGACTCTTTAAGTATAGGGCTTGCAAATATATTGTAGGAGCATTAACACATTCAAATAACCTAACAGACTTTATTTTATAATACAATGATAAAATGTGTGAAATTGCCTTTGGCTGTGAGATTTGGTAAATATTTGAAAATGAAAACCCTATGAGAAGTACTTTCCTCAACAGGGACAGAATAAAGCCATGTTTATATCAACATATTTCACATACACAAACTCACACATAAAATCCAACCGCAGTATTGCCTTGATGTAATTCATTCCTAAACTTTATTCTTCCTCTGCCAGTTTGAAATAGTCTTTGTGTAAAATGTCATCTGATTAAGCTGTTAAGGATTATTTTGTTTTGTTTTCACTGCATTAGAAGAATCACAATGATGCGGCCTGCATGGAATGCAAACTACGCCACCGAATTGCAAATCAAATAGAAATATGCCTTTCATCTTAATTACAGGCTGGACGAGGGAATGTACAATATTCTCTCATATGTATGAGATGAGAGAAATTTTCCCAGGGTATTTTTCTCTTGCATAGTTGACTTTTATGTGATAAAAAAAAATTAAAAACTTACTCAGTGCTGTTCAACTTCCCATAAAATCACAAATATGTAGGAAATATTTTTTTTTCAATAGTGCCAGAAAAAGTTGGACACAAAACGGGAAAGTAAAAGTCACAACAATCTATGTTCCCTACCAAACCACCCTTTTCCAGAAAGATTTTTAATTCTTTCCTACACTTTTACTGGTGTGTGGCTTATAGTGTTTGCCATGAAGAGTGATCAAACTATGTGATCTGCATTCCTGCATGTCCAGATTTTTTTGTTTTAAACAGTTGGTATGGGAGAATGTTCTTGATCATTGTAGCAACCTTTCCCAACCTGGCAACCACAGATGAATTGGATTTAAACTTCCATAATTTACTTCCAGCATATTTCATACATCCATTGGCTAGAAAGGGTAAATTTTCATCCGTCTGCATCCCAGAGAGAACATCTGATAGATGATGATTGCAGAATGGATGATGAGCTGAAGTAAGGTGGTTGTCAATGTGCATGGTCCAAAGAGAGGCACTCCCCCCAAAATTGTATAAGTTATATTGGAATAAAAATAAGCAGCGTTCCAAATATCTCAGGGGTTGCCACAATGAAGAGAGAGTCAAACTATTCTCCAAAGCACCTGAGGATAGAACAAGAAGCAATGGGTGGAAACTAATCAAGAAGAGAAGCAACTTAGAAATAAGGAGAAATTTCCTGACAGTTAGAAAATTAATCTGTGGAACAGCTTGCCTCCAGAAGTTGTAAATGCTCCAACACTGGAAGTTTTTAAGAAGATGTTGGATAACCATTTGTATGAAGTGGTGTAGAGTTTCCTGCCTAAGCAAGGGGTTGGATTAGAAAACTGCAGTGTCCACATAGTAACAGCCGGCTGTCAGAGCCGCGCTCGCTCATCCCTCTCCAGGGTGCTGATTGGGCGCGTATGCCCCAGTTACATTGTAAGCGGGAACTTTCCACTGTTTGGATTGGTGGCTGCCTCAGGCAGCGAGCTGTATAAAAGCCTGTGTATTCATGTTTGCTTTAAGCCTGTACCTGCCACTGCTGGCACGTTGTTTGATTAAACCGCTATGTTATAATAAGGCCTCAGTTATTATACTGGCGACGAGGATTCGAGCCTGTCATTACGGATTTCTTGTTTATATATTAACAGTAAGTGAGGATGTCTGTGCAACTTACTTTTCCCCCTTTCGACCCACAAGGGGAGACGTGGGACTCTTATGTCGCCCGTTTCGACTGCTTTTTAATTTCCAATGGGTATACTGAGATTTCTGGGGACCGGAAAAGGTCTTATTTCCTCGGTTTCTGCGGTCCCGAGATGTTTGAGACGGCCAGAGCCTTGTTTGCCCCAGTCTCAATACATGACGTGCCATGGCAGACTTTTCTGTCAACTCTGCAGGACCATTACGCCCTGGCCCCTTCCCGCTGTGCACGAAGATACAAGTTTTACCAAAGGAACCAGGCGGAAGGGGAGTCGATAAATGACTTTGTAGCCGCTCTCCGCCGGGCGGCTTTATACTGCGAGTTCTCCGATTTAAATGACTATTTACTAGACAGACTTGTGTTTGGGGTACGGGATGGTCGCCTGAAGTGGCGCCTTTTAGCCACCCGAGACTTAACTTTTCAGGCAGCTCTGGCTGAGGCTCGTGCTTTTGAGCTGTCAACCCAGTCTTTGGCGGCCATGGACAGCTCCGTGAATGCTACGGCCAAAGGGCCTGCCTTGCCTGACAAACCAAAAACCCCTGTTGAGAAAGAGGATAACAGTGAGGCTGAGGAGGAGGAAGTTTGCCGGCTGGGGGTTTCCCGGGGTCGTGATCCACCTGCCGCTCATCCCCGTCCCCCTCTGTCGCCGTGCCGGGGATGCAGGGGCAACCATTTTAGGTCGAATTGCCCTTTCAGGGACGCGGCTTGCCGGCGTTGTGGTGCCAGAGGCCACATTGCTCGGATCTGCTGTTTCCGCAGATCCCCACCTGCCGCATCGAGAGAGCAGAGGGAGTCCCAAGGCTTCAATCCCCGATGGCAGAGGAGTTTTTCCTCAAACAGGAGGGAGGATTGCAACGCTGTCTACAGCTGTCCGCGCCCGGCAACCACTTATGTCAGGGAGACGTCTGATTCGACGGAGAAGATCTCAGTGACAGTTCATCTCGGGGAAGCGTCATGTTCCATGCAAGTGGACACCGGCTCGGCACATTCATTGGTTTCCTGGGCCACTCTAAAGCGGTGTGTTCCTCGACTGAGTAAGAGTCGCCTGCAGCCATGTAACTTGACGTGTAAGGGGCTACCAAGGAGCCCCGATTCCGGTCCTGGGCGAGGGTAGATTTCCAGTTAGGTTTAAGACTTTCGTGGGCAAATTGCCTCTGATCGTAGTAGATGGGCCATTTTCCAACCTTTTAGGGCTAGACTGGTTTAAGTCTCTGGGTCCGTCTGTCTCGGGGGTTAATGCAGTTAAGGGGGGTCTGCCTTTGACGAATTGGCTAAGGAATTTCCCTCAGTTTTTGATAATGATTTGGGTTGTTACACCAGGACCCCAATTTCTTTTAGCCTCGATCCCCAAGTGCCCGCAGTGCGGCTAAAAGCCCGCCGAGTTCCCATTCCCCTCAGACCGAAGGTTGACACTGAATTGGACCGACTGATTGCTCAGGGGGTGTTAGAGCCGGTTGACCAAGCGGCATGGGAGACCCCGCTGGTCATCGCTTTCAAGGGGGATGGAGGCATAAGGTTATGCGGGGACTACAAGTGTTCTGTCAATAAGGCACTGGCCCACCACTTGTACCCGCTGCCAGTGGTGCAGCAGTTACTCCACACCCTTGGTAACGGCAGGGTTTTTGCCAAGCTTGACCTGTCTCAAGCGTACCAGCAGCTCCCCGTCGACCCCATTACTGCAGAGGCCCAGTCGATCATTACCCACAGGGGGGTGTTTAAATGCCATCGATTACAGTTCGGGGTCTCTATTGCCCCTGGGATCTTTCAGGGATTAATGGAATGTTTATTATATGGGCTGGAGGGCACTGTGCCCTACTTTGATGATGTCCTGGTCTCGAGGAGTTCCGAAGATGAATTGTTATGGAGGGTTAAGAAAGTTCTGACCAAGTTTCAAGAGGCGGGTTTGAAACTGAAATCGAAAAAAATGTGTCTTTGGGGTGCCAGAGGTTGATTTCCTGGGATTCAGGGTGGATGGGAAGGGAATCCATCCCACCCCGGAGAAAACGAGGGCAATCTGGGATGCCCCCAGACCACAGTCAAAGGCAGAACTACAGGCCTTTTTGGGGCTTCTGAATTTTTATGCTGTTTTTATTCCGCATAAGGCTTCGGTGGCAGAACCATTACACCGGCTGCTTGACATGCGATCTACCTGGCGCTGGGGTGAGCGGGAGGAAGCTGCATTTGGGGCGGTTAAAAGAATACTCACCTCAAATAATGTCCTGGCCCAATATTCCCCTAGTTTGCCGTTAATCCTCACTTGCGATGCTTCCCAATACGGTGTGGGAGCAGTCCTTAGCCACCGGTTGCCCAACGGATCTGAAGCCCCTCTAGCGTATTTTTCCCGAACCCTGGCCAAAGCAGAAAGGAACTACGGGCATATTGATAAGGAGGCATTAGCAGTGATAGCTGGAGTCCGCCGTTTCCATGAGTACTTGTATGGCAGACAATTCGAGTTAGTGACCGATCACCAGCCATTATTGGGTTTATTAGCCGGTAACCGCCAGAGTCCCACAGTGTTGTCCCCGCGCATGACGCGCTGGATCGTGTTTTTGGCCAATTATACCTATACCTTAACATACAAACCTGGTCGTCACATCGCACACGCTGACGCTCTCATCAGATGCCCCCTCGCCGAATTATTAGCAGACCCCGCTCCCGCTTGCTCCGTTTTAGCTTTATCTGAGGGACCCTTGGTGTTGGCCGCTCCTGAGGTGGCCAGGGAGACTGGAAAGGATCGGATTTTGGCCCAGGTAAGACAATGGGTCCTGAGAGGGTGGCCAGTCTCTGCCCCAGCTGATATTTACGTTCCTTTTTTTCGTTGTCGTAGTGAATTCTCCGTGGAGAAAGGAACTCTTCTGAGGGGGGGGAAGAGTGGTTATACCAGGTAGGCTGTGGAACCAGGTGTTGGCTCTTTTGCACAAGGGTCACCCTGGCATTGTGAGAATGAAGGGTCTGGAAAGGGATTACGTATGGTGGCCTGATATGGATAAGGAGGTGGAACAGCGGGTTGCTGACTGCGTTGTGTGTCAAGAGAGCAGGTCTTCTCCTCCCCGTGCTGAACCTTTGGCATGGGAGCCGCCATCAGGCCCCTGGACACGTTTACATATAGACTTGGCTGGCCCCTTCATGGGGCAAACCTTTTTGATAACTGTAGATGCCTTTTCCAAGTGGGTGGAGGTTGCCCATTTAAAGTCCACTCAGTCTCGGGCAGTTATTGATTCCCTAATGGCCCTCTTCGCCACGCATACTAGTTTCGGACAATGGCCCGCAATTCACATCTGTCCTCTTCGAGTCGTTCTTAGCATCAGCGGGCATCAGGCATGCTTTGACCTCACCTTGGCATACGGCCAGTAATGGTCAGGCAGAACGGGCAGTTCGTTCAGTAAAAGAATCTCTCAAAAAGATGCCCCAGAGTTCTTGGAAAGAGAAGTTATCTGAGTTGCTATTGGCCCAACACTCAACCCCATGCGTGGCTACAGGTAGGACCCCGGCAGAACTCTTTATGGGTCGCAAGTTACGGATTATCCTTGATAGGCTGCACCTGGGGTACACAGCGGCTGTGCAATGGCCAGAATCTGCGAAAAGAGAGGTATCTGTGGGAGACGCGGTGTTTTCCCGCGCCTATTCCGGGCAAAAGATGTGGGAAAGAGGAACGGTATGCAGGGAGCTGGGGCCCCGCTCGTACGAGGTGGAGTTACGGGATGGACGTATATGGAGGAGGCACCTGGATCAAATCCGGCGGGACAAAGGTGGGAGTTGCGGAGAACCGGGGGCCATTGAGATTCCCGGTGAGAGTTTCCTGGGTCCACCTACTGCAGCCAGGAATTCCGGGGAAACAGCCGCGGCAGACGGCCAGGGAGCAGAGGTGGTTCTGGCTCCTCCAAATGGCCAAAAGGTACCGACCTTAGAACCAAGCTTATTGCACTCCGCGGAGCCCCGGCGCTCCGAAAGAATCTGCCGCAGACCGGTTTATTTAAAAGATTATGTTTGTGTTAACCAAAGGGATAGGAGTGCAGTGTCCGCATAGTAACAGCCGGCTGTCAGAGCCGCGCTCGCTCGTCCCTCTCCAGGGTGCTGATTGGACGCGTATGCCCCAGTTACATTGTAAGCGGGAACTTTCCACTGTTTGGATTGGTGGCTGCCTCAGGCAGCGAGCTGTATAAAAGCCTGTGTATTCATGTTTGCTTTAAGCCTGTACCTGCCACTGCTGGCACATTGTTTGATTAAACCGCTATGTTATAATAAGGCCTCAGTTATTATAAAAACCTCCAAAATCCTTTCCAAATCTCTTATTCTATTCTAAATTAATTTTAAAAATGTTTAGGAATCTGATACCAACAAGAATCCTTCCAGTTGCCTCTTACCTCCTATTGCAATGCAAGATATATTTGGTTTATGTTTTACTGTTTCCCATTTTGGAAAAGAGTCAGGCAGTGTGTTGAATGGACTGTAAATGCTGAAAACACTTAAGATGTGAATTATTCAATGAAGCTCGCAAAGTTTTTGTAAGGATAAAATGAAGTGGGAAGAGAAGCCATATATATATATATATACCACTTCCAGTGTTCCCTCTAATTTTTTTTTTGGGGGGGGGGCGGAAAAGTATAGTGTCTGAGCGGCACAGAAATAATAAATAAATAAATAAGTAAACAAACAAACAAACAAACAAACAAACAAATAAATAAATAAAAAACCCACCCTGTTTTGCCTCAAAGAATTTCAAAATAAAATACTGTACTGTGTGTCTATAACAGTGAGCTCATAATAGGGCAACTCTATCAATATCAAAATGCTACTTAAATAGTTGAGCTAGTTTCAAACTAGATTTTGATTTTCTTTCTCTCTTCCTTACTCCCATTCTTTTTCTTTCTCTTTTTCTTCCTCTCTTTTTTCTATCTGTTTCTCTCTCTTCCTCTCTTCCTCTCTCTCTCCTTCCCTCTCACTCTTTCCCTCTCGGCTTCTGGGCAGGTTTGGAAAGCTCTGAGTTGATGGTGATTTTTAAGTGAGCGATTGCTCACTGCTCAGCTTAGAGGGAACTATGACCACTTCTATCTATTTGTAAGAAAGGCCAGCTATAAACACAAAGACAAAATATTTGGTCAGTACTTCATAATTGGTTTTGATATAGCAGAGATTTCTTGCAGACTCTCTCTCTCTCTCTCTCTCTCTCCCCCTCCTCTCTCTCTCTCTCTCTGTCTCACACACACACACACACAGTATTTATGTTTATAACTGTAACAACTAATTCAAACATCATTTTAAATGGGAAACACATAGAATATAAACAAAAACCATAAAACACTGCAAAATACTCAAAATATTTTAGCCTGTGATATCTTAACAAATAAATAAATAAATATTTTATTGTCATTGTATGTGTATACACAGTACATACAATGAAAGTCACATGATACCAGAGGCCAGTTCTAACACACATACCAATCCAAAATTAAATTAAATTTAAATTAAAAATCTTAAATATGACCTTTAAAGTTCATTTGAGGGGTGTGATGTAAAGACCTGCACAACTAAGTTGTGGTGGCGCATTAGTTAGAATGCAGCATTGCAGGCTAATTCCGCTGACTGCCAGCAGTTCGATTCTCACTGGCTCAAGGTTAACTGAGCCTTCCCTCCTTCCAAGTTTGGTCAATGAGGATCCAGATGGTTGGAGGCAACATGCTGAGTCTGGAAACCACTGAGGCTGTAAAGTGCTACAAAGCTGTAAATAAATCTAAACGTTATTGCTCTGTGTGAGAAATAAAGTAGTAGAAGTTAGCATAGTTGCCTGTACTATTTTGATATTTGCAAGGCAGCAAATGGATCATAGCATTCAAATCACTCATAACTGCAACTCAAGGAAATGGAACAGACCCATTACTGTAAAATAAGTCAGTCTGCAGTGAAGCAATAGTCCTAATGTGCCGTGTTATGAAAATCAGTCCTGGAGAAAATAGGAAGGAAATAATTAGAAAGTGTGTTGCTCTTTGCCTTTTTTGTTCTTATGATTATATTTACAGTCGCTTGAAAAGAGCACATGCAGCAAGAAGAGGGAGAACATTTCAGCTGCACAGAGCCATTCATCTGTAAAACCATCTCAAGGCCTGTGATGCAACTAGCAAGTGCAAGTAGAAAATACTGTGGAAGTAATCAAGCATATTGGGTTGGGGTGGGGGGAGGTACACCTGATTTAAGGATAAAGTTGATATTTCTGGAACTGATGGAAAGACCATGATTTATCCATTCAAATTTATTTCATATTTCTGTAAAAAAAAAAAAAGTGGACAACGACATATGTTTTCAATGTTTGTTTGTTTATTTGTTTGTTTGTTTGTTTATTCATTCATTCATTCATTCATTCATTCATTCATTTATTTATTTATTGTTAGTGTTGAAAGGGACCATGAAGGCCATCGAGTTCAACCCCCTGCCCAAGCAGGAACTCTATAGTACACCAGTCAAGTAGCAGTTCAATCTTCTCTTAAAAATGTCCAGAGTGTTGAAGTTCACAATGTCCACTGATAGGTTGTTCCATTGGTTGATCGCTCTGACCGTCAGGAAGTTCCTCCTTATCTCCATGTTGAATCTCTCCTTGGTCAGCTTCCAGCCGTTGTTCCTCGTCCAGCCCTCTGGTGCCCTGTAGAGCAGGGGTCCCCAACCACCGGGCCGCGGACCAGTACCGGGCCGCGGGGCATGTTGCACCGGTCCGTGGAGTCAGCAGCTGCCGGCCTTCATGCCGTCACCCCCTCCCTCCAGCGCTTCGCCTCCCGCCGGGCAAGAGGCCTCAGGAGGCAGGTTCTGCCGGCCACAGGACGATGGATGGGACAGAGGGGCGGGAAGGACCAAGAGGCTCAAGCCTCTTTTGGCTTCTGCCACGGGGCACTTTTGCGTTTTTGGCTGGGGGGAGGCAGGAGGGCCAGCCTGACCCCCTCTCTCCAGCGCTTAGCTCCCGCTGGGCAAGAGGGCTTGGCCACAGGACGATGGCGGGAAAGAGGGGCGGGGAGGACCAGCACCCCCATGCTTAATCCCGCCCCCAACCACGCCCCTTTCCGCCCCCACTGGGCCATAGAAAAATTGTCTTGCTGAAACTGGTCCCTGGTGGAAAAAACGTTGGGGATCACTGCTGTAGAGTAAAGTGATCCCTTCCTCTCTGTGACATCCCCTCGTATACTTGTAGACAGCTATCATGTCCGCTCTGGCCATCCTTTTCTCTAGGCTATCCATGCCCAGTTCCCTCAGTCTCTCTTCGTAAGTCTTGGTTTCCAATCCCTTAATCATCTTGGTTGCTCTTTTTTGCACCTTCTCCAGAGTTTCAATGTCTCTTTTGAAGTGTGGTGACCAGAACTGAATACAGTACTCCAGGTGTGATTTGGAACTGATGGAAAGACCATGATTTATCCATTCAAATTTATTTCATATTTCTGTAAAAAAAAAAAAAAGTGGACAAGGACACATGCTTTCAATGTTGGAAAGGATGTGGCTCTTGCTAGGCTGGTGAATATTTGGACAACATGGAGTGAGAATGGCATAAAAGAATGGCATAAAAGTTCCAGGGAGTAGATGGTAAAATGTTTTGTGGTTATGTTATTATAGTTGGTGCATAGTCATATGTTTAGAATGGATTTGGCATTTTGCCCATCTATTGAGACCTAATATTAAAGGTGTTATAAACAGGATATAAGGTAGTGATGGAGAATCTTTTTTGCCTCAGGTGCCGAAAAAGCGTGGGCGCGCACTATCACACATATGTGAGTGTCCACATGCATAATTTAATGCCTGGGGAGGACAGAAACAGCTTCCCTCAACTCCCCAAGGCCCTGTGGAAGCCAGAAATGGCCTGTTTTCCAACTTCTGATGGGCCCAGTAGGCTCATGTTTCGGCCTCCCCAGGCTCCAAAGGCTTTCCTGGAGCAGAGGGAGAGTAAAAACGCCCTCCCTCAACTTCAGGAGGCTCTCTGGAAGCAAAAAACGCCCTCCCAGAGCCTCTGTGCAAGCCAAAAATTAGCTGGCCAGCACCCACAGGCACATTGGAGCTGTGCTAGGGCAATAGCTCGGGTACCAGCAGATATGGCTCCACGTGCCACCTGTGGCACCCGTGCCATAGGTTCGCCTTCACTGATATAAGCTGTTCCAAGTAAAGCTGCCTTTTGTAATTGACTGGTGCTGATGATGTTCAAGTGGTCCTCCCAAGGTTGGAGTTTCACCCAAAGTACCTATCACTGTCTTTGCTTTCTTCTGCCACAGTCTATTACAGTCTACTACTATTTGCAAGTCTTTATTTTTGTGACTTTTCTCCTCAGTTATGCTATCGTTAGATACTACAATGTCCAGTATAGGACTATTTTGTCTTTCTTATTGACAGTTGTTAAATCTGGATTGTTGTGTGATGGATGCTTGTCCTAATTTTCTATTACTTTATCCTTTTTGTGATCCCACAAGTTGTAGCTTGCATTTATTGTTATTTCTTTCTTGCCGATATTCTAATGCACCTTTGTTGCTACTTGGTCACGTTGTTGTTTATAGTCATTTTGTATTATGTGCTTGCAGCAGCTAACTAGATAATCCACTGTTTCTTCAGCTTCTTTGCAGAGGTGTCCTCTCAGTACTGACTTTGTATGCATTCTTTAAGCTTGGTCTTGTGCAACCATCAGGTCCAAAAGATTTGAATAGCTAGGTGTTCTCTTATCAACCCTAAGCCTTGCCTATTTTGACCTCCTCTAATACATTATCTTATTCTAATCCAACTACGGTATCTGTCACCTGGAAGTTAAAATCTTATCCAAATCCATAAAAATATAACTTTTCATCCTACACGCAGTGCCGGGAAAGAGATCCATTTCTTCATAAGTACAGTAATTGCTGGGAGAAATGCACTTAGAAAATTTATGAGCAAATAATAAATCTCAGTGATCAAACATCATGGGAACATGACACACCCCCTTCATAGTTGAGCCATTGCCATAGATAACAAAGGAATGGTGTGTGCCATTTCCTCATACATGCTTAATTTACTTTTAATAGCTCAGTTACCAAAATCTCCTTATAGGCCCCGAGTTCTTAAGCCTTGAAGTCACTGTATGAGCTATGAACTGGCCTATGATTCATTCATATGTAAATATATATATAAATATATATATATATTTATATTTAAAACTCAGCTTGTTCTGCTAGTGAATTCCATACTGCCACCATACCATTGGAATGCTCATCTCTTATCAGGCAGTTCCAAGAATGCTGATGTATTGCAATTCCTACTCAACTCTCTAAACATCTCATGATTTCCAAGTATGATATTCTTCTGACTTAGCCAAGACCAATTAACTTGTGAAAAATTTACATCAAGCTAAGTTCAGTTTTCAGCAATCCTTATTCTCATGGGTAAATCCAGGATGTCTTTTCCTTCTTGAGAATTTAGGTGATTATTATTTTAAGCAACAAAAACAAAAACAAAAATCAATGGGAATTTGACAACAAACTGAGTGCTCTGAAGTTTCTGTAGGCACAGAAACTTACTCTTGTTCTATAAATACAGGAATGAATTAACAATCATAATATGGGTTTATACAGGGGTGGATTGCCATTCCCGCCCCTACTAGTGTGCTGCACGCACCGTTTCAGTTGTCTTGCGTGCTATGGGTGTGCATCCTCAGTGTGTTTTTTTGCTTCTAAACATGCACACGAAGCAAAAATGCACTGAAATTTTGCGAGGGGACACACGTGTGTGAGAGATTTTAGTGACTTTTTGCTTCCATGCATGTGTAGAAGCAAACTTTTTCCAAAATCTCACATGTGCGTGCATCCCCTTGGGAGATTTTGCTTCTGTTGAGGGCCTAGATAATTGGCTTCTTCCAAGGACTGCTGGAGCTGGAGCTGGAGCTGGAGCTGGAGCGACACCACCTTCTCAACAACATTGGAGAAGGTTGGAGACTGGATGATAGTTGTTAAGTACGATTGGGTCCAGGGAAGGCTTCTTGAGGAGGGGGCGCACGAGTGCCTCCTTGTAAGGAGCTGGGAAGGACTCCCTCCCCAGAGAAGCGTTGACAATCTCCTGGACCCAGCTCCGTGTCACCTCTCTTCTGGCCAAAACCAGCCAAGAGGGACACGGAACCAGCATACAGGTGGCGGAACTCACAGCTCCAATGGCCTTGTCCACTTCATCAGGTGTCACCAGGTCAAACTCCTCCCAAACAGATGGACAAGGACGAGCCCCAGTCACCTCGACTGACTCATTGTCATCCGACACTGCAGTCGGCACTACTCTGCAAGGGCTTCCCAACTCCCCCCCTGATTATGAAGGGAGCAGGTCACCCTGAACAGAGAAGCTGGGCGGGATTCCGCTGATGCAATCAAGGTGGCAAGATATGTGTATCTTGACGCCTTGAGTACCACTTTGTAAGGAAAAGATATGAAAAATTTAAGAAAAAAGATGGCGCTGCCACAGGAGCAGTCACACACAAATTGCGCAATCTGGCGTCCGATACCGGTGCACAGCCCCCTACCACACTGGTAGCAACCCACTACTGGGTTTATAGTATAGAAAGGGGACAATGAGGGGTTCTTGGTGCTCTCTCTGAGCTTGCATTTTCTTGCAGATCCTTCATTACTGTAACAAGGTAACATCATCCTTACTAGCACTGATGATGTTACCTAGTTAGGATAATGAAACATCTGCCAAAAAAAAGCAAGTTCAGAGACTACCAAGGATCGAAGAGGGGCATCAAATCAAATCAAATCAAATCAAATCAAATCAAATCAAATCAAATCAAATCAAATCAAATCAAATCAAATCAAATCAAATCAAATCAAATCAAATCAAATCAAATCAAATCAAATCAAATCAAATCAAATCAAATAAAAAAATCCCTCATTTTAACCAATAATGGGCAGCCAAAATTTTTACTGCCACACTGTGGGTGTGGCTTATTTTGTGGGTGTGGCTTAATGGTCATGTGACTGGGTAGGAGTGGCTTGACAGCCATGTGACCAGGTGGGAGTGGCTTGAATGATCATCATCGTTCAAGTGAACTGTTAAGTCCTCGACTTACAACCTTACCAGTGTTGCTCGCTGGGGTGACAATTAGCTTTGTGTTTCTCATGCTCTCCTTCCTGGGTCGCCCCCCCCTCACCTCAGGCTAGGTAGCTACGTGAATGGGTGCTGCCAGAAACATAAATGCTGCCAGCGCTGCTTCCACCCACGCCTACTGCTTACACCTCAGGCAGGAGGTGGACATGGGAGGCTGGAGTGGAGCCGGGCAGGAGAGAGGGAAACTCATGCAAGGCCAGGAAGGGGGAAAGAAGAAAAAAGCAATAAGAACAGACGCAGCAGCAGCAGCAGGGGGGGGAAAGGAGAGCTCAGCCGAGACCGGTAGTCCAGGAAGTGACAGCTACCAATCAGCTGGAGCTGTACATGCATCTTTATTTCCGCTGGTGGAACTGCGTTCCAGCCTGCCCTGCCTGCTGCCCACCCCTGATTTCAACTCCAAGCTACAAATATTCTCCTTTAAAAGGGACAATGTTCAAACAATACCAAACAGTTTGGAATAAGCTTGAGATGAATATTTTATTTCTGTTCTGAACAGAACAGCGTCCTGTTAAGGGCAACGTTTTGGCAGGTCAGCTGATATTGGGTGGAAGCAAGTAGTGGATCAAGCCGAGCCAAAATAGGTGGTGAAGTCATTCTCTTAATTCTTTCCTTCTTAATTTTTCTCTTTGAAAGAGCAAGTTGTAGAAAAGAGGCAAAGAGTTGAAGTGACCCCTTGCCCAAGGTTTTGGAAGGGTTTATTCATTTATTTATTGGATTTATATGTCACCTCTCTCTGAGGACTGGGGTGGGTTACAACATATAAAAAACAATGTGAACATCCTAATCTAATTAATTTTAAAACTAATTAATCTAAAACCCCAGTGGCATTAAAATTAATCATTACCATTCACACAACAAATAAACATTACATTTGTTAGCCAGGGGGCTAAAGTCTAATGGCTCAGATGACCTCACTCACCGCTAGTTTTTGTTTTTTCTGTGCAATTGTATCATATGATGAAAAAAGTATAAAGGCCAACATTCATTTAATAGCTAAGAATATAATATATTGATTTTCTGCTCTGGAAGACTTAATTATTACAGACCAGATTTTTCTTGATGGACAAGAAATCTGTAAATTCTTCCCATTCCAAAAATATTGCCAAAGTTTAATTTATACCAACTCAGATATTCTTATCCTGAATATACAGTACTAGATTAAATGAATTCCTATATTTACCACTTCCAACCAAAACAAGGCATTGATGAAGGTATGCAGCAGTGGTGGGTTATACAACTGTTGCTACCGGTTTGCATGTGTGCTTGCATGCATAACACTTCTGCACATGTGCAGAACTGTCCCAGGTGGGTGGGCGGAGCATCCCAGGTGGGTGGGCGGAGCCTCCTACTACCAGTGCTACCAGTTCTTAGAACTGGGTTGAACTGAGAGCAATGAATTGCTGGCATGCAAATTCATTTCCCAAGGGGCCACATGAGAAACAGGGAGTGCTGTGGGGAGCCAGCAACACCTCCCTTTCTCTTGGGATCCCCCCACTGCTACCTCCTGTGGCTGTCATCATCTACTGTTACTGCTCTGTCACCCTCATGGGCTGAACAGAGACAGTCAAAGTGCCTGGTGTGGCTCTCAGGCCAGGTCTGTCATAGGACAGTAAGTGGATTTGGTTTAGCCTGCAATAGAATGTGTCTACAAGTGACAACTCATTCGTTCGTTCGTTCGTTCGTTCGTTCATTCATTCATTCATTCATTCATTCATTCATTCATTCATTCATTTATTTATTTATTTATTTATTTATTTATTTATTTATTAATCCATTCATTCATTCATTCATTCATTCATTCAACTTCTATGCCACCCAATCCCGAAGGACTCAGGGCAGCTTTATTGATTTGATTTGATTTGATTTGATTTGATTTGATTTGATTTTGATTTGATTTTGATTTTGATTTGATTTGCTTTGCTTTGCTTTGCTTTGATTTGATTTGATTTGATTTGATTTGATTTGATTTGATTTGATTTGATTTGTGTGCCGCCCCTCTTCGTGAACTCGGGGCGGCTAACAACAGTGGTAAAAACAGCATGTGACAATCCAATACTAAAACAGCAAAAAACCCTTGTTATAAAACCAATCATACATACAGACATACCATGCATAAATTGTAGAAGTCTAGGGGGAAAGAATATCTCAGTTTCTCCCATGCCTGACGGCAGAGGTGGGTTTTAAGGAGCTTACGAAAGGCAAGGAGGGTGGGGGCTATTCTAATCTCTGGGGGGAGTTGGTTCTTACAATAATTTTATAAATAGAAATACAAATAGATACAGAGCAATAAAAAGAAGTTGAATATAATCTAAATTATGCAAAACCCCATATTAAAAGAAACCCAACTCGTATAAAGCAATCATAATCCCATACATATATACCATTGATACAGTGTGGCCCTATCAGTTGTTAGTTCATGGCCCCTCAGGCCTGCTGGCAAAGCCAGGTCTTCGCAGCTTTATGGAAGGCCAGCAGGGTGGGAGCAGTATGGACATTGGGGGGGGGGGGTAGTTGGTTCCATAGAGCTGGGGCAACCATAGAGAAGGTCCTCACCCGTGATCCTGCCAACCTGCATTGCTTTGTCGACGGGACCTGGAGGAGGCCAACTCTGTGAGCTCTTATTGGTCTCTGGAAGGTATGTGGCAAGAGGTGGTCCCGTAAATAGTCTGGCCCTGAGCCATGTAGGGCTTTATAGGTGATAACCAGCACCTTGAATTGTGCCCGGAGACTAATAGGAAGTCAGTGCAGCTCGCAGAGCATAGGTGTTATATGGTCATACAGCTTTTGCATCTGCCTTCTGGACTGTTTGCAGTCCCTGAACACTTTTCAAGGGTAGCCCCATGTAGAGCACATTGCAATAATCAAGACGGGAGGTGATGGGGGCCTAAGTAACTGTGTGCAGAGCCTCCTGGTCCAAATAGGGTCGCAACTGGTAAACGAGGCAAACCTGGGCAAAGGTCCCCCTGGCCACAGCCAAAAGATGGTGGTCAAGGCTCAGCTGTGAGTCCAGGAGGACCCCCAAGTTGTGAACCCTATCTGAGGGGGTTAATGTTTTACACACACACAGACACACATACAGAGAACAATGGATGGACAGATCGAAGAGTCCTTGGGAGGAAATGCCCACAGCCATTCTTGTCTGGGTTGAGCTTGAGCCTGTTGGCCCCCATCCAGATTCTTACAGCTTCCAGGCACCAGCACATCACATCCACCAAATCATGGCAAATGCCTGGCTGCCGCTTGGAATGTAAATTCATTCTACTAGTAAAACGAAGCAACTAGAAAAGAGCGTCCAAGATGCAAAAGATCAAGTGGTGGAAGCTGAACAGAATGTTCATAATTCAAAATTTCTATAGAGCTGTAATATCTGTTACTATCTCCTGGCCATATATGTGAAAGGGGCAGGTCCAAAACGCCTTAAATACGAAATAGAACGCAATGTAATAAATATATATATATCCTGGTGAATACGACTGCTTTGAAATATAGGAATTGTGTACTGGTGCTGACTCTACAGTAAACGCAGTAGAAGGTGGCCACTTTTCACCTAATAAAGCACAGTACTGTGCAGATGACCATGCCCTTTTTTGCACAGCTGTGAGGTCTTTCCAGCACATTGTTGCTATTGGATGTACGCCCAAATGTGATTCAGCTGCCATGCAGTGAATTGCTACAATTCTACCACCAGCACAAAAATCTGGAATACACATACAATGTAACTTTGCTGGGATATTTACTTGACAGTCTGTTGAAGTCTACTTGGCACCATTTTCTATTCTAGAGGTTCCACATGCAGCTTATGGCCAAATTGATTGTAGCCAAGGTTGATGTTTCTGCCTTTTTTGGCAGTCACAAACATGCTCACAAATAAAATGAAAGAAAGAACGACCGGAGGTGGAAGAGAGGGAGCAAAGATATAGTGAAATTCATCTTTCTTTATAATCTTCCCAGCAGGTAAGATTTTTATTATGGGCCATATCTGGCTCGGGAGATATTTTGCAGAAGAGACGGAGTAACAACACGGACACAAGAGCTGGATTTAAACTGGGTCATTTTTATTAACATAAATTAGCATAATTTATTGAACTAAATTAGCATAAATTAACATACCTAACTATGACCCCACAATGGACCTGCAGGGTCAAACAATTGTTTCCGGGGTGAAAAATGACGTCAGATAAACTTCCTGGGCAACTTATGGGCGTAGCTCCATGCTAGTCCAGGTGAGGGACCCCTCCCTCACCTGAGACCCTGCCATGCACTTGCATGAGGGGGGTCCCGCCGGCTAACCCCTAACAGGGGACTTAAAGGTGCGGGACCCAAAGACAGATTCCCCCCAACTGCTCAGGTCGCTTCCACCACAAGCTTGGAGAGAACCTGTCAATCATCCCCAAAGATGCCCAACGGAGAACACGCAGTTGCTAAACCACCACCCAGTTTTCCGCCCCTAACCTGCCTACCCAAATGACCAAAGGTAAGCCAATTAGACTAACAGGTGCAAGCACCCCCTAATCGCACATCCATCTCCCCAGTGTGGAATGGGCGAAAAAATGGCCCGGCTAAGAGGCAAAGCCGCAAAAAATTCCCATTCGGCCCCCTGGGGCGACCCACAGTAGCACACTGCAAAATAGGGAGGGCGGGTGGGTGTCTGCCTTCTGCTGAGGTCCGGGCAAAAAGGCAGAGCCCGGGCCTGCGCGCCCTTAAATAGGGCCGGCAGGCCCCGCCCGGACAAGTCAGCAGTCAGGCCATGATTGGCCTGATTCTCGGCCGAAGTCTCGCCTCGCGAGACTTCAGCCGAGACCCAAGATGGCGGCCGCCAGGAGTCCAGTGTCTCCCCGATCCTCCTGCAAACGTCGCCAGCGGGGTGAGTCTGCTGGCGCTATTGCAGAAGAGACGGAGTAACGACACGGACACAAGAGCTGGATTTAAACTGGGCCATTTTATTAACATAAATTAGCATAATTTATTCAACTAAATTAGCATAAATTAACATACCTAACTATGACCCCACAATGGACCTGCAGGGTCAAACAATTGCTTCCGGGGCGAAAAATGACGTCAGATAAACTTCCTGGGCAACTTATTGGCGTAGCTCCATGCTAGTCCAGGTGAGGGACCCCTCCCTCACCTGAGACCCTGCCATGCACTTGCATGAGGGGGGTCCCGCCGGCTAACCCCTAACAGGGGACTTAAAGGTGCGGGACCCAAAGACCAACTGCTCAGGTCGCTTCCACCACAAGCTTGGAGAGAACCTGTCAATCATCCCCAAAGATGCCCAACGGAGAACACGCAGTTGCTAAACCACCACCCAGTTTTCCGCCCCTAACCTGCCTACCCAAATGACCAAAGGTAAGCCAATTAGCCTAACAGGTGCAAGCACCCCCTAACCGCACATCCATCTCCCCAGTGTGGAATGGGCGAAAAAACGGCCCGGCTAAGAGGCAAAGCCGCAAAAAATTCCCATTCGGCCCCCTGGGGCGACCCACAGTAGCACACTGCAAAATAGGGAGAGCGGGTGGGTGTCTGCCTTCTGCTGAGGTCCGGGCGAAAAGGCAGAGCCCGGGCCTGCGCGCCCTTAAATAGGGCCGGCAGGCCCCGCCCGGACAAGTCAGCAGTCAGGCCATGATTGGCCTGATTCTCGGCCGAAGTCTCGCCTCGCGAGACTTCAGCCGAGACCCTAGATGGCGGCCGCCAGGAGTCCAGTGTCTCCCCGACCCTCCTGCAAACGTCGCCAGTGGGGTGAGTCCGCTGGTGCTATTGCAGAAGAGACGGAGTAACGACACGGACACAAGAGCTGGATTTAAACTGGGTCATTTTTATTAACATAAATTAGCATAATTTATTCAACTAAATTAGCATAAATTAACATACCTAACTATGACCCCACAATGGACCTGCAGGGTCAAACAATTGCTTCCGGGGCGAAAAATGACGTCAGATAAACTTCCTGGGCAACTTATTGGCGTAGCTCCATGCTAGTCCAGGTGAGGGACCCCTCCCTCACCTGAGACCCTGCCATGCACTTGCATGAGGGGGGTCCCGCCGGCTAACCCCTAACAGGGGACTTAAAGGTGCGGGACCCAAAGACCAACTGCTCAGGTCGCTTCCACCACAAGCTTGGAGAGAACCTGTCAATCATCCCCAAAGATGCCCAACGGAGAACACGCAGTTGCTAAACCACCACCCAGTT
The DNA here is from genome assembly GCF_031021105.1 of Erythrolamprus reginae. Taxonomy (NCBI): domain Eukaryota; kingdom Metazoa; phylum Chordata; class Lepidosauria; order Squamata; family Dipsadidae; genus Erythrolamprus; species Erythrolamprus reginae. Next base: position 361,574,419 of record NC_091950.1, on the reverse strand, counting down.
TTCCGCCCCTAACCTGCCTACCCAAATGACCAAAGGTAAGCCAATTAGCCTAACAGGTGCAAGCACCCCCTAACCGCACATCCATCTCCCCAGTGTGGAATGGGCGAAAAAACGGCCCGGCTAAGAGGCAAAGCCGCAAAAAATTCCCATTCGGCCCCCTGGGGCGACCCACAGTAGCACACTGCAAAATAGGGAGAGCGGGTGGGTGTCTGCCTTCTGCTGAGGTCCGGGCGAAAAGGCAGAGCCCGGGCCTGCGCGCCCTTAAATAGGGCCGGCAGGCCCCGCCCGGACAAGTCAGCAGTCAGGCCATGATTGGCCTGATTCTCGGCCGAAGTCTCGCCTCGCGAGACTTCAGCCGAGACCCTAGATGGCGGCCGCCAGGAGTCCAGTGTCTCCCCGACCCTCCTGCAAACGTCGCCAGTGGGGTGAGTCCGCTGGTGCTATTGCAGAAGAGACGGAGTAACGACACGGACACAAGAGCTGGATTTAAACTGGGTCATTTTTATTAACATAAATTAGCATAATTTATTCAACTAAATTAGCATAAATTAACATACCTAACTATGACCCCACAATGGACCTGCAGGGTCAAACAATTGCTTCAGGGGCAAAAAATGACGTCAGATAAACTTCCTGAGCAACTTATGGGCGTAGCTCCATGCTAGTCCAGGTGAGGGACCCCTCCCTCACCTGAGACCCTGCCTTGCACTTGCAGGAGGGGGGTCCCGCCGGCTAACCCCTAACAGGGGACTTAAAGGTGCGGGACCCAAAGACCAACTGCTCAGGTCGCTTCCACCACAAGCTTGGAGAGAACCTGTCAATCATCCCCAAAGATGCCCAACGGAGAACACGCAGTTGCTAAACCACCACCCAGTTTTCTGCCCCTAACCTGCCACGGAGTGGGGGTCAGATCTCTATCTTGGCCCCCCGACTCCCCCCTCTAACTGCGCCAGCTCACGCAGAGACCCCTGCAGGTCCCGTAAGAAAAATGGTGTTCCTCTGTTCTGACAGAGGAAGACCAGCAGCCAGGTAAAGCCACAGCTGATCTATGGTGATGAGGGGATGGGCCACTACCACCCCACCCAAGTCTCTGACTACCATACCCAGGGCCTTAATGACTCCACGTCTAACCCGGTGGAGGGCCCTAAGGGAAATGGTGTCCCACCAAGTGATCCTCGGGAGGATCCAGACCACACCACTTGCATGGTGGGCCCCACAGTGCGAAGCCACTGCAGGTCTTCGCGAGCCTGACGGATCCAAAGTAGACCCCCAGGCCCACACAGGTCCTTGCCACCGAGGTGCAAGACCCACCACCTGGGCGCAGCAAAGGGATGCCGCCCTCCCAGGACCATCTGGGCGCAGCAATGGGATGCCGCCCTCCCAGCACCATCTGGGCACAGCAATGGGATGCCACCCTCCCAGTACCATCTGGGCGCAGCAAGGGATGCCGCCCTCCCAGCACTATCTGGGCGCAGCAATGGGATGCCCCCCTCCCAGCACGCATCTGGGGGCAGCAATGGGATGCCGCCCCCAACACCAACTGGGCCCAGCAATGGGATGCCGCCCTCCCAGCACCAACTGGGCGCAGCAATGGGATGCCGCCCTCCCAGCACCAACTGGGCGCAGCAATGGAATGCCGCCCTCCCAGCACCATCTGGGCGCAGCAATGGGATGCCGCCCTCCCAGCACTATCTGGGCACAGCAATGAGATGCCGCCCTCCCAGAACCACCTGGGCGCAGCAATGGGATGCCGCCCTCCCAGCCATAGCGGCAGAAACACCTTTCCCGCTGCACACCCCTTCTCCCCCAGCCAGACGACAATGACCCATCTGCCGACGACAGTTGGGTCCCCCCCGACGGTACTTGTTGCTGAGTGGCCATCCCAAAAAACGCTCCATGACCCCAGAGCAACACCGTCGGTCTCGTCCAGACGGGGTTGCATAGAAGAGGGCTAAAGGTAAACCTGGCCTAACACTCACCCCAGACCCTCAGCCGGCCGTTCGTACCCTAAAACAGGCCGCTGACTGCCAGCGGACGACTTCCCCGAATCCTTCGTATCGAGAAACCGTAATCCGCGCTAGTGGCAGCGCCGATACGGAACGAGCGTGCCATAGCCGGCGGGATCGATCCTGGCCTGCCCAAAAAACCTGGAAATTAGAACCCAGCTAGACTAAAGGGATGAAATGAAAGGCACGGAGTGACTCGTCAGCCTGCGATACGGCCCTGGCCTTGCTAACCCATAGGGCCCCACCAAACCTGACACAAGCCACTGCCCTAAAAGGACGGGCCTCGTACAGAGAGGCACACAGACCGTCCAAAGCCTGACTAATCAGCGACAGCTGCTGCACCGTCAGGGCCCGACGAGCATCGGAGGAGACTCCTCTCCCAGCCCACCCACATCTTCCGAATGCAGAAGTCACCAGAAAAAATCAGTAAATCCCCCCCCCCCCCGCCTTGGACCGAAAGGTGAGGCCGGCTAACCTGGACCTAATAGTCCTAACTGAAAGGCCACGCTGCCTAAGCTGGACGCAAAATATGGCCAGGTGTACAACTGGGGCAGGCCCACTATAGGGGTAACCCTTATCCCGCCTGAAATCCCCAAACTCTTTACCTGCCCGCTGCTAAGCCCCCAGAGTGCCAGGCACCCCAGAGAAGGCCATAGCCCAGCAGGCCTCTACTCTCCACTGCCCAGGAGCCCACCCAGGCTCCAAGGGGGTCGGGAAAAGCCTCAGGCGACGCACGTGCCCACGGGGCCAGGGTCCAAAAGCCTGGACAACTGACCACGGGACAGGCGACAGCAATCCCGTTATCCAAACCCGGAGACATGCCTAGCCAAAAAACAAAGCGTTCAGAGACAGGCCCTGTGCACAAAATGGCGAACAAGCCGCATGACCCTGTCGCTCGTAGAGGACAGGGCACCCACAACATGGACCACTGCCAAGTTGTTGCACCAAAAGTGCACAGTCCTGTCCCTGAACTGCTCCCCCCAAGGCTCTAAGGCCACTACCAAGGGAAAGAGCTCTAAAAAGGTCAAGACCTCAACCAGGGGGGGGAGGCCCTCCGTTCCGGAGGCCAGACAGACCAGCACCACTGGTCACCTAACACAACCCCAAAGCCACAAGTCCCCACAGCATCCGAACACAACTGCAAATCAGCTTCCAAAAGAAGCTCGTGCCTCCAAAAGGACAACCCATTAAAACGCTCTAAAAAGTCCCGCCATACGCAGAGGTCAGTCCTGACCCCGGCGCATAAGCAGGTACAATGATGGGGCAAACGTAGCCCCTACATCGCGCTATACAACCTCAGGGAAAAAACCCGTCCAGTCACCACGACCCGACAGGCAAAATTCAAAATCCCCGCTAATTCCTGCAGCTGCCTAAGAGTGACCTTCCTGCAGCCCAACACAAGATCAAGCATAGCTCGGGTCTAGACTAAATTATCTAGGGCCAATCTAGAAGATTGCTCCTCTGAGTCCAATTCAAAACCAAGGAAGGCAATCTTGGTGGCTGGGCCCTCGGTCTTCCCAGGGCCTAGAGGCACCCCCAACTGAGCACAAAGGGCTTTGAAGTCCTGCATCAGAGCAAAACATCGCTCTGAACACACAGGCCCTGCCATCAAGACATCATCACGGTAGTGAACGACCGAACCCAGACCACTGCTCCTCCTAAGCGCCCACTCCAAGAAGGTGCTAAAGCTCTCAAAAAGAGAGCATGAGACAGAGCAACCCATAGGTAAAGCCCTGTCTACATAGAAACTACCCCCAAAGAGGAAGCCCAAGAGCTCGAAGTCGTCTGGGTGAATGGGGAGGAGCCAGAATGCAGACTTAATGTCGCATTTACCCATAAGGGCTCCGACCCCACTTCCTAACTATGGCCACGGCCACATCAAAGGATGAGTACCGGACTGAACAAAGTTCATCAGGAATGAAATCATTCACTGACTCCCCTTTTGTAAAAGACAAGTGGTGAATCCACCAACATTCACCACTCGCCTGTTTGGGCCTCCTTCTTCATTTTTTCCCTAACAATGTCTTCATGTCCCACAACCGGTCTAAGGTTGTCAAACATGAAGGCCTTCCTAACCCCCCTGTAAGGGATCCTAAAAACCCCCAGAAAACCTAGTAGAAGAGCGTCCGCTCTCTCGCGAGGGTGGTAGTTTTTTAACCAACCCTTAAGAACAACAAGATTAATTGAACTGGGGCCCATTACCCCCAGCAGGCGGGGGCTGATTTGCCTGACCCCCACCCTTCTGGTCCTTCCCCGTCTTAGGCCTAGGACAAACGAAAGCGGCATGGGAGCCCCAAACTGAGGACGGCTCAAACCACAAAGGCTCCGAAACTAAACACCCCAGACCCCGACGGGTAAGCCGTCACTGGGGCCAGAGCAATAGCAGCCGAAGCTGGCAGGGTCCAACCTCCCGCCCTAGATACCCAGGGCCCCAACGGAAAAGCCGTCGTGGGAGCCCGAGGGAGGGCAGCTGTAGCCGGTGGGGACCACACCTGAGTACAGGTGCCCGCCGGAGACCCTAAACCATTGCACTCAACCACGAAACCCGGCGGGACAAAGGCCTGCCTGGGCCAAGGAAGGAGTGCAACAGAGGTCGAATGTGTTGCGACCTCAACTGCCCCGAAAGGTGTATAAGGCACCCAGGGTATTGCCAGTCCCACGGGGCCTGGCAAGGCCGCCACCTGCCCGGGCTGGACATCCACTAGGATAGACCTATTTCGACCTTATTTTGGCCTCATCAGCTGGCCACACCCGCACTGGGACTTGAACCTGCAACCTTTGCCTTGCAAGGCATAGGATTAACCTCCAGGCTACAGTATCCAAAACCCGCTTTGGTTTTTTGTTTTTTTTTTAATTTATTTATTTATGTATGTATGTATGAATTTATTTATGTAATTTTATTGTAGGTGTGTGTCTTTTTCTATTTTTTGAACTAGGGGCCAAAGCCAAAAAGGCCCCGGCCCCAAAAGAAAATGAAGGCCGCTGCCTAGAAAGGCAGGGGAATAGGAGTAGGGCTGCTACCCATCAAAAGGGAGCCCAAACTGACCCCCGCCGCCCTCCTCGCTCCCGAGGAGAAGCGGGGCCAGCCACTCCCCTCCCCTTACAAGGGGCCCCCATTAGCCCCAATCCCCAGGGGAAAAAATGATCGCTCCCCCACCGGGAGCCCCGGCCAGGTCCCGAGGGAGAACTGCCACTGCCAGCCAAACCTCCGGCCTCCGATGAGGCAGAAGAGTCCTTTTGCCGGGGGTGGGTGGGGGGTGGCCTCTCCGCCGAACCCCAGCCGCTACTGCCACGCCACAAAAAAGGCCTCCAACAAGGCCGCTGTGCCACGAGGCCGCCCAAAATGGCGGCCGCAAGCAGACACCCGACCGGGTGTCTGCCTTCTGCTGAGGTCCGGGCGAAAAGGCCGAGCCCAGGCCTGCGCGCCCTTAAATAGGGCCAGCAGGCCCCGCCCGGACACGTCAGCAGTCAGGCCATGATTGGCCTGATTCTCGGCCGAAGTCTCGCCTCGCGAGACTTCAGCCGAGACCCAAGATGGCGGCCGCCAGGAGTCCAGTGTCTCCCCGACCCTCGTGCAAACGTCGCCAGCGGGGTGAGTCCGCTGGAGCTATTTTGTCTGAATTGTCTATATCTGTCTTGGAGTTCAGTATTTATCCAAATTAAGATATCAGATCAGGAGCAAGGATAGTTCACAATTCTGTAGCTCTAGGTCACAGTCACAGAGAATTTTTTGAAAAGTCCAATTGTACAAAGGTTGAGAGCGATTGACTAAAATTGCAAGAAAAGCTAGGAAAGAATTTAGATTTGATTGGTCTGTAAGTAGCCCAAATAGAAAGAACGTGTTCAATAAATGCTGAAGAAAATAAAACACAAGAGTTGGATGGGAGGGATAGCACTAGGGGTGAGTTCCACTCACCTTCCCTACTAGTTTGCATTGCGATGGAGATGCACATTTTGTCTTTGCATCTCCCTGGCTTTGCTGACGGGGACATCTCCCTGGCTTCACTCGCACATGTGCCCTCATCACATCATGCAAAACACCCAGAAATTATCTTCTGCACATACACAGAAGCCTTTGCACACTCACAGATGGTTTTCTTTGCAAGCCGTGACAACTCGAGAACTGGTTCAGGAGCATAGACTGCCAGTCATTGCTGCCAGTTCAACGAGCGGTGGTAAATTTCTACTACCGGTTCTAAATAACTGGCCCGAACTGGCAGCAAACTACCACTGGATAGCAATAGTGATTGGAGGAGCAGTCAAAATAAGAAATGATTAGAGAAAACATGCTGAGAATATAGAAGGCCCAAACTGCAATTCCTAGCTCAGTGATGGCGAACCTATGGCACGGGTGCCACAGGTGACACGCAGAGCTATATCTGCTGGCACTCAAGCCATTGCTCCAGCTCAGCTCCAAAATGCATGTGTGCACTGGCTAGCTGATTTTTTGCTTGTACAGAGGGCCTGGGAGGGCATTTTTGGCTTTCAGAGAGCCTCTGGGGGGATGGGGGAGGGCATTTTTACCCTCCCCGGCTCCAGGGAAGCCTTTGGAGTCTGGGGAGGGCAAAACACGAGCTGTTTCCGACCTCCAGAGGAACTCCAGGGGTTTTCACCCTCCCCAGGCATTGAATTATGGGTGTGGGCACTCTCGCATGTGCGATCGTGCAAGTGCATGCTCTTTTGGCAAAAGAGGAAAAAATGGTTTGCCATCACTGTCCTAGCTTATCAATAGTGCAACATCAAAGCAGATATTTTCTTGCCGTTTAGTAGAATTATATTATAAAGTGAAACATGCTAATCTTTTCAATGGTGTTTATTACTTCCTTGGATTATAATTAAACTAAACAAAATTTGCCATTGATTTCATAAGGATCAGGACAGATATCTTCAAGGACAATTTTCTATGGTTTACCTTTGTTCCCATTTTAATTCTGATACCTGCAATAGGAGCAGAATAGCCCATTTATTTTTCTCCAATTGGAACACAACCTTCTTTATTTCCTATAACTCCACTGGGCTGCTCCTTTTCTAGTAACATCAGTATAAATACTTTTGGAGAAGAATAGATCCTTGTAGTGCCTGATGGGAGAGATGAAAAGAGAGACTTGTAAATTTATCTTGCACTTGATGCATTTCTTGGAAAGCTCCATATAAATAGAATCAGAACTTTTGTGCTTGATGCCACTTAAGCATATTATAAACAGCAACAGATGGAAGGCCTGCTTTAACAATTGAACCAGTTATAACAACCACACTTGGTCTGTTATATTTCTGATGCAAATTCCATATGCATTTTATTTATTTCAAACCAAGGGGATCAAGAATGGTATCAGGAGCTAAACATAATACCATCTTGTTTCAGTTTTGCTTATACACACACACACACACACACACACACACACACCATAGCCATTTAAAGATGAAAACTTTTCAAAATATATATTTAGGAAGAGTTGGTTGATGACCTATTTGTTTCCCACTGAATCACAAAGATTTACATGGAGGGTATATTGGTTTGGTTTGGTTTGGTTTGGTTTGGTTTGGTTTCGTTTGGTTTGGTTTGGTTTGGTTTGGTTTGGTTTGATTTGGTTTGGTTTTAGCATTTTTGAAAACTCCCATTTATGACTAGCATTAAGTGCTGTACCTTGTGATTCTTGACAAATGTATCTTGTTTTTTATGTACACTAAGAGCATATGCACCAAAGACAAATTTCTTGGGTGACCAATCATACTTGGCCAATAAAGAATTCTATTCTATTCTATTCTATTCCATTCTACAAGGTTTGCCCAGAATGTAATGCACCACATTTTTTTCTTCAACAATTATTTATTGAACACAATGAAATTTACATGCAAGAAAGAATGATATTTCTTGTACACTCCCTATCTTTCCATGTAATCTCCATCCCATTCTTATGGCCTTCCTCCAGTGAGACACAAGGGCGTGTATGCCCTGTCGGTACCTCTCCTTGTTCTGGTCACAAAGCCATTTCTGCACTGTAATGGCCTCATCTTCTGTGCCCGATGACTAACTGTATTTCTGTTGACTGCAAATTCTCCATAAACTATACACAAACGTTTATGAATGTTCCCAACAGTTTCTTTCTCTGCAGTGCGAAAGTGATTCATGTACATCACTTACAGACACCATTTTGAAACACTGCTGAAGCTACGCTATCTGTCTGAAGAAATGCAAAATATACACATGCACTCCTGACAATTAAAATAATGTATATTTAAAGTTTCGCATTCATACCATTACTGTAGGCTGAGAAAAAAAATGTGGTACATTACATTTTGGCTGATCCTCCTATTCTATTCTATTCTATATGTATTAATTTAGATAAGGATGGACTTCTGGTTTGTAAGATCTTTTTCAAGTACCCCAGGATATTTTAGCCAAGTACTACTGGGAAGAGGCCAATAGCAGCTGAAACTCATGATTCTTACATATTTTGGATACCCCAAATAACCAATACAAATCAATCTCTGCATTAGCAAAAATGTTTAATAGTCTAGAGTTGTGACTTGTTTAATGGCCCACATCTAAACCAATCTATGGTTTATGGGAATGTGTGAAACCAGCCATTTGGATAAAAGTTATTTCAATTACTTCGAATGGCACTCAAGGAGTAAAATACAGTGTGGATTAAACAACCTTAAAGGGGTGTGGGAAGAAGGCAGATAGCTTGTTGGCATTAGCTTATGTATGTTGTATTAGCCAAGTGTCCATTGCATTATATAAAAATTTGGAAGTGAACTAAAATTACAGAAATGCCAACTTTTGGAAATCAGAAAACAAGACAAAGGAATCTGAAAACTGGAGGGGAGGGTAGAAGTGGGGATGGGAAGTTTCAGCCAATAATTCCATGTATTCAGCTTAGTAATATAATGTTGCACAGCAAAATAGGAATCCCTCTACTGGGATACTCTGTAAATATCTTATATTCAGCAGCAAGGAAAAAACAACAACAATGGTTCATTCATTACATTACAGAGGTTTTGGAAATTAAGCAACAAATAATCACAACAACCCAATCCCTGACAGTATCATATATTTTTCCTAGCAAGAACTACCTTTCAATGATTTTGGAGCAACTCTACATTGCCTTTAGAAGGAGAAAGGTTATGAAAAATAGTAATAAGAAAACAAGGTCCAGCTAGGATGGCCTATCTTGAAGGATTTGCATTATTCTGTTAAGCGATAGCTTGAAAATGTGCAAGTCTCTCCTCAGAGGATGAAAGTTGTCTTATGACAAATTATATGGACTCTGTTCATGAATTTTGTTTGAAGCAAGTCTGTGGCAACAAACATCATAGATGAAATACTTACAAGGTGATGACCAGTGTCAAGAAACAGTTTCCCTAATGCTTTTTTCCCTTAGGGATTCAGGCAGTACCTTTACCTTGTTCAGCAAGGAGCTACACCCATAGTTGACCAGGAAAGTTATTCGTGAAATATTTCTGCCCCAAATTTTTTAGTGGCCTCTGCAGGTCCTGGTTATTGATTGATAATCAGTTAAAGTTCATTTAACTTTAATAAAGTGACTCATTTAAACCCAGCTCTTGGTGTCCGTGATCTTATTCCACCTCCGGCGCAATTAAGAGCCTAACTTGTAAACTGTGCCCTTGTTGATGGCTATATCTATTAAACCTATGCACAAACTGTTAAAACACCTGAATGTTAAAGCATTTAAAAAAACAGAGGATAGGCCCTCAGTGATGGATATTTATATAGGTGCGAGTGATGGAGAGTCCCTTTTAGTTTATTTATATCTTATTAAAGGCTAAACATATTGCTTTCATAGTTGAAACCTGTTCCCAAACATTCTTGAAATGTTCTAGCCTATTACAGTAATTCCTTCAGAAATATGTTCAGCAGTTGTCTACTAAAGCAACAATCTATTATTAACCAACATGTAATTAGTTCATTAAAAATATCTGAGCTGAACACTATGTAACATAATACAGGCTACTAGCCGAGGAAGGGGATTTTAGGCCCTATCTAAATGTCAGTGAATTTATAATGCAAAGGAGAGAAGAGACAAATGCCAGCTGGCAGGGCCCACCGTGTTTCAGATTACTTTAGGTTTATGGCCTGCACTTTCCCCCCCCTCTTTTCTTCTCCTTTTTTTCCAATTAATTAGATTATGCTACTCAAGAGTCTTGGAATGTCCTGGCTAAATGCCAAGCTGATCTGCCCAGCACATTGTAAGATTAATTAAGGTGTTTTAAATTTCACCAGTATGGGATTTATTATTTTGATGTAACTTAAAAACTAGTATTTGCAAGGGCTAACAAATAAATGTTGAAAATGAAGCTGTACCAGTGTATTTGTTTATTTCATTTAAAACCTTTTAACCGCCTGTTCCTTCAATTGCTAAGCTCCCAATGTTACTCTAAAATCCTACAATGTGCACCTAATTTACACATATAATAAAGTTCAAAAGAACCATAGTAATAATAACTCAGAAAGGAAAAGGATCTCTACTAACAATACTGCTGGACATGCAATCTAAGAGATTTTCAGAAAGATCTGCTATTCTGGATATAAATTCGCTGCTAATGGGGCAGACATAATCTCATATTCTTTAACCAAAGTCCTTTCATGTTTTTGAAACATAAAATGACAACTGAGACAAGATGGTTGACATATAATTTTTGAAAATCAAGAATCAGCATCTGGTTAATTTAGGCAAATAATAGACTAAATATAATAAGTGCACTAGCCTCCTTCCAAGATCCAGTTTAGTTTCCTTCTTCTTGAAATATTCTGTGAATCAGTTATGGAACAATAGAAATGTGTGGTACAAAAGAGAGTTCTAGGACTAATTTTTAGATGGGAAAATATGGAAATATCCCAAAGAATGATAAACTCTAAGAAATGTTGGTCACTGTACTAGTATATTCAGGATACTGAGATCTTACAAGAGTTTATTGTGCGAGACTTGGGCCATTTTAATTTTTATATTAATTTTAACTTGATATTAAGGTTTGGCACATGCCATCAAGATACAGATACCTTGGGTCTTATGGATTCACTAGAACAATTTTTTATTTAGGATAAGTCTTCCCGTTCTTGCTCTATGGAAGCCAAGAACATAGAACATAGAATAAAAGAGTTGGAAAGAATCTTGGATATCTTCTAGTCCAACTCCATGCTAAAGCAGGAGACCAATTGGTTGTCCTTGTATACCTCAATTGATGGAGCACCACAACTTCCGGTGGTAAGCTGTTCCATTGATTAATTGTTCTCACTGCCAGGAAATTTCTTCTAGTTCTAGGTTGGATCTCTCTTTAATTTCACCCATTACTCCTTGTACTGCTCTTATGTGCTTTAGAACAGGGGTCCCCAACCTTTTGGACTTCAGGGACCACCAAGGTCATACTTTTAAATCCTGAGGACTACCAAATTCATAATTTTAAGTCCCACAGACCACTAATATAATTTTTTTAAAAGATAAATACATTTGTAAAATAATGATCAGATAACTTCCATTTTATTAATAAGAACTTCACCTATTTAACAAAACAAAATTATAGATGCTTATTTAATTATAACAAAAAATCATAAATGCTTATTTAATCATAACAAAAATTTTAAAGATTGTTTAATTCTAATATTAGAATTATTAAAAGTAGTGTAATTATTACAAAATAATTGAAGCTTATTTGATGGTGGCTTGCTGATGTTGGGAAAGTCAGTCCCATATTACAGAGCTGTAGCTGTAGTCTCTTCCTTTCTCTCTCCTCCTTTCCTTTCCTTTCCTTTTTCCTTTCCTTCCCTTCCCTTTCCTTTCTTTCCTTCCTTCCTTTCCTTTCTTCTTTTCTTTTCCTTTCCTTTTTTCTTCCTGGAGTAGATTAATTGCTCTTGGCCATATCTGACCCAAGATTTCTCCATGGACCATCAAATTTTCTCGTAGACCACCAGTGGTCCACAGGTTGGAGACCTGTGCTTTAGAGAAGAGGTCAATCCCTTCTTCTCTGAGAAAGTCTCTCAACTACTAGAATACTCTATGCAGATATGCCCTACTTTTTCCTGAGTTGAAGCTAATGAACTTTAGAAGAGATGGGTGGTCATGCTGAATCCATCCCATTTCACCAATATTGGTTTGCATTGCAATTGGTTATATCCAAATATTCCTCTGAAATAGCAAAATACCACTAGGTAGTACAGTAAATACAGCTTTTTATTTAACCTCAGTGAGTAATTTATACAATTATTTAAATATTTTATGCAAAGGAATAAAGATGACTAAGTCTAGATTTATTGATGCCCCTGGAGATCCCTTCCAATTCTATGATTCTATGATTTTATGAAAATGAAACAAGTTAACTAATTTAGCTTACCGCTTTCAACAAAAAATCAATGAGGTAGAATTGATGATAAAAGTCATTTTTTTCAAAATTTCCATCTCCCAATGAGGAGGATTAATATTGGCCAGATTGTAAAGGTAATTTCAATTTGAGAGCAGACCTGTGAACTTTTGAATTCAATTCTGCCTCTCAATGTACAATGTATTTTATCTAAACAATTTTTTCTATTTGTGTGTTCAGAGAAACAGGTCGAGAATGAAGCCTTTGGAAAGTTTTAAAAAAGTCTAGAACAGACTTAGGCGAGTAATAGTTTTGGCTTATTCTGCATGAAGCCACAATCTAGAATTTAGCTAAACCGAGGACTAAATAACCAAAGGCAAAGAATTTCATCATTACACAATGTATAAAAGCATTATAGATTACATAGAAAGGAGAAAAGTAACAGGATTTACCTGGGAAAAAATGAAACCCTTAATTTTATCAGAATATTTATTATATCTAATAGATATTTAATGTTTGTCAAAAAATGTATGTAACTGGTTACATTAACAAACATAATTCAGATTTGGATATGGATTTGCACTAAAGGGTTGACTTTAATGCAGTGGGATGCTGTGGATCAAAAAATGAATTTAGGAGAGATCTTGAAAACTTAATCTTAGAGGGCTCATAATTATTTTATATTATTATTTTATTATTGATGTAGATCTAAGTATAGGGTAGGTTTTGATTATGTTCTAATTTGCTTTCAGCATTGTGAAAATACTATTTTAAAAGATATTGTGTAAGTACAATAATAAATAAAAATAGACAGTATTTTTGAAAACAGCTGAACATTTGCTGATAAATGTCAATGGAGATTTGCAATCATCCAGGTCATCTGCTGATAAAAGACTCAGCAATTGCAAATGGCGTAATATTAAAGGTGAATTACAACCCCACAGATAAGAGTTCTTTTCATAGGAAATACACTGAGATCATACGAGTTTGCTGATAAAGGTCAATGGAGAATCTCAACCATCCAGGTCATCTGTGAATTACAACCCCACAGATAAGAGTTCTTTTCATAGGAAATACATTGAGATCATACAAGTTTGCTGATAAATGTCAATGGAGATTTTCAATCATCCAGGTCATCTGCTGATAAAAGACTTAGCGATTGCAAATGGTGTAATATTAAAGGTGAATTACAACCCCACAGATAAGAGTTCTTTTCATAGGAAATACATTGAGATCATACGAGTTGGATTAAACTAGAGCAATTCTGTTTGGAAGCTGGAAGAAGCAATGAGGTATGCCAAGCAAAAGGTTCTGCAGAATACTTTTGCAAGCACCCTATCTAGTCCCTGGATGTTTGGTACTCCCCCAGCATTGAACAGGAAATTGATGGATCCAAATCAGCTTCTTTCTTGCTTTGAAACTGTTGTGTTCTGATACTAAAGAGGCAGGAGACCGGTAGTGTGACTTCAGATCATCCATCAGTGCAACCAAAGTGGTTTCTGTGCTGTAACCAGGTCTGAAGCCAGATTGAAATGGTTCTAGATAATCCGCTTCTTCCAAGGTCCATAGGAGTTGGAGCGTCACCACTTTCTCAACAACCTTCACTACGATGGGAAGGTTGGAGACAGGATGATAATTATTCAATGAGGCTGGGTCCAGGGAGGGGTTCCTGAGGAGGGGGCTCACAACTGCCTCCTTCAAAGGTTCTGGAAATGACCCCTCGCTCAAAGAAGTGTTGACTAACACCTGGAGCCAGCCTCGTGTCACCTCCCTATTGGCTGAACCTAGCCAGGAGGGTCACGGGTCCAACAAACAAGTGGAGGCGCTCATCGCTCCTATGGCCTTGTCCACTTCATCAGGGGTCACAGGGTCAAACCCATCCCACGGAATTGGGACTAAGACATACCTCAGTCACATCATTTGGCATTGCCCACTTGGAGTCCAGGTCTACCTGACTGAGCTAATCTGAGCTATTTTGTCCATCAGAAGCTGAACAAATTCCTCGACTCTACCCAGCAAGGGATCTTCCACTTTCTCCATATCATGAAGCGAGTGGATCACCCTAAATAGGGCAGCTATGCAAGAATCTGCAGATGCAATAAGAGCAGAAAAATACACACATTTGCTGCCCTTATCACCACTAAATAAGTCCTAATATAGGTTCTTAGTAGTGTTCAGTCAGACTCAAATTTACTGCCCTTCTAGTGTAGCTCTAGACATCTCTTCTGGCGTTTAATCTCCCAAAGTTCCTCAGTGAACTAAGGAGCTCTTCAGGATCCACTGCCAGGGAGAGGTCAAACAGGTGCAATTTGATCTAGAGCCCTAGATGCTGCCCTATTCCAGGCAGACACTAGGGACTCCACTCCCTCTGGAACTCGAGTGGGTCCATTAGGCATCTGGGGAGGAACCACTTAATCGGCTCTGCCTCCATGCAGTGAAGGATTGGCATCTTAAAGTCAAGCCTCACCAGGAAATGATCTGACCATGACATGGGAAAGGAATCTATACCCTTTAAAATCAGATCATGTATCCACTGCCTTGAGAGAAAAACCAGGTCTAGTGTGGGTCCCCACCACCACCTCATGTCTCGAGCCCTCAACTACTTGGGTCAGGTCCATGGTTGTTATGGAAGCCATAAACTCCTGCGCTGCTCACAGGTTAAAGTTCCCCAAGACCATCAGTCTGGGGAACTCCACTGCCAATTTGGCTACTGCTTCAAGCAGCGCAGGCAGGGCTGTTGCAACGCAGCTGGGAGGCAGATACATTAGCAACAGGCCCACCTGAAACCCTAGGTCCAACTGTGGACTGTCTGTAGGACAGATGATTCAAGTTCCACACATTGTTTAATGTCAAGCACACTACCCTTTTTTAACATTTTAGGGAACCAGATGGAGAAAAATAGCAATTGCATCTACTGGCACAAATTAGCTTGTGTATCTGAATGGAAAATTAAAATAAGTAAAATATAGTATTGCCTGATTCTATAGATCATAAATAAATTCCTAGCA
Source organism: Erythrolamprus reginae (assembly GCF_031021105.1). Taxonomy (NCBI): domain Eukaryota; kingdom Metazoa; phylum Chordata; class Lepidosauria; order Squamata; family Dipsadidae; genus Erythrolamprus; species Erythrolamprus reginae. The sequence continues at coordinate 361,559,088 of NC_091950.1, read as the reverse complement.
AAAATGCTTGAAACAAATTTTGGCACTTAAATAATCCATGAATCCATCTTTATATAAATACATGTATTCTTTATTTTCATAGTTTAAGGTCTGTTTTATAATGCATTCACATACTTTTGAATTCCATTCGATATAGCACAGAGTTTTTATATTTCCCAAAATGTTTTAAGGAAGTCCTAAACTATTTTACAAGAACAGACTTATCAGTCTTTCACTTTAAAACTTTTTTCTTTTATAATTTAGAAATGATATCTGTTATCTTTAGCAATGAAAGAACAGAACAATAGGCTGGGTTTTCCAAAACCAATAAAAGTATTTAATACTGATGTTTTATTTCCCATCCCACATGAATGAAAGGTCATGTATTTTTTAGTTCTGAAAAAAAGAGACTAAAAGATCAGGAAAATAACTGCAACATAATCTGCAAAGGATCATATAGATTACACGTAGAGAGACACATGGACACACAAACCATTTTTAAAGTATTTCTCTTTTTTAAAGTCTTAGACATTATGCAGTTATTTCACGGACTTGGCTTAGAGACAAATTCCTGATCTAGTTTTTGTTGGTCAAGACTGACATTTCATAGAAACTAGAAAGAAGTTAGATGTTAATCATTCATTCCACTGGTTTCAATGGGTCGTAATAAAATTGTTATTGGATCTGGGCTGCATACCAAATTATGTAAGTTTGAACATGGTAATTGGCATACAGTAACTTTCCAAAGATTTTCTTCATTTCTACTTTTAATTACAATACCGTAGTTAAATTGGGCGATTTAAAAAAAACCTGTGCTTTGTAATATTACACTTATTAATTGTTATGGTTTTATTTAACATTAATTATTAAACAAATTTACACAGCACCCAGCTGATACATAAGTGACTAAGGGTGGCTTAAAATATTTTTTTTTTAATCCATCATATAATGTGAATATGAATCAGCACATCTGTTTTGTAACTGATGATTGAGTAAATACTTCTTATGAACTAATAGTGACTTGCTTTTCATAATTATACAATTAAGGCAATCTCACAATTCTGTATGTGGTCATAGATAGACAGAAAAGAGTGGAGAGCAAACAATAATTGAGAAAGGAAAGAGACACAATTCTGCTGGGCAAACAATCAAGTAGAGCATAGGCCTTCAGTTTTGGCAACTTTAAGACTTGTGGACTTCAACTCCAAAAATTCTCCAGCCAACATAGCTGGCTGGAGAATTCTGGAAGTTGAAGTCCACAAGTGTTATACAAGTGTCACCCCCGAAAGTAAGACATAGGAGAGGTTTCGTAGAATATCGCCGGCTCGACTTACCAGCCACGGCGCTTTTGCGGAAGGGCCGGGCAGACACCGGACTCTTCCATGGCGGCCGCCATCTTTGTTTTCGGCCGAAATCTCGCGGGACGAGATTTCGGCCGGGAAAGCCAGGCCCACGTGGCCTGGAATGACGTGGGGACCGGGCGGGGCTTGCTGGCCCTATTTAAGGGCTGCAGGCCCTGGGCCAAGCCTGTTCGCCCGGACCCAGTCATAGGAGCAGACACTTGGCTGTCTGCTCCTGGAGCCTTTCGGCGGCCGCGTGGAGGCGGCCGTCGCTTTGGAGGCCTCGTTGGAGGCTGGAGGTGGCCTGCTCGTCGGGCAGCTGGCTTCGGCCCATCCAAGGCTGGCGGTCTGCCCGTCTTCCGAAGGAGTTCTTGGGCAGCAACGGGCTTACGGACGTGTGAGGCCTCCCACCCCCACCCAGTTGAAAGGCGGCCGCGTGTTGCGGTCGCCATTTTGAGAGCCTCATCGGAGGCTGGGGGAATGGTTTGGGGGGCTTCGGGTCTGGCGGGAAGGCCGGGCCTGGTGCCGTTGGGCTGTTGCCCCCCCCCCTATTTCTGGGGGGGGATCTTTCTGGAAGCCCCCTTGGGGACGTGGGGGGCTCGGGGGAGGGCTCGCGTGTGCGGCCCCTCCCGTCTCGTGGCCCCCAAAACACAAGACATAAAAGAAATAAAAACTAATAAACATACATAACTAAATAAATAAATAAATAAATAAATTAAAAAAAAAAAAAAAAAAAAAAAGCCCCCTTGGGGACGTGGGGGGCTCGGGCGGAGGGCTCGCGTGGGCGGCCCCTCCCGTTGCGTGGCCCCCGAAAAACAAGAAAAATAAATAAACACAAAATAAATGAAAATAAATGAAAATGGAGGACAGTTGGGCCCCTGGCAGCTCCTGCTGCTGCGCTGCCTGTTTGGGCAGGGGCCTTTTGCTGCCCTCTTGGGGGCCCGGGGGGCCCCGGTTTCTTCATGTGTAAAACAAGAATCATGGGTACACAAGATTATATTAATAATAATGGGACTGATGAAGGTTCTATTATTTCACATATTTATATGGAACCCTGGACATATAATGGCAAGAGAGACACATTGGTCCCTCTGGTCTGCCCTTGTTCTGTTCTGTATTTTATCTTGGGATGGATATATGTTTATCCCAGGCATGTTTGAATTCTGTTGCGGTGGATTCATCTACCGGGCCTGCTGGAAGTTTTTTCCAAGCCTTGGCATTTCAGTGAAATCATGGACAAACTTCAGTGCAGTTATGGTCCAACTTAATTATTTAAATATTGTTGCCACTCGGTCCCAGTTTCTTGGGGTTTTTTGTTTCGGGGGGGACGGGACACCTGTACCCAGGTTTGCCCCCCCCCTGGCTCCTAGTGCAGGAACACAGGCCCCTGGGGCTGCTTTTGCCAGGGCCTGGTGTGTTGGGGGCGGGGGGTTTGACCCCGCCAACCCAGGCTGTAGGGCCTTCGCCTCTTTTGACGGTTTACCCGTCGGGGCCAGGGAGATTGGACATGGGGGCCACCACAGTGTGGGACCCGTTCTCTACATGTCATGGGTTTGCTGCAGAGGGGCTTGTTTCCCCCATTTTGTATGTACAGCCATGCGTGTGGGAGGGCGGGGCTCCCATGCCGCTTCAATGTGCCCCTGCCCCTAAAAGGGGACGGTTAGGAGGGGAGGGGGTCCAGGGTACAAACCCCACCGACTGGGGGGAAAGCTGGGCCCTGCCCAATTAATTTCAAAACAACAACAACAACAACATTGGGGTTGGTTGAGGGACGACCACCCTCGCTCGAGAGCGGCCGCTCTCTTGCTAGGTTTCTCCAAGGGATTCAGGATCCCTTACATGGGTTCGAGCAAGCCTTTGGTTCAACGACCACAGGTGGTTGTGGGGCATGACGGCATTGTTCGGTCCGGAATAGCATAAGAGGTGGACATGGGGAGGGGCCTTGGGCCCTTCCCGGAGCCGCCCTTCCCGAATCTTGGGGTCTCCCCATTAGGGGGGTCCCCGGAAAGGTGGGTGATGAATTTAAGTTGATTCACCACTTGTCTTTTCTTAAAAGGGAGTCAGTGAGGGATTTCGTTCCTGACGAACTTTATTTAGTCCGGCTCGCATCCTTTGATGCGGTCGTGGCCATGGTAAGGCAGTGTGGGGTTGGAGCCCTTATGGATAAATGCGACATTAGGTCAGCATCCCGGCTCTTCCCCATGCACCCGGACGGCTTCGGCTTTTGGGCTTCCATTTCAGGGGTGTTGTTATGTGTTCGGGGGTTTACCCACGGGTGGCTCCGTCTCTTGCTCTCTTTTGGGCGAGCTTGAGCACCTTATTGGAGTGGGCGCTCAGGAGGCGCAGCGGTCTGGGCTCGGCGTTCACTACCTCGAGGGTTTTTTTGTTGGCGGGGACTGCGCGGGCAGAGCACTGCTTTGCTCTGCTGCGGGCCTTCAAGCCCTTTGGCCCTGTTGGGGGTGCCTTTAGCCCCTGCGGGGACCGAGGGCCCCGCCACCGGGATTACCTTCCTCGGTATTGAATTGGACTCAAAGGTGCAATCTTCTAGATTGCCCCTGGGCAAGTTGACTAAAATTAGGGATAACCTTGGTACGGTTCTGGGCTGCAGGAAGGGCACCCTTTGGCAGCTCCAGGAACTAGTTGGGATCCTTAATTTTGCCCGCCGGGTTGTGGTGCCGGGCAGGGTTTTTTCTAGGAGGTTATATGCTGCGATGAAGGGGCTCCGTTTGCCCCATCATCGTACCCGCTTAGGTGCAGGGGTCAGGGCTGACCTCTGCGTGTGGCGGGAGTTCTTAGAAAGTTTTAAGGGGTTGTCTTTTTGGAGGCAAGAGCTTCTTTGGAAGCTGAATTGCAGTTGTGTTCTGATGCTGCAGAGACCGGTGTTCGGTGCAGGGTTGTGTTGGGTGACCAGTGGTGCTGGTCTGAGTGGCCTCCAGCATGGAGGGCCTCTTCATTGGTTAAGGATTTGACCTTTTTGGGAGCTCTCCCCCTTGATAGCGGCCCTAGGGCTTTGGGGGGAGCAGTTCAGGGCAAGACTGTGCATTTTGGTGACAGCCTAGTGGTTGTCCACGTGGTGAACGCCCTGTCCTCTAAGAGTGACAGGGTCATGAGGCTTTTCCGCCATTTTGTGCACAGGTCCTTGTCCCTGAGCACATTGTTTTTGTCTAGGCATGTTCCCGGGTTAGATAACGGGGTTGCTGATGCCTTGTCCCGTGGTCAGTTGTCCCGGTTTCGGACCCTGGCCCCGGGGGCACGTGTGTCGCCAGAGGTTTTTTTTTCCGGTCCACCGTCGGAGCCTAGGTGGGCTCCTGGGCAGTGGAGAGTAGAGGCTTGCTGGCTACGGCACTCTCGGGAGTGTCTGCCACTCTGGGGGGCTTAGCAGCAGGCAGGTGAAGAGTTTGGGGATTGCAGGCAGTATACGGGTTACCCCTAGCTGGCCTGCCCCGGTTGTGTACCTGGCCATATTGTGTCCAGCTTTGGGAGCGTGGCCTTTCGGTTAGGACTATTAGGTCCAGGTTGGCCGCTTCGCCTTGTTTGAGGCGGGGGCGGGGTTATCGGTTTTATGGCATCTCCCGCAGTGTGACAGTGCGGGAAAGTTGGGCCGGGGCCGCATTGCGGGCCGCCGGGTCAATTTGGTGCCTTCCATCTCATTACTTCAGTAGGTGGGTGCTAGTATGTAGGGTTTGGCCAGGCCAAGTATGGATCCCGCCATTCGGGAACGCTCGTTCTCGAGAGGCGCTGCCACTAGTGCGGTAATGGCCTCTCGATACGGAGGATTCGGGAAGTCGCTCGCCGGCGGTCAACGGCCTGTTTTAGGGTACGAACGGCCTGTTGAGGGTCCGGGTAAGATCTTAGGCTAGGTGCCTCCTTTGGTCCCCTTCTATTCAACCCCGCCAGGACGCGACCGATGGTGTTGCTTGGGGTCAGAGCGCTCCGAGACCACTCAGCAACAAGTTACCATCGGGGGTGGGGACCCTGCCGTCGTGGCGGCTTGGTCCTGGCTGTCTGGCTGGGGAGACGGGGTGTGCGGTGGGACTGGTGTTTCTACCGCTATTGCTGGGAGGGCGGCATCCCATTGCTGCGCCCAGGTGGTCCTGGGAGGGCGGCATCCCATTGCTGCGCCCAGGAGGTGCTGGGAGGGTGACATCACGTTGCTGCGCCCAGTTTGTCCTGGGAGGGCGGCATCCCATTGCTGCGCCCGGGTGGTGTCGGGGGGGCGGCATCCCATTGCTGCGCCCAGTGGCTGGGAGGGCGGCATCCCATTGCTGCGCCCAGTCGGTGGCCAGGGGCGGCATCCTATCGTTGCGCTCAGAGGTGTGCTGGGAGGGCGGCATCCCATTGCTGCGCCCAGTTGGTGCTGGGAGGGCGGCATCCCATTGCTGCGCCCAGTTGGGACTGGGAGGGCGGCATCCCATTGCTGCGCCCAGTTGGTGCCGGGGGTCGGCATCCCGTTGCTGCGCCTGGATGTGCGCTGGGAGGGCGGCATTCCATTGCTGCGCCCAGTTGGTGCTGGGAGGGCGGCATCCCATTGCTGCGCCCAGTTAGTGCCGGGGGTCGGCATCCCATTGTTGCCCCTGGATGTGTGCTGGGAGGGCGGCATCCCATTGCTGCGCCCAGTTGGTGCTGGGAGGGCGGCATTCCATTGCTGCGCCCAGATGGTACTGGGAGGGCTGCATTCCATTGCGGCGCCCAGGTGATGGGTCTTGCACTGTGGTGGCAAGGACCTGTGTGGGCCTGGGAGTCGTTTTCGATCTGCCAGGTGCGCGAAGCCTGCGGTGGCTTCGCACTGTGCGGCCCTCCACGCAAGTGGTGTGGTCGAGATCCTCTCGGGGATCGCTTGGTGGGACGCCATTTCCCTTAGGGCCCTTCACCGGGTTAGACGGGGAGTTAAGGCCTGGGGTACGGTAGTCAGAAAGTTAGGCGGGGCGGTTGTGGCCCATCCCCGCATCACCATAGATCAGCTGTGGCTTTACCTGGCTGCTGGTCTTCCTCTGTCAGAACTGAGGAACACCACTTTCTTACAGGACCTGCAGTGTCTCTGCGTGAGCTGGCGCAGTTAGAGGGGGGAGTCGGGGGGCCAAGATAGAGATCTGACCCCCGCTCCGTGGCAGGTTAGGGGCGGAAATCTGGGTGGTGGTTCAGCAACTGCGCGTTCTCCCTTGGGCATCTTTGGGGATGATTGACAGGTTCTCTCCAAGCTCATGGTGGGTGCTACCTGCGCACTTGGGGGGAACCTGTCTTTGGGTCCCGCTATTGAAGTCCCAGGGTAGGGGTGAGCCGGCGGGACCCCCCTCATGCGAGTGCATGGCAGGGTCTCAGGTGAGGGAGAGGTCCCTCACCTGGACCAGCATCGACTACGCCCATAGTTGCCCAGGAATGTTGACCTTTTACGTCATTTCCGCCCCGGAAGTGTTTGTTTGACCCTGCAGGTCCACTGTTTCCGGGTCATAGTTGAATATATTGATTTATGCAAATTTATGCTAATTCATGCTAATTTAATTAATAAATTATGCAAATTTATTTTAATAAAAATGACCCAAGTTTAAATCCAGCTCTGGTGTCCGTGTCGTTACTCCGTCTCTTCTGCAATATCGCCGGCTCGACTTACCAGCCACGGCGCTTTTGCGGAAGGGCCGGGCAGACACCGGACTCTTCCATGGCGGCCGCCATCTTTGTTTTCGGCCGAAATCTCGCGGGACGAGATTTCGGCCGGGAAAGCCAGGCCCACGTGGCCTGGAATGACGTGGGGACCGGGCGGGGCTTGCTGGCCCTATTTAAGGGCTGCAGGCCCTGGGCCAAGCCTGTTCGCCCGGACCCAGTCATAGGAGCAGACACCCACCCGCCCTTCCCTAATTTGCAGTGTGCTATTGGTGGGTCGCCCTCGGGGGCCGAATGGGAATTTTTTGCAGCCTCGCCCATTTGGCATGGCTGTTTTTTCGCCCATTCCACACTGGGGAGATGGATGTGCGGTTAGGGGGTGCTTGCATTCAATAGGTTAATTGGCTTACCTTTGGTCATTTGGGTAGGCAGGTTAGGGGCGGAAATCTGGGTGGTGGTTCAGCAACTGCGCGTTCTCCCTTGGGCATCTTTGGGGATGATTGACAGGTTCTCTCCAAGCCATGGTGGGTGCTACCTGCGCACTTGGGGGGAACCTGTCTTTGGGTCCCGCTATTGAAGTCCCAGGGTAGGGGTGAGCCGGCGGGACCCCCCTCATGCGAGTGCATGGCAGGGTCTCAGGTGAGGGAGAGGTCCCTCACCTGGACCAGCATCGACTACGCCCATAGTTGCCCAGGAATGTTGACCTTTTACGTCATTTCCGCCCCGGAAGTGTTTGTTTGACCCTGCAGGTCCACTGTTTCCGGGTCATAGTTGAATATATTGATTTATGCAAATTTATGCTAATTCATGCTAATTTAATTAATAAATTATGCAAATTTATTTTAATAAAAATGACCCAAGTTTAAATCCAGCTCTGGTGTCCGTGTCGTTACTCCGTCTCTTCTGCAATTGCCTAATATAAGGCATCTCTCCAAAGTAAGACGTAGGAGACGTTTCGTTTCACAGCATTCCCAAACAGAACATATATAACACTGCTGTCCATAAATTGCATCCCTAAACACTGCATCAATCAGATTGAAAACACATCCAACACGCATCCAACATGCGGCTGAGCGTTTGGATGCGTTTTTGCTGCAGGATACAAGTTTTTGCTACAGGATACAATTCACTGGGAAAAAAATAAGACATCCCCTGAAAATAAGACATAGCACATCTTTGAGAGCAAAAATTAATATAAGATGCTGTCTTATTTTTGGGGAAACACGGTAGTTGCCAAGTTTGGGGACCCCTGAAGTAGAGGGATCTAAAGATTTGTTTGAGGCAGGTGAAATCCACAGGTCTCCAGTGGAGATGATAGAGCTGAAGAAGTGCTCAGACAGAAGCAGCAAAAGCTGCAAATAGAGTCAAACTTGATTCCCTTTTATCTGCAGAGCTGAAGTACAAACCTGCCTAAGCTATCTTTACAATTCTGTTAAGGTAAATGAGTTCAGCGTTGGGGAAAAATTGTAGCCTTTTCAATTATTTGTGCAGAAAGAGAATGCCTGCAGCTGTTGGGGTAGAGCCTAGTGGAATCTGCCAACACTTTTCTGATGCAAGCACAGATGTAGGATTTTATTTTTTTTTAATTAAACAGAGGAAGGGCACCAGGTCAAATATAAACTATTTTTTTTCTCGGCACACTTTCTAAATGTCTTTTCTAACTAAAATGAAGGGAAGACAAAAGGCCTTTTTAGGGGATTCAGAAAATGCAGTTGTGAAGAGAAGGGGGAAGAAAGACACAAGGAGCTTTTGGATGTGAAAAGAAAAAGTGTAATGGCCTTGAATGGGCCTTGTAGCCCATTCTACCTCCACCACATTAAAACACAATTCAAATGTAGAAGCTAGTGTGCGAGCTCAAGATATTTCACTAAAGGAAGGAGCAGTGATAGGGAAGAATGCTCAAAGCCTGACCATATTTTACCTCTCTTCCTTAGATAAAGAAAGGAATGTGGTTTCAAAAGTTGTTGAGCAATGACAAAACAGTTTTCAGGGTGGTGATAGCTTTATGAGCTTTCCCAGTCATTAGAAGCAACACGGGAAGAGAGAGGAAAGATGAGGTTTCTTTCAGTCCTGTAACCTTCCTCCCAGGCTGCAAAAAAAGAAGAAGATTTGACAGGATGGAATCCGAATTCAGCTGAGGACACACTCCAAAATGTGGCATGATATTAAAGTAATTTATGTCTAAAGGATGTCAGTTCTATTCTTCAAAATAACTTCAGAAACAAGTTCATCAGGTTCATTTCCATCTTTTGATGGAACATGTCACATGTCTGGGGGGAAGGGAGGAAGAGATGGAAGGCAACAGATAGGAAGAGGAGGAGGAGGAGGAGGAAGAAGAAGAAGAAGAAGAGGAAGAGGAAGAGGAAGAAGAAGAAGAAGAAGAAGAAGAAGAAGAAGAAGAAGAAGAAGAAGAAGAAGAAGAAGAGGAAGCAGAGGCAAGGATCCAGAAAGATTTCCACTCCTTCTACACAGACACTATTTTTATATAATATGGCAAAAATAGAAAAGATGAGCCCCAAAAGACATTGTTGTAGACCATCTCAGAAGGATTTCTGTTGTAGACATTTTCCCCTTAAATACTTTTTAAAATATACATTTGATTATTTTTTTAAAAAAATAATTACATGAACTTTCAATGAAATGTATGGCCCATGAAATAACTAATTTTCGCATTATACCAGAGGGAATTGAAAAACGATACGTCACTTGATGCAACCATGTTCTAGGCCAATCATCTGTTCTAGACAGAAAGCCTTATTCTATCCCAGACAAATACATGATTTTAATAGATGTGCTGAGCTCCATGAATAAATTTATGAATAAATTTATCCAACTGCATAAATACGATAACCAGAATCTTTATTTTATTCTTGTATGTGCTATATTTGAGTTTTTCTTCACAGTTATCTATTGAGTTCAGCTAAGAACTGCCTCCCCTCCATGCTATAGTCTCTTCCTGAACATTTGCATTGCTCTGAGTTTGTTTTAATGCTCACTCTTGATTAAAACTTTTCTTCTTCTTCTCTTTTCATTTCTTCCTGTACTTCCTGCCATTTAATCCATAAGCAGTGACTAATGTTCATGAATATCTTCAGAGCTTTGCTACTAATCCTATGTTGTTTTTTTGCTTCCCTTACTCCCATCCACCTGCTCAGGAGGAGGTGGGGTATGGAAGCAAAGGGAAAGAGAGGAAAAAGGAAGGAGTGTCTTGGAAAGACTAGATAGACATGATGGAGCTTGTGTGAAATTTATTAAATGCTGGAGATGAGCAAAGTACCATATCTAGAAGTGCTACAGGAAAGAAAAAAATCATTATCCAAATGCAGAGCATGGGGTTTTCAGGGCTGCACATCAGTTGTGAAAGTCTTGAATACGATTCTCCAAATTATTTCCAAGGTCTCATTTCATTTCTGTGTTAGGAAAAACTATTTGATGCATGACTGGACAGTAAACATATGAGCTGTATTCAAATATATTGTATTTCAAATAAAAATTTAATTTAATTACAGCTCCAAACACTACTTTTTGAAGCATGCAACTGAAATGCTAAAATAGATGTAAGAGAAGGAATGGCAGAACTTGTGGGGGGAGTTAAAAAAGGGATCAGCCTAGAATCCCTACATAGGCACAAGTGAACTAAGTCCAAACATCTTTAAATTCTATTGCTATGTGTCTAACCCAAGAAAGTATTAACCATTAGTTAAGAAGATTCTTGTGCATAGGCATGACTAACAAATTAATTTAATTAGACCTTCATGTGCAGACCTGATGTTTTGCATCTGACAATAGCTCTAAGTACAAAATAATTGATGCACCTCTACTGTAGATGACCATCATGCTATAATGCTAAGTTTTGTCTTATTCTTTGTAAGCAATCTTACTTGTTATATTAAAAAAAGATGTATTGGAGCTACAGAAGGTTCAGAGGAGGGCAAGTAAGACAATCAAGGAGCTAAAGTAGCTTCCTTATGAGAAAAAGTTGCAATATTTGGGGATTTCACTTTAGAAAGGAGGCAAATGAGAAGTAACATAATTGAGATATAGAAAATTATGCATGGTATGGATGAGGAGAAGTATTTCAACATACTGGAACTGTAGGTCATCCAAGCAAATTGATTCCTGCAAGAATGAGGCAAAGAGAAGTATATTTTTTACACAATACAAAAATCCATCTTTGAAATTTGTTACTATAAAAAGTGGTGCTAGCTACCAAGTTTTCTATTAAGTATTGTATTGGCAGTTCTGTGTTAGCAAAAACTTCAGAAGAGAAGGATTTTAGGGGCAGTGATTTCTGACAGTCTTAAAATGGGTGAACAGTATGGTCAGGCGATAGAGAAAGCAAGTAGAATGCTTGGCTGCATAGCTAGAGGTATGACAAGCAGGAAGAGGGAGATTGTGATCTCGCTGTATAGAGTGCTGGTGAGACCACATTTGGAATACTGTGTTCAGTTCTGGAGACCTCATCTACAAAAAGATATTGATAAAATTGAACGGGTTCAAAGACGGGCTACAAAAATGGTGGAAGATCTTAAGCATAAAACTTCTCAGGAAAGACTTAATGAACTCAATCTGTATAGTCTGGAGGACAGAAGGGAAAGGCGGAGCATGATCGAAACATTTAAATATGTTAAAGGGTTAAATAAGGTTCAGGAGAGAAGTATTTTTAACAGGAAAGTGAACACAAGAACAAGGGGGCACCATCTGAGGTTAGTTGGGGGAAAGATCAGAAGCAGCGTGAGAAAATATTATTTTACTGAAAGAGTAGTAGATCCTTGGAACAAACTTCCAGCAGACATAGTTGGTAAATCCACAGTAACTGAATATAAACATATATCCATCCTAAGATAAAATACAGGAAATAGTATAAGGGCAGACTAGATGGACCATGAGGTCTTTTCTGCCATCAGTCTTCTATGTTTCTATGTTTCTAAGTTTTCTGGCTTCAAATGGGGTCAATGACTATTAGCTTTCATGGATTGTGCCTGTCTTCAAAAACCATCTTCTGGGAGACAAGGAAGCCTCCTTGTGTAGTTGGTTGGCCATTGTGAGAAGAGACTACTGGATTAGATGGGCCAGTAATTTATTTTATTTATTTATTTGTCTGTCTGTTTGTTTGTCTGTTTGTTTGTCTATCTATCTATCTATCTATCTATCTATCTATCTATCTATCTATCTATCTATTTTATCCAATACACAAAGAGGGTTTAGTGGGTATATATCTATATACACATAGTAAAATACATGATGAAGGTTATAGAGGAGATACTCATAGTAAAATACATCTATGAAATAATAGAAAAGAAGGTATAGGAATAGAACATATCAATGAAAGAATAGAAGAAGAGATATAGGAATACAAGAAAGGAGATATAGGAGAGCAATAGGACAGGGGGCGGAAGGAACTCTAGTGCACTTGTACTCGCCCCTTACTGACCTCTTAGGAATCTGGATAGGTCAACCGTAGATAATCTAAGGGTAAAGTGTTGGGGGTTTGGGGATGACACTACGGAGTCCGGTAATGAGTTCCACGCTTCGACAACTCGGTTACTGAAGTCATATTTTTTACAGTCAAGTTTGGAGCGGTTAATATTAAGTTTAAATCTGTTGTGTGCTCTTGTGTTGTTGTGGTTGAAGCTGAAGTAGTCGCCGACAGGCAGGACATTGCAGCATATGATCTTGTGGGCAATACTTAGATCTTGTTTAAGGCGTCTTAGTTCTAAACTTTCTAGGCCCAGGATTGAAAGTCTAGTCTCGTAGGGTATTCTGTTTCGAGTGGAGGAGTGAAGGGCTCTTCTGGTGAAGTATCTCTGGACATTTTCAAGGGTGTTAATGTCCGAGATGCGATATGGGTTCCAAACAGATGAGGTGCATTCGAGGATGGGTCTGGCAAAAAGCAGGGCATTGCTTGTATTCTTGTTTTCCTCTCCCATGCTTCCCCCATTTCCACAGCTTGCCTTTCAGCCTCTCCTATAAAGCCAGTGTTACTCAGAACAGTCAGCTGTTTAAACCAGTTTAAACAATCCCACCATTAGTTATTCATCTTGCAAGGATTAGCATCTATGTCACACTCTAAGAACACACAGATATGAAAGACACAATAAAATAAAAAAGGGAAAGGGAAACGTTCTCATTCCCACCCTCATGAAATTAAAAGGGGGGCAAGCGATCCCGTTCTGGAATTTGGACAATCATTCAGTGACCCATATCAAGTAAGGAGCACAATGGCATATGCATTACTGGGTCAAATCATTCGAATACGGCATGTTCTCAGCTCAGTGGCTTTCACTGTCATTCAGGGCTTCAAAGCAAACATTGCTATTTTGTTAGTAGAGACATGCCTACAAGAGCACGGGAATTTTTAGCCTTGTCAGGGGTTTCTTTGTATACACTATGGAGCCACCATTGTTTAAAATGCCCACAAGACTGTGCTATTCAAAAATACTCCTTTGTAGCTTTCATAGATTACAACCCTCTAGTACAATATATATCGGTAATGTTCTTCCTGTTTCTGAATCTGTAAAATCCAGAGTTATTGTTTTAATGTACTATTCACGCCAAACTTCTAAGAGAATTGAACTATATTCAGTACAAAAAGTCATACAAAGTGTTGATAAAACATGGGTATGTTTAAGCCAGTCACAGAGTCCCACTACCTCTCTTTTTTTCTAGTTACATAAACAGCCCTTTCTCACAGAATCTGCATGGTGTTGGATTTTTTACTTGCACCAGACAATGAATAATCAAATAATTGCATAGAAAGTAGGCTTACCAGCTTTCGGATGAAAAAAGATGAAGAAGGGGGAATGTGGTCCTGAATTACAGTGAATGCTGCGTTAATTATTGTTCCACGTTCATATTTTTACATTTCTCTTAATTTTAGATTGGGGAACATCCTGTTTAACATTTTAATTAAAACTTTACTAAACTTTTGCTATTTTTTTAAAGAAAGAAATGTAGCAAAAAGCACAAATACACCCAATAATTCCTACTTCATTATCAGGATTATCAGTGATCTACATGTGTAAGATTCTAGGTTGATAGCCAGAGGATGATTGTATTTAAAAATTTTAGATGGAAGCTCAGTTCTATATCCACGTATCTCAGATGAACTCCAATGAACTCAGTAGGAAATTTCTGAGTGAAAAATTCCTAATCTGAGTAGATGTAAGAAAGTGCCTAATAATTACAAACTGAAGTCAAGATTAAATGTACCCTATAAATCTAGACTATAACCCACTTACATAACAAAATAAAGTTTGGGATCAAAGCCATGATGAAACTTCAACCCTATGAATTTATGGGAATATTTAGCTTTACAGGAACATTTGTTGCACATTTAGATATGAAAGGAGATTCATTTGGCCATTAAATAATCAAGTCACAGCACATTGTAAAACTTCTAAAATATGGAAGCTGACCTCAAACAGCATTTAATTCTTATGTGGCTTCTCTAGGACACTTTCCTCAACCCTTTCAATCTGCACTTAGTTTGTTAAATTATGCTATATTTCCCTAATTATTGTTGTTATCCATTTATTTTAGATGCATATGGCTTTACTCTTGGATTGGAACTGTTAACCATTTATCTGTACAAAATATTAAAGGAGAGAAAGAGAGAGGGAGGGTCACTTGAAAAAGAGGTGATGGAAATAAAATGTATTTTGTTAATAATCTGAATAAACAAAACACTGAAGGAAACTGGAAGAGCATAGACAAATTATATTGTCTTTTGCAACACACAAAAGTAATTGTCTTTCAGCACTATTCTGACTTTTAAAAAGGTAGGTACAGTATTCTGACAAGAATTCCAAAAACATTTGTATGGTGTATGCTACATTTTTCTGGCATTTTCTTATTGATTAGATGGATTTTAATTCCAGCCCAGTGACATAAATAGGATGACCGAACCTATGCTGAAGAAAAGATAAGGATGGTTACCATGCTTCTTCCTCAAAACTTCCAGAGACTCTGAAAATGTGGTCGTTTTCCCAGCATTTGGGCCAGCATTTGCCATCGTTTTGCTATTCTTTGTAATTGTTGCCTTTTAATCTTTGTACACCTCCCAAAATCATTGCTGTGAGAGAGGTGGCCAGATAAATGATTCTTCTATGTAATAAATACAAAAAAATAAAACCCATTTATAACTAGTTTTTTTCTGTGAATCTTTGGAACTTCTACAGTAAGGGTACCAAATTTGTGGGCATCACTTTGCTGTCACGAGACGTTTTACAATGTTTTTCCCCCCTTCGCAGAACTGCGATGGGCGTGGCTTATGTGTGATGCATCTGGCCTGTGAGCCACCAGTTGGATACACCTGCAGTCTACAGAAATAGGATTGAGTTGATTGAAATTCCAGTTCTTTTTCTCTTGTTAAATGTATTTTTATGTGAAATATTATTCTTGCGTAATGTCTAAAACTGTATGAAAGACTACGAGTATTTTTAGATTACCAAACCAGGTGCTACCAAACCTTAAATGCCTTAATATTAGTTCCACAATTTGGACACTCCCAGATGTGTAAACTTTCACTCCTAGAATTCCCCAACCACCCTAGCTACTGCTGAAAATTCTGGGAGTAAAAGTGAACACATCTGGAGGATTGTTAGAAGATTGAAAAAAGTTAGAATAGTATATACTTAGGTCTACTTTTGTCTCATTACGAAGAATATGAGAATAATGGGATTTTTTTTCTATACTGCTTAGCTATAAAGTGGCAGGGAAATATTCTTCTGATCATAAAATAAAATAAGAGAAATGAAATAAAATAATGTATATTGTATTCCTTCCATTAGTAATCTACTTCCCTTATTTAACTACAGTAATTAACTAAGCACAATATGATGGAACATGTTAGTCACTAGACTAAGTGCTAAACAGGAACTGCAGATTCTCTGAATGGAAGGTTCATTGTTCCTAACACACAGCATGCAGGATGGTGCAAGTTATTTTATTTCAACCATTGACTTAAACACAATAAATCTCTACAAATCTCTGTTTCTCTTTCAAAAGCGCATCTGTTTCTCATGGAAATGCTATGGCACTGTTTAAGGCACCAGGTGTTTTTTATGATTATACTTAAGAACTTAGCCCACAATTTCTTATTGTAGTTCAGTTGTTCTCTTTAAAAATATAGCATCGGAAAATCCTTGTTTATTGTCATTCACTTGTGACTGGATTTTTTGGGGAGTGGAGAGGGGTGCAACACAAATCTACAAAGTTTTGGTAACAGAGCATCTTCAAGTTGAGCAAGATATATATGTTTTTGTTTCTTTTCTCAGTCCCCATAGGGAAAGATATGTCTTTGAAAAGTTAATGTAACCTAGACCAGATGCAATAAATTCATTTCCTATCAACCTTCAGGCTGTCAGCAGTTCTTGTTCTTCCTCAGCAGACCACATCTTCCATAATGGATGGGTATCATTATGTAATTTTATTATATCATAAATGATATTTTTTATTTATGACGAAACTTTCCAGATGTACCAAAGTAGTTTGTCATTCGAGGAATTTGTGGTCCACACCATTGAAAAACATGTATCAGAAAGTGATACCATGCCTATAACACAGAGATGCATAATACTTAAATATAAAAACACATAAACACACCCTGCTTTCCTGAAAATAAGACATCCCCCAATAATAAGCCCAATCATGCTTTTGAGTGCATGGCAATAAGGCCAAGTGCTTATTTCAGGGTTCAAAAAATATAAGACAGGATCTTATTATATATACATGAATATGCACATGTATATCTCAATCTGGATTCCCTCCAAATATTTTGGCCATGTTGGCTTGGAATTCTAATCCTTGCTATCCCAATGTACTGTATTTAACCAGACTAATGCTTCTTTGGCTTAGAATTTAATGTCTAAATGATATTTTATCACCAAGCAGTATCTGTCCTGGCATTAAGAAAATTTAGCAGTAGCTATCCTCTCATATCAAAAACTAGGCACCAAAATAAGGATTTCATTTAAATAATACAAACAATATAATATTTTATGAGTTCAGGAACAGACATCTTTTTTATCAATAAGTTTTATTTGCTTTTGGTCTTTTCAACATCCCATATCATGAGAATTTGCTGTCTGGGTTTCATACAGCCATACAATATTTGTTGTTTTTAAAATAATTACAATTCATTATCATTTCATTTTTCAATGCATTTCTCATATTTCTATCACACAAATCTATCTTTAGTTTTCCCCCTCCCTCTTGTTTTATCTCTACTTTAATTCCCTTTCCCCCTTTTTTATTCTTCTCCTTCCATTCCAACAAAGAGGTGGGGAAACACCTTGTATATTTCTAATATTAATATATTTTACCTCAATTGTTTTCTAAACAGTAATCAAAAATCAACTTTTAATTTCTTTTCCACATCCTTTTAATACCTGTCACTTTATCACATTTCTAACTATCATTCAAACGTAGTTCTATCTCTTATATCCCATGAAAAAAATATTTCAAAGTTACATACTTTCAATTTCCATATTTTATGTTATTTTATAACTTCATTTCTACATGTTATTCATAGAACAGACATCTTTATGCTTTGGTTTTATTTATTTATTTATTATTTATTTATTTATCAAACAAGTATAATATTATAGTACATATTAACATAACATAACATAACATAACATAAGTAGAACGTAGAAAGGGTAATAAGACAGTAGGACAGGGACATTAGGCACAAAAGTACACTTAGGCACACCCCTTACAGAACTCTTAGAAAAGAGGAGAGGTCAATTGTAGATAATGTAAGGTTGAATATTTGGGGGTTGGGGGAAGCAACAACAGAGTCAGGTAATGTGTTTATTGCTGAAATCATATTTTCTGCAGTCAAGTTTGGAGCGATTTACATTCAGTTTGTATCTATTATGTGCTCTTGTGTTGTTGTTAAAGGTGAAGTAGGCACTGACAGGGAGTACATTATGATGTATGATTTTATGAACAACAGTTAAATCAGTTCAGAGTTGACGTAGTTGTAAATTGTCTAGATGTAGTATTTGAAGTCTGGAGGAGTAGGGTAATTTGTTACATGAGGAGGAGTGAAGGACTCTTTTTGTGAAGTATTTCTGGACTCCTTCAATTGTATTAACGTCTGATATGCAGTGTGGATTCCACACAGGTGAACTGTATTCTAGAATAGGTCTGACAAATATTTTGTCAGTGTTTCTAGAGAAGAAGCAACGCTTACGTTTAGGTTTACAATTCTTAATGCTTTTTTGGCAATGCTGTTACAGTGGGCTCTAGCACTTAGGTCATTGGAAATGAGTACTCCAAGGAGTTTGACTGAGTGAGGGTCTCTGTGAGTTCAGTTTTACCAAGTATGTATTTAGTATTCGGATTCTTTTTACCAATGTGTAGGATGGAGCATTTGTTGGTAAAGATTTGAAGCTGCCAGTTGTTAGACCATTCAGCTACATGGTCAAGGTCCCTTTGAAGGGTAGAAGTATTGCGTTTGCCCAGATTCGCCTGGTGCACCAGTTTCGGCCCTATCTGGATCGGGGCTCACTGCTCACAGTCACTCATGCCCTCTACATGGGGCTACCTTTGAAAAGTGTTCAGAAACTTCAGATCGTGCAGAATGCAGCTGCAAGAGCAATCATGGGCTTCCCTAAATATGCCCATGTTACACCAACACTCTGCAGTCTGCATTGGTTGCCAATCAATTTCCGGTCACAATTCAAAGTGTTGGTTATGACCTATAAAGCCCTTCATGGCATCAGACCAGAATATCTTCTGCCACACGAATCCCAGTGACCAGTTAGGTCCCACAGAGTGGGCCTTCTCCGGGTCCCGTCAATTAAACAGTGTCATTTGGCGGGACCCAGGGAAAGAGCCTTCTCTGTGGCACCCCCGGCCCTCTGGAACCAGCTCCCCCCAGAGATCAGAATTGCCCCCACACTCCTTGCCTTTCGTACGCTCCTTAAAATCCACCTCTGTCGTCAGGCATGGGGGAATTGAGATATTCCTTCCCCCTAGGCCTATACAATTTATGCATGCTATGTTTGTATGTATGTTTGGTTTTTAATAAGGATTTTTAGTTATTTTAAATATTAAGATTTGTTATATGCTGTTTTTTATTACTGTTGTTAGCCGTCCCGAGTCTACGGAGAGGGGCGGCATACAAATCTAATAAAAATAAATAAATAAATAAATAAAATTGTCAGAGGTATTAAATAGTTTAACATCATCAGCAAAGAGAACACAATTGCTTGTGATATTGTCACAGAGATCATTTATGTAGAGTATAAAGAGAGTAGGTCCTAAAACACTGCCTTGTTGGACGCCACTATTAACTGAAGCAGGATTAGATATGGCATCACCTATTTTGACCACTTGTTGTCTGTTGGACAGGAACACTGAAATCCAATCATGCAGAGGTCCAGAGATGCCATAGGATTTTTCTCATGAGGTTTTCATTCAGAAATGAGGGTGTGCAGTTTTTATATTCAAATTTGTTTCAATGTAATAATACTTGGATTATGCTAGGATACAAAATGTTTTTAACCATGTCATCAAATTAGTGAAAGCTACAATGTCTTCATTTACACAGTCTGTGGAGTTTAGTTTTAAACAGTGATGTATAACCAGTTTGTTTTCTTTATTTTATTAATTTTACCACTTGGGAAGCCCTGCCACTTGACCCCTTCTGACTCTGTGTGCCTTACAGTTAAAAAGCAAGAACAATAACCCCACCCAAAGAATGGTGGGAACAGTGCTATAAAGAGCCTGAAGATAAACCTATTCATTAGGGGCTTTATCTTCTACCTGCCCTAAGAACTGTTTCAAAGAAATCAAGACCTACCGTGTATTATGCACACCAAGAAAAATGGTTGAACTCAATAACTTCATAGAAACATAGAAACATAGAAGACTGACAGCAGAAAGAGACCTCATGGTCCATCTAGTCTGCCCTTATACTATTTCCTGTATTTTATCTTAGGATGGATATAAGTTTATCCCAGGCATGTTTAAATTCAGTTACTGTAGATTTACCAACCATGTCTGCTGGAAGTTTGTTCCAAGGATCTACTAGTCTTTCAGTGAAATAATATTTCCTCACGTTGCTTTTGATCTTTCCCCCAACTAACCTCAGATTGTGTCCCCTTGTTCTTGTGTTCACTTTCCTATTAAAAACACTTCCCTCCTGAACCTTATTTAACCCTTTAACATATTTAAATGTTTTGATCATGTCCCCCTTTTCCTTCTGTCCTCCAGACTATACAGATTGAGTTCATTAAGTCTTTCCTGATACGTTTTATGCTTAAGACCTTCCACCATTCTTGTAGCCCATCTTTGGACCCGTTCAATTTTGTCAATATCTTTTTGTAGGTGAGGTCTCCAGAACTGAACACAGTATTCCAAATGTGGTCTCACCAGCGCTCTATATAAGGGGATCACAATCTCCCTCTTCCTGCTTCTTATACCTCTAGCTATGCAGCCAAGCATCCTACTTGCTTTTCCTACTGCCCGACCACACTGCTCACCCATTTTGACACTGTCAGAAATCACTATCCCTAAATCCTTCTCTTCTGAAGTTTTTGCTAACACAGAACTGCCAATGCAATACTCAGATTGAGGATTCCTTTTCCCCAAGTGCATTATTTTACATTTGGCAACATTAAACTGCAGTTTCCATTGCTTTGACCATTTATATAGTAAAGCTAAATCATTTACCATATTACAGACCCCTCCAGGAATATCAACCCTATTGCACACTTTAGAGTCATCGGCAAATAGGCAAACCTTCCCTACCAAACCTTCCCCTATGTCACTCACAAACATATTAAAAAGAATAGGACCCAGAACAGACCCTTGTGGCACACCGCTTGTAACCTGTCTCTGCTCAGAATACTCGCCATTAACAATAACTCTCTGATGTCTATGCTTCAGCCAGCTTGAAATTCACTGAACTATCCAGGGATTAAGTCCAATCTTCACTAATTTATCTATCAGCTCTTTATGTGGAACTGTATCAAAGGCTTTGCTGAAGTCCAGATAGGCAATATCCATGGCACCACCTTGATCTAACACCTTTGTGACATAGTCAAAGAAATCAATGAGATTAGTCTGACATGATTTGCCTTCAGTAAAGCCATGCTTATTTGGGTCCAATAAGTTATTGTTTTTCATTATTGTATTGTTTTTTTAAAAAACTTTGCATGTCCCATCTTCTTGCTATCTCATAGGCTTATCCTTCATGCTCAGAGAAGGAAAAAGTATGAGGACGCCCCTCTCTCTTCGGAGAGGGGCGGCATACAAATCCAAATAATAAATAAATAAATAAATAAATAATTGCTATCCTGGTTTTTTACCCTGGAAAGTATAATTTTGGTTCTTGAACACAGCTTGTAAAGAAGATGTAGTTGGTCTGGGCATTAATCCAAAAGGTTGGAATCCAGCCTCAGCTTGATTTAAGAGCCATCATAAATTGTTTCACCTTCTGCTCCAACTGCAAACCACATGCCATCAGCAGATTCTCTCCCTCTCTCAATCTCTCTCACATCCTCTGCAAATGTATTTTCCCTAAAAGCAAAGACCGAATAAAACAGGCATATGTCAGATGTTGGTCATACCACATTGTGAACATCTGCTGTAATCCCATAGTGAAGGGGGATCTATGTAGAAAATATTTAAAATGGTGTTTTTCAAGTAAAACAATGGATATTAAATTAAATAGAAAGACAGAAAAATAGTCCAAACTAAGAATTATTCAGCAGAAATAATTCCATCTAAGATGTTGGATTTCCAACAATAGGAAGTTTACATGCCTCCTGAATACGCCCCTTACTGTAGTTATGCATGTAATGAAAAAGAACATATTGGATTCACGTCTCGGGACAGAAACATGATGGAGTACAAGAAAAAATGTATTGACACAATTGATTTGTGTTCAAATAGTTTGCTTATATAGTTTGGGATTGTGAACATATCTAAATATTTGTTTGTTTGTTTGTTTGTTTGTTTGTTTGTTTAATTAATTAATTAATTAATTAATTAATTAATTAATTTTGTCCAATACATAATGTAGGTTTCAGAGGATATAATCATAGTAAAAATATATCAATGGAAGATTAGAAGAAAAGATATAGGAATAATATGGAAGAAATAATAGAGTTCATAAACATATACATGTGGTTAGTAGAAATATAAGAGAGACATTAGGACAGGGGACGGAAGGCATGCTGGTGCAATTATGCACGCACCTTACTGACCTCTTAGGAATCGGGAGACGTCAACCGTGGATAGTCTAAGGGTAAAATTTGGGGGGTTAAGGGATGACACTCAGAGTCTGGTGATGAGTTCCATGCTTCAACAACTCGATTGCTAAAGTCGTATTTTTTACAGTCAAGTTTGGAGCGGTTAATATTAAGTTTGGATCTGTTGTGTGCTCTTGTGTTGTTGTGATTGAAGCTGAAGTAGTACAACCTACCTAACCTACCTAACCGTATCCTGCCTGCAATCCACAGAGATGTCAGTTGCTACATTACTGGAAAATTATATTACTAGTATCATTTTTAGAGTCAGTTGCTTGATGCAGATATTTGCTCATGTTTAGTGTAAAAAAAAAAGAAGGGAAGAGGGAAAACTCTCACTCACATATAGATTAAGCATCTTTTCTATGATAAACCTATGAAATGTTGAATAACTGACTCAATTTGAACATTTATCTCCCTTGATTGTTTGTGTGCATGTACAATATTTGTATACATATATGCATGCATGCATAGATACATACATACATACATACATACATACATACATACATACATGTATATAAATTCACATTGCCCCATCTAAAATTGGATAGAAATCCAAGTGAACCCTCATAGGGTAATAAATGAAAGTGATACCTACATTTCCCGTGGAATCTTAATTGCTACCATTTAACTGGAGCCTGCTTCCAATGAAAGTCTAAAGCACATTTACCGAACCACTTATGTGCCAAAAAAACTAATTCTATTTTTTCCTTGTAAGACAGATGGTACTTTGTATTGACTCTCCATAGCAGATGTTACCCAGCAGGGAAATGAACATAACCCCCTATTCTATCCCTAATTATATTAGCCAAAAAATGAGGAAATGAATGAGCAAGATGTCAAATATACCCTAAAATGAAAATGACATCCCTACCCCATGGTTTTGTTACAGTAGTTCCTTGTTAAAGCAGTTGCCTCCTTTGCTTATTCAGGATTGTGAAATAGACTCTTGTTCCATCACTAAGTAGAGCATGGCAAAATGTAACATCAGTGGTGAGTTTCAAACATTTTTACTGCCAGTTCTGTGGGATGTGGCTTGTTCGGTGGGCGTGGCTTGGGGATGATGTGACTCAGTGGTGAGATTCAGTTCTGTGAGTGTGCCTTGGTGGGTGTGATGTGTCTTGGTGGGTGTGCCTTGGTGGACATGGCAGGAGAAGGATACTGTAAAATCTCAATTTCCTCCCCATCAGCTGGGACTCAAAAGACAGAGAATAGATGGGCGCAGAGTCAGTCAGAGGTGGTATTTACCAGTTCTCCAAACTACTCAAAATTTCCATTACAAGTTCACCACAACTGGTCAGAACCTGCTAAACCCCACCTCCATGTAACACCAACCTGATTAAGAGTTTTCATGGAAGAATATTTTAATATGATAAAACAGGATATGAAACCAGGAATGACTCGAGTTCTTATCTATATGTCTGTAACTAATTAATATAAACACATGCAATTCATGTCATAGAACTGTAGTTCTATGGAGTTTCAGGAATAAAAACAGTTGTTTTCTGTACTGAACTACATTATCAGAATTATATATATGGAACCCATGATAGAGAAACCGTTAATTGTTTCAGATAGGATTATAAAAGAAGGATAAATATAGTCTGTATAGTCTGGAGGACAGAAGGAAAAGGGGGGACATGATCGAAACATTTACATATGTCAAAGGGTTAAATAAGGTTCAGGAGGGAAGTGTTTTTAATAGGAAAGTGAACACAAGAACAAGGGGACACAATCTGAAATTAGTTGGGGGAAAGATCAAAAGCAACATGAGAAAATATTATTTTACTGAAAGAGTAGTAGATCCTTGGAACAAACTTCCAGCAGACGTGGTTGGTAAATCCACAGTAACTGAATTTAAACATGTCTGGGATAAACATATATCCATCCTAAGATAAAATACAAAAAATAATATAAGGGCAGACTAGATGGATCATGAGATCTTTTTCTGCTGTCAGTCTTCTATGTTTCTATGTTTTTATAAATATGCCCAAGTGAGATAATCATTGGTCCCTTCCCCACAATTTAAGGCACATTCTCAGAATCCTTAGTCAAAAGAAGCTAATCATTGTTGTCCCTTGAGAATAGAAGAACCTCTTGCAAGCCTATTTTATATTGTTCTACCTACTGTGTGATTCCTTGGGGGGGGAAGTTTGTATTTATTGATGTTATTTGACATTTTAAATCCCAGCCTTCTTTTTTTGCATTTAAACATTAGAAAATCATAATAGACAAAGTGCAAGTTCTTAAGTTTGCAGAGTTATGTATGCATTTATGTATGTTAGTTTCTCTTTATAGCGTATACAATTCACAGAAACAGTGATAATGCTAATGAACTACAAAATTTGTGAGATTTGCATATTGTCCAGTACACAGCTAATACATTCAAGAGTTTTCTTGAAACATTTATACGTATTAAATGCATATAATGCATCTGTTTTGCTTTCTTTCAAATTTGAAGTTCTCCAGGACATCGCTTCTTGTATCATAAGCCAACTTGAAACTTCTTTTCTAAAGAAACAATGTTATTTCATATTGGTTCTGAGTGCCAGCACAAATGAATTTGAATCCAATTTTACTCAGCTTCATGGTAGTTTTTATTTAATGAAGGATAAGTTGATCTAAAAAGCAAAATGGAACAGCCAAAATTGCATGAAATTGGTGACAAAATCCAGTCTACCAATTCCTTTTCAATAAAATCAGTTACAGCTCCCCAGCGATAGCTTTCTCAGAGGAGGGATTAAGCCATTTCTATATGACTGCTTTGGACACAGAAAACAGAACATTCATTTGCATCCGATTGGTAGTATGATTCCTAGCTATTATACTAAAATTCTTTTGAACAGTTTAATAGTATCGTGATGACTGCTGTCATGTGAAATGAAATACTTCCTTTATTGTTCCTGCTGCTAAGTTTAGGTTCTTATCTAGAAAAGTTTGTAAGTAGAGGCGTCTGTAGGTAGATGTACCACTGTATCTAGTGAATGTTCTATTTCTGAAAAGCAATACTGTGTGTGGATATGTGTGCAGATGTGCCATAGCAATACTAAGCATGTACATACTGTATATACACAATGAAGTTCTTTCATGTGAAGTCCTCTGATAACTGCTTTCACCCACTCTAAATCTTACTGATTCTCTGTTTTAAAATATCTACAATGGAATTTGCATATTAAACTTCATGCTTTGACTAATATAATGCAAAATCTTGCCAAACAAAAACCCAGATTACCAGATATCTTTAGCCTAATGCAGGGATCCCCAATCCCCAGGCTTCAGCCCACTTGAGCCTTTTGGAACTGGGCCACGGAAGTGGTGGGCAAGCAAGAACATGCATGCATGAATCCCCATGCCCACAAGCAGCAGTCAAGCAAACGTTAGTGAAAATTTGGAGTAGTTCAGAGACCCGGTAGCGGAATTTTTGAGTAGTTCATAGGATCAGTAAATACCATCTCAGACTGGACCTGTCCCCATCTATTCCCCATTTGTTGTGAGCCGCCCCGAGTCTTCAGAGAGGGGCGGCATACAAATCTAATAAATAATAATAATAATAATAATAATAATTATTATTATTATTATTATTATTATTATTATTATTATTATTATTCCCTGCCTCTGGACTCCCAGCTGATCAGGAGAAAATGGGGATTTTGTAGAGTGGGGTAGGAATGGAGATTTTACAGTATTCTTCCCCTGCCACACCCACAAAGCCACGCCATGCTCATCAAGCCACTCCCATAGAACCAGTAGTAAAATAATTGAATCCCACTACTGGAACATATGGGCCTGCCGCTCACACAAATGGAGCTGTGTGTGAGTGCTTGCCTACCACACACAGAGAATCATTCACCACCCCCAGTTTGCAAAGTCAAAAAGGTTAGGGAAACATAAAATAAACATAAAGTAAAAATGTTTATTTTTACATGAAAGGACCGCCCTTTGCTTGCAGTGCCGCTGCGGTGCCCTTTTTCGTAAAAATAACAATGTTTATTTTTAGGTGAAGACCTGACTTTGAAGGAGCTGGGAAATCCCTCCCATGAAGAGATTTCGGGGGCGGAGCTTTGACGTCACCGGCAGGTTGTTAAGGTCGCCAAGGTGATCAGTTCCTGGATTATATGGAATCCAGGAAGTGATCACCTTGGCATCCTTAGCAACCTGCCGGTGACGTTAAAGCTCCGAATGCTGAACGCGGCCCCAAACTTTGCCCGAAGTTTTAAAAAATTTCGGGTTTGTGTTCGGCATACCGAACACTGCAAAATTCGGTACGGACCCGAATTGTGTGGGTTCGGTTCGCCCATCACTACTTAATTTTTCTCAGAGCCTGTTCCTCCTTTGCATCTTTTTCTCAAGAGCACAAACACACACATAAATGTAAGCAGATGATTGCTAGCATTAAAGCAGAGACTAAAATAAAGTTAAATTAAATTATGATTTCCAGAATTATATAACTGAAGAGAAGGGAAATTGTTCAGCAAACAACTCAGTTCATTTGTTATTGACAATAATCCAATATGTCTTGCAGCACTTAATGTACTGGTAAAGACTAACCGAAATCTATCGTGCAATAGATAGATTGCGGAGAGGGGCGGCATATAAATTCCTTCAATCAATCAATCAATCAATCATTATTCCTCTGTTAAAGAAGATTCTATTTTTCTATCTTATTATCAAGATATTTCAAAATGGCTTTAGATTTTACTTTTGAAATTTTTGAGTGCATTTTATTGTGAAGTAGAAGAGGGTAGTCCTAGTTTATATTTTTCTTGATATTTTCTCTTGGGATTTTATTCAAAATATGGAGATCCAAGAAAATGGCAAATCATTGGGAAGTTTTTTACAATGGATATGACTGTCTCTCTGTCTCTCTGTCTTTTTAGCATCTCCACTATCTTATAGCTAAAAATTGTAATCACCTGCATTCCATCAATGAGAATATCATTAGAATTGTCTTCTTCAATAAGAAATGAAGTGAATTTCTTTTTCATAAAACCAGAAAAGAGTAGGTGACCAAAAAAAAAGAATAAATGTTCAGCAGAATATTAATTAAAGCACAACCACACACAGAATCCTGGCACAGTACCCTGCAAGAAGGAAAGAAAAATTGGAACAGATTCAGATAAGATTGCCCCACCCTGTACCACCCACACTGCTGTCTATGTTCTGCTGGGGAAGGCTTTTTGATGGCCCTACCCATGAGAAAAGTTGCACTTAGAGAAATCATATGGCCATTGGCATTCCTTCTCCAGAACAACATCAGACATTGGAAAAGGGGAATAAAGGGATCATTAGAT
Source organism: Erythrolamprus reginae (assembly GCF_031021105.1). Taxonomy (NCBI): domain Eukaryota; kingdom Metazoa; phylum Chordata; class Lepidosauria; order Squamata; family Dipsadidae; genus Erythrolamprus; species Erythrolamprus reginae. The sequence continues at coordinate 361,531,611 of NC_091950.1, read as the reverse complement.
TTTAAAAAATGGCTCAAGACTCATGGCTTATCCTGACATTCCCTGGAACAGAGGGGGAGGAGGAGGAGGAGGAGGAGGAGGAGGAGGAGGAGGAGAAGAAGAAGAAGAAGAAGAAGAAGAAGAAGAAGAAGAAGAAGAAGAAGAAGAAGAAGAAGAAGAAAAAACAGAAACAGAAACAGAAGAAGAAGATTTATTGTTACTTTAATGTTTACAATTTATAAATTATTTTATTTGGATTTCATTAATGGAAACCAGCCTAATTCTATGAAGTGTTAGGTTGGAATATAAATCTAATCCACAAACACATAGAGATTATAGCACTATGAATGGAATGGAACGGAACGGAACAGAACAGAACAGAATAGAATAGAATAACAGAGTTGGAAGGGTCCTTGGAGGTCTTTTAATCCAACCCCCTGTTAGGCAGGAATCCTTACACCACTTCAGACAAATGGTTATCCAACATCTTCTTTAAAACTTCCAGCGTTGGAGGCAAACTGTTCCACTGATTAATTGTTCTAACGGTCAGGAATTTTCTCCTTAATTTCTTAGCTTCTCTCCTTGTTTAGTTTCCACCCATTGCTTCTTGTCCTACCCTCATGTGCTTTGGAGAATAGTTTGACTCTCTCTTCTTTGTGGCAACTGCTGAGATATTGAATGAGACTATAAATATCAGCACAGAAGTAAAAATAAAAACAATATTGGAAATATTCTGAATTCATTTAAATATGCACTATAAATTTTGGAGAGAAATAGGTATGCTAGCAATCTGGAAGTTTATGTATAGTGGAAAACAATCCAGCAGTGGTAAATAGTAAGTTGACAGAAAGCTGTATAAAATATAGCTATACATTAAGTATAGCTTAACACAGTAAGTTGACATAAAGCTGTATAAAATATAGCTATATATTAAGAAAAGGCAACATATGAAAACTATAATATGAAATTAACCATCTCCTCTGCGTACAAAGAAAGCCTTTACAAAAAATTTTATCATTGGCATCTTACCCCAGTTAGACTGGCAAAAATTTACCAAGGGACTTCTCCAAATTGTTGGAAATGTAAAGGCAAATTAGGCACATATTTTCATATGTGGTGGTCCTGTGCGGAAGCCAGAACATATTGGAAAAAAGTATGGAAATGGATAAAGGAAATTACATCAATAGAGATTAGATTCGAACCAGAAATATTTTTATTGGGAATGATCGCCACAAATATCAAAAAGGATGATAAATACCTAATCATTCATGTGCTCACTGCCGAAGAAATTGTTACGCTCAAAATTGGAAAAAGACTTCACACCTACTAGTGTACATATTATAAATAAAATAATGGAATTGGCTGAAATGAACAGATTAACTATGCGTATTAAAGAGAAAGAAGATACTCTCTTCTAGAAAGTTTGGGACAAATGATATAATTGGTTACAAAAAAGAATAAGGAACAGGAAAAATTAATTCAATTAATTTAAAATTAATTACAAAGAGGTGCTTATTGGAAGATTGAAATTAAAAAAAATCTTTTTTGTAGGTCAGTCATGCTATAATACAGATAAATTAAAATTGGATTAATAATCTTTGATCCTAATCTTTGAGTTTTAATAAGAGGTTTACTTTATGATAGGGAAAAATATCTTTGCTAAAATTTGTTTTCATCTTTTACTTCTTACATATATTTGAACTGTAGTATATATTTTTATTTTTAAGAGACATAGACTTAAATTAATTGAGCATGGAAAATACCAATACGGGTAACTGCAAACCTGTTTATTATATAAAATTAAGTATAAAACATAATAAGGAAAGAAAGAGAGATCAAGGTATCTCTCTAACCCCTTTTTAAATTTGTATGTATTTGTGTTTGCCTTTTGCAATTTGTACTTGAATTTATATTATTTAATAAAAAAAAATTAAAAAATAAAAGAAAATTTTAAAAGAAAACTGAAGTTAGAGCTTTATAGATTAGCCTTCCGAGAGTCTAGGGAACCAAAGATCCCAGCAGCTTTTAAAAAAAAAACATTTATACAACTTTATTCTGTTGTATTTTAATTTCACTGGCTTAAGAGTAGAATCAATGGTTATGACCTATAAAGCCCTTCATGGCACCGGGCCAGATTATCTCAGGGACCGCCTTCTGCCGCACGAATCCCAGCGACCAGTTAGGTCCCACAGAGTGGGTCTTCTCCGGGTCCCGTCAACTAAACAATGTTGTTTGGCGGGGCCCAGGGGAAGAGCCTTCTCTGTGGCAGCCCCGGCCCTCTGGAACTAACTTCCCCCAGAGATTAGAACAGCCCCCACCCTCCTTGCCTTTCGCAAGCGCCTCAAAACCCACCTCTGCCGTCAGGCATGGGGGAACTAAGATATTCTTCCCCCCTAGGCTTCTACAATTTATGCATGGTATGTTTGTATGTATGATTGGTTTTATAACAAGGGTTTTTAGCTGTTTTAGTATTGGATTTTTACATTCTGTTTTTATCACTGTTGTTAACCGCCCCGAGTCCATGGAGAGGGGTGGCATACAAATCCAATAGATAGATAGATAGATAGATAGATAGATAGATAGATAGATAGATAGATAGATAGATAGATAGATAGATATCCTTCATTTGATTCAAATGTCCCAAACAGTTGTGGATATAATGCAGTCAGTGTGACCATACACTATAGAAATCACAGACACAAAGAGATGATTTCTTGAGCAATACTTTGTCCAGGTTGAAAATATCTCTCTAGGATGAGCATAGCTGCCTCATATTCAGAACCTCTCTGTCCCTAGACTTGCAAGTTTATTATTTATAACAAGTTTCTTGTGTATGCAAATATAAAGTATTAACTTTTTATTTATCCTAGTTACATTGTAAATGGTTAATATGTGACACATAACATAAAGACAAAATCCTGACAAGGTACAATTGCTAAATAAACAGAAGAGTATCTAGTCAGTTTTTACCTTAGACAAACAGAAGGGTTTTAATTAGCTTGGGTAAATGAAAGTTTGAAAATAATTATTTCCATAAACTAATCAAAGGAGTGGGTTGCCTTAAACGGGCACGTAGGTCTGTCTGTCTGTCTGTCTGTCTGTCTGTCTGTCTGTCTGTCTGTCTGTCTGTCTGTCTGTCTATCTATCTATCTATTTAGAGTTGATTGGGACCTTGCAGGTCATCAAGTCCAACCCCCTGCTCAAGCAGGAAATCCTACACATTCCCAGCCAGATGACAGTCCAATCTCCTCTTGAAAATGTCCAGAGTTGGAGCATTCACAACCTCCACTGGCAGGCCATTCCACTGGTTGATCGCTCTGACCATCAGGAAGTTCTTCCTTATTTCCAGGTTGAATCTCTCCTTGGTCAACTTCCAACCGTTGTTCCTCGTCTGGCCCTCTGGTACCCTGGAAAATAGTGTGTCCCCCTCCTCTCTGTGGCAACCCCTGAAATACCTGTATACTGCCATCATGTCTCCCCTGGCCCTTCTTTTCACTAGACTATCCATGCCCAGTTCCAGCAATCTCTTTCATATGACTTGGTTTCTAGTTCCCTTATCATTTTGGTTTATCTTTTCTGTACCCTTTCCAGAGTCTCTATGTCTCCTTTGAAGTGTGGTGACCAGAACTGGATGCAATACTCTAGGTGGGGTCTGACCAGGGCATTTTAGAGTGATATTAATACCTCGCTAGTCTTGGAGTGTATCCCCCCGGTTGATGCAGTTTAGGATTGTGTTGGCTTTTTTAGCTGCTGCTGCTGCACATTGCTGGCTCATATTTAATTGGTTATCTACCAAGACTCCAAGCTCCCTTTCACAGTCACTTGTGGTGAATGTGGTTTCACCCAGTTTGTATGTATGTTTGATCCTATCATAACCACAGAGGGCATTCCACATTCTTGTAGACATGAATAGTCAACTCACAATACACCAGAGAACAGTCAGAAGAGCTTTGCTGACTCCAGGATCAACATACTCTGTGCTATGAGACTAAAGAATAGGTTCAGGGTTGCAACCATGCTATTATTTTGAGAAATGTCTTGGAGTTCATGGTCTTCATCATCTACATTGCCAAGTTAAAATTTTCCTTGTGCCTGAAAGCACATGTTTCCCCATGTGCAATTGAAATTACAATATCTTATTGTACTTGTAAAAATATCTTCCTAAAACATCAGCTTTCTGCTTCCATTAATGATGAAAATGGCATATATTTAAGATGGGGCCAAGACAAGAATGTTTGAATGGAGAATGAAACAAATGTTCCAAATATTTTTTGCTTTGGTATCTGCTCCAATGTTATACAATTTCACAGCTTTCATTTTCCATGCTTTAAAAAAATATTCATGTATGAATTTATACATATCGGTTTAGGTCATAAAAGTTTAAATCTATGTTTAATATTTGCAGCCAGATATTTTCTGGTCAAAATTGTACCGAGGGAATAAAATATTGTATTCCCTGAAACTTCTCCCACATAAACTTTTTAGAATTTAATTATTTAGAAGATAGTTTATTAGCTTCCCCTTACATAATTCTTGTAGTGCCTTCTTCAAGTTGGATATTTTAAGTTGATAAAAAAATCATATAAACTGATAGAAGAATATAGCTTCATGCAGATATATCTGATTCACTTTGTGATACCATCCTGTATGAAGCATTCTTTCTCTCTGACTGGCTATGAATGTTGCATTGGTAATATAATGAAATATATCTGCTGATTGATAACTAAAGTTAACAGACTTGACATGATCAATTCAAAAGAAGGACAAGATCCATGCCCTTAAATGAGTGAGCATGATTGTTTCTGTCCTCTATCTTCTTCTTTCCTTCAAAAAAGCTCTTAATTAAGAGGGCTTTTGTCATGTGAGAAATGTTTCACAAAAATAATTCTGCTAGTTTACTATGAGACATGAGTGTCAGAGTTTAGGCAGCATGATTACTATTATGAGATAAATCCAAGAGCAAATACACAGCACACAGCACTTTAGATAATTAATAGTGGTTTATATACAGCTAAATATATACAAACCTGTTCTGCCAGGCTCTCTGGTAGGAGCCTCCCGAAAATTCAAGGGTATGAATTTCAGACACACACATGTTTGAAAATTCAAAACAATGTTCTTTATCACAAAATTCAAAAAAACCTAAGCACTCTTTTTGTATTGCAAAGAGCACTTGTCCCAAAACAACCGGGTAGTCTGTACAATTTCCCTTAAGCAGTCATTAAGTACTTAGCTAGCAGCTGTGAAGAAACTTCACACCCCTTCTTCTTCATCTTCCAACGAAGTGAGACACACACACACACACACACACATTGCTCTGCTTTGTTTTCAAAGGCGTGAAAAAGCAACAAACAAAGACCAGAACACAGGATTCCTGACGAACTGCGATCAAATACTCTTTCACAACGGCCAAACCCACATGCTGCTATTTATAGCAGCAGCCCTAATTACTTGAGCCCCACCCAAACACAGGTGGCCTCACTTATCTCCTGTAATATGTTCTTACTTGGTCTCTTCTATGCATAATTCTGTGCTTGCGTGGATCCAAAACATCTTCATCTGAATCAATGGAAGATAAGGGAGATTGACTGCCTGGGCTGTGTGCCAAGCCCCCCTCTGCCAAGTCCCTCCCACCTTCTTCTTCGTCCGAGGAGCTAAACTCTGAACTGATTCTGTTGGCAATAACACAGGCCTGTGACATGTTGAAGTTTCCCCTGCATCCACCTCCACATTCCCTGGAGCAGGAGCTGGGCCAGAGCCAACCACAACACAAACCTACATGTCAGGGTTGGGTTCTGAATTCTGCTACTGCCGATTCACTCTGTGTACAGAAGCATAAAACAAGAAAGCAATGCCATAGGTGCCACTGAGAGAAGCAGCTCAGGTGTGTGGCAGGCCTGAGTCACTGCTGGTTCCAGCAATCCAGGCCACCAAGTTATTATTGGCTCTATAGAATGGGTCAAAACTGGTCAGAACCCACCTCTGCTATACGTGGTTAAATACTTTATCATGTAGCTACTGATACACGGAGAAGAACAATAACAATACACAACGAGAAAGAACATGCCGCCCTGAGTCTACGGAGAGGAGCGGCATACAAATTTAATAAATAATAATAATAATAATAATAATAATAATAATAATAATAATAATAATGAGGAGGAGAAGAAACATGCCCTCTAATGGCTTCCCTTATATAGGCAGCTGAGTCCCATTGCCTACTTGTCAACACATCCCAGGAATTCTAACATCTGATGCAAGGAGAAGCTTCCTAACAGAGAGGACAACTAACCAGTATCTAAGCTTCATCACTGGAATCTTTTAAGAAAAGATTGGACAGCCACCTGTCTGAAATGGTATAGGTTTTCCTGCTTGAGCAAGGAGGTTGGACTAGAAGACCTCCAAAGTCTTTCCAACTCTATTATGATTGAAACTTTGTCTGCCAATCCCATTAAGAATGTTCTGGTGTGGATGACTTTTCTGATAGAATACATCACTGTCATCATGCCTTTAAACCTCATCACTGCATCACAATCCCCTAACTCCATGACAAGAGGCTATCCATGATCAATGCTATGTTATTAAACCCTTGACATAATAAGTGAAATTCAGTTGGGAAAATACCAGAACCTCCTTGAAATTTCAGTTCTTATTGCTATAAACAATTTAACAATCATTAAAAAAACAGGCTTGAAAAAGTTCCAACGACATGCAATTTTCTTTGGCTAAAAGGTGGAATTGAAATGGAGTGAAAGTGGTCTGGTGTGGATGATCCTCCTGATAGAATACACCATTGTCCGCATGGCTCTGAACCTCACCACTGCATCACAAGCCCTTAACTCCATGACAAGAGGCTATCTGTGATCAATGCTATATTATCAAATAGTTTTGGAGACTCTTGACATAATAAGTGAAATGCTGGGAGAAGAGCAATGCATGACAAGAGAGAACAGGAGGAGAAGAAGCACATCCTCTAATGGTTTCCCTTATATAGGGAGCTTCTTACCCAGCTTTTTAAAATGGCAGTAAACCTGTTGCCTCAGCTTCCAGTTGCCACTACTTACAACCTCTCATTAGCTTGCATTGCATCTGGTCAGTTCTTAAATCATAATACCTTAACAATGAATTTCTACAGGCACGATTGGTTGGTTGGTTGGTTGGTTGGTTGGTTGGTTGGTTGGTTGGTTGGTTGGTTGATTGGATTTGGATGCCACCCCTCTCCGTAGACTTGGGGCAGCTAACAACAGTGATAAAAAACAGCAAGTAACAATCCAATACTAAAACAACTAAAAAAAACTTTATTATAAAAACAAACATACATACAAACATACCATGTGTAAATTGTAAAGGCCTAGGGGGAAAGAATATCTCAGTTCCCCCATGCCTGATGGCAGAGGTGGGTTTTAAGAAGCTTACGAAAGTCGAGGAGGGTGGGGGCAATTCTAATATCTGGGGGGGAGTTGGTTCCAAAGGGCCGGGGCCGCCACAGAGAAGGCTCTTCCCCTGGGTCTCGCCAAATGACATTGTTTAGTTGACGGGACCTGGAGAAGGCCCACTCTGTGGGACCTAACTGGTTGCTGGGATTCGTGCAGCAGAAGGTGGTCCTTGAGATAATATGGTCCGGTGCCATGAAGGGCTTTATATGTCATAATGAAAAAAATTTCATCCCACTCCTATGCTGGCAGAAGAGGCCTGCTTCAAGTGCCATTGGCAGAGTATTCCAGGAAAAGAGCTTTTCACCCATTTTCTTTTGCAAAAATGGGGTGGGCAAAGGGTTTGGAAAACCTGTAGAGAGCACATGGGGACTTGGGGAAGGTAAAAATACCCCCATTTTTTTTTAAAAGAGCAAGATACAGACCATTTTTCACAAAAACAGGGACATTTTTGCTATCTCCCAGGACCCAGGAACCCTCTGCAGTATTCCCAGACGCTTTGCCCACCCACTTTTTGTGAAATACAGGCAAAAAAAGGGCCAATTTTTCACAAAAACAGGACTGTTTTTTCTTTCTAATTGGAAAGAAAAAAAAGTCCTGTTTTTGTGAAAAATCAAGCATGACTGGAGGAGGAATTCTGGGAGTTGAAGTCCACAAGTCTTAAAGCTGTCAAGTTTGAAGTTTGTAAAAAGAGTACTTGATTGTAAAAAGTATTTTTTTTACCCGGGTATTTTATTAAACAATATATTACTGCATCATTTGGTTCAGAATACTTTTTTCCTTGTTTTTCTCCTCTAAAATCAGGTGCATCTTATACTCCAATGCAGTGTTCCCTCTAATTTTTTTTGGGTGGGCGGAAAAGTATAGTGTCTGAGCGGCAGTCCCTTCGGGACTAGGCAGCACAAAAATAATAAATAAACAAATAAACAAACAAACAAACAAATAAATAAAAAACCCACCCTCTTTTGGTTCAGAGAATTTCAAAATAAAATACTGTACTGTGTGTCTATAACAGTGAGCTCATAATAGGGCAACTCTATCAATATCAAAATGCCACTTAAATAGTTGAGCTAGTTTCAAACTAGATTTTTATTTTCTTTCTCTCTTCCTTACTCCCATTCTTTTTCTTTCTCTTTTCTTTCCCCTCTTTTTTCTATCTGTTTCTCTCTCTTCCTCTCTTCCTCTCTCTCTCCTTCCCTCTCACTCTTTCCCTCTCGGCTTCTGGGCAGGTTTGGAAAACTCTGAGTTGAACTATGCTCCAATATATCTTGTATAGTACACCATTTCTGACAGATGGCTATCTAGTCTTTTTTAAAAAGACTCCAGTGATGAAGCTTACCTGTATATACTGGTTAATTGTCCTCTCTGTTAGGAAGTTTCTCCTTCTGTCAGATGTTAGAGTTTCCAGGATGTGTTGACAAGTGGCAATGGGACCCGGGAGTTTTGGCTGAGAAACTAGGGCCTCCTAGCCCTTTAGGATTACTGGAAGAACAACAACCATAGACAAAACAAAAATATACTGCTTGTGAAAACCACACCATAATGTCTTGCTGTTATAGATTGGAACAAACAAAGAAGGGCTACTTAAACTGAACATCTGAACACTGAAAAATAATGTATCCAGACTCTAATTTTACAATAAAAACAATAACCAAATCAAAAGAGGTTCATTACCGGAAATAAACTATTCAGGGAAGCAGAACTGGAAGAGATTCAGAAAAATTATAAAAGTGAAAGACCTCAAAACAATAGTAGAAAAATAGAAGGAACTCAAATAATAACAGCTGGGAATATAAAGGAAACAACTGACCACAGCAATAATCACACAGAAGATGTAATAACAACCCAATCAAGGCCAGCACTGAAAAAGAAATGAATTGTCTCCCCCAAGAATTAAAAGACAAATTTATGGCATATGCAAATGTCTATAGAGATTCTTAGTCATACAGATCATAGTTGTTCCAAAGGGGCTTTTTCAAGAGGTAAGTAGACTTTTTGGAAACCAGAAAGTTTAGTTGCCTCTTGGAAAAGCCCTTTTGGGATATGGCACATGCAGAAATACCAGTAGAAAGATAAAGACTGTTATCATATGGTACCTATAATGAAGGATATGAATAAGGCAATTGCAAGGATCAAAATAACATCTGTGAACAGACCAAACAGCTATAGTACAACCGTAGTGGTTATAGAAGAAATAGGCATAAAACTAGAAAGCCAAAAACAAAATCATATTCAATCTTGAAGTGGAAGATCAGATTAGAGGTCAGGATAAAGAAATTAGAATCAAAGGGAAGCAATAGAAACAGCATGAAAGAACAAAAATGGAAAATGTAGGTGTTGAATATGCAATAGTTGAATGTAAATAGTTTGAATTTGAATGCTTGAAATTGATTGGTTGATGCATTTGAGCGGGAGTTTTGTTTAACTGTCAGCCTGCATTCAGGCGGGAATAAAAAGTATAAATACAGAAACCCAAGCGCTGCTCGCGGTTCGCACCTGATTACTTAGTAGCGGCTTGGAAGAAATGTTATTTCTGAACCTTGGAAAATAAACCAATTAACTCTTGAGCGTCTGAGGCTCATTTATTTCAGTAAATATCAGAACAACCATAATAAAAAGTATTGGCTCTTAGCACTAGAAAAACTGTAATAATTTGGAAATCATAATGCAACAAATAACAGCAATAGTTGGGAAAATTGAATACTATGAAGCAAATATTGCAATTTTCAGCAAAAACAGCTATTTCAACCAGACCAGATTCAATTCTACAAAAGTATAACTGGTAATATAAATTCTGAAAAGGAAGAAAAATCAAACAAAAATGAAACAATCCTATCTTGTAAATTTCTATGGGAAACTCAAAAAGACTAAAAATGCTGGCTGATGGTTTTAGTAAAAAGTAGTTGTTGAAAATGAGCAGGTTAAAATATTGTGGGATTTTGAAATGCAAACTGATAATATCTGGACTGCTAACAGACTAAATACAACTGTTGTTGAAAAGAAAAAAATGCAGATGTTTGATGTGGCAATTCCAGGAGATAATAGAATAGAAGACAAAGAATTGGATACAATCACAATGTATCAAGATCTGAAAATTAAAGTTGAAAGATTATGGCTTAAATTGGCCGTAATGATCCCAGTATTTAACAGCACCCTGGGCACCATAACAAAGTTTTTTGGGATGGATTTAGAAAATCTTCATGTTGACAGAATTTCCATCGGTCAATTACAAAAGGTCACACTGCTTGGATTCACACATGTGTTATGCCAATATATCTTGGGAAGACTCAGTGGATATAAAGGTCAACATCAACTAATGAACTAGCAGCTGTGATTTCACATTGCTATGTATAAAACAGCTATAGATATCCTTTATTTATTGTACATAGACACATCACTTGAAGCTATTACTCCCCTTTATGCAAGTTTTTCTGTCTGATGAGTTTGCTACTGGAGAACCTCTAAATAATCAGAGTGGTTTCTTTGGCTTAAATATTTTTCCTCATTCGTTTTCATGAACAAAAGAGGTTACAGAATATAATAAACATATTCTCTCTTATGGAAAGTATTTTTTTTCCTGGTTCCATTTGTAAGCTGAACCAAGCATCCTTCAAAAGGAAAGGGACAGAAAAACAAACAAATTATGATGATCTTGAAGAAGTGAACAATAGCCTGGGTCTGCCTGTATTGCAAAGAATATTTCAACTTTTCAGCTTTCTTTGGCTCTGGCCTCCCAGCAGCCCCAAAATAATGAAGCCAAACAAGACTGCTAGTAAGCTGGTCAAGTGCTCTTACTAAGAACGTCTTGGCTGCACCTCAGATCTACTTGCTGAATCTTTTGTTCCTTCTGTTTGTTCTGCCCAGCCCTCTTCTGGGTGCCTATTCCTTAAAAGCTGGTCTGTGGTTTTTATGTCCAACATGGTAATACCACTTACATCTTGGCTATTCCCTGGATCCTTTGAGGATGAGGCCTTGTGATTAAAATAGCTAAAAAGAAAGGATGGTTTTCAATCAATGCTAAATCCTTTCTGTTGGTTATAAGCCAAATGGAAGAAAAAGACCTGATCTCTCTGTGCTGGTTGCCTGATCTGGGCTTTTGTCAGAAGCGTACCTGATTATAGACTTAAACAATTTCAGGGATTGGAGAAAACTTCATTCATCATTTTCCATTCCAGTGTATATTTGCATAGTTATTTTTCTTTCTTTATTTGATTCATTTTTAAAATCTATTGGCTGCCATCTTACCACATGCTGCCTCTGGGCAGCCTACAATATTTAAAGATAAAACTATAGAAAACTTTATGAGACATCATAAAGATCCAAATACTCAGCCCTAATTAAAAGTTGGGGAAGAAGGGAGTAGAATGAGAAGTAAAGGTTAATCTGTCACGATCCCCAATGTGAAGTGTCTACACTGTAGCTCCCAGTCAATTGGTAGTCAGGTTTATAGGTTCTTGTGGAAGCTCAGGAAGGTTGGAGCTGACCTCACCCCAGGGTGCAAGATGTTGCAAAGGACAGGTGCAATGGCAGAGAAAGGCCAGTTTTTTTGCAAAAACAGGAGCATTTTTTTTGCCATCCCACAGCACCTAGGAGCTCTCTGAAGGCAGGCGGGTGGACTTCGGGGCAGCAAAAAGGCTTTATTCGGTGTATAAGATTCATTTTCATCCTCTTTTAGGGGGGGAAAGGTGCATCTTATACTCCAAAAAATATGGTAGGTTTTCCTGTTTGAGCAAGGAGGTTAGACTAGAAGACCTCCAAGGTCCTTTCCAACTCTATCCTGATTGAAACTTTGTCTGCCAATCCCATTAAGAATGTTCTGGTGTGGATGACCTTTCTGATAGAATACATCACTGTCTTCATGGCTTTCAACCTCATCACTGCATCACAATCCCCTAACTCCATGACAAGAGGCTATCCATGATCAATGCTATATTATTAAAGAGTTTGGGAGACCCTTGACATAATAAGTGAACTTCAGTTGGGAAAATACCAGAACCTCATTGAAATTTAAGTTCTTATTGCTATTGCTGCCAACCTGCCTTCTATTGAGGACCTGTATACTGCACGGGTCAAAAAGAGGACGGGGAAAATATTTACTGACCCGTCACATCCTGGACACAAACTGTTTCAACTCCTACCCTCAAAACGTCGCTACAGAGCACTGCACACCAAGACAACTAGACACAACAACAGTTTTTTTCCGAACGCCATTACTCTACTAAACAAATAATTCCCTCAACACTGTCAGACTTTCTACTAAATCTGCACTTCTATTCTACTAGTTTTTCTCATCATTCCTATCACCCATTTCCTCCCATGTTGACTGTATGACTGTAACTTGTTGCTTATATCCTAAGATTTTTATTAATATTGCTTCTTCGTTGCTTATTTGACCCCTATGACAATCATTAAGTGTCGTACCACATGATTCTTGACAAATGTATATTTTATTTTATGTACGCTGAGAGCCTATGCACCAAGACAAATTCCTTGTGTGTCCAATCACACTTGGCCAATAAAATTCTGTTCTATTCTATTCTATTCTATTCTAAACAATTTAACAATCATTAAAGAACGAGCTTGGAAAAGTTCCAATGACATGCAATTTTCTTTGGCTAAAAGGTGGAATTGAAACAGAGTGAAAGAGGTTCAGAAAGGGTGACAAAAGCACAATTTTTTTGCTATCCTTGGACATTTCTCCACTAGGGTTATCCAAAGAAAATTAACCTAGATGGAAGTGGTTAAAACAGTGAGCAAAGCAATATTTGAAAGATATTCTCGCTTGATGTATTATGCTCTAGTCCAAAGTCTGCTTTGGGAGACAGGGATCCACTTCAAGTAAATGAGTCACTTTTGCTTCCTGGCCAGAACAATTAAACTTCTTGTATAATAAAACATGACCTGAAGCCTGCCCTTCAGCACATCATCTCTCCTCAAACCCCCAGAGGTCATTCCTGACATTTAACAGCTCAGAAATTTCAGTTTCTTAGGCTGCAGAGGCCAATTTCAAACCTTTAAAACTAAAAGTAGTTTATTAAGCATTCTTTTTTTAATGTTTCATTTATTGGATTTTTTTAAAAGGCCATCTATATATGATTAGTCAGACATATACTCCTTTCATCATCCGAGAGAGATTTTTTTTCATAAGACATCCCAAAACAGGCCTTGTCTATAGTGCCAATTCTTCTTTTGAATTTTTGCTGATGGTTGCCCATCCGCAGTTTGAAAATGCTCAGGAGTGAACAACGAGGAGAAACAGTTAATGCATTTTGCAACTTGCTGCTGCTTTATTGCTAGCAGCTGAACCACTTGGGGTGGTTTTCCCCTCCCCTCCCTCTTTTGTTACTGATCTCTTGCCATATTGTGCATACAATCCCCTAACTACATTAGCTCATTTCTACTCTGGCCTTCAAGATTAGCTCATCTGGGTTATGTACTTTGGTGTGTAGGTGTTGAGTGTTAAAATATAACTTAACTTTTGAAATTGCATTCTAAACAATAAGAATTAAGTTTGATCTTTTCTTGTTTTCCATGATACTGTACTCCAGAAAAACAAGAACTATAATTCATGCTTCACCAAAGAGAGAGCTGGAAGGCTTCGGGGTTTTCTAACGCCTCCACAGTTACCACCACCCTCTGATCCACACCCCAATTAAGCGCTTCACGTTTTGGAATGTTTCTTTTACCGTAAAATGGTTGTTTGTAAAAAAAAAAAAGAAAGACTTTGGTCTTACTTTCTGGATAAGCAGGAAGCAAGAGATAAAGATGAAAATAGCAAAATTACAACAACAACAACAACAATAACAACAACAACAACAACAACAACAATAATAATCCTTATGCATATATGGGGGGGAAATGAGAGGGTAACAAGAAAGCATATTCACTTATGACCATTAAACCATTATGACCGTCAGTAGTTGCACCAAAGCAAAAACAGGGTTTTCACTCTGTTCCCAGATATTGTGTTGTGTTGTGTGTTGTGTTTGGTTCTGTTTTGTTTTTTTGTTCAATCAATCTGCTTCCTTCATAGAATTTTCCAGAGAGAAAATTTGTATGGGACTATGTTTAAACATTGTTTTCTTCTAAACATATCATCGCGGCAGCAAGAATCACCTATGCTCAACATTGGAAAGATGGTAAAACTCTCTTTGAAAATGTATTGATTGAGAAAATATATAGGCGTGCAGAAATGGATAAATTGACAATAGAATTAAAAGAACAAAATGAGTTGATTTATTATAAAGTTTGGACTAAATAGTACAACTGGACAAAAAGAAAAAGAGAAAGACTGTGAGACTGGGTGGAAAAAAGACCAAGAAATGAGATAATGAAAACATACAAAGTATTGTAAATAGATATGTAAATAACATATCAGATTTGGGTATAGATCTGTGTAAAAATGATATGATGTTTAAAGACAAAAAAACAATTAAAATGCGCAAGAAAAAGAAAAAACATTATTTTTTTCTAAAACCCTCATGTTGTGGCCATTTAACATAAATTCTCAATGAAAAATAGGTGCCTAGTTTGAGTAGCCATCTACAGTTATATCTTATGTAAAAACTCTACATTAGTTTTCATTTAGCTGCAATCACTCTGTAAAGAAAAGCATATTTAATCAAATAGAGATTTCACACAGCAGGGAAGAGGGGTTGGGGAAGAAGAGGGAAGGAGAGGGGGGATAAGGATAAGATAATCATATTCTTGGGGATCTTTTTAAACAGCAGAGATAGGAGCTACTGCACAAGAAGAAATCATCCCCAACTGTCTCCATCTCTATTGCGCTACTGGAAGACTACATTGTATTAAATAATTATCCATCAGCAGCAAAACTGCTGCTATACTTGGTCAGCGAAAGAGAATTCTAAGAATGGTGTGAAGAAATAATTCCCCCCTGCTACCTGGGGATCACGTATGTAGAGAACCCTGCATGACAAGTGGTTTAATTTTCTTCAAAAGTCTTTGTTTTCTTTGATTTCTATGGTTTTGCAAGCTTGGGATGGTCCATGTCACATGGCATCTGATAGCCTTCCTGCTATCACAACACTAGTAGATGGATCATTAAGTAGCAGAGGGAGCCTGTCCTGTCTTTTATATGTTAGCATGGACCTTGCAACATTTAATAAAGCCACTGAAAGTATATCGAGCCATTATAGTCAATATCAATTTCTATCAAGACTCTTACTATTCATAAAAAAAAGCTAGGCGTAGCCTTTGCAATATCAAGTAGTTTGTGCTTACAAGGAATATATAATTGGTACACTTAATCTAAAAGTTTAAGGTGACTATAGCTTGATAAGAAGATTCCTATGGGTTTTCAGCTTTCTTGGGTTCTATGCCATAATGGACGGCCAAAATTTTTACTGCCACACTGTGGGTGTGGTTTAATGGTCATGTGACTGGGTAGGAATGGCTTGCTGGCTGTGTGATCAGGTGGGAGTGGCTTGAACGATTATCATCATTCAAATGAACTGTTAAATCCTCGACTTACAACCTTACCAGTGTCACTCGCTGGGGTGACAATTTGCTTCTGCTTCCTGGGTCGCTCCCCCACCTCAGGCTAGGTAGCTAGGCAAACAGGTGCTGTCAGAAGCATAAATGCTACCAGTGCTGCTTCCACTCACACCTTCTGCTTGCATCTCAGGTGGGAGGTGGCCGCATGAGGCTGGAGGGGAGCTGGGCAGGAGAGAGGGAAGCTCGTCTGAGGCCAGGAAGGAAGGAAGAGGAAAAAAGCAAGGAGCACAGACGCAGCATCAGAAGCAGGGGGAAAAAAGGAGAGCCGAGCCGAGACCAGTAATCCAGGAAGTGACTGCCGCCCATCAGCTGGAGTTGTGCACGCATCTTCATTTCCATGGGTGGAACTGTGTTCCACCTCGTTCTGCCTGCTGCCCACCCCTGGTTCTATGGGTATGATCATTTTATCTTTCAAGATTTGACAGTCCTAGAAATTAGGGACAGATTCTAGATTGTTGTTTGAAATGAATGGGGGGAAAAGATTGCTTACTTGATGAACAATCATCGATTACTCAATTCTTCTGGGGGTAAAAGATTATACTTGCAGCTTTTTAACCTATTTCTTTTTAAAGTTAATTAAACCCTTAGGGGTTATTGAAAATCATAATAATCCATTATTAAAGATACTTTGTGCTATTGCCTAAAGGCTGCTTGCCTCCTGTGTTGAAAGCGGATGCAAATTAAGATGGCATAAGTAATTGCTATCCAGATTACAATCCATTCCTCTGTTTTGGCAGTGGCATTGGCTAGGTGATCTGCATGAGTGGTGGTTACCAGAGCCCTCAAGGGCAAGAGGGAATTCCTAGTACAATGTGCACCAGCCAATTATAGTGCAAGCTTTCACATCAATCAGGAAATAATGCACAGAAAACAGACCACATAGGTTTGTTGTGCTAGCAGAAGACAAAAAATTCACTTCTGATGAGAAGGAGAAAAATGAATGAATTGCCTTTGTAGAAGATAGGAATGTGTTGAGGATGATATGTGTTCCTGTCCTTTAGAACAGTAAGCTTTCTAATGCAAGATATGCAGATGAGCCCTTGGAATTATTGTGACATGCTCTTAACCACTGGGAAGGGAAGCTAGTTTATTCCCACGATTCATGAGAGCAACCTAGAAACCTGAACAAACTTTTAGTTCCTTGCCTTTAGACTATATTTGTTTGTTTGCTTGTGTACATAATTTATATGGCTGCCCATCTCACAGTAATGGCTTTGGGTGGCATTCATTGATTAAAACACAAAAACCATGGCTACAACCTCCCAGCATCTAAGGATAAAACAACAGTCCCATTCATAGAGAAACACATCAACAGCAGCTGAGCTCACATAACCTCTGACCCAAATGCCTGGGGAAAGAGGTCTTCGATGCCTTTCAAAAAGTGAATAGGATCAGAACCGCCTGGATTTCTGGTATGCTGCACTGATAAAGTACAATCTCGGGGTCCAATAAATGACATTGTTTGATAGAAGGGACCCAAGCTCTCATCTAAAATTGCTCAGGTGATGAAGAAAATGGGAGAAAGCAGTCTAACAAACAAACTGGGTTTCTGTCATGTGGGGCTTTACATGTTAAACCAAGCTCAAAACTCTACTGGGAGCCAGTAAAACTCATTTAGCAGCAATATTGTTTGGGTGTAGTGAGAAATGCCAAAAGTTGCCTGTGCCACTGCTTTCTGGACCAGTTGCAGCTTGCCAACCTTCTTCAATGACAGCTTCAAGTAGATATTTTATAATAATTTAATATGGTCTCTATAGTCCAGGAGGAGCAGACCCTGGATTACACAGAGCATAGGAAATTGGAAGATGTCATTAATACTAATTCACTGAGAAAAGTGAAAGAGAGTGCCCCATGTTTCTTATCATATTTCCCTCTTCCCATCATCCCTCTAAAAGCATGACCTACCTCTTTCTCCATCAGCCATTCCATATTCCCTGAGGTTGATTCACCCCAACCCCAACATACTATCTTACTTATCAACTACACCATCAAAAGGCTGGCAATCAGTGTTGAAAATTCTTCTGCCTTGCTTGCACCCAGCCTCTCCTAGCTTACGCACCAGCTATCTAACCTCTGTTCCTACAAGAATACATCAAGCAGTTACCCATTTGACTCAATGTCATCTCCATCCATCCTGCAGATGGGAAACTTATGGGAGAAAGAGCCACAGCCTACAAGGTAAGTCTGACCTAGGATCCATCATTGCAATCCTTATTTTTCCACCCAGGAGATAATAATAATTATATCTGGAGAAATACTTCAGTTTACATTCGTAGAAGAATGAAAAATGCAAATGTTTAACAAAACCAATATTTAAAAGACGTCACTGCAGCAGTGAAATCGACTTACTTTCCCTACTGGTTTGGAAATGCACACTTGTGGGTATGCTTGTTCCATCTGTGCCACCGCACGGAACATGGTGATGTCCGGGTGGATGGGTGAAGCCTCACACTGCCACTATTGCCAACTTGAAAACATTTATTTTGTACAAGCAGCTGCTCCTATGTTGTAGGAATACATGCTACAGATAGTGTGTTCTACCTAGTTTTCAAAATAAAAGATTTTTTAAATCTGCTAGACTGAAATTATTAGGAAGTATTGTAGAATTTTAATGATATCTTATAAACTATGAGATTTGATTAACAATTTTCGTCTTTGTTATGGTGAAACTTTAATATGAATTGTATTTTAAATATAAATACTAAGAATAATAATGCAAAATATATCTATATTGAGAATTGGTGTGTTACATCAGTTTATGTCAAGATTCCTTCCAACCCCCACATGATGTCCATATAATCCCAAAATATAGAATTCTTTCTTCTTTAGAATCAAATTTTTTATTGGTCAAGTGTGAATGGACACAAAAGTACATAAATTTGTATGTACACTGAGTATGTAAGCTCTCAGTATACATACAAACAACAAATTGATAAGTCATAGATCATAAATCATAAGATACAACCATAATCAATCTAAACAACAAGTGATAAATCATAAAATACCAATAGGAAAAGTCAGTTGGAAAGTGAAAAGGTTAGAACATGACAAGAAACCCCCAAAACTTTACTCTTGGACTATCCACTATTGACCTGTCCCAATTCCTAAGAGGTCCATAAGGGTTGTGCATAAGTGCACCAGCGTGCCTTCCGTCCCCTGTCCTTAATGTTCTTCATTTTTACTAGTTGCATGTATTTGAATATTATTATTTCTAATACTCTTTTTCAATTTTTTGACTTTTACTAGTATCGTATCTTAATATTATCATATTTTATCATATCTTCACTTGACAAAACAAACAAATAAATAAAATAAAATAAAAAATAAATAAATAGAATAGAATAGAATTCTTTGTTGGCCAAGTGTGATTGCACACACAAGGAATTTGTCTTCGGTGCATATCCTCTCAGTGTACATAAAAGAAAATGATACATTTGTCAAGAATCATGAGGTACAACACTTAATGACTATCATAGGGGTCAAATAAGCAATGAGGAGACAGTCAATATTAATAAAAATATTTTAATTAATAATTTTTTATTTAATTAATAAAATACAGTCATAAGTGGGAGGAAATGGGTGATAGGAATGATGAGAAAAAACTAATTAATAATAATGCAGACTTAGTAAATAGTTTGATAGTGTTGAGGGAATTATTTGTTTAGCAGAGTGATGGTGTTCGGGGAAAAACTGTTCTTATGTCTAGTTGTCTTGCTGTGCAGTGCTCTGTAGCAACATTTTGAGGGTGGGAATTGAAACAGTTTATGTCCAGGATGCAAGGGGTCATTACTGCCCTCTTTTTGACTCGATGAGATGATGACAAGGATAATAGCACTACGGCATACTATATGGGTAGATTTCTTTAGGCATAAGATAGTGCTGTGAGAGTTAGATGTCTAAAAAAGAATGATGGTATGGGAAAAGAAACTATCTTTGTGTCTAGTTGTTTTGGCATGCAATGTTCTATAGCAATGTCTTGAGGGGAGATGTTGAAACAGTTTATATCCATGGTGTGATCTGTAGATATTTTCTCAGTCCTCTTTCTGGTTCATGCAGTATCCAGATCCTCAATGGAAGGCAGGCTGGTTGCAATTGTTTTTTCTGTATATGTTTGAATCCCATCCACATCTTGACCGATTTTGGAATTGTCACACAAAATCTTATACAGTTTTAGGTGCAAGGTTTTAAATGATGAGATCGTTGAGATTCCACAAGTTTTGGCAAAGTCACAAAGCTCTGGCCCTATATATTTAAATGTTTATTTTATTTTTCAGTCTGTCTGCTAGCCACTGAGGTCAAACATTATTATGTTACACGTGTGTCTGAAAAGGATGTTCACATCTCTTATACAAAGATGTATAACATGGTATCTTGGCAAGGAATCATGCCTGGCTTTTCCTTCAGAGCATACAAAGTGGGCCATAATCAGTTCATCTGTATTTCAAAATTGATCTCTGAACTACTGAATAGAAAAGGGGTGTCGAACTCACAATGAGACATCATCATGTGACATATCATGACTTTTCCCCCCTTCACTAAAACGGAGGTGAGCATGGCCTGTGTATGATACCTCCAGCCTGTGGACAGTGAGATTGACACCTCTGGAATAGAACAACCAACCAACAGGAAAACTGTAGCACAAATAATTCTGACACAATTCCTTTTATGTAGTGTTTAAGTACACAATGCCAGGTTATACTAATCATTTCCTCCCACAAATTATATGGATGTTTACAATATTGAGGGAAATCGTATTAGTAAACATTGCATTATGATTGCCAAATTCCTCCACAATTTGACTGATCAAAAATGGTGGGAAAATAAACTTAGAAATAAATCTAGAAACAGCTCTTAAGTGTCTAATAAAGTGACAGCAATCTATGAAAGCTGCCAAGCTTAGCCAATATCTTAGTTTTCAGGGTGTTACAAGATTTCCTTTTTCCTGATCAAACTCTTTTGGAAATATATTCTGTTTAGCCTCCTTTCTTCTGTGATGAGTAACTATGAAATAAAGTGTTTTCTGACTGAAAATAATGCATGTGCTGATTTGTGGGGAGAGATGTTGGGCTTTAATTTTTGTTTTAAAAAAGTGGGATTCACTGGTAATTCATTACTGCTAATTTAGCTTTGTCACATTCATCACAAGTTCAATGGCTAGAAATACTATTTTATCCTTTTCGAAAATCTTCACAGCAGTATTGGGAGGGAAACCCCTCTGGAATAAAGAAAGTACATTCCCCTTTGCACAGAAGGACATGATGTGGAATTAACACTAATTTATAGGGATTTTGTGAGCAATCTTTGTGGAAGCCCTTTCAAAAGAACCCAGAGGTTGTTCACTGTGGTAGTTCACAAAGTTTGCATCACTGTGAAAGAATGCTGGAACTGGCTGCTTCTGTTTAAGCATTGCATGCCAGTCGTGCCAGAAGAGATAACCTTCTGTTCGGAAGAATCGGGACATTTTGGTTAATACCTGATTTGGAAAATCCCAGGCTTTCCAGCTACTTACCCAGTGCTGACCTCAACAAGAATTTGTCAGGCATATGTCAAGCACAATATTGTCCCTTTGCTGGCTTGAATGGAGCAAACAAGCCGTTGCTTTTCACAGATCCTGGTGAATAGGAGCAAACAGCCTTAAGTTAAACAAGCAACTGTCAAGCACCTTCATGTAATGTAATTCTCAGAATGCAATGCAGTGCAGTGTCCCAATGTCCCAATGTAGCAAAGGAGAAACCTGTAGTCACCCAGCTTTGTTTTTGACACATTGGGACTACAGTTCTCTGCGCAATTACCTGAGATAAAATCTTTGGAGGCCAAGGAATTATTTCCTGGATTTTTTTTTGAGAGAGATAATTATTTATTTATTTATTTATTTATTTATTTATTTATTAGATTTGTATGCCGCCCCTCTCCGTAGACTCGGGGCGGCTAACAACAGTAAAAAACAATATAAACAAATCTAATATTAAAAGTAGTTTAAAACCCCCAATTTAAGAAACCAATCATACATACAAACATACCATGCATAAATTTTGTAAGCCTAGGGGAAGGGAATATCTCAATTCCCCCATGCCTGATGACAGAGGTGGGTTTTAAGGAGCTTATGAAAGGCAAGGAGGGTGGGGGCAACTCGGATATCTGAGGGGAGTTGGTTCCAGAGGGTCGGGGCCTCCACAGAGAAGGCTCTTCCCCTGGGTCCCGCCATACAACATTGTTTAGTCGACGGGACCCGGAGAAGGCCAACTCTGTGGGACCTAACCGGTCGCTGGGATTCGTGCAGCAGAAGACGGTCCCGGAGATATTCTGGCCCAATGCCATGAAGGGCTTCAGAGGTCATAACCAACACTTTGAATTGTGACCAGAAACCGATCGGCAACCAATGCAGACTACGAAGTGTTGGTGTAACATGGGCGTATTTAGGGAAGCCCATGATTGCTCTTGCAGCTGCATTCTGCACGATCTGAAGTTTCCGAACAGTTTTCAAAGGTAGCCCCATGTAGAGAGCATTACAGTAGTCAAGCCTCGAGGTGATGAGGGCATGAGTGACTGTGAGCATTGAGTCCCGGTCCAAATAGGACTGCAACTGGTGCACCAGGCAAACTTGGGCAAACGCCTGCTTTACATTCTCAGAAAGAATTCTAATGAGCAGATGACTTCAAGGAATATAAATCCTTCCATTCTCCACCATTTGGCCAGAGCTGAAGAAACTTTTTGAATGAAAAGCAAAACATCCTCAAGGGAAAAAACCAAAAGCAAAGTCCAGTTATCTTTTGAAAAAGCACTTCTGGATCAACCATGACCTGGTGGACTGAAACACAGACATTTCTCCACAGGCATTTGCTGGGGCAAGAAAAGAGGAAGGTTCTTCCAAGATGGCGATTTAGGCAAATGTTTAGATGGAGAGTGGGGATCCAGGTTTGAAGAAAAACATTAAAAACATTGGAATCCTGGTGTTACAGTTACCAGAGTTACAATTCCATTAGTTAGACAAACTTAAAGTACCATTTAACATATTTAATAATATCCAGAACCAACAAGCAAAGAGAGACCGTCCAGCCACGAGGAATCTCAACCACAAGGCAACCGAAACCTACCTGACAAAGGCAAGACAGAAAAGTATCTTCAAAGCCATCAACCATCTCCGTAAAGATCCTGCGTGAAAGCCAAAAGCAACAGGACTCCGGAAGTTCAACTGACCGTAAGTGATTGATCCCTATTGCCCTTAGAATCCCACAGAACCCCAATCAACACCAGCATACCCCAGGACCACCAGCCCCAGCAAATCAACCCCAAGTTGCCAAGATCGGAGACCCCTGCTATATGTTATATATGAATGCCACATCCCCTTTCTGAGTTATCAAGAATGCAAAAGCTTCCATGCTGACAGCTTAATGATTATTTATATATGAATGCCACATCCCCTTTCTGAGTTATCAAGAATGCAAAAGCTTCCATGCTGACAGCTTAATGATTATTAAGCACTTGCATTTCATTTCTTGTATATATCTCATTTGTAATGTTCTTATCTTAATTTAATCTGAGTTCCCACAGTCTAAGATGACTTCTGTGGAAGTTATATTTTTCAGAACAGAAAGATTACTGTATCTAAATTAATCACACAACCTATTCCACAAATTGCCATTGTTTCTTAGGAAATAATGCTGTATATTCATAACTCATTGAAATTCTGTGATGCTAGAAATTAATTAGCATTATGCTCAGTAAAGTCATTATCCAAGAGAAAAACAAGGCTAAAGCAGGAAGTTCCTGTCCTAGTGTCCCTTTTTATACTTTTCCAACCAAACTAGAAAGGGGAGGGGGAATGTAAAAGCCCTGAATACTGTTTGCCTGTCATTCTGTCTGTTGTGTCTCTGTTAACACAATGATGGTATGAAGCCAAAACAAAAAAAACCCCATTAAAATAGGATTTGGGTGGGAAAAGGAAGAAACCATAAAAAGAAAAATTAAATTTAAAAATGGGCTGTATCTGGTTGTCATCTCTAAAGACAATATTCCAAGAAGCAAAATATATTCCAATGCTTGTCTATAGCAAAAGTTTTCTTCCTGCATGGACATTATCACCCTGTTTTTGTAAAACAAAAAAATCATGTTAGTGATTTATATTAATTTTATCGATGTATCAAGCCCGTTTGATAAACAGGGTTTGTGCCTCCATCTCTGTGAGGGAAAATTGTAATCTCAATAATTCTGGCAAACATCAGGTGAGGAATTGAGGTTTTAGGCAAAGATTTAGACTATGTGCCTACTTCTTAAAAAAGCTTCCCACTCTGTTCGCAGAACCTCTAAGCATAATCTTTGAAAATTCCTTCAGGACCAGCTCCTTGCCCAATCTATGATCACTAGCCACAGTCATCCCTATCTTCAAAAAGAGAGACCTCAGCCAAGTTGAAAATTACAGACCAATTTCTTTATGTTGCATCATCTGCAAAGTCAATCATTAACCTAGTCCAGTGTTGGTGAAGCTATGGCACAGGTGCCACGGGTGGCACATGGAACCATATCTGCTGGCACATGAGCCGTCGCCCTAGCTCAGCTCCAACATGCATTTATGTGCTGGCTAGCTGATTTTTAGTTCACAAAAAGGCTCTGGGAGAGCTTTTTTGGCTTCCTGAGAGCCTCGGAGGGGGAGGGCATTTTTACCCTCTCCTGGTTCCAGGGAAGCCTTTGGAGCCTGGGGAGGGTAAAATACGAGACTACTGGGCCCACCAGAAGTTGAGAAATAGGCCTTTCCAGCCTCCAGAGGGCTTCTGGGGGGCGGGAGAAGTGGTTTTCGCCCTCCCCAGGCATTGAATTATGGGTGCGGGCACTCGCATATCTACAATAGCACAAGTGCACCCTTTTTCGGCACCCGAGGAAAAAAAGGTTCGCCATCACTTACCTAGTCTAATGATTAGACTCAATCATTAACCCATCCATTACCCTTCATTCAGGACAAACAACCTACTTTCTAACAAACACTTTGGTTTCAGAAAAAAAAATATTCTGCAATCTGCAACTCCTACACTGCAAAAACATATGGACTACACAACTCGATCAGGACAAAGCAATAGACGCAATTTACATATACTTCAGCAAAGTCTTTGATTCAGTGGTACACAACAAACTACTACTAAAATATTATGGCATTTTGGAATCCTGCATAAATGGATAACTGCGTTCCTGTCAAACAGGCAACAAGTGGTCAAAAGAAGGAGCCTTCTATCAAATCCTGAACCTGTAAACAGTAGGATCCCCCAAGGCAGCATTTTACGTCCAACACTCTTTAGACTTTATATAAATGACCTTTGCGGTCATATTAAAAGCAACTCTGTTTGAAGATTAAGGAATAACTAAACAACTAAACATATTATAAAGAAGTAAATAGCTACAAATTTGTAAATAGTAAGAAATATAAGTATATGTTTCTTTGTATGACATGATTTGCAAAAGTTTTTCTCCGGAAACTTCTGATAAGAGCAGAGTGGTAATAGCTCCTATATTTTGTTGTATGTTTGTCATTTTTTATATCTTGGTGTCTTGTTCTGTTTTAATAAAAACAAAACCCAAATAATAAAAGCAACTCTGTTCTCTTTGCTGATGAGATAAAACTATTCAACACCACCAACAATGCTGCTACCTTTCAAAAAGACCTTGACGATGTGTTAGAATGGTCAAACAAGTGAAAACGTCAAATCTTAACCAATAAATGCTCTGTCTTACACATTGGCAAAAAAAAATCAAAACATAAATTACAAGTTGGATGGACTTGACATTGTAGATGACCCTCACTCTGTTAAGGACCTTGGAGTACTCATCTCTAATGATATAAGTGCCAGAGCCCACTGTAACAACATTGCCAAAAAGGCATTAAGAATTGCTAACCTAATTTTGTGTACGACGTAGCTTCTTCTCTGGCAATATTGTACTTCCAACTACAGCGTACAAACTATTTGCTAGACCAATTTCCCAATGCAGCTCATCTTTCAGAAACCCTCACGACATATCAGACATTAATACAATTGAGAAGATACAGAGATATTTCACAAGAAGTCCTCTACTCTCCGTTTGCAAAAGAATACCTTATGCAAACAGAGTTGACAGAGTTTGGGCTTAGACAATTTAAAAATACGTCACCTTCGGTCTGACCTAAGTGTAGCACATAAAATTATCCACCACAATGCCCTATCTGTCAATGATTACTTCAGTTTCAATCACATTAATACACGAGCACACAATAGATACAAACTTAAGGTAAATTGCTCCAAACTGGATTGCAGAAAATATGACTTCACCAACAGAGTAGTCAATGTCTGGAATATACTACCTTCCCCAAACCCCCAAAACTTTAAACTGACTGTCTACTGTTGACCTCCCCCCATTCCTAAGAGGTCTATAAGGGCCATATGTGCATACTGTCCCTGTCCTAATGTCTCCATGTATCATGTTTATACAACAACAACAACAACTATTATTATTGTTGTTGTTATTATTATTATTATTATTATTATTATTTCAATAATACAACACAGCAAGACATCACTATGCTGGATTTCGTATTTCATCACCAGTCGGGCGCTTCCCAAGCACCTAGGACTGTGTGATGTAGCAGCGAATTATGTGTGCCGATCCCAGTAAAGCGGCCTTTTGGAATTGACAGATGGAGATTTTGTCAACTCTGATGGTTTTCAAATGTTTGCTGAAATCCTTTGGCACTGTGCCCAGCATACCAAGGACCACTGGTACAACTTTCACTAGCTTATACCCAGGGATGGGCTATTGCCCGGATGTGGGGGGAATGCAGTGGGGTAGCGAAAATGAAGCTCTACTCCAGAGCACCAAATTTGCACTGAAAGAGGTTGAGAGAAAATGCAGGACGTCCTGCATAAGCGACGCCCACAGTGTGGTAGTAAAAATTTTGGTAGCCCTTCACTACTTATACCAGAGTCATTGCAGCTCAATTTTCAGATCTTTGTATTTTGCAAATTTCTCTAGCTGCTTCTCCTCGATTCTGCTGTGATTGCAATGTCGATGATCCATACTTTCTTTTTCTCCACAATCATGATGTCTGATATATTATGTTATGGATAGCTAAGTACAATTCCAAAGTGTAATGGCTGTATTTATTTTAATTGTTTAACCAATGTAACAGTTGCCCATCACACTGTTAATATTCTTTCTTAAATGGATATATTGTTCTTCAAAAGCAGTGATACTACATTTTACAAGGAAAGCTGAAATACAAAATGCAACTTTCAATTTGTTTAGAAAATGTTAAACCCCTGAGTTAAAACAAATCTCTATGCAACCCAAACTTCTCAAGAGCTGATTTTTCAAACACATTTATGAATGGGAAAAATCCAAGCCGGGGCAAAGGGGATGTTTACAGCCAGCTAGGAAAGGGAGAGAGGTATTTATGAATAATAAAGAGCTGTATCAGGGAGAAAGTCAAAAGGAATCGAAGGTTCACTGATCATTTGGACTAACAAGCTATTCACCAAATACACAAAGAAGACAGAATCCCTCAATGCCTACTTTGTCCCAAGACAAACTATGACTAGATATTAACAAGCAAGATAACTGGGTCGCTGGGTAAGAAGAATGTAGTAGACATACAAAAACGTCTCTTCACTAAAGCAATTGAAAAAGGACTACACACAGTCCATCAGAAGCATCACAAAAGATCAGACAATCCTCCTCATGTGAGTGATTTCTATCTCATTGGCCACCCATTTACTACAGGATCATCATCTGGAAGAAAGAGAAAACATACCTACTGTTCTGTCGAGCTCTCTGGTAGAATCCTCCTGAAAATTCACAGATACAAATTTCAGACACACACACGTTTGAAAATTCAAAACAATGTTCTTTATACCGAACATTCAAATAAACTAAGCACTCTTTTTGTATAGCAAAGATCACTCATCTCCAAACAAACTGGTAATTTGTACAAGTCCCTTATCAGTTTTGAGATACTTAGCTTGCAGCTGTAAGACAATTCACAGTCCTTCTTCTTTCACAAAGTGAAACACACTTTGCTCTGGTTTAGTTTCAAAGCGGGGAAAAATCAGCACACAAAGGTCGAAGTCAGCAAGGCAGGCATGAAACACAACGATCAGATAATCCTCCACAATGGCCAAACCCACAGGCTGCTATTTATAGCAGCCTCACTAATTACCACAGCCCCACCCAACCACAGGTGGCCTCATTTTCTTGGATAATAATATCTCAGTTGTTGCTGCCTATGCATCACTTTCCACATGCGTGGCTGTATCATTAACTCTTGTTCCAAATCCAAGGAGGAGCTAGATAATTGATCTCTTTCTGAGCTGTCTGCCACACTCTCCTCCTCCCTGTCACTCATGTCTTCTTGGTCAGAGGAGCCTTCATCAACAGATTCCACCGAGAGCAAAACAGGCCTGCGGTATGTGGATGTCTCCCCCACATCCACAGTCCAGGAGCCAGGCCAGAGCCAGGCCAGAGCCAGGCCAGAGCTAACCACAACACCTACTATCTGTCATTCACTTGAGATTGTCATTCTTACTCTTACATTTTCATACAAGCCTTTCTGGAAGGTGACACTGGGAGCTGTAGACATCTGAAAGTCACCACATACGTTGGAGTTAACTATTTTAAGAAAATTAAGATGGACATGTCCTCCCTCCCTCCCTTCCTTCTTTTTCTCTTGAATGTTCAAAGTAGTGAACACTGTGAGTTTTCCCCAGGGGTGGGTTCTAACTTACCTCGCCATTGGTTTGCTTCTTCCCACGCTACGTGACCACACTGCACAAGCATGTGCACAGTTAGCACACACACATGCACGCATGCACAGTGCTGAGAACTCCACTTCTGCACATGCGCAGAAGCAAACAAATAGCAAAAAAAAAAAAAGATGGCGGCTGGAAGGGCCATGGTAAGGCCAACAGCCATGGTAAGGTCATCTATGATCACATTAACCAACATGTCTAAAGGCAGGAACATGTTGGTTAATGTGACCAGAGGTGACCTTACCATGGCCATTGGAGAGTTTAGGAGACGCTGCAACCACAAGAAAGAAAGGACATTATTTCTCCAAATGTGTTGATGTTATATTTGTGGTAAAAACAAAAACAAAAAGATGGTGATGACCACGAACCAGCACTGACATAACCGGATCCATGACATCACCATTACTGATTCTGATCAACTCTGATTTTCCCTCATTTTAGATCCCAAAGGTCAATTTTTTAAAAGAACAAAGTTACCTAGCTGCCTCCATTGTTGATAGATGATTTGAATGTGAATCTCCTGGATTTAACAAGCACACATTACACTGGGAAACGAAAAAGAAAAGCATCAATCTCACTAAGCTCTGGCTCCTCCCCCAGAATCAGCGCTCCATGTTTTGGAGTGAGGAGCAGAACTCCAAGAACAGACAAGATCTAGGATGTGGCAAACAGAGGCATCAGGACTAGGGAATGCATTGAGGAAATAAGCACCAATTCTGCTGGGCCTTCATTCAGAATAGAGGTTTCTTGCCCATTTCTCCCTCCTCTCCTTTCAGTCTGGAAAATTTTTGCATGAATGGAAAGCATAATCTCCCCCTCCCCCCAAAAAAAATTAAGAGGAAAAAAGTTGAGGAAAAAAGCCAGAATCGCAAGTAGAAATAGTAAATGATAGAATGAGTGAGTGAGGGAACAATTCAGGAGAGTGACGGGTTAAATACTTTTCTGGCTCTCCCTCAATTATTATATTTTGGCAGAAAAGCTCCAATAGAATATATTCCATTCAGTACACACCAATTTAAAGAATCAACAAAAGAAAGTGGGAGTACTTCCAGATTTTCCAAATGCAATTTCTATTTTTCATGAAGGGTGTTGCAGAGAGCAGATGGTTGAATGCATCAATTCCAAGTTCTCTGATTTTTTGCAAATTGATTAATTAACGAGGGTTTAAGAGAATTCTCACATATTTAAAAGCCTCCCGAGGATCATCTAAATTGTACCTTTCATTTTGTATACATAATACAAGAATAATTATTTGTTGCAATTTATGAAATAACTATTTGAAAATCACTTCAATTCATCAGTTAACAAACAAAAACTGTTAAAAAAAATCTTGGCATCTTCCTTTTCTCCCTTCCCCTTGTTTTTCCTCTTAATCTTGTTTTCATATTTTCATGCATTCTTTCTGGGCTGAACTTGAACTAAGAAGCTCTTTTAATTTGACTGGTGTAAACAGATTGCTGCAAGGACCAAAAATATTTTTCCCCTTTCCTGGTGGGTGGCATTGCTGATTGGGTGAAATGATATATTTTTCTTATTCTGCTTTTTCTGATAGAGGTTTGAATGGATCCATATAGAAGTGTAGATATAGAACTGACAAAGACCTGAAAGAAACATAATCTAGTCTTCTCCAATGCTGGCACAATTGCGATTTTAACTGGAATGCTTGGATCCTTTCTCCATAATTATGAGACAATCTCTTCACAAGTATAAAGGTTATACTAACTGGATTCCACGCAAGTTCATTCCATATATCTTACTTCTGAATTTGGCTGTTCTATTTCTAAATTGGAACTTCCCCATGAGGAACTTTCATGTCCATGTTTATAAACATGCTATCTCAGATAGCATTTAAAATGATCCAAATAGCATGTTACCATCAAATTCATAACTATCAACACAACAAAACTGCTTGGGTGTGTTGCTGTTGTTTGAATATCTGGGAGGGGAAAGAATATGACAAAAGAAAACAGAATAAGGAAATTGTGCCTTCTTCAATTGAATTTATTTTATTTAAATGAACACTACTTGAATGAATGAATAAATGAATAAAGACTGAACAGGAGAAGACAGCAATTAAATTCTATATTTGCTGCTCACGCCAATCCTTCTCAGATTCACGCTGAAGGCACTTCAGAAAAACTTAGAAATAATCACTGTAAGCCATTTCTTCATTTGGGGGAAGACTCTAACTAACAATAGAATTTGTTGTGTTGGTGCTCTGAAGGCATCCCCAAAGCCAGTTTTTCCTTATTTCTGGTTTGTTGGTTTTAAATTGGGGAGCTGCTGATAAAGTTTTATATAGAAATTATTGAGTCTGTTATTTGTACATGCAAAACTGTCTAGTTTGGTACAGCAACCATATAAGTATAGACTCTATTGGATAGTTAACATTTCATAAAAATAATAGCAACCAGTCTGCCTTCCATAGAAGACCTGTATATTGCACATGTTAGAAGGGCGGAGAAGATATCTGCAGACTTGTCACATCCCAGACATAGTTTCAACTCCTCCCCTCAGGATGGCACTATAGGGCACTGAATGGCAAGACAACTAGGCACAGGGTCAGTTTCTTCCCTCAAGCCATCATTCTGCTGAAAACCTAATTCTCACAGCTGACAAAATAGTGACTACTAAGCTTGTTTTTTGTTTGTTTGTTTGTTTGATGTGTACACATATTAACTCATAGGGTGTGGCTCAGGAATGAGCTCCTCGTGATTCAGACCGGATCGGCTGAACCTGTAGCGACCAACTGGTGACATCGTGGATATTTTACAAAGAACCATTAACACTAGACAGAAAGGACCACTATTATTCATGAACCTTTCATCAGTCCAGATAAACAAACTTTGGATCCTCAAGTATTACCCTTTGCAAATGGACTCAGTTAAAACCAGTAGCAGGTTCCTACTGCTACGGAGGAGGATGCCGCACTGGTAGTAAAGCTGGAGCTGCGAGTACAGCTTCGGGTCTCTGGCGTACGTGTGTGTGCGTGCATCCCAGCGAGATTTTGTTTCTGCACATGCAGAATTCTGGGAGTTGAAGTCCAAATATCTTCAAGTTGCCAAGGTTGGGAAACACTGGCCTAGGGGGCATGCATGCGCTTGAACATGTACTTCTGGTTTCTGGGACACACATGCGTGCCAGCCATTGTCATCCACCAATCCATCATCTGCCACCAATCAGCTGGCCAGCGAGCATGCTCATGCCGGAAAATAGAAGACCAGCTCTTCCAGTTTCCAGCACTGCTACACGCAAAAAAGGCCAGCTGATCATCATGTGCACCAGAAACCCGGAAGAGGAATGGATTAAGATTATGATTTTAAAAACGTCATAGAGGTAAGAATGTTGAACATGCTGTCAATAAAAAGCAGAACTTTGATACTTATTTCAGGTCTTCCACCAACTCTGAATTATATCAAAATCTATCTATCTATCTATCTATCTATCTATCTATCTATCTATCCAATTTTTATGCCGCCCTTCTCCTTAGGCTTACAACATGGATCTCATCTATATCTCAATGGATCAAATTCAGTTTTGCTCAGTTTTCTTTTCCAATCAAATTCCATTTGTTTTCATGTTTTCACATTAATATTTCCACAGGCTGCACACCCTGGGTTAGTGAAAATCAGAATTATTATAATTTATTTTTTTTTGCAATATATACATACATTTGTATTACATTGTGGACTATAAACTGCATTGCAAAATTTAAGAAAAAATTGGATGTTTGTTGTTTCAATTTTCTAATAGGCTTAGTTAAGTAGGATTACTTTAAGATATAACCATTTACCCTTCTGTAGAGAAGCAGATAATCAAAACCTATTGAGATCAAGGATTTTAAATCTGCCTCTCTGTCCATAAACCAGGGCAGAGATTTCAAAATTAGTTGCAAACTTTATTTATTTATTTATTTTGTCATACAAATATAGCATTGTATTGTAGTATGTTTAACATAATATATCTATAAGATAGAAAAGATAAAAAAAGACATTAGGACAGGAACGGTAGGCACTAAGGTCCATTTATGCACACCCCTTACAGACCTCTTAGAAAAGGGGAGAGGTCTATTGTAGTTAATGTAAGGTTGAAGATTTTGGGATTGGGGAATAAACAACAGAGTCCGGTAGTGAATTCCAGGCGTTGACCACTCTATTGCTGACATTGTATTTTCTGCAGTCAAATTTGGAGTGATTTACATTTTGTTTGTATCAATTGAATGCTCTTGTGTTGTTGTTGTTAAAGGTGAAGTAGTCGCCAACAGGGAGTACATTGTGATGTATTATTTTATGAACAACAGTTAAATCAGTTCGGAGGCGCCGTAGCTGTAAATTTTCTAAACATAGTAATTGAAGTCTGGAGGAGTAAGGTAATTTGTTGCATGAGGAGGAGAGTATAGTCTACTTAGTACCCTATATAGCTCATGATTTTCAAAAGGACATGATAATGAAGTAATCTCACTACTTGCTTAGAATAGTTTCTATTGTTTGTACTACACATTATTCTGCAATTACAACAACAGCAAAAAGAATACAGAGGAAAATACATTCCTTTGCTGCCATATCTATAACCTCGATAGCATCATTTCTCTTAGAATCATTATGGATAAAAGAATTAATTAGCCTTTGGGTCCATAATAAAGAATAACTGGATTTCAGGAATAGTGGGATACAAAGATCATAAAAAAAGAAAAAACACACAGATTTCCTTTCTTCAGAGAAGAAATACAAACTAGTCATCTGCTCTGGCAATGCAAGAATCAACAGCAGACCCTTTGTCTTAAACTTCCAACACTGGGTCTCTGGAGCCATCATTTCTGAATCATCCCTGGAAAACATAAAAACCAAAAGGTTGATAAAATGATGACTCACTGCTTCCTCAGGAGCTCAGAGAACTTCTGCTGACCTTTTTTAAAACTAAAGTTGTAGCCTCCTTGGGGAGTCTTTGAAAGGAAAGACCTTTACCGGCCCAACTAAAATAGGATTGTGCTGTTAAGTATGTGTGTTATTTTAATCTGGTGCATTGTGTTATTGTTATTATTTCAAGCCAGTGGTGTGTAAAAAGATTTATAGGAATTCTCTAAT
This sequence comes from Erythrolamprus reginae, assembly GCF_031021105.1. NCBI lineage: Eukaryota > Metazoa > Chordata > Lepidosauria > Squamata > Dipsadidae > Erythrolamprus > Erythrolamprus reginae. The sequence goes on along the minus strand of NC_091950.1, from coordinate 361,497,834 downwards.
GAAAGACAACCCCCCCCTACGCACACACACTTTATCCTGTGAATTGAAGGCCTTCATTCTTCAATGAGGAAAAAAAATTAACACTCTGAATCATCCTAAATGCAGTGATATTGATGAGTAGTTATTTAAAACAAGATGAAATTTTCTCTTTTCAAGTGCTTCAGTTTCTAATTGCAGTATATTAAGGCAATGTTCCTCAGCCTTGGCAACTTTAAGTTGTGTGCTGGCTGGGGAATTCTGGGAATTGAAGTCCACACCACTTAAAGTTGCCAAAGTTCAGAAACACAGTGTCAGGCCAAAGCCGTCGTTTGATTTGGAGGCTTTGGCCTGCCACATATTATGCATTAGACTGTATTCGTGCTGTGGGAATTTGGGAGTAATTTGCCTGAGGGGAGTAGAAATGTAGCCATAACAAATTCCTTCTAGATTCTTAAGGTCATCCTTTATTTGACAACTGCCCGGAAGTTGATGGAGTAATGGACACTTTGGCATGAAGGATTCTGGTCAACATGATGAACTTGTGGGAGTGGGAACAATGGAATGAACTTTAAACTGTGTGAAGAAACTCTGGTAACCTTAGATTTGGGTTTCTCACAGATGTGCCAATATGACTCTGCTAATAAATTGGAACTTTGAGGAAAGCTATGCCTCAAACTCTGATTTAATTTCAGACGCTATTTGGAACCCTCTAAGGTAAGACACAATCTCTCAAGTGCAAATGGAAGGTCAGATCTACACAGGATGCATTTAGAGCTATTGGAAAATTTCTCCTCTTTGATAGGTCAAACAACTCCATTACGTTTGCTAATAATGATTGTAACCATTTGACCCTTTATTTGCATAAGATTATGATTTCAAATAGGGAGGAAACAACCCCTTTCGTATCCTTAATTTCACTACCAAAATTCAGCAGAGTGAAATATTCTGGGAGGGCACAAAGAAAGGAACTGGTGGGATGCATCCAAACCTCTCATTCTGCTGAGACTAAAGATTCATAGTTTGTTGAATTCAGCTAATGATTCTGTGTAAAAAAAAAAAGTACATAATTCCTCTCCAGAAAGATCTGTATGTTCTTTCTTATTCTCTCTTCCAGTTCAATGTCATCTCAAGCCTTCTTTTATTTAATTCATTTATTTAAAAGATTTATATAGCTGTCTATTTTACTTAGCATAATCCTGGGTGGCTCACAAACACTAATAAAAATTGAAAAAGCTCTTGGCACTCCCAAAGGCAACACACCTCTCCTACCCATAAACAACTTTCCTGGGCTCCAGCCACACACAACCCCAACATTTGTGGGGAAAACCTGATCTTCAAGGCATTTTAGGAGGCCTGGAAGGTTGGGGCTTGTCAGTTCTCAGGGAGATAGTTACTCCAAGTATATGCTAGGGAAGCACTCATCAGAAATTCAAAGGAAAATAAATAACCTTTTTTTTTATTACATTACAGGGAACCAAAATGGGGCTTCCATAGAAACGTATCCAATCTTTCCAGGAGGTTAGCAAAATACATCTCTATCACAGCCCAGATGAAAGGCCTCTGTAGTCCCTCCAGGTTATTAATGCCTAGACCCTGGCACCAAATGTCATTTGTGCTGCCTCCTAAGCCCTAGTACACACAGATGCTTTCTGAACCTTGCTGGATCACTTAGAATAGAGCTGCTGTGTATTGCTGCATTTTAATAACTTTCAAGAACTGTACACCTACGCTGAGGGATACAACTCTCCCATTTAGTTAGCATAAAAGGTGCTATCTTCAGTAAATGATTGAGAGATTAGCCAATTTTTTTAAAAAACCCTCATGCAAGTAAATAAACCTGCCTATCTTACTTTATTAGAACAGGCCTCGTTCTTATTGCTACCCAATATAAATATTTTTGTCAAAGGTGTGTGGGAAAGAAATCAGCTAAGGACAGTCCCAGGTTCAAATAAGGAGAATAGTTCTTCCGTCTTCCTTTTCTCAGTTATGCTTTTTCTAAAAAGATAAAGGTTACTTTCCAGTATTATTAAAAATATAGTGGTGGGTCGAAAATGGTAACTCTGCAGAGGCACAAGATCACGTAAAGATCTAATGTTAAGAAGTGGACATTGGAACATTTCCAGATTGTCTAGAAAGACATTAGTGTAATGAATTCAAGTGAGGTAAAAATCCCCTTTACAATGTGTGACAAACTTCAGGGGTTAATTCAATAGACTCATTGCATTTAAATTGTACCCATTTTTTTAAAAAAGTTGCACTGGCCATACTGGGAAAAGAAAGCAGTGGCCATTTTCCTTTCAAGTTACTTTCCCATGTAACATACACTTTCAAGGAAGTAAATCCTAATTAACACGAGTTTGTTTTCAAGAAAACACACATAAAGTACCAAGTATCTCAGAACTTGGCAAGAGATTTGTAAGTGCTAATTAGTTCCAAAACTAATGTAGCATGCCTGAAATTTTCCAGGCTTAAATGTAGGGCTGCATAAACTGAAGATTGAAAATCACATATACCTCTCAAAGATTTGGAATGCCCCCCCCCCCAAAGTCTTCAATGTTGGGTATATACAAGAATGACCAAATTATTAAATATTTGGGAAATATTCCTATTAGTTATAAAATTATGGGAACTAATCATACCAGTTAAGCCTTATTGATTTAGCTTTTGTCCTCTGCTTCCTACCTTACCAATTCAGCTAACCTGGGAGGGAATCCTGAGAAGTCAACATGTCATATTATTATATTATGTTGTCCAAGTGAAGGGGGACACAATTTTCACTGGCTGCCACATTTTTCTTCTCTTTCAGATTGTTGCCTTATTAGTAGTGATGGGCGAACTGAACCCACACAATTCGGGTCCGTACCGAATTTTGCGGTATTCGGTATGCCGAACACGAAGCCGAAATTTTTTCAAAGTTCAGGCAAAGTTCGGGGTCGTGTTTGGCGTTCAAAGCTCTGATGTCACCGGCAGGTTGCTAAGGATGCCAAGGTGATCACTTCCTGGATTGGAATCCAGGAAGTGATCACCTTAGTGTCCTTAGCAACCTGCTGGTGACGTCAAAGCTCCGCCCCCGGAATCTCTTCATGGGAGGGATTCCCCGTTCAGATTTGAGTTCGGGTTCGGTTCGGGTTCGGCCGAATTTTGCGTAAAGTTTGTCCGAACTTGCCAAACCTGAACACCGTTGGGCTCGCCCATCACTACTTATTAGGAATTCATGGGTTCTGAATAGGTTCGGACTTGAAAAAAATATTACTGGTTTTAAAATATGAATAGACATTTCTTTTTGCCAGCATTTTTTTTTTTGGCTGTAATTGAAGACCTTAATTCACTTGGACCACTGTAAAAAACACCATTAATATTGTAGATAGTTCTCAGGGTATTATTTTATACAAGTGAAATGTGGCATTAGTCTTCAAAGAGCTTTTAGGTTTTCCCTCTTTTATGTACAATGGAGCTCTGGCTCCATTGGGCTCCTCTTCTTGCCTTCGCACCAGAGGTGGGGTGCTGCCCGGACTGGGTGGAACACAGTGGGGTAGCGAAAATGGAGCTCCACCCCAGATTACCCAATTCACACTGAAAGTTGAAAGAAAATGCAGGACATCCTGCATAAGCCACGCCCACAGTGTGGTAGTAAAAATGTTGGTAGCCCTTCATTGCTTTCCACCATCATCTACCCCTCAGCATAGACAAGGAAGGCGCTTTGGTTGTTATGGATCTGCATGTGGTCCATCCAGATACAGTACTTTGAAACAGGATGGTGAGACCAAATGACGTATCTCCTTTTAATTTTTTTCCTTTGCTCTGTAACCAAGGTTTTATCCAAGCATTCTGATGGAACATAGTACTGTCTTCATGAGATGCTCAAATGCCCTCTGTCTGCAATCTTGATGTGGGGGAAGTTTTCATAAAAGTATGCCATCTTCCTGTTTAGATTACTTGCAATGTAACAAGGAAGCCATTTTTTTTCTTGTCTTCTAAACTTATATAAATATGATGACTGCCGACCCTGGGTCAGTAAGCCTCATAAGTGGTGAAGTCATAATTCCTGTAGCTCATGAACAGAAATATTCTCAGTTGCTGCACTGTCAGGTATCGGGGGAAGTTGCCTCACTTAATTGGTTAACCTTACCTCCCAGGGACTGAAGTTTGAATGCAAGAAAACAGAACTAATAGCATTTCTAAGCAACTGCTGAGAGGTAAAAACATTTTTTAAAAGTGCATGTTCAACATTCTGAATTCTGTTTAAAAATTCTCTAGAGGGAAACAGAAAGAACCCAAAATGAATAACTACTAGTGACTTTCTCATTAATTACAGCCTGACAAGGAGTTGGCAGGTAAAAGGAGGAACTGTAGGTGGGGGGAACCTGTGGTTCACCACCACATTCCTTAAATTCATAAAAGCTGCAGAATATTTCACTGTTGGTCAGACTGGAATGGAGATAAAAATGTGAATTAAGAGGTTTGGACATGACCTGAGATATTAGATGTGGCCCAGATAATGTACATTCTGAAAAGATCTAGGGTAGATTTCCCAATCTGATACTCTCCAGATAGTTAGGACAAGCAAGTCTATGAATTCTTGGCCAGTACATTTGTTGATTGGGTTGCAATTCTAACACCTCCAGAGAGCACCACATTCAAGGAGGTAGTGAAGATATTGGGTGTATGTAATCCCAATCTGCAAAAAAAATTGTTTATTTTCAGAGGCAGATAGCAAAGTTTGATTTATAAATCAGCTGTATTTTACAAATGTAAGAGGGGAGAATTGATCCCTGGTACTCAACATTCTTTGGTGATTTAATCCTTTGGTGAATATGTATTTTAAATCAATCTGTGTTTTTCTGACACTGAATAACATTCCTGATCCAGAACAAGATGAGAAAAGAGCCTCAGTGGTGCAGTGGTTAGAGTGCAGTACTGCAAGCTACTTCTGCTGATGACCGGCTGCCAGCAGTTTGGCAGATCGAATCTCAGTAGGGTGAAAATTGATTCAGCCTTCCATCCTTCCAAGGTTGGTAAAATAAGGACCCAGATTGCTGGGGGTAATATGCTCACTCTCTGTAAACCACTTAGAGAGGGCTGTAAAGCACTGTGAAGCAGCAGATAGGTCTAAATGCTATTGCTATTTATTTAATTAATTAATTGGATTTGGATGCTGCTCCTCCTCGAGGACTCAGGGCGGCTCACAGCATATATAGGAGACATAACAATACAATAAATCCAATTAATCCAATTAATTTTTTTTAATTCTAAAACATTTTTAAAAACATTCATTAACATTCACCCAATAAATTACACTAAAAACATTATTAAAAATATTGTTTATTGGGAGTGAGAAGCAATGATAAGAAAAATCCTCTTGAGAGATCAATGGTTTTACTTCCTTAAAATGTAGTATGGCAATTCATTAGATTAAATTATATTAAATTTAGTTATACTGAAATATTCCACTCCACTCTTCATATATTTAATACATAAATATGAAAGAGATTTGTAGACTATAGACAGAGAATGATACCACAAGTGTTGAGAATTGATCAGGATTTTCTCTCATACGAATGAGTTCCATATGCAAAAGGGTATCAAACTAAGAAGTTATGAAGCAGGACCCTACAGCATCCTTCTTTCAAGGAACACTGTTTGACATTCAGCACTCAAAGGGAAATCCCTATTGTTGTGGTTGGCTCTGGCCCAGCTCCTGCCCCAGGGAATGTGGAGATGGATGCAGGGGAAACTTCAACATGTCATAGGCCTGTGTTATTGCCGACAGAGTCAGTTCAGAGTTTAGTTTCCTCGGACAAAGAAGAAGGTGAGAGTGACTTGGAAGAGGGTGGCTTGGCACACAGCCCAGACAGTCAATCTCCATTATCTTCCATTGATTCGGATGAAGACGTCTTGGACCCACGCAAGCGCAGAATTATGCGTAGAAGAGACCAAGTAAGGACATATTACAGGAGATAAGAGAGGCCACCTGTGTTTGGGTGGGGCTCCAGTAATTAGGGCTGCTGCTATAAATAGCAGCATGTGGGTTTGGCCATTGTGGAAGAGTATCTGATCACAGTTCTTCAGGAATCGTGCCTTGACTTTGTTGATTTTTCACGTCTTTGAAACCAACACAGAGCAAAGTGTGTGGGTGTTTCGCTTTGTGGAAGAAGAAGGGGGGATGAAGTTTCTTCACAGCTGCTGGCTAAGTACTTAATGACTGCTTAAGGGAAATTGTACAGACTAGCCGGTTGTTTTGGGACGAGTGCTCTTTGATAAAGAACATTGTTTTGAATTTTCAAACGTGTGTGTGTCTGAAATTTGTATCCTTGACTTTTCTGGAGGCTCCTACCAGAGAGCTCGGCAGAACACCTATAAAACAGCACTGGATGGCATTGTGTGTGACCTTGCAGTCAACCCACATATTCTTGCAGCATACAACTTCACTAAAGCCAAATTGTGTAGAGTTAGAGAGAGTAAGGAGGGAAGTGGGAGGCCTTCTGAATTTAAGATGCCAACCCTTCCGTATCATCCAGTAGATTGGTTCTGTAATTTTTAAGGATTAATATGTACAGCAGTTCAAGTTCAGCTCTTGAAGGTGAAGTTTTCCATTCATTGCCTTGAGCATTTTCTGCCTCACAAATTCTGAATGAAACTCCACTGAAAGGACTATCCTTTCCAGGAGGAACTGTATGAATGCATAACCTTGAATGACTCGTATCTTTCTTCCGATACAAATCCCTTCTTTTCTGCTTGTAACAAATGTGTGATCAGTCAGGTCGAGCCACTATGTTTTAAAATCCTTTTAATCCTCTTTCTGCTAACAAAAACAATTGTGAGTGATCTTTGGGGATTCTGTATAGGGCAGAACACCTGCAGCTTAATGTTTTATGTTAACAAACACCCCGTGTGAGCCTAATGCCTCTTGGCATGTAAGAATGCTGTTGTGGAAGACGTCTGTAATAATGAGGCCCAGCCTTAACCATTGACCTTTTGCCTCCAAATCTAAACCTGTTTGTCTCTACTTCCAAACAGCCCAAAGTATCAGGGAAATGTCAGCACAAATGATTTATTGTCCTGTTGGCAAGTCCTTTAGTACAACAGTGACTCTTTCCTTTAGTCAGCAAAAAAACAGTCTTCCTTTTCAGAATTTCTTGATGACACAGTTCTGGGTCACTTGAATTTAAAAGTCCATTTTCAAAACCTAGCTTCCACCTATGATCATAAAAACCTGTTCAGAGGACAACTTAAAAGCTTGAGCAGCTGCAATTTTAAAGATTACTCAAGAGGATATAAATACGTATGCAATTGTACTGGCAGTAATAAAAGGCTTCTCTTAACTTGTAATATTTTTCAAAGCATTTACAGTTCTGCAAAATCTCCTCTCTTCTTTCCACACTTACTAGATAGATGGGTAATAACTTTGGCAAGGCAGCATCTGACCAATTCAAGGTTGCTACACTTAGTAAGGATGTTAGCCAGAAATGGCTGAGCAAATATAAATGCACCTTCCAAATGGATAACTATTTCTTTTATAACTGAAAAACATCTCAGGGAGAAATTTACCCGAGCACGATTTGAACAGCATGATACAATGGTTAGATTCAGGAAATTCCATTCTATCCCATACAATGAACATACATGGAGCTGAAGAGGTAGAAGATCTGACACATCTATTATTTGGTTTCTGTTTGTAAATCAAACAGGCGAGAGATAAGAACTTTATCCACATATTAAATGTATGGCCCAGTGGGGAGGAGCATATTAAAACAACATAGCACATGTGTAGCTAGTATCTGAAAATGACATTTAATACTGGGCAACGTTTGACTAAAATGGTCCTGCAGAGATTGGCATATGTGAGCCTGATTGGGATTGACTGCAGGGGTGATAAAGAAATATAATTTTATGTCATTTTATTATATTTTATATATTTATCTTTCAAATTATTGTATTTTACCCTACTCTCATATTAAATTGTGTGTTTAGAATTTTATTGATAATATATGTTTGAACCTGTATATTGATATGACCTGTAGGCTAATCAATAAATGTATTGTTGGGGGCAATATGCTGATTGTTTAAACTACTTAGAGAGGGCTGTAAAGCACTGTGAAGCGGTATGTAGGTTTAGGTGCTATTGTTATTACTATTACTGAAAGAAATAGAGAATAAACCAGGAAAGGCTACATCTAATAGAACCAGGATTTTCCAATCTGCTTTTTGTTTTTGCTTGTAATTCTGTTGAGCCAAATTTAAAATTTATGCTAGTTTTTCTGACTTTCCAATTACAAAATGATGATAAACAAAATCACCAAATCTTATATGTCTGCACGTCTTCTTGCAAGATTTGTTTCCTGCGCATGTGCAAAACCCAAATTTAACTCCAATGCAAGCACACTGGTCACCCAGAGTTGTGCGCACATCAGCACCAGTAGCTGGTGAGTTGGCCCTCTGTCTGACAGACAGAAACGTCACTACAGAGCCCTGCATACCATGACAACTAGACACAAGAACAGTTTTTTCCTGAATGTCATCACTCTACTAAACAAATAATTCCCTCAACACTGTCTGCACGTCTATTTCTACTAGTTTTTTCTCATCATCCCTATCACCCATTTCCTCCCACTTAGGACTGTATGACTGTAAAAGGCAGGTGTCTGCTTCCTCTGGAGCCGGGGTTAAGAGGAAAAAACGCCGAAGGCGCAAGTCTATTTATAGGGTTTGCACTGGCATGCCTACGGCTCCCAAACGCTGTGCGTTGAAGCGGGAAGCCTTGGCACAGCGATCTCGTGATACCACGAGATCACTGATGCCTCACAGCACTGAGCCTGTGTTCTTCTGGGCCCCAGTGCATTTTCGGCCGTCTGTTAAATCAGCCGACCGTGCATGTAATTGTTATATCTTTGCATACTACCAATGCATACTTGACAAAATTAAATGAATGAATGAACGAACGAACAAACAAGCAAAAACAAACAAACAAAAACAAACAAACAAATATTTGTTCCAAAGTTCCTTTTTCAAGAGGCAACTGGACTTTCTGGTTTTTCTTTTTTTTTTACAAAGAAAACCAAGAAAGTCCAGTTGCATCTTGAAAAATGACCTTTGGGACTCCCCTGCTTACCTTTGTTACCTTTACACTGAGCTTGTAGAGTTGACATGAGCCATGACAAATGGCTCAATTTTATTCAGAGAATAGTCTAGTTATATGTCACTTTGGACTTGGCAGCTCTGATGACACCCTTAAACTAGATTATCATTCTCATTTCTCTTTGAAAGAAAGTTTTAATATGAATGAATAAGGGTTATGAGGTGGGAAATTTTTTGGCTTACTTCAGAGGTGGGTCTCTCCCAGTTTGGAATGGTTCTATAGCACTGGGAATAAATTGGTGGACTGGGTTGCGGGAACCGGCAATGACCCAGTTCTGCCACAAACCCCAAACTTGTTATCTCAGCAGCACCATAGGCGACACCATCTTGTTTTTTGCTTCTGTGAAAGCTTTTTTAAAGTTTTAAAGTTTTAAGTTTAAATGCACCATGCCTCTGTCCACACAGCACATCTTGAGCGAACTGGCACTAAAGGAATCCAGAACCCACCACTGGTTTACTTACTTAGCTGCTTTCTTTTGCATAGTAAAAGGTTCCTATTTTCTTTCAGGTAGGAAATTTCTCTGGAGCCAAAAGTCTCCATTGTTCTCAAAAAAAAAAAAGGAACTTGGAACTTTTCAGGATGTTGACTTACAGAAGCAGTAGGATAGGACATTATCAAGAATTGAATCTTTGATAAAATTGTCCTTCTTAAAGGATGCTGACATTAAAAACATGATTTCATACAACTAGATCATTATTATAAAACTATTATAATGTGATAATCTAGAAACATGTATTCAAGGCATATTTTTACCATGCTATTTCTTGACACAGTTTGTTTTTCTCATTCTACTTGTGAAAGCTTGTAGAAGAATAGTCATCCTAGCATTGTTATTTGTTTTTGCAATCTTATGACACTTTAAAATCAACAAATGTACTTTAGCCTAATCTTTTTGGGGTTTGGTTCTCAAAATGTCATGTTAGAATATGTTCGTGATTATTCAGTGTCAAAAGTCCTTTCTTCGGAAACAATATATTTTTGTATCACTTACTGGATTTTGTACTGATAATATCATATGTTTGTTGATCCTTTTTTCCCTCCTTTCTTTTCCATTCATTTTATTTTATTGCTGTCAGTGGCTGGAGAAAGTGATTTCAACAATTGCCCATCAATTTTCCAGAGAACCTAAAATCCAGAACGTATCAGGAAAAGCATTGTGGTATACACCAAGAGAGTCACGTAAGACGCCCCCAAACACCAGAAGCAAAATTAAAGAAAACAGACAGCTTGTTTTGCCACACGAGAAGAAAGCAAACTCTTTCGATTCATGAGCCGTCCTCCATATTCCTCCCACACACACTCATGTCTTGATACCAGTTGAAATTGTGCCAGATGGGGCCTTTTCAGTCTGGTTTTATGTTCATTCCAATATGAATACAAACTCCTTGTTTATTCTTAGAGCCACTCAAGGAGTGAGGGCAATAGAAAATCCCTGAACCTGTTAAGTCTTAGACAACATCATCCTGTGGTTAAATGGTCATGTTTGTTCGCCACTCTACATATTTATCACCATTTGGCATGATACCGTTACATGATATTTTAAATGCTAAAAGAGAGAATGGGTCTGTGGTGGCATGCCAGAACGCTTTCAAGAGGACAGTGAATTGGCTCACTGTAAGAAGTGGATTAAAATCAACAAAGGCAGAGTTTGTTTCTCCTTCACTGTCACACAAATGTGAGAATAAGCCTTGAAAGTCACTAGATAAAGTATAGGAAATGTTAAGAGGTATATATTATAGGGCCTGAGGGCCATAAAATGCATATTTACATTTGATGTAAATAATTTATCTGACAAGAAATGAAACACAGGCAGAGCATTTATCCCTGGTATTGCGTGGACTTTTTGTAAGGACTTTAAGATCTGGTTATGCTTGAAGCTCCCATAAGACTGGAGATCTGTCCCCATGGCTTTCTTTCTTTCTTTCTTTCTTTATTTATTTCTTTCTTCCCTCCTTCATTCATTCATTCATTCATTCATTTTTTTTATTCATTTGATTTTTATGCCGCCATTCTCCTTAGACTCAAGGCGGCTTACAACATGTTAGCAATAGCACTTTTTAACAGAGCCAGCACATTGCCCCCACAATCCAGGTCCTCATTTTACACACCTCGGAAGGATGGAAGGCTGAGTCAACCTTGAGCCGGTGATGACATTTGAACAGCTGACCTACAGATCTACAGTCAGCTTCAGTGGCCTGCAGTACAGCACTCTACCTGCTGCGCCACCCCAGCTCTTAGTGAACGAACCATTTTCACCCAGGTTTAATATTATTGTTTTTATTTGGTTATTGTAGCTTTTTAGATTTTTGAATTTATATTGGCTGGTTCATTTATTGTATGCAGAGGTGCTTTTTCCAAAAGCCAGTTGGACTTTGTTGGGGTGTGGGGGTTCTTTGAAAACATTTTGCTTCTCATCAAAGAAACTTCATTTGCTTTCAAGACCTCCCTAGCTCTTCTCATTCTCTGATGATGAATCTTCAATAAAGGTTATATCCAGGGAAGAAAATCAATTGCCTCTTGTCAAAAAATGGCTGTTGTTTCTTGTCAAGAAGTACTGTACTTAAAATATTATTCATTCCAGCCTACAGCACATATTGCTTAGAAGGATATGTGTTGTTGTTTCACAGGAAGATAATCTGGCACAAGGCTTGCCACAACCCACAGAAATTGTTCACAACAAATCTAGTTGTACAAGCATGTACTTGAATGTCCTATAGAAAATCCACACTCCACCATCATGATTCTAAATTGTGGGTCCAACCATAACTCAATTCTTGGAGTCCCAAATTTGTTCCATACTTTTGGCAGCATTCTGCCTCAGTCCCTGATTTTTTTTAACTCCACCTTTCTTGTTTCCCTGATCTATTTAATGCTAGCCATCTGTTTGCAGTCAGCCTTAAAAACTATAACTAAATTAGCATTCCTGCTGAAACATATTCCCCAAGTGGTTGTGCTCTCCATTGTGGACATAGTCTATTAATGTTTTTGGAAGATCAGATGGAGCTTCACTTTCATTTGCACAAAACAGCATTTCATACCAACAAATAAAAATATTGGATAACTTTAAAAAGAGAGAGGTTGAATTATTCCTTTCCCTCTAACCTCTGCATTCTGGCTATATTAGATATAAGTATATATTAGTTTTCCCATTCACACATAAACACTTCTTGCCCTAGAGTGCAAGGCCAATAGTAAATTTTAAGAGTTTTAGTCAATACTCCTTGAAGGCACCATATATTTGCTTTTCTTGATATCCCTCTCAGTTTTCCTGTCTAAAAATAAAAATAATTTTTGAGTATTGACCTCAAAAAGGAAAGGTTAGAAAAACACCTTAAAGGCCACAATGAGAATTATTCTATGCATCTGACAGATAAAATCAATCAGATCTGCTTTGAGATGGATTCTGGCTGTGGGGATCCTATTGAAGTACCGTAACTGAGGCATGTACTGGCTTGTTTGTTGGACAGGAGTCTGAATCTTGGATTTCTGAAAAAGAGGACATGATCCTTGGAGTTATAAGATTGGTGGTTTATTTATTATAGTTATGTCTTCCCTGATTCTTTCCAGAGACAGCATGTAGTGGGGTTTGGGTAGAATGTCATTCTTGAGTGAAAGGATGAAGCTTTTGCTGCCTTGAATGAAGCAGTGGATTGCCTTCTCCTCAAGAAACAGGACTGAACAATTCTGGACAACTTTCATCTGATCTCCAACTCCCCCTGTGATGAAAGATTGTGTTCTGCCGGGCTTCTCGTTGTGAGCCCCCAATTAAGTGCAAAAAGAAAAATTCAAACACACACATTTGTAAAGGAACTAAAGTTGTTTTATCGAAAGGAAAATACTTCCAAACACACTGTTAGTCAGTTAAAGTGCTCTCCCACAAATCAACAGCCTTGAACGCTGTGAGGAACACAAAACAAAAACAGTGCAGCTAAAAGGCAGCTGTTAAGATGTCACAGCTACCCCGTTGCAGAGTTTTTGAGTCAAAAACTTAACTGAGTTAGTCCAAGAGTCCTGGAAAAATCTTGGGAAAGGTCAAAGAGTCCTTGTGAAATCCTGATGTAAAACGCAGTTCTCACTATCATCAAATGGATAAACTTCCACGCCCAGAGGCAGCAACGCTGGCTATTTAACAGCAGCCCCATTAGCCTAATTACCCCGGCCACAGGTGATCTTCCTTATTTCCTGTAATATTTACACAGTTGTTCTCTCCTTGACATCACCCTGCATCTGTGCACATCTATGAATGTCTCCCCTTTAGAATCTAATGACGATAAGGAAGATGATTCACTAATGGGGCAATTATCTAATGGGCTGCCTGTCCTCACCTCCTCCGTCGACCCCACTTCACTTTCAGAATCCTCCCTAGATGCTTCACTGTTGGAAGCAGCCGGCAGCAAAACAGGGTCCTGACAATGGGATGATTCGCTCACATCAACCTCCACAGTCCTTGGAGCAGGAGCTGGCCCAGAGTCAACCACAACAGATTGTGATGAAGATGATGAGGCTATCAATTTAAAGGGTCTTGGATGACACAGATTATCTGTATCTCTTATAGCTATATTTCAGGATCAGATATAATATAACGTATTGTCTGAACTTGTTAATTTGTGGCAGTCTAGCCTTTCTTGGTCTTTTAGTAGATTTTAGTACTATATTTATTAGTATTCTTCTGGGACAGCTCAGGACGTAAAAATAAATGGCACAGAGTTGTGGTGGTTGTCCTCTTTCTTTCAGGTAACTGTTAACAGTGAGGAAAGATCTTGTTCTGTCCCAGCGTCGAACCTCCCAAACTAAGATTAACTACTACACCAGATTAACTACTAAAGATTTTACTATGTACAAAAGTCTTTTGCAGTTTGAGTCTTTTCGAAAAGAAGTTAAATGCTAGCAAACTCTTTACCGGACTGATTATAAAGTCTTATCAGCTGGCCAGAGTCCCAAGACTAGATAAACATGAACAAAATTACCAGATTGAATCAAGGTTTACTAGCATAGACATACAGAGATTGACTGGAAGCCTGGAGCTAATTACTGCAGTCAAGAATGTAGTTCTTTAAACACAAGCCGAAGACATGAGCTGTACCAAGGTTTTTTTAAATGAACTGCGTTGTTCTCTGCAATGAAGCATCGTGTGACTCCCCCTTAAATAGCCTGAGGGCGTGGCCCAATAGCCAGCAGTACTACTCATGATTAAGTTTCCTCCTGAATAACTAATCATGCCTTCTAGAGGCCCTGCGAGTTCTAGCATCAAGAAGTGGCTCCTCCTCTTCTCCTGAGTCACTCATCTCAGAAGGTGCAGAAGACCTGGTTGCTCTTCAGCCTCTGACACCATGTCCTCTTCACTGTCAGTCTCAGGTGCCAGGAACCCAGGACATCTGTACTATGCCTCCACTGTCTCTAGGTCCTCTGGGTCCATTACTAATTGCTCAGATGAAAATGGACTACAACAGATCTAGGCCTAAACCCTTATGTATTTTAGGATGTGCATGGTTCAATACTATTTTCCCTCTTATTTAATGTCCATATGGAGACATTGATGATATGAAGCCTGCTCATGGCCATTCATGACTTTGTTGACTCTCACATTACTGCAATGTGCATTACATAGAGTTACCTTTTAGAACAGATTGCAGTAACACGAGTAATTATGCATCTTGGTATATCCATGCAACACTTGCGGATTAGAGGTCAGATTCTGGGTGTAACCCAGGATCCTGGTTTCACCTATAAATCCTTTCATGCTACAGGACCAGGATATTTGAAAGATTGCCTGTCTCAAAAAGATTAGACAAGATTGAAATGTTTTGAGACCCATTTATTTAACACTAACATCTTTTAAGACCCCAAAAGCATGTTTTTCATGTCACTCACTTGTCCTATAGAACAACATCTTCCTGAGGTTCAGATGGCTTCAACTCCACTAGTCCTTACAAAAGCATTGTAGATCTTGATTTTTCCTGGGACACTGGATATTCCTGGATATTTCCTAGAGCAGTGATGGTGAACATCTTGCACGGGTGCCACAAGTGGCACGCGGAGCCATATCTGCTGGCATGTGAGCAGTTGCCCTTGCTCAGCTCCAACATGCATATGTGTGTCAACCAGCTGATTTTTGGCTCACAAAGAGGCTCTGGAGGGTGTTTTTGGCTTCCAGAGAGCCTCCAGGGGGTGGGGGAGGGCATTTTCACCCTCCCCTGGCTTCAGGGCAGCCTTTGGAGCCTGTGGAGGGTGAAACACAAGCCTACTGGGCCCACCAGAAGTTGGGAAACAGGCCGTTTCCAGCCTTCAGAGAGCCTCCGGGGGGGACTGTTTTCGGCCACCCCAGGCATTGAATTATGGGTGTGGGCACTTGGGCATGTGTGATAGTGCACACACACACTCTTTTAGCACCCAAGGAAAAAAAAGTTTGCCATCCATGTCCTAGAGAATCACTATAGGTGTTTTGTGAATTATTGCACCCAGTAATACATAGATGCTGTGTAGTATTCTACTGGTTTGTGGATCTTTATTCATAATAAATTTTCAGGTTGCTTATTAGCCATCCAAAGTCAATTAAAGAGTGGGTGGCCATGTAAATTGCATTTTTAAAACTGTATGTAACCAATTTTCAATCATTAAGGCAAAGGAAGCCACAAAAAGGGGCTTGAGGCCACATGGAGCCCTGGATCTCAAGTTGCCTTTCTCTGTATCATGGAATTGTATCTGTCTTAATAGTTTACATTTATAAATAGAGTATTTATTTCAAAGACAACTGAAAGTCTAAGATATTTTTTTTAAAAAAAAAAAATCAATCTCTATCACAAAGGGCTAGAATGTCTCAAAATGTAGGGAATTTGTGAGCATTTAAAAATATATGAATGCAAGTGCTGCCCTGACATTTGTCATAGATTATTTAAAGCCCCCTTTTATGATATTTTCTATAAAGTACAATATTTAGTGGGGGAAAGAGGAAATGAAAGTAAGGAAGTTTATTCAAGTTTGACATCAAACAAAAGGTGTTTAGGAACATTCTAATTTTTAAAATTTTATACAGTCCATAAATCTCACCCTTCATCTTTGTTTTCTTTTGTTGATATTTTCTAATTTTTACTCGATTACTATGAAATGTTATTATAATAATGGTAGGAATGGTAGTGATAGTGATATCTGGACCTTTCTGGCTTTCTGAGAACACCTGCCAATATCTCCAAAGTAACATGAAGAGTTGTCATTTCTGCTGTTCAGCTTCAATCATTGATTGCTGCTGATGAAGGAAGAGGGAATGGAGTGATTACTGGTATATTAGCTATATTGTAGAAAGAGCTACGGCCATGCTATCATTTTGGGTGACATTTAAAGCATTTCAAACTGATCTCAGAATTTCACCTGACTACAATTCAAAGCTTAAGCGTGATTCTTCCACATTAGTTTTGGGCTGAAGAAAATCATTGTGTAAAAATAGTGGAAAAGCCCGTCATGAACTTGCCAGACAAATTATCAATTTATTTCTGGCAAACTCTAATCCATCTTTCATTCTTGCATGCAAATATATGGACTGTTAAAGAGATAGAATGATGGAGAATAGTTCCTGGAAATAAATGGTCTTTTAGTGAGAAGCATTTCTGAAAAGGGATGATCGTGTTGGGAGCAAAAGTTTAACTTGTGTATTTCGGGCAGCTTTCCCGAGCCTGTTGCCCTCCAGATGTGTTTGACTTCAAATCCCATATTCCCATAATCTAGGAATCCAGTTGGCATAGTCAAAAAGTTGCAGTCCAACACATCTGGTGGACACCAATTTGGGAAAGCTTTTTCGAGTGATCAGATGTATAAGAAAGAAGATGTATTCTCAAACAAAGCTCATAAAGAAAGGGAGTAAAACCCAGCGGTAGGTTGCTACCAGTACGGTAAGGTTATACGAACCAGTAGTAGTGGCTGTGGGAGGCTGCGTCCACCCCTCCTGGATGCTTCTGCACCAGCACAAAAGTGTTGCATGCGAACATAATTGTGTGAACCTGTAGAAATGGGATTTAGAACCCATCACTGGTGAAACCTAATACAGATATTGTTCTGCTGGGCTCTCTGGTTGGAGCCTCCCAAAAATTCAAGGGTACAAATTTCAGACACACACACGTTTGAAAATACAAAACAATGTTCTTTATCCCAAAAGTCAAAATAAAGTAAGCACTCTTTTTGTATTGCAAAGAGCACTCGTCCCAAAACAACTGGGTAGTCTGTAAAATTAACCTTAAGCAGTCATTAAGTACTTAGCTAGCAACTGTGAAGAAACTCCACACCCCTTCTTCTACACACATTGCTCTGCTTTGTTTTCAAAGGCTTGAAAAATCAACAAGCAAAGTCCAGAAACCAGCAACCCAGGATTCCTGACGAACTGCGATCAGATACTCTTTCACAACGGCCAAACCCACACGCTGCTGTTTATAGCAGCAGCCCTAATTACTGGAACCCCACCCAACCACAGGTGGCCTCATTTTTTCTTGTAATAATCCTTTAGTTGTTGTCTCCTATACATCACTCTACGCATGCGTGGATGTGTCATTAATTCTTGTTCAGAATCCAAAGATGATACAGATGATTGATCTCCTGGGCTGTCTTACAAACTCCCCTCTTCCCTGTCACTCATGCTGCCTTGGTCAGAGGAGGCTTCATCGGCAGATTCCATCGGGAGCAAAACAGGCCTGCTGCATGTGGATGTCTCCCTCACATCTACCTGCACATTCCTTGGGGCAGCAGCTGGGCCAGAGCTAACCACAACAGATATAGATTTATCTTCCCTATATTTGCACCTACATAAAAATATAGAGAGAAAAAGGAATAGAACTGCTGAAACAATTACAGGGACTAAGGTGCTACTAATGTTTATGTTACATACAGATGAATAAGTCTACATAATTTTTTTTTTAGGTTTTGAATAACTAATCCTCAGCACGTGCGCTCTTTGAATAAACTCTTCAATGTAGTAATGCATTATTCTTTTCTTTATTGCTTCCTAGGCTTGGATTACATGTTTCAGAAGTGAGAAAGTCTATTGTTTGCTGGATATTTCCATTGCTAATTCTGCTCTGAACTATGAACTGACTTGTGGGTTTACATAATGGATAGTTTATGGCTCTTCAGAATCCTTGGATTACCTTTCATTGTGATAATTTGCTGTCTTTTTAAAAGCAATTCCAGAATAGGAAGCTATTTTGCGATGTCTACTGGGGCTAGGTGTTCTGGTTTAAATTGGTTCCCTTATTGAGCCATGTGATTTCTTATAGTGGTGAACTCTCAACTAATAAGGCTGACACACCCTTAGGAATTGTTCCATTATGTTCCAACTTACACATTAAAAATCCAGCATGGATCATATTTCCATCTGCAGACATTGTATATGATTCCAAATATTTGGACTGAGCGTGGGACTTTGAATTCAGTGACCACAGACTTTTATTTCATGTGGGTGGCAGTTTAATGTTTCCAGAAGGCTAAACAGCACCTCCAAAACAAGCTTGTTGTAAGAGTTTTGCATTTTTCATTCTTCTCAGCAAATCAATACTAAAGGTAGGCAATGTGGTAGCCTTCCAGTGTTTTGGATTACATTTCCTCATGCTGACTGAGGGTAATAGAAGTTGAAGTTTGCTTTATTTTATGTATCCCTTCCCTATTTACTGTCAATAAAGATTATATTTTTATATTTAAAAAGAAGTTGAAGTCCAACACATCTGGAAGATATTGGGCCACTTGCCTTTGATCTACAGAATCCAGGGTAGTTTTTTCTTCTTCTTCATTGATAGACCATCTTACCTGATAGGAACTAGGACATAGAAACCCCATCAGCAGCAGCACTTATTTATCTAGAGAATATTATATGGATACATTGAAAGATTTCAAAAACAAAAAACAAAAAAACAGGACAAGAGTGGAGGAAAACCCACTCCCAGAGTATTCGTAGCTGTGTTTAAAAATCTTTATCTGGGGCTCTTAACCTACAAACAAGCATAAACAAAATCAACTTATATTACACAAAAGAAACGCCTCCTAAAGGAATGAAAAATAATTTCAGAAGCCATTTTTCTTGTTCTATGCATTTAAAAACATATCAACGCTTTTAGAATTTCACATAGTTATTTTTGTTATTGTTCTTATGCGCTAAATTGATTGTTGCTGTTATTGTTGCTTGTGTTTGTGTGCTGTAGTGTATGTTTCTTTTATTAAATCGTTTATTGCTGAAGAGACGGAATAACGACTCGGACACCAGAGCTGGATTTAAACTTGGGTCATTTTTATTATAAATAAATTTGCATAATTTATTAATTAAATTAGCATAAATTAGCATAATTTGCATAATCAACATACTTAACTATGACCCGGAACCAAATGGACCTGCAGGGTCAAACAAACACTTCCGGGGCGGAAATGACGTAAAAGGTCAACATTCCTGGGCAACTATGGGCGTAATCGATGCTGGTCCAGGTGAGGGACCTCTCCCTCACCTGAGACCCTGCCATACACTCGCATGAGGGGGGTCCCGCCGGCTCACCCCTACCCTGGGACTTCAATAGCGGGACCCAAAGACAGGTTCCCCCCAAGTGCGCAGGTAGCACCCACCATGGTCTTGGAGAGAACCTGTCAATCATCCCCAAAGATGCCCAAGGGAGAACGCGCAGTTGCTGAAACCACCCAGATTTCCGCCCCTAACCTGCCTACCCAATGACCAGAGGTAAGCCAATTAACCTAATTAAATGCCAACACCCCCTAACCGCCCATCCATCTCCCCAGTGTGGAATGGGCGAAAAAACAGCCTGGCCTAAATGGGCGAGGCTGCAAAAAATTCCCATTCGGCCCCCACAGGCGACCCCGAAGCACACTGCAAAATAGGGAAGGGCGGGTGGGTGTCTGCTCAGGCACCAGGTCCGGGCGAAAAGGCTCTCTTCCCGGCCTGCTGTCCCTTAAATAGGGCCAGCAGGCCCCGCCCGGACCCGACGTCATGCCCAGCCACGTGGGCAGGGCATTCTCGGCCGAAATCTCGCCTCGCGAGATTTCGGCCGAAACCAAGATGGCGGCCGCCATCGGGAGGGCCCGAGTCTGCCGGCCCTCCAGCAAAAGCGCCGGGAAGCCGGTGAGTCGGCCGGCGATATTGCTGAAGAGACGGAATAACGACTCGGACACCAGAGCTGGATTTAAACTTGGGTCATTTTTATTATAAATAAATTTGCATAATTTATTAATTAAATTAGCATAAATTAGCATAATTTGCATAATCAACATACTTAACTATGACCCGGAACCAAATGGACCTGCAGGGTCAAACAAACACTTCCGGGGCGGAAATGACGTAAAAGGTCAACATTCCTGGGCAACTATGGGCGTAATCGATGCTGGTCCAGGTGAGGGACCTCTCCCTCACCTGAGACCCTGCCATACACTCGCATGAGGGGGGTCCCGCCGGCTCACCCCTACCCTGGGACTTCAATAGCGGGACCCAAAGACAGGTTCCCCCCAAGTGCGCAGGTAGCACCCACCATGGTCTTGGAGAGAACCTGTCAATCATCCCCAAAGATGCCCAAGGGAGAACGCGCAGTTGCTGAAACCACCCAGATTTCCGCCCCTAACCTGCCACGGAGCGGGGGTCAGATCTCTATCTTGGCCCCCCGACTCCCCCCTCTATCTGCGCCAGCTCACGCAGAGACCTCTGCAGGTCCTGTAAGAAAATGGCGTTCCCCTGTTCTGACAGGTGAACGCCATCGGCCCGGTAAAGCCACGGCCGATCTACAGTGATGAGGGGATGGGCAACTACAATCCCCCCTAATTCTTTGACAGTCTTTCCCACGGCCTTATTCACCCTACGTCTAACCCGGTGGATGGCCCTAAGGGAAATGGCGTCCCTCCAAACGATCCTTGGAAGGATCTCTGACCACACCACTTGCGTGGTGGGCCACAACGTGCGAAGCCGCCGCAGGTCTTCGCGCGCCTGGACGATCAACGGTAGACCGCCAAGCAGGCATAGGTCATTGCCACCAAGGTGCAAGACCAGCCATCTGGGTGCGGCTATGGGCTGCCGACCACCCAGTCCCATCTGGGCGCGACCCTGGGTAGCCGCCCGCCCAGCAGCGCCGGGTACCGCCCTGAGATGCTGCGTACCCAGCAGCGTCGGTAGGAGGCCCTCCCACCGCATACCCCTCCGGCCCATCCAAACAACATTGACCCACCGTCCCAACGACAGCTGGGTCCCGATGGCACTTCTGGCAGCCGAGCGGCCGGCCCAGAAGACCATGCTGTGGCCACACAGCAGCGCCGTCGGTTTCTGCCTGGACTGGGAACCTGGAAGAGGACACACACAGAGAGGTTACCTAGCCTAAACCCTGCCCCGGATCCTCAGCGGGCCTAACATAACCCAAATATGCCGCTGACCGCCAGCGGCCGATCTCCTGAATCCGTTGGGCCGGGAGACCAGAAAGTGCCGCGCTAGTGGCGGCGCCAATACGGAACGAATGCGTTCCATAACCGGCGGGATCCATGCCTACCTGAGACATAGCCTTAGACACTATCGCCCAGAATTGATACCGGGTCAGGGGGGAACCATCCTGGTGTATAAAAAGGTACCCATGCCCTGACCCGCGCAAAACACAAAATTGCTGCAAAGCAGCCACCGGGCAAACAGACTTATCGGCGGCTGCACTAAGTTCAAGTCTAACCCCTCTGTGTAACTGATCTGTCTTGGAGTGTCTCACCAAAAGGGAGACACCCCCCTGTCTAAAGGACAGATCAGCGAGCTGGAAGGCGCGGAGCGACAAGTCAGACTGCGAGGAGGCCATTGCCTCGCTGACCCTGAGGGCCCCGAAAAACATAACGCAAGTCGCTGCCCTGAACAGCCGAGCCTCATAAGGAGAGGCGCACAGACTGCCAAACATCTGATTAATCAGAGACAGCTGCTGAACCGTCAGGGCCCGACGAGCGTCAGCGGGAAACCCCTGTCGCTCCCTCACCCAACCTTCCAGCATCCTCCGGATGCGAAAATCACCCGTAAAATCACCAAACCCCCCCGCCTTGGACAGAAAGGCGAGGCCGGCTAACCTAGCCCTGATAGTCCTCACTGAAAGGCCACGCCCCTTCAGCAGGACACAGAATTCAGCTAGGTGCTCAACCGGGGCAGGCCAGCAATGAGGGTAACCCTTACCCAGCCTGAAATCCCCAAACTCCTTACCTGCACGCTGATAAGCTCGCAGGGTACTAGGAGCTACCGATAAGGCGATCGCCCTGGAGGCCTCATCTTTCCAGCTCTCGAGAGCCCGCCCAGGCTCCACAGGTGGGCTGGAAACACCTCCGGCGACTCTCGGGCCCACGGGGCCAGGGTCCGAAACCTGGACAACTGACCACGGGACAAGGCGTCAGCCACCCCGTTATCTAAACCAGGGACGTGCCTAGCCAAAAACAAGGCGTTCAAAGACAAGGACCTGTGCACAAAATGGCGGACAAGCCGCATCACCCTGTCACTCTTAGAGGACAGGGCGTTCACAACATGGACAACCGCTAGATTGTCACACCAAAAATGCACAGTCTTATCCCTGAACTGCTCCCCCCAGAGCTCTAAGGCCACTATTAAGGGGAAAAGCTCCAAAAAGGTTAAGTCCTTAACCAATGAACAGGCACTCCATTCCGGAGGCCATGCCGACCAGCACCACTGGTCACCTAACACTACCCCAAAACCGCAAGTCCCTGCGGCGTCGGAACACAGCTGCAGCTCCGCTTCCAAAAGAAGCTCCTGCCGCCAAAACGACAACCCGTTAAAACGTTCCAAAAACTCCCGCCACACGCAGAGGTCAGCCCTGACCCCTGCACATAAGCGGGTACGATGGTGGGGCAAACTCAGCCCCTTCATCGCATCATACAACCGGCGAGAAAAAGCCCTACCGGGCACCACAACCCGACAGGCAAAATTAAGAATCCCAGCCAACTCCTGGAGCTGCCGAAGAGTAACCTTCCTGCAGCCCAGGACCGCCTCAAGTTTGGACCTGATCTTAATCAACTTATCCAGGGGCAATCTGGAAGATTGCTCCACTGAATCCAATTCAATACCCAGGAAGGTAATCCTGGTGGCAGGGCCTTCGGTCTTCTCGGAGGCTAAAGGCACCCCCAATTGAGCACAAAGGGCTTCGAAGTCCCGCATCAAAGCAAAGCATTGCTCAGATTGCGCAGGCCCGGCCACCAAGAAATCATCAAGGTAATGAACGACAGACCCCAGGCCACTCCGCCTCCTGAGCACCCACTCGAGGAAGGTACTAAAGCTCTCAAAGAGGGAGCAGGAAATAGAGCAGCCCATCGGCAATGCCCTATCCACATAAAACCCACCTTCGAAATGGAAGCCCAGCAGCTCGAAGTCGCCTGGGTGAATGGGGAGGAGCCGAAATGCCGACTTAATGTCGCATTTACCCATAAGGGCTCCCACCCCACACTCCCTAACCATAGCCACGGCCGCATCAAAGGATGCGTACCGGACGGAACAAAGCTCGTCAGGAATGAAGTCATTCACTGACTCCCCTTTTGGAAAAGACAAATGGTGAATCAATCTAAATTCACCACTCGCCTTTTTGGGGACCACACCTAAGGGGGACACACGAAGATTTGGAAAGGGCGGCTCCGGGAAGGGCCCAAGGACCCTGCCCTCAGCCACCTCCTTTCGAATCTTAGCCCGTACAATGTCTTCATGCCCGACAACCGACCTGAGGTTGTCGGACATGAAGGCCCTCCTAATACCCACATAAGGGATCCTAAATCCCTCAGAGAAGCCCCTCAAGAGCAACTCGGCTCTCGGGCGAGGGTGGTAGTCGATCAACCAACCCTCTAGCACAGAAACATTAATTGGGCTGGGCCCCTTTTCCCCCAGCTGGTGGGGGAGGTTTTCCTGGACCCCCGCCCTTCTTCTCCGCCCCCTTCTTGGGGCGGGGACAGACTGAAGCTGCATGGGACCCCCCACAATTCCCGCAGGCATGCTTGTATTTACAAAAGGGACGAAAACACGCCCCTTTTGCAGCAAACTCATGACAAGCGGGCGAGGCCCCCTTGCCAGCCACACCAGGAGTCGCCTTGGCCGGCGAAGCCGCGCCGGGCTCCTCCTCCATAAAGTGCCCACTATCCGTGCGCTCACACCCTTCCTTCCCGGACATATGCGTGGCCCGGAACCACAGGTCCGGGACCACCATATCCCACGGCAAGTTGGGCTCCACAGACATCCTCATGCGGAAACCCTTATCATAATGGCGCCAGATGGTGCCCTTATATTCAAAATGGGCCCTGGCGATTAAGTCTATATACTTAAACATGGCAGAGGCCATAGCCGGCTGCCGTTGGATCACTACCGACCCATAGGTAAGAAAGGCATACAGCCATGAGCTGAAGCATTTCGTTACCTTGGTCTTCTTCGTTTTCTCCCCCGGGACGATCTCCTTCTCCTGTTTGGGAACCTCACGGTTCAACAGCGAGAAGAGATCCACATACTCGCCCCGCCAAATAGCCTCCTTGACCGACGGGTGAAGGTGGCAACCTAGAGGGGTGGATGGAAGCCCGCACGGTATGGCCCCCGCTTTAATACAAGCGAAGGGGTCCCACACCGAGTTGGCCGCCACACCAAAAACACCCGCCCCATGGGGATAGGGGAAAACCGGGAGCGGGGGCATGACAGGAGGGGCCGGAGGAACCCACCCCCCTGCCCCGGACACCGCTGGTGTCCCCACAGGACCCGTCCCAGACACCGTAGCAGCGCTGGCCGCCGGCGGCCCCGGAGGAGGTACCGGCGGAGCCCACACCTGCCCACAGGTGCCCGCGGGGGACCCCAAAAAGCTGGACCCACTCCCGACCCCCGCCGGGGGAAAACCCGGGGCGGGGGGAGGAAGAAAAGACAGGGATGTGTTGTGTGGTGCAGCCTCACCTGCCCCGTACGGGGTCGAAGACATCCACGGGGGGCCCAATGGTGCGGGGCCCGGGAAAGCCGCCATCGGCCCTGCCGGGGCCTGCCGTCCGAACGGAGCCGGCTGCCCAGCCTGGGCCGCCGCCGGCTCCCTCCCCAACGCTGCAGGCACTTGGTTGCTGGCCGCTCCGGGGACTGCACCGCTCCTCCACTGCTCGAGCTCATCGAGCCTCTCCAACACCCTGGCCCAAGACAAAGCAGGAGAAATATCAGCTTGAGGGGCAGGAGGCAACGAGACCACCCCCCCCCTGGTCAGGGACCACCCCCGCAGTCCCCTCCCTGCTGGCCCGGGCCCGGGCAGAAGGCCTAAGGGCCCTTCTGGGCCGCACCGCTGGCGGAGCCATCGGAGTAGAGGCAGGCCTCTTCTTAGGAGCCATCACCCTGCTCCTTGTATGCAATGAGCCAAGAAAACTAGGCCACAACCCACCGCCCGGGTGGCAGGCCCAACTCCCCCAACGCAGGGCCCAACCTAGAGCCTAAGCCCCAGCAACCCTTCACCCCCTTTATCGGGAATAATACTAATGATAGATATGACACAGTATTAATTGATTGATATCCCCCCAATGGCAAGCCTCCCTGCGCAGGCAGGCCTCAAAGGCCTGTAATCCAACCTCCCAAGACCGGGGGCCCAGACAAAACACCCCCCAGCACGCCCTCCTCCCAGCCGGGAGGAGGTTACCAGTCCCCCTCGGGCCCGAGGGGGATCCTGAAGACTGCAGCCACGCGAAGAGAGGATAAGGCCACACGTCGTCCTGCTAGGAGAAGAGCCAGAAAACCTCGTTGCGCAACGAGCACAGCACTTTTCGCCCCCTCGGCAGGCCACAAAATGGCGGCCGCGACACGAGGGAGACCCAAAATGGCGGCCGAGCAGCACCCAAGAAGTGTCTGCTCAGGCACCAGGTCCGGGCGAAAAGGCTCTCTTCCCGGCCTGCTGTCCCTTAAATAGGGCCAGCAGGCCCCGCCCGGACCCGACGTCATGCCCAGCCACGTGGGCAGGGCATTCTCGGCCGAAATCTCGCCTCGCGAGATTTCGGCCGAAACCAAGATGGCGGCCGCCATCGGGAGGGCCCGAGTCTGCCGGCCCTCCAGCAAAAGCGCCGGGAAGCCGGTGAGTCGGCCGGCGATATTATATGCTTTACTGATTAGAAAACCTAGAAGCACACTAAATAATAAACTACTAAAATCTGAACACACAAATGGCTTTGGATTACAGCCTTTATCTTTTCCTTTTGTATATTGTAAACTATAAGCCAATAGTGTTCAAGTAGTGTTCCAATATAATCCCAAACTAACTAAAGCACTACTTGAACACCGTTGGCATTGACAAAATCACCATCCATCAAAGGCTATGCTGCTTGCTATACTGATATATTATGACTCGCTAGGTTCTTGGGATGAATTTGATACTTATGAAAACCAACAATAGCTTAAGAACTGGCAACTGTGATTTTACATTTTTGTGTATATAATAATAGCAACACATGTGTGACACTTTATGTATATGTATGTGTGTTTCAACAGTTCACTGCCTTTTCCAGTGGTAGACAATAGTGCTAGTAACAGCAATAGAGACAGAGGATTAATTTTCAATTTATTGAAACCATAATCGTCAAATTACCAGTAACTCTGAATCAGATCAAACACAGTTAAGAGCCCTTATTAAGACTTACCTTGTGGAGATAGAGGCAGCAAGGTGTGGGCACTTCACCACCCATATTGCGTCTGCAGATTCTCACCAAGTTGTTGTTGTTGTTGTTGTTGTTGTTGTTGTTATTATTATTATTATTATTATTATTATCATTATCATTATCATTATCATTATCATTATCATTATCATTATCATTATCATTATCATTATCATTATCATTATCATTATTATTTATTATATTTGTATGCCGCCCCTCTCCGTAGACTCGGGGCGGCTCACAGCACTGTTGTCCTGTTCAGGGTGACTCATTCCCTCCTGAGAGGGCAGTGGAGCCCTTGCAGGGTATAGCTGAGGAATTTGTTCAGTTTCTTGCAAATAAAAGTTGCTCAGATTCAGACTGACCTGGAAAGGTGGTGGCAGCTGCAGAGAGCCGCTGCCGTGAGAGAGGTGGGGGCAGGCAGGGCAAAAGGCGGCAGGGAGCCACCATGACAGGTGCAGGGGGGTGAACAGCGGCGGGCAGCAGCGAGTGGCCACTTGTCTTTTTTAAGCCTATTTCTGAGGTTTTCGCTTCTGTGCATGAACAGAAGCCGAATCCGGCATGGGGTGCATGCATGCAGGGTGCAGGTGCGTGCAAATGCTACTATCTTGTCACAGCCAAATTATGATTGTTTTGGTATGTATGTTTGTTTGATTAGACAGTTTCATTGGGTTTTATTATAGGGTTTTACCGTTTTTTAGCATTTAATATTTGACTTTTTATTATTGTATCATATTTTATATTGTTGTCAGCTGCCCTGAGTCCCAAGGGATTGGGCAGCATAGAAGTCAATTAAATTAAATTAAATTAAAATTAAATTAATACAGATGTGTGAACTGGTTTGTCATCTACATAAAAAAGATGTGAACCCATTACGCATATCACTACTGAATTATAAATACATATATTGTAATAAATTCTTAAACCCCTCAAAAGAATTTAAAGGAGCAGTGGCCAGATTTAAGAATATTTCTTTCATATTTATAATTGTAATTACCGAACCACTTCATGACAAATTGCAAAATAATATTCTATCACACCATTAAATTAAATAGTATTATCTATATTCTGAGAAACTTTCCAGTTAATTAGGTAATTCTGTGGGTTACCATAGGATATGGCACTCGTTAATAGGAAATAATAAAATTGCCAGGGCTATGCAAAACTGTTTCCTGAACTTCTGAGTTTTCAGGGTAAACCACGTCCATCTAAAGGAAATAGACTATTAAAATAATCTTAGCCTTTCTGGTCTAATTAAGAACAGAACTGACTAATGCTTACTTAGCTGGAACAGGAAACATGGTTGGAGCTTGTCTCCTGAGCAAAAATGGGAACATTTGCAAAGGGCACCAAGATTCCAGCCTTAGCTATGTGAATGAATTAACAGGATTTCCCAGGCAACTCATCTGATGCTTATTGAGTCTGAGGAATATTCTAAGCAAGTACTAAGTACGTTCAAAACTAAAAATGCTATTTTTAAAAAAAGCAAAGGAACATTATCATTAGGGATAATTGAATGTGGAAAATACTAGTACAGTGGTACCTCTACCTAAGAACGCCTCTGCTTACGAACTTTTCTAGATAAGAACCGGGTGTTCAATATTATTTTGCCTCTTCTCAAAACCATTTTCCACTTACAAACCCGAGCCTCCGAAACTGTAACCAGAAAAGGCAGGGAGAAGCCCCCGTGGGGCCTCTCTAGGAATCTCCTAGGACAGTGATGGCGAACCTATGACACGCGTGTCACCACTGACACGCGTAGCCATTTTCGGTGACACGCGGCCGCTGGAGAAACAGGGAGCTTTAGGGAGTGCAATTGCAACCGCAATTATTATTATTATTTTTCCTCTCCCCTTAATTAAGAGGCCGGGCGATTTTCGCCCCGTGGATATTGGCGATGGCTGGGAGGGGCGAGAACACCGCCTCCCAGCTGGTTGGCGCGGTGCCAAGCATCGGAGCCCACCACAAACGGTGGTTGGCTCGCAGGGGCCCCTGCCCAGGAAAGAGTTGTAAGAAAGCAGTGTATTTGAAAAGCGCGCTGCTTTCTCGGAAAGCCAGCTTTCCTGGCCACCACAGGGCTTTCCCGCCGCTCCCTCCCTCCGAAAACACAACGGAGGTCCACAGCGAAGCCGAGTGGAGCAACGGGAGGCTCAGGCTGGTGGCGGCAGACCTCCGGGGTTTTTTCAGCGGGGGGGGGGGGGGCAAGAGGACCTTCCTGGCTTTCCGGGGCAGCTGGCTTGAGACTTGTGCCGGTCAGCAAAGCCAGCTGCACGCCGGAGATGTGGAGAGAAAGAAGGGAAAGAGAGGGAGGGAAAGAGGAGAGGACAGAAGGAGGGAGGGAGGGAAGGAAGGGAGAGAAAAGTGAATGAGAGGGAGAGAGAAAGGGAGGAAGAGAGGAAGGAAGGTAGAGATAAATATAAAGAGGGAGAGGGAGGGGAATAGGGGAAGGAAGGAAAAGAGAAAAAAGTGGAAGGAAGAGAGAAGGAAAGGAAGGGAGAGAGAGAGAGAAAGAGAGAGAGAAGATAGGAAGGAAGAGAGAGTGAGAGAGAGCAAGAAAGAAAGAGGGAAAGATTGAGAAAGGCAGCGTGTGTGTGTGTGCGCGTGTGTGTGTGCCGCTGATGGTCCGGGAACTTAGCGTGTGCGTGGAGAGATGAAGAGAAAGAGGGAGAAACGCAACGTGTGTGGTGTGTGTGCGCGTGTGTGTGTGCTGCCAGCGTGTGCATGGAGAGATGAAGGAAAAGAGGGAGAAATGCAGCGTGTGTGGTGTGTGTGTGTGTGTGCCGCTGATGGTCCGGCAGCTGCAGCGTGTGGGGTGGGGCGCCGATGCTAAGGCAGTCCGTCCGTGGTGGGGCTGCAGGGCAGGCACAGCAGCCCAGGGAGAAAGAGGGAATTGAGATAAAGAGAGAGGGAGAGATGAAGGGAAAGAGGGAGAAAGGCAGGGACAGAAAGATAGAAAGGAAAGAGGGAGAGAAAGATAGAAAGGAAGAGGGAGAGAATGGGAGAAAGGGAAGAGGGAGGATGAGATAGACAGGAGGGAGAGGGGGAAGTAGGATAGGGAGAGGGAAAAGGAAGGGCTTGGAGAAAGGTAGGGGGAGAGAAAGATAGAAAGGAAAGAGGGAGGGAGAGATAGAAAGGAAAGAGGGAGGGAGGAAAGGGAGAGAGAGAAAAAAAGAGGGAGGGAGAGATAGAAAGGAGGGTGAGGGGTAGTAGGATAGGGAGAGGGAAAAGGAAGGGCTTGGAGAAAGGCAGGGGGAGAGAAAGATAGAAAGGAAAGAGGGAGGGAGAGATAGAAAAAAAGAGGGAGGGAGAGATAGAAAGGAGGGTGAGGGGTAGTAGGATAGGGAGAGGGAAAAGGAAGGGCTTGGAGAAAGGCAGGGTGAGAAAAAGATAGAAAGGAAAGAGGGAGGGAGGAAAGAGGGAGGGAGACATAGAAAGGATAGAATTATGGATGCAAGAACTCGCTCATGTGTGATAGCGCACGCCCACACTTTATTTGTTTGTTTGTTTGTTTGTTTATTAGTATTTATTTGTTTGTTTGTTTATTTATTTATTTATTTATTTATTTATTTATTTATTTATATGCCGCCCAGTCCCAAAGGGACTGTCACTCAGACACTGTACTTTTCCGCCCACCCCGAAAAAAAATTAGAGGGAACACTGCCCTCGCCCCTCTGCTCCCTGCTCGCCTTCCAGAACGGTGTTACAGGAGACGGTGCTAAGGTAAACCCTTACCGGGTTATTAATTTGTAATTTTAAAAAATCATGCCGGGCTCGCAAAAAAGAGAGTCTGAAAAAAAAACCTGCGTGGACGTCGCACCATTTGCTTCCTCCTTTGGCGGCTCATAACTAGATTTTTACAACCCCCCACCCCCCTTGATAAGCTTTTTCTTGAATCTGAACAGTTTGGGGGTTCGCCAAAGAGAGAAAAGTGAACGAGAGGGAGAGAGAAAGGGAGGAAGAGAGAAAAGTGAACGAGAGGGAGAGAGAAAGGGAGGAAGAGAGGAAGGAAGGAAGAGATAAATATAAAGGGAGAGAAGGAGAAAGAGAGGGAGGGGAAGAGGGGAAGGAAGGAAAAGAGAGAGAGAAACAGAAAAAAGTGGAAGGAAGAGAAAAAAAGGAAGGAAGAGAGAGAGAGAAAGAGAAAAAAGTGGAAGGAAGAGAGAAGGAAAGAAAGGAAGGGAGAGAGAGAGAAAGAGTGTGAGAGAGAAGATAGGAAGAGAGAGGGAGAGAAATGATAGAATAAAGGGGAGAAAAAAGAGAAATGAGAAAATGATTGAGGCAGAGAATGACAGGAAAGAGAGAGAAAGATAATTATGCATATTTGTTATTTAAACTATAAATATCACAAAATTATGTTTTTTTCTCAAGGTGACACACCACCCGAGTTATGCTCAGTTTTTTGGCGAATTTTGACACACCAAGCTCAAAAGGTTGCCCATCACTGTCCTAGGAGGAAACAGGACCAGAAAAGGCAGGGGAAAGCCTCTGTGGGGCCTCTCTAGAAATCTCCTAGGAGGAAACAGGGCCAGAAAAGGCAGAGAGAAGCCTCGGTGGGGCTTCTCTAGGACTCTCCGAGGAGGAAATAGGGCTTCCACCTTCCCTGTGGTTTCCCCAATCGCACACATTATTTGCTTTTACATTGATTCCTATGGGAAAAATTGCTTCTTCTTGCAAACTTTTCTACTTAAGAACCTGTTCACAGAACGAATTAAGTTCATAAGTAGAGGTACTACTGTACTATGTGAATCTTCAGACACCAGTATTGCTTCAAAATGCTCTGAATCAGATATTCTTCTCAGCTTCTTTAAAAAGCAAGTTGTCCCCTTGTTTTCACAACTGAAGAGAAACAATCATCTTGCTCTGCTTTAAAGACCTCTTTGCACTGCCCCACCAAATTCAGAGCATGGATCTTCTGATACACTGCAAGGAAACCTCTTCATTACTGGAGGCTTTGCAACTTCATTGCAGGGTATGGGGAAGCCCCTATAGGCATTCACATAATTGGAAAGCCATCAGGGGGGAAAAAGAGCTACTTTCATGCTGCTAAGATGTTCTCTATATCTAATGAATAGTTAAAAGAGGCTCTCTGTAGGGAAGAATATATCCTTTCGTGCCTCCTTCATTAGGAGTAATGAAAGATCTTATTCAAGAAGAACTGGGAAAAGCCTGCAGCAAGGCTGCTTGAAGCGTTTCCAATCCAAATGATATTGAAAGAATCTGGCCTGGGTGATCTTTCTGAGAACTTGCTGAAATTCTAGGTTGGACAACTTCAGAAAAAGCTGTGAGCAGCACCAAAGCTCTTCGGCCTGGAAGACACTGGAAGAGAAGGCAGAGAGAAATCTTCTTTTCAACTCCCCCCGGAGATTAGAACGGCCCCCACCCTCCTTGTCTTTCGCAAGTTACTCAAGACCCACCTATATCGCCAGGCATGGGGGAACTAAGACATCTCCCCCAGGCTTATTATATTTCATGTTTGGTGTGTATGTGTTGTATGGTTTTTAATTGTTGGGGGTTTTATATATTTTATTATTAGATTTGTCCGATTGTTATACTGTTTTTTATTGCTGTTGTGAGCCGCCCCGAGTCTTCGGAGAGGAGCGGCATACAAATCTAATACATCATTATTATTATTATTATTATTATTATTATTATTATTATTTATTATTATTATTCTTTTGCAGAACTTGCCTGGAGCTGACCAATCATTTCAGCCATCTCTGTTCAGAAAGATGGATCAACTCACAGCCAGGGCCCAAATTACTTCACTGAAATAAATCAATACAATTCTGCACAGGCCTAGAAATTATTAAATTGTTCTAAATTTAATAATTTGGAACAATTTAATAATTGTTTTTAAAAAAATGATCATTTGATAATTTCTGGCACGTAATGAGTGGGGGGGAAAAGAAATTCTGGTAGATAGTCACTGGTTGATGAAGAACCTGCATGGCTGTTCAAGTCTTCATTTCCAGATTGTCTGGTATTCATTTAGTTATTCTGAATTAAAGTGCTGTTTATAATAATGCAATCAAAATTCTTTGCCCACTGGATTATGCAATCTTTAACATATTCGTTTTTCCAAATTCAATTTCAACTTGTAATTTATAAATCTTAGCAATAACATGTTCATCATTGGCAAACAGTACATGTTTGCTACAATTTGAGAGGGAGTCAAGCTGTGAATTGTTCAGCTGCCAATGGAAAATCCATAAAATAAACAATGATTGGGGGGTGTTGTAGAGAAGGTGGGTAACCCATAATCACTTTTTAAATTTTTAAATTACCTCTTAAAGTTCCTGTGTACCAGGTTTTCTAATTAGAGTCATGATATACTTTTCCGTAGCTGTGCATTGTCTCTCTTGGTTCCATTTGTTTAATGTTCTGATTGATGTTTCTATGAAATGTAAGATCCAGTCATACATTATGGAAATCCTCCAATGTTTTTGTTCTGTTTCTTTGAAAGTTGGTTGTGGGGTGGAGTGGAAGAACCGATGTTGGAAATGAACCCTTCATTCAACTGGACAAATATTTCTACCAGAAGGCAGAGGGAACAGTCTCCAAAGTTGGCAGCTCTAGAAGAGAATACTTAATAAAATTTGTGAATTTGTTTTTAGAAAACATCAGCAGTCACAGTACTTCTTTGTAGAAGGAATGTTGAGTTGTATTGTTTGTTTGCTGCATTTTGTTATCTATCTTCTCATAGTAGCTTCCTAACAGAGCTACATTTTTAAAAGTACCGGATTTTTCAGAGTATAAGATGCACCGGAGTATAAGATGCAATTTAGTTTGAGGGGATGAAAACAAGGAATAAAGGCCTCTGCCTTCCAGCAATTTGTCAAACACCAAACAGCACAGATGATATATACTGTTTGCTATATATTTCTGTGCATGTGTGCCTGACCCATAGAAATAGCAAAGAATTGGAGAAATGTACATTATGGCAGTATATTAATCCCAGAAAGTTTTCTTAAATCCCACCTCTGCCATCAGGCATGGGGGAACTGAGATATTCTTTCGCCCTAGGCTTCTACAATTTATGCATGGTATGTTTGTATGTATGTTTGGTTTTATAATAAGAGTTTTTAGTTGTTTTAGTACTGGATTATTACATGCTGGTTTTTTATCACTGTTGTTAGCCGCCCCGAGTCCACGGAGAGGGGCGGCATACAAATCCAATAAATAAATAAATAAATAAATGAATGAACGAACGAACAAACAAACAAACAAACAAAGTCTGCGGAGAGGGGCGGCATACAAATCCAATAAATAATAATAATAATAATAATAATAATAATAATAATAATAATTAATTAATAAATAAATAAATGTAATCACACTAACTCCTCCCAATTATTTAAATAGATCTACTCCAAACGTGACAGTCAGGATTTATTCAGCTGCCTTATCTTAATACTAAATACTTAATACTTAATACTAAATACTAATATCTTAATCCTAAAACAGGACATTTCAGATTATACTATTACAGATCTTTAAAATTGATGTGGCTTTCTGGAAATATTATCTGTTACTTACTTACTTACTTACTTACTTACTTACTTACTTACTTACTTACTTACTTACTTACTTCTTACTTACTTCTTTCTTTCTTTCTTTCTTACTTACTTACTTACTTCTTACTTACTTCTTTCTTTCTTTCTTTCTTTCTTTCTTACTTACTTACTTACTTACTTACTTACTTACTTACTTACTTACTTACTTACTTACTTACTTATTTACTTACTTAAGTTGGAAGGGACCTTGTAGGTCATCTATTCCAACCCCCTGTTCAAGCAGGAAACCCTATAGTATACCATTTCGGACAAATGGCAGTCCAATCTTCCCTTGAAAGTCTCTGGTGTTTAAAAGAAGGTACAATGTTTTTATCTCATCAAAATTCATGATTACTGAAACTTTCTGAGTAGTGCATTCAGTAAAAGGATCTGAAATGTACATGACTGGCACAGAGAATATATAATATTGTTTTGAGTCCAGACCCTCTTGGTCTAAGGCTTCCTATTACAGTACGGTAGTTGTCAGTTCATACTGAGCGCATGTTCCAGAAGGTATGCTGCAATAACACATTTTGCTAAATAATGTACAGGACCGAGTATCTGATGCCTGCAAGGAGTTTCAGTAAATAAGATATTTGCCCAGACAGCTAATTTTGTATTTACAGGTTCAAGAATAGAATAGTGGATTGAAAATAAGTCCTGAACAGTGTCTAGCATCAGATGATAAGCCACAGGATTCAAAAATGAATGAGCTCACCTTTAAAGACCAGGCACAAACCTTTTAGTAGATCCCCATAAGAATCCCTATAAGCTCTGGGTTTATGTCCTCCAATGCTTTTTTCCCCAATAGAAGGGAGAACAGCATCTCATAGATAACTGTATGGGATTCCTCAGAGAGCATGTGAGTAAAATTGTTCCTTTCCACCCAAGAACAGCAGGAGATTGTCTATCAGCACCACCAATGTTGTTTTCTGTCCCAAATTCTGGCTCCGATTCATATTATGCTGGGTTTAGAATACTGGCGTCATCCACAGAAAAGTATGTGAGTGGCCTTTGGCTAACTTCTCTCTACTGCGCGTTGTTCTGCGCTGCAATCAGCCAGTATCTATGGGCTTCCCTCTGTTTGTTGATGTGATTCTTTGATCAATAAATACTGTTGTGAAGAGGCTGATCTCTTACTTCAGGATGAGCTTGATAGAAGTGTTGTTGCAAATGTGGAGGAATCTTCATTTTCCCGTGAGAAAATTGGTGGGAATGAAGGGTGATAGGTATACAGTGGTACCTCGAGATACGAGTTTAATTCGTTCCGGACCTGGGCTCTTAAGTCGAGCAGCTCTTATCTCGAACGACTTTTCCCCATAGGAATTAATGTAAATAATTTTAATTGGTTCCAGCCCTCAAAAAACTCACAAAGTTAGTCTAAATTATGCAGAAAGACATGTTTTTAATGAAGAAATGTACATGTACATATAAATGAATAATGAAGTTTCTTTCACTTAACTTGTAAACTTTCTTAAACTTTTAAATTTACATATGTTCAACTTCTCTGCCACCCAATCCTGTAGGACAGAGGTCCCCAACCCTTTTTGCACCAGGGACCGGCTTTAAGCGATCAAGAGAGGAATGGGTGAATGAATGGACGGAGGGTGGGAAGGAAGGAAGGAAAGAGGGAAGGGACAGGAACAGAGGAAGGAAGCAAGGAAACTTATGAAAGGGGAGAGTAAGAGAGGAATGAGTGAAGGGAGGGAGGGAAGAAGGTGGGAAGGAGAAAGAAAAGAAGAAATAGAGGAAGGGAAGGTAAAAGAGAGAAAGAAAAAGAGCAAGAAAGAAAGAAAGAAAGAAAGAAAGAAAGAAAGAAAGAAAGAAAGAAAGAAAGAAAGGGGGAAGGGACAGGAACAGAGGAAGGAAGCAAGGAAACTTATGAAAGGGGAGAGTAAGAGAGGAATGAGTGAAGGGAGGGAGGGAGGGAAGAAGGTGGGAAGGAGAAAGAAAAGAAGAAATAGAGGAAGGGAAGGTAAAAGAGAGAAAGAAAAAGAGCAAGAAAGAAAGCTGCAAGCACCCCCCCGAGCCCCCCAGGCCGGCTGCAACCTTTTAAAACACGCGCGCCGCTTCGCAGCTGTCTCCTGAAGCCGAACGCGGAAGTTAGCGTTTGGCTTCAGGAGACAGCTCCTTGGCGCTTGTATCTCGAATTTGGGCTTGTAAGTAGAACAAAAATATCTCTCCCCTCCCAGCTCTTATCTCGAGTTGCTCTTAAGTAGAGCAGCTCTTATGTCGGGGTTCCACTGTATATACATTTAGTTGTGAATGTATGTGTATTTTTATGTATTTGCATTTATTTCATATGCCAAATCCCTTTTTTTTTAAAAAAAATCAACTTTTATTTAAATACATAAAAGGATACAATACACAAAACAACACAAAGACATTTAAAAAAAACAAAAAAATTGGACGAAAATGTAGCATACCCTAAAAACGGTTCTAACTATATTGATTTTCTATTATAGTTCTATTGAATTAGTCATATACACCAGTTTTGAAAAGATACAAATCTTAAGTCATATAAGTCATCTTATATCTTTATGTTTAACTATACATTCTATTACCAGACAATAACTTTATCAATTAAATATTAACCACTTTAATTACTTTATCCTTTTTCCTAACCACCAGTAGAACATATCCCAACATGTCAAATCCTGATCACTGTACAGAATTTCTTATAATCCCATAAAATTTTATTAATTTCTCTTTCTATTTATGAATGCTTTTAGTAGATACATACTGTTAAAACGTACAATTTTTTTGCTCATTTATTTTTCCCAGAACACCTTCGGTCCACCCACAATTATTAATTTTAAAAAGGACTAAAGAATTAAATAAATTATTTAGGCTTGCACAAAAGACCCTTTGTGACATTTTGTAAACGCATTTGAAAATCTTTGCTTCTTCATTTGGAAGCTGCTCAAAATATTTGCCAGGACTGCATAATTTGTCATAAAATGCATAATTTGGGATGTTTAAATTCTTTTTTACAATTAAAATTAATATTATCAGAACCCACCCATGTTTGAACTGAGCTACAGAAAATAAATTTTGTTACCAATAAGTGCTTCTGAAACATATTTGTGTGCCAAGAATTTCAGAATACTTAGAATACAGTACTGTCAAAAGTAGACAGTGGCATAAATCTTATCTCGTGTTTTTAAATGTGGATGACTTGCCAAAACATTCTTCAGAATTACAAATATAACTTGATAAGTTATGTGCAGATAATAAGAACAGGGCTAATATATGTTGTATAAAACTTTTGCTACTATCTCCTTTGCAATTATTGATTATTTTTCCCTGGAGATTTCATCCTTTATTCAGAATGCGGGGGCCTAATCTTCTATTGAAAATTGTGAACAGCTTAAAAGGTGTATTAGCTTTAAGCGTATTTGTATAACTTAAGAAAACTCAGCTGCTATTGTTATCCAGATGTCAAAAGTAAAGGAGGCAGTATTGGACTTGTAGATCATAACTTTTTGAAATTGACCTATTGTAAGCAACTTGTTGATGTTGGTATGTTTTTTACTGTATTGTGATTGGAGAGGGGGGAAAAAATTTGCCGGGGGGAAAAAAAGAATGTGGGGGCCAGGAAGGTAGATAAATGTAATTCATTACCTTTAATTTTTTTCTTTTTATCTTGAATGACAGTTGTGAAACCAATGTGGAGCATGAGAAAGGATTGTTCCAAAGAAATTTGGAGGGCAGTCTTAGGATCTGCAAATTACATGTGTGTGTGTGTGTGTGTGTGTGTGTATGCTCACAATCACACATGTGTGCTTGTGCATGTACATGTGCACACGTGCACATATGTATGTATGTGTGTATCTGAATCAGTGATGGTTTCTAAATCCAATTTCTACCAGTTCGTGCATATGCAGAAGCATCTGGGGTCAGTGGGCGGAGCCTCCTGCCACCGCTATTACCGGTTCATAAAAAATGGACCATACCGGTAGCAACCCACCGCGGTTCTGAATGTCTATACATATATATGCTTGTGAATGGCTGGCTCAGGAATTCTGAGAGTTGAAGTTCACAGATGATAAATTTGCCATAGTTGCCCACCCCTGATTAAGAATATAAAATTGGCATTATTGGATTAGGCCTAACCTGTCTTAATCCAGTTCCAATCACAGGAGTCTGTGTGAAGGTTCTAAATTGCTTCTCACCCTAATGCTGCATTGTGTTTGATATTTGGATGCATGTTGTCCCCTACTCAGGGTTAATGCTGAAACTTCAAGATTAATAGGCCTTGATATACTTGTCCATATCACCACATTTTGTAGTAATGAATTCCGCATGTTAATTATGAGCTGTATGCAGAAATGCTTTCTTTTGTCTGTTTTAAATCTTTTTCCAATCAAGTTTATTGGATGACCTCTGGTCCTAATATTGTGAGAGGAAGAAACATGCTATCCTAATTTTATGCACCTCAATCTTGTGCCCACTTCATTTACCATTTAAATTAAGGATCCGAAATTGCTTGCCTTGTCTCAAAAGTAATGTGTCCTCTAATTGTTTTGTTGCTCTTTTCTGTGTTTTTTCAATATGATTTTACAAATATGGCAACTAGATTTATTCACAGAGTTTTGGATATAAGTATATCATAGACTTGTATACAAGCATTACAATGTTTGTAGCTTCCTTTTTATTGTAATTCCTGTTTATCATTAGTATACTTTTTTTTCCATTTTGGCCAAAATACTGTATACTGAGTCAGCATCTTTATTTATTTAGTTAGTCAGCATCTTTATTTAGTTACCCATTGTGTGCCCAAGCTCAAAACCCATAACTGTATATAAGAAACTGGGGGAGGGATTATGACAGTGTGAATCACTTTATATTTACTTAAATTTAACTGCATTTGGTTGACTCTTCATCCAGTTTAAAGAGATTTTTCTGGAGTTCTTCACAGTCACTTTTGGTTTTGACCACAATCACTTTTGGCTTTTATTGAAATGAAAACTGCCAGATGTACTATCTGGATTCAAAAGGGGCAAAGGAATTACACTGCTAACGTCTGATGGATAATGGAGAAGACCAAGGTATTTTAAAAGTTTATCATCTTTATTGATTATAGTATGACTTTTGACTGTGTAGACCACAACAAAGTGTGAATACTCCTTAAAACATGAATGCGCGAGGTGACTTCATTTACATACTGGAGATATTGTTTGCAGGCAGGCCAGGAAACAGTTGGAATAGTATTTAAAATTAAGAAAAAAATGTTTCAAGATTGTATACTGTTACATTATCTTTTAAAATAACAATGCATACAAAGTATATAATGAGGAATAGGGGACTGTAAAAATAAGAATTAAATAGGAATTAAAATTTGCTACAAGTAATATAAAAAACCTCAGATAATGACATCACCAGCATACCCTCAAAATAAAGGCAAAAACTTTTAGGTTTATGCAGCCATCTTTGACTTTCTTAATACCACCATCATAATAAATGGATTGCATCACATAAGTTCACTAACAGAAGGTCTTTTGTTGGTGAACCGAGTCTACGGAGAGGGGGTGGCATACAAATCTAATAAATAAATGAATGAATGAATGAATGAATGAATGAATGAATGAATGAATGAATGAATAAATGAATAAATAAATAAATAAATAAATAAATAACATGAAGATCATTTGAATAAGGAATAAGGAATTGGAGGGAAGTCGAACATTTGCCATTCTTTCAATTCATCTAATGGTGAAGAGGAAAATCTCTAAAATTATGAGCCTTCATATAAATAAGGAAGAAATCTATTTATGTTTTGGAAATTTGCTTCTACCTGTAGGTAAGCATAAGTGAATACACACTGGGAAATAGGGACAGTTCAATTACACTTCATAGTTATTCAGATTTGCACTTCAACTTTTATGTAGTTATTTCTTAACATATTATAGCAATAAGCCAAAGGAAGATAACAGTCCATACCTTTTGAAGTTGCTGAGTTTGGGTGATACTGATCTAGGTGTCGATGAAGATTCTCAAACATCCAGGCAAAAGTTGCATCACAGCAACTGAACAAATTTTTGTTAACTTGAGATGGTTCGCTAATGATCCAAGCAGCTTTATCAGCCAGAGCAAGTCAGTTACGCAGAGAGTTATGGGAATGTACCAGCTCTTCCCATACCAACTTCAAGGGTTTCCTCCCCAAAATATATCACAAGAACTAGGTATTACCTGGAGAATTGAAGCAATGAATAGTCAGGTTCCAAAGCTAATATCATTGTCTGAGACCTCAGAAATCATAGGGCATATTTTAGAGCCGTGATGGTGAACCTATGGCATGGGTGCTACATGTGGCACGCGGAGCCATATCCGCTGGCAAGCGAGCTGTTGCCCTAGCTCAGCTCCAACAGTGCTTGTGTGTGCCCTCCAGCTGATTTCTGGCTCACACAGAAGCTCTGGGAGGGCATTTTTGGCTTCCAGAGAGCTTCCAGGCGGATGGGGAGGGTGTTTTTACCCTCCTTCAGTTCCAGAGAAGCTTTTGGAGCCTGGGGAGGGTGAAACACGAGACTACTGGGCCAACCAGAAGTTGGGAAACAGGCAATTTCCAGCCTCCAGAGGGCCTCTAGTGAGCGGTGGAAGCTGTTTTCACCCTCCCCAGGCATTGAATTATGGGTGTGGGCACTCAGGCATGTGCAATAGTGCATGTACACACTTTTTTGCCACCAGAGAAAAAAAAGGTTTGCCAGTACCATTTTAGAGCCATTACGACCATTTATCTGCAGGGTATAGGTAGTCCTCACTTAATGATTATTT
Organism: Erythrolamprus reginae; assembly: GCF_031021105.1. Taxonomy (NCBI): domain Eukaryota; kingdom Metazoa; phylum Chordata; class Lepidosauria; order Squamata; family Dipsadidae; genus Erythrolamprus; species Erythrolamprus reginae. The sequence continues at coordinate 361,456,764 of NC_091950.1, read as the reverse complement.
AATCACCATTTGAATTTTCAATGGCATTGAAAAAATAACTTTATTTCTGGTCTACATAACAAGTGTTGCAGAATTCCCATGGTTAGATGATTGAGACATAAGTACTTTGCAACTGATGGGCTTTTGCAAAAATTAAAAGAATTCTGCAGTCACATGCTTGCCATTGGCAACAATAAAATTGCAAGTCAAGGCCATCTGATGTAGCACAAGTGACCCACTTAACAACTAGACCAGTAATGAAGTCACAAGTAAGTTGTGGTCATGTGATGCCTTGCTTAATGACTGCATCATTTAGCAACAAAAGTTTCTGGTTCCAATTTTGGTCATCAGATGGGGATTAACTATATTGTTGCTTACTATCCATAAGCCACTGCATGAGGGGATAGCTGGAGACAGACATGTGTCAGTCCTTTGATAGGCAGTTGCCTTAAATCTGTTCTTGAACAAAGCCAGAAATTAGGCCAGGGTGTGCTCCAGCAAATGGATGACAACTGTGGTCAAGAAACAGAATGGGCTGGCCCAGCAATTGCTGAAATTTAATATCACCAAGAGTATGTATTTATTTTTGCCTTTCTCACGCTTCAGCAGTGAGAAGTACATAAAAATGGCAGCATAAGCTTTAAAACATAGCAATTTTGTATTTCTTTTTTAAAAAAACTTTTACTTCTCTCAAATGGGGGAAAAAGAGTTATGTTCAAATATATGATGCAAACCCACTCCCTTTGCATAATCATCCCATCATCTGTAATCTATGGCATCTCCCCAAATACCTCCAGTTACCAAAAAAAAAAAGTGACCACCCTTGTTTCTGTTCCTCCTTTGCAGCAATAGGCACATCTGGAACTCCTCCTGATGCCAAACCTTTCAGACTAAATGTCCTCAGAAATGTTGATGGTTGTAAGAGGGATTAATGCCAGATCTGATATGACTGGATAGCACTGGGTTTGGGTGGGGTGGGGAGAATGGATAGCAATCTTCTGCTGCTAGAATTCAAGCAGATAGATTTAAAGCAGATAGTTATGATATTTAATTCTTATTTGTTGTGATATTTATATTTTCAAAATCACTTAAGGGAGTAAGGGAACATAAAAAATTAAAAAGCAGTAGGCATCTATGAATAACACATTAATTATCCTCCCCCCCCTGAAAATCCACTTAATGGTAATTCATAAAACTCATCATGAAAAAGGTAAATAAATAAAAGCACAGTTTTAAACCAAAATAGTCAAATATGCCCTCCTTTCGGTAATTTTCAGATGGCCAGCAAAAATAATTACATATTATTGATGGTATTAAAGTTTAACACTACAACAGTTCTATTTGGGGAGTGGGGGAAACACAGAAGATTTTTCAGAATGCTTTCATAACTTTTTTTAAAAATAAACAGTTGGTTTAAATTTTCAACTAGCCTTGATTTCAAAGGGACAACTTCAAAACATATGCAAAAAATAAAAACCAAAATAAAACTCAATAAATTATTTCATTGCTTTGGTATTGGATTTCAAAGGGAGAGGAGAGAACACACAAGAATATTAGAGTGGACTATATTGGATCTTTGGGAATTGCTGTCAAATATTGATGAAAGCAGCAAGACTGCAGAAGATCAGATAAAAGAAAGAAATGATTAGATTTGGAAGAACAATGTGAAAACTGTAGCCAACAGAGATTTCAAATGTAAGCAAATTGCAATCTACCAAAGAACAAACTTGGAGAGAGTCCCATATACCCCAGTATATTTACAGTCAAGCAGCATATGTAAAAATTTTATATCACATTTCCCTTCCTTTTTGAAAGTTATAAAACAACATTTTTAATGACTTTGGCCGCACACAAACATTACTATTTGTTAATAGGCTTATGGGTGGAATGCTTAAAATATTAAGGCAAATGCCTATTTCTGTTGATGTTCTAACTTTCTCAATCCTTGTTGAAATAAACCCGAAAAACTGTATATAAAAAATACACTTTTGCTCATTTTGTTACAGGAAATGAGAACTAGATAGGTCCAGGCAAATATTAAACTAAATCCAGTAGGAGTAAAAGTACTTGAAAAGTGTGGGTAGCAAAACAAAAGAGGAATTTTTTTTAAACAGAAGAATGAATTCTGACTGATTAATTGCATTAAAAAGTAGGAGGCCAGTATGAAATATGTTGATATAGTTAGATTACAAAGACAGGACAGATGATAATTGTTTTGCATAGAAAAAAAATACTGTTTAATTAAAGAGTAAATTGATGCTGAAAGAAAGTTAAGTGCAACTTATGAAAGAAGTTAACTGAACCATACAAAGGTGTTGTGGTGGCTTGGTCATATACATGAAATGACTAAAGGATGAAATAAACATGAAATGACTAAAGGGTGAAATAAATAAGTAAAGGAAGGAAAAAAATTGGATTGGCAGAAAAGGAAAAACTGATAAGTTTATGAAACATGAAATGTTTAAGGGCAAAAGGCAATGTGTGAAATCAAGATATAGTTGTGGTGGAGGCAATGATGACTTGCACCAAAAGTAAAGTGTTGTGGTTGGTTCTGCCCCAGCTCCTACCCCAAGGAATGTGGAGGTGGATGTGGGGGAAACATCCACATGCCACAGGCCTGTTTTGCTCCCGATAGAATCTCCCGACGAAGGCTCCTCTGACGAAGGAAGTGTGAGTGGCAGGGAAGAGGGGAGTTTTGCAGACAGCCCAGGAGGAGATCAATCATTCTTATCATCCCTGGATTCTGAACAAGAATTTATGGCCAACCCACACATGCGTAGAGTGATGCATAGGAGAGAACTGAAGGATTATTACAGGAGATAAGTGAGGCCACCTGTGGTTGGGTGGGACTGCTGTAATTAGTGCTACAGATAAAAAGAACAGTGTGTTGGTTTAGCCTCATGGAAGTTTATCTGATTCATAGTTTCGTCAAGATTGTGGTTTTGCTGTTTCCCTGTTCAAGACTGAGTGTGGACTTTCTGGACTTTGGAATTGGACTCAATTTCCCAGTTACTGGGTGAGAAATTGGATTGTATTTAACCTGTGCCTTGTGTGTACCAGAAAATCCCTTTGACATTTAAAATTTGATTTTCCTTCCTCGTTCTTACATTTTTGAATTCTATGCAGATACAGACTTACATTACTGCGTATTGTGTATTTCTACAATGCACAAGATGAACTGTGGAAACAAAGCAATAAAAAAACTTCTGTCCAAAGCTTTTTAATGAAAAATATAACTTTACTGAAATAAAAATGAGCAAATTTGTTTAAGTAGTCTCTATGTTAAAAAAGGTAGCAAGGCTTGAAGTGGAATTCAGTTCTTAATGTTACCTCTTGCTTGTATCCTTACTATTTTTATTAACATTGATTTTCCTCATTGCTTATTTGACCCCTATGACAATCATTAAGTGTTATACCTCATGATTCTTGATAAATGTGTACTTTCTTTTATGTACACTGAGAGAATATGCACCACAGACAAATCCCTTATGTGTCTAATTACACTTGGCCAATAAAGAATTCTATTCTATTCTAATGACTACATTGCCAGCTTTATGGAAGTAGCTTTCCATTATCACATTTTGGTATTTTGTTTTTCTCCTTCTCAATCTAGCCTATATCCTCAGGATTCTCAAGATATTTCCATAGCTAAAATCAGCTATGGAAATCAGCTACACTCAGCTACACTCAGAACCAGCCAATCCCTAAGCACTGCCCATTTTAAGATGGGCATTATATACCTGAGTTCAAAAAGGACCTATGATGTCTATGGATGGAACACCCAAAACAATTTACGACTTTGTCAAAATGTGCATTGAAATATACTTTAACCTCTATGTATTTGCACACTCTACAATGACATGATGCCTACATAAAAGGGAAACAATTTGCAACATGACATGTTTTTTCATGATCAAACTGTACCCTTTTTGTATCAATGTCATGTCATACACATGTATGAAAGAAGTAGAGTTGCAACATGACACTGTGGCATTGGTTCATCGTTTTAACAGAAGCTGTTAATCCTGCAGGCAACTCTGTTTCTCAATATTTACTGAGTATTTATTGCCATTGCTCATGATTCCTACCAAAAATACCATTTCATATGTGAGTTCTTTGCCACAACAATAATTTCCAAACCTATTCTGATCTATTGGTATAATCTTAGAATAAAATAATCATCTAGCTGGAAACTCATTTGGGCAATTTAATCTGTTTCATACATGAGTCAAAATTAAAGCACCTTTGATAGATAGCTGACTACCTTCTGCCTGAATATATCCAACAAAGAAAAATTCAGCATGCCCCCTGTAACTAGCCCTACTGTCAAATTTCTCTTACTGTTATAAAGTTTTAATAATGTTCACTTTCTAACTTCTTGAAAATATAAGCATTATTCCATGTACTAAAATCTGAAAGACTTAAGGAGAGGTTATTCCATATGACATCCTTTTAAATCTTTCAAGGGTAATTCTCAGTAATCTTTTCTCAAAAGTAAATAGACTCTATCTCTTCTTATTGGACTTAATTTTCATTCTTTGATTCTTCTTTGCTGATCCATATTGTCTGAATCTTTACCCTATTGCGCCCAGTACTGGCTATTTTACTTGAGTTTAACTTAACTCTGACAAATTCAGTAAAGAATCAATGCTGCCATGATTTGGAACGCTTACATTTTTTGATGCAGCCTAAAATTTTATTTGCTTTTGGATGTCTATGTCCCAGTGTTACATCACAATAATCTAAATCTAAAAGCAAAAAGGACTTCAGAAGGTGTGCTAACATGAATATAGTAGGTGTCTACACAACCTTAAATCAAATATCTCTTTTCTGGCAATAGTACATGAAAACACACAGTTGCTTTAGGAAGTTGAAGACAGGAGTTATGTTCATGGCTTTCCATCTTCATAACCCTCTTTTTACCAAGTAACTACATCCCATGTCTTTACATTTGGTACAGTAGTTACATTTTTGCAGTTAACTTTTTATCCTCTACCATCGGTTTAGAATGTTCTTTCTAATCCACACAGATTTGTAGTTCCTGCAAATTTAATAGATATTTCTGCTACCTTTTCATTCAAATTATTAATAAAATGTTAAAGAGTATCAGGTCCAGGATCAAATGGTTGGCATCCTTCTTGATACCTCAATAAAATCTACTCAGTTTGAAACTACTCACCTTCCAGGAATCTGGAGTTCCCATAAATCTGTCACGGGCAATTTAAAATACACTGTAGTGGATTTTGGGATATGATATGTGAACATAAAATCAGACACAAATATCCTGGGACTCACTATTTTGGATCTCTAAGGTCTCACTATTTTCCTGAATCAACATCTGCCTTCCACTATGCTGCAGAAAAGACCATAATGTAATAGAAGAAAACCAGGGGTTTCAAAGAAACCTGATTATATATCGTTGATAATAAGTTTGTCTTATTGTTTTATTCTATTTTGGCCCAAACCCTATGGTTTACAAACCTAATGTACAGTATGTATTGAGATACTTATGAAGCAGTAAGGTAATCAAAGACTATCAAATGGTCTTTCAGGGCCTCCTCTTTTAAATTTGTATTGTATTATTTCATGTATCCAGCTTTGTTGTTTACACAGCAGAGTTCTGGATTTCTGCTCCCAAATCCTGCTCTCCTGACAACATACAACACTATAGATACTCCATGAGGCTGTGAAGATTACTTGGCGACATCATTTGGTCCAGCCTATATTGGCCAGATTCCTGGATAAAACAGACTATATGAAACACATTGTGCCCATATTTTTAAAAAGGCATGTCTGGCCTTTAATTTGTTCCAAGGGTCCAATTCAAGGGATATGATTCGATCTATAATGTCAAGGCTGGTCAACGACCGAAATAAAGCACTTTGACTTACTGCTTGGTACCTCAAAGACTGCTTGCTCTCCTAAGACCCACTTTGGCTGAAAGTATTCATCAGGGGTTCCTGCATTCCTAACTTATGTGGCTAGAGATAAAGCTTCCTTCATAGGCATGGCCCAGTTATGGAACCTTCTTCCCAGAGTCACTGGCAAGATGCCGAATTTAATAGCTTTTAAGCAGCACGTGAAGACAGTTTTATTCTCCTAAGCTTTTAGTGGATAATATTTCAATGCTGTTTTATTGTTTGCTTATGACTGCTGATTAGTTTATGGTTACTCTGTTTTACTGCCAGGGGTAGGGGGGTTGTATGCTCAACTGTCTTAAGTCATTGTTGTTAGCTCCTTTAGAATGTTATACTTCAGTGTATATATATAAAATAAACAGAAATAAATACCAATCACTTTCCTATCCATGAACAGGAGAACTATGAGCTAAATTCTAGTGACTTGTTTATTTCTTAAAATCAGGACGCCGGGCTTTATCAGAATACATTTTTAATGTATAAACTCTGTATTTATATACATTCCTTTAACAGTTGAGGCATTTTGTTTAGGTAACCCTGACAATACATTTTTGATGCAGATTGTCAGAAGTGTTTTATTGGATAGGGGGGGGGGAGATAAGCTTCTGGGGAGCTCTAAAGTTTCACAAAAAATTGTAAATTTTGGGTCAAACTGAAGTGGATCAGGTACCAACATTTTACAGCAAGCCAGAATGTTAAGGTCAAATCTATGTAACAAAGGAGTTGGTAACATGCTGCTTAACCAATCTTTATATTGCTTCCCAGACAAAGGATATTAGAAATGGAGACGTTCAAAACCACAAATTTCCACTTGGATAACTTTCATGAACAATGGAGTACTTAGAATATGCTTTGGCAAGACTCAGTGTAAGAAGTTTGTAGAATCTCTTTTTTAAAAATGTTTAAGTTTTTTAATGGGTAATAAATGAAAATGCCTTTAATTAGTTGCAAAATGTGAAGACTTTTACACATGGAAAGATGAATGGCAACTCTTCTTGTATTTCTTGGAATACAAAGTGGTGATCACCATTCAGACAGCACTGTAGATTTTTACAACTCCTTATGTGAGAGAATGGGTGGGGTATGTATGTTTTGAAATCCTGGTTTATTTCACAGTGGTACAAATTTCTAGTTCTTCCAATTTTTGCAGCAATTTTTCTGAAAAATGTCTACACTCAGAACAAAAAACCTAATCTTTTAATTCAGCTGTAGGTTGTTCCTAGTTTGGACAGATTCTTAGAACCAGTAGTAACCATAGTTGGAGGCTCCGCCCAACAGTGGTGGGACACTTCTGCACATATGCAGAAGTGGCACATGCATATAAACCAGTGGCACACTAATTTTGAACCCACCACTGTTTTAATTCCTAGATTACAGAGGGTTGCCCGAGGAACTAAAATTGCCCCTAGGCCTTTACAATTTTATGCATGGTATGTCTGTATGTATGTTTGGTTTTTTATATTAAGGGGTTTTAAAATCATTTTTAGTATTGGATTATTATTGTACGCTGTTTTATGATTGTTGTTAGCCGCCCCTAGTCTTCGGAGAGGGGCGGCATATAAATCCAATAAATAGAATAAATAAATAATAAACTATTGATAAGTGGTTCTAGATTTGGCCATAGACTGGTTTGGGGATTATCTGTACCTGGAAAGATGGGCTTTAAATTTATTTATGGGATTTAAAAGCAATTAATAACAAAAACTGTGAAAAACGTATGCATGGTTTGCTTCTTTGACTATATTTTTCTGCACATGAAAATGAAGATTTAGATGTTAAACTGCCAGAAAATAATAGCATATTTTTCTTTGGGCAAAAGTTGGCTTTTGGTTTTCACTTTTTAGGTGAAATTAGACCATTAGTGTGTTTAACTTTCCATTGGCTGTTTATATATTGTGGTTCTAACCAAAGAAAATTGTGTAAACTAAATCTTTGCAAGTTTCTTTTTAGTCTAGTTTTATAGGGCTCACATGAATAACTATTTTACTGCTACAGGTCTCCTCATGAGTAAAAGCTTATTTAATAATAAAGTCTTAATTGCAAGGGGGATATTTTTTTTCCAATGGCCTACTCCTTGGCAGCTGAGGTTTGATTTGAATTGGACTTTGTTTCTTGGCTGTTTCCACATCCATTCTCTGGAAGGAGAAGTAATTTGAGCCCACAATTCTAGATTATGTCCTATCTCCAATTAAACTATGGCTGTATATAGTTGAAGGGAAGGGAAGTTGTGAAGACTCTTCTCGACACTACAGAAATTTCTTATTTAGTATATGGCAGCTGTGAACTAATTATTAAGACCAATTATTCACCTCCTTCAGTGAAGAAAATTCCAGAAAAAAATTACCAGGATTCTAATCATTGGTGGAACTCATTGAATCTTTTCCCAACAAATTTTCTCAAAAATTTTTTTCCAGTTTCCCAAAAATATAATGGTCTGAAAAATTAAACGCTAGTGACTGTCACATTTTATAGTTGACTAAATTCAGAATGAGATCAGGCACTTTGGAGGAACTGATGCTTTTCTCAAATAAAGCAAGAGAGTGATTCATATAGGACTTCATGAGGAATCCTTGATGCTCTTGAGCTTGAATGTTTTCTGCAGAAGTTTCATTACCCAATGATAGAAAGGAGTAGAGTTTGCTCTCTGTTTATATATAATAGCTTTCCCTATGAGTGTTGGTAGAGGTGTTGTTTTTGCCTCAGTAGTTCACTGATTGGCTTGTTGTTTTCTGTTTGTTTGTTTGTTTGTTTGTTTGTTTGTTTGTTTGTTTGTTTGTTTGTTTGATTGTTTGTCTGATGTTAATTCTTGTTTCCCTGGGTGTTGATTGCTTGCAAGGAGCTATCATGGTCTTTTTTTGTTTCCTCTAAAATAATCTAAAATTGTACTATGTTTTTCTTTAATGTGAGCCTCACGTATACAAACTGTATCCATATTTAATCTTTGGAGTCTAATTGGTATATATTTCTTTCTACTAGTGGAGTTTATACAATTAATATTTAATTATAATAATCTTATTTACTCTTCCATCCTATTCCTTATAATTAAGTTTTAGTCCTCTCCTTGTTCTGATATGCATTTGCGCTCTTGTTTTAACTCTTTCTCTTTCTTGGTGTTCTTCTCTCCTGTCTCTGTCTCCTTGTTCTACTATCTTTTCCTTTAATACCCTTTCCTCCTGACTTTTGCTTTCCACCACCCCACTACTAAGCTGTTCATCTTCCTCACTTATATAGTGGTCATAGAATTCATGAGCTTTATCTACTGAATCAATATGGAATCATTTATTTATTTATTTATTTATGCATGTATTTATTTGTTTATTTTTGAATGAACCACCTGAACATCACCCTATGTTTTAATAATTGTGGAGACAGAAATTGGTAGCTTCTCCTTTGCTCTCTTATCCTTCTGGGGATCTGTTTTAATGTAATGATCTCCTTCTTGTGCTCTACCATATACTTTACCCATCACTTTCTTTTTCACAAATTTAATGTGGACTTCTCTCAGAAGCTTATGTCAACAGGCATAATTTGTATGTACCTGATATACTTCACCAATCTCATTTTCTAACTCTTGTTTATTTTTATTTTTCTGCAGAAATTCCACTAGAAGTTCCACTTTTGGGAAACCTTCCTTGCTTTCAACTGTTTTGAAATCGCAAATAGAGCATTGGTTTTTCCATCTCGAGATTAATTATAGTCTCTTCTAATGTTCTATTTGCTGCTTACATTCTAGCTGCCATTATATCTAGTTTTTTTTTCTCCATTTGTTTTTTTGGTTTCTGCTACCTTTATTTTCTTCTCATTCTTTGTTATGCTTTCCTATATCATACACATTTTCTCATCCAGTTTTTGTATCGCTTCTTTTACTTCTCCTATATCATTTTTTATTTCCTTTTTAATATCTTCAGTTTATTCGCCATCATCTCCGGCATATTTTCATCATAGTCTCCTACATGGTTGCCAGGGTTACTTGCATAGTTTGTGAATTTACCGCTGTACTAGCTTTTTCTCTTCCAAGTAGACTTACCACTGATCTTGGAAAATGTGATTTATATCAACATGTTTGTTAATGTTTGATTTATCTCAATGCCAAGATTCCAGATCCTCTAGAATTTTTGTAACTAGGATGGTTATAGTTTCCCAGATGTTTATATAGTGTGAATTTAAGGAGTTTTCATTGTATTATCTGACTATTAATTAATGTTTGTGGAAACACTTTGCTGGTTTACTCACTTTCTTTTCTATATAGTGGCTATTATAGTTCTTTCATTGTATGTTGTAAATGACTCCTGTTTTGAGAGTGGCTCAAATTTCTGAGAGTAATAACAGCTTTACTTGTGGAAGGAGAGATATTGTTCATGCTTTACTTTGAGGAAGGAGATAAGCTGATGGATTGACCTATATGATAGTAAAAAGAAGTATCTAAATCCCCACAGTCCTTGTGGTTTTTTAAGTGTTTGACTAGACATTCAAAAAAGAATGGGTGAGGGAAGTAATTATGGATTGGTGGATAGTAGATTAGTACATAGCAATGGGCTTCAAATGTATTTTGAATGCATTTCAATCTGCAAGTTAATTTGATACAAAATGCCCCAACAAGATCGTTTGGTTTCACAATTGTTTTTAAATCCAGGCATTTTTGTGCATCAAAGAACAACAAGAAGCCTAATACAACATTATTTTAAAGATAATTTGCATATGTATCATTTCACAAAAAAGAAAGATAATATTCTACTAAGCACACTAAATTTATTGATACATAAGTAAATCAGAGAAATGATAACAGTTTATATAATAACAGATTTATGGCAGAGTGGAAAAAGCATTTACTACAGTTTCATAAATACACTGCTGTGATCCAGCCTCATTTAAATTCAAAAAGGAATTTAAAGGCATTTGTACTTATATCTTGAGAATGATTTGGAGAAATTGCTGCATAATGTCTGTTCCATGTAGTCAAAATACACAAGATTCTAAATTCATATTCATTCTCATATTAAAGAGGAATTAATGTAAAGTGGAACAGAATAGATAGCTGTGCATCTTATAGTTTGTCTACTAGATATCCCATAGTTTCTATTCACAAAGCCTTAACATATGCATTAAAGTAATGGCCCTTTGAAAATAATGACTCCTGTAAAAGATGGAGGGAATCCTAGGAACCATCGTAATTCAACACATTGTCCTAATGTGATTAGTTCTCTCTCTGCTTGCATATGCATACAACTGAGCTGACAGTTAATCTGAGTCTTTTTCAGCCACTAATGGTACTATTGAATCAAAGCATAGTGAAGCTAGAATGTCATATTATCTAAAGTGGCTAGTGTGTAAATCTCATCATACAACTAGCTGAACTAGATGAAATTTAATCAGTATCTGCGTGGAATTTTCATATGGGTAAGCAACTTGGTTTTATTCAAAAAAGAATCATTTTTTTAAAAAGCTATCAACTTTCAGAAGATTTCTCAGTCATGCAAGACAGGCAATTTTAGTGCCTTTTGTCAGTCATCCATTAGCTACAAACACATGATGGGATAGGATAGGTTCAGGGGTGGGATTCAGCCACTTTGGACCAGTTTAGGCAAACTGCTAGTGCACCCCGCCCACCTGGACACAATCCCATCCTATATAGCTGTGGTTTTTGACACCGCACACATATGCAGATGGCACTTGTGAGTGAATTGCTGTATTTTTGACACCACGTGCATGCACGGACTTTGCACGTGTGAGCAAAGTTATCCTGCCCTATACAATCACCATGTTTTTGGTGCAGTGTACATGTGCAAAAGGCACACTCGCACTCACATTTTCCAATTCTGGGAAGATCGGTTGTTAAATTATGTAAAGCCCACCTCTGGATGAATTGCTTTTGGTTCTGTGACTTGTGTGAACCTAGCAGTATGGTTAATTAACAGTTTAGTGTATTGTGGAAACTCAGGAAATTTATTTCATTCAATAAAAGCATAACCACTGTAACTAATGTTTGATAAATGTATATCAGTGGTAGAAATGGGAAATTGAAAGCCTGGAACAAATTAAGGCAGCAGTGGGGAGAAAAAACCTCTAACTCATGAAAGGCACCCAATCTTCTGTTTGGTAGAAGAGTGCTAAAGTAGGGTATTTTAATAATGGACTTCAGGCTCTGCCCTTTGAAATGCAGTAGAACATCATTCTCTAGGTGGCATCATAATAGAATGATTTTTTTCTTCTTTTCTTTATGACCCTGGTATTTACAGGGAGATAGATGAAGTAGGAAATATTTTCATAGCTTTTAATTTCAACATTTGCTGTGTTCACATCAAAGTTTATATCATTTAAGTTTGCATTTGAGAGAATAATTTCCTGTTTTGTTGCTTATAAGAAGTGAAAAAAAGTCATGGAACATTAGGAACTAGCTGTTTTGCTCCTTCAAGGATGAATTGAGAGCATGCCATGTTATTTCAATCACTTTCAATAGTGGTTCAGGACATATATATTAATGTAGTGGGCCAAAATCTGTTTTCAGTAATATATTAACATTTCTGCTGACTTCAATGTGGAGCTGCTTATATATAAGAATGAAGAGATCAACTTGGCAGTGTTCTTTCCACTGAGTATATGCAAACATACAAGGGTGTTATCCATTGTCACACAGCTGGAAGTGAGAGTTAGCCTTTCCCACAAGCACTAGAAGCATTACAATTAGGAAATTCATGATGTTACGCCTTTGCTTCAAAATCCCTGGGCTGAAATTTTATATCTGCAGATTCTGGCCAGAATGTGTTTATACAATTGAGTTATATACAAAAAGTCTACAAACATTGATGTACTATAGAAAAAGTATCATTAGTATGCCAATGATAGCAGTATGTTGAGTGTCATTAAGGAAAGTTGGATTAAAACTGAAGAGAGGTTAAGCTATTAGTTTTTGAATCAAGAAATTGATAACTGTGGAACACCATCTGAGACACTGGTTGGCGAGAAGAAACTCTAAGTCCCTTAGTATCTAGACTGCCTATATACATATAACCTAGCACTCCATTTAGTCCCTAAAGCATTCCAAAATATGAAGAGCTGAAAATAAACTCTTTTTTGTGTTTTGGGGATTTGGGAAGGATTTGAAGGGTAGATATTTATTTAAGATTTAAGTGATCCAAGTCATTGAACTATTTCAATTATTGCAATGATCTGAAACCAGGGCATTTTTCCTTAAATCTATTTTCCCATTTGGCAAAATAGATTTAAGGGGTAGCAACTTTTAAGGCCCTTAATTTAACAATTGACCCTTTCAAAATCTTCTGGTGATGCCACAGGATTATTTGCCAGTTACACTACAGTAGAGTCTTCGAGCAGGATAAATGTAAATTACAATAGGGCAGCCCACAAAATGGTTGTATATCCTTTGCTTAGACTCTAAATATTAAATTAGTGGGTGAAGTTGACAGAAAGGAAGGTAGATTCAGAAGTGAACAGCAAACAGCAACCTTTATTTCAAGCAGAAAAAGAACAGAGAACAGGCATCTTGATAGCTTCTTTTATACTGGAGCTGTCAAACTCTCAACAGGGCTCCAATTTCCTGCTCTACAGATGCTCGTATCAGAGCCAATCAGGCTCGACTAGCAGCTCGCACAGACATACCTGCGAGGACTTAACACTAAATAATTACAAAGGAAATGGTGGTATTAGTCAAAAGGAACGAGATGGGAGAATTTAGAGAAATAAAAGAAGCAGTGATAGAAAGCACTCAGGTGGTAATAGCCCTAGGCTGGAAGGATGCAACAAAATGGACAATACAAAATTGGTATTGTTACATGGAGGATCATATTCAGTTTGAGATTATGGATAAGAGGATGAATTCGACCAATGAAACTAATCTGTGCAATTTGATGTGACGGTGGGACAGGGTAAGAGGACATGGGGTTAGTAGAATTCAAGACCAAGGTATAAAGAATAAATTAGAATTACTTTATAATATGTAAATAGATATATTGCTCTTGAGTTCATATGGTATATAGAAATTAAGCCCCCAATTTGGTGGAGGGGTATGAATGTTGTTTGGTGGTGGGCACTTTGACCACTGATCACATTGTTATTTGTTGTGTGAATGTTTTACTAATATATTGTTATTATAAAAATCAATTTTAAAATTATTTTTTTTTTAAAAAAGACTTAACACTAAACATACATTGGTTTTGAAGTGGAAATGACATAATGCTTTGGTATCCTAAAAGCTAAAGCTGAAATCCTACTTGTGCCTATCTGAGAATAATTTTTATTGAGCTCAACAGGGGTTTACACTTGGGTACTCACATATGTCTTAGGAAAATCTCATTCTCCCCCTTCACTGACAATAGCAACCCGTATTGTAGACTCACAGATGCCCAAGCCGATGCTGCTTATCTCAATACGATTTTTCAGCAGGATAAAAGGTATTGGTTGTATCTAATTTAACTGTTGAAGTAGGTAAGCAGCCTGTGTAGCTGATGGTTCAGGAATATTGGAATATTGTTCAACGTACAGTATATAAAATTCATATCTGAGACATCAGAATAAGCAAAAGGTATTGCTGGAACAGAACAAGAGTGGTTAATTTAGACATCCAATAAGCAAATATTGGCACAATCTCTCTCTCTCTTCAGTGTTTGTCTTCAGGGACATGCTTCCTCTGCATAACTCAACTGTATAACATGAGGATTGTCCCTAGGTGGCTGATGTGGGTGATTATGTCAAATGATTTTCTGAGATTGTTCTGATGTTTCTCTGAGATTTTGGGTAGGAAAGTATTTCCACCTTAAACCAATCTTAAAAACATTTTGAATTTATTTCTCCCTTCATTAAAAAACCCCCTACTATTTCCAATCAGTGCTAAAACCAGCACATAACTGACATGAAATATAGGACTGACAACTAATACCGTGTTTCCCTGAAAATAAGATTCTGTCTTATATTCCATCTGTCCGTCCATCACCCTGGGGGAGGAAAACATTGACCCACTCAGAGAGGGTCCGCAACTTGGGCATCCTCCTCGATCCACAGCTCACATTGGAGAAACATCTTTCAGCTGTGGCGAGGGGGGGCGTTTGCCCAGGTTCGCCTGGTACACCAGTTGCGGCCCTATTTGGACCGGGAGTCACTGCTCACAGTCACTCATGTCCTCATCACCTCGAGGCTTGACTACTGTAACGCTCTCTACATGAGGCTACCTTTGAAGAGTGTTCAGAAACTTCAGATCATGCAAAATGCAGCTGCGAGAGCAATCATGGGCTTCCCCAGGTATGCCCATGTTACACCAACACTCCGCAGTCTGCATTGTTTGCCAATCAGTTTCCAGTCACAATTCAAAGTGTTGGTTATGACCTATAAAGCCTTTCATGGCATCGGACCAGAATACATCCGGGTCCGCCTTCTGCCGCACGAATCCCAGCGACCAGTTAGGTCCCACAGAGTCGGTCTTCTCGGGGTCCCGTCAACTAAACAATGTCGTCTGGCGGGACCCAGGGGAAGAGCCTTCTCTGTGGCGGCCCCGACCCTCTGGAACCAGCTCCCCCCGGAGATCAGAATTGCCCCCACCCTCCTTGCCTTTCATAAGCTCCTTAAAAGCCACCTCTGTCGTCAGGCTTGGGGGAACTGAACTACCCTTTTCCCCCGTAGGCCTATACAATTTATGCATGGTATGTTTGTGTGTATGTTTGGTTTTAAATAACGGTTTTTAATTATTTTAAACATTAGATTTGTTACATGCTGTTTACTACTGTTGTTAGCCGCCCCGAGTCTACGGAGAGGGGCGGCATACAAATCTAATAAATAAATAAATAAAAAATTTTGAGCCCTGAAATAAGCACTTGGCCTTATTGCCTTGCACCCAAAAGCCTGATTGGGCTTGTTATGAGGGGATGTCATATTTGGGGGAACACAGGGCACAAAACTGTCTTTTACCTGCAAACCATTATACATTCAGGCTATGTAAGCTATTGTCCATCTTTCAAACACCATGTACAGTATAACCTTTTCGATTTTTGAAGAGGAAAAAACAGTAACATAATTTAGGTTAACATGTCCTGATTGTATAAAAGAAGAGTGTCCTCTAGGGTGGTCTTTCAGAAATTAATGACTTGTCAGAGAACTGAGAACAGGCTGAGAGCCAAAGAATATATTAAGACTTAGTGGTGCATTGTGTTGATATTGAGAATATTCTCAGTATGCCAGCATTACTTTGTACCCCTGCCAGCATCCACCTAGAGCCCTCCAGATGTGTCAGCTTACAACTCTTATCATCTCCAGACAGCATAGATGATATGGGGTGTAATCCAATACAGTTCTACGGGGCACTAGCAGTTAACTTCTGAGAATCTCTTTTGCACTTTGATTTTGGCTCTGTTTACTCTGAGATGAATCCAATTGCATCAGGTAATGGTTTTTAAACAGACAGTTGCCAGCTAGTTTCTGTGTTTGAAGGTATGTCTTAAATTTTTGGTTTTAGGTTCTAAGGAGGTTTATGTGTCTTATCACATACAACAGAAGAGAAAAAATGCCTCATCTGCTGATAACAGAGCTTATCACAGCACTAATGAATATAAAAAGAAGCTATCATTTTAAAGGATATGCAACCACTTTTATCAAGGTCTTGTTTAAAAATTTGGAAAAAGCTAGGACAGCCACCATTATCAATAAGAACATAATCTCTCTTCTCAAAGTTGCACAAGCCCTGGCCAGAAAGGATATCTAACAAATATCTTAGTAGAAATCCACTAACAGCTGTTCTTTAAGTGAAATGTGCAACTCCTGAAGACACTCAGAAATAATTTCTTAGTCTTACTATGCTATTTCGGAAAGTCTCCACCTTTGTTATGTTGTAGCTACCCTGTTTCCCTGATAGTAAGACACCCCCGATTGTAAGACGTATCGGGGGTTTCAGGGGGGTCGGCTAATATAAGCCGTACCCCGAAAGTAAGACATATGTCTTACTTTCTGGGAAACACGGGGGTATTGCCGCCTCCCTCTCATCTAGCTGCCTCCTGCCCACGTCCGCACCGTCCCCCTCTCCATACGTCGCCGCGTCTGCCACCTCCCTCTGATCTTAATGAGCGCCGCCTCCTGCCCACTTCCGCGCCGCCCCCCCCCATACGTCACCGCGTCTAAATGTTAATTTTATGGTTAAAACAAAAAAATCGGCAATTTTTTTCCAATATAAGACATACCCCGAAAGTAAGACATAGTGGGGCTTTTGGGGATAAAAAGAAAGTAAGACACTGTCTTACTTTCGGGGAAACACGGTATGTTATTGAACTTAGTATCTACTTCCAAAATTATTCACATCAATTTCAGGTCATAAGCAGCATGTTCCAGAAAATTTGGGAGTCATGGATGCTTTAAAAATGAGCTGAAATAGGATGAACAATATAATTCAAAACTATGTATTTTACACTGAGCTTGACAAAGTCTCCTTACCTATCTATGGACATGAAATTGCAATCTTGCAATATAACTTATTTCTGTATTTTAAACAAAACCCACTGAATTTAGTGGCACACTCTTCCAAATAAGTGAACACAGAATTTGTTTGATATTTACCTGCATATTTGTTCAGTATTTACCTGGATATCCTTCTTCCTCAGTGTTTCCAAACCTTTTTTGAGCCGCGGCACATTATTCATGTTTTCAAAATTCTGGGGAACACTGAACGGGGGGGGGGGGCGGGGGGGGCTAAAGAAAAGTTTGGACAAAAAAATATCTCTTCCTCCATTTCACTCTATTTCTCCCTCCCTCTTTCTCTCTCTTCCTTCCTTCCCTTCCTCTCCATCCCTTTCTGCCTCTCTTTTTTGCTATCTTTCTCTCTCCCTCCTTCCCTCCCTCTATGTCTTTCCCTCTCCCTCCTTTCTTTCTCTCTCTCTCTTGCTTTCTTTCCCTCTCTTTCTCTTGCTTTCTTTCTCTCTCATTCTCTCTCCCCTCCTTTTTCTCTCTCTCTCTTTCTTTCTCGTTCATCACGCCAGCAACAGAGAGAAAAAGAAAGAGAGAGAGAGAGCCGGAGAGAGAGTGGAGTGCGCAGCAGCCATCAGCCTCCTCGCCCTCCCAGACGTCCCCAGTGCCCGGCCTCGCGTCGCCCCCCGTTAGCCCGGCCGACTTTTCCCTGTTCCATTTTCTCTTCATGGCGCAAAGCCACACAGTCCCGGACTCCCGGATCGCTCGCTACTCCGGCCAGCGCGGCGCTTTCCAGGGCAGATGGCTTTGCTGACCGGAGAAGCGAGTGATCCGGGAGTCTGGGACTGTGTGGCTTTGCGCCATGAAGAGAAAACGGCAGCAGGGAAAAGTCGGCCGTTTTCTCTTCATGGCGCAAAGCCACACAGTCCCGGACTCCTGGATTGCTCGCCCCAAGGCAGGAGGCGGCGGCAGAGGAGAGGGGGCGGATCGCGCCCCAAGGCTTGAGGCGGCGGTGGAGGAGGAGAGTGGCCGGATCGGGCGGGCAATGGGGCAGGGCGGAGAAGCCAGGGGCGCGTTTGGCCGGAGGCACCGTGGGGAGGCAGGGGCAGCCGCGGCTCCCTTTACTCCTACTGCCGCACGTCCCTACCCCTGCCTCCTTTTTCCCGCCTTCCTTCTTTGGGGCGCAGCAGGAGAACGCCAGATACGGCGGTCCGGCACCGGCAGCGCCCCGCCCAGCTGGAGCTTCCTAGGGGCGCCGCGGCACACCTGACGGTGTCTCGCGGCACACTAGTGTGCCACGGCACACCGGTTGGGAAACGCTGTTCTACCTTATGTAGAAGAATGTTAGTTAATTTTTTTAATTACGTGGGATTTTAGATTAGGTTTTATATTGGGTTTTGCATTGTATTGACTTTATTATGTAAACTGCCCTGAGTCCACAGGAGAAGGGCGGCCTAGAAATAGAAACAAACAAACAAATAAATAAATATTTTCTTCCTCAAGTATTATAGACCATCAAATGTTTTTCTCAGCACACAGTGTAATACAAATTGATCAAATCATAGGCTATTAAGTCATAGGCTGAATCGCATTCCACTTGCAAACTTTGGAAAATGATAATTAGAGTGCAATCTAAATAAATGGTTTGAAAACCTAAGAATTGCTTGCCCCAAAACCTGAACTCAATGGACTTATTGACTGGAGGGGAAAAAGTTATTATTATTATTATATTTTTTTTATGTTTTGGTTAACAGCAATTTTCAGTCATTACCAAATGGAAAATACTAACTGATTTGCCCAGGGCTCAGAAAACACAATCTTCCAAATCTGCTTTCCTTTATATACATTTGCATGTAATTTGCGGTTGGAGCCCACCAGGGATTCTTTTTAAGTAAAAAGGGCATTACAACGAAAAGTCCTATTGTACCATCTATTTGCACATAATTGATGCAAGAGAGACTTTTTGCCAGCGAAGAAGAGAGACAGAAACAGAAATGGAAGGCAAGGGAAAATGAATCTCTTAAATTTAGTAGATGCTACTCAGAAGGAGGAAAAATGTCCAGAATTCCTTCTTCCATGAAATTATTAAATATGCCAGAGCTTTATTACCTTATTTATATATAAGTTAATTATAAAAAGAAATAAAATATTATGCAAACAAAAGCAAAAAAAGGAAGACTTATAGGGCAATGATGAGGCTCCTTTTGGTAGCTGGTACTACACAATTATTTTTCTGGGGAGCACGGATGGGCTATTGCCCGGACGGGGGGAATGCAGTGGGGTAACAAAAATGGAGCTCTACCCCAGTGCACCCAATTTGCACAGAAAGATGTTGAAAGAAAATGCAGGATGTGGTAGTAAAATTTTTGGTAGCCCTTCAGCGCTGGGGAGGCTAATTTAATTTAATTTAATTTAATTTAATTTAGTTTAGTTTAGTTTAGTTTAGTTTAGTTTAGTTTAGTTTAGTTTAGTTTAGTTTAGTTTAGTTTAGTTTAGTTTAGTTTAGTTTAATTTAATTTAATTTAATTTAATTTAATTTAATTTAATTTAATTTAATTTAATTTAATTTAATTTAATTTAATTTAATTTAATTTAATTTAATTTAATTTAATTTAATTTAATTTAATTTAATTTAATTTAATTTAATTTAATTTAATTTAATTTAATTTAATTTAATTTAATTTAATTTAATTTAATTTAATTTAATTTAATTTAATTTAATTTAATTATTTAATTTAATTTAATTTAGAATTTTTATTGGCCAAGTGTGATTGGACACACAAGGAATTTGTCTTGGTGCATATGCTCTCAGCGTATATAAAATAAAATATACATTTGTCAAGAATCATGTGGTACAACACTTAATGATTGTCATAGGGGTCAAATAAGCAATGAAAAAGCAATATTAATAAAAATCTTAGGATATAAGCAACAAGTTACAGTCATACAGTCAACATGGGAGGAAATGGGTGAAAGGAATGATGAGAAAAACTAGTAGACATATTCTTTTTAATATGTTTGTGAGTGACATAGGGGAAGGTTTGGTAGGGAAGGTTTGCCTATTTGCCGATGACTCTAAAGTGTGCAATAGGGTTGATATTCCTGGAGGCGTCTGTAATATGGTAAATGATTTAGCTTTACTAGATAAATGGTCAAAGCAATGGAAACTGAAGTTTAATGTTTCCAAATGTAAAATAATGCACTTGGGGAAAAGGAATCCTCAATCGGAGTATT
The DNA here is from genome assembly GCF_031021105.1 of Erythrolamprus reginae. Classification (NCBI taxonomy): domain Eukaryota; kingdom Metazoa; phylum Chordata; class Lepidosauria; order Squamata; family Dipsadidae; genus Erythrolamprus; species Erythrolamprus reginae. The sequence goes on along the minus strand of NC_091950.1, from coordinate 361,436,236 downwards.
GTATTGGCAGTTCTGTGTTAGCAAATACTTCAGAAGAAAAGGATTTAGGGGTAGTGATTTCTGACAGTCTCAAAATGGGTGAGCAGTGCAGTCAGGCGGTAGGGAAAGCAAGTAGGATGCTTGGCTGCATAGCTAGACGTATAACAAGCAGGAAGAGGGAGATTGTGATCCCGCTTTATAGAGCGCTGGTGAGACCCCATTTGGAATACTGTGTTCAGTTTTGGAGACCTCACCTAAAAAAAGATATTGACAAAATTGAACGGGTCCAAAGACGGGCTACAAGAATGGTGGAAGGTCTTAAGCATAAAACGTATCAGGAAAGACTTAATGAACTCAATCTGTATAGTCTGGAGGACAGAAGGAAAAGGGGGGACATGATCGAAACATTTAAATATATTAAAGGGTTAAATAAGGTTCAGGAGGGAAATGTTTTTAATAGGAAAGTGAACACAAGAACAAGGGGACACAATCTGAAGTTAGTTGGGGGAAAGATCAAAAGCAACATGAGAAAATATTATTTTACTGAAAGAGTAGTAGATCCTTGGAACAAACTTCCAGCAGACGTGGTAGATAAATCCACAGTAACTGAATTTAAACATGCCTGGGATAAACATATATCCATCCTAAGATAAAATACAGAAAATAGTATAAGGGCAGACTAGATGGACCATGAGGTCTTTTTCTGCCGTCAGACTTCTATGTTTCTATGTTTCTAGAATAGAAGTGCAGATTTAGTAGAAAGTCTGACAGTGTTGAGGGAATTATTTGTTTAGTAGAGTGATGGCGTTCGGAAAAAAACTGTTCTTGTGTCTAGTTTAATTTTTTATTTATCAAATGTATAAATGTAGTAGTAGTTCGTATAAACGTAACATAAGTAAAAAGTAATGATAAAAGAGGATAATAGGATAGTAGGACAGGGACGGTAGGCACAGTGGTGCGCTTATGCATGCCCCTTACAGACCTCTTAGAAACGGGGAGAGGTTGACTGTAGACAGTCTAAGGTTAAAGTTTTTGGGGTTTGGGGAAGAAACCGCAGACTCAGGTAGCACATTCCAGGTATTGATCACTCTATTGTTGAAGCTGCATTTTCTGCACTTGAGTTTGGAGAGGTTTACATTTAGTTTGAATCTACCGTGTTTCCCCGATAGTAAGACACCCCCGATTGTAAGACATATGGGGGGTTTCAGGGGGGTCGGCTAATATAAGCCCTACCCCAAAAGTAAGACATATGTCTTACTTTCGGGGAAACACGGGGGTATTGCGGGGGGGAGCCCTATGACGCCGGGAAGACCCAGGGAAGGTTTCTTCGGCCACCCAGCAGCTGATCTGCTCGGCAGCGCAGCAGCAGCCCTGGCGGCGGTTCCCTCGGCAGCGCGGTGGCAGGGAGAGGCTTGCGGCCGCCGAGCAGGTGGGAGAGCTCGGCGGCAAGGCACAAAGGATTTCCCTCGGTGCGGGTCGGTTGCTGGGACGAGCGCCTTTGCTGCAAGCCGCCGCCCACTCGGCTTGCTTCGGACCAGCGCCGTCCTTCGCCTCGCCGCCACCACCTCTTCCCCGGCTTGGCAAAGCGAAGGACGGCGCTGGTCCGAAGCGAGCCGAGCGGGCAGCGGCTTGGTCCGCTCAGCCACTGGCCGCCCTGCGCACTGGGCCGCTTCAAATTTGACGCACAATGTCTGAACGAAGTGACGCAAGCGATCCGTAGGGCAGTTGGAGAGCAGCACCTGCACATAACTGGAACCCGGGGCCCCCAACCGGATTGAGCTCTTCCCTTCCTTCGCGAAACACGTGAACAGACGCAGTTCGTTCGGCCGCAGAGGGAAGGTCTGGAGACGGGCCGGACCCAAGGCGCTCGTCACCTGCAAGACCAGTTTGCGAAACTCGTTCCGCCCGAGGTAGACCCAGGCATCTCGCAGCAGCAGCAGGTTCAGGGCCGCCACCGCGCCCAGATGCTCCACTGCCACCGTGCAGCGAATCCGCCCATCCAGCTCCGAGTCTTCCGCCGGTCGCATTCTGCGGGGTGAAGCCGAGAGAGCAGACACGCAAACATGACAAAGACCCGAGATCGGGATCCACTCAAACCACGCGTTGGGTTGCGGTGCAGATCACTTCTTCAGCCCGCCGTCGACCGAGCCGGGTTTGAAAGACACATTTCTCACGTTCGAGTTGCCTGACTCGTGCTGCGGGATTCAAATATTTTTCCACCGGCCGCAACCACCAATCAGCCCTGGGGAAGCTTTAATTTTTGAGCCAATGAAAAAGAGGAGAGGCGGAGTTAAAAGTCCCGACTTGCGTTCTTTAAAGCATTAATAGCGAGCCAAGGAAGGCCTCATGGCTGCGTTTAAAGGGGGCGTAAAGGAACCATTGGATCCAGTAAGCCAGAACAAGATCTTCACGGAGACGGTCCAGAAGGAGCTGCGATGCCAGCGGCTGCATACCGAGTATGCGGTAAACCCGCTTCTGAAAGGTCGGTGGGCTGGAAGGAGGCGGGTTTGTACGGGCAGTCCTCCGGGGAAAGTTTCTCGTTCGCTCTTTGCCCGTGAGCGGCTCCGAAGCAGCAGCAGCACTGGCTTCTCCCGTTCGCCGCCGGTCGGCTCCCCAGACTGACACCAACCCCCCACTTCAAAGCGTCTCCCCCCAAACGCTATCGCTGCGGCGCTTTTTTTCCCACCTTCCCCCCCCACCCGGCGGGTGCAGGATCTCTCCTCCTCCAGATCGCGTTGCTGGGAAAAAAGATCCGGGGAAAGTTTCTCGTTCACTCTTTGCCCGCGAGCGGCTCCGAAGCAGCGCCGGCTTCTCCCGTTCGCCGCCGTTCGCCTTCCCGGTCGCCTCCAATATAAGACATAGTGGGGCTTTGGGGGATAAAAAGAAAGTAAGACACTGCCTTACTTTCGGGGAAACACGGTATTACATGCTCATGTATTGCTGTGGTTGAAGGTGAAGTAGTCATTAACAGGAAGGACATTTTGGTATATGATTTTTATGAACTACATTTAGATCAAATTGGAGGTGACGTAGTTGTAAATTGTCACCAATGTCACCAAATAAAACATCACCAAACATCACCAAATAAAAACACTATTGGGATTTGGGTTTTGTTTGTTTGTTTTCATTTACTTTTGGGGAAAGGAAGGTTTGGACAAATTTGTAAAATTTGTCTTTTAATGCTTGCCATACAGTTCTCCTAAGTTTTGTCTTGAGATGGCATGAAATGGCACCAGTGGGATTTTGGGAATCACATTCTGGGGGAAATGGCAAAAAAGGGATCTCGGGAATCACATGTAACCTGTGAAGATAAATTGCCCACCACTTTACAGAGTAATATAATAAGCAGAATGCCCTGAGGAGTGTGAAGAAAGACAGGACAATTATGTAGAATTTTTCTCAATTCTTTAAGAGAGACAACAGATTGGGTAATATGTCATTCCCTCATGCATTGCTTGTCCCCTTGCATTAATTGGGTTCCAAAGGACCCTAGAGTTTTATCTAATTTTCAAGAAAATATGAGTCTGAAGATGTGGTTAATCTACCTGTTATAGGGAAACTTTATTTTAACATTTATATTTTACTTTTCCCTTGAGAACAAATGTTAACTTACATGAGTTTGCTTGGCGTGAAATAGACATCAAAACCAGAACAGTGACAGCAGTAGCATCAGATTTGTGAAGTATTCCAAACAGGAAGCAGGCCCTGATGAACAAATTCTACATTATTATTATTATTATTATTATTATTATTATTATTATTATTAATTAGATTTGTAAGCCGCCCCTCTCCGCAGACTCGGGGTGGCTCACAGCAATAATAGAAACAATATATTACAAATCCAATAATTAAAAAATCATTTTAAAACCCCTTATTAAAAAACAAAACATACACACAAACATACCATGCATAACTTGTATAGGCCTGGGGGGAATGGAGTACAGTGTTCCCTCGCTTTTCGCAGGGGACGCGTTCCAAGACTGCCCGCGAAAGTTGAATTTCCGCGAAGTAGAGATGCGGAAGTAAATACACTATTTTTGGCTATGAACAGTATCACAAGCTTTCCCTTAACACTTTAAACTCCTAAATTGCAATTTCCCATTCCCTTAGCAACTATTCAGATTATTACTCACCATATTTATTTATTAAAGTTTATTAAAAAAAATATTTATTAAAGGCAGACAAAAGTTTGGCGATGACATATGACGTCATCGGGTGGGAAAAATCGTGGTCTAGGGAAAAAACCCGCAAAGTAGTTTTTAATTAATATTTTTGAAAAACCGTGGTTTCCGCGAAGTTTGAACCCGCGAAAATCGAGGGAACACTGTATCTCAATTCCCCCATGCCTGACGACAGAGGTAGGTTTTAAGGAGCTTGCAAAAGGCAAGGAGGGTGGGGGCAATTCTAATCTCCAGAGGGAGCTGGTTCCAGAGGGTCAGGGCCACCACAGAGAAGGCTCTTCCCCTGGGTCCCACCAGACAACATTGTTTAGTCGATGGGACCCAGAGAAGGCCAACTCTGTGGGACCTAACTGGTCGCTGGGATTTGTGCGGCAGAAGGCGGTCCCGGAGATATTCTGGCCCAATGCCATGAAGGGCTTTATAGGTCATAACCAACACTTTGAATTGTGACCGGAAACTGATCGGCAACCAGTGCAGACTGCGGAGTGTTGGTGTGACATGAGCATACCTTGGGAAATTATATAAAGTTATATTCACAAAATCTTGCAAGTTTGAATGAACATTTCTCGCCCGTCCCCTTTACAGCCAAAGAAATTAGAGATGGTCTTCCAAGGCACTTGCCATGTCCACAGGCCTTCTATGGGCTAAGATCAGCAGCCGTTGCTCCTGGTTTGGCCCAGTTATGTGAATCAGTAGCGGAGGCATGAGGCTCCACCCATCCACCCGGGATGCTTCTGCATATGTGCGGGCGTAAACCTGTACCAATAGATTTTAGAACCCTCTACTGGTTAAGCTGCCTCTTATCTGACTGTTGCCCTGGCTGTAGCTTTTTCCCCTGTCTCCCAAGATCATTCCCACATAGATAGATAGTACAGGTACCTACTGCTTTAGACACTGATACATCAGTGGTTGACTGGGATCAGGTTTGTAAAATTGGTTACTGAGATGAGAGGAAGGGAAGGAGAAGAATTTATTTTATTTTATTTATTTATTTTATTTATTAGATTTGTTTGCCGCCCCTCTCCGAAGACTCGGGGCGGCTAACAACAATAAGGAAAACAATGTAACAAATCCAATATTAAAAAGCAATCTTTAAAAAAAACCCAATTTAAGAGACCAATCATACAAACAAGCATACCATGTATAAATTCTATAAGCCTAGAGAGAAGGGAAAATTTCAATTCCCCCATGCCTGATGACAGAGGTGGGTTTTAAGGAGCTTGCGAAAGGCAAGGAGGGTGGGGGCAACTCTGATATCTGGGGGGAGCTGGTTCCAGAGGGTCGGGGCCACCACAGAGAAGGCTCTTCTCCTGGGTCCCGCCGAATGACATTGTTTAGTCGACGGGACCCGGAGAAGGCCAACTCTGTGGGACCTAACCGGTCACTGGGATTCGTGCGGCAGAATGAGGGGAGAATTCTGCAGATTTGTAAAATTGGTTACTAAGATGAGAGGAAGCGAAGGAGAAGAATAAAGGAGGAATTTTGCAGTTTGAAATGGGAAACATTCTGGGAAAGATTTTTACTTCTTACTTTGAAGAATGATAGATTCTTTCTCCCATGATTTCTCTGATTCTTTTCTATTCCAGGTTAGAAGGGATGTTTTGAAGCTGGCTAAGATGAAGCTTTTAGAAATACATCTGCTGCTTCATGAAATCCAGACTGTTGGCAATAATTTGGAAACAAAACCCGGGATTCCAGAGAAAGTTTTTCCATACCTTCGCAAAGATATTAAGGATTAACCCACCTCTGTCGTCAGGCATGGGGGAATTGACATTTTCCCTCCCCCTAGGCTTATAAAATGTATGCATGGTATGCTAGTATGTATGATTGGTTTCTAAATTGGGTGGGATTTTTTTGGGTTTTTTTTAAATTAACTTGAATATTGGATTTGTTTACATTGTATTATTGTTGCTGTGAGCCGCCCCGAGTCTGCGGAGAGGGGCGGCATACAAATCTGATTAATAAATAAAATAAATTAATTAATTAAACCTGAAACCTTTGGTGTACAAAGTATTTTCTCGGCCACCATGCTACAATCTTTCTATATTGTACAGCATCATGTGATTATTACCTCAAGGCCTTCAGCATCCTCAGAAACTTCATAGACTTCCTATATTCCTTCCAAATGCTACCACCAAGACATGTCTTTAATTTACTTAAGTAAATTAAATTTTAAGAGGACAATCCAAACTCCAATGATGAATGTGATGAATCCCCTACTTTACTCCAAAGTTGGAAGAGAGTTTTGAAGAACAGCCTATCTAAAATTGAAATTTTAAGTAAACAACAAACTTGTAAAATATATTATATATACTATCATCTGACAATTTTCAGAAAAGGCTTCTTACTGTTTTAGTAATAAAATCCAACTGCAAATTGCTATAGATCACATTAGAGAAAAATAATTTAAGTGGTTATGATAACAAAAAGCACTTATTTTACTCCAAAGTTTACATATTACTGGCTCTGAATAAATACTTTGTTTTTGTTAGGAAAGAGGGAAGCTTAATTTTGCCTTCTACAAGACTTTGAAGAGTTTTTCAAAAGAAACATTAGACACCAATATCAAAAGATTCTGTCATAAAAATATAGACATTCAAAGCTTCAGTACAAATTAAATCAGTCTTGTGTTTTGGTGGAGTTAGAAAGATGGCTCCATCACATAATTGATGATTCATTAGTACTAGTTAGCTTTTTCCATGCCAGTAGTAAATGAAAAGATCCTGCGCACTGCATTAATCATTCTAAAGTTACAGTTATGCTAAAACTTATACATCTGCCTATTTGCAAGTTAAACTGAGTGTGACTCAAAACAAATTTATGCAAGAGGAGGATGCCATATCTTAAAATAACAACACAGAAACTCTGGCAAATTCAGCATCATTCATATGATGAAAACCCACACAAATGGCATCACTTTTTGCAGCAATCAGAATTACCCTGTTCACCTTTGGAATTGATTTGGAATTTGAGGTGAAGTTGGGAGGAAAAACCCTGCATACAAATATGTTTTGTAAGAGACTACAAAGGCAGAAACCAATGCTTGTTAAGAAGGGTATTGATGCTCATCTCAAATTTGCCAAACACTACCTGGATGACTTTCCAACCACTGGCGTAATGTTCTGTGGACAGATGAGTCAAAAGTGGAACTTTTTGGATTGTGTGGGTATCATTATATTTGGAGAAAACCAAACCCCAAACATCCCACAGTAAGAACCTTATACCAATGACCAAATGTCGAAGTAGCAAGGTCATGGTTTGGGTTATTTTGCTGACTTTGAATCTTGATAACTTGCCTCCATTTAAAGAAGCATGAACTCTGCTTTATACTACAGATTTCTCTGTAGAACCTCAGCAAAGATCACAAAGTTAAAATGAATCTATAAAAGAATGGACGAAGAAGAGTAACTTCTGGAATAGGGAATTAGGGAAATTGCTTTTGGTCCCATTTATTGCATTCTGCAAAAGAAAAAGGTAAATAAACCAGGGATTTTCTGCTTGCTAAGTTACCAGATAATTTTTTAATTGGGTGACAGTACCAACTTAATTAACCAATTCTGCTGTGGACAATGGGAGGAGAGGCATTGTCCTTTTAAAAATTAAAGTGGCTTAGATTATCCTTATGTGACAGTGTATTGAGTGTTTCTCTTTAAGTGAGACTTAGAACAACTTTTCAATAATAATCCCTTGACTTGAAAAAAAGTTAGATTTCTAGGAAAAACACTGTATACAGAATTAAAGTTGGATAGATGTTTGACAAATGGCAAGAATGGGGACAGAATAACACTCCCCTGTTAATATTGTGATAATCATGTATTTAAAAATGCAGCATTTAACAACAATTCAACTGAATTCTTAGGTTCCCCAAATTAGCCATCATATCTTGGGCTGAGAATCCAAATAATAACTTATTGTTTAGGGCTTTGCAGTGCAGATATGGTGTGTCTAATAAACGCATGGATTATTTATTCCAATTGAGGGTATGGGGCAAAGAGAAAAATATTAGGTGGGAAAGATATAGAAAATAGTCTAGCTGAACACCTGAAAGACGGAAAAGGACTTCATACTATGGTCATTTTTCAGCATTTTCCTCTTTGCTGCCAATCCCCCATGGAGTACAGACAAGGCAGACAGTAATGATTCATTTAGACCAACAAAAAGAGCCCACCCTTCTCTGAACTGTATTTAAACCAGACTGTGTAGCTACTTTGAGAACAGCAAGTCAAGTGCTCATCCTAAGCAATAGCTTTTCAGTGTGTTACTTTCAATGTTGTTTTGTCTTTTTTTCAGTGTAAACTTAGATTAACGTATTTAAATTATCATTTATTTTCACAGCTTTTTTAATTCTTTTGTCTTATTTTTCCAAACATTATGTTTCTTTTAAGCTACTTTGGGCACAGCCTACAGTGGAAAAGCAGCATATAAACCAAACTAGTCCTAGTATAAACATATGACTTAAGTAGAGAGGAGTGATACTTCAGTGCTGACACTGTGCCTAATTCATTTTATGGATAGAATTCTGCATTCAGAAGTTATACCATGGGAGTTATTCCTTTTGCCTGTTTCCATGGAATATTACTGACTTCAGTGCCCTGCTCCAGTAATCCATGCACAGAACTATGTGTTCCATCAATAGCAGGAAAAGTGTAAATTCTGCAAAAATATGTTACCATTTCCTTTTGCTTGGCTGCCTACTTGAACAGTTTGGCTGGGGGATTTTGTTGCAGACAGGAATTTAATTTTAATGCCATTTTTCTTTATAGGTTTTCTTTTACTTTTTCCCCCTCCCTTGAATAAATGGTTTACTACTGCAGGAGTTGTTTATAAGAATAAAGCTATTTGTCTAATTGGGTTTAATTTTTCACCACTTCTTAATAATAAAAGAAATATTTAACACTCTTGACCATTAATTACTGAGACCCTTGAAATTAAGAAATTCTCTATCCCAGGGTGTCAAACTTGATTTCATTGAGGCTACATAAGAGTTGTGTTTGACCTTGAAGGGGTGTGTGTGCGTAGTCAGAGTGGGTGTGGCCAGCTTGATAGCACTTGTGTCAAGGGTGTCTACGGTTTCCCGGGGGCTCTGCCACCAAAAACAGGCTCCTGAGCTGCATTTTTGGTCTCAATGGCCTACTGCCATCCTCTGCCAGCAAAAACTGTCTCCTGAGCTCCATTTTCACTGGCAGAGGGTGGCAGGAGAAAAATGAAGCCTGGGATTTTATTTTTTATTTATTTATTCATTTGTCCAATACACAAATACATAGGAAGAAAAATAGACATGTAGTAATATATATAAGGGTAAAGTGAACTTAGAGGAGAGGATATATGAAAGAAAGAAAATATATATGATAAGTGAGAGAAAGGAAAGACAATTGGACAGGGGACGAAAGGCACACCAGTGCACTTATGTACGCCCCTTACTGGCCTCTTAGGAACCTGGAGAGGTCAATCGTGGAGAGTCTAAGGCAGAAATGTTGGGGGTTAGGGGTTGACACAATTGAGTCTGGCAATGAGTTCCATGCTTCCATAACTCGATTGTTGAAATCATATTTTTTATAGTCAAGTTTGGAGCGATTCGTATTAAGTTTGAATCTGTTGCGTGCTCTTGTGTTGTTGCGGTTGAAGCTGAAATAGTCATTGACCGGTAGGACATTGCAGCATATGATCTTGTGGTTGCATGCAGCCTTCCTGAGCTCCATTTTATCTGCCAGAGGCACCGCAGGTTGGTCCTTTGCTGTTTCCAGAACTAAGTACCCTGCAGGCCAAATCCAAGCTGCGAACCTTGAGTTTGACACACCTGCTCTATCCCTATGCAGAAATTACATTCTTAAATCTGTGTAAAAGTGGACAAGGATTAAATGAATACTCTGCCAAACTACAACATCCTAGTCCTGGTAGAGCTCTTTCCAGATTTTGGTATAGTGGGTATCAAAGTGAAGGCGAAACCCATGCAGTTTTTAAAAAATTAATCCTCTTTTTAAGTAATCCTTTATTCTTGGTAAGTTATTTTCTTCCTCCTTTATCCTTTTGGGTGATGAGGGAGATAAAAATGTCTTTTGACTACACAGGTATGCCCAGGTAGTTTCCTTGGTGACATTGATTTCGCCATTAATTTTGTAGGGAAAAAAATTAATAATCGATAATAATCGTAGGAGATTCTTTTCCCCACTGTCCCAAACAATTAGAAACATAGAAACATAGAAGACTGACGGCAGAAAAAGACCTCATGGTCCATCTAGTCTGTCCTAATACTATTTCCTGTATTTTATCTTACAATGGATATATGTTTATCCCAGGCATGTTTAAATTCGGTTACTGTGGATTTACCAACCATGTCTGCTGGAAGTTTGTTCCAAGGATCTACTACTCTTTCAGTAAAATAATATTTTCTCATGTTGCCTTTGATCTTTCCCCCAACTAACTTCAGATTGTGTCCCCTTGTTCTTGTGTTCACTTTCCTATTAAAAACACTTCCCTATTGATCAAGACTAGGTACTATGTTACAATCGAATAAGAGCATTTTAACGAAGATCGTTAAAATGGATAATTGAAAGCACACCTCTGCTAAGCAAGCAACTCATAAATAGTAAAACCAATTACCTGTACAAGAGTAATTAATCAAAGAACTCATTCATCCACACTTCCCCAAACCCACAAATAGGCTGCCCAGATATCATCAAGACAACCAAGGCAAGTCAATAGACACAAGGAAGGACAATAAAGATTAATGTTTTGACCGAATTACACACTAGAACCAACATGTACACACACCAATTCTGCTCAGGTTTCATTGATGGATTTGCACAGGAAAGAATGAGAGACATTCAGGAACGATTCAGCATCTTTATTTCTCCAAAGCTGAAAGCAATACCACCTGCTGGCAGGCTGCAGGGTAGCTGCTTTTAAAAGCTTCCCTGTAGCCTGCTGGCCACTGACAGCAGTTTATTTCTACATTTGCTAGATTATACAATGAGCGGCAGCTATGCAAATCTGTGCTCTGTATGGCAGTCACATACTAGAAACATAACTCATGCTCCTTGAGCCCTCACCAATGATTCAGGGAGTGCAGTACTGGGATGGCGGCAGTGGTTAGAATGCAGCACTGCAGGTTACTTCAGCTAATTGCTAGCTGTAGTTCAGCAGTTCAAATCTCACCACCAGCTCAAGGTTGATTTAGCCCTCTATCCTTCCGAGGTGGGTAAAAGGAGGACCCAGATTGTTGGAGGCAATGTGCTGATTCTGTAAACCATTTAGAGACAGCTGTAAAAGCACTATGAAGCAGTATATAAGTCTAAATGTTATTGCTATTGCTATCTTATAAAACAACTTCTCTGTATCTCATTGTACAGCCAGAACCAAAACGTTTTGCTTTGGGGAATAAATAAACCTCCTTTCCACACATATCTCCAGCTCAAACTGGGACTCCAAGCTATTCTTCTGACAACTATTGCTTGCTATGGTTTAGTAAACACAAAGAGTAAAATTAGTAAAATATATCTACTGTATATGAATGTACAGAAATTAGTCATCTTATCATAAGTCCTATACAAAAACAATCATCACTATTTTTTCCAATAGAAAGAAAAATGTTTATACTTAAAGAAAATAAATTTACTATAACAAAAAGTGTGGTGATCATTTTTGCTACCTCTTTATCATATGCATTTCTGTTTAAGTAATGTGTCACAAATTTTGGAAGATTAATATTATTTTTAATTGATTAATTGTACTTGGACTATCATTGTGTTATACCTTATGATTCTTGACAAATTTATCTTTTCTTTTATGTACACTGAGAGCATATGCACGAAGACAAATTTCTTGTGTTCCAATCACACTTGGCCAATTAAAAATGCTATTCAATTCTATTCTATTTATATTACCCCCTCTTACTAAATTATGATGATAAAGTAGCTTTGCATCACATAGCACTTAGATATCTGCTAAACAATGAAAATACAACAATACACAAATATTAATTCCATTTATATTTCATACCATTTAATCCTAGACATGCCTTAAAACCAGAGCAAAAATAGTCAGAACTAAATATTTCTACTTAATTATTAACTTGATCTAACAAAACATTTACACGCCTTAGAACATTTGCATTCATATACATTTATTTGGATATTTAGCACAATGTGTTGATAACACCATGGTTGGTTGAGAATGAGAATGAGAATGCTCGTCTGTCCCCTTTTTTCTTGATTTCTAAGCACAGGTACTATCATAAGTGAGCAAAAAGTCAAGACAGCAGCCAAGAATATGTTACCAAAGGCCCTTCTCTTTGGCATGGAAAACACATGAAGAAAAGGACTGATCTATACAGAGATGGCTACCGTCTTGAATTTTTTTTTTTTTCAATTTTTTTATTATTTTTTTCATAAAAACAGACAAATACATACAAACAATAAACATAAAGTGGGGGTATATTTCCCCCGCTTCTTATGAAAGTATACATTCAAATATAGAAAAAGAATACATAATTAAATATATGTTAACTATTATAGTAAAAAAAGTTAATAAATTTGAGTTAAAGTTTTACTAATCTTGATGTGAGTGTTAAGTAGGGTTAGTATAACATAATTACCAAAATATACCTTTAATATAATCTTAATTACTATAGTAAAATAGTGTCAAACCTTCAATCCAAACAGTAAAGCTAAATTCAACTATTATACATCTTGGTATGTTGCTTATACTTATACATACATACACTACTATATCATAATCGTCAAAAAGTCCTTTTAAACTAATATTAATATTATTATCACCTAGGTAAAAACTAATACAAAAAAAAAACAACTAAAGATATATCTTATTTTTTCTTATCTATCCATTTATAGACATTGTTCCATGTTTCATAAAATTTAGTATCCTCTTGATCGTTTAATCTTCTTGTCATCATATCCATTTCAGCGCAATCTAATATTTTAGCTATGACCTCTTCTTCCTTGGGGATTTCCTCCCCTTTCCAATTTTGCGCATATATTATTCTAGCCGCAGTTAATATGTGTATAATTAAATAAAAGATTTCTTTCTTGTAGGTCTGATTTGTAACACCTAGTAAGTAAAATTCCGGGGTATTATCTATATCTTGCTTTATTATTTCTTTTAATATTTTTTCAATCATTTTCCAATATATTTTTGCTTTACCACATGTCCACCATTGATGATAATAAGTTCCTATATCCTTCTTACATTTCCAGCATATTGGGGATGTTTTGGGAAACATTTTTGCTATCCTATTTGGTGGGAGATGCCATCTATAAAACATTTTGATTTGATTTTCTTTTAGGGAAACTGATTTAGTCATTTTCCAATTGTTAATCCATACTTTCTCCCATGTGTCTATATCTATTTCCTTACCAATATTTCTACACCATCTTATCATAGTATCTTTTAAAGTCAACTCTATATTTTTATGGGCGATAAGTAGTTTATATATTTTCCCTATCATTTTTGTTGAATTAGTGGTAATTAAAGTAGTTAAAGGATTCTTACTTTTATTAAAAATGTAAAGAGTTTTATCCTTCTGATATCTAGATCGGATCTGGGCGTATTGCCACCAATCTATTATTATCCCTTCTTCTTGTAATTCAATTCTAGATTTAAGCTTCATCTGATCATTTAATAGTTCTTTATATCTATAAGTTATTTTTTTATCCTTTATAGACTTTGGATGTATTATTGCTTCTAAAGGAGCTAGCCAGTCTGGGATACTTAAAAAATGATTTTTCTTTATGTCTTTCCATACTTCTAATAAGTATTTCCTCAACGTATGCCTTTTAAAATATGAATGGTTTTTGTCCTTATCATACCATAAAAATGCGTGCCATCCAAGCATTAGATCATGTCCTTCTAGGTCAAGTGTTCTTTTGTTATCTAAAATTATCCAATCTCTAAGCCATGTTAATGCAGCAGCCTGATAATATAGTTTCCAATTTGGAAGGCCAAATCCACCTCTTTCTTTAATATCTTCTAAACAATTCATTTTTATCCTTGCTTTTTTACCTTGCCATATAAATTTTTTAACTAAGTTTGTTAAAGTTTTTAAAAAGATACCCCCTGGGTTTATTGGTATTGTCTGAAAAAGAAATAAGACCTTGGGTAAAATGTTCATCTTGATTGTTGCAATTCTTCCCAAGAAAGATATTTTCAAATTATTCCGCATTGCTAAGTCATTTTTAATTTCTGCTAGTAATTTCATATAATTATCATTTTTTAATGTTATTGTTTTCGCTGTTAAATTTATTCCTAAATATTTTACCTTTTTTACAATCTTTATTCCAGAAATACTTTCTAATTTCGTTTCTAGTGTTTTATTCATATTTTTAGTCAAGTAATGTGTTTTGCTTTTGTTTATCTTTAAACCTGCTACGTTTCCATATTGTTCAATGGTTTGTAGTAAGGTAGGAACTGTTGTAATCGGCTCTTCAATTATAAACATTAGATCGTCTGCAAAGGCCTGGAGTTTGTAGGTTTCATCTCCTACGGTTAAACCTTTTATTTTGGGGTCCGCTCTTATTTTAATTAATAAGGTTTCAAGGGTCATAATAAATAGCAATGGTGATATAGGACATCCTTGGCGAACTCCCTTATTTATGTCAAGTGTTGGTAATTGACTGTTATTCAATATTATATTCGTTGTTTGTTTTGAATATATGGTGTCTATTAGGTTAACAAATTTTGGGCCAAATCTCATTTTATTTAATTGCATTTTTATAAATATCCAATTAACGTTGTCGAAGGCTTTTTGAGCGTCCAAAAACATTAAAGATGCCGTCTTGTCTGGGTGTTGTTCATAGTACTCTAGTATATTTATTACAGTTCTAATATTGTTTTTAATTTGTCTCCCTGGAAGAAACCCATTTTGGTCTTGGTGTATTATTCCATTTATAACTCTTTTGAGTCTCTCTGCATAGATGGCAATAAAGATCTTATAATCTACATTTAATAGTGATATAGGCCTATAATTTTTAATTTTTTCTGGTTCTGTACCCTGTTTATGTATTAAGGTTGTCAGTGATTCTGACCAAGATTTGGGAATTTTTCCCTCAAGTCTACATAAATTAAAAGTTTCTAACATGTGGTTTCTTATTGTTTCGTTGTCTATCTTGTACCATTCTGCAGGTATGGCATCTGGGCCTGTAGCCTTGTTGCTTTTCTGTTTTTTAATTGTTATTAAGAGTTCCTCCATTGTTATTGGTCCGTCCATGGTGGCCTGTTGATCTTCTGTTATTTGTGGTAAATTTGAAGCCTCCAAATAGTTAAAAACTTCGTCTTCGATAACATGATCTTTAGCATATAATTCTTTATAAAAATTATGCACAATGTCTGCCTTACCTTCTGTGTCATATTTTATTTTACCATCTTTATCTTCTAATTTTTGGATTAATTTTGATTGACTCTGTTTTCTAAGTTTATACGCTAACCATCTGCCAGGTTTATTTGCATGTTCAAAATAATGTTGCTTTGCTCTTTTGATCTTTTCAGTTAGTTGGTTTTGTTCTATAACTCTAATTTTATGTTTAATTACATTTATTTCTGTCTTTAGATCTCTGTTCTTAATATGTTGCTGCGATAAGGATTCTAATTGTTTTAGTTCATTTGTTAATTGTAAGTACTCTAATTTCTTTTCCTTATTGTGTTTTGCTGTATAGGATATTGTTAAACCTCTTATATACGCTTTAACTGTATCCCATAAATTCTGTGGAGTAGTGTCTGATGTTTTATTAATTTCAAAAAATATTTTTAATTCCTTTTCAATCCAATCCTTATATTTCTTATCATTTAATATATACCTATTCATCCGCCAGTTGTTCTGTTTGTTGTTCATCGTCATATAGACCACTATTGGGTTATGATCAGCCCATGTATTAACGTCTATCTCGACCTCTCTTATTTGTTCTGCCACCGTTTTTGGTGCCCATAACATGTCAATTCTCGTCCAAATTTTGTGAGGATTGGAGTAAAAGGTAAATTGCCTTTTGTGAGGGTGTCTTTCCCTCCAAATGTCGCTTAGTAATAATTCCGCTTTCATTTTTTGAAAAGTACTAGGTAACAAATTTCTTCTTGTTTTTTTACCTTTTCCCCTTTTTTTATTACCTCCCCCTCCTGAGTGGTCTAATTGTCTATTCGCGATAGCATTGAAATCACCTATTATCAATAAATTATCAATAGCTAAATCTATTATTGTTTGGTGTAAATTTTTATAAAATGTCATTTGGTCTTCATTGGGAGCATAAATAGAAACAACCACTAGAGGTCTAGGTTCAATATCTACTTGTACAATCAATATCCTACCCTCTTTATCCTTATATATTTGTTTGGAATTTATAGAATTCTTGACATACATCACTACACCTCTTTTTTTTTGGTCTGCTAATGCAGCATACATTTTTCCAATTTTGGGATTCAACAGTAATTTTTGGTTGTCTTTTTTAATATGTACTTCTTGTAGTATAGCAATCTGGACATTTTGGTTTCTAATTTTAGAAAAAATTTGCTTCCTTTTTCTTGGTTCGTTAAGTCCATTAACATTTACGGAAAAGATTTTTAAGTCTTTATTCGTTGTCATTTAATGGGTTTTTTGGTTTCTCGCTGAGGTTGAACTCTTCTAGCACCTTGGTCCTGCTCTATTACTTGGGCAGTTGCCCCCAAGTTTTCTTCTTGCTGAGTTGGTAATTTTTCCCCTGGTTGCTGTTGAACTAGTTGTAGTTGGACCACTTGTTGCTTACTTGCGTAGTCGGAGTGGCCCAAACCGCTCTGTTCAAGAAAGTACATGGCTTGTTCTACGTTTTCCAGTTTGTACCTTGTAGAACGCCATGTCAGAGAAAGTCCTTGTGGAATAAGCCAACGGTAAGTAATGTTTTCTTTGATCAAAATTTTAGTTAGAAAGTGATAATCTCTTCTGTTTTCTCTGACACTTCTTGGAACTTGCTTTAGTATCTTTATTTCTACTCCCTGACGTTGGGGCGGGGAGTTTCTTGAATGGTGAAGTATCTCATCTCGCAACGCCTTTCTTGTAAATTTAATATGTATCTCTCTTGGAAGGTTGTGCCGACGGATATAGCTATTCGAGATTCTGTAAACTTCATCGATTTCTCTCTGTAAAGCTATGGGGTCCTCTTGAAGTATAGCTCCAATAATTTCCACCATAGTCACTTTTAAGTCTTCATCTTTTTCCTCTTTTATATTCTGAAATCGAAGTCCGTACGAAGCTCGTTGCATCTCCAGCTGGATAATAGATTCATCATATCTTCTGTATCTCTCATCAGCTCTCCCTTCAAGATAATCCATTCTTTTCTCATTTTTATCAGATTGTTCTTCAACTTTTTTAACTCGGTCGTCACTTTCTTGAAGTGTTTGTTGGATCTGCTTTATCTGGTCTTTCATCTCACCCATATCAGCTTTCATTTGGGCCATCTCCACTTTAAATTCTGCCAAGTCAGCTTTTATAGCTTCTCTTTGTTGTGTTGCCTCCTCCTTTATGGCTTCTCTTTGTTGTGTTGCCTCCTCCTTTATGGCCTCTCTTTGTTGAGTAGCGTCTTCTTGTGATTTAACCATGAAGTCCTTCAAAGTGTTCAAAGTCTCATGTATAGTTGCAAGATTGGACTGCATTGTTTTGTCTTTGTCTTTGTCTTTGGTAGACATGGTTAACACTTGATGCGAAG
This sequence comes from Erythrolamprus reginae, assembly GCF_031021105.1. Taxonomy (NCBI): domain Eukaryota; kingdom Metazoa; phylum Chordata; class Lepidosauria; order Squamata; family Dipsadidae; genus Erythrolamprus; species Erythrolamprus reginae. The sequence goes on along the minus strand of NC_091950.1, from coordinate 361,418,397 downwards.
GAGAAGAATGCGGTGAGACTTGTGGAGATAGAGTAGTTGGTGTGGTTTGTTTTTTTGTTGTTTTAACAAGGGTTGAGGTGTGGGACATTATCAAATTAGAATCCACTATTTCAAATTTTAAGGTTAGTTTCAATTTTATATGTAGTGAAAAGGAAAAGAAATTACTATAAATTCCAAATCTGTTCAATATATTTTGTTTCCCTTATAATATGGCTATACCAATTCAATAACAATTCAATTAGTAACAGAATTCAAAAGAAAAAAAAAGAAAGGAGAAGAAAGAGAAGGAAAAAGAAATATTATTATTTAATGCCACAGAACAGAAGAACAGGTGCCTTTTCAAGTAAAAGAAAGACAAAAAGTAAAAAAAAGGAAAGGAATATCAACTATATATAGAAAACAAAAGAAAAAGAATTGGAGAGGAAACTTTGGGAGGAGGGAAGAAAAAAGAGAAGGGAAAAAAAGTGAAGTAAAAAGAGTTGTTCAAAAAGAAAAGGAAGAGGGGTAGTATTTTAATTCAACTATTTAGAATAGAGCAGGAACCCAAGGTTTTTTAACAATGCATATAGTTCAAACCAAGCTTCTTCTAGTAATAAAAATATCCAAGAATAGGGAAGAAAGTCAAAGAGAAATCAGGGGGGAAAAAAACAGATAATTATTCAAAAACACAATAACAGTATTGTATACTTAAGTTCTTCTTATAAATCCTGTAGTTTTACTAGGAAGTAAAGATGAAAATCCAAATCTCAAAGGATAAAGTTATATTTGATGTCAATTCAAAATTCAAAGAGTAAAACAAATCCAAAGCTTGCTTGTGTTCAAAATGAAGTCAGTTTATTTTCCAAGTTCAAGACAGGGACAAAGAACAAAGAAACAGATCCCAAGATGGAGTCAAGTTAATTTCCGTGCAGCAGGCAGATGTTAAACCAAAGAGTTCTCAGCAGATAATCCAAAAGGTGTCAGCAAATAATCCAAAAGGCTCAGCAAGTATTCCAAATAGGTTAATCCAACAATAAGTAATCCAAAAAAGAAGTGATTTCAATCTCTTCTAGATTCCATTTAGTTCATAGTTATTAAGTTATTTCATATTGTAAAAAGGAGCAGCAGAAGAAAAAAAAAAAAAAAAGGCAGCAAGACTGTATTCCTCCGCTTCAGAAATTAAGTCCAGAACATTATGATTTTAAAAATCTATCAACAACAAATTCTGATCATCACTAGGAATTTCCTTTAGCAGTTAAAATTTTCTAAATAGTCATGTCAAATTTAAACTATTTTGTTAAACCATAAAGTCAGAAAATTATTTTATAGGTTCCAAAGTTCACGTTCAAGATGGAAAAGTAAAAGTGAAAAAAAGAATTAGATCCGGCTGTTATTTGCGGATGAGTTTAAACAAGAAAAAACTTTCACTTTCGCCCTAGAGAAAAAAAAAACTTTTACTTGGAACTTTTACGATCTTCTGGCTTTAAACACGAAACACAATGGAGATTTTTACCTTAGGTCCTTTCTCTGCTATATTCTTTTTCAATGTAAATGTAGATATTTATACTTTCGCTTCTTTGATTCTGTTCTTCCCGCTGAGTGAGGGGAGAAAGCGCTGGCCGGTCCTCCTAATCAAGGAGGAGCGGTTCTCCCGTCTCCGAAGCTGCGGGGCGAACCGCTGCCTCCGGAGTCCTGGCGATGGGTCCTCGGGCAGAGGAGAGCCCCCTGTTCATGGATCGGGCCATCCGGGCCCGATCCGATCGCAAATGCGACCTTCGGAGGGGGTAGAAAGGATTCGCCTGGCAGAGCCCTGCCAGACACGTCCCGCCGCGATCTCCACCAAACCGGAAGCCGCTTGAATTTTTTTTTTAACATACACCTCATCGATGCCCCTACATTAACTGAATCCAAGTAAGTATTTCCTGGTATCATGGAACACACCACTATTAGGGTGCTGGAAAATACGAACAATTTTTAGAAAAAGAAAAATTGACTTGGTTTTCGAAAATCTTTAAAGATATGAAAGTTGAGGCCCATTAATGCTGCTAACAGTAGTGCAAGAAGCCATAAGATTATGCACAGATATGAAGTCTGTAGAAGAAGAAATCCTACAGGAGAAAAAAGTATTGAAAAGGAGAATACCTACATGCCCAAAACCTGTAATAGTCAGTGTGTTGAAAAAATATACAAAGAAAAGCCAGAGAATGTCAGTGTGTATCACAAGCAAATCTCTGTGATGTCTTCCCATGACTGTTGCTGATTAGATCTTTAAGAATGACAAGATTCATAATGGGTCTGGAAACAGAATGTTCAAACAAATTCTCACTATAATTAACATGTATCATTAACCATTCAATAAAGAGATACCTCCTGAAGTGTTTGGATGCTTTTAGATTCCTTTCAAGCAATTCAAATTTTGAATGCAACTGATCTGGTTTTCAAAACAAATCAACGTTTTGATATTTCTCCTTTGTTTCCTTGAGTTGTTGGGTTTATTTTATGAGTTTTGTACAAAGACTTTTGAATGCCCAACTTACCGCAACTCTCAGCTCATTCACACCAGTTGCTCCTTTCCACTGCCATCTTCAGGTCATTGGTCAGCAATTGTGTGTCGATACAATGCTGAGAGAAAGGTACTTTGTTGTAGAAATCTAATGCAAGTGGCAGAGCATGGTTCAAAACATTGCTTGAAGCAAAGTATCCTAAGCACCTGGTACAACCTACATTTCCAAATTGAGATATTGCATTCAATGGAAGAGTAATACAATTCATTGCTATATTTTGTGCATATATTTGGGAGTGTGTGTCATATTTTCACTCCTATCAAAACTAATAATCTATTAAATTCAGTACAATGTTTTCTTCTCACATGGAAGCTGTTTCTAGCAGCAAAAAAAGAACAGTAAAACACAGCAAATCAAGATAATTCATTTCCATGGATTTATATAGCAAGGAAGAAATTGGCTCCTGAGGAACCAGATAATCTGGGCCAACATCAGATAAACATTCAAACTCCTGGGTGGTTTTCTTCATCAAAACTAAACTCTGGAGCTCTAGCATTAGATAATGAAGAATGAAAAATATTTAAAGAAATGCATAAGCGGAAAGGCCGATCTGGATAGCAGGAATTTATACAGTTTTTTGCTTCAGTTGAGTTTTGTTGATACTCTGAATTCTTAGAATACATCTGAAGGACATACTCCTCCACTCTGAAAGATTGGTTGCTTTGATTTTGTGCATGTCTGGAGTTGGTGGTTTGTTTGTTTTTTTAAGACTTCAAAATGGCAGGGCACAGAATACCCATTTGTTTCATCACCCAAATATTTCCCTATTTCACCTCTAATCTTCTCTCTACTCTCTCCCAAGGTACCATTCTGAGGAACAGACCAATGGAAATATAGGCAGTGCTTGAGTTATGGCCACAATTGAGCCCCAAATTTATGTTCCTAAGTGAGACAGTTGTTAAGTGAGTGTTTCCCCATTTTCACAACCTTTCTTGCCACCACTGTTAAGTGAATCACTGCAATTATTAAGTTAGTAACATGGCTGTTAAGTGAATCTGGTGCCAGAAGGTCTCAAAAAGTGATCATATATATCGCATCCCAGTGCAACCATGATAAATATGAGTGAGTTGCCAAGCTTCAGAATTTTTATCACATGACTATGGGGATGCTGCAAAGGTCACAAGTGTGAAAAGGAGTCATGACACTTTTCTTCAGTGCCATTATAATTTTAAACAGTCACTAAACAAACTGTTACAAGTTGAGGACTAGCTATAGATGACCAGAACTCAGTTCTAAATAATGGGCTTCCGAAGATCCCCTAACAATGATCTTAAATTGATTTATTAATTATTTTTTTCCCCTGTAATGACTGATAACTAAACCCAAGAAAAAAATAACAAGATCTGATACTATTCCTATAGTCTCACTCACTTTTGCTGGGAAGCAAAACATCAGCTTCCAGAGACATTTATTTACTTTATTTGTTTGTTTGTCAAACATGTACAAGTTACCAAGTATCAGGGGTGGGTTCCATTGGGTTCACTACCAATGCACATCACGACGTTTCACAAGCATCTCGTGCGATTTCACTTCTGTGCATGATCAGAAGGTGGATTCTATCCGCAACACAGCTGAGAAGCTACTCCGCTGTGTTTTGGGTAAAGAAATAAAGGTCAGTTTTAACCTGAGGCAGGCAGGAGGGCTTTTTTCAAACCACAGAATGAGGACAAGCCATCCAAACATATGAAAAATGGCCAAAAATTCAGAAAAAAAGATGGCAGTGAGCATGGGACTGGCACAGATAGAACCGGATCTGTGATGCCAAAATTACATCACCATTGGATCGCTAATGGTTCAGGCGATCTGGTCTGAAGTGGGAGGAACCCACCCCTGGCAGACTTAAGAATAAATATAAACATAAGTAAAGTAAGTACAGAATAAATGAGGGCAATAGGTCAGTAGGACAGGATTGGTAGGCACAATTTTAACTTGAAAGTTAAAATGATAGGTACTTGTTCAACTGCCCAAACAAAAACCCGCACACATATTTTTCACACTGTAATACACCCACATGTTCTGAGGTTGCAAAGTCAACAAAAGAGGAAGGGGTAGTGAAATATGATAGCCATGCTATTCCTAGGCAAGAACATTGTTATATTCCTAACTAGTATTCCTTACCAATGGCAAAGTAAATCCCCCCCAGGACTTCAAATCATCTAGGCTATTTTCATAGCTTCCAAGAGTTCTATCCAGGATCACTTTGTGGGAGATAAAAGATGGTTTTTTTCCACACCACAACAGGTGTACTTTTTCACACCATAAGTGTAACATCAAGGGAGCACTCTGCATCATTCAATATCAGTTTCAGTGCCACATGTCTGATTGAAATATAAATAACAGTATAATCCTACGGTTCTTTGGACTTCATCTCAAAGGCCCTAGGCTTGCTCCAGTATAGAAACTGAACTTTGACTTTTCTTGTTTGAGATAATCCAGTCTTAGATCTTCCTTACCATCACTCCACAAGTCTCTGCAGCTGTTCATCCCTATAAAGGTAGCACAGAAACTAGCTTACACAAAAATAATGGGATTTTATCAGGGTTTTTTGGTTTGGACTGTTGGTTTCTTTTCATTAAAATTATTTCAGTGCACATACGTTCAAAAAAATGTTCAAAAAAAATAAGAGAAGAGATGCTTCTTGAAATAAGATTATTTCTACATCAGCTTTCTAGTTAAAAACAGTTGTACTTTTGAAAAGAAAAAAAAGCTCCTTTTGGTTTTGGGATGCTGTTCAATTTTTCTTTGACAAAACAGACATTTATTGCCTTGAGTGCTTTTCATCAATGTTTCTCTTCTGTGAGGTCTTCTATGCTGAAGATTACTCAGTAGATTAGAAAATACTATACCCAGTGTAGAGAAAGGCCATCTGTAACACGGGGCTCTTTCAAGCAAGGAATAGGAGTGATTTGAAGCGTTTGTGCTCAGTGTGGTATAAAATGAAAATTGGATCATGTAGATGAAAAAGTGTTTTTCTGTGTTTAATTTTTTTAATATATTTTTATTAAAAGAATTTTTAAAAATATTAAAATTAAAGACAAACTAATATATAGAAAAGTAAAATTTTATACTTTTTGTATTTAATAAGATTTTTAAAAAGATTCAAAGACTGAGCTAAAAGAGCAAGAAGAAAAAATAAACAATAGGAAAGAAAGAAAAAAGATACAAGGAATTGGCTTCCAATCTTCTTTACAGCAATTATATGTACTGTACAATTATAAATTTATCCTTGTCTATAAAGTGACATGAATATTTCTACAATCTATCTTGCCTAACTATCAAAACCATAAGTTGTTCTGCCGGCATGTCCCAACCGCCCGTAATTACAGGGTAATTAGTCCAGAAAGACACACACCACACGATAGAAGGAAAACCAAAAGTCTTTATCAACAGAAAAGCAGAAAAAACTCCCTTTTTAAATGTCAAAGGGATTTTTTGGTACACACAAGGCACAGGTTAAATGCAATCCAATTTCTCACCCAGTAACTGGGAAATTGAGTTCAAATTTCCAAAGTCCAGAAAGTCCACACACAAGTCTTGAACAGTGAAACAGCAAAACCACGATCCTGACAAACTATGAATCAGATAAACTTCCCCAAGGCTAAACCAGCACACTGTTCTTTTTATCTGTAGCACTAATTACAGCAGCTCCACCCAACCACAGGTGGCCTCACTTATCTCCTTTAATAATCCTTCAGTTGTTCTCTCCTATGTATCACTCTATGCATACGTGGGTCTGTCATAAGTTCTTGTTCAGAATCCAGGGATGATAAGGATGCTTGATCTCCTCCTGGGCTGTCTTGTTTCTTTTTATATTTCATAAGGTTTTGCTAAATGTCCATTAATAATTATTTGTGCCTTGTGTGAAATATAAATTAGTTTTACAAATTTTATAAAGTTCTTTACAAAATTCATATCTTCCAAAACTTTGAATATGCCCCATTCAAATTCTCAAAAGACTTTCTCTATATCTAAGAAAATCAATGTTTTTCATTTTGTTGCTCTAAATATTGGGTCATTCTGTGTCAAGTGGATGAGTGGTCCCCACCTTACCATCTCAGAGTTTGATGAAATTTGGCACATAGTTTCTTTATTATATAAAACTATGCTGTGCAAAATTTTAGTTCAAAAGACTAAAAATTGGGAGTTCTAGGAGACCTCAAATAAACATATATCCATCCTAAGATAAAATACAGGAAATAGTATAAGGGTAGACTAGATGGACCATGAGGTCTTTTTCTGCCGTCAATATTCTATGTTTCTATGTTTGCAAAATACTGAGTCGGCAAAAATGACATTTTGGGCCAACTTCTAGAAGCTGTAAACACGGGCATTTCAGTGGTATGTTGGAGATATTTGGAGAACCTGCACACCTTATAAGGCTTTATAAACTGGCAAAACCCCATGTACCTAGTCCTCTTACTTTTTACATGGTTCAGTCTCAAACTTTGCAAAAACAAAAACAAAAACCTGAATAATGAATTTACAGCAATCTGTAATTGAAGCTGTGTTGAAATTTCCTGGTTAGTTGCTGTGAGTTATATTAACTAACCAGAAAGTTTCAACACAGCTTGCAGCAGCTGAGCCATCACTCCACACCCACCCATCAATATTTATAGAGGGAAGACAGCTCAGCCCACGCATTGTTCACTCTAGCACAAAGCCAAAGGCACCAGCCTAAAGATGACAAGTGGGACCTCATCGAAACGTCATCAGGAATCTCTGAAACCTACATGGGAAGAAACCCGAATATGACAAGACCTTCATACCTCTATCCTGAAAATCTATGAAAACACACACACACATTCTACATTATTAATCATGGTTAGTAATGCTTAAAACTATCTCTCAGCAAAAGAAATAATATTTGATTCTAATAGAACATTTTTATTGTTTACCAAGCATTCAATATAGCATATCATACAGATTTAAATACCTGTTTAAAAAAGATCTATTGAAATCAGTTAAAATATCACTAATAATTTATTCAACAGATGTCAATTATTTAATTTAAGCTGATAAAGGTAACACTTTTTTAGTTTTTATCCGTCTCCTGGGGATTTTAATAATGTATATTAGACACATCTTTGGCCTTTTTAAGTTTAGATAATTAGAGCAAAACTTGAAGGTCCACTGTACACTTTACTTCAAATCCACATGAAAGCCAGAAATAATTTGCCGTCAGGAACCCATGTGTATGAGAACTACATAAATATTGTCAATATTAAAAAATTGGTTCACTGACAGGAAACAGAAGGAGTTAGCAAAGGTGAAGATTTGAGTATAGGAAGAAGTAATGAGCGGTGAGATTGGAAAGATCAATATTGAGATCCAGGTTTGGTTTACTGTATTTATGAATGACCTTCGGTGGTTCAAAAGTGCAACTTCAAAAGATACACTTGCTGATGACACATCATTAAGTGGTGGTGGGAACTTAACCAATTAAAAAAAAACAGGAAAAGCTCAGCCAAAGTTACACAGAGAAAGGAAAGCTTGAGGCAGTGTTGATACACAAGGAAGCTGAATACAAAGAACGATACATTATCCTATGTCAATAACACAAAGAGTGTTATGTCAGCTTTCCCCTGACTAATGCCCTCCAGATGTGTTGATCATAGTTCCCAGTTGTCTTGATTGTTGGATTTTGGGAGCTGAAGTTCAACATATCTGTTGTATCAGGATGAGAAAGGTTGTTGACCCTATCCAGCAGCAGTGAGAAGAAGGAAGACATTCTAAGCAGCCCTTCTGTCCTTTTGATTGAAATAAAATATTTTATAGGAAGGAAGAACAGTTGTAGAGGAAAGCCATTAATGACTTGGAATTGACAATCCATTTTGCTTACTGTGACATCTGATTTTTCTTTAAAAGCACCAGTGTAATAATGACATACTGCATATTTTAGTAAGTTAAAAAGACAGGCAAAATTCTAACTAGCTACATCAGCCAAATCAATAGTTACAAATGTTTTCAACATGGAGACATTTATTCTGATTTTTTTTCTGAATGGAACTGTTAGAGAATAAAAGTTTATCGAAAAAAGAATAACAGCAGCATTGATTCAATTATACTTGCAGTTTATACTGAATGATTATAAAACTAAGTAAACAGTTAATTACATAATTTGGGACACCTGGTATGAAGGAAGGTTTTTAGACTAAATTATTTAATAAAGTACAGTAGGTAATATATGAATTTGATTTTTTTAAAGAAAAAAAGACATTGGGAAATACATGGTAGAAGCTGGATTTCAGGGATGCCTGAGCAGCATAAATAACATTTCCCAGATGTAGTTCTTAAATAATTACTTTATTTAAGAATAATAGTGATTATAGCAATGAGATAATCTAGTAAAGTTTTCGGTTTGGTTGATTTGGAGTGTTGGTTTTAGATTTGGTTGATTTGGAGTGTTGCTTTAAATGTAGGTTTATCAATGCATCTGCTAAAGTGTGCAACCTTGCTTTTGGGTGGCGCATATTGGATGAAAGTTTAATGGTGCTGCATGCTTTCGGGGGCCAATGTTAGGTTTCACTATGCGGAACCTAGAGAGGAACCTGCCATGGTCTGCTCTACTTCTTTGCATCATCTTTACTAAGAACTAAAAATAGAAGGAAACAAAAGGAAAGACATGAAACCAAGCAGAGGTGGGTTCAGTGAAGGGCTACCAAACTTTTTACTACCACACTGTGGGCGTGGCTTATGCAGGATGCCCTGCATTTTCTTTCAACATCTTTCAGTGCAAATTGGATGCTCTGGGGTGGAGCTCCATTTTTGCTACCCCACTGCGTTCTCCCCCATCCTGGCAGTAGCCTACCCCTGGGTGGTTCCTCCCGGTTCGAACTGGTTCAAAAAATTAAAAATTAAAAGTTAAGTTAAAAGTTAAAAGTTAAAAGTTAAAAAAAATTAAAAATTAAAAGTTAAAAAAAATTAAAAATAAAAAAAATTAAAAATTAAAAATAATTAAAAATAATTAAAAATAATTAAAAATAATTAAAAATAATTAAAAATTAAAAATTAAAAATTAAAAATTAAATATTAAATATTAAATATTAAATATTAAATATTAAATATTAAATATTAAATATTAAATATTAAATATTAAATATTAAATATTAAATATTAAATATTAAATTAAATTAAATTAAATTAAATTAAATTAAATTAAATTAAATTAAATTAAATTAAATTAAATTAAATTAAATTAAATTAAATTAAATTAAATTAAATTAAATTAAATTAAATTAAATTAAATTAAATTAAATTAAATTAAATTAAATTAAATTAAATTAAATTAAATTAAATTAAATTAAATTAAATTAAATTAAATTAAATTAAATTAAATTAAATAAATTAAATTAAATTAAGAACCAGTAGTGGGACGTTTCTCCTAGCTGTTGTACTGGGAGCGATGGCCAGCTCTCCACACTTCTGAAGTGACTGTCTTGGCAACGCCATAAGCACTGCCATCTTGTTTTTCCCTTCTGCATATGTGCAGAAGCTGCTTTTTGCTTCTGCACATGTGCAGAAGCCATGTTTTCAGCATTGTGCTGAAACCTGGATTAGTATCAAGCACAGGAGGAAATGAACTGGCAGAGAGGCATATTAGAATTAGAACACATCCCTGAAATCGAGTACTATAAAAGATTCAAAAGGGAGAAAATCAACCAATTCAGAAAGAAAGAAAGTAGCCAATAACATTGAAGAAAATGTCAAACCAATCTGAGAAATTAAGATTGTAGGATCATTCCCCTTGATAGCTTTTACACACCAGTGTGTATGGTTTCCACTTTTACACACTTAACTAATATGGCAGAAAATTTGCTGAGGGCAAGCAAAACATACTCAGGAAAAGTTGCTCACAACATGTATTTTATGTAACATATTTGAACATATACTTATTTAAATCTGGATGACCACATTTGGGGTTGAAGGGCTGAAGATGTGGGCTATCTCCATCATAAACATCTTCTGGGGGAGAGAGATAACTAGTTCAAACTCTCAGACAGCCAAGTGCTAATCATTCATCTCCTATAGGTTTAATGTAACTGCTTCTCACTGTTGTCAGATCATTTAATTTTAAAGAAAGGAATTAGCTCTGGAAAATTAGAACTGCCCCCACCCTCCTTGCCTTTCGTAAAGTTCTTAAGACCCATCTCTGCCGTCAGGCATAGGGGAACTGACACATCTCCCCCGGGCCTATACAGTTTATACATGGAATGTTTGTGTGTGTGTTTGCTTTTAATAATGGGGTTTTTAGTGTTTTTTAAATTATTAGATTTGTTTTTACATTGTTCTTGTTATTGTTGTGAGCCGCCCCGAGTCTACGCAGAGGGACGGCATACTAATCTAATAAATAAATAAATAATAAATAAATAAATAAATAAATTATGCCTTTTAGGTCCAAAGGGAAATGAGTATAAGAATGAGTAACTTAAAAAATAAAGGAACAGTTGAGTTCATTTGGTGAAATCATGTTGCCCAAAGAAGCCATCACACCTGGATTAGCACTGGGATCACAGACGTACTTTGTGACTAGTGCTGTGCAAGGCTCCAGTTTGATCAAGTGTTGATTGCATCTGCTCATCAAAGCTGATCTGGAATCAAAGCAGATGCTGTGAGTCAGATCAGGTAGCTGCAAAGAGCTTTGATGATTTTATGGATGCTCTGCTAATTCTGCAGTTAGTACAAGACATGTGGCATAATGAGCTCTCTGCGAGATAAGGCAATGATTTTTATCACTTTATTTAAATCCTTTGCTTACCAGAGCTTTTTGCGGCCTTGCCTTGGCCTTCCTTTATTGCCTCAGTTTTCTTTTCTTTTTTCTTTTCTTTTCTTTTTTTTTTCACTATGGCCAGCCACAAGCTTTTACTTCTTTTATTCCTGCCAACATAATGGGAACTTCAACTTGGCTCTCAGCACTCTGAGAATGAAGCTGTCCTCAATTCCAACCCAGTATGGTCTCTTGGGCTAATTAAATTCTGTACGACTAGGACAGGTTTCAAAATGAATAGATCAGTGATGGCGAACCTTTTTTCTCTCAGGTGCCAAAATTGCTGGTGCACACACTATCGCACCTGCATGAGTGCTCACACCCATAATTTAATGCCTGTGGAGGGTGAAAATTGCCTCCCCTGCCATTCCAGAGGCCCTCTAGAGGCCAGAAACAGCCTGTTTCCCAACTTCTAATAGGCCTGGGATGCCCATTTTTCACCCTCCCCAGGCACCAGAGACTTTCCTGGAGCCTGGGAAGGCAAAAATGCCCTCCCCCTTACCCCTGGAGGCCCTCTGGAAACCGAAAATGCCCTCACAGAGCCTCTGTGTGAGCCGAAAATCAGTTGGCCGGGGTGCACATGTGTGCTGGAGCTGAGGTAGGGTAACAGCTCACATGCCAGCAGATATAGCTCCGCGTGCCAACTGTGGCACCCATGCCATAACTTCACCATCATTGGAATAGATGTTTGACTCATCATTCTATATGTTTACTGTTTTGGAGAATTGAAGGGCAATGTCACTTCCCTTGGACCAACTTGTGACCTGTTTATCTCTGAGGCAATATTCCTCATTGTATCAGCCAGATTCTCTGCTAGGAATCTAATTAATATACAGTGTTGCCAGAAAGGCCTGACCAGGAGAAGTCAAGCATGACCATTAGGCACTCCATTGAAGCCAATGCTAAAGGAAGCCTTTCCAGGGAGGGTCATTGTCAACTCGCTATGGCAATGCTTTTGGCACACTATCAAATGCTGTCCTCAAAGTCAGCAAAGCAAAAGGAAAAAATAAAAACAAAGCTTTTTGAAATTGTTCCTTAAATTGGATGTGGACATTGTGCATTGTTCACTGCTGAATAAGTTAGAAACTACTGTAAATCTCTGTCCTTACAAAGATATATCTGCGAGACCGCCTTCTGCCGCACAAATCCCAGCAGCCGGTTAGGTCCCACAGAGTTGGTTTACTCCAGGTCCTGTCGACTAAACAATGTCGTCTGGCGGGACCCAGGGGAAGAGCCTTCTCTGTGGCAGCTCCGACCCTCTGGAATCAACTCCCCCCAGAGATTAGGACTGCCCCCACCCTCCTTGCCTTTCGTAAACTCCTTAAAACCTACCTCTGTCGTCAGGCTTGGGGAAACGGAGACATCCCCCCTCGCCTATGTAATTTTGTGCATGATATGACTATGTGTATATATTTTATCTATTAGGTTTTTTCTTTTCTTTTTAGACTTTTTAATGTAAAACTGTTATTTTAGATTTTAATTATTAGATTTGTTACCATGTATTGTTTTAATCACAGTTGTGAGCCACCCCGAGTCTATGGAGAAGGGCGGCATACAAATCTAATAAATAATAATAATAATAATAATAGTATGGGGTAATATTTAAAAAACAAGTATTGCAGTGAAATCACACTGTTGTGAGCCACTCCAAGTCCTCAGAGAGGGGCGAAATACAAATTTAATAAATTATTATCATTGTTGTTGTTGTTGTTGTTGTTGTTATTGTTGTTGTTATTATTATTATTATTATTATTATTATTATTATTATTATTATTACTATTATACATTCAGCTCAAACCTAAAAGGAAAATCGCATCTGAAGAGTCTTTTCCTGTCCTATTTAGCTAAAGTAGGAAATATCAGTGACTCTCTTGAAATTTTCCCATTACAGCTTATGAATGAAGGTGGTTTTTTTCTCAGATTAAATCTTTCTCTTCTAAAACTCAAAGTACAAACCTGCCTTTTTCAAATCAGAGCAGAGCTGGGCAGTTAGTGCTACCATTAGCACCGTTTCTGTTGGTGAAATACAGATTTTCTCCAGAACTATCTAAAAGAGTGAACTGCAAGCATTTCAGTGCGGTGATTGTGGAAAATAATGTTAATCTGTCTCCCACTTTATTTTCAGCTCTTGCAACTTAAGAGCTTTAAAGGCTGTTTAAAACCTTGCTCAGTTCATCATCCATTTTATTCCCCAATAGAGGAGGGGCACTTTCAGATATGAAGTAGGGAAGTGCTATTATAGTCACACAGCTGATGTTACATTAAAAAAGCATACAGTACTTGAAATGAGCAGTGTGTTTATGAATTGTTATTTTTAAAAGTACAATTTTACACAGTCCTCTCTTAGAAAGCGATTTTATTGCTTGGCAAAATACAGAAAAACACCTCATGTCTCTTGAGAGACATCTTTATACAATTCTCTCCTGACAGCCCAGAAATGGTTTAAAACACACAGGGAATTTCCAGTAAATCTATGTGTTTTAGGAAAAAACATTTCTTTCCCTTTTTACAGGCACATAAAAGCTGTTGAAAGGCTGCTAGTTCTCCAGAGAGGCTATTATCTATAATGTTATTTTGAGAAGAATCGCATTCTAAATAAAATTATGAAATTATGGGGGGGGGGGGGGGGTTTGGTTTAAAGTAGGAAGTTTGTTTTCAGTCTGTATTAATCATTGGCAAAACAATTGCTGTAATTGTCTCTACAGTGAGGTTATTTTTCTTTTGTTTTGTTTTTTTGTATGTGCTTTCAAGTCAGTTTTGGAAATCTGGGGACTGCCTGGTCTAATCAGAATAACAGAATAACACAGCTGGAAGGAGCTTTGGAGGTCCTCTAGTCCAACTCCCTCCCCAAGCACAAGATCCTTTACCAGTGATGGCGAACTTTTTTTTTCCTCAGGTGCCACAAGAGTGTGCGCGTGTACTATTGCACATGCCTGAGTGCCCACGCCCATAATTCAATGCCTGGGGAGAGCAGAAACAGCTTCCCCCACCTCTCAGAGACCTTCTGTAGGCTGGAAATGGCCTGTTTCTCAACTTCTGGTGGGCCCAGTGGGCCCAGTAGTCTCATCTTTCTCCCTCCCCAAGTTCCAAAGGCTTCCTTGGAGCCAGGGGAGGGTAAAAATGCCCAACCCAATCCCTCCAGAGGCTTTCTGGAAGCCAAAAATGCCCTCCCAGAGCCTCTGTGCAAGCCAAAAATCAGTTGGCCAGCACACACATTCACACTGGAGCTTGCGTGCCAGTGAATATGGCTCTGCGTGCCCCCTGTGGCACCCATGCCATAGGTTCACCATCACTGTCCTATAGTATTCCAGACAAATGGCTATCCAATCTCTTCTCAAAAATCTCCTATAATGGAATGCCAACAATTTATAAAGGCAAGTGAGAACTTCTAGAGGAAAATGAGAACATAGTTGTTCTCATTGACAGGAAACCTCTTGTCATGCCCCTGTCGGAGTCTGACTCTGTGTCAGGAAATGAGCTGGAACAAGAACTGATAGTGAGTGAAAGGGCAGCACTATTGGCCTTGGAGGAAACTGGGGAACGAAGGACAGAGTCAGGCCAGGCCAGGTTGTTTGGAATTAGCAAAGTCTGTAGGCAGGCAGGAACAGAGCTCAGTCGAAGAGCATGAACCCTTCTGATGCAAGGGCTTGGAGAGTCCAGAGGAGGCAGGATCAGCTCAGACAGAGGATGCCACTCACAAGGAGAGTGCTCCACCCTGCTTCATCAGGTGCACCTGGGGAATGAGACTTAAGGAGACACTGTGGGAGAGCATTAATCAGGAACAAGCTCTGAGTTCCTGGAGTCTTGTGTGCCAATGTTTGAACTTGCCAAGAATCCTTGCATTCCTGTGTTGCGTTCTGGACTGGTTATCTATATCAATGATGGAGAACCCTTTTTTCTCAGGTGCTAAAAGAGCTAGGGTAGGCGCTATAGCACATGCGCAAGTGCCCACATCCATAATTCAATGCCTGGGGAGGGCAAAAACTGTTTCCCCCTCCCAGAGGCTCTCAGGAAGTCGGAAATGGCCTATTTCCCAACTCCTGATGAGCCTAGTAGCCTCATGTTTCACCCTTCCCAGGCTCCAAAGGCTTCCTTGGAGCTGGCGGAGGGTAAAATCACACTGCCCCATCCTCCCCGGAGCCTCTCGGAAAGCTAAAAATGCCCCCCCAGAGCCTCTGTGCAAGACAAAAAATCAGCTGGCCGGCACACACATGCATGTTGGAGCTGAGCTAGGGCAATGGCTCGCCTGCCAGCAGATATGGTTCTGCGTGTCACCTCTGGCAGCCGTGCGATAGGTTAGCCATCACTGATCTATATCTTTTGTTCCCTGAACTTCTTGCTTTGCTAAATAAATTTGGGGTTTATTGCCATGCAGCCTTGGTGCAGACAGTGCTGGGCTGAACTAATTCTGTACATTGGATTTCTCTTTGATAAGCTTTCATCCATTACTACTTGCTCTGCTCTCAGGTGTTTTGGAGATTAGATCCACCCACTATCCTCTGTAACAGCCCCTCAAATTTTGGAAGATTGCAACCAAGTCCTTGTCCTTCTCTTCATTAGACTAGATATATCCAGTTCCTACAGATATCCATTGTATGCTTTAGTTTCTAGTGCCCTAATCATCTTAGTTAATAATGGGCTATCAAATCCATGGCCTGCGGGGCAGACACCCATACCTGGTTTATCACTGGCCATGGCTATGCCAGATTTAGCGAAGGGGGGGAAAGTCCCAATATGTAACATGATGATGCCCCTGTTTTAGGGTATCAATTTATTTTATTATTTATTAATTAGATTTGTATGGCGCCCCTCTCCGTAGACTCATCAATATATTTTTTGCATCACAGTGACAGAGCTGGGTGCAGCATTCCAAGTTTGGTCTTACCAGTGCAGAATAAAGCACTGGTCGGTATTATTTCATGTGATCTTGGTGGTACCTCTCTGTTGATGCAGCCTAGGATTGCATTGGGTTCTTTTCATAGCTGCAACACACTACTGGCTCAAACTGAAGTGATTATTCATAAAAGCATAACCTCTACAGCAATGTTTCCCAACCTTGGCACCTTGAAGACATTTGGACTTCAACTCCCAGAATTCCCCAGCCAGCAAATGCTGGCTGGGGAATTCTGGGAGTTGAAGTCCAGATGTCTTCAATTTGCCAAGGTTGGGAAACACTGCTCTACAGTATTCTTGATAAGGTTTTTCCAAACAGTTTGCCATTGCCAAGGTCCTAGAACTCAAGGTCTCCCAATTTCCACCTTAGCCACTGCACCAAACTGACTCACAGTTTAGATAGTCTTTGCTTAAGGATCACAATTAAGATTGAGAATGCCATTGCTAAGCGCCACAATTGCTAAGTAAAACATCACAGGACCATGATTTATTATTTTATTTCTGCCTTCTCTGTTAATTGTACTCATTGTGAGACAGTTGTGAAGTGTACAAATGTGATCATGTGACCGAATATTGCAATGGTCATAAATTTGAGGATTGGTCTCAAAATTATTTTAGTTACACTGTCATAATTTTGAAGGTCACAAAACAGGACAATAGGTAAGGAAGGGCTATTTATTAGTAATACTACAGAATTAAATAGTAAAGGCAAGATATGATGTTTCTATATACAGTGGTACCTCTACTTAAGAATGCCTCTACTTAAGAACTTTTCGAGATAGGAACCCGGGTGCTCAAGATTTTTTTGCCTCTACTTAAGAACCATTTTCTACTTAAGAACCCGAGCCCGGAAAAGTTTCCCGGGAAATTTGAGAGTGGCACGAAGGCCCAGCCAGTTTCCTGCCATTCCCCATTTAATCCCGGTCATTTTGGGCTTTTCTGGGCTGCCAGAGGAGCCTTTCGATGGTGCTTAAGGAGGCTTTGGCAGCCCAGAGCGAATGGAGCATTTCCTTTCTTTGTGCGCTTGGAGAGGGAATAAACCACTTGGCTGTGGTGTCTCCCGCACACTGCCTCCCATACACCGGCGTGAGGTTGCCTCCCGGGGTGGAAAGGCGCTCACCTCACCTTCTTCCTTTAGCAGCAACTGTCCTCCTCTTCTTCTTCCTCCTCCTCCTCCCACCTAAATTCCAAGCTTTTATTTCTTTCCTAATGGGTTTGCACGCATTATTTGCTTTTACATTGATTCCTATGGGAAAAATTGCTTCTACTTAAGAACATTTCTACTTTAAAAAAAAAAAATGAAACATGTACATCGTTTAATACAACATATAGTACAATACAAAACATAAAACATAAAATACGAAAAAACAAAGCAAACAAACAAAAACCAAACAGGTAGTAAGGATAAAAGTATCGGC
Organism: Erythrolamprus reginae; assembly: GCF_031021105.1. NCBI lineage: Eukaryota > Metazoa > Chordata > Lepidosauria > Squamata > Dipsadidae > Erythrolamprus > Erythrolamprus reginae. The sequence goes on along the minus strand of NC_091950.1, from coordinate 361,400,779 downwards.
GAATATACAAGGGAGTTGTATTAAAAACGAAAACTAGATCCAGTTATATTTGCTCATTACCATGATTCGAATAGTTTATCTAGAATGTTAAATGCCAGAGTTGAAATAAACGCTTTGCAGAGAAATTAACAAATAATAATAAAATTCATATCCAAATATATATAAAGTCTCATGTTATTATATTAGATAAAAAGTTGCTTTATACCAGATTTGTAACAGTTCAAGGTTATATCTGACATTTCAATCTTGTAGCCTGTTGTTCTCGCTATTTTAAGAACATTTCTACTTAAGAACCTGGTCATGGAACGAATTAAGTTCTTAAGTAGAGGTACCACTGTATATGCGTACTTCAACTGTAGTTGCTTGAAGAGTGGGTGGTTTGTTTTCATTAAAGAAACCAGGTAAGACCCCAAAATGGATCAGAAAGGTTATAATAGAATGCTAGAGTTGCTTATTCAAAATAATTAAAACAGGTGGCAGCACTCACCTAACTCTGGCTAATCTTTAGAAATCTAAGGGTCATGCCTTGTAAATATGTGGATGGGAATAGGAAATCCAAGACAGTGCTTTATATGTATGTATAAAACTATTCAGAAGATTTAGCTAAATATTTTTTAACAAAAGGTTTTATATATTTTTTGTTTAAAAAATGGTTTGCAATAGTTGTTTGTAGCTATCATAGAATCCGTGGTTTCTGAGTGTCCTATAATTCTCTTTAAGACCTGTGAGGGATTCAAAATGATAATTAGCGTGCAATCATCGATTCTGAGAAAGAAACAAAGAGGTAGAAAAGGAGGGAGGGGGGAGGAGGGAGGGAGGGAAGGGAGGGAGGAAGGAAGGATGGAAGGAAGGAAGGAAGGAAGGAAGGAAGGAAGGAAGGAAGGAAGGAATTTGTAGTGATGAAAAAAGCCTCACCTACCAAACTTGAAATCTGGCCTGCAAATAAATAACTCGGTTTAGAGAATTCTGAATAAGCATTTGTACACAGCTCTAATAGAACATAAAGCAAATAAGCAAAATTACTATCATTTGATATTTATTTTTGCATGTTCTTCTTATATAATCTTGCACTGTAAGGTTCTTAGTAGCTCTCTGACCTATTAAAACACCACTTATAGAAAAATAAATCAACTCTCAGCTAAGCAAAATAACTCATACGTAGCAGCATACATAAATTAAACATGCAAACACTGGAGTCTTTAAGCACAATTTAAATCTTTCAAATGGCATAAAGACAAATATCATAAGGGGAAAATGGTTGAATTCATAGCTCCAAAGGGATGCCATCATAGGACCATTTTTTTAAAGGAAAACTTAAATTTTCTGCTATTTTAAAACCAGAGCATTGACATAGATTAAAGTCAATTTAAATTTTAAAAATTATCTACAGCAGAACAGTGGTTAATTTAAAACTTGCAGGTTTTTTTAAAAAAAATTAAATATTTCCCCTTTAGTAAACAATGGTTTCTGAATAACTAATACAATAAATAAACTGTACAAAAATATGAAATAAGAAGCCATCAAAAAACCTCTGCAGTCATGAAAAGTAAATAAAACAGACTAATAGAAATGAACGGTGATTTGATCAGAAGAGCATGAATTTAGTTTAATAAATTCAGTGGCAAGAGTTGCACATGCAAAATTAGGCCAACAGTTCCCCCTGTGGCAATTATGAAGTACTGTCATTCTAAACAAATACAACCAGCCATCAGGATGCCAAACTGATGCTTTGAAGAATGTATCAGAAGACTAAAGGATTCCCTTTAGTATTTTATCACCAATGCTTTAGATGAGTAGATTTCACAATATCCCAATAGGATCTTGGCTTGTCCCCTTCCAACTCTATGATTCTTACGGATATTAGAAACATATAGTGCTAGAACAGGTACTTATTTATTGACTCAGAAGTGTTTGAGAAGCTTTCATTCCGTTTACAGGGATAGAAGTTAAAGTCTTTCACTGCAGAAGGATTAGGAAAGAGCCCCGGTAAACTGCTCTCACCATGAAAAGCTTCTGGCACAACCTAACCTTCTCTGAATCCTGTTATTCCCAGATTCCCTTGAAAATGCTGTGACCTCAGAGGAGGGCTGAGGAAAGATTGGAAAATCAACTTCTCTTGTCTCTTTTGGATTTTCTCCACAACTCCTCCATGTTCAACTCCCCCATCCTGCAATATGTATAGATCAAGGGTTCAATGCTCCCGGTTTGCTCATGCCTGTCAGCAGGGGTGGGCTGCTGCCCGGATGGCGGGGAACACAGTGGTGTAATGAAAATGGAGCTCCGCCCCAGAGCACCCAATTTGCACTGAAAGATGTTGAAAGAAAATGCAGGGCGTCCTGAATGATTAAACCCCTATAACATTAAAAAAAACCTAGTTTAATTATTTTTTTAAAAAATATTAAAATCCTAATGATCTAAAAATATTCATTCAACAACAATCACGTAATCACATCTATGGCTGGAGCAAGATGTTAAGCTCAATAGTCCCAAGCCTGCCAGCACAGGTAGGTTTTTAACGCCTTATGAAAGGCCAGGACGGTGGGGAAGATGTGAATATCTGGAGGGAGTTTGTTCCAAAGGGTCGGGGCAGCCACAGAGAAGGCTCTTTCCCTAGACCGCACCAACTGGCATTGTTTAGCTGACAGGACCTGGAGATGGTCGACTCTGTGGAACCTAACTGGCTGCTGTGATGTATGAAGCAGAAGACGGTCCCATAGGAATCCTGGTCCTAAGCCATGTAGGGCTTTATAGGTCATAACCAACACTTTAAATTGTGTCCAGAGACCAATTTGTAACCAATGCAACTCAAAGAGTAATGGCGAGATGTGCATGTGCCTAGGCAGGCCCATAATCACTCACACAGCCGCACTTTGCACCAACTGTAGTCTCAGAACATTCTTTAAAGATAACCCCATGTAGAGGGCATTGTAGTAATCGGTACTCAAGGTAATGAGGGCATGAGTGACTGTGAGAAGAGACACCTTGTCCAAATAGGGCTGCATCTGGTGCATGAGGCAAACCTATGCAAACACTGCCCTTGCCACAGCTGAAAGATGGTGTTCTAAAGTCAGCTGGGGTCAAGGAGGATTCCCAAGTTGCGGACTCTCTCTGACAGAGTCAAAAAATCTCTCTCCCCCCCCCCCATAGTTATGGACAGACAGATGGAAACATCTTTGGGAGGCAGAACCCACAGCCACTCCATCTTGTCAGGGTTGAGTCTGAGCCTATTGACACCCATCCAGACCCTTACAGCCTCCAGACACTGGCACATCATCTCCCCTGCTTCACTGAACTGACACCGAGTGGAGATGTACAGCTGGCTGTCATCTGCATACTGGTGGTGATCTCTCCCAGTGGTTTCATGTAGATATTAAACAGCAGGAGGGAAAAGACTGACCTCTGAGGAACCTCGCAAAGGAGCAACCTAGACATCAACCTCTGCCCCCCTTCCAACACCAACTGCAACTGACCAGAGAGGTAGGAGGAGAGCCACTGCAGAATGGTGCCTCCAACTCACAATCTCTCCAGTCAGCCCAAAAGGATACCATGGTCAATGGTATCAAAAGCTGCTGAGAGATCAAGGAGCACCAGGATAGAGAAATAATCCCATCCCAGGCCCGACAGAGATCATCCAACAGTGCAACCAAAGCAGTTTCGGTGCTGTAGCCGGGCCTGAAACCAGACTTCTGGGGGCCTAGATAATTGACTTCTTCCAAGGACCATTGCAGCTGGAGCACCACCACCTTCTCAACAACCTTCCTCAAAAAGGGAAGGTTGGAGACAGGATGGTAGTTGTTTAAAATAGCCAGATCCAGGGAAGGCTTCTTGAGGAGGGGGAGCACAATTTCCTCCTTTAAGGGAGCCAAAAAGGACCCCTCCCTCAAAGAAGCAATGACAACCACCTGGTCATTGTGTCACCGAAAACAGCCAGGAGGAACACAGGTCCAATAAACAGGTGGAGGAATTGCAGCTCCAATGGCCTTGTCCATTTCATCAGTCATTACCAGGTCAAACTCTTCTCACTTAACTGGACTAAAACAGGTCTCTCTCACCTCAATGGACTCATCAGTCGAAACTGCATTCAATTGAAGTCAAGGTCTGTCCGGATATGAGCGACTTTATCAGTGAAAAACTTATTAAAGTCCTCAGGGTTACTCCGCAAGGGATCCTTTACTCCCCCACCCCGATTAAGGAGGGAGCAAGTCACCCTAAACAGGGTGGCTGGGCAAGATTCCTCTGATGCAATCAAGGCAGAAAGATAAGATCTTGCCACCTTGATCGCCACTAAATAAGTCTTAATATAAGAACCAGATCCAGATAAGTTGGATCCATATTTACTAGCCCTCCGCTGTCCCTCTAGACATCTCTCTTGGTGCTTCATCCCCCTGAACTCTTTGGTAAACCAAGGAGAACTCTTCAGTCTGCTGCTAGAGAGAGGTTGCAAAGGCACAATTTGGTATAGAGCCCCTCTTGCAGCCGTATTCCAGACCATTACCAGGGACTCAGCTGAATTGTGTATAAGTGAATATGGAATTCCCCCAAGCATCCTCTGAAAGCCCATTGGGTCCATAATGCCATGCCCTCCTAAAAATGGAGGGGAATCTGCCAGCTGGAAACTCTTTCCTCTTTCCTCAGACATCCTTTTTGCAATCGGAGCAGGGGATCTGTCATCTGAAAACACGTTCGTTTAAAACAGTGTTTCCCAACCTTGGCAACTTGGAGATATCTGGACTTCAACTCCCAGAATTCCCCAGCCAGCATTTGTTGGCTGGGGAATTCTGGGAGTTGAAGTCCCAATATCTTCAAGCTGCCAAGGTTGGGAAACACTGGTTTAAAAGGCTCTCAATGCAGTTCCCTGGCTGCTTTGGGAATCAGACTCCGACCAAGGCAGCAAAGGCGCAGGGGTTTGCTGGGAAGTCTGGTAGCATGTTTACAAAATGACAGGTCCAGGAAGACTGATGTGCTGCCTCTCTATTGGGCCTTGCTGTGAGAAAGCCCAGCTTTCAATGCCTATGGCTATAGGTAAGAAGATCAAGGCATTTTGGGAGTGGAGCCAAGTCTGTTTGCTGCCCCCATGAAAATCATACCCCATTCCACCCACTCCAGTTAAATTCCATCCCAATTTCTGCAGAAAATAATGTCAACAGATGCATAATAAAACATGATTAAAGATTTGAAGAATATGTGCTTTAAAGAAATAGTTTTCCTAGTATTACTTGAGGAGGTTTTTATTGGGAAATTTAGTTACACACCTTATACAAGTAAACTGACCACTTCCATAGAAGAAATCTGAGATTTACCTTATGCAACAAAAGTGGATTCTGAAAAATATCTGCTACTAATATGTTTTATTAATAATTCAAAAACACAGAATATTATATAATCATATATATGACTAGTTGCAATTTCTTATTCACTTCACATTTCTGTAATCTTATAAAGCAAAATTTATTTTTATTGTTAGAACAGATAAAAAGATCTGTGCTGCTCATTATCAACATCCGCCTTCTGCCGCACGAATCCCAGCGACCGGTTAGGTCCCATAGAGTGGGCCTTCTCCGTATCCCATCGACTAAACAATGTCATCTGGCAGGACCCAGGGGAAGAGCCTTCTCTGTGGTGGCTCCGACCCTCTGGAACCAGCTCCCCCCCAGAGATTAGGATTGCCCCCACCGTCCTTGCCTTTCGGAAACTCCTTAAAACCCACCTCTGCTGTCAGGCATGGGGGAAACATCTCCCCCTTGCCCATGTAGTTTCTGTGTATGATTCGACTGTGTGCTTTTTAAACTTAAAACTGTAATTTAGATTGCTAAATATTAGATTTGTTGCTATGTATTGTTTACAATTGTTGTGAGCCGCCCCAAGTCTACGGAGAGGGGCAGCATATAAATCCAATAAATCTAATCTAATCTAATCTAACATCTGAATGGAAGTGAGGACCCCATGACAGAATTCTTTTTTTCATGTTTTCCACCCCAAAATTTAAGTTGCATCTTATATCCCTGTGCATCTTATACTCCGAAAAAGACAGTACATAGTATGTATGGAATGGAATCTATTCAATGGAATCTACTTACAAAAGGAACAATTTCATATCCAGGCCAACATACTATGAACTTTCTGAATGCATTGTATGCTATAATGCATGTGGCTAATCGGAAAACATACATTTGTCAGAAATTAAATATCACTCACAAGAGGATTAGGTCTATCTTCCTAGTGGGAATTTTATTACTCCAAAGCCATTCCTGTTAGTAAATATAACGCTAGAGGCTGATGTTGTGCTTTTCAGCATGATAACCTTCTATATATTTACTTTTTTTTAAAAAAAAAGTAAAATTTCTTTTTGAAATGCTAGCTAGGGCAGGGAACTAGGAAGATAATAAAGACATTTGGCGCTATATTGCATATCCCTGTTAGAATATTAAATCACCACATACACTCTTTTTTCCCCATTATTCTCCTATGCAGTTGCAATGCATTTCAGGACAGGTCAAGCCAAAGACGTTCTTTTCTTTTAGCTGCAAATTCTTCCTTGTATCCATAGCTAGTGGGGAACACATAAACAGACAAAGGAGAAACAAATGATTCACATATTGCATAAGAAGGCATTTGCAGTTTAAAGAGATAACATATCTTCAACTGTGCTCATAAATGAACTGGACATTCTGCCTTACTCTGAAAAGGACATTTCAGTCCATCCTTTCTTGTTTATACAGAAAGGGAGGTGCCTTGACAGTGTTTTGAGAAATTATTCCCCTGTTTCCCAGATCACCGTTTCACATATCATAATGATACTTCTAAAACTTATCTGTGTTTGCCTGCATAGTGTAAGGCTTGAAGCCTCTAAATTAATTTTGTGTCCAAATTTAAATATTTTTTCTCCATTATAGAATGTGATATCTTACATCAGTTTTTCCTCATTTTCTTTCTTTAATCAGAATCGTGACTATTTCATCATTTAACATTCTACTTCAAAAAGATTTGTAGTTTTTCTGAACTTATTTACTTCAACACCTATTTTAAAAAAAGTCTGACCATTAAGTGCCCTAGCATGGGGGAACTGAGATATTTTTCCCCCTAGGCCTTTACAATTTATGCATGGTATATTTGTTTGTATGTATGTTTGGTTTTACAATAAGGGTCTTTTAGTTGTTTTAGTATTGGATTTACATGCTGTTTTTTATTACTGTTTTTAGCCGCCCCAAGTCTACGGAGAGGGGCGGCATACAAATCCAATAAATAGATAGATAGATAGATAGATAGATAGATAGATAGATAGATAGATAGATAGATAGATAGATAGATAGATAGATAGATAGCCAGTCCCAATTAATAGTGTTGATCAGAGGTGGGGAGCCATGGGATCTTTTGTGACTTATGGACTTCAACTCTCAGAGTTCCTGACCCCTGGTGTAGATCATAAAGGGTATCAGATTAAAGAAAGATTATTTTTGTACTGTACAGTATGTTTAGCCAAAATTAATTCTCTGGGCAGCAAATGGTAAATATAAATATCGGCAGAATAGAGCGATTTGTTGAGCAGAAAGGGGTGGGATGTTTTGCTTTTCATTCTTTGTAGTTTTACATGTCTTCACATATAAATTTGTTTTCAATTTACAAAATAATCTATATGTTTTTAAATACCAAATGCTCATGTTCTTATTAATCCCTTTCCGAAACATCCTGTACAAGCAAGCCTTACCCAATGCATTTCTGCCTATCTTTACACATAAAATTTATTTTGATATTGATGTTTGTTTGTTTCTTTGTTTGCTTGTTCATTTGTTTATCAGAATTTCTATGCCACCCTTCTCCTTGGATTCAGGGTGGCTCACAATAAACAACTACTAACATGAAGAAATCTAATATTAAAATACACTAAAAATATTACTACTAAAACACACAGAAATCCAGTTTAAATAATATTCTAAAAACCCTTACATATCTCTCTAGAGAGAGAGGGAAAGGAAGATAAGGGAAATAGATTTGATACAAGAGCAGTTAAGATTAACGAAAAGTAGAGATTGGAATAGTTTATTGAAATTGAAAAAGAAACAGTTGATGGTGTATGATGAGATTAAATGGAATAAGATGAGAATGGCGATGCGACAAAAAATACAGAGCTGGGGGACAAGATCAATGCAGCAAATGGCGAGATATCTGAAGAAGAGGAAAGAAAAATCATGTATTTTAGCATTGAGGGACACTAGTGGAGAGGTTAGATATGGTAATGACCAGTTAGAGGAGATAATGAGGAAATATTATGAAGATTTGTATAAAGAGGAGCAAGTGAAGATAGGAGTCCTCAAGGTTGGGAAAATAGTAAGTGAAGAAGATAAACAAATTTTGAACGCAGAAATTACACAAGATGAAATTGCTAGAGTAATTAAAGGGTTAAAACAAGCCAAAGCACCGGGCCCAGATGGGTTTACAGGGGAATTCTATAAAACTTATGTGAATGTGTTGTTGCCGCATTTGGGGAAATTGTTTAATAATATATTGTTAAATCGTGATATCCCGCAGACATGGAAGCTTTCAGAAATTGTTACCATTCTGAAGATGGGTCGAGATTTAAGAGAGCCTGGGTCTACCGTCCGATCAGTTTGGCAAATCAGGATTATAAAATATTTATGAAAATACTGGCAAATAGATTAGAAAATATTTTACAAAAAATAATTGAAGAGGATCAATATGGATTCGTGAAGGGAAGGAAAATAAGTGAACCAATTAGAAATGTAATGAATGTGATGCACCATGCTACCGCTACTAAAAGGAAATTGGGAATTTTGAAATTAGATGTGTATAAAGCGTTCGATAAAGTTAACCATAGTTATTTATATAAATTATGTAATGAATTAAATATGGGGGGGAAATTTTGTGAAACTATAAAAGAGATTTATAAAGGAAATGAAGCATATATAAGAGTGAATGGACAAAGAATGCAGAGTATTAAAATATTAAACGGCACCAAGCAGGGATGCCCTTTGTCTCCAAAATTATTCGTAATAGCAATAGAGATCTTAGCTAATAAGATAAGACAAGATAACACTTGGGCAGGATATAGAATAGGGGAATTAGAAATGAAAATAAATTTAGTTGCGGATGATGCAATTATATTGACCCAGACCCCGATGGAGATGATTAAAGGTATAATAAATAATTTACAAGAGTTTAAGCAGGAATCGGGACTGTCGGTTAATATGGAAAAATCAGAGATTATGAGTTTAAATATAGATCCGAGAGAACAGATAGAAATTAGGAAAGAATCAGGGTTGAAATTAGGACTTAAGAAAATAAAATATTTGGGAATTTGGTTATTGAAAAACCCAGTGAAAATTGAAGAGATTAATTATAGATTAATATGGAGGAAAATGTTGAAACAGATGAGGAGCTGGAAAGATAAAAAGCTAAGGAGACTCTCTAAAATAAGAGCTTTAAAAATGATGATAGCTCCCAAGATGATGTACCTATTTCAGGTGCTGTCGGGGGGGCTATCGGTATGTAAGGTTAAAGAGTGGGACAAAAAACTAAATTATTGGATTGAAGAAGACAAGAGACCAAGAATAATAAAAAAGTGGTTAATTGCGAATGAAAAAGAGGGGGGATGGGGAGTTCCATGTTTGGAGCTGTGTAGGGAAGCTTTTCAAATGGAAAGGTTAATGGAGTTGCAATTAGGTGAAAATAAATGGGCGAAATTGGAAAAACAGATAAACGGGATGAACAATAGAGAATTAATTTTTAGGAAGTGGAATAGGAGTGATATAGGTAAATTAATAGGCCCAATGAAAGGGACTATGGAAATTTGGAAAAAATGGCAAGGGAAAATAGGATTATATAAATCTAAACTGTCATCGCTTTATGTAATAAATAGAGAAAACGAAATTAATTTAAATAGGGTTATAGGAGAGTTGAAGGGAAGAGGGATAACTAAGATAGAACAGTTATACGAGAAGGATGGCAGGCCAAGTAGAAATCGTATAGAATGGTGGTTAGGTAAGGGAAGGTGGCTACAAATAAATGCAATATGTAAATATCTAAATGAAAGGGAGAATAAAGAAGTATTATGGCGGGAGGAGACAGGGTTAGAGAAAATAATAAGAGAAAAAAGTGAGGGGATAAAGGCGCAAGCAACTAATATATACAAACTGCTAGTGCAGTCAGATGGGGACACGATTGATGGATTGACTAAATGGTGGCAAAATGAGATATTAGTAGAGGTACAAGAAATGGAAAATATAGTAGAAGATATAAGGAAAATTAAAAATACAAGAATTAGGGAAATGAGAAGGAAAATATTACATAAGTGGTATTTCACTCCCGTTCAATTTGCACATTTTCAGCAGAATGTCAGGGGGAATTGTTGGCATGGTTGTCAAGATAAAGGAGTGTTTATGCATATGTTTTGGGAATGCCCGATAGTGCAGGAATTTTGGCAAAAAGTGAAAGAGGATATCAATAGAATGTTAAATATACAATGGACAATCACTAAGGAAATGGCAGTACTAGTAAAAAGTAATGCGATGGGAGAATTTAGAGAAATAAAAAAAGCAGCAATAGAAAGCGCTCAGGCAGTAATAGTTTTGGGTTGGAAGGATGCGACAAAATGGACAATGCAAAATTGGTATAGGTACATGGTGGACCATATTCAATTTGAAATTATGGAAAAAAGGATAAATTTGGATAATGAAACTGAGTTGGGACAGCTGATGGGACGGTGGAACAAGGTAAGACGATATATGACGAGCAGAATCCGAGACCAAGCTACAAGAAATAAACTGGAATCACTCTATAATATGTAAACAGATATACGTATTGCTCTTGGGTTAAGTGGATTATACAAGAAATACCCCCAATTTGGTGGTGGGGAATGTGTGTATGTCAGGGTGGTGGGCACAATTCACAATTCACTACGCACTGTTTTATGTTGTGTGATTTTAAATTGTTAAAAATCAATTAAAAAATTATTTTAAAAAAAACCCCTTACATATTTAAAAAACAAGCTAATATTCTTCACTCATAGGCCAGGGTAGGTGTTTAAAAATTCTCAGTGACCCCAGGCCTGTCAACAAAAATGTGTTTTCAAGGCCTTGCAAAAGACTGGGAGGGTGTGGGCAGTACGAATCTCCAGCAGGAGTTGATTCCAGAGGGCCAGAGCCACCACAGAGAAGGCCCTTCTCCTAGGCCTCACCATACAGCACTGCCTGGCTGATGGCACCTGGAGAAGGTCAACTCTGTGGCACCTGTCCAGCTGCTTGGATACATAATGTAGCAACATTCAGAATAGTGAGTCATGAAAAAGGGTCTATTAATAGGTTTCCTGATATACAAGCTAGTAGGACCACTCTTGGTTTGGAAAATGTCCAAGAGACTCCCTGTTATATAAGTAGTCCTCGACTTACAACATTTCATTTAGTGACTGTTCAAAATTACAAGGACATTGTCTTTCTCTTTATTAGGGAGGTGTATCCATTTCAACCTACCCAGGCTTCATGCTCTGGGGCAGGGGTAGGCAAAGTTGGCTCTTCTATGACATGTGGACTTCAACTCCCAGAATTCCTGAGCTAGCATGATTAGCTCAGGAATTCTGGGAGTTGAAGTCCACAAGTCATAGAAGAGCCAACTTTGTCTACCCCTGCTCTGGGGAATCCAGAGCATGATACCATGGTCTTTCGAGACTGAAGGATGCCAATGCATTGCAATCCATTTCAACAGACCAAGGCTGTACTTCTCGAAGTGATTTGCTGATTTAATTCATATTCTGGGGTTGCAGATAGTTTTAAGCACAGAAATGGGACTAATTGAAAGGTGTCCCATTTTCACCCGAAAGAAATCCCCCACCAAAGGGCTCAAAACATCCAGGTAACCTTGTTCTGATGACACTGAATGCCACTTATTAAGTTTCCCCTCCTCCCTCGAATATTGAGCTGTACTCTCTCCAGGCTGAACAGATGCACCCTATTTTTCCAGTAGTGGGAAATGACAGTGTAATTTCAAGCCTTGGCTGCCTAATTCTGATTGGATGGCTGGGAGAAAAATGGTTAAAAGTAAAAAGTCAAGGAGCATGAGCACTGGCTAGAATGGAATGGAATGGAATGGAATGGAATGGAATGGAATGGAATGGAATAGAATAGAATAGAATAGAATTCTTTATTGGCCAAGTCTTATTGGACACACAAGGAATTGGGTGCATATGCTCTTAATGTACATAAAAGATACATTTGTCAAGAATCATGAGGTACAACTTAATATTCCGGTTAGGGAACAAATAAACAATCAGGAAACAATCAATATTAATATTAATTGTAAGGATACAAGCAGCAAGTTACAATCATACAGTCATAAGTGGGAGGAGATGGATGATAGGAACGATGAGAAGACTAATAGTAATAGTAATGCAGCCTTAGTAAATAGTTTGACAGTGGTGCGGGAATTATTTGTTTAGCAGAGTGATGGTATTCCAGAAAAAACTGTTCTGGTGTCTAGTTGTCTTGGTGTGCGGTGCTCTATAGCATTGTTTTGAGGGTAGGAGTTGAAACAATGTATGTCCAGGATGTGAGGGGTCAGTAAATATTATCACGGCCCTCTGTTTGACTCATGCAGTATACAAGACCTCAATGGAAGGCAGGTTGGCTGTTATTGTTTTTTCTGCAGTTCTGATTATCCTCCGAGGTCTGTGTCTGTCTTGTTGGGTTGCACAACTGAAATAGACAGCGTTTAGAGGTGCAGATTAGAGACTCAATAATTCCTCTGTAGAACTGTATCAGCAGCTTCTTGGGCAGTTTGAGCTTCCACTGGAAGGTTGGCTTCCCAAGAATTGTTTTTTTCATAATATGTTCACTGATAAATCTATTTGCATTAGTATGTTCTTCATAAAGGAGATACATTATCATCTATTCAGATCCTTTGCAGAGTGGTTTAAACCTTTCAGAGATGGACTTTCACATGATTCCCTGATTATTATTGAATTCAACTGGATTTATGTCCTTCTGCCTGTGCATAACAGCTGTAATAAATAAATACTGCCGCTGAGCAATAACTCAAAGCCTACAAAAAAAGGCTACACTTTGCTACAAACTCTCAGAAAATGGGATTAATTATTTGAGGATTATGGACTTTGTACTGGAAATTTGACATGGAAGAAGCAATGTGTCAAAAAATGTGGACAAAGGGGTAATCTTATCAAACAGTTTTAAAAGGAATGGGGTGGATGAGAGGCAGAAGCTCACATGATTAACTGTCATACGCACAGGACATACTATGAGTTATGCCAAAGCCCAGCTTGAGACATATTAAATGTTTCAAGCTGTGTAAGCAAGCATTGCTTTAAAACGGTAAAATTGATTACAGTGATCACAGGCAAAAACCTTAGCAAAACAGAGGGCAGACAATTTTTGTAAATCATCATGCTGAGATTATTAGCTATTGAAATAAATGGAAATGGTGTTGAATGTTTATTAGCTTTAGAATTATTCCTGCCCTCTCATCACCTCTGAATTGGTGAATAGCAAGAGCTATTTTCATACCAGTGGAAATTGTAACATACACAAACACACATATACATGCATATTACATAAAAACGCACATACCTATATTTTGATATTTATTTATTTATTTGCAAACTCTTTGATGCTATCCAGTAAGATAAAAAAGAGTGGTTGCCATAAACAGCATAAGGTTTTTCTATTTCTCTATAGTCACTATGTACTTCATCCATATACTGTATGCTCCAGAGAGCTGTGGTATACTTTGTCAGCATTCGATTTGCAGGAATATGTCACTTCATTGATGTAGGCAACTTGGAGAAACAGATACTGTATTATAAGAATCACTTACAGGGCAGTGTTTCTCAATCTTGGAAACTTTAACAAGTAAGTTAACTCCGAGAATTCTCAAAACCAAAAAAAATTATTAATGAATTCCTAATATATTTCTATCATCAGAATAATTATCTCTTACTAGTTTGGGCTTGTGGTTTAATATTTTGTGGGGACAATGTTCTTAATTATTATGAAGAGCACTAGAGGCAGGGTGGGTCTGTAGAGCTCTAATTATTTTCTTGTTTATCCAGATATTTACTCATTTCTAATATAACAATAATCTCCTTTTGTCTTAAAACATTTCTAGCCTGACATCAGGCTAATCTGAATGTTTACAATGTTTACTATAAGATGTCAAAAAATGCTAGTGAAAATTTAACGATGGCATATAAAATGACTTTCAAATGATTAGATTAGATTAGATTTATTGGATTTATATGCCGCCCCTCTCCGCAGACTCGGGGAGGCTCACAACAATGGTAAAAACAGTACATAGTGACACATCCAATACCCACCAATCCAATTACAATTTTAAGTTACGAAATTCATAAAACAACCCCAATATATATAAAAAACAAGCACATAATCAATCAAACACCAAAACAACATGGGCAAGGGGGAGATGTTTCAGTTCCCCCATGCCTGACGACAGAGGTGGGTTTTAAGGAGTTTACGAAAGGCAAGGAGGGTGGGGGCAATCCTAATCTCAGGGGGGAACTGGTTCCAGAGGGTCGGAGCCACCACAGAGAAGGCTCTTCCCCTGGGTCCCGCCAGACGACATTGTTTAGTCGACGGGACCCGAAGAAGGCCGACTCTGTGGGACCTAACCGGTCGCTGGGATTCGTGCGGCAGAAGGCGGTCCCGAAGATATTCTGGTCCGGTGCCATGAAGGGCTTTATAGGTCATAACCAACACTTTGAATTGTGACCGGAAACTGATCAGCAACCAATGCAGACTGCGGAGTGTTGGAGTAATATGGGCATACTTAGAGAAGCCCATAATTGCTCTCGCAGCTGCATTCTGCACAATCTGAAGTTTCCGAACACTTTTCAAAGGTAGCCCCATGTAGAGGGCGTTACAATAGTCGAGCCTCGAGGTGATAAAGGCATGAGTGACTGTGAGCAATGACTCCCGGTCCAAATAGGGCCGCAACTGGCGCACCAGGTGAACCTGGGCGAACGCCCCCCTCGCCACAGCTGAAAGATGTTTCTCTAATGTGAGCTGTGGATCCAGGAGGACGCCCAAGTTGCGGACCCTCTCTGAGGGGTTCAATAATTCCCCCCCCCCCAGGGTAATGGGTGGACAGATAGAATTGTACTTGGGAGGCAAAACCCACAGCCACTCCATCTTGTCTGGGTTGAGTTTGAGTTTGTTGACACCCATTCAGGCCCCAACAGCCTCCAGGCACCGGCACATCACTTCCACTGCTTCGTTGACTGGACATGGGGTGGAGATGTATAACTGGGTATCATCAGCGTATTGATGATACCTCACCCCATGCCCTTGGATGATCTCACCCAAATGTGTTCATAATGAAGAAGTGTATGTTCAAAACAAAGTTGATCTTGTTTTGGAATGCCCTGGTGAAAATAGAAGAATCAATTAACTGGTTTAAATCAAGTATTATTTACCTTGACATTTGATTTTTTAGAAATGGACTTCATCGATAGCATACAGTATATTTTTATTTATTTATAAAATTTATAGGCCGCCCATCTTACCTCAAGGTAACTATAACAAGGATACATTCAAGTATCAATAACTGCTCCAATTTTTGACAATAGGGATGAAAATAGTAGGGATGGTATATTTTTTAGAAAATGTGAAGCCTGTCGTGTACTTGTGTGATAAGCTCATAATTTCATTTCAGTTATTTATTTTAAATATTTCTATTTCATCATTTTAAGGCAGAGCTGACACAATGTGGACACAATCACTAATGAGACCCAAGCCCATGTTGGGTTGAAAACTGCAGAAAATACTCCAACCTAAACAAAAGCAGTTTTAAAAACTAAGTTTGATGCTTTTCGAGATGCTTTGTTGGGTTATAGAGTAGGAACATAACTGAAGAATGCCCACTGATTTGTTTTTATGGATAGGGTGCCAATGATTACTGGGCTTTATGGGATGACAGTAGGGATTGCATAATTGATTGTAAGTTTGTGTTGCTATGGAAACAGTCCATTCATTGCTAGCTATAGTCCAGTATAAGGCAGGGAAGAAGCCACTGTTGAAACATCTGAGCAAACTTGGTTTGGGCATTTTGGCAGTAGTGTTTAGTATTATGCATTAATAGGGATAACAGAAGAAGGCTGGGGGAAAGAAAATACAATTATGCAGGGGAAGGAAGTCCATAAAGAAAGAGTCTGTCACCCAGAAAGTGGTACCCAGAAAGTGGAACCCCAAATCCCTTTTTAAAAACAACAAATATATGAGGCATCAAATGGTTTCCCACTTATATTTATGAATTGACTTTAATTAGAAAGCTTCTTTCAATGTTTTGCACAGATCTTTCCACAGGTCTTAGATATTTATTTATTTATTTATTTATTTATTTATTTATTTATTTATATTTGTCAAACAATTATAGTATGGTAATTTGCATAAAGAAAAACATTAGAAAAGTAATGATGAAAAGAAGACAATATAACAGATAAGTAAGAGCATACCAAAGTTAGATATTCAAACTCAACAGAGGTTGTGGTGAAATTATAAATACAGAAGAAAAATGGATTGCATAAAATGCAAAATGGCAGATGTCAGTAAATACAGCTGCTTTCCACCTAAGCTCACTAATTATGTTGTTGTGCATTGTACGTATGGCTTTTGTTTTAGATGTTAATAACATTTCAGAAGTTACGTGTGTTTTACTCTCCAGCAGCCCTTTAATTGTAGAAAAATATCTCCATAAGATATTTGCTTTTCACTGGGTTGTTGAATGATTGACGTTTTAAAATAGTAAACGAATACTTAACAGTCAGTGCACTTACAAGTGAAGACAACTCAACTGGAACCAAATGTACACGAAAGGGCCAGATGACTGTTGTGTATCATGTGGCCACTAATTGGCAGAAAGAACTCTTTCAAATCAACTTCATATGTACTATGAAATAAATAAACCTGCAGCTATCACTGTGAAAGAGGGCACTGTTTATGCATGGGCATAATAAGAACAATGCTTTTTTCCACCGTCAAAGCCTGTGATTCATTCTCCAAGTCAAATGCAGTGATGGAAAAGAGTGTGTCAGGTTCAATGCAAATAACCAGATCAAATTATGTAAATCTTTCAAATATATCACTGGTATTTTAATAGTGCTAGGTTACCTTCACTCAACCTTTACATCTTGGTTGTGCAGGGGGGATGGAGAATGTTTTTTATATACTGTACGTGTACAGCCAAAGATAGCATTCTATAATGTTATAGTTTTTCTACAGTAGATCGGTAGTATTTTTCTTTCTATATTCCTAAATTTTGTTTCCCATATCTTTCATCATAACATTGATTTTGCACATAGGTGTGAGAGAGAAGTTAATAGGAAAGTGAACATAAGAACAAGGGGACACAAAAGAGACATTGAAACTCTGGAGAAGGTGCAAAAAAGAGCAACCAAGATGATTAAGGGATTGGAAACCAATACTTACGAAGAGAGACTGAAGGAACTGAGCATGGATAGCCTAGAGAAAAGGAGGGCCAGAGCGGACATGATAGCAGTCTACAAGTATACGAGGGGATGTCACAGAGAGGAGGGGATCACTTTATTCTTCAGGGCACCAGAGGGACAATGGCTGGAAGCTGACCAAGGAGAGATTCAACATGGAGATAAGGAGGAACTTCCTGTCAAGGTTCCAGGTGACAAACCCAACTAAGCCAGCACTCCGAGATTATCAGATCTCTTTAAGAACTGTTTTATTGAGCACATCATTTCAGCACACATGAAAGCAAAACCAACTCTAGCTATTTCCCATAGTTTTGATATGATTAAAGAATAGATATTCCCAGTAGAGGGCTGCAAACATTTTTACTACCATACTGTGGCTGTGGTTTGTTGGCCATGTGACCGGGTGGGAGTGGCTTGATGATGATGTGACTGGGGGTGGCTTAAAGGTCATGTGACTGGCTTAAAGGTAGCCAACTTGACGTCACTCACGTCAAGGGTTTGGGTTGAGGTTAGGGTACCTGGCCTCTCCTCACCTCAAAGAGATACAATTTTCCTATCTATTTACTATTACTGAATATCCAAAATATACTATTTAATTCCATGTATATATGCCATATGTGTGCATACATATTACACACAGGCACACAAAAATATACATTATGGACTATATAAACTGTATATGTATGTACACACATACACACGCACATACAGCTCTTCTAAAATTATACACATTTAACCTCATTTACTGCGACAGGAAAAACATACCTAGAGCCCAGAAGGGAAAAAAAAGAAAAAAATCAAAACTTTTCTACCGGTTCTGCGTACCTGGCCATACCCGTAGGTGTCCATCACTGGATATTCCACTCCCTTCTTGTCACATATCACATTGTCCAATTAGCTATTCTGGCATCTCCTGGATAACTCCTTCAGGTCTCTGGCCTTAGATGACCTTGGTTCCCATGGGATGATAAGTTGTTATTGTCTGGCCTGACATTCAAACCTCTCCCTGCCCCTATGTGGTGTGGCAAGATGAGAAATGAAAATGTGGCTGTGGAAGCATTGGCACATTTTGAAGTGACAGTAGACATAAAATCTCTTTCAAGTCAAACGTGACTACACATCATTTCATGGACACATTAATGTTATTACTTGACAGCAATACTTAAGTAGTTGAATGCAGTTAACAAAATAAAGCAGTAGCCTCCACATTAAAATAGAAGTTACCTCTGACAGTGCTTTATGTAACTGGATAAGATATTAAGAAAAGATTGGACATATTAAAAAAACCACTTTGAATGATGTAGTTGATATTTTGTCACCATTCGGCCTAATAAAAAAAAAAGTAAGGCATAGGCATTGTAATGGGGCCAAGAATGAAATATGAAGAATGTTATGAGCACTAAATAAAAATGAGCAAAATGGAAGGTGTATTGCATTACCATAAAAGCCTTCACACATTAAAGGCTCAGAGTTTTGTACAAACATAACTAAATATTAAATAAAAGAATTAAATTAAAAGTAGAAACAGTATTAGTGAATTCTCAATTGGAAAAATATTTCAACCCAACAATGAACACTTTATAAAAAGACCTGTGTCTTGAACAGAAGGCAAAATAGAAAAAGCATTCTTCTATAAATATGAGAAAATAAGAAACAGAGGTAATGGAGAATGTTCATTACCTCTTAATCTTTCTCACGTGATATTTATGCAAGATGACAAAGCCTGCATTCTGTATGCATTAATCGGGAATGAAAGCTATACTTGACAAGGGGTTGCATATACATTACATATGCTGAAATCCCCAATCCACCCATTAAAGGAGAAAAAAGATACTTTTATCACTCTTATATCATAAGTTATACATGGTGTAGCTGGATACTGGAATACACATTGCTTTGCTCCTGCTCTTTTATTTAATGTTTGTCATTTAACACAAAAAATTGTAAAAGTTAAGCAATTAATAATGACGTGTGAAGCTTGCAAAACTAAATGACAACTTCTTGCATAATCTTTATTGCAAAATTATCCCTGGACCCCACAGAACATCCTCTAGCATGCTTCAGAAATAAACACGATGAAGGCTATAACCTGTGCTTTGTTTGGACATGGGCCTAACTGAACAGAAAACATAGTTTAAAGTAGAGCTTTCGGAAAGGTTTGATGAGGCACAAATCTCTACATTAATTTCTGTTAATAGAAACCTGAGGGCTTTGCTGGCTTTCCCGCCATTTTTCTATTAAACAATGAAGCTAATGTCCATCACAATCATTTAAGATTTTTCTTAAATAAAACATAAATGAGGGGGTCCAACAATATATGGGAAAAAATAGTTTTAATTGACAAGATATGAATCAACAACATACAGTACATTTTTCAAATGCAAAATTTTAGTAGCATATTCATACTACCTGACTGCCTTGACTTTAGTACAGACAACCAACACTTTCTAGATTCAATGTCATATTTTACTTTTATTTGTTGGTTTTATTTATTAATTTTTTTATGTTACTCATATCCCCAGTAAGGTGATTCTAGGTGTTACTTTCCTCCGGCTGCCACAAATAAAGCCCAGGAGAAAAGTAGATAGCATAGGGAAATAACATTAAACAACATTAAACAATATTGTTAAAATATTAAATAGAACAAAACAAAACAAAACAAAATAAAAATATTTTTTTTTGTTTCTGGTCAATTTCAAACAGGAGATGCTATGTATGTTAAGTAAATATCCATATACTCTACCTACAATGTGCATTAGGTATGTCTTAGCAAGATACTCCTAGGAGAAGGAAAGAGATTGGCAATTGCTTTCCTGAAGCAAAAATAATAGGAGGGCACAAATGCAAGTCAATAGTCCAATAGGCTGCAATCCAAATTGAACTGGATGCAGGATACTGCCAAAGAATCTTAGTGTGGCCAGGTTTTTCTTAAGCTGGAAGACAGAGGGTGCATTTCAAGAACTAAATGCTCACTCAGAATTAGCCTGTTTACAAATTGGCTGCTATAATATGTTTAGTCAATCACTGAATACCTATACACCAGATGGGGAAGTAGCCCAAAATGTTCTCTGTCACCCTAGAAAACGGGCAAGCCACTCCTACATAGTCACATGACCATTAAGCCACACCCACAAAATAAGCCACACCCAAAGTGTGGCAGTAAAAATTTTGGCTGCTCATTACTGAGCCGACCCCTGGTGACAATGCAGGTTTGATTGCAGGAGTGAAATGCTCCCAGTTCACGCGTGCCTGTCAGTCATCGGAGAGCCAGTTGCAAAGGGAGCACAAGGCTGCACCCACTTGCCCGGACATAACCATTTGGATTCCTTTACCCCCTATGCATGTGCAAAGCATTCTATGCATGCACAGAGGGTAAAAGAACCCAAATGGCAGCCTCTGGGTGGGTGGGTGGAGCCTTGCGCTGCCTTCAGAACTAACTCTCAAACAACTGATAGGCACGAGTGAACAGGGAGCATTTCAGGTCTACGGAGAGGGGCGGCATACAAATCTAATAAATAATAATAATAATAATAATTTCACCCCTGCTTGATTGCCAAGCTCTGCATTAAGCAAGACATGTAGTCTTCAATAAGGTTGGAGACCCATTAGAAGTTATTAACTACATTTCCAAGAATTTCAGATTAGTTTATCTAATGGAGGATTCTCTCATGATGGTTGGTGACTTCTGTCCATTATAGACAAATGAAACCAGATTGTTGTGGGTTGAATTGTGGGAAAGAAAAGCAGTTGATGTTCTGTACTTCCATGACAGTGTAGGGTAGGACTATGAGGAATCCACTTTAACGGAATAAACACATGTGGTGTTTAGGATGGGCACAGGAGATAATGAAATCCATTCACGAGTTTACAATTCTTTGAAGGCATTGTCACCCAGTGACTTTTTAATAAAAGTGACATTATTTGCCTTACTTTCTATTGAAAAAAAGCCTTCTGAACTATTGAAATTACTTGTTAATAAACAAGTTATGAGATAACCTCTACAAAGGTCAACTGACTTTATTTTCCCACAACCAAATTTAAGTGGTGTTAAGGAAAGGCTTTGATTTATGGAAGTTATTCCAGGGTGTTGCTAACCAAAGTTAATAAAAATCATCTATCTGCATTTATTTTTAAAAGGCAGGGGGAGGGGAAACTCCTGAGGAATTTTCCTGAGTCCATTGTATCAATAAAAATGTGAGAAACCTTTCAAAGCCAGATTTTCTCATAAGAGAATGGATGTTAAATTGATTCTTGGAACAAAGGGGAGGGAATGTGAGAAGTCTCCAGAGAAGCCATTTAAAATGTATTCTATTATTTTTCTGGGCTATGGATTTTTGTTTATATCCCCATTCCCAAATAATGTGACTCATAGGAAATCACACAAACCAAATCTGAAGTGATCCTGACCCAGCTCTCCTTCAGCAACATCACTGCATGATAGTTCAGAGTTCTAAATCTGCCAAGGAGTCTATCTCTTTTTTAAAGGACTGCAGTAAAAGAGGTATAACTCGACTTCTTTATAATAATATATGAACAATTTTCCCTAATCACCAGCTATATTTCAGAACAATATTAGACTCCATTCAGATAATCACACTCTATTCATTCAGAGCATATGTGAACAGAGGGAAGAAAGATAGCCAAACCTTGTTGCTCACAGTCACTCATGCCCTTATCACCTCGAGGTTTGACTACTGCAATGTTCTCTACATGGGGCTACCTTTGAAGAGTGTTCGGAAAGTTCAACTCGTCCAAAATGCAGCCACGCAAGCAGTCTTGGGCCTTCCAAGAAATGCCCACATCTTGCCATCACTCTGCAGGCTGTATTGGCTACCAATCCATTTCCGGGCACAATTCAAAGTGTTGGTAATGACCTATAAAGCCCTTCATGGCATAGGACCCGATTATCTCTGAGACCGCCTTCTGCCGCACGAATCCCAGAGACTGGTGAGGTCCCAGAGTTGGTCTCCTTAGGGTCCCGTTGACCAAATAATGTCAGCTGGTGGGACCTAGGGGAAGAGCCTTCTCTGTGGGAGCCCTGACCCTCTGGAATCAGCTCCCCCCAGAGATTTGCACTGCCCCCACCCTCCTCGCCTTCCGAAAGAGCTTAAAAACTAATCTTTGTCGGAAGGCTTGGGACTTTTAGATCTTCCCCCTTATCAATGAATGTTTTAAGTATGAGTGTTGAATGATTGTTTTGATAGGTTTTATTTTCTTTTAAATTGAATTTAATAGTTGTTGTTTTTAATAATATTATTATTATTATTATTATTATTATTATTATTATTAATGTAGTATTAATTGGATTTATATTATTATTCTGTTTTTGCATAGGCTGTGAGCCGCCCCGAGTCCTCAAAGAGGGGCAGCATACAAATCCAATTAAATAAAAAAAAATAAATAAATTGATCATGCATAGCGTCAGCCACATATTTTGGCAGTAACAGAAAACATCAGAGCATTTGTCCCAGAATTTCTGAATCTGCTGACTGTGATTTCTCTCTGCTGAACTGAGGATGTGGCTCACTTTCCAATTTGGGTCATGTGGTGAGGTATACCTGGATTGTAAGTTATTAAGACATACAGAAGAAAATACTTCAATAAACTAAGGAAATAATTGATGTTGCTAATGGATGTCCTAGACCAGTGATGGCGAACCTATGGTACGGGTGTCACAGGTGGCACATGGAGCCATATCTGCTCGTACCCAAGCTGTTGCCCTAGCTCAGCTCCAATGTGCATGTGTTTGCCGGCCATCTGATTCTTGGCTCACACAGAGGCTTTGGGAGGATGTTTTTGGCTTCCTAAGAGCCTCCACGGGGGTAGGAGAGGGTGTTTATACTCTCCCCTCCTGCTCCAGGGAAGCCTTTGGAGCCTGGAGAGGGCATAACACGAGCCTACTGGGCCTACCAGAAGTTGGGAAACAGGCCATTTCTGGCCTCTAGAGTGCCTCCAGGGGGCGGGGGAAGCTGTTTTTGCCTTCCCAAGGCATTGCATTATGGATGTGGGCACGATAGCGCACACCCACGCTTTTTCAGAACCCAAATAGAAAAAGGTTCACCATCACTGCCCTAGACCAAGCCACCACAAAGTGCATTGTGGGCAGGGATGGGCTACTGCCCGGATAGGGGGGAACACAGTGGGGTAGCAAAAATGGAGCTCCATCCCAGAGACCCAATTTGCATTGAAAGATGTTGAAAGAAAATGCAGGGCATCCTGCATAAGCCCCGCCCACAGTGTGGTAGTAACAATTTTGGTAGCCCTTCACTGATTGTGGGTGCACATCCATGCATCTTCATATACGCAATTGTCAAGAAGACTTGGTAGAAATACAATATTCCCTAGGACTCTAGGAATTAAATTTGGCTTGGGTCACCTATTATCTTACAACAGAGGTCCCCAAACTTGGCAACTTCAAGACTTGTGGACTTCAACTCCCAGAATTCTCCAGCCAATGTAGCATAGCTGGAGAATTCTGGGAGTTGAAGTCCACAAGTCTTAAAGTTGCCAAGTTTGGGGACCTCTGTCTTACAACTTGACCTATTTCACAGTGACTGCAAACGAAACTAATCATAATGTATGGCATAATGTGTTCTCTGACAAATGGTTCTAGAAGCTTTTGACTGCATCGTGCAAATCTATTTTCTAAGGAAGAGATGTCATGCCTGATGCTAACAAGGAATTTGATGCATCAGCCAACACGTTTGATTTTCCTCTTGTGGACAGTCAGTGTGTTCAAATTATAAGCCACCCCAAACATCATTTTAATCTGGCCAAAATGCTCCATTTTCAGTGCCTGTTAGTGCTGTGCAGACAGATGTTGTCATGCAAAAAGAAATATATTGTAATGGAAATGTGAATAAGACACTTGTTTACCTATGTGACATGCCACAAATCTACACCAAAGTAAGCTTGTCAGAATTTTGCCTTTACATCCAGTAGTGATGGTGAACAGTTGGAGAGCTGAACTAATAAGTGATGAAAAAATGAGGCAGGAGGCAGGGGTGAGTTGGGAAGCTGCTATTATGGCAGAATATAAACTGGAAAGAAAAATAGATCACTTTATGTCTTTATTAGGCAAAACATGGAAGCTATAAATATGAAACCCCAGCAATATAAAATGTAATTGGGGAGTGAAGGAGTGGATAATTGTTTACTTCACTGTGTTTACTGAATCTATCCACATATGCAGGAGATTAAAATGCCTCCTACAAATTGCAGCGATACTCAAAATGAGCACCAGGCCTTCCCAAGGAGATCTGAGGAGTTGCCAAGGAAGGTTTGAGAAAGAAGGAAGGATTATGGACAGCCAAACACAATTGTGAAAACAGCTAAGACATCTTGCTATCTGATAGAGAATATTGAGGCTTGTTTCAGTGCTGGCCATGGGACACCATCCTCCACTTTTGGAAGGCATAAAACAGGAGTGTCCATGCTTGACAATTTTAAGTTCCCAGAATTCCCCAGTCAGATAGACTAGAGGTCTCCAAACTTGGTAACTTTAAGACTTGTGGACTTCAACTCCCAGAATTCCTCAACCAGCAAAGCTGGCTGGGGAATTCTGGTAGTTGAGGTCCACAAGTCTTTAAGTTGTGAAGGTTGGAGACCCCTGAGATAGACAACCAAGCCCTAGCAGAAAAGTATAACACATTTGACAAACCCAAATGTGCTGATTCAGCACCATATCCTTGGGTTCAGTGGTGGGTTTCAATTTTTTTTATGCTGCCAGTTCTGTGGCTGTGCCTTGGTGGGTGTAGTGTGGCTTGGTGGGCATGGCATGGGAAGGATACTGTAAAATCTCCATTCCCACCCTACTCCAGGGGAAGTAATGCAAAATCCTCATTTTCTCCCGATCAGCTGGGACTAGTGAGATGTTGGAGACTCGGGGCAGGGCCACTCAGAGGTGATATTTACCAGCTCTCCAAACTACTCAAAATTTCCGCTACCAGTTCTCCAGAACCTGCTGAATCCTACCTCTGCTTGGATTGGTAGGATGTGAAGGGCATCTGATTGCATTCATGGCAGTAGATGTCACAAGAGGAGAGAGAAACCTAGTTTTAATGTTGTTGCAGCAAAGGATGGCTTAAGTAGGGGCTGACTAGGGAGCCGATGAAATATGAGAGGGACCTAGAAGAAAAGCCACATCTTGGGCACACCTGTCAGGAGTTAGAGGCAAATGCTGGGCGAAATATGTAAAAATCTGCCTTCTGGGCACAAAAGGAAGAAATACTGTAGACCCGCATAATCACCAAGTTCCATTTCTATGGGACTGGAAATCTGTGTAAGTTCAAATCCTATTCACATTCAGCTAAAATAAGTTAACTTCCTGTTTTCTTTTTCTCTCTGCCTCCCACCCAACCCCTTCCAGCACTCGCAATGCTCGATTGTTGCATGATTCTACACAAGTTTATTCAAGATTGGATTGCTGTGAACACAATGTAACTTGACCCTCTCCGAGCAGAAAATGGGGCTGGTAATGCAACCTTTATTTTGGATTATGGAGAATGTTTTAGAGCAGTGTCGATTTTTATTTTTATTTATTTGTCAAGTACATATTGGTAGTATGCAAAGAAATAAGTTTATATACATGATATTGGTACTAATAAGAAACTTAGGATAGGGATGGTAGGTACGCTGGTGCGCTTATGCACGCCCGTTACAGACCTCTTAGGAATCAGGTGAGGTCAAGAGTAAGGACTCATATGTGCCGACAGGCTTGGGGCCCTTAGACTCTAGCACCCTGGCCCACAAGTGTAGGTATGTTTTGCTGTTTGAATGAGAATGAGTGATTTTAAATGTTATTAGGATTTTTAAAGAAATTTTAGCTATATTAATTGGATTTTTAGATATGTATACTGCATATTGTTTTTGATATGTTGTGAGCTGCCCCAAGTCCTCGGAGAAGGGCAGCATATAAATACAAGCAAGCTAGGTAGTTAGCTAGTTAGGTTAGTTTTGGGGGTTTGGTGATAAAACAAGAGCCCTGTATGAGTCCCATGTGGACTCTTGGAAAAAATGAGCGCGGAAAACACAAGTAGCAAGCGAATGTCATTCTCTCCAAAAATACAGCGTTATTTTTGTTTGTTTGTTTGTTTGATTTAGAATTTGATTTCTATGCCGCCCAACTCCGCCAAGGACTCTGGGCGGCTTACAGCAATAAGCAGATTTGGCGCTCTTTTTCTCTTGGCATTTTCTCCTTGAAAATGCCCACTCGTATCATTCAGCGCGTCCACAGCCACCTATTTCAAAGACTTAAAATCGGTTTAATAAACATGGCATCGTCCGGAGCGTCACAGCACCACTTCTCTCACCCGAACCACTTTAGCTGAACTGAGGGGAGGTGGAGCTTTGCTGCCGGGAGCTTCGTACGCCTGCGCAGTAAGCGACGGCCTGGTTGCTTTTTCTTTCTTCCTTTTTTCCCCCCTCCTTCGGCCGGGAAAAGGAAATAGGCGCTATGGCTGTTCAGACGGCGTTGCAGAAGAGCCTGGTAGCGGTGGGCCCGGCGGGGAGACACACGGCTTCTGTGATCTTTCTCCATGGCTCAGGTGGAGGCTAGCTCGTGGGGCCATCACGTGTGCATTAAGCCTATGACGCGGTTCGCATCGTTTTTGGCTTACGGGACTTGGCGAGTGGAATGGGGCAAGCCGTGTGAACCCTCCCAGAGAGGGACTCGGAAAGGGAAAGGCTGCCCGGGAGGATGGATTATTGCTTATCTTCCTTTCTTAAAAATCTTCCTCGTAATGATGATTTAATTGTTAAGAATGGCAGGGGTCTTCAAACTTGGCAACTTTAAGGCTCGTGGACTTCAACTCCCAGAATTCTCCAGCTAGTCTATAGCTGTCTGGTGGCTGCTACTGGAGCTATGCTGGATGGAGAATTCTGGGAGTTGAAGTCCACAAGCCTTAAACTCGCCAAGTTTGGGGACTTCTGCTCTAAATTTATTTATTTTATTTATTTAGCTCAATTTATATGCCACCCAACTCCTTAAGAATTCTGGGTGGCTGAATGAATGAATGAATACAATCACAGTTGTTCGTTGTCAAATCCAGCGCAGTTGCAAATCTAACATCAGGTTATTGCCATGTATGAAGAATTGGTTGCAGGATTTGGGTTTGGCTAGCCTAGGGAGAAGAAGGACTAGATGGCAGTATTCCAGGATTTGAGGGGCTGCCACAAAGGGGTATGTGTGTGTGTGTGTGAAGTTATTTTTCCAAAGCACCAGAAGGCAGGACAAGAAATGGTTGGAAACTAATCAAGGAAAAAAGCAACCTGGAATTAAGGAGAAACTTCCCAACATTGAGGACAATGAACCAGTGGAACAGTTAGCATTCAGAAGTTGTGAGATGCATCATCACTGGAGGTTTTTAAGAAGAAACTGGACCTTCACTTGTCTGAAATAGTATAGGATCTCCTGCGTGGGCAGGCGGCTGGACTAGAAGATATCCAGGGTCCCTTCGAGCTCTATTCTGATTCTGAGGGCAGTGGACACTCTGTTCAGACATGTGCAATGTAGTGCAGGGATCTTGTGTATACCGGAGTGTTTTTATGTCTGGTCCAGTGCATACAGATACAGTGTATATTTTGTGTTTCTAGTGCATTTTGACATCAAATATATTAATGCATGTAAAGAAACCATTCATATGATGCCCCTATTTGCATAAGCAGCTGTACAGATGCCCTCATATCTATAGCTTTCCTTTTACAAATTGTTACAATCATATAGATACAAGTAGTTTTTGACTTATAACCATTCATTTAGTGACCAAAGTAACACTGGCACTGAAAAACAATGACTTAGTACTGGTTTCACGCTTAACTGCAGCATCCCAGTCATCACACAATCAAAATTTGGGCGCTTGGCAACTGGCATGTATTTACAACAATTGCACTGCCTCGGGGTCATGTGATCACCATTTGTAACCTTTCCAGCCAATTTCCAACCAGCAAAGTCACTGGGAGAAGCCAGATTCGCTTAACAACTGCAGTGATTTGCTGAACTATGGCAAAAAGTTGAAAAATGGGGTGTGATTCGCTTAACTGTGTTGCTTAGCAACAGAAATTCAGTTGTCATAGGTTGAGGACTACCTATAACAGTGGCTGCTCCAGGTTAAATATCCTGTAATTCACATTAAATGTATCTCCACATAGCAGAGTAGCTGCAAATAAGAAGTACTATTAAGCTGTAGAAAAAGCAATGCTTATTGTTTGGAAAAAATCAGTGATGGGCTCTTACAGGTATGTTCAGGTATGTAGAGACAGTAGAAAAAAATGATTTTTTTTTCTTTTTTCCCTTCTAGGCTCTAGGTATGTTTTCCTTATGTAGTAAATGAGGTTCAATGTGTATAATTTTAGAAGAGCTGTTTGTGCGTGTTTGTGTGTGTACATACACATACAGTTTATATAGCAAATGTATTTTCTTGTGTGCCTGTGTGTAATATGTATGTACACATATGGCATATATACATAGCATTAAATAATATATTTTGGATGTTTAGTAATAGTAAATAGATAGGGAAATTGTATCTCTTTGAGGCGAGGAGAGGCCAGGCACCCTAACCCTTGACGTGAGTGACGCCAGGTTGGTCGTCTTTAGGTCACCTCGGTCACATGATTGTCAAGCCACTCCCACCTGGTCACATGGCCAGGAAACCACACCCATAAAATAAGCCACGGCCACAGTGTGGTAGTAAAAAAAAATTGCAGCCCTTCACTGGAAAAAATAATTGATTTTAAATTATGGTCACAATAATCAAGGAGGCTGTTGACAGTTTTCCAATAGCTAACATTCTATTTGTCTTGTTTATGTTATATTGACAATACCCACCTCATTGTCATATGATTGACATATGCTATAAAAACCTCTTGGAAAGTGATTGAGTATTCACTAATAACAATATGGAATTGTTCCTCCTTGATCCACAATAATTTGGAGAACTGTTTAAAAATCTGTATTTGCTATTCAAGTATTGGAATGATCAGGTTTTCCCTTTTACAGTAAAAAGAAATATCAATAGTTACCTTTTTCTTTAAAAGAGAGCCAGATCTATCATAATTAAGATTAGCAGTTTGTTGATTGGCATCTTCTCTTTTTTTTAATGGTGCAGTTTTAGGGTTGCACTAATATTGCATTGGTTGCTGATCAGTTTCCGGTCACAATTCAAAGTGTTGGTTATGACCTATAAAGCCCTTCATGGCATCGGACCAGAATACCTCCGGGACCGCCTCCTGCCGCATGAATCCCAGCGGCCAGTTAGGTCCCACAGAGTTGGCCTTCTCCGGGTCCCGTCAACAAAACAATGTCGTTTGGCGGGACCCAGGGGAAGAGCCTTCTCTGTGGTGACCCCGACCCTCTGGAACCAGCTCCCCCCAGATATCAGAATTGCCCCCACCCTCTTCGCCTTTCGCAAACTCCTTAAAATCCACCTCTGTCGTCAGGCATGGGGGAATTGAGATATTCTTTCCACCATACAATTTATGCATGGTATGTTTGTGGGTATGTTTGGTTTTTAATAAGGGTTTTTTAGTCATTTTAAATATTAGATTTGTTATATGCTGTTTTTATTGTTAGCCGCCCCGAGTCTGCGGAGAGGGGCGGCATACAAATCTAATAAATAAATAAATAAAATAAATAAATATAGGACTGTATCAACCAAAGCAGAGGGTCCACATTATAAGAAGTTATAGTTTATGATATATTGGTCAAACCTTAATTGGTCTAGTTTAGTGTATCATATATTTTATTAAAATACATTTCTTCGGAGAGGGGCGGCATACAAATCTAATAAATAATAATAATAATAATTATTATTATTATTATTATTATTATTATTATTATTATTATGAAATATAAATGGAATCTTCAATTGTCTCTCCCATAGTAGAAGGACAAGATCAGCTCCCTGTCACTTCAGAGTATGTATCATGGGATTGTTACAAAAAGAAAACTGCAATTATTTTATTATTTTTTTATTTAATTTGTCTTCTTTGCTGCCCAATCCCGAAGGACCCAGGGCGACTCACAACAATTAAATGTTAAGGGAGAAATTCTAAACAATAACAGCAGTTTGGTTGTGCATTCAACCAGCTGTCAGAGGTAGCATGTGCTCCTTCATTGGATGCATTCAAGCAGAGACGAGAACTGACAAGGACTCTATATAAAGTTTGATTTTTGTGCTGAATAGGGTAGGGACTTCCTTAGTGGAAATAGGTACAGGCCTTGAATTACAATCAGCTGTTTTGCGACTGTTCAAACTTATTATAGACACTTCTAAAAGTTTTGGTAACTCAGTTTCGAAGGCTCTCTCTCCACATTTTGGAGACCTGGCATCTGGCTTGCATTTGCATTTGACCACAATTTACAGCATTTACTTCCAGTTTTTTGGCAAAAAGACCCCATGGTAAACAATGGGTTCATTAAAACATCAGGAATGTGTAGCAACTGAAATGATTCACTTAACAACAAACAAAAACAGTCATAAATTTCATTTTATAACTGTCACAATTTACAACCATAATGGGCAAGCTCCAGTTATGTTGTAAATCAAGGACTATATTTATTGTTGATGTTTGAAAACCAGTTGCCCATTAGGGTTTCTATAAGCAATATGCTCTAAAATGAAGTTTGAAAAGAGAAAGTTATATAGACAAGATGAATTCTGAGGTTCATAACACAGTTCACATTGTTCCATTGTATAAAGGTCTAATTCAGTTCTATCTTTCTGTGTTATTCAGGTGATACTGGTCCAGGGGTACGAGACTGGATCAAGCAGGTTTTGAAGCAAGATTTGACTTTCCAACATATAAAAGTCATTTATCCTACAGCTCCTGCCAGGTATTGTGTACTTTCTTATATTTAGTAGTCTAAATCTAGAAAATTATGTTGAAAAGATAGAAACTAATTTTTGTAAGGATTTGAAATTCCACTCATATTTCAGAAATCAGTATCTCTCTGACTTGTTCTTTCTTTCTTTAGTAAAGTGAAGTTACTTATAGAGGTAAGAACGAGTCCAGTAGGAATACTGTATTTAAAGCTTCAATAGATTTTACAGGCTATTCTTTTCCAACCTTCTTTTATTTGTTTTATGCAATTAAAAATGTCACTTTGCATATGACACTGACAGCTGGGCAGTAAATCACAGTGTTGCTGTGCTGTCACCTTTCTGGATGTAATTCAGTAACAAGTTGAAACAGAGCAGATGAAGTTATGTTGCAAGTATTTTGTAAACGGACAAAGAATAGATTTTGGCAGAAAATTCTTTAAGTCTGTATGTCTTCATGTATCTATTCCTAAAAAAAAAGATCAAGTTTCAAATGCATATTCGAATATAAAAGACAATCCCAGTTTCATTCTCCAGATAGATGGGCAGAACTATTACACTGCTAAGTCTTCCCTTTGATAATTTTCTTTGTAATTTTTGCATTAGTTTTTCAGGTTATTATGAAATTAATAATGAAATAAGGTTTGCAGAACCCATATGTAATGCAATTAAAATGATTTCAGGGTTTATAGTACAGTATAAAGAGCCACTTCAATTTGGCTTTCTGTTAAGTGCTCTTTGATATCAGTTCACAACATAAAACATCCAAACGGTCACAACAGATTTGCTAGTCGAGACAGTTGTTGCACTGGAATTTGATGATAATTTTTGTGCATGTGCAGAAAAGGGATTTCCATCAAAGCAAAACAATCCACCACAACATATCAATTGGCAGCATCATGGTGCGATACCATGAGAAGGTTGATTCCAGCAGCTGGGAATCCAGATAGATGTCCGAAGTGAAGCTGGGCCATTCGCTCGTACTTTACTGGTGTATCTGGATAGGAATGTAAAAGCTTGAGAGGCTTTAATATATTCCTTCCAAGAAAACAACAAGTGTTATTTGTTAGAGAAGTATTCAAAGGCAATAGAGGAAGAGCACAAATCTTGGTATTTCCTGGGTTTATCTGCAGTGGATTTGCTGTTCTTACATTCCAGTTATTGGAAGAGAGTTGCCAAAGACACGTTCTTTCTCTTCTATTAAATGTTCTTGATTCAAAGGCTTTAGAAATGTTGATGGGAATGGCAGTTCTAATCAGACGAAGGACAGTCCAAACAAAAGTGTGGCTTCTATCATAGTCAGCCCTGCCATCATTTGCTTTCAAAAATTTCATACTTGATGTACTGCATAGACAAATAGAATGACTAAAGTAAATTAGATTCGTCACCCTGATGCCAAGGGGGGAAAACCATCTCACTCTAAAATTGGCCTCAATACCCTCAAATCAACACTTAGCATGCCAAGTATAACATGATCATTGTGAGAGCAGATATTTTTAACTTTTTGTGATAGGAGACTGACTGTGTCTCTTAGAAGTGAGCTTAGACTTTTACTAAAAGCTGTTTACCTAAAAATCTGGTGTACTTTCAGCAATATTGCTTGGCCAGCTTGGTAGATCTTGCTGAAAAGCTCAGCTCTGATTAGAAGAACATTTGTTATGAATCCTTCTGATGGAGCAATGTTTTTCAAACCAGTCAACTTTAAGATGTGTGGACTTCAACTCCCACAATCCTTCAGCCAATATTCTGCCTGAGGAATTCTGGAGGTTGAAGTCCATACATCTTAATTTGGAAAGTTTGAAAACATTAAGATAGGGGATGCTTTTTCTCAAAATTAGAAATTAATATCTATCCCAGATTATGACTGCTTTCTATTTCCTTTGATTAGTATGCCTGCTTGGAATATATTTGGCTTGCTTGCTGACCTTCTATGAATAGGAACATCATCTGAAGAAAGGGAGCGAGGCCATGCCAAAATCAGCTCATCAAAACTGGAGTATGCCACATTAGTAACAATACTGCTCCAGTGAAAGAATGGTTTGGGAGTTCATCAAGGGAACATATTTCTTTTCTGCCTTTCTGAATTTAGAAACAAATCTTCCAGTTTTAACTTAAAAGGGAGGAAAAGTACTTCTTGATATCATAAATTGTGAATAGTTTGCCTGTGTAATCTCACAAATCTGATTTAACTGTGATGTCTGTTGCCTAGTTTTATTTACTGAACTATAGACGTTTTCTGCTGGGCCTATGTAGGTGATGGCTAACCAGTCTTGATAAAGGTTGAGGGGAGAGTTACAAGTAAAGCCATGGCTGCTTTACTGGCTAGAAGTGTGACATTGTTGAAGTGAAACACTTCTTCCGACATCAGCACAGCCTTCTTTAGTAAAGCAATTTGGGGAGAATTATTGGATAACTTTATACTATTAACTTTAGGTTCAGAGCTTTACCGCTTAATAACTAAATTCCTTAATAACAGTTTTCTGTACCAATAGATCATGGTCACTGACAGGGAACAATATATGGGAAGATAAGCATAGCTCATTTAGAGTGTACATTAAAAAGAGTCAGATTTAGTCTCCAGATCAAAATAGATTGTGCTACCGCTGTTACAAAATACAGTGATACCTCGTCTTACAAACGCCTCGTCATACAAACTTTTCGAGATACAAACCCGGGGTTTAAGATTTTTTTGCCTCTTCTTACAAACTATTTTCACCTTACAAACCCACCGCTGCCGCTGGGATGCCCCGCCTCCGGACTTCCGTTGCCAGCGAAGTACCCGTTTTTGCGCTGCTGGGATTGCCCTGAGGCTCCCCTCCATGGAAAACCCCACCTCCGGACTTCCATGTTTTTGTGATGCTGCAGGGGAATCCCAGCAGTGCAAAAACGGGCACTTCGCTGGCAACGGAAGTCCGGAAGTGGGGTTTCCCAGCGAGGAGAGCTTCAGTGAAATCGCAGCATCGCAAAAACACAGTGGTCCGGAGGTGGAGTTTCGAGGACTTCGGTGTTTTTGAGATGCTGCGATTTCACTGATGCTCCCTTCGCTGGGAAATCCCACCTCTGGACTTCCATTGCCAGCAAAGTGCTCGTTTTTGCGATGCTGGAATTCCCCTGCAGCATCGCAAAAACACGGAAGTCTGGAGGTGGGGTTTCTCATGGAGGGGAGCCTCAGGGGAATCCCAGCAGCGAAAAAATGGGCGCTTCGGCTGGCAAAAGGGGTGAATTTTGGGCTTGCACGCATTAATCGCTTTTCCATTGATTCCTATGGGAAACATTGTTTCGTCTTACAAACTTTTCACCTTAAGAACCTCGTCCCAGAACCAATTAAGTTTGTAAGACAAGGTATCACTGTACTTTCTTCCATTTAAAACCATAAAGACCCTCTGCCAGTCAGATGAAGTAATACTGATTAGGCTAGAAGTCAAATTTCAGTTATTACAAAATAGTACAGTGAAGTTTCTCAGCTCCTGTGTGCCACAGTGAATATCATCAGACAACTTTGCTTTAAAAAAAAAAAAAGCTGGGATTGGGATTTTTTTTTTAATCTTGTAAGTAAAAATCTTGTGGAGAACAGTTTTTTTTTTAGTAACTGACAGTTCTGTTTTCAACCAGAGTTTCTGTTACGATCTGACTGCCAGTGGTCATGGCTATTAAAACACGGGTGCGGTGAAGGAAGATTTGAGGGTTAGCTTTATCGTTCATTTCCCTTCATTTTTTCCCAATTTGTCAATTAACTGGTGACCAATTGAAACAACTGATTCATTTTTTGAATATACAAGCCTCTTCCTTTATGCTCAATAGTCATTGCAAAAAATGCAATTAAGGGATGTATTTTCCAACGGCCAGTTTCTAGAAGATTTATAATTGTGGCCAAATAATAATCTTGAAAAGATTAAGTAATTGATAGGTTAAGGATTATGTAGAAAACCTGATTTATATTTCCATAGGTCACTTAATTATTTACAGTCCCGAAAAACAACTGAGTCAGCTTTCTCTTACGATATATAATTTCATCTTTTAATTCCCGCAGTCCTTGATCATTGTGATTAAATGTGTTGCAACTTTGGTTGGGATTTTAAAAATAGCATCTGCTGCCACGTCTTTCAAAATGCTTTTTATTCTCTTTTTTTGAGCAGGCATGGTTAATACTTTAAATACTGTTACAGCTGCTAGCCGAGCAACTTAAACATTTGTTTTCTGTTGAATGCCTAAATCAAGAAAGAATATTTCTTATATTTCTCTTAAATAGAAAGTGATAGTTTAAATTGGCATTATAGCAGGTAATGTGTTCAAGCTAAAATTATGTTGTCCCAACTTTTTGGAATAACTATACTGTACCTTGTTATGCTTCACTAAATCTAGGTCAAGGAATCTTTGTGCATTTCCTTCTCAAACTCCTTCCCACTCCAAATTCAAACTGAACCTAGCAAGCCATGGACTCTGCATGCACTCTTTTCAGCTACCAGCAGATAACTTTTGCAGTTTTTATTGTATATATTGTGAAGAATGTTGATCTCTTTCCATTTAAGAAAATATTTATGGAGCCTTGGAAAATGGCTTTGCAGAATAGTGCAGACATTTTTTTTAAAGCTTTCAATGCAGGTTTTTTTTCTGAGTTCCTTGTAGCAATTCTCTCTTCTTTGGCTGTGATACAGAATCATCAGTCAGTTTGACACTGTTTTAAATAAATTGACAGATACTTGACTCACAAAAACCCTGTTAATAGCAATGGAGATGAATTGATAGAATTGTATTGGGAGACTTGCTATGGATAACTCACCCAAGTACTTCAGTTGGATCCCTACTCTTTTTTACCAACTTTAACTACAATCACATTTTTCTAATAGCTTCACAGTATTTTTATTTATATATACAAAGCAATCCAATGAAAATTCAATAAAGCTAGAATTTCATGAGATACTCAAATAGAAAGAGTCCCTAAATAATCATTTTTGTGTAGAATTCATTTTTCTATTCTAAATAAAGTTACAGTTGGTAATTTATATATTAGCATTATATTCCAAAATTTCTTTTTTTTAGAATTATAGGTCTCTAGGTATCTGCTTTTTAATGTTCCCTGAAGTTATAGGAGCTGAAGGAACTATAATTTCCTCATTTTATGTTGACTTTCTTCAGCTACAAAATTTCTTAGTAATTATATTATAGTAGTTGCTTTTTGTTCTCATTTAAACATCTTTGATTCATACTAAAAAAGATAAACAGGGGTCAGAATCTGTTAGTATATAATTGAGAAATTGCTGGAAATTCCAGAGTTGGATACTTAGTCTGGGAGAAAAAAAACCCAACCTGTAAAAAGGCAATAGTAAATCACTTCCATATTATTGTAAAGAAAATAACTTAGATATGTCTGTATAATTGTCCTGTGCCAATATTGACTTGGAGAACTTCCTATATCCTTTCTTCATTTTGTTTGTACCATTATCCAGTTGAATCTCACTTTAGACTTTTTTAAATTATGGATTAATAAGTGTTACTTTTGTAAACTGCTTCTGCCTTTTTATGAAAGAAGTATAAAAACTCTTTTAGAAATGAATTAATTTTCAAAGTGTGCATTTAAAGTTTCCCTCGATCTCTAGGGCCTCAGCTTGTGGAGATCTTATTTAAAGATATCTAATGCCTGTTATTCTTCAACCCACTGCACAATATGGAGCTATATAGCAATCAGGGTGGAATTAATTGAAATACATTATTTTTAAAAAAAATTGAATAGTTTTTATTAAGCCATTGTCAAACATATGTAAAATAAAAGTGAACACTCACCAAAGATTAAATAAAAAACATTATACAGTAGAACCTTTGGTCACAGCCATAATTTGTTTCATAACTTTGATCGTAACCAGATATGGTCGTGACCTGAACCTAATTATGGAAATTTGGAGCTTGCAAATAAAAATCAGCCGCAAAAAAATAAAAGTGAATTTTGGGGTTGGAATCAGAAGTGTCTGTGACCAGAGGTCCTACTGTACAAGGAGTAAACAATTTAAATCATGGATCAAATCATTCATTAAGAAGTCTCTGCATAATTATTTATATCATAATTTATTCATTAGTCAAAAAGTTTCTAAACTTATCATTTCCAGGAAAAATGGATTCTTCTTGTATAAAATAACTGAAATATGCCATATTTTTTGGAGTATAAGATACACTGGAGTATAAGGCATGTGTTAGTTTTTGGAGAGGAAAATAGGGAAAATCTGCCTATCAGATACTAATCTGGCTAGTATCCTTAGTCTGGTCAGCGTCAGCACATAATTTTATCCCCTGGCTAGGGCTTAAAAAAACCTTATTCAGAGAGGGTAACAATGAAAGAGCTTGCAAGCTGGTAAGAGCTGGGAACATCATTAGCAACTCATTATGGCTGGAAAGAAACATTCGGAGCAAGTAGAGCAATGAAAAAATCTGCAAAGACTTAGGGCTTGGAAAATACTATTTGCAGAGAGTAACAATGAAAGCCTGCAAGGTAAGAGCTGGGAATATGGTTAGCAACTAGTTAGGGCTGAAAAATTTTTTTTGGGGGGGGGGGGGAGTTACATTCAGAGTATAAGATGCACCCAAATTTTCAGCCTCTTTTACGGAGGAAAAAAGTTTGTCTAATATTCCAAAAATATGGTACATTCTTCAGGAGTCGGTTCTTTAGTATAGAGTTCATTTTTATAAGATACTATACATAACCACGCAAAGTAATTATTTAGAAATTGTTCAGAATCATTTAATCAAAAAAGCAGAATGTTGATCTCAATATCAAATAAGTAAATACATCCTGGTGAAGTTATTAGGCTCAAGTACAGTTAACTATGATAAATATTTGCGCAATATGTTTGGCACTGATGCATCTTCCACCACCTTTTAACTGTTCTAACCATCTTGTTTACCTGGCTAGGTTTCTTCTACTAAAAGTAGATTGAATATAAAAGAATCATATGCATTTTGAAGTAATGCATCTAAAATTGTGCTCATAAGTTTCCATACCCTTGCAGAATTTATGATTTCTTGGACATTTTTCAGAGAATATGAATGATAATCAAAAAACTCTTTCTGGTAGTGTTTGGCTGAAGCCATTTATTATCAATCAAGTGTGTTTACTATTTTCCAATCATAATGACAACAGAAACTACCAAAATGACCCTAATCAAAAGTTTATATACCCCAGTTCTTAATACAGTGTGTTGCCCCCTTTAACACCAATGACACCTTGAAGTTTTTTGTGGTATGTGTAGATGAGGCTCTTTATCTTCTCAGATGGTAAATCTGCCCATTCTTCCTGGCAAAAAGCCTCCAGGTCCTGTAAATTCTTGGGCTGTCGTGCATGAATTGCACCTTTGAGATTTCCCCAGAGTGACTCAATGATATTGAGAGGTCAGAGACTGAGATGGCCACTCTAGAACCTTCAGTTTATTCTGCTGTAGCCAATGACAAGTCAATTTGGCCTTCTGTTTAGAATCATTGACATGTTGGAATGTCCAAGTACATCCCATGTGCAGCTCCCGGGCTGATGAATGCAAATTGTCCTCCAGTATCTTTGCTAACATGCGGCATTCATTGTGCCATCAATTCTGACCAAATGTCCTGTGCCTTTGTAGCTCACACATCCCCCAAACATCAGCAATCCGCCTCCATGTTTCACAGGTGTACTTCTCATCATAGGCCTTGTTGACTCCTCTCCAAATGTAACGTTTATGGTTGTGGCTGAAAAGCTCAATTTTGATCTCATTACTCCAAATGACTTTGTCTGTGTGCTTGTTTGGTCTATTGTAAGCTGGATACTTTGTGGCACAGTAATTGCTTTCTTCTGACAACTCAACCATGCAGCCCATCTTTCTTCAAGTGCCTCCTTATTGTGCATCTTGCAACAGCCACGCCACAAGTTATCCTGTATTGCACCTGAAGTTATCTGTGGGTTCTTCTTTGCATACCAAACAAATTTCCTGGTAGTTTTGGTTGAAAATTTAGTTGGTCTATCTGACCATGGTTTGGTTTCAACAGAAATTCTCATTTTCTATTTCTTGATTAGAGTTTGAAAACTGCTGACTGGCATTCTCAATTCCTTGCATATCTTTTTATATCCCTTTCCTGTTTTATACAGTTCAACTATTATTGTTGTTGTTGTTATTGTTGCTGCTGCTTCTGCTGTTGTTGTTGTTATTATTACAGTATTATCATCATCATCAACAATACAACACAGGAAATGAGATCACTACGCTGGATTTCATATTTCATCACCAGTCGGGCGCTTCCCAAGCACCTAGGACTGCGTGATGTAGTGACAAATTATGTGTGCCAATCCCAGTAAAGCAACCTTCTGCAATTGACAGATGGAGAGTTTGTCATTTCCGATGATTTTCAAATGTCCACTGAGATCCTTTGGCACTGCACTGGTTTATGCCAGAGTCATTGTAGCTCAATTTTTAGATTTTCATATTTCGCAAATTTCTCTAGCTGCTTCTCCTCAGTTCTGCTGTCTCCTGGGATTGCGATGTCGATGATCCATGCTTTCTTTTTCCCCACAATAATGCTGTCTGGTGTATTATGTTTCAAAATTCAGTCAGTCTGAAGTCGGAAGTCCCACAGTAGTTTTGCTTGTTCATTTTCAACCACTTTGTCGGACTTATGATCCCACCAGTACTTTGCCACTGGTAGATGGTAGTTCCGGCACAAGTTCCAGTGGATCATTTGTGCCACAGCATCGTGTCTATGCTTGTAGTCAGTCTGTGCAATCATTTTGCAGAAGCTGAGTATGTGATCTATTGTTTTGTCTGTATTATTATTATTATTATTATTATTATTATTATTTAGATTTTTATGCCACCTCTCTCCGAAGACTCTAGAAGAAGAAAAACTACCTTTTCCCATAGATCCTTTGACAATTATTTTGCTTCCTCCATGATTCAGAATCCAGACACTGGATGAAGGATGCAAGGGTCTGTCAAGAGGCCTGAAACTCATTGGCATTTTATATACAAACACTGATTACATACAAACAGATCACAAGTGAGAATGGTTACCTTTAATAGCCATTCACACCCCTTTGTGTCAACCTGTAGTATATTTGCATTTTGCACACAAATGAAATGACTTCGTTAAAATATTCCCTAGTGTGTGGTTTTTTTTAATGATTTGCTTCATTTTGAACGTTTTCAATAGCTCTTCTTCCTCAAATTTTAGAACTACAGGTATGTGTTCTACTCACATTTTATTTGTTTGTTTGTTTATTTATTTGTTTGTTTATTTATTTGATTTATTTATTTATTTAATTTATATGCCGCCCCTCTCCGCAGACTCGGGGCGGCTAACAACAGTAATAAAACAGCATATAATAATAATCCAATACTAAAAACAGTTAAAAACCCATTATTATAAAAACCAAACATACATACACACACATATACCATGCATAAAATTGTAGAGGCCTAGGGGAAAGAGTATCTCAATTCCCCCATGCCTGGCGGCAGAGGTGGGTTTTAAGCAGCTTACGAAAGGCAAGGAGGGTGGGGGCAATTCTAATCTCTGGGGGGAGTTGGTTCCAGAGGGCCGGGGCCGCCACAGAGAAGGCTCTTCCCCTGGGTCCCGCCAAGCGACATTGGTTAGTTGACGGGACCCGGAGAAGATCCACTCTGTGGGACCTAACTGGTCGCTGGGATTTGTGCAGCAGAAGGCGGTCCCTGAAATAATATTTTGATTCATTTTTTATTCCTCTTGCCTAACTATAGGTAGTCCTCTGCACTTACATCAAGTGAGCACAACATTTCTATTTCTAAGTGAGATAGTTGTTCAGAGAGTTTTTCCCATTTTATGACCTTTCTTGCCACAGTTGTTAAGTGAATCGCTGCAGTTGATAAAGTTAGTAACACAGTTGTTAAGTGAGTTTGGGCTTCGCCATTGACTTTGCTTGTCAGAAAATCACAAAGGAGAATCACATTACCTCAAGACATTGCAGCTGTCATAAATATGAATCAGTTGCCAAGCATTTGAATTTGGATGATAAGGATGGGGCAATAATCGTAAGTGTGAAAAACGGTCATAACTCTTTCTTTT
Organism: Erythrolamprus reginae; assembly: GCF_031021105.1. NCBI lineage: Eukaryota > Metazoa > Chordata > Lepidosauria > Squamata > Dipsadidae > Erythrolamprus > Erythrolamprus reginae. The sequence continues at coordinate 361,359,430 of NC_091950.1, read as the reverse complement.
CAGTGTGGTCGTAACTTTGAACAGTCATTAAATGAATATTGTAAGTTGAGGACTACCTGTATATCCAGACTCCTTGCCCAGATGTAGTTAAGCCAATGAATATGAATTTATTGATTATGAATAAATGTTGAAATCATTGTTAGATTAAGCAAATATTTTCTTTCTATAGAAATTTGAGTACATTTTGAGGTTTGGGGAGGAAGGCTATCTTACAGCATTAAATATAATGCCTGAGAAATATTTTTGCACAACCAGAGGCTCAGATTCAGAAAAATAATTAGGCCTATACATCCATCCTCAGTGGGTGGAATATAAAAGGGTAAGAGCTAGCCAAGTGGTTAAGTCTCCCATGTTGAAAGTGAGGACACTTAAAACTTTTCTTAGCTTTCTTGGATTATATTCATGGAATTAAAAGAAACTTCAGCTGACAAGCATTTATTACAACAAAGAAGCTGAATTGACAAAAAAAAATGAATTTTTAAAAACATGCATATGTGCAGAGTTATTCTTTAGTATGGCAGTTGGCACCCATGCTGACCTTGAGTTCTTTTGTTGCCAGTGAACTGGAAGCCAAAAGCCATCAGAAGCTACCACCAGTGGACTGATCTATTTCAAACTGAGTATTGGGGGAAAGAAAACCAAGCTTCTCCAATATAAAAAAGATGGCATCATTCCTACAAACATGTCTACCTAAATTTATTGCTGGCCGTTTTACAAGAAAAAAAATCTTAACTGAAAAAAAACCGAGGGCAGTGTATTTTGCATTGCTGAGACTTCCTTATTACCCATTAACATTATTCTTCAGATTCAGAATGTATCATTCCTTATCTGACGTATGTTTATTTTTCTACTAAACTGGATGGACAGTTCTGGGACTGCGGGCTAGATTCCAGAGCTTCATTTTGGAAGAAATTGAATTACACATCTTTCTTTCTGACAGACCTTTTTTTTAACAGATTAATTGTGTCTTCCTAAACAGTCTTTTATTTTTAAAAATCTTCATTGCTTAAAAAAACATTGTTTTGTTCAAATTGTTGGGTTGTCCTCTGTTAGCGGATATCTGCAAAAGGCATAAGCTGTGTGAAGAATCTCTTGAGCAAAGTGTTGACTTTTTGAAAGTTTAGAAAATGTTTCTTAATAAATTTAATATTGGTAACTGATGTTGAAACTGTTAGCACTGACAATCCAAGAAACTCAAGAATTTAAGATAATTAATATCCCCTATTCCAGTTATGGTGACCGTATGGCACGTGAAGCCATATCTGCTGGCATGCACAGCTGTTTCCCTAGCTCAGTTCCAACATGCATGTGTGTGCCAACCAGCTGATTTTTGATTGCACAGAAGCTCTAGGCATTTTTGGCTTCCAGAAAGCCTCTGGGGAAATGGGGGAGGGCATTTTTACCTTTCCCCAGCTGCAGGGAAGCCTTTAGAGCCTGGGGAGGGTAAAACACAAGCCTACTGGGCCCACCAGAAATTGGGAAACGGGCCATTTCCAGCCTCCAGAGGGCCTCCAGTGTGCCGGGGAAGTGGTTTTCACCCTCCCCAGGCATTGAATTATGGGTGTGGGCACTCGTGCATGCCCATGCTCTTTCAGCATCCAAGGAAAAAAAGGTTCACCATCTATTCCATCAAGCATTTTTCTAATTATTGATTGATTGATTTTGTCCAATACGCAATGAGTGATTTTGTCCAATACACAATGAGGGTTTTAGTGGTATACACATAGTAAAATACATGATGAAGGTTATAGAGGATATATTCATAGTAAAATATATCTAAGAAAGAATAGAAGAGAAGTTATAGGCATAGAACATATCAATGAAAGAATAGAAGAAGAGATATAGGAATAGAAGAAAGGTATAGGAGATATAGGAGAGCAATAGGACGGGACGGAAGGCACTCTAGTGCACTTGTACTTATGGATGGGAGTGTTTGGATTTCTGTAACTATTACTTTAAAACAACATGCTTTATAACAATATTAGCTTCATGTTTTCTCTTACAACTTTGTAGAATAAATTGCAGTTAATTTTACAATATAAGAAATACAGCAAAGCTGATGGGAAGGGAACTGAATTCTGCAGTTGCTCTAAATATAGGCTCTTTATATTCCATATTTTTTAAATCTATGCCAATAAAAGCTCTAAAGCAAAGATACCCACAACCAGGTTTAGGAGAATAAATGGCAAACATGAGATTAGGTTCCTGCATATAAACAGCCTGTTTGCTCTTAATGTACTATAGACTTACATACTCTTAAAAAATGAGTCAGGTCTTGTTTAAACAAACATAGCTGTTTGATGTAGTTTTGTCTTACCTCCATGATTGAATAGCAGTTTTACACACCACAGTCTCCTAGGTACAAAGGGAATGAATCTAAAACACAAAAAAACTTCTGTATGAAATTTGTCCTCATGCATTTCTCATCCATCTTTCTTTCAGACCATATACACCAATGAGGGGGTCTTTGTCCAATGTGTGGTTTGACAGATATAAGATCTCTAATGATTGCCCAGAACATACTGAAACCATTGATGTGATGTGTCAAGCACTTAACGGTTTGATTGATGATGAAGTTAAAAATGGCATCACGAAAAACAGAATACTGTTGGGTAAGATTTGTAAGAAATATATAACATTTGTAGGAGAATTCATCCTGTGAGCCAAGGCAAGCCTACTGGGCAAAGTGTTGAATGGCTTTGAAAGTTTCAACAGCCAAAGAGTATGTAAGTCTTTAGTTACTAATGGCTTTTAGGAATTCACCTCAATCATTATTATTAGGAAAAACCTGATTCTAATAGGATTGGTGACTTTGGATTTCTGTTGCAAAGGAAACATCATTGTTTCAATTTATAGAAAAATGATCACATAGAACCCAGTTGCCCTCACTAATTATTTCCCAGAGAAGAGTTGTTAATTTCTTGAAAACTGTTATATTGCGTAAAGTAGCAATAGATTGTCTAGGAATGCCAATTTATTAAGGTACCTGGAGTTTTCTAAGCAATTAAGAAAACAATGTCTTTTTTTAATTTATTTATTTATTGATTTGATTTGATTTGTATGCTGCCCCTCTCCGTAGACTCGGGGCGGCTCACACTAATAATAAACAATATATAACAAATCTAATAATTTAAAAAAAACACTAAAGACCCCATTATTAAAAGCAAACATACATACAAGCATACCATACATAACTGTATAGGCCCGGGGGAGATGTTTCAGTTCCCCCATGCCTGACGGCAAAGGTAGGTTTTAAGGAGTTTACGAAAGGCGAGGAGGGTGGGGGCAGTTCTAATCTCTGGGCAGAGCTGGTTCCAGAGGCTCTTCCCCTGGGTCCTGCCAAAAAGCATTGTTTAGTTGACGGGACCCGGAGAAGACCATATTCCTGAAGCCTTATAGAATAGAATAGAGTAGAATAGAATAGAATAGAATAGAATAGAATTTTTATTGGCCAAGTGTGATTGGACACCCAAGGAATTTGTCTTGGTGCATATGCTCTCAGCGTATATAAAATAAAATATACATTTGTCAAGAATCATGGTACGACACTTAATGATATAGTGTTGGGCATGATGATACAAGGTGAAAAATGGAAGAGAGAAAGCCAAAACATGTAACTTTTCTTAGTCCCGTTAATACTAATTTCCCACCGTGGTATACTCCAGATTACACATCTCATTACCAGGTAAGCACATCATGCTGTGGGTAATATATTCTTCAGCCCAACACAGTTGGAAGACACTGAATTAGAAAATTCCTGCTTAGTCATTAATGAAGTGGAATAGTAACTAAGACCTAAGAACCTGAGATGGTGCTAGAAAAGGAAGCAACTAAATTTTGGTCCGTCCTAGACAATGCGCCGAAACTTTATTGCTAAGGGTTTTTATGCTACAGAAACATACTATAACTGTATTCCATGATCTTGACAATTATGTTTAACAAAATATTATTGAAATTTTCTTGAAAGTATCAAAATTATGTTGTACCTAATTTCTAATCAAATTCACAAGTTCCTTTTTTCTGTTATGGAAAGTCCATAACTTGTTTCTGGTCACAAATGTTTCTAAATTGCTATCCCTTTTAGCATGTCAAAATTCTATTGAATCACAATCTGTTTTAAAGTTATAATCCTTTAAAATAACTTCTCACCCTCTTCTTATTATAAAAAGAAGGTACCTCACAGGAATCTTTTCCCTGCCATTTGAAGTATTTCTCTTGAGTTCTAAATTTATACCAACGGTGATCAATTCAGTTCTTGTAATCTCCCTGCAAGGAGCAGCTCTTCTCTCTAGAGACGTTTTTGTCGAGAGAGTAACTGATTCCTGGCTGGCATTTCCACTACATTGCTGTCCCTGTTTACAAGGCCATTCACCCCAACCAACCATCAATCCTCAGCCAGAAGAAATTAATAAGATTTATGAAACTTTTAAAAGATAATTGCTACAGATCCAATTAAAGCATTTGTGATCTCTTTGGATCAGCTCCAATAGCTGTCTTGGAAAATCATGTAGTTTTTAATATATATTAGTTTTATAAACACTAAACCAATAATTCACTTTTATGAACAATTATAAAAGGTACTAAAATAAATATAGCAAAGATGCAAGAAATGTAAAACAAATTTGGACTTTATCATAAAATCAATTATCTCAATTCTTAAGAAATGTAAAATATATCTTATTGTTAATTCCTCAAATATATCTTATTGTTAATTCCTCAAATTAATTGTAAATTTATAAAATCCAAAAGTGTTGTTTGAGAAAGTGAGGCATTTGCCAGTCAAATGACAAATTTAACACCAAGTCTCCTGCTTATTTTTCAGCCATTTACTGTATTTTTTGTATCACCTAATCATTGCTTATTTTTCTATTACCTCGTGGTCAGATAATCTAACATTCTGTCCTCATTAGTAATTACAGTGATACCTTGTCTTACAAACTTAATTGGTTCCAGGACGAGGTTTGTAAGGTGAAATGTTCGTAAGACGAAACTATGTTTCCCATAGGAATCAATGGAAAAGCGATTAATGCGTGCAAGCCCAAAATTCACCCCTTTTGCCAGCTGAAGCGCCCATTTTCGCGCTAGTGGGATTCCCCTGAGGCTCCCCTCCATGGGAAACTCCACTTCTGGACTTCTCTGTTTTTGCAATGCTGCAGGGGAATCCCAGCAGGGTTTGGATGGATGTCAACAGACTCAAACTCAACCCTGATAAGATGGAGTGGCTGTGGGTTTTGCCTCCCAAGGACAATTCCATCTGTCCGTCCATTACCCTAGGGGGGGAATTGTTGACCCCCTCAGAGAAGGTCCGCAAGTTGGGTGTCCTCCTCGATCCACAGTTTATATTAGAGAACCATCTTTCAACTGTGGCAAGGGGGGCGTTTGCCCAGGTTCGCCTGGTGCACCAGTTGCAGCCCTACCTGGACCAGGAGTCACTGCTCACAGTCACTCATGCCCTCATCACCTCAAGGTTCGACTACTGTAACGCTCTCTACATGGGGCTACCTTTGAAAATTGTTCGGAAACTTCAGATCGTGCAGAATGCAGCTGCGAGAGCAATCCTGGGCTTCCCCAGGTATGCCCCTGTTACACCAACATTCTGCAGTCTGCATTGGTTGCCGATCAGTTTCCAGTCACAATTTAAAATGTTGGTTATGACCTATAAAGCCCTTCATGGCATTGGACCAGAATATTTCAGGGACCACCTTCTGCCGCAAGAATCTCAGCGACCAGTTAGGTCCCACAGAGTTGGCCTTCTCCGGGTCTCGTCAACTAAACAATGTCGTCTGGCAGGACCCAGGGGAAGAGCCTTCTCTGTGGTGGCCCCGACCCTCTGGAACCAGCTCCCCCCAGAGATTAAGATTGCCCCCACCCTCCTTGCCTGTCGTAAACTCCTTAAAACCCACCTCTGCCGTCAGGCATGGGGGAATTGAGACATCTCCCCCTGGCCTATATAGTTTATGCATGGTATGTTTGCGTGTATGTCTTGCTTTTTAAATAAGGGTTTTTTCAGATATTTTTAAATATTAGATTTGTTATATGCTGTTTTTATTATTGTTGTTAGCCGCCCCGAGTGTACAGAGAGGGGCGGCATACAAATCTAATAAATAATAATAATAATAATCCCAGCATCGCAAAAAAAAATCTTAAACCCGGGTTCGTATCTCAAAAAGTTCCTATGGTGAGGGGTTCGTAAGACGAGGCATCACTGTATTTTAAGGGAAGAAAAACTCTTGTTTAAAAATATACATTTCTTGCAACATATTTGTTTGGGAACAAAAGAAAACAGTTCTGAAATCGTCAAAATATGTGATGTTTTAATCTCTCTCTTTGTCTTTCATTCTCTCTCTCCATTTCTATATCAACAGGTGGTTTTTCAATGGGTGGAGGCATGGCTTTGCATTTGGCTTACAGATATCACCAAGAGGTGGCTGGAGTATTTGCTCTTTCAAGTTTTCTCAATAAGAATTCAGCTGTTTACCAGGTAGATGCTCACTGGCTTATTAAAAAAAATCCTTAGTTCTACCTTGTATTCATAAAACTTTCCAGAATTGGTAAAACAATAACCAATAAAATTAATTATGAAGTAAATAGGTTAAGAACAGGAATAAATGATAGTTGTAATAGTGTGCCATATACGAGGGCAGAGACAGAAGGGTTCCTTCCATTAAAGGAGTTATATAATTCTAGTTTCTTCCACAGTATTTTTTCTCCAGCAGAGTTTTGGTGAGAAACTACAGCTCAGAGGCAAAGTTCATGCAGTTGATGCCTTTGTTTTTGGGAATTTCCATTTGAGGCATCCAAAGGAATGGGCCCTAGTAAATTGCTTTGGTTGGTTCTTTGAAAACTCATACAATGCAGGAGAGAACAAGGATTTGCTAGTGGGTATATCTCTATCACATTCTGTCTTCTTGTTCTTGTGTGTTGGAAAACAAGTTTGAGGTAAGGAGTCTGCTGCAGTTTTGTTGAGTCCTTACCTGATTTAGAATATGTGATAATGCAAGAAATTTATGCACAATTGCATAAAGAACCTGCTTTTCAGAGTGGCCTTCCAATGCTGACCTTCATCCTACATCTATCAAATATTAGGTATTTTAGGTGGTGGGACTAGAATAGAATAGAATAGAATAGAATTTTTATTGGCCAAGTGTGATTGGACACACAAGGAATTTGTCTTGGTGCATATGCTCTCAACGTACATAAAATAAAATATACATTTGTCAAGAATCATGTGGTACAACACTTAATGATTGTCATAGGGGTCAAATAAGCAATGAAGAAGCAATATTAATAAAAATCTTAGGATATAAGCAACAAGTTACAGTCATACAGTCAACATGGGAGGAAATGGGTGATAGGAATGATGAGAAAAACTAGTAGAATAGAAGTGCAGATTTAGTAGAAAGTCTGACAGTGTTGAGGGAATTATTTGTTTGGTAGAGTGATGGCGTTCGGGGGGAAACTGTTCTTGTGTCTAGTTGTCTTGGTGTGCAGTGCTCTGTAGCGATGTTTTGAGGGTAGGAGTTGAAACAATTTGTGTCCAGGATGTGAGGGGTCAGTAAATATTTTACCCGCCCTCTTTTTGACTCATGCAGTATACAGGTCCCCAATGGAAGGCAGATTGGCAGCAATTGTTTTTTCTGCAATTCTGATTATCCTCTGAAGTCTGTGTCGGTCCTGTTGGGTTGCAGCACCAAACCAGACAGTTATAGAGGTGCAGATGACAGACTAGGTATCACATTTCTGTTCATACTATTTTCACTGCATAAAATTTGAATGCTCCCTTATTGTCCAAGTGTCTGTCTTTTAAATGGGGAAAATAATGAATTCAGATCCCAGTCTGGACATCTATTTCCTTTTTTGTTAAAAATAATACATGATTTAAGATTGTTACTGTCTCTTTTGCTACTAGGCACTGGAGAAGAATGAACAAAAACTCCCAGAGTTGTTTCAGTGTCATGGAACAACTGATGAACTGGTTCTGTATTCTTGGGGAGAAGAAACCAACAAAACATTAAAAGCTCTGGGAGTAACAACTAAATTTCTAAGTCTACCAAACCTTTATCATGAACTAAACAAAAGTGAGCTAGAAAACCTGCGATCTTGGATTTTGGAAAAATTGCCAGAAGAGCCTTGATTAAAGAACAATAATAGAAAATACCATAGCAAAATAGCATTATCTCCTTGTATGGGTATGTTTGTGTATATATCTGTGTGTGGCAATATCTTCAAAAATACATAAAATAGGGCATTTATAATTTTATACAGAGTATTTCATTTCTTCATTTTTTATTTCTGTATCTCAAGTGATATCAAATAGTCATATTGAAAAAGTTGTAGTATGAGTCAAGACCTGTCTATATATTTCAGTCACTTGAAGTGGATTAACTCTTAGGATTTCATTTCATTGAAATCGATTTTGTGATTGTTTTCTTCGTCTACATTGCATAATAAATGGCAGCAAGTTAATTATTTTAAAAAGTTAAGTTAAATAGTTCCCAGATCCATGTAGGGATAGTCCTCAATTTAGAAACATAAATGAACCAAAAATTTCAAGACAGTTGTTAATTGAGTTTTGCTCCATTTTACAACCTTTCTTGCCACAGTAAATCACTGCAGTTAAGTTAGCAACACATTTGAGCAAATGCAGCTTCCTCATTGACTTGCTTGTCAAATGTTCACAAAAGGTGATCACATGACTCCAAGTCATTGGAAATAAATGCATGCCAGTTGCCAAGCACCAAAATTTTGATTGCCTAATCATGAGAATTCTGCAACAATCGTAAATTTGAAAAATTGTCATAAGTCACTTTTTTCAGTGCCGTTATAACTCAATAAACAAGTGGTTCTATGTCAAGTATTACCTTTATCATTTTGATGTACTTAATTAAAAATCACTTGTCATCAATAGGGTTATATTAATTACATTGATTCAGGCCTGCAGTGTGCAGGTACTGTTTTGTATGTACCCTTGACATTACATAATTAGATTGCAGTGGTTTGTTTCTATACCATTCTTCCTCCTGGATGAGCCTAGTTTAAAAGAGAGATGTATGGTGAAGGGAGAGTGTTTTACAATCTTCATAATAACAAGAATACTTAAAAGCCAAGAAGCAAAATAAATAAGAGGCAGAATTAAAGGCAGTCTATTCTTGGAAAAGTTTAACGCTTGAAATCAAAACTTGATTAAGGGGTGGGTTTTTTTTTGCTTTTTTCACACTGCAATGTTGCAAACTAATTCTGAAATGCAGTTATCGAACAGTAATGGAAGAGAAAGAACTGCTTTTTCAGAAATTCAAACTCAATTTTCAGTGGGGCCCAAAATATTTCGACTTTAAAATATTTTGAGTTTAAAACAGTTCTCTCTGCAGCACTCCATGTTGAAAATGTTACACGCTAAATACATTTCAAGTCTGGAATGTTTTACATATCAGTAATGGCTAAACTTTTTGCCTCTGGGTGCCAAAAGCAGGGAGAGCATGGGTGGTCATGCATGTGCGTGTCCACACCCATAATTCAGTGTGCTCCCCCTGCTTTTGGCAAGGTGGGCCTGGTAGCCCCATTTTTCATCCTCTCCACGCTCCAGAGGCATTTTAGCATGCTTAATGTTGAGGAGTATGTTTCTCAATCTTGGAAATGTTAAGATGTGTGAGCTTCAACTCCATCCTGCCAGGGAATTCTGGGAATTGAAGTCTACGCATTGCCATGGTTGAGAAACACTGTCATAATTTAAAGCTTGTCAGATTTTTCAACTTTCAGTTTCTAAACATTACAGGCACTCAAAAGTTCTGACATCCCTTGGGGATTGTAAAGATATTTTGGTTACTTTAATATAATTTAGATGTGCTTTGTAAGTAACTACATAAATACCTTTTTTTCATTTGTCATAGGAAGAAATTCAAAAGCAAACAACAAAAAGCATAATGTTTTCTAACTCCTGGAATTAGCGCTGATGTTTTAGGCAATATAATTGCCATGACTATAAAATAGTACCCTTACCTTCACATTTCTCTAAACCATTTTAAAGAGGAAGAAACCAACCTGGAAAATTTTTTGCGGGGTGGGGGAAGAATCTTGATCTTCAGAGCTATTTCATAATAGCTTCCAAAGCTGCCTTTTAACATTTACAAAGTACTTAATCCATGAAGCATATGAAATTGACATAAAATTAACCTATAACTTCTCTCAGGTTTCCCTAGCCATAAAAGTGAGATGAAAGAGAGAAAATAGCCCAAACCCAAAGCTACCTTTGAAAAGTGTTCGGAAACTTCAGATCGTGCAGAATGCAGCTGCAAGAGCAATCATGGGCTTTCCCAAAAATGCCCATGTAACACCAACACTCCGCAGTCTGCATTGGTTGCCGATCAGTTTCCGATCACAATTCAAAGTGTTGGTTATGACCTATAAAGCCCTTCATGGCACCGGACCAGATTATCTCAGGGACCGCCTTCTGCTGCACGAATCCCAGCGACCAGTTAGGTCCCACAGAGTGGGCCTTCTCCGGGTCCTGTCAACTAAACAATGTCGTTTGGTGGGACCCAGGGGAAGAGCCTTCTCTGTGGCGGCCCCAGCCCTCTGGAACCAACTTCCCCCGGAGATTAGAATTGCCCCCACCCTCCTCGCCTTTCGTAAGCTCCTTAAAACCCACCTCTGCCGTCAGGCATGGGGGAAGTGAGATATTCTTTCCCCCTAGGCCTTTACAATTTATGCATGGTATGTTTGTTTGTATGTATGTTTGGTTTTACAATAAGGGTTTTTTAGTTGTTTTAGTATTGGATTTACATGTTGTTTTTTATTATTGTTGTTAGCCGCCCCGAGTCTATGGAGAGGGGCGGCATACAAATCCAACAAATAAATAAATAAATAAATCCTGAACATAATCCTTGCGCTGCCTTCCCCTGACATTTGTTTCTGGTAAAGATACCAGAATAGGACTGACCACCTGAAGGCTACTGATCCCAGTACACCAGGAGTGTCAAATGCACGGCATGAAAGCCAGATGTGCCATGCGCTGGCCACTCCCACCCCGTTTTAGTAAAGGGGAAAAGTTGTGATAGTCATTTTACAACAGGGGTAGGCAATGTTGGCTCTTCTATGACTTGTGGACTTCCAACTCCCAGAATTCCTGAGCCAATCATGCTAGCTCAGGAATTCTGGGAGTTGAAGTCCACATGTCATACAAGAGCTAACTTCACCTACCCTTGCCTTACAACAATGGGTCATCGCACGTTTGACACCCCTGCTGTACACTTTATTATCAGTCCTGTAGCCAGAATCCAAGGGAAATTGGTGGTTATGAAATATTGCATTGCCATCCTTCAGTCTCGAAAGACCATGGTATCATGCTCTGGATTATGAAGTATGACAAATAAATATATCTTCTGCATCCATGAGCAAGAGGGTGGTATCAGTCAACCTGGTAAATATGGTTCTCAGAGCTAAAAAAATCATTTTAAAAGATGAAGTAGCTCACTAAGATTGAACAAGTTCATTTAGCACAGAACAGAATAAAAACCTAGAAGTATGGCGTGTCTAGCAGCATGGCTAGTGGTGGGAACACTCAAACTACAACAACATTTTATTGCAAGGAGTCACTTGTACCCTACAACTTAGCCATATGCGGCTTGGAATCTCCTAATTGTTGGATGCATTAAAATATTTCAGAGCATGATGATGAGATGGGAAACTTAATCACTGCCATGTGTAGACTTCTTTTAGAAACATGCATTATATAATTCAGTGTGACTGACTTTAGTGTGACTTACTTTCAGGAGTTAGTTCAGCATTGATGATATAATGATATCGGAATGATTCTAAAGGTTGAAATACATTCATGCTGACATTAAAAAGAAGAAAAAAATAGACAAATCTTTTGTAAACGTGCATATCATGAAATCATCCTTGGCTGCTTCTCAGGCTGTTCTTTAAAAAAAAAAAAAAAAAGAAAAGATGATGATGCTTCTGTAAGCAAAATATGTAAGCTGCTTACAGGGCTGGCAGTGCTGTTCTTAAAATGGTGAGTTTCTCCTCCCTGCAAAAACAAATCTTGCGAAAATGCATTTGATTAATGCCAGACTGCTGACACCTCTAATATTCTTCATATAGTAGAGAAGAATTTGTGATCCAGCTGTCAGGACTGCAGAACTGATTTTGTTAGACTTGTGTAGGTAAATAGGCAAATGTTTCCTTTCTTCTTTTGGGTGGTTAGGGATTGGTGAATGGGCATTTTTTAGGTTGCTTTTTCAAATAATGAAGCTATAGGACTCAGAATGTTCTAATAGATTATTAAATATAGAGATTTAGCCCCAAAGGACAGAAAATTCTGCAGATCCAAAAGTTAAATACAGTATTTCATTTTCAGATATCTCCTTCAGGTGTACTTTTGCTTTCTGGTTACATTCTTAGTTTTAAGAATCAGACATGATCTGAGAAGCTTTGACATTTCTTTCAAGGTCTTGCAAGCTTGTGTATCCTCAAAGCTCTTTTCCATTTTGTTACTTTGCTTACAGAATAATTGGCTCATGAATCTGTGTGACTATCTCCACCTTAATTTATAAATTCTCCAGTCTCTATTGTACTTTCACTAGTAATAAAGTTTCATAAAATTGCTGCATCTCCACGCTTGAAATCTACCTAGCAGCTAAGAGCTATCTTCCTATTGGCTGTCCATTGACAGCTCAGCCAATGGGAAAATTACAGCCCTGCTATTGGCTACCAGTTTTGAGATCCACCATATAAATAGCAGCCTGACAGTCTTGCCTGTGCCAGTTACTGTTCTGTCCTGTTGACAGCTGTTCTAATAAAAGAGTTCCATTCTAATCACAATCCAGCCCTTAATTCCTGACCCTGTCCTATCCAAGCTAGAACAAAAACTATTATGTTAACACTTCATTGCCCATTTTTTAAAATATGAAGTTTTTAAAAATGGTATTTGCCCATTATGATGGCTTAGCTGCAGGACCTCTAGTTCAGTAAAAATTTGTTTGGTCTTGTTACCTTTCCAATAATGAATGTTTAATAAAGAGAAACCTTGAAAGAACAGACATTTCCCTTCTTGGGTAGTTAAAATATTTAGGACAAATCAAAAGCCAGCTGGTTAGTGTGTTGGATAGGGACTCAAATATATGTAGATTGAGCTTAAAGAGCCTGTTGTGGTCAGATACACCACTCAAAGCTCTTTTAGTTTTTGTGTGACAATTGATAGAAATGGTGTGGACAATCATGTATGTGCATTTGTATTTACCATATTTATATCCTGCCTAAAGAGTAGTCTTATCAAGTTCATTAACAAGTAAGAATAAATACATAACAGCACATATTAAGTTCCTTTGAAAGACTTTACTCGTCAAAGTTGGTTGTATATTGCGGTGGGGCTTGAAATGATGAAAAGCATCCACTCTTTAAATCTTAGAAGTTGCTTGAAAGAAGCTGCTTCAACTTCTATTTTGGAACTCTTCCTCATCACTGTATTAGTATTAGTATTTATTAGATTTGTATGTCGCCCTTCTCCGAAGACTCGGGGCAGCTAACAACAATATAAAAAGACAATGTAAACAAATCTAATATTAAAAGACAATCTAAAAACCTCCAATTTAAAGAACCACTCATACATACAAACATACCATACATAAATTGTATAGGCCCGGGGGAGATGTCTCAATTCCCCCATGCCTGACGGCAGAGGTGGGTTTTAAGGAGTTTACAAAAGGCAAGGAGAGTAGGGGCAGTTCTAATCTCTGGGGGGAGTTGCTCTTCTCCTGGGTCCCGCCAAATTTTTGATTGTTTCAATAAGATTGCTGATGTGATATTTTAGAGAATTAAGTACTCCAGCTCGGCTGATGACCAAGATTGAGCTTTTTGTCTCTATCCCGCTTTTCCTTATATGTCTAGTCTCCAAGATCTGATTTGTTTTGTTTTAAGTAAGCATTCTAGAATTTTGCTAATATGGTGAGGGAAAAAACCTTCAATTTGAAAAGCAGATTCTGAGTAAAACATTACTCAGACCCCAGAGAATGGAGAAGTAGGCATCAGATACTAAGTCAGTTTGTCTCCTGTTACATTTAATTCAAATTTTCTCACCAATGAAAAATGAAAAAAGATGGAAAGGAACAAACATAAGTTTGATTTGAAAACCGCTTTTTAAAGAAAATATTAAAAGCTCCTGAAAGTTGTGGTTCATAATGGAAATGCTGGCAAAATCTCAATAGTGCCAAGATTATAAGACTTTCCAGTTATGAATTTAAGATAAGTTGTAATATTTTTCTTACAGACTCTCCCAATAGTGGCTGCTATATGTGGTGTTTCAAAGGGATCACTGAAATATTTTTCCTGTTGATCTGATTTGATTAAATTAGATAAATCAGATGATGCACATGAAGTTTTAACAACTTCAGATACCCGCCATAAGAAATTGTCACCTGATAAGTTGCTGAACCACAAATACCAAACTATATAAGATGGTCACCTCTGGTTTCCAATGGAGAGCTCATATATTAAACCTGCGGGTTGCAAATAAAATATGACAATGTTGGGATACCCTATAAAACTGAGAAAGGAAAGAGATATTACTGTATGTTCTGTTGGGCTCTCTGATAGAATCCTCCCAAAAATTCACAGGTACAAATTTCAGACACACACGTTTGAAAATTCAAAACAATGTTCTTTATAATGAAAATTCACTTAAACCAAGCCCTCTTTTGGTATAGCAAAGAGCACTCGTCTCCAACCAAACTGGTAATTTGTACAAGTCCCTTATCAGTTCCGTGATACTTAGCTTGCAGCTGTGAGGCAATTCACAGTCCTTCTTTCACAAAGTAAAACACACTTTGCTCTGGTTTAGTTTCAAAGCAGGGAAAAATCAGCACACAAAAAGTCAAAGTCAGTAAAGCAGTCACGAAACACAACGATCAGATAATCCTCCACAATGGCCAAACCCACAGGCTGCTATTTATAGCAGCCTCACTAATTACGACAGCCCCACCCAACCACAGGTGGCCTCATTTTCTTTGATAATAATCTCTCAGTTGTTGTTGCCTATGCATCCTTCTCCGCATGCGTGGCTGTATCATTAACTCTTGTTCTGAATCCAAGGAGGAGCTAGATAATTGATCTCCTTCTGAGCTGTCTGCCACACTCTCCTCCTCCCTGTCACTCGTGTCTTCTTGGTCAGAGGAGCCTTTATCAGCAGATTCCACCGGGGGGGGGGGGCAAAACAGACCTGCAGCATGTGGATGTCTCCCCCACATCCACAGTCCTTGGGGCAGGAGCTGGGCCATAGCTAACCACAACACTGTATAGTAAGATTTTCTGGAAATATCTCAGTTCATTCATAGAAGGTTTTGCACCCTTCAGGTTTTTCAGATTACCATTTCCCATGAGCTGGTAATATGAGGTAAATAGTCACTTGGTTATAACCAGTACACCTATGTAAATAAATTAAATTCCTGAGTTGGAGCTAATAGAATATAACATTGGGTATAACACAAAACCCTTACATTGTTCAGTTGACCAAAACATGCTACAAATAACTGGAAAGATTTGCTTGTGAATAAAATAGTGCAACTTATTTCAGTCTCTGTCTTTTCTGGTAGACTGACCCGAAGATTCCCTTTTGAAATCTTGGAAGTTGGGTTGATGGACCAATTATGTTACACAGTAAAAGGCTGTTCTCGTGTTCCTAAGAAAAACAAATAGTATAAATGCTTTGTATTAACAGTATTTTATATCATTTCTGAAAAGCCGTCTCTCTTATTCCATTTCATGTTGAATTAGTGTTTTTATACCAACATGTCAATCAACTTAATGCATGTTAGCCTCCTATATGAAGTCATTTTTCTGACACATAAAGCCATGATCTCATTGCCTGGAAAAAAATAAACATTTGACATCTAAGAGGGAAGATGCATAAGTTCTTTGATACCTGTCACAAGTGAAGGTAAATAATGATTGTAGCCACAAAAAAACCATGTATCTGCAGTGATATCATGGGGAGCCACCATTGGCTTAAATGATTTCACCTGGATCTGTTTCAAAGTAATTAGTTTATTTTCAAAAACCTTATTCTGATATTTTTTTTATCCAGTCTAACAAAATATATAGTATGGAAACGTCTGTTTGATTTATGAGTGTGTTCTTGTCAATAGTAGAAATAGTGTTGGATTGCTCACTCAAAGTATGCCTCATTAATTCTTCTGAAAAAGGCTGAATTTATCTTTTCAATTTACCCTGTCAATTTTTTCTTAGTTGCTCTAGAGCCGTTTATTTAATGTCATGGAAAAGAAAATTGTAGCAGAGAAGAAAACCTTCATGAAATTTAGGGGATCCAGAATTCTTACAAAATGGCTAAGGAATATGTCTATAATGCCCTTTCTTTTCTGGTATTGTTCTTCATCCAGTAATTTCAATCAATCTAATTCTTCACTGCTCCATTGAAATCAAGGGGAAATAATGATTATCTCCTATACGGTGAGCAAATAAAGAGGATGCAAAATTAGAAGAATTACCAACAGCACTTTGTCCCTTGCATTAAAAATCCAGATATCAGTAAAGGACCTAGAGCAGAGTTCCCCAAGGTGGTCAATATTATTAATTAATTAATTTGTCTGTCTGTCTCTATCTATCTATCTATCTATCTATCTATCTATCTATCTATCTATTGATTTGATTTGATTTGTATGCCGCCCCTCTCCATAGACTTGGGGCGGCTAACAACAATAATAAAAACAGCATATAACAAATCTAATATTGAAAATAACTAAAAACCCTTATTAAAGAAACCAAACATACACACAAACATACCATGCATAAATTGTATAGGCCTAGGGGGGAAGGGATATCTCAATTCCCCCATGCCTGACGACAGAGGTGGGTTTTAGGCAGCTTGCGAAAGGTGAGGGTGGGGGCAATTCTGAACTCTGGGTGGACCTGCTTCCAGAGGGGCCAGGGCCGCTATAGGGAAGGCTCTTCCCCTGGGTCCCTCCAAACGACATTGTTTAGTTGACGGGACCCAGAGAAGGCCCACTCTGTGGGACCTAACTGGTCGCTGGGATTCGTGCCGCTGAAGGCGGTTCCAGAGATATTCTGGTCCGATGAATTGTGACCGGAAACTGATCGGCAACCAATGCAGACTGCGGAGTGTTGGTGTAACATGGGCATACTTAGGGAAGCCCGTGATTGCTGTCACAGCTGCATTCTGCACAATCTGAAGTTTCCGAACACATTTCAAAGGTAGCCCCATGTAGAGAGTGTTACAGTAGTCGAACCACGAGGTGATGAGGGCATGAGTGACTGTGAGCAGTGACTTCCGGTCCAGGTAGGGCTGCAACTGGTGCACCAGGCGATCCTGGGCAAACGCCCCCCTCGCCACAGCTGAAAGATGTTTCTCTAATGTGAGCTGTTTTAAGAAGATGTTGGATAACCATTTGTCTGAAGTAGTGTAGGGTTTCCTGCCTAAGCAGGGGGTTGGACTAGAAGACCTCTAAGGTCCCTTCCAACTCATTTGTTATTATTATTATTATATGTTTTCTAAGAACAAGAAAGCTGTCTTATCCCGAAATAGACACTTAACTCTAGTAGCATGTTAATAACATGATTTGTTTAGATTTTGGCATAGCAAATCGTGTGAATACTGCCAATCATGATCCTGAGGAGCAAGACACTTTAGTTTTTTAGCTCTATTGTATAGATCAAGGATTTTGTAGTAGCTCTTCTATTTGAGTTACAATCTCGAGGTATGAAAAACTTGTTGGCTTCTCACAAATGAATGTATAAGAATTGTTCAATTTTTGAACCTGGAGTTTATTGCTAAGACCCTGTATTCATGACTGGTTTTCCTATTGGATTTGTGATGCTTGCTATGATATACAGTATATTTTTCTTGGCATGCCTTAATCACTCAATTTTATGGTCTTTGCAAGAACTATGAAAAAAGAAAAGGCAATAGTGAGTTCAGGCTCCCAGTTTGGAAGATCTGGATTCACTTTAAATGGAATAAAGTTCATTTGTCATAACAGACATAATCTTAAAAGAGTCATTTCCGTCTTGGATGGGATAAAAGGGAAAATATATCTACTAGGGTAAGTATTTTATATCACTACCGAATAAAAAATAGAACACATGTCCTTGTGTGTAACCTCTAGAGTCATTGAAAAAATTATAGCTGGTAAAAGTAAATTTTTAGTGTTAATTGATATAGTCCCCACAGAGATGTTTTGCAAAACCAGTCATATTTCTAGGAGACTTTCACACACTATTGGTATATGGTTTAGGTTAGGTTAGGTTTATTGGATTTATATGCCGCCCCTCTCGGCAAACTCGGGGCGGCTCACAACAATAATAAAAAACAGTACAGTACATAATACCAAATCCAATGCCCACCCATCTAGTTACAATTTAAATTAATAATCTCATAAAAAACAGTATATATAAAAAACAGGCACACAGTCAATCAATCAACAAAACAACATGGGCAAGGGGGAGGTGTTTTAGTTCCCCCATGCCTGACGGCAAAGGTGGGGTCTTAAGGAGTTTACGAAAGGGCAGGGAGGGTGGGGGCAATCCTAATCTCAGGGGGGAGCTGGTTCCAGAGGGTCGGGGGCCCCCACAGAGAAGGCTCTTCCCCTGGGTCCCGCCCAGATGACATTGTTTAGTCGACGGGACCCGCGAGAAGGCCAACTCTGTGGGACCTAACCAGTCGCTGGGATTCGTGCGGCAGGAGGCACGAATAGGGCCGCAACTGGCGCACCAGGCGAAACCTGGGCAAACGCCCCCCTTGCCACAGCTGAAAGGTGTTTTTCTAATGTGAGCTGTGGATCGAGGAGGACGCCCAAGTTGTGGACCCTCTCTGAGGGGGGTCAATAATTCCCCCCCCCCCAGGGTAATGGACGGGACAGATAGAATTGTCCTTGGGAGGCAAAAACCCACAGCCACTCCGTCTTGTCTGGGTTGAGTTTGAGTTTGTTGACACCCATCCAGGCCCCAACAGCCTCCAGGCACCGGCACATCACTTCCACTGCTTCGTTGACTGGACATGGGGTGGACATGTACAACTGGGTATCATCGGCATATTGATGATACCTCACCCCATGCCCTTGGATGATCTCACCCAGAGGTTTCATGTAGATATTAAATAGCAGGGGGGAGAGGACTGACCCCTGAGGCACCCCACAAGGGAGAAACCTCGGGGTCGACCTCTGACCCCCCCACTAACACCGACTGCGACCGACCGGAGAGGTAGGAGGAGAACCACTGAAGAACAGTGCCTCCCACTCCCAACCCCTCCAGCCGGCGCAGAAGGATACCATGGTCGATGGTATCGAAAGCCGCTGAGAGGTCAAGGAGCACCAGGACAGAGGACAAGCCCCTGTCCCGGGCCCGCCAGAGATCATCCATCAACGCGACCAAAGCAGTTTCCGTGCTGTAGCCGGGCCTGAATCCAGACTGCTGAGGACCTAGATAATTGGCTTCATCCAAGGACCGCTGGAGTTGAAGTGCCACCACCTTCTCGACAACCTTCCCCATGAAGGGAAGGTTGGAGACTGGACGGTAGTTATTAAGCACAGCTGGGTCCAGGGAAGGCTTCTTGAGGAGGGGGCGCACAACCGCCTCCTTATAAAGGGGCGGAAAGGACCCCCTCCCCAAGGAGGCGTTGACAATCTCCTGGACCCAGCTCCGTGTCACCCCTCGACTGGCCGAAACCAGCCAAGAGGGACACGGATCCAGTAAACAGGTGGCGGAACTCACAGCTCCAATGGCCTTGTCCACTTCATCATGTGTCACCAAGTCAAACTCCTCCCAGACAGATGGACAAAGACGTTTATACTTTTCAATGAAGCTAACTTTTATATATTTTAGTAATTCTACCTCTCCTTCTCTCTCTTTCTCTCTCTCTCTCTGTGTTTGTGTGTCTGTGTAATCTCTTAGCAATAAATGATATGATATAAATGTGTTGATGTTTTACATGTAACTGCCTATCTATCGTGTACATATTTGTACATAAAAATTTGCAGAATTATAAATTGAGATATACAATACAAAATAATCTGTAGGAATTTTGAAGCAGGTCATCTATAATTTTATTTACTTAATGTTGATGCAGTATAATGTAACTTTAATGAAGAATTATTTGTGTATCACAGCATTAAAAGCTAGAATGAAAATTTATGCCATTTTTAGCTTTTAGGGAAAAAATATCCATAACAGAACTGATTTTTGTACAAGTCTTATTCTGATCACCGGTTCCAGTTTTAACAATTTAGGGGCAAATAACTAAGTCTTAGATTAATACTTCGTTGGAGTCTACAATGATTTTCTAAGTAGTTGCAACTTTGGCAATATTATTCTTTAAAATCAATTTCAGCTGGACGTATACTGGTGGCAAGTCATGACATCACCAACAGCTTAGGAAATTAGATGTGACCTCCACTAGCACTGTCTAAAGTCAGCAATGTAGAGCAAGATTAGTTGCTATAAAATATCATTGGAAAATATTACTGAATATGTATTATCTCTGCCAAAAAGAATTCTTCTCTTCAGAAATCCATCCATCTGTTCCCCTTACTTCCCTTGTGAACTGTAACAGGTAATGCAAGAACAGTGACCTTCCAAAAAGTAATGTGAAGACAGATTGACAGGCATGATGGTGGCCTTTATCACCTTAATTCTGAATTTGGAAAAAAGTGATGCTAGTAAAAATAATGTAATTTCAGAATCCGTTGAAACTACCTGCGTGAAGATCTTAATAATAAATTATATAGAAGGCCTTCCCTATCTGTCGGATTCTGATATTTGCCCTGGATAGCAGGAATGTGTCATGTACAGAATCATGGGCTATAACAGGTAAGGCAAGAACAGTGACCTTCCCAGAAGTAATGTGAAGACAGATTGTCCATATTTGATGGATGTCTGGAAACCTTCTGGAGTTTGGTGGTGGGGGTTCTAATTACTATTTCACAATAGAAGAAATTTCAAGACAAGAAAGATTACTGAATGAACAAATCCTCCAATTTTATTCATTAATTTATATCTGGTTCTCAGACCATGAATGAAGTTACAAATTTGTTTGTTTGTTTGTTTTCTTTGTATGCCGCCCCTCTCCGCAGACTCGGGGCGGCTAACAACAATAATAAAACAGCATATAACAAATCTAATATTTAAAATAACTAAAAACCCTTATTAAAAGCCAAACATACATACAAACATACCATGCATAAATTGTATAGGCCTAGGGGGAAAGGAATATCTCAATTCCCCCATGCCTGATGACAGAGATGGGTTTTAAGGAGCTTACGAAAGGCGAGGACAGTGGGGGCAATTCTGATCTCTGGGGGGAGCTGGTTCCAGAGGGTCGGGGCCGCCACAGAGAAGGCTCTTCCCCTGGGTCCCGGCAGATGACACTGTTTAGTCGACGGGACCCGGAGAAGGCCAACTCTGTGGGACCTAACTGGTTGCTGGGATTCGTGCGGCAGAAGGCGGTCCCGGAGATATTCTGGTCCGATGCCATGAAGGTCTTTAAAGGTCATAACCAACACTTTGAATTGTGACCGGAAACTGATCGGCAACCAATGCAGACAAATGCCATTAACTAGGCAAATAATATATTTATATATATTTACAATGTATTAATATGACTGGCTCCATGCAGAAAAGGAGATCAATTTTTAGTTAGCAAAACAGGCTTTTTTTGCCATTGCAACATACTCAAATAATTTCACTATTTCAAATCTAGAGTTTGTAAGTTCTTGTAAGTAACCTTATGGTTGTTATAGGACTCATTCTCCCCCCCCACACACACACACTTACTGTTCTCTTTCCCATACCAATCTATTCATTACTCAAACATTTTAGAAGGGCTGTTCTTTATGTACAGTAATTGCATTTTAAATGCCACAAATAGAACATAGTCTTCTCTTAAGTCATTCTCTTCTGTTTTTGCATGGATGTATTCTCTCCTGAGTGATAATAATCTTTTCTTTTTCTTTCCCTTTTTCTTCTAAAATGCAGGTCTAAGATGGAAGGAATTTTTATCTGGAAGAGTAATATAAATTAGCTTTGACTGCCAGTTTCCACTGATTATTACTTTCCAGCCGGAATTCCTACAAATTCTTGAGGCATGACCTCGGATGAAAAAATAATCCCCCTTTTAAACTTGTTGAGAAATTCCAGATAACTTCACAAGAGATTTAATTTTAGAGCATTAACACAATCTTGGTTTCGAAAGATAAAATTTCGGGGCTGTTATTTGGTAGGAGCCATTACTAAATAGTGAAGTCATTTGGAGCTTATTTTACTGCGTTATCTTTTCCTGTAGCTCAGCTCCCTTCCTCTTCCCCCACCCCCCCACCCCCTTAATTTTATTATACATTACATAATGCACTCCGGATTCACCCTCATAAAGCAGAATAAGTATTTCAGCAGATAACCTGCCTTCAGACAGCTTGAGTCTGTAATCTGTACTAGAGTTATTCCATAAACCAAAAAGGCAATCCATGATGCAATGGGCATCCTCTACAGATTGTTTGAAGCTCATTACCCTGTAAATCTTAAATCTTGACAGATTTACGAAACAGATGAATATGACCAGAAAAAGAAGAGCTCTACATTACACTATACAGTGGTACCTCATGATATAAACCCCTCGCCATACAAACAACCCAAGATACGAACCCGGGGTTCGGAAACTTTTTGCCTCTTCTTACGAACTTTTTCCATCTTACGAACCCCCCGCTGCCGCCGAGAAGCCCCGCCGCCCGGCTGTCGCTTTTTGAAACAGCCGGGGGGCTTCTCAGCGTCCTCCTGAACCTGAACGCCAAACCCGAACTTCCAGGTTCGGCATTCGGGAGGCCGCCGAGAAGCCCCCCGACTGTTTCAAAAGATGACAGCCGGGCGGCAGCGTTTTTTTGCATTTTTTTTTGTTGCGCGCATTAATTCATTTTACATTGTTTCCTATGGGAAACAATGTTTCGTCTTACAAACTTTTTGCCTTACGAACCTCCCCCGGGAACCAATTAGGTTCATAAGACAAGGTATTACTGTATATATAAGCGTCCAAATAACTGCT
Organism: Erythrolamprus reginae; assembly: GCF_031021105.1. Lineage (NCBI taxonomy): Eukaryota > Metazoa > Chordata > Lepidosauria > Squamata > Dipsadidae > Erythrolamprus > Erythrolamprus reginae. Next base: position 361,336,377 of record NC_091950.1, on the reverse strand, counting down.
AATGGTGAAAATATATTTGATTTAGGCCTAAGCAGATATATTTTTTAAACAAGACAACTGAGGATTTAATTTGTGTTACCTTAATTTCAGTAATTTTGGCACTCATGCATTGCTCTTCTAGAAACTAAAAGACATTGATTGACACTGATATTTGTCTGTAACAATAAAAACAAAATTTGTTCCTTTAAGCCAAAAAGATATTTTCAATATGTTTCAAGAGTGAGAATTTGGCCATTTGGGTGCATACTGGAGGTAGCACAGTGGTGGGCAGTGGGTGGGCGTGGCAAGGGAGAGTGGAGCCCAGTGCCCTCCCTTTTGGGGGTGGGAGGGTACTGCCACCTCAAGAAGGCATGCCTGATGGAGAGGATTGGTCAGTTGGCCCACAGAGTAACTGGAAAAGCTCTTGAAAAGGCCCAGTGCCCGAGGGTCCTGCCTGTGCCAACCAGTGTCCTATCTACATGATGAATCTGATGGGAAGGAAAAGTCCACTACTCGATATGTGGAGTGGTACCAGGGATGTGCAACTAATTGTCCCACATATCAAATCATCCAGGGTGAGGTAGCAGAGATAAGCAGCAGGGGAAAGGTCATGGGCAGGGGGTGGGCTGGTGCAGGGGGAGCATTGTGAAGTGGGCGGAGTCTGAGGAAGAGACCAAGAAACATAGAAAAAGAAGATTGATGGCAGAAAAAGACCTCATGGTCCATCTAGTCTGCCCTTATACTATTTCCTGCATTTTATCTTAGGATGGATATATGTTTATCCCAGGCATGTTTAAATTCAGTTACTGTGGATTTACCGACCACATCTGCTGGAAGTTTGTTTCAAGCATCTACTACTCTTTCAGTAAAATAATATTTTCTCACGTTGCTTCTGATCTTTCCCCCAACTAACCTCAGATTGTGCCCCCTCGTTCTTGTGTTCACATTCCTATTAACAACACTTCCCTTCTGAAGTTTATTTAACCCTTTAACATATTTAAATGTTTCAATCATGTCCACCATTTCCCTTCTGTCCTCCCGACTATACAGATTGAGTTCATCGTTAAGTCTTTCCTGATACGTTGTAGCCCGTCTTTGGATCCGTTCAATTTTGTCAATATCTTTTTGTAGGTGAGGTCTCCAGAACTGAACACAGTATTCCAAATGTGATCTCACCAGCACTTTATACAGCAGGATCACAATCTCCCTCTTCCTGCTTGTTATGCCTCTAGCTATGCAGCCAAGCATTCTACTTGCTTTCCCTATCACCTGACCACACTGTTCACCCATTTTGAGACTGTCAGAAATCACTACCCCTAAATCCTTCTCTTCTGAAGTTTTTGCTAACACAGAACTGCCAATACAATACTCAGATTGAGGATTCCTTTTCCCCAAGTGCATTAGTTTACATTTGAAAACCCAATTTTCTTATTTGGCTGCAAAGTGGCCCTGTATTACTTAAAAGAAACACAGGATTATCTTCAAACCTTTTGTAATATGATAATTTCCTATTACGTTTGTGATACCTAATGTAGGAGATGCTACAAAGAAGAAACGAGCTTTGTGGGAAAACTCACACTACATTCAACAGAAATATGCTTTTGCTGTGAAACAAGAATAGCAAGGGCTAGCAGCTTTGGGTTTTTTTAAAAAAATGAGTCAGATTATTTGGGGAAGGGGAAAGGGATGACTGCTTCTGTTCATCTCCCCCCCCCATGGATCTTTTGGGAGGGGGGAGCAGGATTTAAATGCACTTGTAGTAAGATCCATGACAAAATCCTTTTATCGCTTGACTGTTGGATGGAATGAAAAATATTATGCTATGGTTGAAGATATTTTTGGAAATGAAAGACAGTACTTGTAACATTTAACTTTTTTGGAACCAATATTTACATTTGCTGGGTGTAACAGTCAGAAGTATCAGACTAGGAACTACAAAAGTTCTAGTTCTGCCTTAGACATGAAGCCAGCTGGGAGATTTTGGCCAATCATTCTCAACCCCAAGAAGGCGGCAATGGTAAACCCCTTCTGCAAAATGTTGCCAGTAAAATGTCAATGTCATGAACTTATCTAAGCCAGTAATCAAGATTGACTTGAGGGAATAATAATAATAATAATAATAATAATAATAATAATAATAATAATAATAATACCTGTCATTAGATACACAGCTGGCATAGTGAACTGGACTCAAGCAGAGCTGGACAACATGGACAGGAAAACCAGAAAATTAATGACAATCCATCATGCACTACACCCCCGCAGTGATGTTGACAGGCTGTATTTACCAAGGAAAATAGGCGGCAGAGGACTTTTGCAAGTGAAGCAGACAGTGGAAGAAGAGAAGCATGCATTAGCTGACTATGTGAAGGAGAGCAAAGAGTCAGCGTTGATGGAGGTCAACAATAGGAAGCTTCTCAAGGTGAAGCAAACCAAGGACCAGTACAGAAAAACTGTAACTCAATGTCGTATGGAAAGTTGGCAGAACAAAGCATTGCATGGCCAGTTCTTGGAGAAGATTGAAGGCAAAAATGTTTCTCTAGTGTGAGCTGTGGATCGAGGAGGATGCCCAAGTTGCCCAAGTTACCCCAGGGTAATGGACAGAGAGATGGAATTGTCCTTGGGAGGCAAAACCCACAGCCACTCCGTCTTATCAGGGTTGAGTTTGAGTCTGTTGACACCCATCCAGACCCCAACAGCCTCCAGACACCTGCTTTGTAATCATCTTAATCATCTCAGCAGATGTGATTGTTAGGGAAAATCTTCTATGTCAAATGTGTCAAAACAACTCTGATTTATATTTTATAAAATACCTGGATATGGGGTGGACTTCAAAAATTTTAGCAAAGGGTTTTCTGCCCCAGTTGCTAGGTGGACATGGCCGTGGTGGGCATGCCCAGGTCAGCCTCCTGCACCACGGGGGGGGGGGTTGCCCTCCCTGAGCTTTAGAGGGTTTCCTCAAGCCTCCAGGAATGCGAAAACGTACTTCCTGGGCTCCAGAGGCCATCTGGAGGCCGGAAAGAAAAATTCCAATAGGCCCATTTTTCACCCTCTCAAGACTCTGTGCATACCCTGCACTTACCTGCATCCAAAATGACCCACAGTGGGGTGGGGTGGGCATGGACAGCCAGGTTTGGGAGTTGGGGGTTGTCCAAACTGCACAGTAGCCCATCCCGATCTGGATGTTTAGGATTTTAACTATTTTTTTAACTATTCTGAGATTAAACAACTTTATTTTCATCTAGGCCTGTGATGTAGGAAGATATTCTAAAAGCAACTTCTCAGCCATTAAAAGCATAAGGCTCATGTTCAAAGACCAGTGAAATATAACGAGCTGCTGAAACAATTGGTCTTATCATAAACAGAAGAGCTTAATTTCAGTTTTGTTTATCTGGAATAATGCATGCTGACTAACTTCACTTTCATAAAGAATACAGGTTTAGTTGTTGGAGAGAGCTTTCTCTCAGAGCTGTTATTTTATAGATTTCTTTGCTGGAACAGATCTAGGTCAACTGAGCTCATTATCAACAATTGGTCTGGACTCTAAAGCAGGTTCCATTGAGCAAAGGCAACCTCTTGTTTATAATAAAACATGTGGACTAAATTAGAACGTAAATAAATGAGTGACTCTCCAGAAAACTAGATAACACTTGCTAAGCAATGGGGTCAGGGCAGATTTAATCTAAAAATCTTTCTGCTATGTGTAAATGATTATGTCATAGCATTTGTCTTTAATTACTAAACTCTTTCCAAAGAATTGACTCATAGCACGTTTCCTGGTTAACCACAAAAACTTGTAGTACAAGATTTGTCGTATAGATTCCTTCATTCCCCCTACAGCACTGTTAAGACTTGGCTCCTGTAAATGAAAATCCTAGCTCCCTAGAAATGCAGACATATTAGTATTAAGGATGGCGAAGGGGATGAGGGGCCATTCTAAGAGAAAGATTGTTTTCTCTCACCAAGGTTTATAGTGACTTTATATCCAACAAAAAGAATCATTCACAAACTTACCGGTATATCCCAGGATGCATTAGGGTTCTTTCTAAACCAAATAAAATAAAAATAATCAATACTTTGCAATATGAGTAGGATTGCATAGTCCATGTTGTTGGTACAATCATTTGCAAATAGTCTCCTGGGATGACTTCATATTTTTAAAAAAATATTTTAAAATTTTAAATTTTTGGATGGACAGAAATTGTAGTTAAGGAGATGTAACCAATCCTGTCGCATCCATAAAACCAATTAATGTCATTTCTGATCCACACCCAACTATCAAGAATAATTTCTTCCCAGCTCCTCTGTAGATGACCCCATGTTCTCAACAAATCTTCCTCCAGAAAGAATGCTGGACGTTTGTATCCCCTTCCTTAAAAAATAAATTCAATATCTTTGGTTGCTCAAAGTAGACAGGGCAGAGATGCAATCTGCAAATTCAGTCTGCAAATAATACATATGATTTGATCCATTTCCTTTAGAAGTTCAAAAGAATCCCAGATCACATTGCAAACTGTTGTTCCACTCATCTCAGTCAACTGTGTCACTAAAGTGTCCAATTATGTGTGAATATGAGTAATTTTATCATCAAAATATATTGTAAATAAGTTGCACTAACATCAGCGAAGAACTTCTCATCCACCATTCCCCAAAAGAGTCTAAATCTTTGATCATTTTGGATCATTCTTCAATCACAGACTTTACTTTCTCCAAGATGGGCTTTTAGCAAGAGATGGGTTACACCTCACCAAGACTGGGAAGAATGTCCTTGGAAACCGACTGGCTCAATTTTGTTAGAAGGGCTTTAAACTAATACCATGTGGGGTGAGTAACCATATTCCAGAACCTTCAGGACCTATCCCCAAACAAGGTCCCTCAGCAAACAAGGTTAACCACGAACCAAACAGGGACGGGAAGGGAGACGTACCCAAACACCAATCAGAAGACACAAAAGACCCATCCAAAATCAGGCAAAAAGGACTCAAATGCCTCTACACAAAGCCTGGGGAACAAATAGGGCGAACTGGAAATACTAATCCATGAAGGCAAACCCGACATAGTTGGAAAAACTGAAACCTGGTGGGACGAAATGTATGACTGGGACACAGAGATCAAAGGATACAAACTTTTCAAAAAAAAATAGATCACACAAAAAAGGAGGTGGAGTTGCAATGTATATAAAGGACCATTACAATGCCACAGAGATACAAGTAACAAGAGAAGAAAACCCTCTAGAACAGTATTTCCCAACCTTGGCAACTTGAAGATATTTGGACTTCAACTCCCAGAATTCCCCAGCCAGCGAATGCTGGCTGGGGAATTCTGGGAGTTGAAGTCCAGATATCTTCAAGTTGCCAAGGTTGGGAAACACTGCTCTAGAAAGCATATGGGTCAACATTAAAGAAAGAAGTGTGACACAACAATAGGAGTGTACTACAGACCACAAACCAAACAGAAACAATGGACATCCTCTTTACCATCCAGCTAGCACATATATGTAAGCAAAATAACACAGTGGTAATAATAATGGGAGACTTCAATTATCCAGACATCAATTGGAAAACCAACTATGCACCAAGCGAAAAATCAAACCAATTCCTAACCAGCTTTGCAAACAACTTCATTGTCCAAAAAGTGGTGGAAGGAACTAGAAGGGCAGCCACATTAAACCTAATACTCACAAACAGAGAAGAAATTATAGAAGGAGTCGAAACCGAAGGGGCACTGGGTGAGAGCGACCACACCATTATAAAGTTCAACATAATGCTAACACAAACAACAGGACCCAGAAACACTCCCAGATTTTAGAAAAGTGGACTTAGATATTTGTTCCAGCAATGTGTGTTTTTTCTTTTTCTTTTAAAAATCCTAATTTATACTTTTTGAAATTCAGAATTCACATATGGTAGTTTCTTTTCTCAAAAGTAACTTGCATAGCTACTAGGCCTTGGTGTATGCACATTTTATTGAGCTTGTCATGAAAAATCCATAGCTACATATATTAATTAATCAGAACAGAGCTGGAAGGGACCTTAGAGGTTTCTAGTCGAACCCTCTGCTCAAACAGGAGACCCTATACCATTTCAGACAGGTGGCTGTCCAGTCTCTTCTTAAAAACCTCCACTAATGAAGCACCTACAATTCTGAAGGCAAGCTGTTCCACTGGTTAATTGTTCTCACTGTTAGAAAGTTTCTCCTTAATTTCAGGTTGCTTCTCTCCTTGATTAGTTTCCACCCATTGTTTTTTGTCCTGTCCTCTGGTATGTTGGAAAATAACCTGACCCCCTCTTCTTTGTGGCAGTCCCTCAAATACTGGAATAATGCTATAATATTACCCCTAGTCCTTTTCTCTAGGCTAGCCAAACCCAATTCCTGCAACTGTTCTTCATATGTTAGTTGTTTCATATGTTTTATACATTTCTTGGCTATTTTTGTTTACATTTTTTATTTGAAAATATAATTCTGTCAGGAGATTTGGTGATCAATAGGTTATTTGCACAGCTTATTTTATTTTCTAAACAAAAAGGGTGTGGCTAATACAATCCAAATTACTCATTATATTTTCCTCTTTGTTTATACAGTTCTGACTTTTCAAATGATGTCATTCCAATGGCCTTTTCGTTACCCAAAGTTTCATTACACTGAAAGGCACACGTCCTTTAGCACTGCACAAATAACATCTTCCCAGATGTATACTTCAGCCTGGATTCATTCCCTTTCACAGATGTGAATAGCCATTAAATGGCTCAGAAATTGTTTCCTGGGACATGGATGAAATATGTCCTTTGGCAAGGAAGACACTACATTGTCTCACAAGAGAGCATTTACACTCCAAGGAAGTGATCATTAAAAGAATTAAATGTATCACAGTGTTCAAAGATTGAAATCACAGCATTAAAACTGAAGAGTAATGGCATGAAGTAACCCAAAGCAAATCAAGTGTAAAGACGAATTTGGCTCCTAAGCCTCCATGGATCTGAAGTTAACAGCTGTGATGTTAGAGAGTGTTTGGAATGAATAGAAATGTGACATAGCATTAAAATAACTAAATCCAGGGAATGAATGAATGAATCCTGGAGGAGAGGAGAGCCTGTGGCTTAGAGGGTAAAAGCACTGCCTATCAAGGCAAAAGCAACCCGGGTTCGAATCCTAGAAGAGTATGGCTAGCTGATTAGAGCCAAATAGCTCAAAATATATCTATACTATCTCCCTTTATTTCTTTATCAGTTCTTTGCAAGTTTGGTGTCTGGATGGCTCCTAGAGTGGGGCTGAAAGACAACAGCAAACATTATGTTCCCTCCCATATTTGGTATACCAGGTGACTCAGCAGAAAAACATACATAGATACATACATACATACATACATACATACATACATACATACATACATACATACCAGTCACATGATAATTGCTGTATATGCCATATAATTATCATAACTTACATATGACATTGGAGGAAAATCAAATCAAAATGTGACAGCAGTGGTTGAAAACTGGAATTCTTATAAAAAGAAATCGAACGAACCATTAGAGTCCTATGCAAACAAAGCCAAAACTGAACATATTTCATGTATATCAAATGCTATGGAAAATCACAGATGAAATTGTAGATCTCTTGATTTAGTGATTTAGTGACTCTAGCAAAATGGTTCAAATTAAGTAAATATCGGCAATGACATAATCGTGTCACAGAAACTGTATGTTGTATGTAAAACAGTTTGTTTTACATAAAAGATATTGAAACCAATATTTTAAAAAGTGCCATGATGATATTGAAAAATTTCTGAAACCATAATATCCACTTTTAGGGTCACTGGATTCTGGACAATCTTCCTTTCAACCTCTAAGAAAGAATAACAAATAGAAATAGGCTATTATATTTCTTACATCTTAACTATAGTTTGGAAATACTTTAAAAAGCTATAGTCATCTGAGATAGAGCAGCATGTTTTAAAATAACTTTTAATCGCCAAAAGCTGTGAGATGTCCAAATGTTTTGAAATTTCAGTGTTTTTGCCTGGCTTCTCAGAAGATATTTTTTTAAAATAATAGAATTTACAAAATGTTGGTATTTGTTTAAGATTCTCTTTCATTTAAAAAAATAAAAAACATCAGAAAGATTGGTGCTGTAATGCATCTCCCTCCCTCCCTCCTTCCTTTCCTTCCTTCGTTCCTTCGTTCCTTCCTTCCTACCTTCCTTTTTAAAACTTTCATTTAATTTCAGGGATAATATTCAATATAATACAATTTATGTAGTTTCATGGACATCCAAGATGATTGCTCAAAAATTTCACATAATTTCACAATCTTGTGAGATTCAAGGCATTTTTATTTTTATAGCTTTGTTTCTTCCCTCTTCTGCTGAAAATATTGCTACGCACAAGTTTTAAACTTTTGTTTCAAATAATTTTCAAAGCAGCCATTCCCAGCAGTTAGTATTATTTAAGGGTATCATTGTTATGGGCTGATTCAGAATATTTGGGAGTTTGCATTATTGAATTATCTTGCCTTGCCTCTGGGTGTTGTATCATAGATCCTTGAACTAGCATTAGATGTATATTGTAGGGGTGAGAACAGAAGCACAGCAAGATAACTCATATTTCCACATAAGCAATGAAGGACTACCAAAGGTTTTACTACCACACTGTGGGCGTGGCTTATGCAGGACGCCCTGCATTTTCTTTCAGTATCTTTCAGTGCAAATTGGGTGCTCTGGGGTGGAGCTCCATTTTCGCTACCCCACTGCATTTTCCCCCCATCCGGGCAGTAGCCCACCCCTGACCATAAGTATTACCTGTAACCTGTAGGCAGCTTTGCCTCATTTGCAAAATCAAATCAGATTCTCACCTCATAAGTAAGAAAAGAAAAAAATATCAACTTTCAGAAAAAAGGGCTGATTCAAATGCCAGGTTCTATTGTATCTAAAGGACTTTGCTTTCTTTATTTTAGATGTAACATACTAGATGTTACAACTAGCCATGGTGCTAGCTTTAATTCCCAGATAGCAGTTCCTCAATCTTGGCAACTTTAAGATATCTGGACTTTAAATCCCAGAATTCCATAGCCAGCAAACTGAAATAGCTTGTTATAAAGCTTGTTAGGAAGAAAGGAATATCTTATCTAAGTTCAAGATGTCAAATGAGGATGCATTCACATGTATATAGAACCCTTCTGATATCTTCCAAATGTGTTGGATGTTTCAGCAGTGGAAGTAAACAGTACATGTACATATCATTTTTAAGCCATATATGAAAGGAATAATGTGAACTCCCTAGTAACACACTAAGAAAGACAGAAAACAGAGAAACAGAAACTTAAAAAGTAAAACATGTTGAAACAATAACAATATACACACACAACTGAATATTTTGCCAAGGAAAAGAAGCCAATGATATAGAGAATTTTTTTGTTTTGACATGCTTATATTCTTCCTTTCTTCTTAAATAACTCACTTATTCAGTCATAAGAACATAGTGTTTAGCAAGCTATTGTTTTATATTATGGTTAATAGAGTCCTTCCAGCATTTTGCCAGTTTTAGCCGTAGTGAGTTAACTATGCAATTAATTATTTACATCTACATACAATTAGTCCATTAATGTAGAAACAATTTTTAAAAGTGATAGACAACCACTTGTGGCTAATGGGCATCTCAGGAATGTTGCAAGCATACTTGGGGTACTTTTGCAAAAAGTTTAGCGTGCTGCTCGCATAGTCATAAGGAATCCCATTAATAAGCCAACTGAGTGGGGATGATTCTCCATCTTCTCCACTGGACTCCAAGGTTCTTCTATATCAATCCCACTCATTATTGTCTTTTTTTTTCCTGAGCTGTGGCCATACCTCCAAACAAATATTGAAATCATGGCTGAAATAATCCATCCTTATTTCCTGAAAAAGCCTTCTAGATCTATATATGATCCAAACATAATTTTACCAATACTGAAAACTGATACTTTGTTCCATACTTCTCTATCTCTATTTATGAATCACTTTCATTTAAAAAAATTAAAAACACCAGAAAGATTGGTGCTATAATGCATCTCCCTCCCTCCTTTCTTTCCTTCCTTCCTTCCTTCCTTTTTAAAACTTTCATTTAATTCAGGGATAATATTCAATATACAGTAATACAATTTATGTAGCTTCGTGGTCATGAAATATCTATGATGAAAACCTTTCTCATCAGTGCTTTTTATCACTCCTGAATTGTACCCCTGGCAGAAATAAACAATTACACTTGAATGGAATCAAAAGAAATTCCATTTACAGTAATATCTCTCTCTCTCTCTCTCTCTCTCTCTCTCTCTCTCTCTCTCTCTCTCTCTCTCTCTCAATTTCCCAATTTCTGTCCCTGATGCATTATTTTTATTCATTCATTTGTTTGTTTGTTTGTCAAACAATTATAGCATGGTAATTTGTATAAAAATAACATTAGAAAGTAATGATAAAAAGTACATTCAGGACATTTTGGAAGGGTGCTTCTTTCTTATGGCATCCAGCCTATGAAACATCTTGTGATGAGAAAAATTATGAATAAATCAAGAAACCTCTAGGGGCAAGGCAGGTTGTGATTTATTTATTTTGTTATTCTCTTGGTTCTCATATGACTTCTATCCATTTTAGTGATAGGTTCTCTAAATAGCCTGTGTCTACCAAAGCCAGAAGTTTTGAAATAAGCACAGTGCAAATATTTTTAGTAAATATTAAACAATTCTCAGAACTCCGCCTTGAACATCTAAATTTATGATTAACCTTGATGATGAATTTCCAATCAAGCTTAACCAGTACATCAGCTTAACCAGTACATCAGTGTCTTTAAAGAAATGTAACATCTTTCCTTGTCTCATAATATGTTCCGGATTCACATATGTTCTTTATTTTCTAGGCATCTGAACTCCATCTGATATATGACTGCAACTGCCAATGCTATCCAATTGTCTTTAATGTTATGATGCAAAAATTTTCAAAAATCATATGTAAGAATTAAAGATTATTTTTCTTTCTCATTTAAAATTATTCAGGTTTTATTACTTACTTCATTCCTATCAGAGTAGCTAATATTAATAGTTGCCTGAAAATCACAATCGATATACAAATTACCATGCTATAAATTTTCTAGTGGTAGTACAGTATAGATAAATTAGTTTACTGATCTGTGAATTCTTCTGTTATAACATATATGGCTATTCAAATAAGGCAAATTAAGGCATTTCTTACATATTGATTTTACTGTTTTCCTCCTATTATAAGAAATGTTATAATGGGGGGGAGATGTAACTTAAAATCTAAATGGTTGTAAGATCATATATATAACAGTGTAAAAATATTAATTACATAATGTATAAAATGAAAAGATAAAGATAAAAATGTTTAAGTATAAAACAATAGCCATAATTAGGAAAAAAGTAGAATTGATAACTGATACTGTAAAGCTGGATTAATTATATTTTATATATGTGTATTTTATACATTTGTGTTTTATGTTGCGTTTTTGTTCTTAAAATTTTAATAGAACCTATTTTTTTAAAAACCAACAACAAATACTTATTAAGGAAAAGGACATTTTACAACCATACTATTTTTAAGAACTTTGCAGGATAACAGTAGAGCATGTCAAAACAGAAATTAAGGAATTAAAAAACGGTGGGCATTCTGCAGTTTTTTTAAAAAAAACTTAGCTCCATTTAAATATGTTATTTTACAATATCCATCATCATCCAAGTCACACATCACTGGTCATGCTTATTGGTGAGATAGAACTCTAATATTGCTGGGGAGACTGTATTTAGGAAAATCTGTTTGGAAGAAAAATTCTGAATTAAAATTCTAAAAGCATCACCCAATGCATTAGATTGATCCAAATTGAGAGACATGCAAATGTGGTGGTGGGGTGGGGACTCATTTGAAGATGAAATGCAGTGCCACAAGTTGTTCCTTGAAATCCTGCTGATGTCAACGAATGAGTTTTAGAAACCTTTGTCTAATGATCAAATAGATTGGCAGGCAATACTGTCAATATGCGCTCTATATCACAACGTTTTGAATGCCTGGGGACCTATGTGTAGGTCCTTTTTGTAGATTTTAGATTGGCATTCAAAACATCATTCCAGAAATTTTTATTCCAAACTGATTGAGCTCACTGTGCCAGTCTATACTTGCGGGTAGATTACTAGCTTTTTGACAAATAAGAAGTAACAGGAGAAGCTAGAGAAATGTACATCTGGTACCCAGGCAATTAGCATAATTGTCCAGCAGAGGCTTGTGCTCCCTCCATTACTTTTCTCTTTAGATACCAATGACTGCATCTCTAGGGATCCCTCTGTTAAAGTGCTGAAATTTACAGTTAATACAATGGTCACTGGCCTTATTTGAGGGATATAGGACAATCCTCTATGGCCAACTCACCATGACAAATTCACAATGGCCAACTCAACACAGGACAACTTTCCATGGCCAACTTTCCATAGGAGAAATCACCATGGGACAATTCAATGCTGTATTGATTATTTCATTCCATTACTTTTATTATTAGTCACCACATTGCATTTCTGGATTTTCTTATTTCATTATTATTGGCCACTGTTCCATCAAAATTAATTTAACCTTTATATTTATTGAATTGTGTTACAACATGTTGCATCTATATGTATTTATCCATGTAATATGACTGTAGTATAATTATTATCCTTCTTATTATCTTCTTTAGTTTCCCCACTTGTTAGTATTATTATTAACATGATTGTTCTGTTGTTTTCCATGTACTTTGAGAGCTTTAGACTGGAGACAAATTCCTGGTGTGTCTACTTATATTTGGCCAAATAAAGTACCGTTTATAAGATGCATTGTTCTTCCCTCAAAAAAGTAGGTGGAAATATCTGTGCATCTTATAGAACTAATATTGCCAAAGTCCTGCCTATCCACTTCTCCCTAACCTTCAGCCTCTGCTTCCTAGCAATTTGCCACCTTGCAGAAAACAGCACAGTCAAGTCAGCTTCAGCACAGCCTGATTTAGCACGAGCAATTGATTGGTGGTTAGATTGGCCTCCCGGAATACTGTCAATAAGTTGTTCTAGGCTGCAGAGATCGTCACCACCCACAGCCACCATCACCACCCATTGCCACTGATGCTTATCATCACCTCCATGCACCCCATCTTCAGCCTCTGTGCATGCCATTTTTGGTCTCCACTTGCCCCATTTCTGCCCTCCATGTGTCCTGTTTTCAACCCGTTCCAGGCGTTGGGGATTCTTCCTGCTATTGCTACCTATTGCTGCCTGGAATGGGCCAAAAATGAGATGCATGGAGGCTGAAAATGGGGCATGCAGGGACCAAAAATGGGGCACGCAGAGGTGGTGATTGGTAACAGTGACGATTGGCAGTGACAGAGATCCTGCAGCCTGGAAAAACTGAGTGGTGCTATTCCAGGAGGCCGATCCAACCGCAAATTAGCTGTTCATACTAAATCAGGCTGTGCTGAAGCTGATCAGGCTATTTGCTGTTTGCTGCAGAATTTTTTATCTTCTTTTGCTCCCCAAAAGGTAGGTGCATCTTATGGTCCAGAGTGTCTTTTAATGTGAAAAATACTGTATTCTATTCCATTCTATTCTAATTGTTACGTGCTAGTTACACAACTGCCAACAAGTTAAGATCTATTGTTTTCTGCAGGATTAATATTCAAGCTCCTTTTTTCCATTTCTGGTTTTGTTTTTTTTCATTGATGTATCACATGTAGCCCTCCAAACATTATATAATTTTAACATCTCTAGTACCTATCTACCATAACAAGCCAAATTTCAGACAGTTACCATTCAACAACATCTGGTAGTCTTTTGTATTCCTATATTTAGGAATACCCTATATGACCATCTGTATGAATATGATTGTGTATGAATTGGAATGCACATGTGTTATTGAGTTGTTCTACTATGAGTTTTAACAAGGGTTTTAGAATTTTTTTCTTGACTTCTTTTTATTGTTATTTGTAATTTTATATGGTAATTTTATATTATTGTGAGCTGCCCTGAGTCCCACATTTAGCCCCCAAATCATAACTTTTCCCCTCCTGTTAAAAGATCATGAACAATTAATGTCTTTCTTATGCTTTATCTCATGTGATGGGTATAAGGCAAAACTGCTATAGGCATCTGAGCTTTGCCCCCCACCCCACCTCCGTTGAAGCCAAGGTTTTCTCTGCTTAAGCAAACAGAACTCTTTCAGTCAGAAAGCCCAGCAGTTGGTTCAGCCATCCATTTTTTTACTTTCAGCTCCTTGTACACAGTGTTGCCTTTCAATCCAGTAACAGAAGAATTCCCGGTGGAGTTTTCTCTGAAACATTAACGTTCTCCAAGAAGTTCCCGGAACACCGTATTACTATAACTTGACACCAGCTCAAATTTTTGCAAGGCTGCAATAAACTCTGTTTCTAATAGCATGTTTCATGCTGGGATAGCAAAGTGCTAAGGAAATAACCAAGTGGAAATTCTATATTCAGTACTTACATATGGCACCAGCAAGAATGTCAGCTACAAGCCCTCTTTGTGAATTCAGGCCAGCTACTTATTCTTTTTGACTTAGGGTATGGTTTTCAGAATGTGATTGCCAGCACTCAGGCTCCAGTCAGGTCTTGTGTTGGTGACTGCTAGAATATCCGGCAGAATTCTAGCCCCCAGGTCTGGTCAAAAGAATAGATGACCACAAAACCAGCCAGGTCAGCTGAGAAAATCTGTTAAAAAAAGGCAGATCAAGTGATGTTTTCTAAATATCTTGAACATATGAAAATACTAAATAGTGGTCCTTATTTGTAAGTGCTACATAAATATAATATAATTTCTGGTGAAATATAATTTCACCAGAAGAGCCCTTCACTCCTCCACTCGAAACAGAATACCTTACGAAAATAGACTAACTATCCTGGATCTTGAAAGCTTAGAACTGCGGCGCCTAAAACACGATTTAAGTATTGCCCACAAGATCATATGCTGCAACATCCTTCCGGTCAATGACTACTTCAGCTTCAACAGCAACAACACAAGAGCACGCAACAGATTCAAACTTAATATTAACCGCTCCAAACTTGACTGTAAAAAATATGACTTTAACAATCGAGTTGTCGAAGCGTGGAACTCATTGCCGGACTCAGTGGTATCAGCCCCCAGCCCCCAACATTTCTCCCTAAGACTCTCCACGATTGACCTCTCCAGGTTCCTAAGAGGCCAGTAAGGGGCTTATATAAGTGCACTGATGTGCCTATCGTCCCCTGTCCAATTGTCTTTCCTTATCTCATATATCATATATTTTCTCTCCTTTCCTTCTACTTCTCTTCTTTCTTACTTTCTATCTTTATATATATTACTTAATGTCTATTCTCTTTCATATGTATTGTATATTGGACAAAGAATAAAATTAAAAAAATAAAATAAAATAATCCTCCCAGAATTTGGTTCCATGAATTCTCAGCCGTGGCTCTATTGTTCAGGAAACCCAAGTATCTGAAGGATGCCAAAGTTGGAGCAATCTGCCACAGAGAAATTCCAGGAACTTGCTGTGTAGTGGGAAAGCATCATGGAGGAATGTACAACTTTCTTCAAGCTGCAGTTTATTCATGAACGATGTGGCTAGAATAAGACTAAAACATGGACACAATCAGGACAAAGCCTATATTTAACAGAACTCAGCTTACATCATAGCAATAAATTGAATAATAAAATACTTAACACAATTTACATTTGAAGATGTTCTGGGGGATGTAAATAATTTGTATTCTGGAGTTCCTTGATAGACTATGGGCAGAGATCATGTGTTATCCTACATTGTTGTAATCCAAAAAACAAACAAACATCATGGCAGATAAGAGGGGTAACTCTCATAGAAAATGGATGGCAGAACTGGATTTTTAGAGATTATATGTTTACTGTTGAAACAATGTTAAATTGTTTAGTGTAGATGATGAGTTATGTTGTGAATTAAGGAGCTTTGAAACAGCTTTCTCTTCCTAGTACTTTTCATAAGCACTTCGACATACAATTTAGGAGTACTGTATAAGATTTTGACACTAGAATACACTACTAAAACTATGATTTGGTAAGATTTTTCCCTCTCTTCTTTGTGGTTTGCAGTATCTGAATTTGAACCTCGGTTTCTCTGGTTCTAATCCAGCATTTGTCCCCTTGCACCTTAATGATTTTCCTTGATTTCAATTATATTGTTATTTTGTTTGTTGTTTTGATTGCTTATGAAATTGATAAACCCTTTTCATTTTGAAGCACTGTAAAATACCACACAAATAGCACTAGTGACATAGCCAAAGTAAATAATAACCAATTCAATAAAGCCTAAGAAATGACATTTCAATAAACAGTTAAGACATCTGGGGTCAGCAACTCCACACCAGTTAGTTCCATGCAGCTTGCCTGAATAGCCATGTTTTTTACAACTATTCAGAAAAACATGTGAAAAAAATTACTCTCACCTTGCTGAACAAGCTGCTGTCAAAATGCTACCCTTCAGTAAGTGGAGCCTGTAATAAGGCACTCTGCCAGTTCATTGAAATTGGGTTGGTGGAATCTGACTACAATTGGCAGGAGTCTGAATCTAGAAGAACCTCACATGGTGAGCATGCTCTTCATAGGTAAGCACATAAAGAGCCAAAGATAATATAATCATGCAATCAGAAGACTTCTGAATGAATAACTGCTCAGTCTTGTTTGAGATGAGATTATTTCTCCTCATCTGGACCAGGATAGCCTTCCAGCAATGGATCAGGACTTTTACTGCAACATTTAGCCCCAGGTGAAATATACAATGACATATCACTGGCATATTGCTGATGCCTCATCCTAAACCAATGGATGATCTCTCCCAGTAGGTTTATATAGATATTAAACAGGATTTTAATTACTATGAAATTCTTAGCAGAAGAACAAAATGATAATCATATTTCCTCCAAAATTTACATTTTCCACAAAAATAGACCATAATCCATAGTTCACCTAGCACAATTAATGACACACATTTAAATACATTGTTGGTAGTAGTAGTAGTAATTCTAGAGTTCCCAAGTATTCCTCGGAGAGGGGCGGCATAAAAAATCTAATAAATAAATAAATTTATAGCTAACAGCTGATCTAGAGACCCTGACTTCTCTCAACATTCCATTCCATGAAACTATGGCCCAATAATGTTCCTGAATTCCAAATCTCAAGAGCCCCAACCTATTGTACATGGCTATACTGGGCAAAATTAAGAGTACTGTAATACTTCAGCAGCATTTATATGTCTACCAGCTTTGTGCTCCTTCATCATAGTATCATTAGGGTTCCACAGTCCCAAGTTGACCAGTTCATTTGGAATACCTCTGAGCATGTTAGCTCCCTTTTCTGAGCATGTGAGGCCCCCAAACTTGGCAACTTTAAGAATTGTGGACTTGTTACTCAAAGACAACAGATTATTTTGTGAGTAGCCATTTTAATCATGAAGGCACCTTTATGACACTGCTCAAAATGTGTTTTCAAAATTCTAAGTGAGCTGTTTCTGTCATTTCACTGTTCTATAGCTGCTCACTTCTAGGGTGAATTTGATGACCTGCTTGTTTTGAGTCCATTGATATGGGTATTGTTTTGAGGTTCTTTGAAAATCCTTAGTCAAGTCACATGATCGTCAAGCTACTCCCACCTGGTCACATGGCCAGCAAGCCACTCCCACCTGGTCACATGGCCGGCAAGCCATACCCACAAAATAAGCCACGCCCACAGTGTCATAGTAAAAAAAATTGTAGCCCTTCACTGCGTGTGTCCAACCTTTTATAATAATAATAATAATAATAACAACAACAACAACAACAACAACAACAACAACAACAGAGTTGGAAGGGACCTTAGAGGTCTTCTAGTCCAACCCACTGCTTAGGCAGGAAATCCTACACTACTTCAGACAAATGGTTATCGAACATCTTCTTAAAAATTTCCAGTGTTGAAGCATTCACAACTTCTGGAGGCGAGCTGATTAATTGTTTTAACTATCACAAAATTTCTCCTTGGTTATAAGTTGCTTCTCTCCTTGTTTAGTTTCCACCCATTGATTTTTGTTCTACCCTCAGCTGCTTTGGAGAATAGTTTGATTCCCTCTTCTTTGTAGAAACCCCTGAGATATTGGAATATTGCTATCATGTCTCCCTTGGTCCTTCTTTTCGTTAAACTAGACACACCCAGTTCCTACAACCATTCTTCACATGTTTTAGCTTCCATTTTGTCATGCCTGCGCCATATTGAGTGCAGGGAAATTGTCTTGGGCCACATATAAAATATATAGTATATAGTACATAGTGGAAATATAAGGTGGTTAATGTATATAAATAACTAACTTCCTTTAGTTATTTATTTTATAAATCTTATGAGGCCATATTACTTGCAATTGAAGCTTGCATGCATCCTGCAGAGTTGGACATGCCTGGTTTAAGACATTTCAAGCACATAACTATTTCTATGACAAGCAGAAAGAATTATTTCTGCAGTGGCAGAATTTTTTTTGCCCATCTTGCCTTTAAGCATAGAGGAGGAGGTGGTGCCAAAAAAGAGAAACTGTTGTCATTAATGTTATTAAGCCAACATTAGTGCAGAAGGCTTTTTCATAAGAGCAATTTTGAGTTTAATAGGAACAAAAATGACTACATTTTTGGAAGCAGTAACCCAGAAGGAACCTCTGAGTCAAGGTACACAATAGGCTGTTGCAAGGAAGACTTTCTTTGATCCTATTCTTTTCCCATGCTGAATCATCTTCAACTTTGAGATAGGTTCTCAAAGTAAAATTACATGGCAGTGGATTAAGTTGTCTTAAGTAAGCAGCTATTTAATCAGTTTACCACTATCCTTCTCCCCCACAAACCCAAAAACGTAATAAATATAAGTAAAGCAAAGCAATGCAAAAGGAACTCTGGCAGAGGGAAAGAGATTTGATGTGGTTAAAAAAAATGCAAAAGTGAGTGGAACCCAGATTGCTGATGTGAAATTATTCTAGCCCATGCCGTGCCGGCCTTTGACTCATTTATCCTCTTGACCAATATTATTTTAAGCCTTTTCCTACACCCTTCCCTCCCTCCCTCCTCCTCCTCTTCCTCCTCTCCTTCTTCTTCTTTTCTTCTTCCTCTTGCAGAAAACTGCAGAAAAAACAATTGCTGCCAATCTACCTTCCATCAAGGACCTGTATACTATAATGCACTAGTCAAAAAGAGAGCGGGGAAAATATTTACTGACCCCTCGCATCCTGGACACAAACTCTTTCAATCACTCTCAAATCATCACTACAGAGCACTGCACACCAAGACAACTAGACACAAGAACAGTTTTTTCCCAAACGCCATCACTCTACTAAACAAATAATTCCCTCAACACTGTCAGACTTTTTACTAAATCTGCACTTCTATTCTAATAGTTTTTCTCATCATTCCTATCATCTTTTTCCTCCCACTTATGACTGTATGACTGTAACTTGTTGCTTGTATCCTAAGATTTTTATTAATATTGATAGTTTCTTCATTTTTTATTTGACCCCTATGACAATCATTAAGTGTTGTATCACATGATTCTTGACAAATGTATTTTTCTTTTATGTACACTGAGAGCATATGCACCAAGACAAATTCCTTTGTGTCCAATCACACTTGGCCAATAAAATTCTATTCTATTCTATTCTATTCTTTTTCTTTTTTGGCTGCTGCTGAGTTTGCATGACTTTTAAAAATCTGAGAGGTAAAACTTCAATCTGGGGGTCCAAAATCTGAAGAGTTTTGAACTTCCTGAAGGTTCTGGGAACACATCCAAGGTGTTTAGCATTCCCAGAAGATATGTGGAGATTATTTGTCATTTGGAAATAATTGGGGAATTGAGGCCAGGCAAGCAGATAAGTTGGGACATAATAGAACCCAAACAGTTTGAGGAGAAAGAAACTTGAAGTCAGGAGGGAATGATATATATTTGTAAAAATCCTATCACCCTTTACCTTGTATTATGCTCAAAAAGGTAGTATTACTATGATAGGAATTTCATGGAGATTGAACCCCTCAGCTCAGCCTGGGATCTCCCTATTAATGCTAGCCTCATCTGTTTATTTCTAATTGTCTTCATTTCTGAAATGTTCAGTCCTAATCCATGGTCAACTGATTTCCTAATCCATTTGAAAATTTGTATTTTACAATATAATTAAATATATGCAATTTCCCTCACATTTGATACATGTTTTACTATGTGCATTTTTGCCTAATGGAACATTGATCTCAAACTCAACATTTTTGGCCCAATTTTCACAAATAATATATATAGTTCACTACTATTTGCATTTATTTAATTCAAATATACATCTTTGCATACACAATGTTTAATTGAAGAATTGCATCAAAAATATGGACAACTTTTGAATTTCCCCATTTTAAATCAAAATCACTATCTTTTCTCCCAGAGACAGACAGTCATAAAGACAGGTAGACAGTAACCGATGGAGCTGTTGGACAGAGGAAGATCTTGGTAGATTCAAAGCAGCGGTCCCCAAACTACGGCCCGCGGGCCGGATGCGGCCCAACGAGGTCTTTTAACCGGCCCGTGGCAAGCTCACGAGATTTTACTGGTCGATAAAATAAGCTCCCGAATCTCCTGTCAACTCACCGCGGTCGGCTGCTCAGCGAGGAGAAGGTGGAGAGGCAAGGGGGCGGGGAGGAAAGCGGGCCTGCAATTGGCCCCTTCCTTTGTCGCCTTTAGGGAGAGAAACTGTTGCTGCCCTATGGCAGAGCAGCAACAGTTCCTCTCCCTAAAGGCGAGAAAGAAATTGGCCAATTGCAGGCCCGCTTTCCTCCCCGCCCCCTTGCCTCTCCACCTCCTCCTCCCCTCCTCCTCCGCGGTGAGTGAAAAACTGTCCACTGAAAGTCACAGCTAAGTGCACCATGGCTAAGTTTGTGTGTGGGGGGGAGGCGGCTGCTTGAAAACCCCTGACCTCCATCGCCTTCCCCCCACGGCACAAGGCGAGCACACCTCGCCGCTGACACAGGCGGCGGGGACTGCCCTGTCCCCCTGTGCAAAACTACGCAGCCCCAGATCGCTCGCTTCTCCAGCCAGCAAAGCCGATTGCCCGGCTTTGCTGGCTGATGCAGGAAAGGAAAGCCTCACATTTAAAAAGCACGCCACTTTCTGGGACTGCGGCGCCGTGGTGGCCTTCAAGCGCGGCCCTTCGCGGCGCCCCCCACCCGTTCCTGCAGGAAGAGATCGGGCACTTTACCGGGAGGTGGAGGCGGCGTGGGGCCGGATGCTGGGTGCCGGGGAGGGCGAAGGAGTGGACGCGCCTCTCAGCTGCAGAGCGGAACGGGGATGGAGATCCGCGGCGGAGTCCGGCGTTGGGGGCCTGGGGCCATGCGGGACCGCTCATCCAGGCTTGCCGGTCCACGCGCGCCTGGATGAGCGGTCCCGCATGGCCCCAGCGCCGGACTCCGCCGCGGATCTCCATCCCCGTTCCGCTCTGCAGCTGAGAGGCGCGTCCACTCCTTCGCCCTCCCCGGCACCCAGCGTCCGGCCCCACGCCGCCTCCACCTCCCGGTAAAGTGCCCGATCTCTTCCTGCAGGAACGGGTGGGGGGCACCGCGAAGGGCCGCGCTTGAAGGCCACCACGGCGCCGCAGTCCCAGAAAGTGGCGTGCTTTTTAAATGTGAGGCTTTCCTTTCCTGCATCAGCCAGCAAAGCCGGGCAGTCGGCTTTGCTGGCTGGAGAAGCGAGCGATCTGGGGCTGCGTAGTTTTGCGCAAGGGGGACAGGGGGACAGGCCAGTCCCCGCCGCCTGTGTCAGCGGCGAGGTGTGCTCGCCTTGTGCCGTGGGGGGGAGGCGATGGAGGTCAGGGGTTTTCAAGCAGCCGCCTCCCCCCCCCACACAGAGATAAGAGAGAGAAAGAAAGAGAGGGACAGAGAGAAAGAAAGAGAGGGACAGAGAGAAAGAAAGAGAAGGACAGAGAGAAAGAAAGAGGGACAGAGAGTAAGAAAGAGAGGGACAGAGAGTAAGAAAGAGAGGGACAGAGAGAAAGAAAGAGGGACAGAGAGAAAGAAAGAGAGGGACAGAGAGAAAGAAAGAGAGGGACAGAGAGAAAGAAAGAGGGACAGAGAGTAAGAAAGAGGGACAGAGAGAAAGAAAGAGGGACAGAGAGAAAGATAGAGAGGGACAGAGAGAAAGAAAGAGGGACAGAGAAAAAGAAAGAGAGGGACAGAGAAAAAGAAAGAGAGGGACAGAGAGAAAGAAAGAGGGACAGAGAAAGGGAGAGAGAGAAAGAGAAAGAAAGGTAGAGAGAAAGAGTGAGAGAAAGAGAAGAGAGAGAGAAAGAAAGAGGGGGGAGAGAAAGAGGGAAAGATAGAGAGGGAGAGAGAAAGGAAGAGGAGAGATAGAAAGGGAGAGAGAGAGAAAGGGAGAGAGAGAGAGGGAGAGAGAAAGAGGGAGAGATATAAAGAGTGAGTGAGAGAAAGAGAGAAGAGAGAGAAAGAAAGAGAGAGAGAGAGAGGACAGAGAGAAAGAGAGAGAACTAGAAAGACAGAAGGACAGAGAGAAAGAGAGAGAGAGAGAAAGGAAGAATAAATATTAAATATTGTATTTGTTCCCATTTTGTTTTTTACTTTAAATAATGTATGTGCAGTGTGCATAGGGATTTGTTCACACGTTTTTTTAATAGTCCGGCCCTCCAACAGTCTGAGGGACAGTGAACTGGCCCCCTGTGTAAAAAGTTTGGGGACCCCTGATTCAAAGAAAGGCTAAAAGGGCAGTTTGAAAAAGAATGTGCTATTTGTATTAGAACACTGATTTGTTCATGTTATTGCCTTTTCTGATTAAACTGTAGTCATGATGCTAAATTATTATATAACTGATTAATCTGCATATCTCAATCAAAGAAAAAAATGTCAACCACATTTCACTCTTCTCAATCCTAATCTGGCTATTAGGTTATTTGATACTGCTATTGACACTTTAATTAGATTTATTTGAATTATTCTGTTTGCAACAGACATTTTATCTTCTAGTTTTGTTTTGTTAAACATATTATTAATCGGTACCTACATAGATATCATTATTCATTTATTTGTTCAGACAAAGTTTGCATACAGATGTTTCAAATTTATTTTTTTTTAATTATCTTTCAACCCTTGCTTTTTATTCTGGCAATTCATTCTTCAAATCTATTTGTTGTATTTACCTTTAAGATTCATGCACAAAGTGAAGATAAACTCTGGCAATGGTATTTTAACTTTGTCTTTGATATTTTCAGTAAGTATAGTAGTAGCTCATTTAAGGCTCAGAAACTAATTCCTCTATTAGACTGTCAGCATAGATTTTTTTTCCTGTATATACAATTTACCAGGATGAAATTCACATCATTCTGTCTATCATTATGGTAGTTAGGCTAGAAACCTTGAGATTGAATTCTAGTCCCACTTTACCCATGAAAACTGGCTGGGAAGCTTTGGGCTCATCACTGTCTCTCAGCCCACCAAGTTCATTAAGGGAGGATAGGAGGAGGCAAAGGTATTAGATATGTTAGCCATCTTGAATTACTAAAAAATAATAAAGATGGAATATAAATTAAAATTAACAAATAAATTAACTTACTGTTGTTGCTATTCTTATGGTTGGTCACACAATCAGCCAGATATTTAAACTGAATTTGGCATTTTTATCCATCTAATGAATCTTTCCCAAGTACCAAGGATAAGCAGATGTTGTAGTTTAATAATATTAAAGGTATTGTAGAAGGAAATAAGCTGTTCCAAGTAAAGCTACTTTTTCAAATTGACTGATGGTGATTTTGTCAAATGATGCAATTGAACGGATGGCATTTTGAATTGATGTGATACCCCAGATGTTTTGCAATTGCACCCAATTGGTATTACTATTACTATTGGTATTATTTTTGCTTTCTTTTACCATAGTTGTTCTACTTCTATTTGTAGGACTCTCCTCCAGTTGTTTTTCTTCTATCCTGCTGCTTCCAGTTATTGCAGTGTCTACTATCCAGACTTTTTTTGTCTTTCTTATCAAAAATTGTTAAGTTATCGCAGGTGCTTGTGCCTTTGAATTTAAAGTCCCAAACCATTTTAGTTTCTTCATTTTTTATGACTTTGTTTGTTTTATAATCCCAGTTCCAGTTCTTGCTTGCTGGCAAGTGGTATACCTTGCAGATATTCCAATGCACCATTGTTGTTATTATGTCATGCCATTGCTTGTAGTCAGTCTCTGTGATCTTCCTGTAGCAGCTAACCAGCTTGTCTACTGTGTCTTCAGATTATTTTTAGAGATGTAATTTTCCATTCTCAATTCTGGCTTAGTATGTATTTGTTCTTAAAGGTTTGATCTTGTGTATAGTGTTGGGCAAACCGAACCTGCAAAGTTTGGGCTTGTACCGAACCTTGCATGGTTCGGTATACTAAACCTGAACCCAAATCTTTGTAAAAGTTCGGCAAAAGTTCGGGTTCGGGAGAGCGCCAGGAAGCGCCGCCGCCCAGCTGTCACCTTCCAAAACAGCTGGGGAGCAGTCGGCCAGTCAGGAGGCGAAAAAGGAGGTGGGGAATCCAACGAGGAGATTCCAGGGGTGGAGCTTTGACATTACTGAGACGTCCTTCCTGGCCGGCTGAAACAGGGACTCCAGGAAGGACGTCTCAGTGACGTCAAAGCTCTGCCCCTGGAATCCCCTTGTGGGATTCCCCACCTCCTTTTGCACCTCCCGACTGGCCGACAGCTCCACGGCTGTGCTGGAAAGTGCCACTGCCCAGCTGTCACCTTCAGAAACAGCCGGGACACTTCTTGGCGGTCTCCCGAATGCTGAATCCAGAAGTTCGGCAAAAGTTCAGGTTCAGGAGAGTGTTGGGAATCACCCCAGATAGATAGATAGATAGATAGATAGATAGATAGATAGATAGATAGAGAGAGAGAGAGAGAGAGAGAGAGAGAGAGAGAGATTGAGATTAAACATATTGTGTAAGATTGGCCATGATATGCATTCTCTGTTTCTATAGAAGATCTGCAGGAAGCAACACCAGAAGCAATCACTTGGATAGGTGAATTGGAGATGTAGTTATGCGGTCACTGGCATACCCCTATAGAAGTTTTACTTTGTGTGTAAGTGAATCAGGGTGGCTTTAGATTACATGATACAACTGATTATCCAGAGAACCATAAATGACTCTATTAAGGGGGGTGGAGGCCAGTCTATATCTCCATTCCTTATATATTTCTTATATATCCCGAATCTGAATTCCTTATTTGTTTGTACATGACACTGCAACTCAAATACAAAAGGACAAACTTGCATTTTATTTCTCAGTACACATTTTCTTCCCCTTGGTGTCATCATGGTTAGGAAGAGATGCCAATTGCTATCTTCTTGGCCATGGTCTAAACTGCATTTAAATCAGCCGAGTGTAGGCAGTGAACTGACTTATAAGCAGGTTTATTTTCATTTTTTTCTATAGGTCTTTTATTCTTATTGCAAAAGAAAGCAACAGCTATGAATGTTACAAGAGGAAATGAAATCTATTTTAAATTATATAAAAAGGATTTCCATTGCTGGGAGGAATCCAGTCATTTGGTTTTGTTCAGAAAGCAATGGGCTTTCTGTTAAAAAAAAATGTAAAAGACCAGACTGAGAATCAATGGGCAGAAAGTAGCTAAAGGATAGCAATATGCAAGGGTTTATCTGATGCCACGTTACATATTTCATGTTGCCAGACAGAAATGTTTGTCTCATCCCTATAAACCTAAAGATGGGCCTCTCTTTTTCACTGCTTTTTTAAAATAGATTTTGCTCTGAGCATCTGATCTCATGGGCACACAAAGAATATTTTCCCTCTTTGATCTTTATCTTTGAACTTTTGCTATGACTCATACTTGGAGAGCTGGTGTGCTGGAGATTAAACACTGTAGCCCATTCTTCTGCATTACTTAAAAATGCTGAGTTAGGATATTTGATGTTCTGCATAATAACTTATGCCCCACATAATCATCCACTTTTAAATAATATTGTTTTTCTGAATTCTGTGCCATGATATAATTATAAATGTTTAGCTTGTCAGTACATTGCATTTTAAAACAGGGTAAGTTGCAGATGAAAATTAGGGGCTGCATTTAGTTTATCTCAAACATTAAAAAGTCTTCATTTACAAAATTTCTCATTTCTTCTTTCTATGATTGTCTCCTGATCTACTCCCCTGTGACTGGAAATCTTTGGCAACAGCATGAAAAAAGTAGAGAAGGGCTGATGCAAGTCTCATCCAAGCCATTATCTCACAGAATTCCATAGTGGAATGTTGAAAAATCAGCTATTACTTGCAGAATATTTCCCTGAGGATGTTTACAGGGAGGGTTTACTTAAAAAAACAAATAGATTGGAAATGCTTTCTTATTCTATGGTGTCATTTTTTCATGGAAAGTCTTCTACATTTGCTTACAAATAGTAGGATGAGTAATTGGTACTCTCTATTTAATCCTTAATTCATACATAAATCCATCTGGTCTATTTATCCATTTTTCTCCCTACTTCCAAACTTTGCCTTTCAGAAAGACATAGAAGTTTGTCAAGCCTGCTGGTTAGAGAGACTTCAGTGACTAGAGCTAATTCCAAGCTATTGATCTTCCACTTAACATAGAAACATAGCAGATTGATGGCAGAAGAAGATCTCATGGTCCATCTAGTCTGCCCTTATACTATTTCCTGTATTTTATCTTAGGATGGATATATGTTTATCCCAGGCATGTTTAAATTTAGTTACTATGGATTTACCAACCATGTCTTCTGGAAGTTTGTTACAAGCATCTACTACTCAGTAAAATAATATTTTCTTACATTGCTTCTGATCTTTCCCCAGCTAACCTCAGATTGTGCCCCCTTGTTCTTGTATTCACTTTCCTATTAAAAATACTTCCCTCCTGAACCTTATTTAACCCTTTAACGTATTTAAATGTTTCAATCATGTTCCCCCTTTCCCTCCAGACTATACAGATTGGGTTCATTAAGTCTTTCCTGATAAATTTTATGCTTAAGACCTTCCACCATTTTTGTAGCCTGTCTTTGGACCTGTTCAATTTTATCAATATCTATTTGTAGGCGAGGTCTCCAGAACTGAACACAGTATTCCAAATGTGATCTCAGGAAAGTGAATTCTATACAGTGGGATCGCAATCTCCCTCTTCCTGCTTGTTATACCTCTAGTTATACAGCCAAGCATTCTACTTGCTTTCCCTACCACTTGACCGGACTGTTCACCCATTTTGAGACTGTCAGAAATCACTACTAAATCACTTCTGTTTCTATATGTCTATGTTTATTTAATTGTATAAACAAGTTGTATGGCCACTCTATGGGAAATAGAGGCCAGGTTGACCCTCGTCATCAGTCTCAGTCTCAATTCCACCATGAAATCCATTGACTTTTTTCTACCACCAATTTGTTTTGACTGTTAATAGTTCAGTTCTTGTAGAGAGCTTAAGCTTGCATTAAACCTTTATATTCCTTTGAACTACTTGAGTTTCTCAATTCCCATCTTTGACACACTCAACACGTATAATGTGTTTCTGGGCAGCTTACCAAGAAATTGGGAAATTTTGGTTCCACTGCTCTTACTATAAGGAGGCCTCAACTTAGGACATTCCATTTAGTGACTGTTGTGGCTAGCTCTGGCCCAGCTCCTGCCCCAAGGACTGTGGATGTGGGGGAGACATCCACATGCTGCAGGCCTGTTTTGCCCCCTGGTGGAATCTGCTGATGAAGGCTCCTCTGACCAAGAAGACATGAGTGACAGGGAGGAGGAGAGTGTGGCAGACAGCTCAGAAGGAGATCAATTATCTAGCTCCTCCTTGGATTCAGGACAAGAGTTAATGATACAGCCACGCATGCGGAGAGCGATGCATAGGCAACAACAACTGAGAGATTATTATCAAAGAAAATGAGGCCACCTGTGGTTGGGTGGGGCTGTGGTAATTAGTGAGGCTGCTATAAATAGCAGCCTGTGGGTTTGGCCATTGTGGAGGATTATCTGATCGTTGTGTTTCGTGACTGCTTTACTGACTTTGACTTTTTGTGTGCTGATTTTTCCCCGCTTTGAAACTAAATCAGAGCAAACTGTGTTTTACTTTGTGAAAGAAGAAGGACTGTGAATTGCCTCACAGCTGCAAGCCAAGTATCACAGAACTGATAAGGGACTTGTACAAATTACCAGTTTGTTTGGAGACAGTGCTCTTTGCTATACCAAAAGAGGGCTTAGTTTAAGTGAATTTTCATTATAAAGAACATTGTTTTGAATTTTCAAACGTGTGTGTGTCTGAAATTTGTACCTGTGAATTTTTGGGAGGAGTCTGCCAGAGAGCCCGACAGAACAGTGGCCATTCAAAGTTACAACAGCACTGAAAAAAGTTACTTATGGACATTTTTTTACACTTATGGCTATTACAGCATCTCATGGTCATGTGTTCAAAATTCAGACGCTTGTCAACGGATTCATATTTATGAGGGTTGAAGTGTCCCACGGTCATGTGATTATCTTTTGCAACCTTAGCAAAATCAATGGAGAAGCCAGATTCACTTAACAACCTAGTTACTAATTTAACAACCGTAGTGATTCATTTAACATCTGCTACAAGAAAACAGGGCGAAGCTCACTTAACAAAAATCTCACTTAGCAACATAAATTTGAGGCTCAGCTGTGGTCATAAGTCATGGACTAGCTGTATTGGGACATTTTTCTTTATCAACTGTTGGTAATAATCTGCCTTTCTATGTGTTCTATCCATCTGCAGTAGAGTGTGGATTTTGACTTTATTTATTTATTTATTTATTTATTTATTTATTTATCTATCTATCCATCCATTCATTCATTCATTCATTCATTCATTCAATTTTTATGCCGACCTTCTACTTAAACTCAGGGCAGCTTACAACATGTTAGCAATAGCACTTTTTAACAGAGCCAGCATATCTGACTTTTTTATATTATATCCTTTCAGATTTTTGAAGAGGCCTAAATATTCCCTAAATATTACTCTTTTTTTGAGAGCTAGTTTCATGCAGTATTAACCTGGAGACTGTGAATTCTAGCACCTTGTAGAATAAAAGCCAGTTGGGCAACCTCAGCCCAATCACTCTCTTACAATTCAATTTATCCCCCAGGATTGTTATTAGAAGTGAAAAAGGAGGAGGAATTGGTGCCGGATATGTTCAACATCTTGAGTTATTTATAAAAATAGTAAAGGTTCTGATAATCTGAGTTTGTAGTAAACAAATTTTCTTAAATAAATATTCAGCTCCATGAATTCTTCTATATAGGACAGTGATGGCGAACCTAGGGAGCCACAGGTGGCACATGGAGCCATATCTGCTGGCACACGAGCCATTGCCCTAGCTTAGGTCCAATATAAATGTGTGCACTGGCCAGCTGATTTTTAGTTGGCAAAGAGGATCTGGGAGGGTGTTTTTGGCTTCCAGAGAGCCTGAGGGGAAAGGGGAGGTTGTTTTTACCCTCCCCAGGTCCAGGAAAACCTTTGGAGCCTTAGGAGGGTGAAACATAAACCTACTGGGACCTCCAGAAGTTGGGAAACAGGCCATTTCCAGCCTCCAGATGGCCTCCAGTGGGTGGGTGAAGC
This sequence comes from Erythrolamprus reginae, assembly GCF_031021105.1. Taxonomy (NCBI): domain Eukaryota; kingdom Metazoa; phylum Chordata; class Lepidosauria; order Squamata; family Dipsadidae; genus Erythrolamprus; species Erythrolamprus reginae. The sequence goes on along the minus strand of NC_091950.1, from coordinate 361,306,759 downwards.
TGTTTTTGCCCTCCCTAGGCATTGAATTATGAGTGTGTGCACTTGTGCATGTATGATAGCACACGCCCACGCTCTTTCGGCACCTGAGGGAAAAAAGGTTCACCATCACTGATATAGGACATTTCTAATCCTTCGATCATCCTCACTGCCCTTTTCTGAACTTGTTCCAGTTTCACTGAATAATACTTAAGGTTATGTTTAAAAAAAAAGCACATTTACTCTCCACTAGCCATCTGGCACTCCATCAGTTCCCCAGAACTGATGTATTTCTATGGATCACTTTTCTCCTTACTCCTCCATTTTTTTTATTCCAGCTTTCACTGGAAAGGGTCTTCAAAGATGAACTTTTTACATAGTTATATCTATTTCTATTTTTAAAATATCCCCACAGTGGGAGTTTTATTTGTAAGCTTAGATAACCACGGAAGTATGTTTTATTTATCGCCTCATGATGAGATTTCCATGTAAAAACAAATGTGTGAAGTTGCCCCAAACTATCAACTCATTACTGAGTTGTTCAGCTGCCTGAAAAAACATCACACCCTTTCCAGAGATGTTGAACAGCTATTTGACCTTAATACTGTTGTGGCAGAACAAATACTTATTCCTAGTCATTGTGCAAAATTTTGTTTAGTTTGTCTTGCCTTATTTTATCATGCAATCTAAATGATATATACATATATAAACAAACAGGCACATTATGAATGGTTAAAAATTGCATTCTTGTAAGAGCATCCTTTATTTTGAAATCCAACTTCTGGAAACTTTTTGTTTTCCTACCAGCTGTGGTGTTTTGTCTCTAGAGGAGCAGAGATGACATCTGAACATTCAGCACTATTGTGCTTAGAGACTCCCAAACAACTCCACCAAATCCTGTATGATAAATTTCCCCTTGATTAGTTAAACAGATAATGTAATGGGCAACGGAAGGAGGCTTTGTTGACACAGAGTCTCTTGAGATACCAATTGTGTTTTCATTGACTATTTCAGCATCAAGCAGTTGGATCAACACAATAACAGAAAAAAATCAGTGCATGTTATTCATTTCCAGTTCTATTCTGTCTTTTCTTTGTTTTTTATTTCTTCTTCTCTTTCTCTAATCCCTTCTCCTTCTTGCTTGAGTCTTTCTGTCTTTTGGTTTTCATTAAATGCCAAATAAAAGCCAGTCATGTGGAACCAAGAGTGAGCACAGCCTTTGAAGAAAAGAATATGAAAATATTGTTCGATCCAAACACAATAGACCGTTTAAAGGCTCTAATCCATAAAGTCAGTGCTCTGTATTAAGGATGAAAGAAACAAACAATGGTATGCAGTATTATGTGTATGTGTATTAAAAAGTTATTTTTACCTCAGTTTTGCCATTGCGGCTTCCACACAGCATTCAGCCATCCAAAAAATTTATTGATATATTTATTATAGGTGTTTTTCCACAGCATTCCTCCATATGAATGTGCCCAACTGAGGCATCACAGTCAACACATGGAGTAGAGGAAAATCAGAATAAGGGCTCACAGGTGGCAGAACAGATTGTAGCACTTCAACAAACAAAGGTAAGCCCAAGTTACCGAATTGTTTTAAACAGGATATGAGGCTCTTTAAGATTTGCAAATCCACCACCTTCTTTGAACAAGTATCAAATCAGGCTTGATACCTTTTGTTGGAAATTAAAAGAGAGGAAATGGGGGTAAAGTCAAAAAAAGATAAATATTCTGGCTAATTTTTAAAATTGTACCATGGGAGCCTTTTCATTTCTTTCTTTCTTTCCAGGAAATATCTTGTCAGGCTTTTTTGAAGACTGTTTAAAGATCACTTTTTATTTCTACCCAGCAAGGGAACTAACTCTCTGATGCCTGATGTTCGAAGCCTGATAAAATGGCTGTATAATATTCTATAGTTTTATTTCACATTAAGACTGAGACTGGCATCTTTAATATTCTTTTTTTTTAAAAAAAGGTTGTGTATTTGAAGAACTAAATTGGATGGATAGAAAGACAGACAGATGAGAGAGACAGAGGGCATAAGTAGTGTACAATTCTAGGACACGTGGAAATTGTAACAGTCAACATATGTATTCAGTGTATGTGCATCATAACAAAGGATTCTGTGTCATATTAGTTATACTGAGTTCATAGGCATACTTAGGGACATCCTATTGCTGGGTGGAAAAGTTGTCAATAAGAAATGCCCTTGATTGTTTCGTCTAGTTTAGTGACTCTTCAGAGTTCCAAATGGGCTTCTTCTTTTTTTTCTGGAAATCCCAATTAACTTGGGACATTCTATATTGAGACTGTATATTCTCCTTCTGACCAATTGTTCTTCAGCCACCAAATATTTCTTTTGCTCTGCCTCCAATGAAGCCTAAGGAAGAGGAAATAAGCTGAGAACAAGTAATCTTTGCACCTGATAACCTCCACCCATCACCTTTTCATGAGGATAGAGAGAACAGCACCCAGCTCGATAAGGAACTAGACAATGGGAAGACAGCCATGTGACTGATCTCTGCTCCATCTGCAGCAGTGTGAACATGACAGTGCACTGGGTTGGTTTTTTTCCCAGTATTTTGGAAGAAGCATTTTTGTTACTTGTTACTTTTGTCACAAGCCTTTGTTTATCGTGAGCCTTAGCTTTCCTCACTTTATCTTTACAGGCTTGGGCTATCTGCTGATATTCTGCCTTTCCTAAACTTACTTCCCTTGCAATTGAATTATCAACCAGAAGGTGGCTTCTCTTTTTGGATACCTTGCTGCTCTTGTGTGATTGGTGTGTAATACCTGATTCACACTTTCCCCTTTCCAAAGTAAGTTCTTCATATCAGGCCACAATCCCCTGCTTATTTAAGTTATCATTATCACAATTACCTTTACCTGTTGCTTTGTTTGTTTGTTTGTTTGTTTGTTTGTTTGTTTATTTATTTATTTGTTTGTTTGTTTGTTTATTTCTTTATTATTTATTTATTTATTTATTTATTTATTTATTTATTTATTTATTTATTTATTTATTTATTTATTTATTTATTTATTTGTTTGTTTGTTTGTTTGTTTGTTTGTTTGTTTGTTTGTTTATTTATTTATTTATTTATTTATTTATTTATTTATTTATTTATTTATTTATTTATTTATTTATTTATTTATTTATTTATTTATTTATTTATTTATTTATTTATTTATTTATTTATTTATTTATTTATTTATTTATTTATTTATTTATTTATTTATTTATTTATTTATTTATTTATTTATTTGGATTTGTATGCCGCCCCTCTCCGTAGACTCGGGGCGGCTAACAGCAATGATAAAAACAGTATGTTTTTAACACAATCCAATCCAATACTAAAATAACTATAAAAAACCTTATTCTAAAAACCAAACATACATACAGACATACCATGCGTAAATTGTAAAGGCCTAGGGGGAAAGAATATCTCAGTTCCCCCATGCCTGACGGCAGAGGAGGGTTTTAAGAAGTTTACGAACGGAGAGGAGGGTGGGGGCAATTCTAATCTCTGGGGGGAGTTGGTTCCAAAGGGTCGGGGCTGCCACAGAGAAGGTTCTTCCCCTGGGTCCCGCCAAATGACATAGTTTAGTTGACGGGACCCAGAGAAGGCCAACTCTGTGGGACCTAACTGTTCACTGGGATTTAGTGTCCCTATTAAGGTCAGCAAGGGCAGTATATATGTTATACTGGGACATAGCAAAAGCTTTGTGTTTATGGTTCTCAGCTCCCACCAGATCCCATGGTTGTCCATACTGTCCTTCTCCTGCAGGATTTTTGTGGTAGAGGGGGCTGATAGCATGGCAGCTCAAAAGAGTGGAATGGCTGAATTGGGCACCTAATTTCTGCTTGGAGAGCACAGATTAGAGATTCTAGATAGGTAATCTGTCCGTGTAGATTACTAAATTGTTTACAAAAAGGACAGTATCCAAATGTGAAAAGAGTTATTTGAAACATTCCAAATGCATTACAATGATTTTATTCGAAACATTCCAAATGCATTACAATAATGTTATGTACTTGACAAAGTTTTATTTCTCAGTGAAATATTTCAAAAGATCAAAGAGCTGGCAATGGAATTACTCTTAATTCAAAATAATGCTTACAGAAAGAAACTCTAGGACCTCCACTGAAAATTTTCACTGCAGTTGCTTTTTATGTAAAGGAAGGTTTATGTACAATAGAGAAGGAACAATATGTTGGTTTGCTTCTTCATCATCATTCATCATTCTAGCATTGTCTGGCCACTCCAGGATGAAGGCCTCTTCCACATGTTTTTAACCAATATTTTCTTTTGTCAATTGGTCCCACAATTGCTGATGTCATCGCTCCATCTCTCTTGTGGACTCTTTTTATCAAGTGAAATCCACTCTATAACTGCCTTAGTCCACCTGCAATCAGTTCTTCTTGCTATGTGATGAGACCCTTTTCATTTCAATTCTTTTATTCTTTTTATAATATCATGTAAATATTTTCTTGCCTCCAGTTTGCCTTTTCAGAAAAGGCAAAGTCCTGTGCAACAAAAGAAAAAAAACAAATCTCATTTCAAGACAAAATAGGATGGACCTATATCTGCCCAAAGTAATTTCAGTGTAGCTACATGAAACTGTTTTAGAATCAGAGTCAACCAAACTAAATGTCTTGACAACAGAACCTAAAAAAAAATACTTTTTTCAGCTGTAGTTCTTTATTTAACTGTGAAGCTGTTAACTGGCCTGTAACCCTGTATACTTTAAGACAGTGTTTCTCAACCTTGACAATTTAAAGATGTGTAGACTTCCAAAATTCCCCAGACAGCCATGCCTTCCCCAGCTTGATGTCTCCTAAATATGCTGGATATATAGATAGCCACTATGAGACTAAGATCTAGAACAGCTTATTTTTTATTTTTATTTATTTATTTTGTCCAATACACAATGAGGGTTTTAGTGGGTATATATCTATATACACATAGTAAAATACATGATGAAGGTTATAGAGGAAATACTCATAGTAAAATATATCTAAGAAATAATAGAAAAGAAGATAAAATAATAGAACATATCAATGAAAGAATAGAAGAAGAGATATAGGAATAGAAGAAAGGTATAGGAGATATAGGAAAGCAATAGGACAGGGTATGGAAGGCACTCTAGTGCACTTGTACTCGCCCCTTACTGACCTCTTAGGAATCTGGATAGGTCAACCATAGATAATCTAAGGATAAAGTGTTGGGGGTTTGGGGATGACACTAAGGAGTCCGGTAATGAGTTCCACACTTCGACAACTCGGTTACTGAAGTCATATTTTTTACAGTCAAGTTTGGAGTGGTTAATATTAAGTTTAAATCTGTTGTGTGCTCTTGTGTTGTTGTGGTTGAAGCTGAAGTAGTCACCGACAGGCAGGACGTTGCAGCATATGATCTTGTGGGCAATACTTAGATCTTGTTTAAGGCGTCTTAGTTCTAAACTTTCTAGGCCCAGGATTGAAAATCTAGTCTCATAGGGTATTCTATTTCGAGTGGAGGAGTGAAGGGCTCTTCTGGTGAAGTATCTTTGGACATTTTCAAGGGTGTTAATGTCTGAGATGCGATATGGGTTCCAAACAGATGAGCTGTATTCGAGGATGGGTCTGGCAAAAGTTTTGTAAGCTCTGGTAAGTAGTGTGAGATTGCCAGAGCAGAAGCTACGTAGGATTAGGTTTACAGCTCTTGAAGCCTTCTTGGCTATATTGTTGCAGTGGGCTTTGGCACTTAAATCTTTTGTTATTAGTATACCAAGGTCTTTAACCGAGTGGGGATTATCTGTGATAATTTGATTATTCAGTTCGTATTTGGAGTTCACATTCTTCTTCCCAATGTGTAGGACAGAGCATTTGCTAGTTGAGATTTGGAGTTGCCATGTGTTAGACCACTCAGAAACAGCATCAAGGTCTTTTTGGAGAGTAGTTGTGTTATCGGTGGTGTTGAAGAGTTTTACATCGTCGGCGAAGAGGACACAGTTGCTTGTGATGTAATCGCAAAGGTCATTGATGTAGAGAATGAAGAGCGTTGGTCCCAGTACACTACCTTGAGGAACACCGCTTTTAACTGGGACGGGGGTGGATATGGTGCTTCCTATTTTGACCACTTATTGTCTGTTTGACAGGAATGCTGTAATCCAGCTATGGAGGGATCCTGAGATGCTTAATCTGAACAACTCACTGTGGCCAACTTGCCACAGTCATCTTGCCATGGCTATCTAAATCAAGCTGAACTGTGAAAAGCTATTTTTGTTTTCCCTTTGAATAGAGATTATAATTGTCTGTCTTCTTCTTTATACAAGAGTTATTTATTAAATCAGTCCCCCTTAAAGTATTTAGTCAAGGACAGCTGGAAACTATGGTTCAGCAAGACTTTGCGATTGTCAGATACCTCCACTTTATAATACCATGCTGTAAAACAAATTAGATTTAGTCATCACTGTGCAAGTTTCTTGATGGTTTCTTCCTAAGGAATGGTCACATCTTTCCCCTTCTTCTTTCTTCCCATTCAACTTCATTCGTCAGCATTTGCTGCAGGATAAACAGGAGTGGGTTGGTTTGCTTGTTTATTTGTTTGTTCAATTTCTATGGCATCCTTCTCCTGAACCGCAGGGTGGCTTACAACATATTAGAAACCTATATAAAACCATATACTAAAAAATCCACAGTTAAAACTAAATAAACATATTCACACAGCACACATCTGGCATTCATTAATTGGGCAGGGCAAGATGTCAGAGTTTCAACGGCCCCAAGCCTGCCAGCAGAGGTGGGTCTTCAAACCTTTGTGGAAGGCAAGGAAAGTATGAATCTCTTGGGTGAGCTCGTTCCAAAGGCCCGGGGCAGTGACAGAGAAGGCCCTTCCCCCAGGCCCCGCCAGATGACGTTGTCTGGCTGATGGGATCTGGAGAAAGCCAACTCTGTGGGCCCTGATCAGTCGCTGAGATGTATGAGGCAGAAGACGGTTCTAACTTACCTCACTGTCAATTCACTTTTTCCCATGCTGTGTGAGCGTGCGTGCATTGCACACTACATAACCGTGCATACATGTGCAATGCCAAAAAACAAGATTAGATTAGACCCAGTTCGGGGGCATGGCCAACTGGCAATCACTCCCAGCTTGACCAGAGGGGGATATTCTCGCTACCGGTTCTAAAGAACCAGTCCAAACCTCTGTGCATAAGGCTCTGGTTGGGTGGGTCGTTTGGTCCCCTTTTTAAACATTTGCCATTTCAGGTTGTTTTCGGATTCCTTTTACAGAGATTTTTTATTTTATGCATTTTTGGAAAGGTACTTTTGAATTAAAATAAAATATAGTGTTAGTTTGTGAATAACAAAAATCACTTAAACATTTTCTGTGAGGAGGTTCTTAAGATTATTATAGCAACTGTAGCAAAGAATAAAGAGTTTGTGCTGCCATGCTTTAAGCTTTGTTTTTGCTTTTGGTTTATGGAAAGAAACCTGTCCTCTCGTAAATAAAAGGAGCCTCTCATCCAGAATTCTATTGTTCCCATGTGCTGAATCTGCTTAAGCATATGTCAGAAGGATGAGTTGCTAGTAAGGTTTGCTTTATTCCAAGGCCAAAGAAATATAAAGTGAGTCATTCGTTCAGAAGAGCCTTCTCTACAAGTTGGCATGATAAATGAAAGAGAAAATGCATGTGTATCAGACTCTTTTAGATTCACCAATGATTGCTGGAATGATTCCACAGCTTACATAAGCACGCTGTTCCTGAACAAGAATAAAATATTTCTATCCTGCCAAATGATGCCAAAAGGAGAGTCAAGGCAGCCAACTACCACTGCTAACATATAATGGAAAAGCACACTGTAATAGAAATTTTAAAATAAAGAGTCATTTGAACTTTGGAAAGTTGAGATGATGGTAATGAATCTGGCAGGTTTGAAAAGCAGTCTGGAGACTCCCATTGAGAAGTCCTTGTCTTACGTCCTCGTCTGGAACTCTATAGACACTATAGAAGGGTCATCTAGCAAGTCATCCAGTAAGCCTTCTCCAATGAGTAATTCCAAAAGTATTAAGATCTAAATGTAAAATTCTGCACTTTGATTGCAGCATGGGAAGAATTCTTAATCAGTTGTGTTGCCATAACTCTGATATTTTTAAAAAAACAATGTCTGAGTCAAACATGTAGTTTTATTGGCAAAAATGTGGAATGATTCGCTTTTACCTTCTATATGTCTTTAACTTCAAAGTCTAGAGATCTATTACTTTTTTTCATCCATTAATAACTATTTTTGAGAAAAGTCTAGAATGCAAATATTGGACTTCTCTACTTTTTGTAAAAATAAACATGTTTGTTTTTACGTGAAAGGACCGCCCTTTGCTTGGAGCGCCGCTGCGGTGTCCTTTCACGTAAAAATAACAATGTGAAGATCTCCCTTTGAAGGAGCTGGGGAATCCCTCCCACAAAGAGATTTCAGGGGCAGAGTCTTGACATCACCAGCAGGTTGCTAAGGACGCCAAGGTGATCACTTCCTGGATTCCATGGAATCCAGGAAGTGATCACCTTGGTGTCCTTAGCAACCTGCCGGTGACATCAAAGCTCCAAACACCGAACACGACCCTGAACTTTGCCCGAAGTTTCAAAAAAAATTGGGTTCGTGTTTGGCATACTGAACACCGCAAAACTCGGTACGGACCTGAATTGCGCGGGTTCGGTTTGCCCATCACTATATACAATGAACAACATTGCAGTGATTTATTTTGGATAAAACCATAGAGTTAAAGGGCTCAATTCAAATGCACTTTGAATGGTATGAAAGTGAGCTAGGAGATCCAACTGAATCAGGAGGGTCAGACATCCACATCTTGGTTCCAGCATATTATATGGCAGGGTAAGAAAATCAATTACATTATTTATTTGTTTATTTATTTGTTTGTTTGTTTGTTTGTTTGTTTATATATGTATAATTTGATTTGTATGCCGCCCCTCTCCAAGGACTCGGGCGGCTCACAACATAGCAATATATCTGGATCCAATTAATCTAATATAATTAAAAACATTCATTACGATTAACTCCATGAAACACACTAAAACACTCGTTGGGCAGGGGGGAAGATCTAATGACCCCAGGCCTGGCGGCATAGATTCTATATCAAGCTTTATAAAAGTTGTGTGTATTCTCAGCAATGTTTACAAAAGAGGTTGGAGATGAGCCAATAATTATCTAAAGTGAGGTGAAGCAATAGATCCAGAGGCTGTACCACTGACTCTTTCCAGGCAGGCAGCAGCAAACCATCTCCCAAGGATGGATTAACCATTGTTGTCAGCTAGCTTCCTTTTACCCTCCTAGAGATGTCTATCAGTTAAGAATGTCAAAGAAACAAAGTTTATGTGGCATAGCTACTACATACCACAGTAAAAACTGCCTATGGAGGCAAAAGTCTTCGGAGAGGGGCGGCATACAAATCTAATAAATTATTATTATTATTATTATTATTATTATTATTATTATTATTATTGTCAATAAATATTATGTGTTCATCATTAGTAACAACAAAATGTATTTTTGAACCTGAAGTCTTGCCAGCGTTTGGTTGGATTCTATCTTCGTCTTTGGTAACATCATCCCATATATCTTCTATGCCACTTTATTTCATAAAATTGAATATACGGTACCCAATAATCAGAGAATGGGTACTCAGTTGCAACCCCATCAAGTGCTCCCCTTTCATGTCAACCAAAACTTTAACAGAATTACCCAACGAGCACTCTGAATTTCTCCAAGTATCTTCAGGAAAACAAGTAGGTTAGAGATACTGGTTAGCTTTGGAGGAATCAGAAAGTAATTTGTCCATAACAACAGATAGTTGTTCTCCACCTTAAGATGTCATCACGTCCTTTCTGAGACAAATAACAGATCCAACCTATGATTTTCCATACGGGAATGACTTTTAATAACCTTGGACAAGTACATGGTTGTCATGGTGACTATGAACATGTAAAGTACCTCTAATCCTCCCCAAAAACAAACAAGTAGGGATCCTCCAGTACCACATATCCTCATTCAATTATATTTTTTCTCAAGGCTAAACTTATTTAACTCTTCTAGGTCCTTTCATAAATCTAGCCACTGATTATATTCACTGCCTTTCAATAGACCTTTTCAAATATCTCTGCATCCTTTGTAAAGTAGTGTCCCAAGAACTGAACACAGTTATTGAGGTAGGATCTAACTAAGTCAGACTAGAGTGAATCAATTATTTCCTTTGATTTGAGATGTTTCCTTCTGTTGATGCAACTCATACTGTATTAGTCTTTCTTCACATCACATTCTTGGCTCCTATTGAATTTGCAGTTAATTACTGTTCCAGCTTCTTTTTTAATGTATCCAAATAAGTATCCACCATGGTATACCTGTATCTTAAATGAAGAACTTTGCATTTGTCTCTGTTAAAATTGAGTTTGGTTTTTTTTCTCCAATCTACCAATATCAATTTTAATTTGATTTCTGCCTTCAACATTATTTATCATATCCAATTTTGTGTCCTCTGCATACTTGTTAAGTTTTTCTTTCTCTTTTTCATCCAATATATTAGTGAAAATATTGGAGAACACAAAATTGATATTGTTATCAATTCAATAAGATTTTTGAAGCAACTATTATGCATTTAATTGACAATGCTATCCAGCCCATGCTTAACTAGCTTGCTAATCTGTCATGGGAAACATTTTATACTGTTTTCATAATTCACAATTCATACTGTTTTCATAATTCACTGTCTACTAAGACAGTAATGGCGAACCTATGGCATGGGTGCCACAGGTGGCATGCGGAGCCATATCTACTGGCACATGAGCTGTTGCCCTAGTTCAGCTCCAAAGTGCATGCGTGTGCCAGCCAGCTGATTTTTGGCTCACACAGAGGCTCTGGGAGGGTGTTTTGTTCTTCCAGCCTCTGAGGGGATGGGGGAGGACATTTTTACCCTTCCTTGGCTCCAGGGAAGCCTTTGGAGCCTGGAGAGGGAGAAACTTAAGCCAACTGGGCCCACCAGAAGTTGGGAAACAGGCCATTTCTGGCCTCCATAGGGCATCAGGGGGAGTGGAGAAATTGCTTTCGCCCTTCCCAAGCATTGAATTGTGGGTTTGGGCACACGCTCTTTCAGCACCCAAGGAAAAAAAGGTTCACCATCACTGTACTAAAAAATTACCAGCTGAAGAAAAATTAAAAATTCATTGGTAGGATTTATTATTGACAAATCCTTGCTGATTTGTGATAATTTTAAAAGCCTTGTGAATCAGTCTTTATACACTGTTCAAAAAAAATAAAGGGAACACTTAAACAATACAATATAACTCCAAGTAAATTAAACTTCTGTGAAATCAAACTGTCCACTTAGGAGGCAACACTGACTGACTATCAATTTCACATGCTGTTGTGCAAATGGAATAGTTGTGCAAATGAAATATTCAGTGAGAATATTTCATTCATTCAGATCTAGAATGGGTTATTTGAGTGTTCCCTTTATTTTTTTGAGCCGTATATAATTTGGTCTAGCATCATCTTAGGTATTGATGTGAGACTAAGTGACCTGTAGTTTTCCAGATATTGCTATTTCCTCTTTTTAAAGATTGTGCAACATTTACTGCCTTCCAGGTACCAGTTCTTCTGGGCCCGAATATTTAAATCATTTGAAACAGTTGCTTTTTGGTCATGCTTCTATCAAACTTCAACCTTGCTCCTTCATCCTACTTTCCACAATCTTAAAGCACACTAATTTTTGCTGAACAAAACTGCAGCAAGCTAGGAGTGGAATAGCTCTGTTTTTCTTTTGTTATCTCCTAATAGAGTTGTTGTAACCATAGCAAGAAATGTTTTCTCCTGAAAAGCTACATGAATGAACCATAAAGTGCAAAAGAAAACTTCTACTCACAGCTGCAAGTACATTATCCTAGAAGAAAGTCAGCACCTGGAACTGTCCCAGGTTATGAATTTCTGATTTCATGAAGTATATTCTACCTCAAAAAGAAGGGCTAATCCAAACTTTGAGACAGAATATTTTTCAGCGTTTCCTCCTTTATTATTTCTTTTAGCCACATGCTGGCTAAAGTAAATATGTATGTATAAGGCAGTGCAGCACAAATTTGGGGGGGGGGGGGGGTTGCTTTAACTCAGACCAATACTAGAGCTATAAGGCTCATAGGGACATGGTAATTAGTAAGAGGCTCTTATACAGATACTAGCACCAGCAGCCCAAACTGTAAGATTCAAGCCAGATACATAATAGAACAGAATTCTTTATTGGCCAAGTGTGATTGGACACACAAGGAATTTGTGTTTGGTGCACTTCATAGCACCGGACCAGGATATCTGCGAGACCGCCTTCTGCCGCACAAATCCCAGCGGCCGGTTAGGTCCCACAGAGTTGGCCTTCTCCGAGTCCCGTCGATTAAACAATGTCGTCTGGCGGGACCCAGGGGAAGAGCCTTCTCTGTGGCGGCCCCGACCCTCTGGAACCAGCTCCCACCAGAGATCAGGACTGCCCCCACCCTCCTTGCCTTTCGTAAACTTCTTAAAACCCACCTCTGTCATCAGGCATGGGGGAACTGAGACATCCTCCCTTGCCTATGTAGCTGTATGTATGATATGTTTGTGTGTATGCTTTTTTATATACTGGGGGTTTTAGGCTTTTTAATGTAAAATTTAATATTAGATTTGTTACTGTATATTGTTTTTATCACTGCTGTGAGCCGCCCCGAGTCCATGGAGAGGGACGGCATACAAATCTAATAAATAATAATAATATGCTTAGTGTACATAAAAAGACAAGATACATTAATCAATAATCAAAAGGTACAACAGTCATAGGGTACAAATAAGCAATCAAATCACATGGTAAAAATTAATATAAATCATAAGGATCCACGCAGAAAAGTTACAGTCAGGCAGTCATAAGTGGGAGGAGATGAGTGAGAGGAAATTAATAGTTATAGTAATGCAGATTTAGTGAATAGTTTAACAGTGTTGAGAAAATTATTATAATTAGAAATTATAACAGTTCTAATACCTTACATGGATAATTACTTATGCACTATAATAATAATAAGCCTATCTGGGGTCAGTTGCTTCTGATCTTGCCTCCACTAGCCTATACACAGGCCATGAGATATGTAATTCTACTAGAAGTATTTTATTTTATTTTATTTATTTATTTTATTTGTCATACAAATATAGTATTGTATTGTAGTATGTTTAACACAATATAAGTATAAAGTAGAGGTAGAAAAGATAAAAAAGACATTTGGACAGGAACGGTAGGCACAAAGGTGCACTTATGCACGTCCATAGAAGTGTCATATGAAGAACCGAGAAAACTAAGGGATCATTACATTAGTCCCAGATTAAGAAATAAATAAAAGTCAGACTTCCTGGTTTTTTAAAGAATATATTCTCCAAATCTCTAGAATGGAGAAAAATGCATATTGTTCAGTTGACTTTTGTTTAGGAAGCAAATAATAACAGGATTTGTTGAAAGGTATACTAAAAGATAGCATCAAAATGAATACATTTTGAAAATCTATGGGTAATAATTCATGGTTAAAAATGATTCACATGGTATTGATCCAAAAATGCTTTTCAAAAGTCAACTGGACTTTATTTATTTATTTATTTCCTTGAAAACGTTTTGTTTCTCATCCAAGAACCTTCTTCAGTTCACTTCTCCAATTTTTCTTTTTTCAAGGGGAAAAACCCCAAGAAAGTCTAGTTGCCTTCTTAAAAGCACTTTTGGGACAACCATGAACCTGAATGTTTGAGAATCTCCATAGACATGTAACACAAAGTTTGAATCATATCAGAATATATTGGTCATTTTATGTATGCATATTTTGAAGTTGTGCCAAGTAGGAGGCAACCTTTATTTAGAGTCTATGGTATATCAGAATTTATATTCTTTCATCATATCACTTGAAAGAGCTTTGGGAGGCTAAAATGTTTCTTCTTTTATCACCATCCATTAATTTAAACTCATTGGTTTAATGGAAGTTACTTCCTGATGCAATTTCAGAAGCCTGCAGTGTTGTGCTCTCAGGGGTACTTTTCTCCAAATCCTTAAGTGATTTGTATCTGATTGTTGTTGAGAATCACGACAAAGTCTGGATGAATTTAGTGGAATAAATTTGGAAAACTACCTTGGAAAACCTGGAAGGTCTTGCTTGAATCAATGACAGATCCTTACATTCAGATTTCAGATCACATCATCTGAATGTATAGCATTGGTTTCAAAAGACTGTATACAGTAGACAAACATGAAGAACTGAGTTGTCAATTGTTAAAATTGGCTTGGCTTTCTTAAATATAGGGAAGCTCATATTTTCCGGGCACTACTGCAAAAGAAAAGAAAGTTTTTAATGTTTTGCAATAGTGACCTCCACCAGGCAGTTGAGAAGTGTTAATAAATCAAAAGAAGCAACTTAATTTCTGTATTTTGGGGTGTCCTATGAAATACTAAGCAAATGATAGGACTGAAAGAATATAAACTTTGTTTCACTAAAATATAGGCTACTGTTCAAAGGAGCAAAGAAGGGGCTTGCATATTATTATTATTATTATTATTATTATTATTATTATTATTATTATTATTATTATTATTAATTGGATTTGTATGCCGCCCCTCTCCGTAGACTCGGGGTGGCTAACAACAATAATAAACACAACATGTACAATCCAATAATAAAAAACAACTAAAAAACCCTATTATAAAACCAAACATACACACAAACATACCATGCATAATTTGTAATGGCCTAGGGGGAAGAGCTATCTCAACTCCCCCATGCCTGGCGGTATAAATGAGTCTTGAATAGTTTACAAAAGACAGGGAGGGTGTTAGGAACTAAAGCTTCTACAGGGTGTGTTCCAAAAGTAATGCAATTTTTTTTTTAAAGTAATTTATTGAACAGATTTGCACAAGTACTTAAAATTCTTCAAAGTACTGTCCTTGCGCCTCTAAACATTTTTTCCAGCAACTCTGCCATGACCCGGTATGTGCCCTGGAAGGAATCTTTGGGGCCTCTTGCAAGGTCTTCATCACGGCTGATTGGATCTCTTCTATGGATGAAAAATGGGTTCCTTTCAGAGCTGCCTTAATCCAAGGGAACAAAAAGAAGTCTGCTGGGGCGACATCAGAACTATAGGGGGGGTGGGGCAGCGTTGGCACCTGGTGTTTGGCCAGGAACTCATGGACTCGTAGCGCATTGTGGCAAGGCGCATTGTGATGATGGAGATGCCAGGTAGCTGAGATGTCTTTTCTCGTCCTGATGACCCTTGTTTGGAGTCTTTCCAGCACATCCACGTAGTAGGCAGCGTTAACTGTCTGTCCTTGAGGAACAAACTCCTTATGGAGCACTCCTTTACTATCGAAAAAGACAATGAGCATTGTTTTCACTTTTGATTTGCTCATTCTTGCCTTTTTGGGCTTGGAGGACTGGTGAGTGTGCCACTCTGAGCTTTGGCGTTTTGTTTCTGGGTCGTATTCAAAAACCCAGGTTTCATCACCAGTGATGATGTTGTCCAAATAATAAGGTTCAATTTCTATATGTTGCAAATTCACTTGAAATTTCCAATTCCATTTTTTTCATGACACTGTCGGCGTGCAGAGGTTTACAATAACTGACTTCCTGCCACTTCCACAGCTTGGAGAGCACTGAGACTGGTTTCGCGGCAAAGCTTAGCATCCACCCACCTACTCCAAGTGCTTCGGTCCCACTCCAACCAATAGGAGTGGTGCAGGAAATTAAATTGCATTACTTTTGGAATGCACCCTGTATTCTGGAGCATTGGAACCTACTTTTACAATCCCAGCAATCAGGGGTTTACAGTGAGAGGGTCCCTCTGACTTTTCTGCCAATCCGCTTAAAGCTCTGTTGGGAGAATTGGTACTAGACTTATGCTTGGGGTTCACCACAACATGAAGTGTCTTTTAATAGCAGCTTTAATAGTATTAAGGGGTTGTGGCATTAGAAAGGTTGAGAACCTCTGGTAAGTGCTATTTCTATTGCCATTATGGTGTGACTCTTCTCTCTTGTAACAATATCCTATGAAACAGAAAGCTAAGTCATCATTGTTAGCTTTGGCATGAGGCCAAGAGGACACCAAATTTTCAAAGATTGATGTTAATTGTAGTGTATTAAGAAACATTAAACCACAGATATCAAATTTCAGACTCACTGGCATAAACTCTTATGTGAAAAAATTTGTATGTCTTATTGGCTGGGGTGCTTTAAGATGCCTGCTCAGGCAGGGGGTTGGACTTGATGACCTGCATGGTCCCTTTCAACTCTAACAATAAATAAATAAAATTGCACTGATTAATCAGCTTTATTTTCCTTTGAGAAGGCCTAATACAGTCAGGGTACTAAAAATAATTATAGTTAGTTTGACATATTCTTGTGTTTGGTGCCTTTCTATCTATATCACATTTCTCATTCCCCTTTTTGAGAGCAAAGTTGCTATTCATTAAAATACCTACTCTCAACAGTGTCTTTTAATAACAGCTTTCACAAAACATCATTTAATTGCTTGTACCTCCCTTTCTATGGATGTTGATTGCTTTTTCCACACTGCCAGTAAATTGGGGATTATCAAGGATATAAAAAGTTGCTTCTTTGATTGGAACATAAAAGAGAGAAAAATCCAAACCACCCTGGCACAACTTACATGATTTTGGTAATAGTTTTGTGGTCAGTTTTGTAAATAGGGAGTAGTTCTAATTAAATAATCCATAATTAATAGTTTAGAAAAGTTTAAAAATTTATTTTTTCAATTATCTGAAATACTATCCTTTTAAAGGAACAGAAAATAAGAATAAGGTAGAGATTTTATTCCAAAGAATGGAATCAAAACAAACATATGAAAACAGTTAAAGCTGAGGAAAAAAATATTATTTGGACTAATTCAGCAGAATATGAATGACTGTTGGCAAAGTTAATTGAGGACACTTCTTGTTGCTTTCAACTCTCAGTGACCACAGAGATAGATTTTTCTTTGTGTCAATCTATTCTTCGCCTGTTCTTTCAGGTCTCACACTGGTGCATTCATTACTAGATAACAGAGTCTATCCACCTTGCTTCTGGTAGTTTGCTTCTTCTCTTTACCTCCATCTTTCCCAGCATTAGACCATTTTCCAAAGAGCTCAGTCTTTTCATTGTTTGTTTGTTTGTTTGTTTGTTTATTTTGTTTTTTATTTTATTTTATTTTATTTTATTTTATTTTATTTTATTTTATTTTATTTTATTTTATTTTATTTTATTTTATTTTATTTTATTTTATTTTATTTTATTTTATTTTATTTTATTTTATTTTATTTTATTTTATTTTATTTTATTTTATTTTATTTTATTTTATTTTATTTTATTTTATTTTATTTTATTTTATTTTATTTTATTTTATTTTATTTTATTTTATTTTATTTTATTTTATTTTATTTTATTTTATTTTATTTTATTTTATTTTATTTTATTTTATTTTATTTTATTTTATTTTATTTTATTTTATTTTATTTTATTTTATTTTATTTTATTTTATTTTATTTTATTTTATTTTATTTTATTTTATTTTATTTTATTTTATTTTATTTTATTTTATTTTATTTTATTTTATTTTATTTTATTTTATTTGTATGCCACCCCTCTCCTTGGACTCGGTCTGGCTAAAAACAGTGATAAAATAACATGTGACAATCCAATAGTAAAATAATTTAAAAACCTTATTATAAAAACCAAACATACATACAGACATGCCATGCGTAAATTGTAAAGGCCTAGGGGGAAAGAATATATCAGTTCCCCCATGCCTGATGGCAGAGGTGGGTTTTAAGAAGTTTAGAAAAGGCGAGGAGGGTGGGGGCAATTCTAATCTCTGGGGGGAGTTGGTTCCAAAGGGCCACAAACGACATTGTTTAGTTGACAGGACCCGGAGAAGGCCCACTCTGTGGGACCTAACTAGTCGCTGGGATTCGTGCAGCAGATTAGGATAATTTGAGCTTCTTCATTTGCTCCTTGGATTAAAACTTGTGGTTGGTATGGTCTAATAAAACTCCATTCAACTCTTTACTCTATACCTCAAAAGTAGTTTGGCAAACAATATTTGTTCATTAAAATCTCACTGCTAAAATCAATTATCCAAATACAAAAAACCCAACAGCCACAGTATAACAGAAGTTTCCTAGTGTTAGATGTTAATACCCAAAAAGAAATGAATTATTTATTTATTTATTTATTTATTTATTTATTTATTTATTTATTTATTTATTTATTTATTTATTTATTTATTTATTATTTATATTTGTATGACACCTACTCCAATAGGACTCAGGCAGCTAATATAATTAAATTGTAGCCTGCTTCCACAATGAGAGACAACTAATTAAATGGTCTAATTTTAACTCCCAAGTTTTGAATCATATGAGTACTGACATGGAAAATAATACAGTTGATCAGTATGTCTGAAGCATTGTGTAGATCCAGGGAAAAAAGAAGGCACAGTTTTTTCACTCAAACTTTACCAGAACTCTGTGAAAGAATAAGCACAGGCCCAGATATTAGATCAATTGAAAAGCTGGGTGAAGAATGTACCTCACAAAATTGTTGTGGGGGGAAATTGGAGGGGGAAACACTAGGTAAGCCACCTTGAGCTCCTGCAGAAAATGCACTACACAGATCTAATTAATAATTTCATGACTCTGGGAACATAAAGGAGTTATTAATAAAAACATTGTATAAGATATGGGGCCTACAGTCAGTAGACAAAAACCAAATCTCAAAGACTGCTTTTATTCTAAAACAACTTTTTCAACCTAGTGTTCAATTACTATGCTGGCTGAGAATTTGGGAAAGTATATTCTAACATGCCTGGAGATTCCAGTTTAAAAAGGCTGCTCTATTAAGTAAAGTGACAAGTCACACAGTTAAGGAAATACAGCTAAGAGAAGGCTGTGGGGAGCTTTAAGAATAAATTGGTGGTTTGTAAGTGCAAATTTTTTCCTGTTACCTAAATTTAATGTTGGGAAACCAGAAAAGAGCAAATAATGGCCTTGATACTTAAATAAAAGTAAATGCTACATAAACAACTCCTTACCACTATCCCAAGATTTCTGGATCAACTTGTCATTACTGACCTCAACTGCAAAAATGGGCAATTTTATGGGAGAAAGAAGAATTCCAGAAAGGAAGTTGGAGGTTAATATTGATACCAAAATAACTGAAGCAAGTAATCAGCTCAGAAAGAAATGGAGAGAAGAGGAGAGGGGAGGAGACTCAACCAAAGAACAATGTAAGAAGACGCCATGTGGTTCCCTAACAATTCATTCATCCTTCAATATTGAGATTTATTCTTCTTTCAAGCAGCCCATGTGGAAAGGAGGAGAACAGGCTATGAGACTAAATAGAAACTGAGCCAAGAAGTCTTCTATTTTGCTGAGCATTATGAATGTTGATCCTTTCAGTTGCAGATACAAGAAGTTGGCTACACTATAATAATAAAAATAATAATAATAATAATAATTATTATTATTATTATTATTATTATTATTAGATTTGCATGCTTCCCCTCTCCGAGGACTCGGAGCGACTCAGAACAAGACAATACACAATATACAAATCTAATAGTTAAAAAACAATTTTAAAAACTCTTATAAAAATAATCATACAGATCAAACAGACCATACATAAACTATAATAGCTAAGAGGCATATTAATTTCCTCATGCCTGGCGACATAGATGAGTTTTCAGAAGTTTACGAAAGGCAAGGAGGGTGGGGGCGGTCCTAATCTCCAGGGGGAGTTGGTTCCAGAGGCCGGGGCCACCACAGAGAAGGCTCTTCCCCTAGGCCCTGCCAAACGACATTGTTTAGTCGACAGGATCTGGAGAAGGCCAACTCTGTGGGACCTAATCAGTCACTGGGATTCGTGCGGCAGGAGGAGGTCCCAGAGGTATTCTGGTCAGATGCCATGTAGGGCTTTATAGGTCATAACCAACACTTTGAATTGAGACCGGAAACTGATTGGCAGCCAGTGCAATAGCCAACATCTGTACCTGGTGCCTGTAAAATAAGTAGGATATAACGGTCCATCTCCCTCAAACTTTCTCCCCCTGATCAGTCTAAACCTGCTTCACGAGCAAAGTAAAGCACTTCACTTTTTTTCTTAGGACAACAAAGTTCCTGATAATAGTCCTCTTTGTTTTCCAAGACCTGCCTCCGCAGAGCCACAATGAAATAAAGAAATCAACTAGATCTGTTTTTGGGAACCAACATTTAAGGGAAAATAAATATTGTTTTAATTCACAATCAAAATTTTGCATTCATAATGCCCTTGAGTGGAGAAGGAAAATGCACCACGTTGGTTACTGGAGCATGACTTGCTTGGGCCCATTGCAATGCATGGTGCGAAACTGATGTGTCTCTAAAGGGCATTTTGCCACTTACTTGGAACTTCCTCTATGCAACTGTCTCACAGCTTGATTGCTGGTGAGTAATGCAGCTATCATAAAGTTGTGCCAACAAAACCCCTATTTCAGACCACATTCTTCTACTTATGCCACTTACAGGAAAGGCTGCCGAATAAACTATTTTCCAAGTGGTTTTTCAGTACTTAAGATCATTTTATTAAATCTATTTTTATGTGTCCCTGATTTTTTCCCCCCAAGCTTCTCCTTTTTTTCCATATGTGAGGCTCAGAAAGGAAATCTCAGAGCTGACTTCAAACAGATTTCTTACAGTTAAAAAATTTAAAAACTTTATAGGTATGACATTCCATTTAACTGGCTCTTCCAAACTTAGAAGGAAATGGTGCATATAAGAGTGGAAATATAGAGATCTTTCTATTCAATATTGTAAGATTCCTTATTTCTTATACCAGTAGGTATAAGAGAGAAATTTTCAACTTCTGAAGATGAGATATAAATCAGTTCAAGCTTTCAAAATCTCTTCATGTTTATTTTGGTATGGATAAAATGGCAAACACCGAGTAACTCAGAGTGATATAAATACAGTGCATTCAATTTAATATTTTCCTTAAATATTTCAGAATCTTGGCTCAGATGAGCTGGGATTCTATCAACCACATATTTCTTCTATCTGCCTAGTATTTCAAAGGGAAGGAGGATATGACCTAGAACTGTTTGTTCTGCTTTAATTCACCCTATTCATCAAGAACTGGATATATGAATTAATATGCAATGAAAAGGAAGGGGCATGTGAATTCTATGAAGAATCTAGCATGGTACCATATTTTATAACATGATGCTAAAGGAGACCTTTTATTAATTGCAAATCTTTTTTCTTTAGCTTTAAAAGCATTTTTTTAAAAAAAAAAATCTTTGAAAATAACCACCTGCAACACACTTATTGTGCCTAAACCAGTACTTCTCAAATAGTGGTGTGTGCCCCCCCCCAGGAGGGCATGGAGCGATGCCAGCGGGCACGTGTGACCCCGGGGAACATGCATGGTCCCTCTTGATTGATTCCCCCAGATGGAGGGTGTTTTCCCAGTTGCACAGTGCTCCAAGCCTGGAAGAGAAGGTGGACAGGCGGGATGGCTGCATGGGGTTTTTTGTTCTCGACGGGTGCAGCAGTAGCCATGAATCTGCTGCTGGACAAGGAAGAACATCCTCTGCAGCTAGGCCAAAGCTTCGAATGGCATCTTAAAACCTCCTTCCATACCATTCACTGTGAGTGCTTGCAGCTTATAATGAATACAATAATAAATATTAACACTAAAATTCCATTGTGGCCCAAATCAGAGAGTTGGGCAGGCATGAAATGTTTACTTCTTCCTATGGGGATGGGGGTGCATAACAGAAAATAATTGAGAAGCACTGGCCTAAAGCCAGACATAATACCAAATGGGAAAAGTTACAGACTGGGCTCTCCAATGGCCCTAGCCATCCTAGCTCTTGTTTTCTGGCATATAATTATCACAGTAATGAAGCAACTGTTGAGAAAATAGATGGGGGCAAGTATCTTACATGCTTCATAACATCCTTCACTATCGGTGGTTGTGATTGCTAAGAATTGGTCCAACAATATCTAAATGTGCACGTGTTGGTTCATTCTAATTTAAAATGTTGGTTTCTAAATTAAGTTAATGAACATCTGTAGCAGTGATGGGCTACCAAAATTTTTACTACCACACTGTGGGCATGGCTTATGCATTTTGTTTCAACATCTTTCAGTGCAAATTGGGTGCTCTAGGGTGGAGCTCCAAATTTTGCTACCGGAACTGCGTTCCTGACCATTCCCGTAGGAGCCCATCACTGGTCTGTAAGCATCAAGGTCTCTGTCAAAGAGCCCCAGGGAGTTGAACAAGATTCATAGAAGTTATGCATTTGGACTGAATATTCAACAGTGGCATCACAACCTAAAAAGTGGAAATAACAAAGAATAGTAATTAGTCTCATGCCCAGACCCTCACTCACTGGCAAACACTTTTTTAAAAAAAAAATACAAGGAACCCAGAAGTTTCTGTAGAATGATAATTGATGACATTGGTAGCTATAGCCATTTTATCCATTGCTAGCAGATCTAAAGCAATCTAGTTGGACCTACAGTGTCAATGAAAAGTAAGCAATTTAAAAAGTAAGTTTTCTCCCATTAAAATCCAGTACTTATTTTTAAAGTCTAAAAATAAATCAGTTAAAAAAGAAGTTCCTGTAATTTTAAGTTTAACATATGAGCCTGAGTAATCAAGGAAAGTATTTTTACTATCCAGTCAATATTTTTCCTGGAAGCTTCAATAAATAGACTTTCTTTAGATCTCTAGTATGTGTGCTGAGTAGTCTTAGGTACCTCACACCACAGAAAACCTTATCCTGAGAAATATAGTAAACAGGAATTTTGTGGTTACATAGTTCCTGAAAATAAAAAGGCAATAAAGGCATACTAAAATCTTTTTCTGATTTCTTTTTTAAACAGGCAGTTCTTCCTCCTACTGCACAGCTCTTATGAGACATTTAATTTTTGTTTTATTTCTTTTATTTGAGGGGAGAAAAAAAATTTTTTTTGTTATTTTGCAAGTTCTATATTTCCCCCATCAATTAAATAATATATTACCTTGGCTTTGTTAAGATGCTAGAAAATGCAAGGCATAGTTATTTTGACTTGCTAAACCTGTATAGATTCTCTGTAGAGTCACCTAAGAGTAAAATGAACTCAGGACAGATTAACCAAGAAGCACACAGATGCCTTTCCTCATTAACCCTTAGCCACAATACCCCTTTTATCCTGGTGTATCCTCACAATGTTGCATTAATCTCATCCCACTTGTAAACAAGACAGGCTCATGGAGGGGGGTTTTTTAAAGATAATTTTATCAATGTGAAAGTAGTAAGTAGTTTTCTTCCATACAAAGAAAAATATCTTGATTTTTTGTTTTACTAACTACTACCACTGAAAGGGAAGTGAGACAAAGTATAAGGATCAGGAATGGAAGAATAAATAAAATATCACTCTAGTTTTCGGCTGAGAGACAATGTGTACCAATCTCTCTCTCTCCCTGCTTCCTCTCCACTTCTAAATAATGAGGCTTATCATCACCCAGAGTTCTAATTCCATATTTGAGATGAAACAGGTCTTGAATGGCCTGTTCTGACTCTCTTCTCTGTCCTGTGAATCTGTAGTGTTGGCAGAAAACTAACATTTGGTCCAAATGAGTCCTTTATGGCCAGGAGATAAGCAGTGATGATTCAAGCAGGGCTTAAGTGACATTTAGTTGCTTTTGCAGCAAAAAGAAGAGAAAGCTATATTCTGGGGAAATTCCACATACCTATGAAGGCACACACAGATTTGAGAAAGAAGGAACCAGCTCATTTCCCCTAGTGAATTGAAAGACTCAGTTTATGAACTGAAAGAAACAAACCTGAATCAGTGCACACAATATGTGCCTGCCTTCCTCTGGAATCTCTACATATAGTTCTAGAAGCTGGGTAGGTGAGTGTACAAATATTATTCCATTAATTCCATTAGTTCAGCTATTGTATAAAATAATAAAATTTGTGATCTACTCAGAAAACAACCATCACAGAAACATCCACAAGATGGATTTAAAAAACAACAACAAGATAGCAGCTGTGCAATAAAAGACCTCCTCCCTCTGACAAGGCTAGCAAAAAATTCACCTAATTTAGCTCCCAAAGGTTGGAAATGTAGAGCAGAACTTGGTACTTACTACCAAATGTGGTGGACTTGTCCACAAGCAAAGATACTGGAAAAGAATAGGAGGATGGTTAACAGAAATCACAGCTATTAAAATGGAGTTAAAACCAGAAATGTTTTTGACAAATGTATCTTTTTATTTTATGCACGCTGAGAGCATATGCACCAAGACAAATTCCTTGTGTGTCCAATCACACTTGGCCAATAAAATTCTATTCTGTTCTATTTCTGAGTATAATGGATCAAAATATTGATAAAAGCAATCAATATTGCAATCAAAATATTGATAAAAGCCTCTTAATACACATACTGACAGTGGACAGAATTTCTTACATGCAATTATGGAAGAAAGATACGGCTCCTACCAACCAAATGGTTAAGAATAAAATAATGGAAGTTGCGGAAATGAATAGGTTAACACTAGGACTAAGAGAAAAGGATGAAACAGACTTTTACATAATTTGGGACAAATGGTATGCATGGTTGAATAAGAAAAATAAAACAAATTGAGATTAGCAATATAGAGGTGATATAAATGTGAATTCTTAGAATTGTACAATAGAGTAAAGATAAGTGCAAATTAAATATTATTGGGATTAACATCATAAGTATTAACATACTAAATCTGACTGACGATTATTAGGATAGATAAAGCAATAAGACATAGTACAAGGATAGATTAAATAATGATACATAAAGCTACATAAGATTATCAAGAATTTATGTTGAAGATTTGGAAGTTTGGAGAAAAACGGATTGTTTCTCTTGTTAGCAAATCTTTTTTTCTTTTCTCTTATGGTTTTTTGTTTTTTTTCCTTTTGTTTCTTTTGTTTTGGGGTGAATTTTTACATAGAAACCTAGAAGACTGACGTCAGAAAAAGACCTCATGGTCCATCTAGTCTGTCCTTATACTATTTCCTGTATTTTATCTTAGGATGGATATATGTTTATCCCAGGCATATTTAAATTCAGTTACTGTGGATTTATCAACCACGTCTGCTGGAAGTTTGTTCCAAGTATCTACTACTCTTTCAGTAAAATAATATTTTCTCATGTTGCTTTTGATCTTTCCCCCAACTAACTTCAGATTGTGTCCCCTTGTTCTTGTGGTTTTTTTCTCTATGTTTTTGTCTTTGACTTTCCTTCTATTTTTTTTACATTATGATTATGTTTATGCAAAGTTTGCATAGGTGCGTTAAATATTTCAAAAAAATCTTTTATTTAAAAAATAAAGATTTTTTTTTAAAGACCTCCTCCTTTTTTGTGTGAATGCAGCCTATAAAGGAGTCAGGACTTTGTACAAATGTTGGGGCTTCATTTGTGCAATCCTAGATGCCATCTTGACTTTCTGGAGGCTCTCTCCCCAGCCACCTCTGAACCTTGACTGTCTCATTCCCGAGGTGGGCTACTGCCAGGATGGGGGGGGGGGGAAACACAGTGGGGTAGCAAAAATGGATCTCCACCCCAAAGTACCCAATTTGCACTGAAAGATGTTGAAAGAAAATGCAGGGCGTCCTGCATAAGCCACGCCCACAGTGTGGTAGTGAAATTCCATGAATACTTTATAGAGCTCTCACCTTCATAGAAGCTTTAACATGATGGATAGAATATCTTCAGTTTTAGGAAGGTATACATAGTGATCCCTTCTGAGAAGTAGAATTTGTCAAAGGTATGTATCACTTTGCATGAACAGATTTAAAAACATTTTAAAAATCAATCTTTTGGAAAAACAGAAAGAATTTCATTCTATTTGTACCAAGACCTTTTTGGAATGCTTATTCTGACATGATCCCTCACCACAGGACTCAACATTGTGGCAGACAGAATATGCCCTACCTCCTATACAAGAGAGGGTACGATACCATTCCTATACTCGGGAAATGTATCTCAATAAGAATATCTCTGTTATTGGTGTTTAAAAAAAACATTTCTACCCAGAGAATTCTCTCTACACATTTCCAACGTTGGCTATCTGCAAAGTTGTACAGTCTGTCTTCCTAAAATATAATAAGCCCCTCAAAAAAGCAGTTCTGCTTATTCTGGATATATAATATGTTGTGACTCAAATGTCAGCAAGATTAGTTCTTCGGGGTATAGTTAAAAAATATTTTCCATACTGTTAGAGTCCAAACAAGCCCTGAAGTGGAGTAGTAAAGTATTCCAATGGTATTACTAATAATGGGCCAACTCCAAAGATTTTAGAATGAATTTGAGTTTAATTTGGATAAATATCTCAAGATTAAAGTCCTTACTCAAAGCTTATTAAAATAAGTTAGAACTCACCAATCAGCACATATCTCACAACCCAAAATCTGCCTTGTAGGGCATCCAATACTTCTCATTATTATTTTGTTACTGTCTTTGTATTTTGGCCTTTCTATGTTCATGTCTCACTTTTTTGGCATTTCTGTTCCTGTCTAGGTATTTTTACTTCCCTTGACTTCTAACCCAGCTGGAAACACAAAACACCCAGAAGCATGCTGAAAAACACCTAAAAATATTTATTTGAATGGCTCCTTCAGAGCTTAACGTCAAAATACCAAGTTGGCAATTTTATCGCGAGGAAATATAATTGTCCCCAATTTTTTAGAGCTTGATTTCAGCCATTTGAAGCCTGTTTTCTCAAGCAAGTTGGAAAGCAAAGGAGAACTGTGATCATGGAAAACATCAGGATAGGTTTAGTTGTAAATTCAATTATTTACAGGGGGGGGAGGGCAGCCAAAAAAAAAAAAGGTCAGCCATTCCTCTATTATTATTATTATTTGTTTGATTGATTGTTTCTTGGGTCTAATTATTACACTGGCCTTTCTTTCCTTTAGTTGGCTAAAATGCAGCCATAATTTCACATTCAGCCTAGAGTTTCTAAGGAAACCTAAACCATGTTTCTCTGATTCACTGTGGGCAGGAATGACTTGTATGCTATCTCAGAGTGGGACAGGAATGAACCCTTTCCAAAAGAACTTCAAATGATACTTAAAGAAAATACTCCTTATCAAGATTTCAAATGGTCCCCTTTAGAAATGTTTGCATAACCAGCTTGTTCAAATATGAACCCCAGGGAGAAAGCCTGCACCTCTTAACTTAAAACTTCTCTGTCAGGCTGACATATTGCTTCTTCAGTCCTTCTTTGCAGGAGGTTCTCTGATTGCTACCACTTGTCACTCCCCTACTTCAGGATGTAGACAGAAATGTTTTCTTTTGCAGAATTGATGTATCAGATAACTATGATTCTTCCATAATGTTTGTCTGGGTTTCTAGCTTTTATGACACATCAGCTTCGGCAGGACTATTGCCCTTCTGGCTGTTGCTCACCTCAAGCTTACTCAGTTTTGAATCACCAATATTCAAAAGAAGTCATGATTCAAATGAAAACCCTGAGCAAGCAAACTGGTTTGGCTTTCAAATGCATGGAAACTTCATTTTGAAGCCAAAGGTGATTGTTCTGCTCGGGACATAATTTTACTTGGATCATGGCATATACATAATCTGGTTTGATTTTAGTTCACTTTCATTCAGACACATCACTATAAAGGAGGATTAAGTTTCTCATTCTTGCTGCTGTGCAGTAAAGTGGGTGATTAATCACAATTATTAATAACAAAGAAGTATTTTTCTGGACACCAGTCTTAACAGCAAAGGAATATCAAATTAATTGCCCAAGTTAATTACTGGCAAAGCATCTACAGTTTTTCATATGCTTTTTCTGAGAACACCACTGGGAGCACATTTAAACATAAAGTTCCTTTTGATTCAAGCTTGATTCCTGGTAATTTATATGAGTAAATTCATGGAATTTCTTTGGCAGGATACTTTAAAAAAAAAAAAAATCCCCCCTTGTTTACAGTAAGCATCTCTCAGTTTGTATAATCCTCAATATGTTGGAAAGGTAAGAAGGAAACTGGAACTTATTACCATTTGTTTGTTTGTTTGTTTGTTTATTATTAGATTTATAGGCAGTCCTTCTCCTCACGGACTCAGAGTGGCTAACAAAGATAAAATATAGGCAAAGATTTTTTTAAAGTACAATGCAGTTAAAAGTTAAGAAAAATAAAAATAAGACACAGTATAAAAGTAGTCAGTCATCCTTCATTCATACAACTGGCCAGAGCAGAAACTATCGCTCATGGCTCCAGGCCTGCTGGCATAAATGTGTTTTTAACGCATTTCGGAAGGCAAGGAGAATGGGGGCGGTATGAATCTCTGGGGAGAGTTGGTTCCAGAGGACTGGGGTCGCAACAGAGAAGGCTCTTCCCCCAACCACCAGTCAGAATTGTTTGGCTGATGAGACCAACTCTGTGCGAACTAACTAGTCACTTAGACATGTGAGGCAGAAGACAATCCCATAAATAATCTCGTCCAATGCGGGGTTTTATAGGTGATAACCAGCACCTTGAATTTATGGTGGACTTGCTCAAAGGCAAAAAAAGTATTGGAGTAAAATCAGATTCTGGCTAATAGAGATAATAAAAGAAGATATAGAGAGGAAGTCTGAATTATTTGTATTGGGTATAATTGACAAAAAATTAAAAATGGAAATAAACTACTTGATTATACACATCACTACTGCGGCTAGAATAACATATGCGCAATTTGGGGGAAATGAGGAAACACCAAAGGATGAGGACATAGTTAGAAAAATATTGGATTGGGCTGAAATGAACCAATTAAGAGGAAAATAAAAGACAAACAAGACACCAAATACTACTCAGTATGGAATAAATTATATGAATGGCTGAAAGAATGGATGAAATATTTAGTTATGTAGTTATTTAGTTATTTAGTTATTTAGTTATTTAGTTATTTAGTTATTTAGTTATTTAGTTATTTAGTTATTTAGTTATTTAGTTATTTAGTTATTTAGTTATTTAGTTATTTAGTTGTTAGATTTCAATGCCGCACTTTGCGAGGTGATTCAGGGTGGCATACAACATTAAATATAACAATATATGAGATATCTAAATAACTATTAAAATTATGAAAATTTACTAAAATACATCTTAAAAAATCCCATGTACACTCACACACATTCATCCAGTCCAATCATATCCAGTAAGGGCCAGAGATGTACTAGAACTGTCAATACTTGAAAGAATAACATCAACTCTTTATGGATCATTGTATAAAATAATGTAGAAGAAGAAAGAAGAGAGAAAGAACAATTAATTTATTTACAAAGGCATGATAATTTTATAATGAAATCAGAGTTCACCGTCTTGGACCTCTTTCTCCCACTTTCATGATGCAACATGATGGGAGCCAAAAACTCTACAGTAGGAAGAACAGTTTTCACTTGCATCTTGTTTGGATTGCAAATAAGTCTCTTTGTTGTGAAGTCCTGAGAAAGAGTCCTATATGAGCTTATCCAGGGAAGCGGACTGTTGATTTGTGTCAGGTGGTGGGTTTTCAGCTATAGAGACTTTTTGAAGAGCAGACAGTGATCAGCGAAGTTCCAGGCTGCCCTATTTTCATCTCAGCTGGATGTGCAGGGCCTGGTCAGGTCCTGAGGATGTAGTAGCTCAGCCTAGAGAAAGGCTGAAGAACAACAGCTTGGGTTTTGTTGTCTATATTATGGTTACTGCTCTCCCTCCCAATGCATTTTTAACTTAGACTACTTTTTCCTTTTATGAAGAGCAGGAATTAAAGCAGCTCAATTAAAATGGAATTAAGTAGCAATTAAGCAGTTCAATTTTTTCCCCTCTTGTCCATCACATCCAGCCTCACATATCCTAGCAACCGGTCAGAACTCACAGAGTCAGCCTTCTCCAGGCTTCATCAACCAAGCAATGCCACCTTCTCTATGGCAGCTCTGACCCTCTTGAACCTGCTCCCCCCAGAGATTCGCACTGCCCCCACTCTCCTGACCTTCTGTGGAAGGCTTTAAAAATGATTTGATTTGATTTGATTTGATTTGATTTGATTTGATTTGATTTGATTTGATTTGATTTTTACCATCCCTCTCTGAGGACTCAGCAGGCCTGGGAACACTGAGTTTTAACATTGCTCGGGCTGTTAATTTTGAAGTTGATTGGGGCATAAATGAGTGTGAGTGTGTATGTATGGTTTTAAATGGGTTTCAGATTAGTTGGGTTTTAAATTACTTGGTATTTGAATTTGTTTTTATACTTTGTATTTTTATATGTTGTAAGCCACCCCGAGTCCTTGGACAGGGGTGGCATATAAGTCCGATAAAATAAAATAAAATAAATTTCCAACCAGCCAGCTAACCGTTTCCATTCCCACTTTTCTCTTATTCTGAATTCAACCAAAAAATCATGCTGAGCCTCTTTGTCTTTCTGACCCCATCCTTTCAGGTTCCAATTGTTTCCTGATATCCTGCTTTTGTTATAGGACCCTCTTTCCCCCCCCCTTTTTTTTTTTTGTTTATTTACCAGAAAACTCTTGGAGCAACTACGCTGGACTCATTTTTCCTCTTTGGTATTGTTTATGTTTGGACTTTAATTAACTTGTTTTTCCAGAATTTCTCAGCTGTCCTGAACTGTTTTTTCCTTCCTACATTTATTTTTAGTTTGTTGAAGTAGGTTTTCTTGAAATCTGAAACACTGTTGTGACTATCTTCAGTTGGTAACTTCTAAGATTATATGGTTCCTCTCTCCCAAAGTACCTGTCACTTCCACTGCTTGGACTGCTTCTTCTGTAAGTAAGTCCAATATAGCTGATCCCCTAATAAATAAATTTGTTTGGCTCTCACATCTATTGAGGTTTTTATTGTTGGGCACTTGAAATCCCAATTACCATATTGTGTATTGCTTGGATAACTTGACCATCTGGTTTGCAGATGGACAAGTTATTCTTTTAACTTTTTTTTATGCTTAGTGGTTGGTCCATAGTACACATCGAAACTGCAATGATGTCATTGCAGTTTTGTTTTTGCTTAATAAACACTTACCATTTTTGGACCAGTTTTGAGGATTAGGAGAGCTGTTCTTTTACAGTGGTTCTTCTCCTTTGTCCATAGGTGGTTTGCGGAAGGGGGAAAGAGATTTAATTCTAACTTGCATTTGTTATGTCTGAAGGCTCAGGTCTCTTGCCACTCCATTTTAAAGACTTCATGAAACAGTTGGGTGAGGTCATTCAATGGCACAGGATATCATATCCTGGTGACTATCTGTTCTGCCGGGCTCTCAGTATGAGCCTCCCGAAAATTCAAGGGTACAAATTTCAGATACACACACGTTTGAAAATTCAAAACAATGTTCTTTATCACAAAATTCAAAAGAAACAAAGCACCCTTTTTGTATTGCAAAGAGCACTCGTCCCAAAACAACCTTGTAGGCTGTACAATTCCCTTAATCAGTCCTTAAGTACTTAGGTAGCAGCTGTGAAGAAACGTCACAGCCCTCCTTCTTCCAACAAAGTGAGACACACACACTTTGCTCTGCTTTGGTTTCAAAGGCGTGAAAAATCAACAAAGTCCGGAAAACAGCAAAGCACTGTCCTGAAGAACTGCGATCAGATAATCTTCCACAATGGCCAAATCAACATGCTGCTATTTGTATCAGCAGCTCTAATTACTAGAGCCCTACCCAAACACAGGTGACTGCTCTTATCTCCTATAATATGTCCTCAATTGGTCTCTTTTACGCATAACTCAAAGCAAAGACTTCCGCATCCGAATCGACCGAAGATAATGGAGATTGGCTTCCTGGGCTGTGTGCCAAGCCCCCCTCTTCCAAGTCACTCCCACCTCCTTCTTCGTCTGAGGAAACTGCACTACCTGACTCTGTCAGCAATGAAACAGGCCTATGACAAGTTGATGTTTCCCCTGCATCCACCTCCACATTCCTTGGGGCAGGATCTTGGCCAGAGCCAACCACAACACTATCCAGTGGGATAACTGCAATATCCTCCATCCTGAGATTCCCAAGTCTTATAAACTTCTGAAAAACTTTGAACAGCTGATTCTTTCACCAAATGTTTGAGTAATTTGGAGCCCAGTAATGGTGATGGTAAGAGCTGGGGGTATTGTGTTCATTTAGTTTTAGTATTTTTACTAGTGGGGATTTTTTTTTGGTATTTCCCCTTCCCCAAATTATTGTACATAAGATGGGTGGCCTATAATTCTTTTTAAGAAATAAACAAGGTCTCAAATTCATTTTGGAAGGAGGATCTACCTAGCCTTATATCTGATCCCAATCTGTCACTTTTGCCCAAAGTTATTTAGATTACATGCACATACACACAAACATGCACACACACACACACACACACAATTTAGCTCTAAAGGTCAAGTGAAGTCCAAATTAAAGATGACACTCCACTCTCCCCACTCACCAAACACTGAAAAGAAGTTACTTACAAAATCTTTTAACTTTGTGATATTTTTAAATCAGATCATTTGGCCTAAAATGTTAACTTGCCAGTGTCATATCTTCAATGGAAACATCTTGGCTTGAGACTGAAACAGATGTTGACTCATATGTTCCAATGGACCAGCTTGTTTTAAGTAGCCCCAAACTGGAAAATAAGACATGGAACCCTTGGAAATTGCAAATCCAGAGAGAAATTTCAATCTTATAAGGAGAATGTAAGCATACAGTAATACAACACAACCTCAAACAAGCATATCGAGGAAGGGTCAAAGCCATATAGCTAATATTTATAGAACTTTTTTTTTAAACCATCATTAGTAAAATTATGGAATGTGCCGAACTAACAAAATTAACAATGGAAATTCAGAACAAAAATGATTCAGAGTTCTACAAGGCCTGGGAGAAATGGTTGAGATGGCTATCCAACTCCAAAGATGACAAAGCGAAAAATAACCAAAATTGCTTAATATGAACCAAAATAAAGATATGTATAACCAAAAATCGGATCAAAAATAACTCAATCCCTGTCTGAGTTCAATCCTTTTGATAACTATTAGAAATCTACTAATATTACAACCTATGATTAAATTTTACTAACAAAAACAATAAATATAATCCATCTAAGTCGTCACAACCCAAACGCCTGCTTGCTTGCAGGTACTACTTCTCATCTTGCTGTCTCTCTCTCTTCTTTCTCTTTTCTCTCTTTTTTTCCTCCCTTTTCTCCCTTTCTACCCTTTCTTTTCCCACATTACTGTTGGATTATCAAATATTACAGCTATAAGATATTTAAATAAGAACTCTGAATACAAAATATTTACATATGGACAAATGCCTGAAATGTATATACAATAATATATATAAGCTGTGATATAACAATATTGTTTACCCCACTCCCCTCCCACTTTTCTTTTCTGTACTCCCATCCCCCTTTCCCCCTGTTTTATTCCTTTTTGTATAAATTAATAAAGTATATTTAAATATATATATATATATATATTTATAGAACTGATTGCCTGCTAGGAATACTTCCTTAAGCTTAAACAAACTACTCAAAAATAAGGAGTGAATAGTTCATGAATAGCTCCTTTTTCATCTGATGTCTATCAATTTTCGCTGGAGCTCTGAGGGAAGGGTAAAATTCAAATTTTTTCCTTACCGGTCCTGTGAGCGTGGCTTGGTGGGCATGGCAGGGGAAGAATACTGCAAAATCTCTCCACTCCTGGGGGAAGAATATGACAAAATCTCCATTCCCACCCCTCTGGGTCCAGCCAGAGGTGATATTTGCTGGTTCCCCGAGCTACTCAAAATTTTCACTAGTGGTTCTCCAGAACCTGTCAGAACCTGCTGAATTTCACTGAAATTTTTTTCACCGAAAGGCAGAAATTTTCAACCTTTTTTAAATCTAATTAGAAAGTAGATAGA
The DNA here is from genome assembly GCF_031021105.1 of Erythrolamprus reginae. Lineage (NCBI taxonomy): Eukaryota > Metazoa > Chordata > Lepidosauria > Squamata > Dipsadidae > Erythrolamprus > Erythrolamprus reginae. The sequence continues at coordinate 361,272,842 of NC_091950.1, read as the reverse complement.
ACACAGGTAGAAGCAGTAGTGGGCTACCAAAACTTTTACTACCACACTGTGGGCGTGGCTTATACATTTTGTTTCAACATCTTTCAGTGCAAATTGAGTGTTCTGGGGTGGAGCTCCATTTTCGCTACCCCACTGTTTCCCCCCATCTGGGCAGTAGCCCACCCATGATTATCTACTATATAAAGTGTATACACAGAGAGAGAGAGAGAAAGAGAGAGAGAGCTCTTCTAAAATTATACACATTCAATCTCATTTACTGTGATAGGAAAAACTTACCCAGAGCACAGAAGGAGGGGGGGGGGGGAATCAAAATTTTGCTACCGGTACTGTGTACCTGACCAAACTTTTACTACCAGTACTGTGTACCTGACCAAACTTTTACTACCAGTACTGTGTACCTGACTGTATTCGTAGGAGCCCGCCACTGGGTAGAAGGTAGAAAATAGAACACATAGGAAATTATTAGAGAAGAAATTGATTTGCTTCTCATTGCAGTCTAGGAATTAAGAGGGAATTTCACTGGCTTTGTAGCTATGTAAAATAAATATACATTAAATGATGACAGGGAAAACAGAATCACTGCCAAAACTAAAAAGAGCTTGGCAGAAGAGCAAAGGCCCACAACACAGTCTATCATTATTTACCATAGAAACTTTTTCATAGAGCACACAAAGGGGAGAAAACAAAAAAAAGAGGAGAAGAGAGATGGGCACAGTAGATTCCTGCTAAAAGATGAAAAAGCTTCATTCCAGAGCAAAATGTTCTTTAGACAAGAATATCGGCTTTTAAGTGACCTTTTCAACCTTGTGAAAAGATGGCACCAGCTCCTTGCGATGGACCGTATTCCATGACAACTTTTTGATGTTGACAACTGCAAAGAAGAGTATAAAGTAATTTTTTTAAATGGATAAGCATATAATAGAAAGCTTTCTCATTTTTTAAAAAAATTGGTTTCTGCAAAACGAGAGCTTGCTACATCTGATCTTTGGGTAGGCGGGTGTGAGATTAAAAAGCTTTAATCCTGGAGACCAAAATATATCACACCAGATACACTGTACTTCCCTTGCCTGATCCATAGAATTATGGTTATATCTCATTATGCAGGAAAAAATGAAGCTATTGTTGTGAGCCGCCCCGAGTCTTCAGAGAGGGGTGGCATACAAATCTAATAAATTGAATTGAAATTGAATTTTGGCATCTCACTGAAATCTAGTGCAAAATTTAGCAATCCAAAGACTAGTTTCTAGTCTCTCTGGATCTACACTCACTCATATTCATTTATGTACTGTCCCTGATATGAAAATAATAATAATTTATAATAATAATAATAATTTATTAGATTTGTATGCCGCCCCTCTCCGAAGACTCGGGGTGGCTCACAACAAGTGATAAAACAATATTGTACAGGCACAAATCTAATATTAAGAAAAAACTAAAAACCCTATCAATTAAAAACCAAACAGCACATACATACCAAACATAAATTATAATAAGCTTGGGGGAAAGGTGTCTCAAATCCCCCATGCCTGGCGGTATAGATGGGTCTTAAGTAGTTTACGGAAGACGAGGAGGGTGGGAGCAGTTCTAATCTCCGGGGGGAGTTGATTCCAGAGGGCCGGGGCCGCCACAGAGAAGGCTCTTCCCCTGGGGCCCGCCAGACGACATTGTTTAGTCGACGGGACCCGGAGAAGGCCAACTCTGTGGGACCTTATCGGCCGCTGGGATTCGTGCGGTAGTAGGCGGTTCCGGAGGTATTCTGGTCCAATGCCATGTAGGACTTTAAAGGTCATGACCAACACTTTGAATTGTGACCGGAAACTGATCGGCAGCCAATGCAAGCCACGGAGTGTTGTAGAAACGTGGGCGAATCTAGGAAGCCCCACGATAGCTCTCGCGGCTGCGTTCTGCATGATCTGAAGTTTCCGAACACTTTTCAAAGGTAGCCCCATGTAGAGAGCGTTGCAGTAATCGAACCTCGAGGTGATAAGTGACTGTGAGCAATGACTCCCTGTCCAAATAGGGCCGCAACTGGTGCACCAGGCGAACCTGGGCAAACGCCCTCCTCGCCACAGCCGAAAGATGATGTTCCAATGTCAGCTGTGGGTCGAGGAGGACGGCCAAGTTGTGCACCCTCTCTGAAGGGGTCAGTAGTTCCCCCCCCCCAGGGTAATGGACGGACAGATGGAATTGTCCTTGGGAGGCAACACCCACAGCCACTCCGTCTTGTCTGGATTGAGTTTGAGTTTGTTGACACCCATCCAGGCCCCAACAGCCTCCAGGCACCGGCACATCACTTCCACTGCTTCGTTGACTGGACATGGGGTGGAGATGTACAACTGGGTACCATCCGCATATTGATGATACCTCACCCCATGCCCTTGGAAAATAAATCCGTTTATGGTTACTATATTAGTAATCTTGCTTTTACTTTTGGGATTAGTGAAACTAATATCATTCATGACTATATGGAGTACATGAGGAACTGTTTCTTTTAACTTGTTGAAGGAATCTTTCACATTCCCATACCTTGTTACATTCTGTGGAGTATTCTTCCACATACTGCAGTAAGTCTGGATTCTATAACAAATAGTGTGTCACAAGCCTGTTGTTCATCATATTTAGAAACCACCTATCTCTTTCATAGTTGACTGAGCAATGTACAGATTATTTATCTGATCACAATAGGAGCTCAAATCATAGGAAAAAACAGAGTTAAATTAGGATCATAGGACTAAAGTACATGTAGCATGGTTAGATCACACAAATAAACAATAGCAACATATCCCAAAAAAACAGCAAATTAAGACATACAATATCACTTTAAGAGTATAAGTACAAGACTGAAATTTTATAGCATGCAAGAATATTCACTGTGCAGAAAAGTCAGATGCATGCAAATGAATTTAAAACAGCTAGAAAAATGAAAATATTGTGAGAAAAAAGGAATTTAAAAATTCAAATGCAAAATATGATAGTGCTGCTATAGAACAATGGTTCCCTGCCCAAAGAATGGAGGAGACCAAGAGATAAAGATTAGCAATGATCATTGGATATGCCCTGCACGAGTATTAGCATAGTTACAGTGCTTATAGACATGTATATTATAATGTGACCTTGTCTTAGTGGTTTAATGTACAATTTTGTCTAACATTTATTTATTTATTTATTAGATTTGTATGCTGCCCCTCTCCGTAGACTTGGGGCAGCTCACAACAACAACAAAACAATTAATGACAAATCTAATAATTTAAAAACATTAAAACCCCATTATTAAAGCAGACATACACACAAACATACCATACATAAATTGTGTAGGGGGAGATGTCTCAATTCCCCCATGCCTGACGGCAGAGGTGGGTTTTAAGGAGTTTATGAAAGGCAAGGAGGGTGGGGGCAGTTCTAATTTCTGGGGGGAGCTGGTTCCAGAGAGTCGGGGCCGCCACAGAGAAGGCTCTTCCCCTGGGACCCACCAAATGACATTGTTTAGTCGACGAGACTCAGAGAAGGCCAACTCTGTGGGACCTAATCAGTCGCTGGGATTCGTGCGGCAGAAGGCGGTCCCAGAGATATTCTGGTCCGATGCCATGAAGGGCTTTATAGGTCATAACCAACACTTTGAATTGTGACCGGAAATTGATCGGCAACCAATGCAGACTGCTGAGTTTTGGTGTAACAGGGACATACATGAAGTTTACAATATTTGGACATAGAAGGATATGTTGGTCTCTTCAAACACTGACCAGTCATTTCTTCATTGTAGAATGTTCTATCCTGACATATGTACTGACGTTACTTAGTTTTCCTTGTATATAGGTGACCCATCTATTTAGTGTAGTAATTCCTTTATTTGTCCTTGCAATACTGTGTTCTTAAAAAGAAGAGTTATAGAGGTTACACAAACTCATTCCAGGTTCCTTCTAACACACCCAGGCCACTGGATTAAAAGAGAAATATTATTATTTTTTGTTCATAAAAATCAAAGCATCTTCTTTCCATTATTCTTGCACATATACTTGCAAAGAAAAGTATTAGTATACAGTATATGGCTACCAAACACTGATTCCATCAGTTGATATTTGGATTATATTGGCATAAAACAAAAGAACATTCACATTCCAGAATAAAGACAACTTCTCGCGCTCACACCTTTTTTTGGCATGGGTCAGACCCTGTGCATTCACTTGTGAATAAAGCTTGCTTGCTTTTATAGCATTGTTTTTCTCTTTATGGTTATGTTTATTTTTACACTCTTTAGTACAGAGATCTTCAAACTTGGCAACTTTAAGACATGTGGATTTCAACTCCCAGAATTCACCAGCCAGCATAGTTGGCTGGAAACTTTGGGGAGATGAAGTCCACAATTCTTAAAGTTGCCAAGTTTGGGGACCCATGCTTTAGTGTTTAAGATGTTCCGGCATTCAGTGTCCACACTGGTGAATCTCTCCTTCTTGGGCTTAATGACACACACACAAAAAGAAAATTGGTGTTCTAAATAAAGGAAGAGTGATGCATTTGAGGACATCTTCATGGATAATCAATGTATATAGAGATATCTGGGGTCTAATAAGTCTGATGCAAATTGATCAGGATTTTATTTGCATATGAGATGGAGGGGTCTCACATATAAAATATTTTTTCAATTGTAGCAGAATACACACTGGAATGGGCAGTGGTTAAGGCAAGAAACCTGGCTTGTGAACCTATGGATTCAAGTCTTGTCTTAGCCATGATATTTCACTGGCTGATTTTTGGACTACTGTACTCTCGCTGTTCACAATTCAACTTTCCTTAGGATTGCTGTTTTAGAAGTAGAATTAAGGAGGATCAAATACCCCTGCAAACTGCTTGAATCCCTGGAGAAAAAGACAGAGATGATTCTAATTAATTAAAGCTGGAAGGGGCAGCTTTTAAACTCCCCATTAGTAGGTGGAAGTTTATCCAAAGGGCTTTTCAAAATGACCTACTGTCTGTTGTATATGAAAGTGATTTGCTCAAATTGCTGGAAATAATATATATTGCTTCAGGGTTTTAGTTTTATGTTTCTCGCCTATCTCTACACTTACATGTGCTGTAATTTTTAGTAAAACTAACTGTAACTCTTGACATAATGGGTCTGCAAGGCAGGAGGTTTTGACTTGCTTTTAGAGCCAAAAAGGGATTGATCTGATCTACACAGTACTTGGATTGTTCAGAGAAAATTGATTCATGTTTTTTTACAAAGGCCTAACTATTTCTGTTCTCCTGGGTAATTGTTTGCCTGAGAAATGTTAAAAGCCTCATTACCATGAACCAATATTAAATCTAGTAGCCCCTCCTGCTGCAATAATTAGATAGTTGTCTTCTGATTAATACATACTAGATTTCTTGACATCTTCTGCAATGGTGGCTTACCACTCTCTCTAAGCATGCAGAGAGGGGGGGGGGAGAGAGAATATTTTCTATGGAGATAATATACCTTATTTATTTATTTTATTTATTTTATTTATTAGATTTGTATGCCGCCCCTCTCCGTAGACTCGGGGTGGCTCACAATACAATAAAACAGTTCATGACAAATCTAATAATTTACCATTTTAAATATTTTAAAAAACCATTATTAAAAAGACATACATACAAACATACCATACATAAATTACATAGGCCCTGGGGAAATATCTCAGTCCCCCCCATGCCTGACGACAAAGGTGAGTTTTGAGAAGTTTACGAAAGGCAAGGAGGGTAGGGGCAGTTCTAATCTCAGGGGGGAGCTGATTCCAGAGAGTCGGGGCCACCACAGAGAAGGCTCTTCCCCTGGGGCCCGCCAACCGACATTGTTTAGTTGACGGGACCCGGAGAAGGCCCACTCTGTGGGACCTAATCGGTCGCTGGGATTCGTGCAGCAGAAGGCGGTCCCAGAGATATTCTGGTCCGATGCCATGAAGGGCTTTATAGGTCATAACCAACACTTTGAATTGTGACCGGAAACTGATTGGCAACCAATGCAGACTGCGGAGTGTTGGTGTAATTCCTCATAACCCTCTGTTGTTTAAACAGTACCATCCTTTCAAAAGAAGTAGATGCCTGAATTTTGAACGAAAACTGCACATTTAACAGAAATACTTAATTTTAAGGGGGCAGTTTAAGGAATCTTGAACAGGATCTATCACTTTTCCATGATAGGAAAGGCTGGGATTCTCAGCACCAGCGGTGGGCTACGAGCCGGAACACTAAATTGCACTCACCGCTGTGGTTCGTAAGTTCTTGCGGGACTGCACGATTTTGCTGCTGTACCTGTGGAGGTAGCAAAATTACACCCGTGTTTCGGTGAGGTTTTACCTGCAGCTCCATGCATGATTTTGCTACCTCCACAGGTGCAGCAGCAAAATCGCACTGGTCCCGCAAGAACTTACGAACCGCGGCAGTGAGCGCAGTTTAGCATTCCAGCTCATAGCCCACCGCTGCTCAGCACATAAAATTTTAATTTTGTTTTATTAATTCTGTACACATTTTATTATATTTATAAGCTATCCATTTCCATTGCAGCTTTGGATAGATACAGTAGCCCGGAAAGCAGAAGGTTGTTCTTGAAGGATGAGCCAAATGAATCTCTCTGAACCATGATGTCATCTAGTCTTGAGAAATTTTGAAAAACTCAATAAAGTTCTTGGGTCAGCTTCAGTTGCCCCACCCTGCTGTAAGGTTGTAGAGTATGTTTTTAAATGGATTTTTAGTTCATGGGTTGGAATGGGATGGAATCAGAGGTGGGTTTCTCCCAATTCGGACTGGTTTGCCTGAACCGGTAGTGTTGTGGTTAGCTCTGGCCCTGCTCCTGCCCCAAGGACTGTGGATGTGGGGGAGACATCCACATGCTGCAGGCCTGTTTTGCCCCTGGTGGAATCTGCTGATGAAGGCTCCTCTGACCAAGAAGACATGAGTGACAGGGAGGAGGAGAGTGTGGCAGACAGCTCAGAAGGAGATCAATTATCTAGCTCCTCCTTGGATTCAGAACAAGAGTTAATGATACAGCCACGTATGCGGAGAGCGATGCATAGGCAACAACAACTGAGAGATTATTATCAAAGAAAATGAGGCCACCTGTGGTTGGGTGGGGCTGTGGTAATTAGTGAGGCTGCTATAAATAGCAGCCTGTGGGTTTGGCCATTGTGGAGGATTATCTGATCGTTGTGTTTCGTGACTGCTTTACTGACTGACTTTTTGTGTGCTGATTTTTCCCCGCTTTGAAACTAAACCAGAGCAAAGCGTGTGTCACTTTGTGAAAGAAGGACTGTGAATTGCCTCACAGCTGCAAGCTAAGTATCACAGAACTGATAAGGGACTTGTACAAATTACCAGTTTGTTCGGAGATGAGTGCTCTTTGCTATACCAAAAGAGGGCTTGGTTTAAGTAAATTTTCGTTATAAAGAACATTGTTTTGAATTTTCAAACATGTGTGTGTCTGAAATTTGTACCTGTGAATTTTTGAGAGGATTCTACCAGAGAGCCCAACAGAACAGGTAGCAACCCGCTGGTGACATCACAATGATGTCACAGAACTGGTTCAGTCGGTGATGCTCTGTGGATGGCGCCATCTTTATTATTATTATTATTATTATTTTCAAACTGAGGGGGGTTTTTTTCTTCTGAGCATGTGCAGAAGCTGAATTTCCAGCACTGTAAATGCATTGCCATCTTGTTTTTGGCTTTTGGGGGAATTGGCACTGTGCATCCATGCGGTGCGGGAGAAAGCAAACCGGTAGCGAGATAACTTAGAACCCACCCCTGGATGGCATGGTATGGCATTGCATGCATGGGATTGTTGCACTCTTCTAGAAAATGTTTACAATATATTTGTGAATCTATTTGTTAATCAGTATGATGCAGAAAGAAGATTACGATCGAACCTACTTATATTATTTTAGTTCTCTTCATAGCTTACAAGACAAAAGCCTTGCCTTAATTAGCTCAACCACATGATCCCAAGAGTGGAGGATCTACACTGGAATCAGCCTTAACCAGATTTAAATGGTATTCTCCATAACAAAGGATACATTATAAATTAAAATCTCTAGCAGAAGTTACCAAGCTTATATCTTAGATGTGCCTGCAAAACATGCAACAAATGCTATTATTGTGCTGGACCAAAATAAAACAAATTAAACTTACATACATGTTTTCTACCCTAATGAAGTGGTGAGGCTGAAGGGGAAATTATTGGCGTCAATTTTTTTATTTTTCCAAGCATTGAAGAATGGATGAGTACTGCCACCTTTTGGCTACAGATTGCAACTAAGGGATTGGCATGGTTTTGTGTTTGCTTTGTAATTCAAATCAGAAATAATAGTGTAAGTTGTTTTGCAATGGTTTTACAAGACAAGCTTTTTACAGAAGCCCAGTTTCTTTCTTCGGGCTTACAAAGTCAAACAAATAAAATAATAATAAATGCAATGTTTAGATTACTTGAAGATTGGATCATTTGCAAATGAATTGTAGCTTTCTTGCTCTATGAAACTTGTGTCTCAAGGCAGAATTAATATATTGAAGAAAAGAATAAGAGGAAAAACAATCCCCACCTCCCTTTGTAAAACAGTGATGTAGCAGTTGAACTGTAATGATGAAAAGTAGAGACTAATTGATGGTGAAAATAAATTGCCTTAAGTCAGTGCTTCCCCAAACCTGGGTAAATTACCCAAAATTGGGTAAAAGTTGTTTGGATAATGACAATTACCATTACCCAATCACATCAGGGACATTTAAATAAGGACTTTCTGAAAAGTGTTTTGGGTAATTTTGAAAGTTAGTAATGGAGACATTTCAGGGAAGGGTCTAACAGAATCTTGTACACGTCTGTGAAATCTCTTTGAAAATATTATAATCTGAGTTTTCACCTAGAGAAGAGGGGAACAGAATTTATTACTGAAAAGGACAATTGTAGTCCTTGGTTGAATTGTGTAGGCCTTGGTGCTTTGTGAGCTTGATTGTTTGAATATTGCTACATTACCAGACTAGATAACATCTTCAGTGCTTCATGGACCAATCTGCATACATTCCACATTCCTTGCCACTTTCTGAAAGATCCATGACTCTGATTCCATCTATCACTGTGTCATTTACTTTGACTGTGGCCCATAAAATTAGAGATAATATCATTTAAAATGGTCCTCCATGATGGTTGCAGTTGGCAACACAAGAACAGATTTTTTCCGAACTCCATCACTCTACTAAACAAATAATTTCCTCAACACTGTCAGACTTTCTACTAAATCTGCACTTCTATTCTACTAGTTTTTCTCATCATTCCTTTCACCCATTTCCTCCCATGTTGACTGTATGACTGTAACTTGTTGCTTTTATCCTAAGATTTTTATTAATATTGCTTCTTCATTGCTTATTTGACCCCTATGACAATCATTAAGTGTTGTACCACATGATTCTTGACAAATGTATATTTTATTTTATGTACGCTGAGAGCATATGCACCAAGACAAATTCCTTGTGTGTCCAATCACACTTGGCCAATAAAAATTCTATTCTATTCTATTCTATAAGGAACAGTGCTGCTTCATCAGGTCAATGCTTTTCCCACTCCAGATAGCTGTAAACATCTCTCTCTATAGAGAGAGTTCTTGAAGTTAAGACTCTTGTACAAATTATGGTTAAAACAAAACTATGAGAAAAGTATTAAAGCTAGAGTTTTCCCATGTTTTTCAGTCTGATGGCTGGCTTATAAGAGATGGGGCTAGGAAAAAAGAAATCAGTGGATCCTAAACAAAAACTACCAGTAAGTTTATTTGACTTAAAATTCAATCAAATGCATCAACAGCATGGAATATAACCATACTCTATGTATTTCTTAATTATCTTCTTTGATGCACTAAAAATTATAACAATTGAAGTAACTCTGGAGGTCATAATTAACCCTGGGGAGACCTTATAAGAGCCCAAACCTTTAGTTTATGCCTCAGTTTATGCACTCAATTAATATTCTTTGTTTTCTTCTTTTTTATTTGGAGATCTTTGCCTTCCAATTATTTGCTCTTGCTACTAAGTCCATACATTTATTTTTATTTTAAAGATCATAGCAAGCAAAGTAACCATACCTAGAACCTTACCCTTAACGCCTTTAAACATTCCCCCCCAAAAAATTGTGCCAATGATGTTCACCATTGACAACAGACACAATATCTGCAATGTTACATTCTCCCTCTCTCTTTCCTAATATTAATCACCCACCAAGATAATTAAGTGCATTACTAAGACTAAGTTCATAGTGCAGATAGGAAAAGGTTTAGATAACTTATTACTTTTACCAATTCCTTACAACTTTAAAGGCTTTTTATAGTAAACAACTTGAGGAAAATACTTAAATAATGTATTTTATAATGCTCTTTTTTTCCTTTAAAAAAAAACTATCATGAATCATTCATTGGATTAAAAGCAAGGATCTGGATCTAAATGCCCATATTTTAATAACTTTAGGCATCCCTTGATCATGTCTATAGTAAATGATGAAATATAACAGGCTGAAACTGTGCAGTTGTATTTACACTTGTATTCAGGTTGGCCTATTGCCAATGAATTACCGGTACTGTGTTCTGAGAAAGCAGAAACCAGACTTCTCAATTTAAAACATAATAATTTAAAACTCAGTTTGTAACTATTAAGGTTGAGGACAGGGTTGTAAGTCACTTATTTAATAGCTGAATAAGTGTCCTATGTCAAAAGAAATTGTGGGAACCTTAAAGGTTTGTTTGGAGGGTGAACAAAATACCTCTTTAAGTATTTCAGTATGGACTCATGAAGCACTTTAAATTAATACCAACGTTTAAATAACTGTTGCATCTATTGCAATTTGGATTGTCGGGATAACTTAACATTCAACAGCAAAATTTTATTTAACAGATATTTCTCAATAAAGGGCTCGTGTTAATGAAATCTGAGAGAACCAGAATGATGTTGGTGCAACTGTTGATCTCTCAGTGGTTTTCCATACAACAATCATAGTATTCTTTGGGATTGTCTGCAGTGATTGAAATATAAATTCCACCACCTTTGTACATATATCATGTACATCATGGAGTTGCAAAGCCCCCCAAGTGGATCTTCTCCGGGTCCCGTCAACTATACAATGTCGCTTGGCGGGAGCCAGGGGAAGAGCCTTCTCTCTGGCGGCCCCGGCCCTCTGGAACCAACTCCCTCCAGAGATTAGAATTGCCCCCACCCTCCTTGCCTTTCATAAGCTACTTAAAACCCACCTCTGCCGTCAGACATGGGGGAATTGAGATACTCTTTCCCCCTAGGCCTTTACAATTTTATGCATGGTATGTCTGTTTGGTTTTATGCATGGTATGGTATGTATGTTTGGTTTTTATATTAATGGGTTTTTCATCGTTTTTATTATTGGATTATTATTGTACGCTGTCTTATTATTGCTGTTAGCTGCCCCAAGTCTCCGGAGAGGGGCGGCATACAAAACAAATCAAATCAAATCAAATCAAATCAAATCAAATAAATAAATAAATAAATAAATAAATAAATAAATAAATAAATAAATAAATAAATAAATAAATTTTGACAAAATCATTGCATTCTTCTAGATGTCTCTGATTGCTAGTTTTTTATGTGAATGTCTAACCAGAATTGTCGCCTATGTACAAGTATACACAGAAACATGTATAGGTCTATGTTCTTGCTTTCTTCTCATCTTACATCTATGTGATGTGTGTTTAATTTAATTAATGAATGAAATTTAATTTAATTAATGAAATTTCTATGCTACCAATTCCCTAGGGACTCGGGGTGACTCACAACAAAAACAGGTATCGATCAATATAAAAACATTTCAATTTCAAATAGTTAGAGTCATCCATACATTCATGGGCCAACCTCCCTAATAGCCCCCCCCAAGGTCAATGGTCCCAGGCCTGTCAGAAAAGGCAGGTCTTTACAGCTTTCCGGAAGGTCAATAAGGTGGAAGTAGTGCAGATCTTGGGAGGTAGCTGATTTCAGAGAGTTGGGGCCACCACAGAGAAGGCTCTCCCCCACGGACCCACCAGCCGACATTGTTTAGCTGTCATAATAAGAGCCCACAGAGACCCAAAGAAGGCTAATCCTGTGGGCTCTTACTGTTCACTGGGAGGTATATAGTAGAAGCAGTCTTGGAGATACTGTGGTCCTGAGCCATGTAGGGCTTCAAAGGTAATAACCAACACGTTGAATTGTGACCGGAGACCAATGGGAAGCTAGTAAAGAAGTTGTATAGTGTGAGTGTATCTAGGGGTACCCACAACAGCTCATCCAGCTGCATTCTGGACCAACTGTAGTCTCCATACACACTTTATGGGAAGCCCCATGTGGAGCACATTACAATAGCCCAGCCAAGAGGTGATAAGGGCATGAGTGACCGTGAGAAGAGCCTCTCAATCCACATAGAGTCGCAATTGGTGCACTAGTCGAACCTGCACAAAGGTCCCCCTAGCTACAGCTGTCAGGTATTGATCTAGTTTTAGCTGTGAGTCTAGGTGAACGCTCAAATTGTGAACCCATTCTGAGGGGGTTAATATCTCTCCCCCCAGAACCAAGGAAGGACATTCAACGTAGTACTTTGGAGGCAATATCCATTTAGGTGTATGTGCCCTGGAAAGCAGTGTGTGGCTTGGCATATGTTCTATTCTGAATCATGTGGCCAGAAGAAAGGTAAAAAGGGGTCCCAAACCACATTTCAATATTCTGAGCTGTTACCACATTGCTTCTCTCATATAGATGCATTGAAAAATTAGGGGGGGGGGTTCTATAAACCTGAGCCATTTTCAAACTTGACATTTCTTGTGACAGCTTCTCCCCCAATACCAAGTTTGATCATGTTCGGTTTTGTTTTCACAGTATTATTTTGCTGATGGAGAAAATCTTAAACTGTTCTGTACAACTTATTTCCAACATCTTATTCACTGTTAAAAGAAATGGCTATAAATTGATTAAAAATACAGATATGCTTGGCTTCAAAAGTTTTTGTTTCTTTTATCTGACATCCTAGAGAATGATGTTCTGCATACTTTAGAAATATCTTTAAACCTTGATAGAACAATCCTATTATAAGCATTTACTAAATCATTTCTTGAGCTGTGTGTTTAAGGATTTGCTTACAATGTTTTAAGTGACAAGTACCAAAACAAAACCACTTGAAAACTGCATTTCTTTGGGTTGAAATGTATGGCATTAATTCCACTGAGATACATTTTATTTCAGTGTAGGCAGAAAAGAAGTGTATTAACCAGAGAGACATAAATCCAATTAATTTTCACACTAAGTTCTACTTGTATTTGAAATATGATATATTACTTAGCCTTAGGACAAGAGCAAAAGTTACTTGAGCCAAAACCTAAATTAATATTCAGCATAGATACATTTTGGGAAGTGCTTGGGAATCAAGGTTTCTACAGTAGCTCAGTACTCAGTTATCATTAAAGTTGTAGAAAAACAATTTCCTGGAATTCATCTGGAATAACTGATATTTGTAAATGTTATTAATAAAACCACATATGCAGGGTGTTATCCACATCATCATATCTCTTCAACTGTACAATTACACACCAACTGCCAAAAGATGATGATTTTGGATTTTTTTTCTTAAAAAAAATAATTTTGATAAAGAGCTGATCAGTGCATCAGTAGTAAGCATCTTAGCTTTATTAGATTAGACCTCACTAGCCATTACCTTTACTTATTCAGGTAAACCTTCCTTCAGAGCCAATCTCTTTTATAATGTTAGCATGTGTGAAATTCTGGTTATTGCAGTACATGGCTTACCCATTGATCACAGCACCTTGTGAAACCTACTTTATTTATTTATTTATTTAATTGGACTAGTATGCCGCCCCTCTCTATGGACTCGGGGCGGCTCACAACATATACCAAAATACATGACAATAGTTTGTCCAATTAATATACTAAAACAATTCTTAGATTTCTAATTTAAAACATTCATTCACATTCATACAGCAATCATGCTAACAACATTTTGTTGGACAGGGGGAGGTATAATGTCCCCAGGCCTGATGGCAAAGATATGTTTTTAGACTCTTTCTGAAGGCAAGGAGGGTGGGGGCACTGCAAATCTCCAGAGGGAGCTGATTCCACAGGGCCAGGGCCCCCACAGAGAAGGCTCTTCCCCTAGGTCCTGCCAGCTGACATCGTTTGGTCGACAATGGGAACCCTCTTTGGGGACCCTAATAGACCAATTCTGTGAGACCTCACTGGTCGCTGGGATTCATGCGGCAGAAGGCGGTCTCGGAGATAGTCTGGTCCTATGCCATGTAGGGCTTTATAGGTCATAACCAGGACTTTGAATTGTGTCTGGAAACCAATCAGCAGGCCGCGGAGTGATGACGAAATATGGGTATGCCTTGGAAGGCCCATAACTGCTCGCACAGCTGCATTTTGGATGATTTGAAGTTCCCAGATTCCTGAAACTTTTCAAACCAGAACTGATATTTTATATACATTTATTATAAAATTTATAAGTTAGAAGGGTCCAAGTGTTAGCAATGCTATTGGCTGATGGTCCTTTTTCTAGGATGCTACAAACACTCACTGTCAAGAGTTCCTGGAGTTGATTCCATCTTCGAGAGATACTGGGATAATTTTTTAAATTATTATTAATTGGATCAAATTGTTTTATTGAGTCCAAGGAGAGGGGCGGCATACAAATCCAATAAATAAATAAATAAATAAATGAGTGAGTGAGTGAGTGAGTGAGTGAGTGAGTGAGTAAATAAATAAATAAATAAATAAATAAATAAATAAATAAATAAGATGAGTTTTTAGGCTCTTTCGGAAGGCAAGGAGGGTGGGGGCAGTGCGAATCTCCAGGGGGAGCTGATTCCAGTGGGGAGAAGGCTCTTCCCCTAGGTCCTGCCAGGCAACGCTGTTTGGTCGACGGGACCCTGAGGAGACCCACTCTGTGGGACCTCACCAGTCGCTGGGATTCGTGCGGCAGAAGGCGGTCTTGGAGATAGTCTGGTCTTTTATAGGTAATAACTAACACCTTGAATTCAAACTTGACTGTGAATAATATGACTTCAGTAATCGAGTTGTTGAAGCGTGGAACTCATTACCAGACTCCATAGTGTCATCCCCAAACCCCCAACACTTTACCCTTAGATTATCTATGGTTGACCTATCCAAATTCCTAAGAGGTCAGTAAGGGGCGAGTACAAGTGCACTAGTGTACCTTCCGTCCCCTGTCCTATTGCTCTCCTATATCTCCTATACCTTTCTTCTATTCCTATATCTCTTCTTCTATTCTTTCATTGATATGTTCTATTACTATATCTTCTTTTCTATTATTTCTTAGATATATTTTACTATGAGTATCTCCTCTATAACCTTCATCATGTATTTTACTATGTGTATATAGATATATATACCCACTAAAACCCTCATTGTGTATTGGACTGAATGAATGAATGAATGAATGAATGAATGAATAAATAGAATTGTCTTTTCTCTTCCTAATTCTCTTTTAAATGTGCTTTCAATTGCAGATTTGCACCCTGAATGTTAGCATCTCTCCTGATAGTGTCCATTTTCAGTTGATCTTCACTTGCACATACACACGCTATAGCCTTGACATTGAGGCAGAACTGTACTCAGTTGAAAAAAAATTATGCTGGTTTTTTTCATCCCTGCTCAGCAATTGGTAGATTTTTAACTGGTGGAATCTTAACATGACTGCCCAGCTGTAGAAGTGTAACATGCCAATAGTTTATATTTTCTTACATTCTAATTTCCTATTACTTGCCTTTCTGCCTATCTCTCCAAAACATTTATAATAAAAAACCCAGTACTCTTAAAACATGTGTGCTATAATTGAAATAAATGAACATAGTCAGTGGAACCCATGTCTTTATTTTCACAACTAAGTGTAAAGTAGACAATCACTGAAAGGTGCTTTAACATATCCCATTATATAATGAAATGCAAAATTTACCAGGTATAGCTCCCCTCCAAGGCACTATAACTGTCACTTTTTTTGTTTTTCTTAACTGATTGATAAAGTATGTTAATCATTACTATTTGTAGACAAGAAAATAATAATTTTCTATGACATTTCAAGTATTTTTAGAAAGAGAAAAATCACACATGTTCCAGAGATTGGATAACTTTCCAAATTATGTGTTTCAGTTGTATGAGAAAGAGTTACTGACTTAGAAGGCAACATAGTTAACACGTATCTTTAAGAAGATAATAGATGTGAATTCCATTTCAAAAAATATGAAAATCTAAGTTGGCAAAGCCAACTGTCTTAACTAGGAAATAGCTTGGGTTTTTCTTTCTCTGTCTTAAAAAAAATCACACTTTAAATCACAGTTCTTCAAACTTGGCAACTTTAACTTCCCTCGTGCCTGTGAGTTGTAGGAGAACTGGGAGCCCATCTGCCCATTTGGGTTCTTTTACCCTCTGTGCATGCGCAAAGCCTTCTGAGCATGCACAGTGTAAAAGGACCCAAATGGCAGTGTCCAGGTGGATAGACAGAGCCTCATTCTCCATTCGTGACTAGCTCTTCTACAACCGACAGGCACAAGCGAACGGGCAGAATTTTACCCCTGCTTCAACTCCCAGAATTCTGAGAGTCCACAAGCCTTGGGAGTTGAAGTCCACCAGTTGCAAAATTTGGGGACCCCTATTTTAATTGAATCTTTATAAGTCAAACGGGGAAGTGGTGGTCCAGATTATTATTATTATTATTAATTAGATTTGTATGCTGCCCCTCTCCATAGACAGATACCTAAGGGAAAGCACTTTCATAGAAAGGGACCATCACTTAGAAGCCTTGGCTATGGGATCCTGTAGTTCAGTGGCCCCCAGCCTTTGAGGCACTTCTCTGTGACTCTGTGCAGAGAGGTTTTTCCACAGACCAGAGGGGGCATGGTGGCTCCATGGGTAGGACTTCACTTGTTTGTTCGGCCTGGTTTCTGGCATGCCACAAATGAGTGCCAGTCCATGAACCAGGGATTGGGGACCCCTAGTGTTCCTTCAGTGGAGAGGCCTTTAAGAATTTTGTCAATCTTCAGCTCTGCACCAGGGAAGGGTTACATATTTTTGTGTCGAATCACCCTGGTGTATTGAAGGAACATCACAGCTCCTTATTTGCCTCTCAGCCCAACCCAGGGCCATTTCCAAGGCAGTTAATTTTATTGATATATATATATATTCCTGTGTTATCCATGATTTACAGGTTGACTTACACTTTTCTTCACCAGTATTTCATACCAGACACCCCTGAGATATGAAGGCTTTGGATGCTGTTCACATATTTTTTTTTTTGTTTTTGTTTTATCATTCTGGTAGTTTTCTTGTTTTACGGTATCAGATTAAATGTAGCATCATTTTTATATTAGTACTGAAGTCACGGTCAAGTGAAAAACAACTTCCCTAAATCTTGGAATACATCATTTAAAAAAAATAAAAACAAAAGTTATACCTGTGTAAGTAAAGATGTGCCAAACATAGTAACCTTTGGGGGGTTGGGGATTTAGTAACCTTAAGGGCAAACCAGCAAGATTTTCTTTCCTTAGCCAACATGTATTTGTTACACCCTACATTTAAAATTGTGTCCCTTGTGAACCTGGAATATATTTTCCATATGTCCATGTGTTAGGAGTTTCATAAAAATGCTGAGCACATAATTTTTCAAAATAATTCTGACAAAGTATGAAACAAGCTTTAAAATATTATGACATGGCCAATTTTCATGGCATTTAAAATCAATAACATGGCAAAATATATTTTATATGCATGGAAATGTACTTCATAAATATTCGGTAATGTCAGATTACTCTGTTTTATATGTTCGCAAATTCTTTTTAAGCATAGGATGTGTGAAGAACATTTTCTGAAACATTTTAAGAAATAAAAGGACAGGAAGGATTCCATATGGGTTTACTATTAATGTTTCTGGCTTTTTAGGGAACAATCCCCTTCCAGTTCACTAATTAATTTAATTTAAAGCACAAAAACTTAGAAATTACAAGCTGGCAATAATTCTATTCACTTAGTCACAAGCATACTTAATGTACAAAGCATCCAGGCGCAAATCTAGGTTAAATTTCCAAGTGCAATTTGAAGGTCCCCCAAACTACCAAGGGCTGAAAATACATGGAAGTAAGACCTGCCTGCCCAAATACAGGATACAAATACACCCCATGGAGGCTGAAAATGTACATCCAGGTCAAATTACCTTACAGATGAGAACACAAGTCAACAAATATCAAATGCTGTTTCAGGTTATAAACAACAGAAGCAGGTAGGTGATGGCATATTGGTCCACCTGTTGAATCCTCCCAAGGACTTGGGATAGGCCGATGTGGATATATGATGGTGTTATATTGTTGCAGGATTTAAGCTCCAAGCAAAGCTACCCTTTACAATTGGTCAATGGTAATTTTGTCATTGCTGATGGTGTTCAAATGGTGCTCCAGTTCTCTTGGAATTGTACCCAAGAAACCTATTGTTATTGGTACTACCTTTGCATTATTGTTGTTGTTACTGCTACTGTAATGTAATACCTTTTTGAAACCCTCTCTGTTTTTATTACTTTCAAAGTTGAATTACAAAATCAGCTTTCCCTCCATTAAGTATTGTTTAAGGAACATTCACAAGCTTCCAGGGCTTGTTAAGTGTTCTTTATTTCATTGTGGACTCACTTTCAGAGGATTTAGTGCCTAAAAGTCAAACAGGGCAGTGTCCCACTAAGTTACACAAGTTTTTAAATACTCAGGAGCCAACAGAAAAAGAAGTCAAGACTAGAAAAAAGCGGGATAGATTATAACACATGCAGATGGATTAACAGTTGGCTGACCGACCGCACCCAATGAGTTGTCCTCAACAGTTCCAAATCCACATGGAAGAAAGTAGGCAGCGGGGTACCACAGGGTTTTGTCCTGGGCCCTGTGCTCTTCAACATTTTCATCAATGACCTGGACGAGGGAATAGAAGGGCAACTAATCAAATTCGCAGACAACACCAAGCTGGCGAGGGTAGCCAACACCCTTGAAGACAGGCTCAAATTACAGAAACACCTGGACAGACTAACACAGTGGGCCCACACCAACAAAATGATGTTCAACATTGACAAGAGCAAAGTCCTTCACCTAGGTAAAAAAAAAACCTGGACACACATACAGCCTGGGAGGAACCCCTCTCAGCAGTAGCGACGGTGAAAGAGATCTCGGAGTCTTGGTGGATAATCAACTAAACATGAGCCAACAATGTGCAGCAGCAGCCAAAAAAGCCAATACAATCCTAAGTTGTATCAACAGGGGAATACGCTCCAAGACCAGGGAAGTCTTAATACCACTCTACTACACCCTGGTCAGACCACACCTGGAGTACTGTGTTCAGTTCTGGTCACCACACTGCAAAAAAGACATTGAAACTATGGAGACAGTGCAGAAAAGAGCAACCAAAATGATCAGGGGTCTAGAAACCAAGACTTACGAAGAGAGACTGCGGGAACTGGGCATGGATAGCCTAGAGAAAAGGAGGGCCAGAGCAGACATGATAGCAGTCTACAGGTATACAAGGGGTTGCCACAGAGAGGAGGGGATCACTTTATTCTCCAGGGCACCGGAGGGCCAGACGAGGAACAACTGCTGGAAGCTGACCAAGGAGAGATTCAACCTGGAAATAAGGAAGAACTTCCTGATGGTCAGAATGATCAACCAGTGGAACAACCTACCAGCGGACGTTGTGAACTCCAATACTCTGGACATTTTTAAGAGGAAATTGGACTGCCATTTGGCTAGGATGCTATAGGGTTCCTGCTTAGGCAGGGGGTTGGACTTGATGACCCGCATGGTCCCTTCCAACTCTAACAATAAATAAATAAAAAAGACTGGCCTCACAGTTGGAGTTCTTCTTCCTTTCTTGATGACATTTCTGTTGAAGTACAGTCTTGATACCTGATCCTTTCTGCACTCTCATTTTTCAGCTCAGACCTTTTTTATAGCCACAAAATTCCTGCTGATATCTATACTAGGTCAACAAATGCATGTATCTTTAATCCCAGCTATTATTGTGAAAGAATGTTAGTGAACCTTGAACTACAATGTGACATCTGACTGTGACTCATAACATTCAGAGATATAAGTGAGGGGGAAAGAGCAAGGGAATTAGTGTGTCCTTTGGGAAATGTGTTCCATAGCAATCAATTAGAAGCAGTACAGATGTATGTTCAGAGCAATGAAGTCGGTTGATATGAAAAATGTTGCAATTGCATTGGCATATATTGAGCAGAGCACTAAGCCAATCCTTGACTACCTTACAAATTAGAACCATTTCCCTTCAAGATGTGTACTGGGGGAGGGAGGGAGGGAATTCTGGATTAAAAGCCTGAGAATTCATTAGTTAGGCACTGGTAAAATTTCACAGAGCAGCTGGCCATAGTGAAAGGCAAAATAGTTCTCTGCATGGAAAAATAATAAATGCAGAGAACTATAGCCGCTATGAGCTCCAGCTGGGAGATACTTCCTTCACTCTTAGTCTGCTTTAAATCAGTAATAGAACTAAACTTTCTAGATCCGGTCATTGGGATTGGAATTAATCATTTATTTTTATGTAGAAAGTGATTACAAGTAGTCCCATTTCTCTTACAACCAACACTCTTTCAATCCCTTGTGTTCATGTAGAATTAGTAATAGTTCTAATTCTACATGAATACTAGTAATTTTCAAGATATTTAGAACATGGTAGAGGCTAAGATTTTGCATAGAACAATGTGCTCATAATTCTTTTTCTCATATTCCCTTATCCCTACCCAAACCTTGCTAGATTTGATCTAAAATCAAACTCTGTACAAAATAGATCCAGAGTGTAGTGGCTTATATTCTCTAAAATTCTTCAGTCCAAATCCCATCTGTCACAATATCAAAGATTTTAAAATAGGAAAAACAAATTCTGGATTCATTACATAGGATGAATAAAAATATTGTTGTTCCTCTACAATAGGTGTAGCTAATATTCAGTCTTCAAGATTAACAGCATTTATAGACTTGTCCTCACTATGTCGTGTATTAATAAATTCCTCAGGGGAATTATGTGGATAATTGCCTCCTTCTTTCTGTTTCTAATCTCCTTCCAATCAGCTTCATTGGATGAGCCCTGAACCTTAGAAAGAGAGAAATATTCTATTTGCTCATGATTTCCATGAATATTTTAATGTCACCCACAAACATGACCAGGTCTCTGCTTATGAGCAAGTTAAATGGCACAGCTCCCATTGCAGATCCTTGATAGCATGAGCCTTCTATTGGGGAGAAGTGTTGGAGTGGGAAATGAAGTATATGCTGTAATATTATCACATCCATAGCAGAACATTCATTGTGGTATCACAGTTTACATAACAACATTTTGCAAAACTTCAGGTTATAGAAGATCCTGTTTCAAATGTTCCATTTTACTGTTTCCCTTCATTGAAAAAAAAATCCATTTTATTCCTACATATATGTGACATAATGCCAGTAATAAAAGAGGATTTGCTTAGTTGTGCAGTCATGACAACTGTGTTACATTTTTGATTCTCTCTGAAAGTTGGTGAGTGAGAATTTCCCTTTGTGGAATCCATGCTGATTTTCCTTTATGCGGTTTGTTTCTCTATCAGCCTATTTATTATTATTTTTTATTATTGTCTGTACCATGGGGCTACCTTTGAAAAGTGTTCGGAAACTTCAGATCGTGCAGAATGCAGCTGCAAGAGCAATTATGGGCTTCTCTAAGTATGCCCATATTACTCCAACACTCTGCAGTCTGCATTGGTTGCCGATCAGTTTCCGGTCACAATTCAAAGTGTTGGTTATGACCTATAAAGCCCTTCATGGCATCGGACCAGAATATCTTCGGAACCGCCTTCTGCCGCACGAATCCCAGCGACCAGTTAGGTCCCACAGAGTTGGCCTTCTTCGGGTCCTGTCGACTAAACAATGTCGTCTGGCGGGACCCAGGGGAAGAGCCTTCTCTGTGGTGACTCTGACCCTCTGGAACCAGCTCCCCCCTGAGATTAGGATTGCCCCCACCCTCTTTGCCTTTCGGAAACTCCTTAAAACCCACCTCTGCCGTCAGGCATGGGGGAATTGAAACATCTCCCCCTTGCCCATGTTGTTTTTTATATATATTGGGATTGCTTTTATGAATTTTTTAGCCTAAAACTGTAATTAGATTGGTAAATATTAGATTTGTCACTATGTATTGTTTTTGCCATTGTTGTGAGCCGCCCCGAGTCTGCGGAGAGGGGCAGCATATAAATCCAATAAATCTATTCTAATCTAATTTTTCTCCAACAGATTTAAGTTACAACTGATATAGATTGGCTTTGTCAGTCTTGGTGATAATGATTACATTCATAATACTTGAACACTCTGTATTGTGTTTAAATTTTTTATATTTTATATTTAACTGCCTCAATGGAAAATTATGACATAATCTGAAATAATGCATAAATTTCATTTTTTTATTTGCTTGTTGGATTTCTATACTGCCCATCTCATCTAAGCAACTTTGGGTGGTTTACAAATAAATACCAACAGAAGATCACACTCTTGATACACAGGACATGAAAAACAAAGAAGAAATTACTTATTTAGCAGATATAGCAACAACAGTGGCTACAATGCAAAATGCACCATTAAAAAAACAAGTTATAAATAGATTGTCATGTAGAAAATATCTATGTGATTACTAGGAGTCGAAAACAACTAGATGGCACGTAGTCAATCAATCAATCAATCAATCAATCAATAATATACACATTCAAGGATGTCTATTTGAAAATTGGTTTTCATCTTGTTGATTGAGACCAAGATCAAAAACAGTTCTCGCTTGCAGCTAAAGTGTTATCTTTTCTATAAGATTCTATGTTTTTTTAAAGGCCATCCAGTCCAAAATTTGAAAAGGGGTAGAGACCTTAGAATTACTCCTAGCTGGCGTTAAATAGAACCTTAAATAAATTTGCCTTTTAAGGTATATTTTTAAATCATAAAGATTGTCGTCAAATAAGGCATACAAAAGTAATGTCTACTTTTGCTATCATTTTCATTATGGTTTATATCTGTTGCAATGATATAATGTTGGGGAAATAAAAGACATGGGGTAAAATGAATATGTATTGTTAAAATATGGAAAGAGAATCCAATGTTGGTGGGTGAAAATGATGAACTAGAGAACTGATAAGATTAGGACTTTCTGAGCAACTAAAACTATTAATTTTGGAAATAAAGATATAATTGTTAATCTACTATCTCAAAACCACATATATTTTTTTCAGTTATTAGTTTCTGAAACAAGCCAAGTTAAGGACAATCATCATTTACCAACAAATTTTATCCCAGAGCTTCCTGTGCTTGGATTCATTTTCTCACATCAGACTTAAATGGCAATATTAAGAGATAAGACCCATTAAGTAATATCTGAAGTCTCAATATGCAGACCACAGGCTTTTTACTCAATGACTAATAGCACAGAGCTGTCTTGCATTCAGAGATAAAGTCAGTGAGAGAGAAATAAACTTGCTGTTGTCTTTTGTCAGAAGAACTGCAAATAGTTCAACCCTTCCTAAACAAGTGAATGTCTTAACTAACATTTGTTGAGTGAAGAATAGCATGACTTTAGACTTTTGTGGGAAGAGATTGTGAATCATTTCTGAATTTCTTGGAAACGTCTTCATGATTCAAAATAATTCACCCAGCTATTTGGACAGTTGCCAAACTCCTGAAGAATACAGCTATACATTACCCAGAATTGGTGGTATTTCATTGGAGGTAGGACGTGGTTGCTACCTATCTGACTTACTAAATGAAACCTGGAATGTTTCCTATCAGCAACGTGATGGATGGCTAGTAATGAAAATACAAACCAGGAGATCTGTAATGTTTTCATAACCACCTACTACCTTCTGGCATATTTCTAAAAGTAAGTAATAGAAAAAAGCACTCTCTCTCACCTTTACCCTTATTCATGGGAACCGTCATTATTTTGCATCACTATGACAAATTGATTCTTGCAAACAGCATGAGCAAAAGAGTGCTGACCTAAAAACACTATAGACTATGGTTGAATTTGAGTCTATCACTGAAATCTGAATTTAATGGAAGTCTAGTGCCTTCTAGATATTATATTCAGGAGGAATATACAAACATACATGTACACACCTCTGCTATATCAGCTACACTGGTTGTCATTTGGTTTCAGATTGTAATTCAAGATGTTAGTTATCATCTGTAAAGTTATACATGGCATAAGGCCTAGATACAAGGGTCGCCCAGAAAGTAATGCCCCACATTTTTTTTCTTCAACAATTATTTATTGAACACAATGAAACTTAAACACAAGAAAGAATGATGTTTCTTCTACACTCCCTATTTTTCCACATAATCTCTGTCCCGTTCTATGGCCTTCCTCCAGAGAGTCACAAGGGCGTGTATGCCCTGTTGGTAACACTCCTTGTTCTGATCACGAAGCCATTTCTGCACTGTGCAAATCATCTCTTCATCATCCTCAAAATGTCTAACTGTCTAACCATACTTCTGTCGACTGCAGATTCTCCATAAACTGTACACAAACATTTGTGAATGTTCCCAACAGTTCCTTTCTCCGCAGAGAGAAATTTAATGACAACACACTGTGTGTAACATAGATCACTTACAGACGTCATTTCAAAACACTGCTGCAGCTACACTGTCTGAAGAAACACAAAAATTACACATGCACTCCTGACAATTCAAATAATGTATAGCTAAAGTTTTGCATTCGTACCATTACTGTAGGCTGAGAAAAAAAATGTGGTCCATTACTTTCTGGGCAACCCTCATATTTGCAGCTGCCTGTTGGACATTTAATATGTTCCAACCGAATTGGTTTGCTTTGAACCCTAATAATTATGTAATGCCATCTAGTGAGACCCAGGAAATAGGTTTTCTCTGTGGCAGTGCATCCCTTCTGGAAAAGAATCCCATCAAAAATTTGCACGGTGCCCATCTTGCCCAACATTAAAGCTCCGAGTCTTCGGAGTGGGGTAGCATACAAATCTAATAAAAATACAAATCTAATAAATTATTATTATTATTATTATTAGTAATATTATTATCATCATCATCATCTTTAGAAAGTTTCCTCAGACCTTGTGATATGATGAGACATTATGTTGTCCCTCAGACAATGGATATTGTCCTTTTAACTTGTGAAACCATGCCGAGTCATTCTGGAGAAAGGCAGCCTAAAAACCCAGTAAAGAAACAAGCTTTGTAAGAACATGAGGACAATCACTGATTTTGTGTAAATTGCACGTTCTACTGGTATGAGATCTCTAGGCCTACAAAATAACAGGACCTTCCCAGGCAAAAAAGATAGCTTAACAATTCCTGATGTTACAATCTCCAAGGCAAGAATTAGTCTGATATTTCCCATAGACTGGAATAAATATATAGGAACTAAAGTTGCACTCTAATTTTATAGGAGTGACAATTACAAATAATTGATAGTGATTAAGTGATTTGAGGCTGAAGTAGAACTTACATTTTTCTCCTGCATTAGATCCAAGATTCTTTCTCCTGTGTCTCTCCTTTAACAGAGTTCTTGTCTTTACCCTGTCATGCTCAAACATTAATGACCACTGAATGTAGATGCACATTTATATTTCTGGGATTGCTGCTCCAAGAATCCATTGCCATTAAGGGAAACGTGACATCCAATGATTCCGTTTCAGGTAATCATAGAATATTTGAATCATAGAGTTGGAAGGGACCTCCAGGGTTATTGGGTCCAACCCTTTGCTCAATGCAGGATTCATCAAACCATCCCAGAAAGATGACTGTCCAGTTTCTGTGAAGGTGAGCTCACCACCTCCTGTAGCAAACTGTTCCACTGGTTTATCACCCTTACCGTTAGAAAGTTTTAAGTTTTTTAATGTTAACCCCAGTTTGGAATACAAGTATTTTAGCACCCAATGCTCAAATATATTATGAAAGATGACAATCTCTGTCATTGTGCTTTAATTCAAAATATAAATTAGTAATCTCATATAGATTACAAAGAGTTCTGAGAAATTAGATACCCTGGAAATCAATTTTCCCTGGCTTCCTAGATTGAAGAGCCTGTCAGGATTACATTCAGCTAAATGGAAGGCAACATGTCATTTCCAAAACATTTACATCTCAGCTTGATAAACTGGGTATCTTACGTTTCTAACTATGGGTAGCATTTTAGATCCCATTGTTTCAATGTCCCAATATCAAGAAGGAATAGAAGCAACCTAAAAGGTTTTGAGTAAAAGGGATAGCAAGATAAGGTTCCATAACCTCTGGATATGACTCTAGTGGGATACCATGGAAATGAAAGAAATCTAAGTAAAACATGAGTTCATATCAATTTCATGGATTTCTCAGATCCTATCCAAAGTTTAGTTTATTGTCATAAGTAAGGAATGTTTTCTCTATGCACTGAAGGGAGTTTAATAACTACAATAGTTTAAGATCCATATTACATCCAAAAAAGCTACAAGTTTAGTCATTACAGCAAAGTTTAATGCCATGGATTGTAAGCTTAAATGCATTTCTACTGTAATAGCAGTAAATCCTAATCAGAAGTGAATTTAGAAACCACACTCAACCTTGACAATCATCTTTAATGTTCATGATCACTGCCAATTTTATTTAAATGTACACACTCATTTAAAAATCAAAATAGGTTTTAATCAGTATTACTTGTGTTTCACATTCAAAGAACATTCCATCCCAAATATATTTTAAACACTACACAGGAAGTATGTTTCTGGGTCACTATTCCAATGCTGCCAAAATATTTCCCCTGAGATGGTGGAAACAGCACCAGAAATACCATGCAGCTGTGTTTGTATTAAGAGAAGCAAAAACATCCATGTTCAGTAGAGCAACATTTGGGTAGACAGGATGCAACTAGCAGATCTGGGATTTAGCATTCTTAGAGTGCAACATCTTCACCTACAAATCATCTCCTGTGACCTCTCTAAGTATAAATGTGATATAATGTGCTCTCCAATTTGTTTTAAAGTGCAAAGCTGCCAATCTCAATACCCATTAACTAAGTTCCAAGACCAGGAAGTAAAACTTCATATCTGACTTATGGCATATATGATATGCAATACATTAAAAATAATGTAATAAATAAAAATTCAAATGTATGATATTAGGCCTAGATGATATCATAACAAATCTCCTTTTTTCTTTCTTTCGGAACCTGTTCGAATTCTAATTAAAATGAGGTTGCCACACTAGGCACTTTACAATAGATGATTTATGGGGTACTGGAAAAAAATGTATGAAATTTGTTGTATCTTTTTTTTTTTTTCTTCTTTAGTATCTTCAATGTTTGTGATTTGATAGACTATACTGTATAGGGGTTTTTAGATTTAAGTAAAATGAAGAGAAATAGGACCATGACCTATCAGTTAATTAAAATGTTAGAAATATTGTTGATTTGTGACTATATAGATCTGAAGGAACATTACTGAAGAGCGGTAATATATGATGATTGTGATTGCTGGAGGACAAGATTAGATAATATTTTTTTGTAATAAGGGATAAAGGATTTATAGAGAAATTAATAATTTTGTATTATGAATTTTTTTCTGGGATTATACAAGAGCTACTAAAAAAATACTGCATTTTATTGTACTGTAATTAGAAGATATTTGGCTTTGTATAAAAGTGTATGAAGGAAAAAAACAATTAAAAAATTTATACCGAGAGATATGATTTGACTCAGTGGTGAAATGCTCCCAGTTCTTTTGTGCCTATCAGTCACTGGAGAGCCAGTTGTAAAGGGAGCATGAGATTCCATCCACCAATCTGGATGTCACCATTTGGGTTCTTTTACCTTCACACTCCCTTCGCAACTGGCTGTCTGACGACTGATAGGCATGAGCGAACCAGGAACATTTCACTACTGATTTGACTAAATAAAATGGAATTATTATTCTCCATGTCTCGGGAATTAAACTTGTTCATGAAACTTTGCAATCACATCACATATTTTGACTAAAGGAACTAATGACCCGCTTCAGCACAAGGTAATTTCCTACATTCCAAAGATGCCTAAGAACAGGAGAAGGAGCATCCTCCAAGCTATACTCTTTTTTTTCTTATGACTTTGTACATCTGGGGACCGTAACTGACTCTTTAAGAACTGGTTCCTGGGCGAAGGCCTTCCCAATCCTACTGGCTCTGATTAAGCCCTGGAGGAGAGCCTGGTTTTGTTAATGCTCTCCTGGCCTTTACTCATGTCTTCCATCTGAATTGTTTAAAGTTTTCAGCTGCATGCATTTAGCTTTCTGGCTGCTTTGTTTTTTGGCTACCAGGCTTTTCTCAATCCACACATTTAAAACAAAATCTTTTCTTAAGCATTTCCAGCCACATTTTTCTCACATTGTGTGGCCGCTTCCCTTCACTGAGTTGCCAGCCTACTACAGCCCACTATTTATCTTACACCTCCCCCTACTGCTGGAGGCACCTAACAATCATCTTCTAACTGCCAACAAAATATGGGAACAAACGTTCAGCTTGCAAAAACATGCAATTGTGGACCATTCTGTAAAGGTTAAACTCTCTGCATATGGATTCATCTGTTTTCTCCTTGTGCAGTAGATCGCACAGCAAAACTCCTTAAATGCTGGAAAGGAATTTCTTCCATTCATTCAACTGAATAGAATCCATCCCTCTCAGTCCCTTTTGACCCCAAATATATACTTTTTTTTTTTTAGGAAACTGCATTATGCAATTTAGCCAGTTATGAATCAGCATTCTTGGAGACTCTAGATTCTTTCTCTATCAATCCAGGAGATGCACATAGTTATTTATTTTATTTTATTTTATTATTTTATTTTATTTTATTTTATTTTATTTTATTTTATTTTATTTTATTTTATCTTATTTTATTTTATTTTATTTTATTTTATTTTATTTTATTTTATTTTATTTATTATTTTATTTATTTTGTCCAATACACAATGAGGGTTTTAGTGGGTATATATCTATATACACATAGTAAAATACATGATGAAGGTTACAGAGGAGATACTCATGGTAAAATATATCTAAGAAATAATAGAAAAGAAGATATAGTAATAGAACATATCAATGAAAGAATAGAAGAGATATAGGAATAGAAGAAAGGTATAGGAGATATAGGAGAGCAATAGGACAGGGGACGGAAGGCACTCTAGTGCACTTGTACTCACCCCTTACTGACCTCTTAGGAATCTGGATAGGTCAACTGTAGATAATCTAAGGGTAAAGTGTTGGGGGTTTGGGGATGACACTATGGAGTCCAGTAACGAGTTCCACGCTTCGACAACTCGGTTACTGAAGTCATATTTTTTACAGTCAAGTTTGGAGCAGTTAATATTAAATTTAAATCTGTTGTGTGCTCTTGTGTTGTTGTGGTTGAAGCTGAAGTAGTCGCCGACAGGCAGGACGTTGCAGCATATGATTTCTCTTTTACTAGTATCATGTATCAAAATATTGTTATATCTTTGTATACCACCAATACATACTTCACAAAACAAACAAACAAACAAATTATAAATAAATAAATAAATAAATAAAACATGAGAAAACAGAAGAATTGTATACATTGCTCTGAAAAGATATGATATTGATGAACTATGTAAAGCAATGTTCCTCAACCTTGATAAGGTGTCTGGACTTCAATTTCCAGAATTCCCCAGCCAGTCATAAGTATAATATTAAATTGCGCACTTGGCTGCAGCACTGTCCCATAACAGGAATTTCATAGAATATTTCCAGTGGGAAAATTATTATTTTTTTGGCTAATTTGCAGTTCAGATTTGCTTCAGTTCATTTTTAGCATATTTTTGTCCTAATGACCATGTACATAACGTTCTGTTAGCAAAAAAGCAGTGAAGTCTGGAGACTTCACATTGCGTTATGGGCATTAGGAACAAGTCTGGAGACCTAAATCTGCAACAAAATACTTCCCCAGCATCTCCTGCTCCTCTGAATTTCTTACAAGTAAATCATATGGTCTGGGCTTAAGTTGGCCTATGAAATGATAAAAGCATTTCAGGCTACAGGATCCCTCAAAATTGTAGCTTCCCTAGAATTGGAAAACCGAGTTCTGGGGGCAAAACAAGACATTTGGTTGTTTGAGGTGAAGAATAAGATGATATTTCTCCGCCATTTCTACTTCAAAAGTTAAATTTTCCATTGGCATCATTGAATAACATACAAGATTCTCTGTTGCACCCAACTTAATCGGTTCTTCCCGATTCAGACTGGTTTACCCAAACCAGCTGCTAAACACTGGTGACGTCACGATGATATCATGGAACTTGTTCAGTCAGTGCTAGTTTATGGGCACCGCCTTATTTTATTTATTTTATTTATTTTATTTATTTTATTTATTTTATTTATTTTATTTATTTTATTTATTTTATTTATTTTATTTATTTTATTTATTTTATTTATTTTATTTATTTTATTTATTTTATTTATTTTATTTATTTTATTTATTTTATTTATTTTATTTATTTTATTTATTTTATTTATTTTATTTATTTTATTTATTTTATATTTATTTTATTTTTATTTTATTTTTATTTTATTTTTATTTATTTTATTCATTTTATTCATTTTATTCATTTTATTCATTTTATTCATTTTATTCATTTTATTCATTTTATTCATTTTATTCATTTTATTCATTTTATTCATTTTATTTTTAATTTTAATTTTTTCTTACTTTTTATTTTTATTTTTTCTTCTGAGCATGTGTAGAAGTTGAGTTTCCAGCACTGTGCATGCAGTTGCCCTTTTGTTTTTGTTTTTTAAAAAATGGGATTGTTTTCCTAGTGCACATGCACACATGCACAAAGCATGTGTACACCCAGTAGGCATGGCCACATGGCAAACCAGTAGCAAGGAAGGTTAGAACCCATCCCTGACCCAACCATAATAGTTTCTGATGTTGAAGGAATATTTGCTCTGTCCACCTGCTGCTTTTCACTATTGGATAGTTGCTGCATTTCTTTGGGCTAGTCTTGTAATACCATAGGGGCAAGATTCCTAAAATGTCCTAAGATGTCCCAAGAGATTATATATCCCATCATAGTAATACTGCTGCTGAGTCAGAATATCATAGGGGTTCTTTCACCACCCTCACTGTTGCCAGATAATTCACACTCGAAAGGATAGGAATAACTTTCCCTAAAGAAGGAATGTGATTTTTAAAAATTTAGTCAATGCAGCGACCATTAGATATTTTTTTTAAATCTTCTAATTTTTACTGCTCCCATATTTAGGATTACAACTGACTATCATAAAGCTACTATTTATTGTCATAGTGACTATGTTCAGTAGTTTACCTTTCAGGCTCCGTTTCATAAATCCAAACATTCAATAAGTTCCTTGTGGAAATATCAGCACTAATTGACTCAGAACAGAATCGTTTGGAACAGTAAAAGCATTGCACATTGCTAAAAGGCGTGTGCATACTGTACTGTACGCTGACTCCTAGCGACCGATTAGGTCCCACAGAGTTGGCCTTCTCCAGGTCCCATCAACTAGACAAGTAGCTTCTGCTCTGGCAATCTCACACTACTTACCAGAGCTTACAAAACTTTTGCCAGACCCATCCTCAAATACAGCTCATCTGTTTGGAACCCATGTCACATCTCAGACATTAACACCCTTGAAAATGTCCAAAGATACTTCACCAGAAGAGCCCATCACTCCACCACTCGAAATAGAATACCCTACGAGACTAGACTTTCAATCCTGGGCCTAGAAAGTTTAGAACTAAGACGCCTTAAACAAGATCTAAGTATTGCCCACAAGATTATATGCTGCAACGTCCTGCCTGTCGGCGACTACTTCAGCTTCAACCACAACAACACAAGAGCACACAACAGATTTAAACTTAACATTAACCGCTCCAAACTTGACTGTAAAAAATATGACTTCAGTAACCGAGTTGTCGAAGCGTGGAACTCATTGCCGGACTCCGTAGTGTCATCCCCAAACCCCAAACCCTTTACCCTTAGATTATCTACGGTTGACCTATCCAGATTCCTAAGAGGTCAGTAAGGGGCGAGTACAAGTGCACTAGAGTGCCTTCCGCCCCCTGTCCTATTGCTCTCCTATATCTCCTATACCTTTCTTCTATTCCTATATCTCTTCTTCTATTCTTTCATTGATATATTCTATTACTATATGTTCTTTTCTATTATTTCTTAGATATATTTTACTATGAGTATCTCCTCTGTAACCTTCATCATGTATTTTACTATGTGTATATAGATATATACCCACTAAAACCCTCATTGTGTATTGGACAAATAAATAAATAAAATAAAATAAATAAATAAAACAATGTCGTTTGGTGTGGCCTAGAGGAACAGCCTTCTCTGTGGGCCTTCTGGTCCTCTGGAATCAGCCCCCCCCCCAGAGATTTGCACTGCCCCTACCCTCCTTGCCTTCCACAAGAGTCTCAAGACTCATCTATGTCACCAGGCTTGAGGCCATTAGACATTAGACTCCTGGCCGATGAATGTATGTATGTCTGCTGTGTGAATAGTAATGATTGATTTTTAACATTATTGAGATTTTTAGCCTAATTAGTTTTAAAATTAATTGGATTAGAATGTTTTCATAAATCCAATAAATAAATAAAATAAATAAATATTCCATCTTACATTGAGCTTATAGGTTTAGTGGGCACTTTATATTCCATTTCTAAATGGATTCCACCCTTCTACAGTAGAAACAAAACTGTGATTATTACAATATTCAGGACAGACACTGATTCAATAAGTTAAACAGTCTACTCTGATTTGCCATAATTCAGAGATTTCCTGGATAGATGGCTATCTTGATTGCTATGCTTCGGACAGGGGCGGCATACAAATCTAATAAATTATTATTATTATTATTATTATTATTATTATTATTATTATTATTATTATTATTATTATTCCCTCCCAGATCTATAGTTTTCAATAAAATCATTTTAATGTCCATGCTTCTGGGTGAGAAAGCAAATGAAGGGCCTTGAACTAAAACAATCTAGTGATTTATTACATCAATATCCTCCACCACACAATCAAAGAACTGTAGAGGATGCTATCTTTTTATTTACTATTGATTCCCTAACCTTCTTATCAATAGAATGCCCAACATGAAAGAACCCTGGCAGTTTCAGTAATGTTATTGGAACAATCCAGTCCTTAATGCCATCCATCCATGGAAAATAAGTACAACTTTCCTACTGAAATCAAATGGCTTTCGAAATGCTTAATGACAATTGGATTGCACCCTATATTTTTACAGTCTGCAAATGTTATTTTAAACTTTTACAGAGCAGTGTTATAAGCCACCACCCTCCACTTTGGCTAAGAGGCTCTAGTCTGATAGAGTCTGAAGAAACAGTTCGGCACACTTTAATGGTATGATTTAAATAAATATTAGTAGAAGGGAAAGAGTGTGGTCTGCCTTTTATTGCCAATTACAGATTTACAATGTTAGCAAGCCTAGGGAATATGCTAGTTAACAACACATTCCTCAGTTCTGTTCAAAGTTTTACTATTATCCGAGAGGATCTTTGTTATACAGCACAACCATAAGATATTAACATTTTCAGAAGGACATGGAATGTTTGCAATAGTGACAAATATCTGTAGCTCGGGTGTATGATGGTGGAGGTTCGTTCTCCGAGCTTGTGGATTGGTGTAAAGTAGTGGTGAAGTCCATTTTTTTACTATTGGTTCTGTGGGCGTGGCTTGGTGGGTGTGGTGTGGCTTGGTGGGCATGGCAGGGGGAGGATACCGTAAAATCTCCATTCCCACCTCACTCTGGGGCCAGCTAGAGGTGGTATTTGCTGGTTCTCCAAACTACTTAAAATTTCCACTACCGGTTCTTCGAGCTACTCAAAATTTTCTGTTACTGGTTCTCTAGAACCTGTCAGAACCTGCTGGATTTCACCCCTGGTGTAGGGACTTGCCTCTCTTATCCCGTCAAGAGAGCAGAACACTTGAAACAGGCAGTGTTTCAAACAGAATTTTATTGGACAATAGTGATAGCAAGGATAGGCAGGAACTGAAGTCCCCACTCATAAATGTTGGGTTAAACATCGTAGATACCCTTCCCCTCTGCCCAGTCTGAGGTGAGCCAATCCATGGGTGTAAAGTTGCTGTGGGAACATTGAGCTGAATAGGAGATAAGAACTTATTCTCAGGCATCACTTACTCATTCCTCTGGAACTGAGACAAAACAGATCCCCAAAGCCAATCCCTTTCTCCTCCCTAGACCAGAAAGATACATCAAACTAAAGAAAAAGCCAAAGATTTGAAAAACTCATAAAATGTCACTAAGCCTCCATCCCATCAGAATGGTAGCATCCCGATAGAGATCTATGGAAACATGACAGTTGGTTTCTGAACATTCATTACCAGGCAAGAGAACATCTTCAATGGAATTTAGGTGATGTCAGTGTCAGTGTTTTGTGGGCTTTGTGTAGTGAGTAGATTTTGTGAGAGTGAGGTCATATCAGGTAGGGGTCACATTACGTCTTGTGATGGATCAGATGATGGGTCAGGTGTGAGTGTGTCGAGTGAGGATCTTGTGGTGGATCTTGTGATGGGGAGGTTATGTCAGGTCAGAGGTCATTGAGAGGGGAAGAGCTGGTTGGGGGGTTTGCATGGGTTGGTTGAGGGTTGGTGCTGCCTCTGGTTGTCTGAGTGCTTGATTGGAACTCTGAGGAGATCATAGGGTGGTTGTAGATTTATGTGCCTGTTGCTACTAGTAGGTTTGTGAGGACAGAACACAGAGCACATGAAGGTTCTAGTACACAGACAGGACTCCTTGCTAGAATTGCAGATAGCGGTTACCTCATATATGTTTTATTATTAGGCAAAGGAACCTTAAGCCAATTTTTTGAGCTACATTATTAAATTCATTGCTGCTGTGTTTCCCTTCTTTACATATGATTCTAAAGAAACATAATATGCTGGAAGAGGAAGCAGCATTTGGGGGACCAAAGCAAAACATTGGCTGTAGGGTCAACTAGAAGTTGTGGCTGAAAATGTTAGTTGATTATACATAAAGCAAATCCCAGCCATTCCACTCACCACATTCCCGGAATACAGGCTGTTTTGGCAGAAAGGTCTTGTAGATGTTCTGATTTATGGGGGGAAAGGCTTGTCTTAAAGAGGTTTATTTTTCTTACTTGACTAAAGCTTGATATTTTCATCCATCAAAACATTTCATGTTATGAAGAGTCTAAAGAGGTTCATTTCTATAAAGATGATTTGAGCCCCTTAGATAAAACCTGAAACATTATGTCAGCTCCAGCAAGCCTGCCAGCTCAGAGCTGTCATTCTGGCTAGGAACGCAATGTGAAGCCCGACCAGTAAATACCAATTAGGAGCTAGTGATTCACAGGGTTGCTAGACACTGTGAGGATCACTGGGATCCCAGCAAGGGAAGCTTCGGCGAAATTGCAACATTTGCGATGCTGCAATTTCACTGAGGCTTCCCTCGTTGGAAAACCCCACCTCCGAACTTCCATTGCCAGCCATGCTGGTGGGATTCCCCTGCTGGGATTCCCCTGCAGCATCGCAAAATCCAGAGGTGGGGTTTTCCATGGAGGGGAGCCTCAGGAGAATCCCACCAGTGCAAAAATGGGTGCTTCGGCTGGCAACAGAAGTCCGGAGGCAGGGTATCCCAGTGGCGGCGGGTTCGTAAGGTGAAAATAGCTTGGAAGAAGAGGCAAAAAAAATCTTATACCTGGGTTCATATCTCGAAAAGTTCATATGATGAGGGGTTTGTAAGACGAGGTATCACTGTATATCCTTAAAAACCATATATACACTCAATCATTCATGGTCCCAGGTCTGCCAGGTCTTAACGGCTTTCTGGAAGACCAGTAGGGTGGGGATAATGCAGATTTCCAGAGGCAATTGATTCCAAAGCATTGGAGCTACTACAGAGAAGGTTCTTCCCCACAGTCCCGCCAACTGACATTGTTTGGTGGACGGGACCTGGAGAAGGCGAACTCTGTGGGCCCTTATTGACTGCTGGGAAGTATGAGGTAGCAGGCAGTCCCGTAATTGGCCACTTCCCTAGCCTATTTATGGGATGACAATGCAGGCAGCAACTTGCAGGGAACAATGGTTGTTCATATGCCTTCGTGTTTTGAATTCAGAAATGACTGCTCTTATTTTCTCTCTTGGCATTCTTCCTGCAAATTGCTTCTAGGCATTTTGCCATTGTAAGCTTCCTGATATCTCCAAGACTGTTTGTTAAGACTTGATTTATTGATTTCATGGACTTGTGCTGGCTATTAATGAAGTGGAATTAACAGCCAGTGTTAAAAACTGTTTAAACTGTATTTGTGCGTGCCGACGACTATGAAAGCTCATTAGATCCCATATGCTGGAAATGTAAAAAAGATTTTGGAACTTACTATCACCTGTGGTGGCTATTCCCCCAGTCATGTAATTATTGGCTGAAAATTAAAGGATGGATAAAAGATATGCTGCAATTCGATTTAGAATTAAAACCAGAGACCTATCTTCTAGGGTTTGTTAGAGGGCAATACGTCAAATCAAAATACTACCTGATCATCCATATTATCATCCAGATAATAACCTCCCAACAGATAATATGATTATAAAGAAACGTATGGATTGCGCTGAAATGTCCAGGCTCACTTTTGAACTACAAAATAAACAAGAGAAAGACTTCTACACAATTTGGGAAAATCTTTATGAATGGCTTGAAACCAGAAGAAATAACTAATAAACAAGTAAAGAATATATGGATATAATTAATAACTATAAATAACACAATAAAATGTAAACAATTGATATATGGATTAGATAAAGCAACAAGGATTTGCTTTTTGATTCATCAGGAATGCAAACAAAATGGAAATGATGTACAATGTAACCATTTTCCTTTCTTTTTCTATTTTCTTTTTATTCTGTTTTCTTTTCTCTCTTTTTTTCCTCTCTGTCCATCTTTCTTGTTTCTCTTTCTTCTCTTTTGCTAGGTTTTTCCTTCTTTTTCTCTGCCCTACTCTTACTTTTCTTTCTCTTAATTAGATGTTTACAATAGTCGTTTATTATTCTTTTTGAATTGTATTGTTTTTCTTTTTGTGAATAAAAACTTATTTTAAAAAAAAGAAAAAAGAAAGCTCATTAGTAACTTTAATTTAGTAAATGAAGGTTTGGACAGAATATGTGTAAGCTGCATTATTTGTGGTTTATAGTTGGGGCAAAACAGTGAGAAAGCAACAGAGACCAGAAGCCTGAGAGCCTTAAATGGAATGAGGAGGTGGTTTACGCTGACTGATGACATCAGATGACCGCATGGCTGACTAACAACTGTGAATCATCCACAGCAACACGGAACAAAGGCACTGGCTCCACTTGCAGTGGATATTAAAGGTGAGGTGCATACAGTGCGCAGATTTGACACAAACTGCACTTCGCCTGGAAATGTTCTTCAGTTCATAGCAGAGAAGCAGTAAAGGCAAATACACAAACCAGCATTGTGATTGTGGTCCTTTGTTTCTATGTTTCTACCAAAACCTTGACACATTGGTTGGGAAAAAATGGTTCAGACAGCAAGATTTATAAAAATAGATTTTTCACATCACTCTGGTTGGTGAAACCAGAACAGACACTAGAATGCTATTGAAGAAGGGCAAACTGTGAATCCAGCAGAACACAAGTAAGAGACCCTATTAGGAATTCCATAGTAATAAGGGTAAAACATAGTTATTTTTCTGCGGTTATTGTATCCAAAGGTAGCACACCTGTTTAAGGTGATTTATTTTATTTGCTTTCATCCCTTCCCTTCCTGCTGGCTTTTAGTAGCCTAGTTTAAAAGAAAAAAAGTTAAGTTAATGAAGGCATGAAGGTATTAAGCATCAGGAGACCATGAGCTTTAGTTTCGCCTTAGACACAAAGAACTGAGTATTGTTGGGCCAGTCACTCTCTCTCAGCCCTAGAAAGGAGACAGTGGCAAACAACAGGAACTTGTCTAAGCAGTCAGCAGAAGTCAAAGATTTACTTGAAGCCACAAAACTAAAACAGTTTAGCAGAAAAGGTCTTTATTTTTTCTTCTTCTTCTTCCTTTTATTTAAATCATATAAGTTTGACTCATTGGGCCTTCTCCGGGTCCCGTCAACTAAACAATGTCGGTTGGCGGGCCCCAGGGGAAGAGCCTTCTCTGTGGCGGCACCGGCCCTCTGGAACCAACTCCCCCCGGAGATTAGAACTGCCCCTACTCTTCCTGCCTTCCGTAAACTCCTTAAAACCCACCTTTGCCGTCAGGCATGGGGGAACTGAACATCTCCCCCTGGGCACGTTTAATTTATGCATGGTATGTCTGTGTGTGTGTCTGTTAGCATATGGGGTTTTTAAATATTTAAATATTTTAAATTTGTCTGATTGCTTATGATTTGTTTTTACATGTTGTGAGCCGCCCCGAGTCTTCGGAGAGGGGCGGCATACAAATCTAAGTAATAAATAAATAAATAAAATCTATCATTGATAGTCAGGGGATAATTAAAGATTTCACTTTTAGTTTCTATCCAACCTGATTCCATAGGGCATTGTTCTCTTTCCAAAGCATTTTGTACTGAAATATAAAATTTGAGAGATCTACAGAAATATCCAATAAACAGCATTTTTTAATCCTTTTGTTATTTTTTTTTTTTAGGACTGGACTCAAATGTTGATTTTAAACGTGACATTCAGGGCTGAAATGTACCACTATTTACTAATACCACGTTTGTTGTCTACAGCTGTAAAATCTTTTTTTTTAAACTTTCCACTGTTAAAAATGATGTTTCCCATAACCAAGCTTCCTGTGACCTAAGTACCCTGGAGGCGTCTATGGTTTTGAAATCCTGACCCAAATAAACTATGCACACTTCCTAGAGTTTCTGTCATCCTCTAAACTGGAGGAACATTTTGTCCAATTATTCTGAAGACAGGATATATAGTGTATAAAAATTGCAGGCCAATGGTGTGCATCAAAGAAAGGAAACAAATAAGTATGAATAAACAACATCATGTTTAACTTAAGCAGAGGTCTTCAAACTTGGCTATGCTATGTTGGCTGGATAATTCTGAGAGTTGAAGTCCACTAACCTTAAAGTTGCCAAGTTTGGGGACCCCTGAACTAAAGCATCAGAGCTGGATGATCTGCTCCACAACTGCATGTATCTGTGTATATATTTCTGCTTCTTTGGTAATGATTAAACTCTGGGCAGAATCACAAGTAATGGTGACATTGGAGATATAAATCTCTCTCTCCTTCAAGCAAAATGTGGTATCTTTTCAATAGATCCATATACAAATACTTTCCTGCCTTTAATGCCGAATCAGAAATAGACATTTTCCATTTCTTGTTATTCTTAATTCGAACTCAGCATACATTCCAAAGCCTTAAACAGTTAGTACCGTAATTGGAATTAGTTAAAATGCATCAGTAGCTGAAGTAGTATTTTGCATAGTTGAGCAATCTTTCCCAAAATCTAACCCAAAAAACATGCAATCAAATGATGAATGAATTCTAAGAGAATTTTCGATGGCCATTGCAATATTTTCAACATTCGCAGGATTTATATTGAGGTTATATATCTAGAACAAAAGCCCAAACAATTCTTTAAGAATCTTTAAAGTTTTGGGGAAATTTTGTCATCGTTGTCTGAACTTCAGTTTATACTC
The DNA here is from genome assembly GCF_031021105.1 of Erythrolamprus reginae. Taxonomy (NCBI): domain Eukaryota; kingdom Metazoa; phylum Chordata; class Lepidosauria; order Squamata; family Dipsadidae; genus Erythrolamprus; species Erythrolamprus reginae. Next base: position 361,233,088 of record NC_091950.1, on the reverse strand, counting down.
ATTGAATTGTCCTTTTTTAAAGCTTAGAAAGTTTATAGAAAGTTTTTTCAAATAGCAGCCATATACTTTTTTTTTTGCAGTGCAATGGATACGTTTTTTTATCATGTCTGCATGCATATTTTGTATTGATTTCATCACCTGTAAACTTTATATCTGCCTGTTTACTGAAATCATTACAGTGATCCCTCGATTATCGCGAGGGTTCCGTTCCAAGACCCCTCGCGATAATCGATTTTTCGCGATGTAGGGTTGCGGAAGTAAAAACACCATCTGCGCATGCGCGCCCTTTTTCATGGCCGCGCATGCGCAGATGGTGGAGTTTGCGTGGGCGGCGGGGAAGACCCAGGGAAGGTTCCTTCGGCCGCCCAGCAGCTGATCGGCTCGGCAGTGCAGCAGCAGCGAGCAGACGAAGATCGGGGTTTCCCCGCCGCCCACGCAAAGGGGAAACCTCGATTCGGCTCCTCGCTGCTGCCGCGCTGCCGAGCAGATCAGCTGCTGGGCGGCCGAAGGAACCTTCCCTGGGTCTTCCTCGCTGATGCCCCCGCTTGCCCGCCCGCCGCCCGCCAGCAAGAGGGGGAGAGATAGAGAAAGAGAGAGAAGGAAAGAAAGAGATGAGAGAGGGAGGAAGAGAGTGTGAGAGAGGAAGAAGCAAGATAGAGAAAGAGAGAGAGAAAGAAAGATGAGAAAGGAAGGACGGGAGTGACGTCATCGGGTGGGAAAAATCGCGATATAGCATTTCGCGAAGAACGAGATCGCAAAAATCGAGGGATCACTGTATTCTCAACAAGTGCTAAATTGTAGCAGTTTTTTTTAAAAAAAGAAATACTTTTTTCATTCATTGTTCTGTCTTCATGATCATACAAATTGCTCAACTCTCTGCTAGATATCAAGAACTAATGTTTTTGCTTGGATTTCTGTTTGGGGATATTGGAACCAGAAGATTTTGAAAATAAAACAGATCTTTGAAATAGAATGTCTCGGGACCAGAGCATATATCAATTTTCAGAACTAAAATACTGTTCCAGGTAAGAAAATGAATCAGCTCTGATCTTGAAAATAAGCACTGTTTTGCCTAAGATGATTATGTGAAACTTCAAGGAGATGATTCACTTAAAAGAAATGTGATTGAATCTCCCCACTGACTTGAATCAGATGCCTTTAAATTGCTTGGGAAAGATACAAAGGTGATTTAGAGATTCAGCACTATTTTTTGGCTTTGCAGAGTTTCAAGCATAACTCCTAAGTGCTTTAAGTTTGTTATTGTTTCTCATCTATATATTGCACTTTGCCCAACTAAAGTCCAGAGTCTGAACAAATAGCATCAAGGCAATGAACACCTGGGCAATTCCTATCATTAGTTACAAAACTGGAATAGTGGAATGGACTAAAGTAGAACTAATTGAGGCATCTCTTTACATTCTTGACTTTTTATTTACCAACTCCTTTTCCTGCTAATGCCCATGTTGAACCAACAGGTGAAAAAACAGAGAGCTCTGTTTCCTTACCTCCAATTATCTTCATTAGAAAGAGCAATTTTTTTCTATTGCTCGTTGTTTTCTCACCTTCTATCATCTTCATTTTTATTTCATTAGAAAGAGCATATTTTTTTCTATCATATATGTTGTTTTTGTGATGGTTTCTTCAACCAAGTGTAGGGTCTCCTGCTCAAGCAGGGGGTTGAACAAGAAGACCTCCAAGGTCCCTTCCGACTCTGTTGTTATTATTATTAAATAAACATTTTTGTTGTTCAATAGCACAATCACACCGTATAATTAGACAAGTCATAGTGCTAGAAGTATATAAAATATAACAGCTTAAAAGTCTGAGTATACTTGAGACTTTCAAAGAGAAATTGGACTGCCATTTGTCCAAAATGGTATAGGGATTCCTTCTTGAGTGGAGGTAATGGTTGGAGTAGATTACCTACAAGGTCCCTTCCAACTCTAATAATAATCTAAGATAATCTATGACAGGACAGTTCCCTATTCAAACATTTATTGTCCATCATTTGGCAGCCTGAGTAGCCATCTCACTGCATAATACCATGTTGAAATAAGAAAAAAATGCAAAAGGAACAAATATGAGCATGGTTAGTGATTCAGAGCCTCCAGCTTTCTTTAAAGGATCAGCTGTCCCAAACCTAGCCCATTCCCATCATTTTGAAGCATATGCAACTTAGAAGAAATGCCAAGTTACAGGAGATAATGATTATCCTCCTTCATTCATCTCAGCTGTCATCTAACTTCATAGCAACAGGATTCTTCCTCTTTTGAAGAAAAAAAAGAACCTCATCAATATGATTCAGAATATCTTTGCCTTTGCCTTTATTTTTCCACCTTAAGTGAGGAATGTTATAATAAACAGGAGTCTTGGCATTAGATGAATCAGTTGCAAAGATGCAGCGTTTTTTCAATTAGAGGTGCTTTACTTGCTTGCATGAATTTCAAGGAATGAGAATGCTGGGCTTTGTGGAGGGGAAGGGGTAGTTCTATTTATTTGTATTTATTTATTTGTTTTGTCAATTACAAAGATATAACAGTGTTTATATACACTAGTAAGAGAGAAACATTAGGACAGGGGACAGTAGGCACTCTGCTGAACTTATGCACACCCCTTATTGACCTCTTAGGAATTGGATGAGGTCAAGAGTGGATAGTCTAAGGGTAAAGTTTTGGGGTTTAGGTGATGATACTACAGAGTCAGGTAGTGAGTTCCATGCATCAACTACTCGGTTACGAATGTTGTATTTCCTGCAGTGGAGTTTGGAGCGGTTTATTTTAAGTTTGTATCTGTTGTGTGCTCATGTGTTGTTGTGGTTGAAGCTGAAATAGTCTTGACAAGAAGGACATTGTGTCAGATGATTTTATGGGCTATGCTTAGATCATGTTTAAGGTGATGTAGTTCTAAGCTTCCAAGAAAATCAAGTCCTACAGAGAATCACCATCTGTGAAACCACCAGTTGAAAGATGGCAACACTAGGTACTTTCTGGCAGGTTATATTTCAGCAAGCGAATGGGAGTGAAGGGAGAGATTGAGAAAGTGCAGATGGAAGGACAGTTCCAGGCAAATCTCAAAATCCTTAGAGATACAGTCATACCTCGTCTTACGAACCTAATTGGTTCCAGGGGGAGGTTTGTAAGACGAAAGGTTCGTAAGACGAAACATTGTTTCCCATAGGAAACAATGTAAAGTCAATTAATCCGTGCAACAACAAAAAAAAAACCACAAAAAAAAAACGCTGCCGCCGGGCTGTCACCTTTTAAAACAGCCTGGCGGCTTCTCAGCGACCTCCCGAACGCCGAACGCCAAACCCGAACTTCCAGGTTCGGCGTTCAGGAGGCCGCCGAGAAGCCCCCAGGCTGTTTTAAAAGGTGACAGCCGGGCGGCGAGGCTTCCCAGCAGCCTCCGAACGCCGAACGCGGAAGTTTGGGTTTGGCGTTCGGCTTCGGGAGACGGCTGGGAAGTCACGCGGCTGTTTTAAAAGGTCACAGCCGGGCTGGGGGGTTTGCTGGGAAGCCCCCCAGCCCATCTGTCACCTTTTAAAACAGCCGCGCGGCTTCCCAGCAGCCTCCGAACGCCAAACCCGGAAGTTCGGGTTTGGCATTCGTAACACGAAAAAAGTTCGTAAGAAGAGGCAATTTTTTTCTGAACCCCGGGTTCGTATCTTGAGTTGTTAGTAAGACGAGGGGTTCGTATCTTGAGGTACCACTGTACTTTCCTTTTCTTCTGTTTTGGGGAGCCTTTTCTGTCAAGAAAACAGAATTAGGAATTATTGTAGGGCCAGGCTGAGCTGACATTGATTAGAATGTAAAAATAAATGTTCCTGCTCCTGCAAAGGACTATTTGTTCCTTTGTTCCCAAATTATTCAAGTATCTGTGCTATGCTAGATCTTCCTATGTTCCACCCAGTTGAGGATTTACTAAACCCTCAAAAGAGTTTATGCTGGCAGCAAAACAAAAGGATATATAAGGGAAAGATCCCTCACAGAAACAAAAGGCTTGTAGTGTCATATTGTTTCGAAGCCATCGCCAGAGAAGTGCAGTACAAATCCAGTAGAGTTATTAGCGGGACCTTTCCTAACCTGATATTCTCCAGACAAGTCAAAGTACTGTACATATACCAATGGCCATGCTAGATTCGACTGCTGCCAGTTGCCTGCTGATTTTTCAGAGCACAACTGGAACAGCACAGAGGATGGATCAGTTAAGTGATTCTCAACCTTTCTAATGCCACAACCCCTTAATACAGTTCGTCGTGTTGTGGTGACCCCCAACCATAAGTCTAGTGCCAATTCTCCCAACAGAGCTTTAAGCTGATTGGCAGGAAGGTCAGAGGGATACCCCCACAGTAAACACCTGATTGGTCGGATTGTACAAATATGTTTCAAAGCACCAGAATAGAAACTTGAGCTCCTAACACCATTGAAAACACTATTTCTTTTCCCATAGTCTTAGGCGACCTTTGTGAAATGGTTGCTGATCCCCAAAAGGATCCCAACCCCCAGGTTGAGAACCTCTGAATTAAACCATCATACTATGACAGAGGCAACAAGCAAGCAAGATTCTAATTTTCAAGATAAAGGTATATGAATTACCTTGATCAGTCATTCAGTCATTTGACATGAGTTATATGAAAGCAAAATAACAGAATATTGGTAGTCCTCTACTCAAAGCAGTCCATTTAGTGATTGCTCAGAGTTACAATGGCATTGAAAAAAAATGCTTATGACTGATTTTCACAATTTGCAGCATCTCCGTGATCATTTGATCCAATGCTTAGCTACTGGTTCATATTTATGACTGTTGCTATGTCCCAAGGTCATGTGATCATCTTTTGCAAACTTCCAACAAGCAAAATCAATGGGAAAGCCAGATTCACTGGGTATTATCAATGGCTACTGGGTGTTATCATCTTATCAACAGCAGTGATTTATTTAACAACTAAGGCAAGAAAGGTTGTAAAATAAGGCAAAAGTCATGTAACATATGTCTCAGTTATTATTTATATTGACTGGTTCCTAATATGATTTGATTGCTTATTTATACCCAGACTACCATTAAGCATTGTAATGTATGATTCTTGATGAATTTCTCTTTTCTTTTATGAGAGCACATACAAATTCCTTGTTTGTCCAATCTCACTTGGCCAATAAAAAATTCTATTCTATTCCATTCTATACTATTCTACTCTTCTCTCCTTGGTTAATTTTCAATCATTGCTTCTAGTCTTGCCTTCTGGTGTTTTGGAAGATAAGTTGATCCCCTCTTCTTTGTGACAACCCCTCAGATATCAGAACACAGCTATCATGTCACCCCCTAGTCCTTCTTTTCACTAGACTAAACATAATCACTCCTGAAATCTTTCTTTATATGTTTTAGCCTAATAATCTTTGTTGCTCCTCTGCACTCTTTCCAGAGTCTGGGAAATGGGAAGAAGGTAATACAGAGTGCATTAAGCACTTTACAGAGTCATTTTATTGCCCCCAACAATCTGGGTCTTCATTTTGTACACCTCGGAAGGATGGAAGATTGAGTCAACTTTGAGCCTGGTGAGATTCTAACAAAGACAGACAGACAGACAGACAGGTATTCTGGTTGTGAGCTTCTCTTCTCTAGATGTGCTAGGAGGCACATCTAGAGAAGAGAAGCTCACAACCAGAATAGGAGGCAGGCCACCTAAGGAGAATGGTGGATTTAATGGCCTAGATGGTGTCTTCCAACTGTATGATTCAATGTTCTATCTCTAAGCGCATTCATGAGAATTTTAGTGAAGTTTTCTTTCCCTCTGAAAAAGAACTCAAAAGCAATATATTTCCCATGAATGAGAGTACAGTATATAAAAATGATTTTTCCCGTTCAGGTCACTAAGGTATACAACATCAAAACAACCAGAGGTGTAGAATTTTAATAAGAAATTTAAATATCAGTCTCTTTCAAATGCATCCTTTTCTATCTAGCAAAGCTGATAGAGCTAAACAGCAAAACAATCCAGGCTGGAAACTTCATGTGGTCTGGATCCATCATGATTTAGAAAATGTCATTTTCCATCATCATACAAGAATATGTTAGAGCCGCGTACACAAATTGTGTACAAAGTTTACAGGACAGTTTAAAAGTGGCAGTATCTTCTTTAACTGTTCTAAATGTTGTAAAATGTGCTGCAATGTGATCAGAACCTTTGAACTCCCTTTCACAAAATGGGATGACTGAGCTATTTTAGTATCCACTTTGGGATTTAACCTCAAACATTAACCAAGACAACTATTTAGAGCTACATGTAAACCGTGGGTGGGCATAGTTCCTGCTAACTCGACCTCTCTCTTTTTTTCACAACAGTGAAAGGAAATTGTGATCTGAAGCTGACATTTCCTTCAAGCATTGTTCCTCTGAGGCCACAATTCACTGATAACACCATTTTGAAATATCTGGATTAAATCCAGGAAACATTGGACATACTGTACAGAGAGGATCTGGTTCAGATTAACCATTTTATAGTTTGCCACACATGCTAACTTTAGTCTTTTCTTGTTTTCAAAGCTCTTTGTCTCCTGGCCAACAGATCTTCAGCTTTTCCCTTTTGACTCAATGGATAATATTTCTTACTCAAATACTACATTCCTTTGCCCTCTATAAGGTTTGGGTGTTCTCTTTGTCCCATAACCAGTATATCTAGCCACATAACACTTACACCAAACCTGAAGAGGATCATTTAGCAAGCAGTTATAGGTGATGGCTTCCCTGGCTCACTGTTACATATGGAAGAGGTGTGGGAAAGTTCAGCATAATCAAACTTGCAAGATTCTGTTATTATAGCCAATCTCCATAAAGATGTGAATTGATTTCCTGATCTGGTCTATTTAGTAAGGCTGACACATTTCCATTTATAGACCAGAACAACAAAGATACATACATACCAGGTAAGGGTTTGTTGGATTTCTATGTTATTTATGGTTATAAGTGATGTTCTTCACTTCATACAACAGTCTACTCATAGCAGAACCATGCTACAATGTACATTTCAGTACACGATACGACTCCAATATAAAACTTATGCTTTTATATCTTCTTTTATCATTGAACTGGTTTCATATTTACACAAATAAACAACTTGACAGTATAACTATATTTCTCTATACATCTGCTCTCTATGATGCAGATTCACCAACAATCAGCATACAAATCCCCAGAATTCTGTCTTCCAACTGCCAAAAACTGATTTACATACCAATATGCAAATTAGTTCTCTCTTAACATTCCCTTCCCTTTCTCCATGCTATATGCTAACAGGGTTCCACCTACTGGCTGCTACCGGTACACCCTCCAGGATCATTGAGGGTGCGCAGGCGCCTGTCAGCGTGAGATTTTGCTTCTGCGCATGCACAGCAAGCAAAATCTCATGTGAGGATGCTCTCTCGCGTGAGATTTCACCGATTTCTGGCAATTTCTTTGTTTTCACGTATGCGAAGAAGCAAAAAACCTGCTGAAAATCAGCAAAATCTCACTTGTGATAGTATCCTCATGCATGCATATGCATGCACACATCAGGGCGTGGAGATGTGTGTGCATCTCCATTTCCACCACTGGAACTCCGATCCCAGCCATACGGGATGCAACCCACTACTGAAACATACATACATACATGCATACATAGATACATACAGTATATACATCCCACCAGCAGCCCATGCAGATGGTAGCGGATCCCTAGTGAAGCACTAGCAGTCTGTGCAGCTGGCACACGGGTCGGAAAGTGAGGAGACTGGCGAGGATTCGGTACCCAGGACTAATTGCTTGGACTGAATTTATGGCTTTATGGACTTGTACCATCTGTTAATGCCATTTAATTAACAGTTGGTTTTTCAAGAAAAGACTGCTTTCACTTGCGTGTGTATGTCAACTGCTAAGCAAGTTTATTAGTAGTCCTTAATTGAGTAAACATAGGTTTGAACAAATGTATCTCGTCTGTAGCTGGCGCCAAACACATACATACATACACACACAAACACATATACATACATACAGTACATACATTGTACATTGTATGCCACCCCGAGTCTGCGGAGAGGGGCGGCATACAAATCGAATATATTATTGTTGTTGTTGTTGTTGTTATTGTTGTTGTTGTTGTTATTATTATTATTATTATTATTATTATTATTATTATTATTATACTACATACAAACTGACTAAGCCACCTACAATAGGGAAACAATATCTCATAAAATAGTTGTGAAAAATGAAAATATGGATTTCAGCATCTAGTCCATTTTACTATGCAGATTATTGTCTTCTGATAATCTGGAAAATAATATGAACTGCCCGCCAAAGTTTAGGACCATTCAGGACTTGTGTCAAAGTGGTGAAATCTCCAGCCATCTTGTCTGGGAAGCTGTTTATCACCAGATTTATAATGCAAAGGCATTCCTAACACAAAAAATATAATGCAAAGGCATTCCTAACACACAATCAGTACCTAACCTTTTAGAAAGTCCAACTTGGCAGGGGCTGGTTACAGTATTTGTGTATCCACTTCTCTCCAATCCTTTCTTCTTACTCCATTGTGAGTATTGCATTGGTAGTTCTGTGTTAGCAAAAACTTCAGAAGAGAAGGATTATGGGGTAGTGATTTCCGACAGTCTCAAAATGGGTGAGCAGTGTGGTCAGGGAGTAGGAAAAGCAAGTAGGATGCTTGGCTGCATAGCTAGAGGTATAACAAGCAGGAAGAGGGAGATTGTGATCCCCTTATATAGAGTGCTGGTGATACCACATTTGGAATACTGTGTTCAGTTCTGGAGACCTCACCTACAAAAGGATATTGACAAAATTGAATGGGTCCAAAGACGGGCTACAAGAATGGTGGAAGGTCTTAAGCATAAAACGTATGAGGAAAGACTTAATGAACTCAATCTGTATAGTCTGGAGGACAGAAGGAAAAGGGGGGACATGATCGAAACATTTAAATATGTTAAAGGGTTAAATAAGGTTCAGGAGGGAAGTGTTTTTAATAGGAAACTGAACACAAGAACAAGGGGACACAATCTGAAGTTAGTTGGGGGAAAGATCAAAAGCAACCTGAGAAAATATTATTTTACTGAAAGAGTAGTAGATCCTTGGAACAAACTTCCAGCAGACGTGGTTGGTAAATCCACAGTAACTGAATTTAAACATGCCTGGGATAAACACATATCCATTGTAAGATAAAATACAGGAAATAGTATAAGGGCAGACTAGATGGACCATGAGGTCTTTTTCTGCCGTCAGTCTTCTATGTTTCTATGTTTCCATTGGGCATGTTCCAGGCCCCTCTCATGAAGCAATGCCATCTAGGAGGATACCATTTCTGTCACAGCACCTGCCCTACGAAACTAGCATTAGCCCCGGAGATCAGGATGCCCCCAGCTCCTATAGCCTTCTGCCAAGTATTAAATATTTAGTGTTGCACTCCAGCATTGAGGATGAGTTGTTAGGTGAGCTCAGTTTATTGGTTTGTTCTTTTTAATTCTCAAGATTTAAAAGATTTTATTGGATCTCTGATACATTGAATATTGTATTGTTCTATTTGCTTTTAATTGCAGATGGGTGTTGCTTTTTTCTGTGAACCACCCAAAGTTGCATTTGCAAGATGGACATATGAATTATTTAAATAAACACACAAATAGTGCTGTTGCAAAAATGATGATATTTGATTGTCTAATATATTACATTGAAAATGGGCCTGTCTAGCTATCTAAATATAAGGGTGTTCTCTTGTGATCCTTTTAAATATGGGAAGATAAGGTAAGATAAATGTGATTCATAAATATTACACAGTACTTTGCATGGAAAATATTCAATTTGAGCATCACTTTCTTTTATATTGGCTGTTTAACGCAATAACTATACAATTTGGAGCATCTGTTTCCCAGTGCAGCTGAGGAGTTAGCCAAGGTTACATTTTCTCTGAAGATCAGCATGACATATTAAGTGAAACATCAACTACTATTAAATGTTCTAATCAAACTTGAAATAAGAGTGATCCAGATAGGAAAAACCTTAATGTTCAAAGGAAATTCAGGAACATTTTTAGCCGAGTCAGCTGCATACTTTGAACTATATTTCTAGCTTCTGGTTTTGATTTGCAAGATGTCACACTCTGTACTATATCAAGATTACTTTCATAATCTATCATCTATCTATCTATCTATCTATCTATCTATCTATCTATCTATCTATCTATCTATCTATCTGTCACCATCATCTAGCCATCTATTTATCTGTGCCTAGAAACTAGAGTCCCAGGTTTTAGTCCTGATTTAAACATAAAAGCTGGCTCTATAAGTTTGGGCCAATCAATCTCTCAGTCCTAATTTGGAAAATCCTCCCCCTGTTGTTTACCAATCCACACTAGACCAATATCATATATTAGTCTAGAATTATTAATGAAGAAAACATCAGCCTGTAGAGGAATCATTTGAGCTGATAAATATATACATATATACAGAGAGAACTATATAGCAAAGCCCACTTTTTAGTATGCTACTTAGAACACAGCTGTAGCTAATTAACAGAAATGAAGGCAAGTACCAAACTTACACACATCCTCAAACTCCCAGAGAGAACAAAACACAGAGAAATAGATTGCAAAGCCAACAAATATCTTCCCAGAACATGGTTTCCTAAAACGGAGGGCTCTGTTATATCTATAGTCTTATTTTATTTATTTATTTATTTATTTATTTATTGGATTTGTATGCCCTCCCCCCCTCTCCATAGACTCGGGGCGGCTAACAACAGTAATAAAAACAGCATATAAACAATCCAATATTAAAACAGTTAAAAACCCTTATTATTGTTGTGGTTGGCTCTGTCCCAGCTCCTGCCCCAAGGACTGTGGATATGGGGGAGACATCCACATGCTGCAGGCCTGTTTTGCCCCCAGTGGAGTCTGCTGATGAAGGCTCCTCTGACCAAGAAGACATGAGTGAAGGGGAGGAGGAGAGTGCGGCAGACATCTCAGAAGGAGATCAATTATCTAGCTCCTCCTTGGATTCAGAACAAGAGTTAATGATACAGCCACGCATGCGGAGAGCGATGCATAGGCAACAACAACTGAGAGATTATTATCAAAGAAAATGAGGCCACCTGTGGTTGGGTGGGGCTGTGGTAATTAGTGAGGCTGCTATAAATAGCAGCCTGTGGGTTTGGCCATTGTGGAGGATTATCTGATCATTGTGTTTCGTGACTGCTTTACTGACTTTGACTTTTTGTGTGCTGATTTTTCCCTGCTTTGAAACTAAACCAGAGCAAAGTGTGTATCACTTTGTGAAAGAAGAAGGACTGTGAATTGCCTCACAGCTGCAATATAAGTATCACAGGACTGATAAAGGACTTTTACAAATTACCAGTTTGTTTGGAGACGAGTGCTCTTTGCTATACCAAAAGAGGGCTTGGTTTAAGTGAATTTTCATTATAAAGAACATTGTTTTGAATTTTCAAACGTGTGTGTGTCCGCAATTTGTACCTGTGAATTTTTGGGAGGATTCTACCAGAGAGCCCGACAGAACAATTATAAAACCAAACATACATACAGACATACCATGCATAAAATTGTAAAGTCCTAGGGGTAAAGAGTATCTCAGTTCCCCCATGCCTGGCGGCAGAGGTGGATTTTAAGAAGCTTACGAAAGGCAAGGAGGGTGGGGGCAATTCTAATCTCGGGGGGAGTTGGTTCCAGAGGGCCGGGGCTGCCACAGAGAAGGCTCTTCCCCTGGGTCCCGCCAAGCAACATTTTTTAGTTGATGGAACCCGGACAAGACCCACTCTGTCTTCCATAATCTTCCACCTCTTGGATATCTTTTTCAGTCCATTGACTGACTGGGTACTTTCTATGATGAATATTCAACAGGACTGAGCTCTCTGAACTCTAAGGGGTAGCACTATGTTAGTTCATATGTTAGTTCCAGGAGTAGATCTTAGACCTTGATCTGATCACAGAAAATATTAGATCTTCCTATCTGCCCAAGATAGTGAAAATTATAATATTGTTGTATTCATACTTAGTCTTATTATGCTAGATATCAACTGCTGTACGTGCCTGGCCTTTCCTCTATCCTTTCATCTAGCAGTCTGCACCAATTTATTTGATTTAACACCTCACATTTAGTTTATAGCAATTCTTACCAAAATTGTTGCCTGTTATTCAAAGGTCTTGCTGTGCACAGCAAAGTCCATAGTTTTTCCAATGGTTCAGAAGTTTGTATAAACCTAATAAAAACTGCTATAGAACTTTCTTATTAAAGTCATCTTTTTACTGTGTTGGAATAATAACTCCCCAGAACTACAGAGCCTGAGAATAATGAGGGTGTTTACCAGCAAATCTTGAAAGCAGTAAATTGGGCAAAACTGTTTTATAATAAAATGTAAACCCATCATTTCAGATATGCATAAGAACAGTAGCAGTCAAATACCATCCATTCATGGACATAATTGGATACAAAGTACAAACACGTTTTATCTTCACTATTGCTCACAACAACAGCAATAAAATCATGATCCACAGCTATTTACTTCTCAACTTACTTCTCATTTTCTCACCCTGGAATAAAGTCATCTGCTTTCAACATATCTCAATGCTTCCTTGTTTTCCCATCCTCTATCAAGAATACTGAATAGTTTCCTTCCACATTATTCTTTTTTTACCTTTAATTTGCAGAGTAAGAATTTTTGTGTGTGTGAAAATAAAGTAACAGTTCTTCTGGACTACAGCCTTTCCATGAACCAGTAGACCAGAGATCTTCAAATTTGGCAACTTTAAGACTTGTGGACTTGAACTCCCAGAGTTCTCCAGCCAGTTGGCTAAAATATTCTAGGAGTTGAAGTCCACAAGTCTTAAAGTTGCCAAGTTTGGGGACCCCTGCTGTAAACAAATGCACAAGTGAAAGAACAACGCTTTTCCTAACATCTTAAATATTGTAGCATCAGAATTATGGTGATACTATATCATAAGGGGGGAGGAGAAAATATCTGCTTTAGCATCAAAGAAGTTTTGTCATAGAAATACATTGTGTTGCACAAACTTCTGGAAGAGTCAAAGGAAAATACAGGTACTAGTGAGTAGGCAGAATTGGCAGGGGTGGGAAGAAGGAGAAACAAAGGAACAGTTGTATCAAATCCTGCTATGGCCATAGTCCAGATTAAGCACACCCACGTTGCAATCAAGACTGACATTTCTGAAACTGACTTTGTTTGCTTGCTTGTTTGGCTGCTCAATCAAATCATGTGATTCTGGGCAGCATTCAGCATAAAAAACAAACAATAAATATATTAAAGACCCACCACATAAGAGTATAAGAAACAGGCTGGACAGCATAGGATGCCGTATACTAGTGTTTCCCAACCTTGGCAACTTAAAGATATTTGGACTTCAGCTCCCAGAATTCCCCAGCCTGGCTGGGGAATTCTGGGAGTTGAAGTCCAAATATCTTCAAGTTGCCAAGGTTGGGAAACACTGCCGTATACAACTGACCTTAAATTTAGGCCCACCTTTTCAGATGAATATGAGTAGGAGCAAACAAATCAAACGCAGAGCCCTCTAGTTACCTCATTCCCAGGAAGTAAAAACTTCATGAATTTAATTCCATCTGCAAGGAAATCTCCTGGCTCAGAAGACTGGAATGCATTTGACCGTGAGACTAATCATTATTGCTCCCTTTTCCAGGCGATGCCTTCCCAGGGAACTTGAAGCAGGAGTTCAGTTTAAATTCACATGTCAGCCAAGCCAATATTTTAACCTATATTCCACAGTTGGGGTGACACAAGAGCTCTCTCACAGCACCTACTTTATCTCTCCCCGTGGCACTACACCAATCCTCTTGTCTTTCTCCCACTCCCCATCTGGAATTCCTAGCGGGAACCCCACCATCGTGATGCCTGTGCATTGAAGACAGCTTCCTTATTAATGGTTTTGGCAAGAGCCTGAAGACTGTTTATCAAGAAGAGGAGGCTGAAAGATGATACCCTCATTCATACTTGAAGGAAGAACCAGATCAGTTCCTCTCCCACATAAACTTGCCCCCACATACTTTTGAGCCTAGCTGTGTTGTGTTTATGATGATCGATTTCAGACATTTTTTAGCTGCTGACACCATAGGTTCGTGGCATGGCAGCTGATAGATTCTCCCTCTTTTGTGGAAGAAGAATAGCTGACCTTTTTTTCTCCCCAAACTCCTATCACAAAGGGTTAGCTTATTATCCTCTTTCTTGGCCCCATGCCATGGGGAAAAGGGTGTAAAGGCACTCTGAAGCCTGATGCCACATATTGGATGAGTGGCAGGAAGAGAAAAGAAGAGGGAGAGCATTGAAAATTATTGAGTACAGTGTTCCCTCAATTTTCGTGGGTTCAAACTTCGCGAAAAGTCTATACCACGGTTTTCCAAAAATGTTAACTAAAAAATACTTTGTGGGTTTTTTCCCTATACCATGGGTTTTTCCCACCCGATGACATCATATGTCATCACCAAACTTACGTCTGCCTTTAATAAATCTTTTTAAAATAAACTTTAATAAATAAACATGGTGAGTAATAATCTAAATGGTTGCTAAGGGAATGGGAAATTGTAATTTAGGGGTTTAAAGTGTTAAGGGAAGGCTGTTCCTAGCCAAAAATAGTATATTTACTTCCGCATCTCTACTTTGCGGAAATTCGACCTTCGCGGGACCAGAGGAGGGGTTTATCTAGAGTTCCTTTCCCCCTGTCTTTGCCCAGCTTTTTTGAAACCAGTTCTAGATTTCTCTCAAGACATAATCCATTGGACCACTTTCAAAAGCAGTAGTCAAGAAATCTATCATGGTTGTAACATAAATACTCCTTTGCTACAATTCAGTTGAAAGATTTCAGCCCCACTGGCAGGCTTTCCTGAGGCTACTTAGTATGCAGTATTTTGTCAGAAGATCAGATGGCACAACTGTGAAAAGGGTAGTAAAACAGCACCAGATTAACACAAGAGCAATCTACCAAGCACTGTTTCTATTCTACTTTGGCAGGAAGCATACAGGAATTGTGTTGAAGACAGTAATTCAGTGACCAAGTAAAGAAGACAATTTCTACTTTGTAAGGGCAAGTACACATTTGTTGTGCATTTTGGGGAACTATTGGACAATAGTATGATGATACCAAACAGCAGCTTAGACTGCTTCCATTATTCCAAATAAGTCCTTCCTGTTCTTCCAGACAACAGTTTGAGAAGTCAAACACATTGAGAAGACAATGGACAGGACAACCCAGATTTAAATTAACTGGGATCACCAGTTGTTGGACTGTAATTATCATCATCTCCAGGCAGCAGGGACAATGAACAATATTTCAGATTGGAAATACTTTCCCCATGCAACACATAATAAATTTATAGAATATGCATCCAAACAGTTCTGTGTCTATTTATTTAAGTGTTTTGATCCAACCAAAAACAAGTTAATCCAGTCAATGAAGATTTAACTTCTTCCTATAAGTAAAACTTCTGTCTGTTAAAAACAGCATATATATATATATACATATATATATTCCTCATGCTTTGTATGTAGACTTCCTGGAGACAGATAGTTGGCCTTGGTAAAGTCTTGATTTAATCCAGCAGAGTTCTTATTGTTTTAAGTTATATTCAGAACTTCTGTGTAAATGTTTTTAAAAGCACAATGCATTTAGAGATTTTAACAACAAAGTAAAACAGCTGCTTCCTATGCCTGAGGCAAATAAGTTCAAGTTGATTTGATAGTGCCCTCATTGAGGAGGGTTGATTGCACTTGTTGACTTCTTAAAGCCCATTTCATCTCTGGTCAAGTTACTGTTTGAATATTTTAACAATGAAGTATCACGGTTGCTTCCTATGCCTGAGGCAAATAAGTTCAAGTTGATTTGATTGACCAGGTTTGATTGCACTTGTTGAATTCTTACAGCCCACTTCATCTCTGGTCCATTGAGCACTACACGTTGAGTGCGCTTAGTTAGCCAGTTTTGAATCCATCTGGAGGTATTGCGGTCCATCCCACATGTTTCTACTTTATTTAGTTTAGTTAGTTTAGTTTAATTGGATTTGTATGCTGCCCCTCTCTGAGGACTGGGTTGGCTCACAGCATATATAAAAACATAACAATACAGTTTATCCAATTAATATACTTAAAAGATCTTTTAAAATTCTAACTTTAAAACATTTGTTAACATTCACTCAATTTAGTATTAGGTTATGGTTTACTTTGTCAAAAGCCTTGCTGAAGTCCAAGTAAACCACATCAACAGCATTCCCCTGGTCCACTAATTTTGTCACTTTGTCAAAGAATGCTATAAAATTAGTCTGGCATGATCTGTTTTTGACAAACTCATGTTGGCTTTTGGTTATTACTAGTGATAGGCGAACTGAACCTGCACAATTCGGGTCCATACCTGTTGTGTTTGGGCCTGGGCCAGCCGTTGCTCCCACAGATGGGAGAGATGCGGCACACACTGAATGCGAAAGCCTGGCTGACAGCCGGGAAGATGTGGCAGACAGCCAGGAAGACGTGGCAGACAGCCAGGAGGACGAGGCCACTGGTACGCAGGATTCAGCAGACAGCCCAGGGGATTTGGCATACAGTCCCTCAGACAGTCTTTTGTCTCTGGATTCTTCTGCAGATCAATATATTGATCTGCGTAGCAGAAGAGCTATGCAGAGAAGGGATCGACTGAAGGAGTATTACAAGTCATCATAGTAGCACCTGGGCTGGGTGTGGTTCTTATACTGAGGGCTGGGTGTGGTTTCCTTAATAAAAGGGAACAGAGGCTCAAGGCAAACTGTGGCTGTTTATCTGTGTTATTTTGTGGTTCCTGCTCTGAAGTTTCTGTTCCGTGCCGTTGGAGTTTTCAACCCAGCTTTTTCAGACAAGTGGGAGGTGAAAACTCTGGGACTTGCTGTTTCCTTCAAAGATTCAAAAGGACTCCTGAAATGTCTTTGCTCATTCCAGGTTGTCTTTGTTTGTTTTTTCCTGTGTTTTTGTATGCAGCTGAAGTAAGCCTTGCACTATCATTGTTTTTGGACACTAAGAACTGTTTTGAGTAACCCTTTTTTGTTTATTTAATACAAGTTTGCTGATTAGCAGAGCACGTGTGTGTTTGATTTCTTTTCCTTGGAGTATTACGCAGTCAGGCAGAACAATACCGAATTTTGCGGTGTTCGGTATGCAGAACACAAACCCGAAATTTTTTTGAAACTTTGGGCAAAGTTCAGGGTCGCGTTCGGCATTCGGAGCTTTGACGTCACCAGCAGGTTGCTAAGGACACCAAGGTGATCACTCCCTGGATTCCATGGAATCCAGAAAGTCATCACCTTGGCGTCCTTAGCAACCTGCCAGTGAAGTCAAGGCTCCGTCACCGAATCTCCTCATGGGAGGGATTCCCCAGCTCCTTCACGTAAAAATAAACATTGTTATTTTTACATGAAAGGACACCGCAGCAGCGCTGCAAGCAAAGGGTGGTCCTTTCACATAAAAATAAACATGTTTATTTTTACATGAAAGGACCACCCTTTGCTTGCAGCGCCACTGCGGCGTCCTTTTTCATAAAAATAACAATGTTTATTTATACGTGAAGACCTCCCTTTGAAGGAGCTGGGGAATCTCTACCACAAAGAGATTCCGGGGGCGGAGTCTTGACATCACCGGTAGATTGCTAAGGACGCCAAGGTGATCACTTCCTGGGTTCCATGGAATCCAGGAAGTGATCACCTTGGCGTCCTTAGCAACCTGCCGGTATATGTGACGTCAAAGCTCCGCCCCCGGAATCTCTTGGTGGGATTCCCCGTTCGGGTTCGGGTTCGGTTCGGGTTCAGCCGAATTTTGCATAAAGTTAGTCCGAACTTGCCGAACCCGAACACCGTTGGGTTCGCCCATCACTAGTTTTTAACTTGTGGTGTTCTTAAAATTAATTTAATATTGGATCTGTCTTGTATTGCTGTTGTTGTGAGCCGCCCCGAGTCTGCGGAGAGGGGCGGCATACAAATCTGATTAAACTAAACTAAACTAAACTATTACTTTGTTTGCTTCCATGTGTTTGTTGACTCATTGCTTGATTATCTTTTCCAAAATCTTCCCTGGTATCGAGGTCAGGCTGATGGGTCTGTAATTTCCTGGATCTCTTTTTTTCCCCTTTCTTGAAGATGGGAACTACATCAGCTCTTTTCCAGTCCTCTGGAATTTCCCCGGTGCTCCAGGATCTTTGAAAGATATAGTTCAGTGGTTCTGAAATCTCATCTGCCAGTTCCCTCAGAACCTTGAGGTTTAATCCATCTGGTCCTGGTGTTTTGATTTTGTCTAGGGCGGACAGGTGGTCCCTTACCATTTTCTTCCCTATTGTGTTCCTAATATGTTTTTTGTGGTGCTGTTTTTGATAGGTTGGGCTCTCTCTGATTCTATGCTGGTTTGTCTATATGACTATTCCATTGTAAGGACTACTGTGTGTAGTAAGAACTATGTGTTCTAATGTTGGCCTGCATATGTATTGAGTAAGGCTTGCATTGTATATGTATTGTGAATATTGATTGTTGTATTTGTAAATGACTAGGACTGTTACTAAGATATTTGCCTAATGTAAATAATATTTATACATTTAATGTATGTAGTCTGCTTATTTGAAGCACTGCTCATATCTGTGAAATATTAGCTGGATATCTGCTACCTTCAAGTTTCCTCTGTGCATAGGTAGCACAGCTTACTCCTTAACACCTAACAGTAGAGTCTTGATTCAATCCAGCAGGGTTCTTATTGTTCTAAATTATATTCAGAACTTCTGTGTAAATGTTTTTTAAAGCACAATGCATTTAGAGATTTTAACAACAAAGTATCACAGCTGCTTCCTATGCCTGAGGCAAATACGTTCAAGTTGATTTGATAGTGCCGTCATTGACCAGGGTTGATTGCACTTGTTGACTTCTTACAACCCACTTCATCTCTGGTCAAGTTGCTGTTTGAAGTATTACATTAATCTACAAAACTGTTTAGCCAGATGTGCTGCTGCTGTTGCTGCTATTTTTCTACTTGTCTTCTTCCCAGAAGTACCCAGGGTGGATTACCAATGAACAAGAACAGTCTTAAATGAAATTATACTTAAAATGAGCAATACTTAAAAACTATAAATCTGTTTCAAAACCCTACCCAAACTATGGCAACCTGTAATGCCATAAATATCTCTAAGAGAAAGATATCCAGAACAACACTTCCAACTACTAAAGAGGGGCAAGATGGTGCAGTAGTTGATTTTTGGATTAAAACCAGTAAGACCTCAGTTCTAGCTCACTGTTAGCCAGGAAAATTCATTCAATAATTTTGGGGAGGTTTTCTGTTTTATCCCTATACTAAATAGTTGTTGCTGGAAATATTAGAGGAGGGCATGATCAGGGGTGGGTTACTTCTGATTCGGACAGGTTCACCTGTACTGGTAGCAACCCACTGGTGATATTACAATGATATCACCAAACTGAATCGGTCAGTGATGGTCCATGGGTGCCACCATGGTTTTTTTTTAAAAAAATTAAAAAAATTCTTCTGAGCATGCGCGGAAGCCAAGTTATGGCACTGTGCATGCAACCACCATCTGTTTTTCAGCTTTGTTTTTTTGCCACGTGGGAAGGGAGCAATCATCCAGCAACACCCCCCCCACCCGGTCACATGATCACAAAGCCACTCCCACCATCACACGACCATCAAGCCACACTCACAAAATTAGCCACACCCACACAATGGTAGTAAAAAAAAAAGGTTGTAACCCGCCCCTGGACATGATCTCTATGTTGTTTTGAGCTCCTGATTTATAAATTTAAAAACTAAATACATTCCCAAGTTGCTTCTTTGAAGCAACAAGTTATGAAACAAGTCAGAGAACATCATCAGACTTGATCTGCTGTGGCACAACTCAGTTATTGAACCTTCCAGATATGGTATTGCTAAATTTAGCAATTCCACACCAAATAACAGGCTGGTTGGGCCTGCAGCTTGCTGTCACTTAGCAAATGGTAACAGAGATCTCATCCTGAAGCAGTTACGATATTAATTACTTTCCCCTGCATTACTTTGTCGTCCAGACATCATATGTACTATTACCCTTTTTTTTAAAAAGAATCAAAACACTTCACATGGGTATCAGCAGCACAAGATGCCCCGATGACGGGTTAAATTGAATGCCTGTGGGGACAAATGTTCATCAATTCAGCAGATGACTCAGCATGCAACAGCTGCAGATACTTTCTCAATCTTGCCATAAAATATCAATCTCGTTTGTAGATCATCACCAGTTTATAAAATACCAAGGAGAGAAATCTGGGACAACGATTTATCTGCAAATGAATATGCATATCAGAGGCGTTTAAAGTTCTTCCTCCACAATAGAGCTTTGAAATAACTGAAAGACATTCAGAGTTCACCTTTGGCATACTTATAATATCTGTAGGAGGCCAGTGAAGTCTAGTGTCCTTTTTAGCATTTGTGCCACCTAGTGCATGCAAACCAAATAGAAGACCAGACAAATCCCATACAATTTTCCGCTGCATTTGATTTGTTAAAAGTCACATATAATTTTATTAAAATACCTCTAATAAAACATGAAATATAATAAGCCTGGGGGAGATGTCTTAGTTCCCCCATGCCTGGCAATATAGGTGGGTCTTAAGTAACTTGCGAAAGACAAGGAGAGCGGGGACCGTTCTAATCTCCGGGGGAAGTTGATTCCAGAGGGCCGGGGCCACCACAGAGAAGGCTGTTCCCATGGGACCCGCCAAACGACATTGTTTGGTCGACGGGACCCAGAGAAGGCCAACTCTGTGGGACCTTATCGGCCGCTGGGATTCGTGTGGTAGAAGGTGGTTCCGGAGGTATTCTGGTCCAATGCCATGTAGGGCTTTAAGGGTCATTACCAGCACTTTCAAT
Source organism: Erythrolamprus reginae (assembly GCF_031021105.1). Lineage (NCBI taxonomy): Eukaryota > Metazoa > Chordata > Lepidosauria > Squamata > Dipsadidae > Erythrolamprus > Erythrolamprus reginae. The sequence goes on along the minus strand of NC_091950.1, from coordinate 361,212,166 downwards.
TGTGACCGGAAATTGAATTGTTATCTCTGTGAAGCTCAGAATACATTGGAAATTCCAGTAGTGTATTTAAAGAAGTCAAACTGAAATATTGACGTACTATAAAGTGCTTATTGTTGAAGAGACCCAAACTTTCTGTAGCAATAATAACAAATCTTTTTTTTTTTATGTTACACTCGACTTCTACCACCTCTAGCAGCTGCTGCAAATAGGTTCTATACACAACTGTGAAATCAGAATCCCGGCATCAACACATATATAAAAGGAGTGGGCTTTGATTACATGGTCCCAGTTCCCATATTGCTGAAATGGATAAGTTGACAATGGAAATTCGACAAAAAGACAATACAGCATTCTACCAGACGTGGAAAAGATGGTATAACTGGGTTGACCAAAAAAACTATTTAAACCTTTAAATAATTACACCACAGTCAAATATGTTGTTTACTAGCAATCTTGTTACTTTTTATTATTCATTTACTATAAAACATTGGATATACATAGCCAAGACTCATGTAAATACAGTGATCCCCCGATCAATGCGAGGGTTCCGTTCCAGGACCCCTCGCAATGATCGGTTTTTCGCGAAGTAGCGCTGCGGAAGTAAAAACACCATCTGCGCATGCGCAGATGGTGTTTTTACTTCCGCAGCAGCAGCGAGGAGCCGAAGATTGGGGTTTCCCTGCCGCCCACGCAGACTCCTCGCTGCCGCTCGCCCGCCCTTCGCCCGCCCACGCCGTTCGCTCGCGCCGCTTCCCAGCTGAGTCCTGAAGCGAATTGGCTTCAGGACTCAGCTGGGAAGCGGCGCGAGCGAACGGCGTGGGCGGGCGAAGGGCAGGTGAGTGGCAGCAAGGAGTCTGCGTGGGCAGCGGGCGGACAAGCCGTTCGCTCGCGCCGCTCGCTCGCGCCGCTTCCCAGCTGAGTCCTGAAGCCAATTCGCTTCAGGACTCAGCTGGGAAGTGGCGCGAGCGAACGGCGTGGGCAGGCGAAGGGTGGGCGAGCGGCGGGCGCGCGGGCAGTCAGGCGGCGGACAAGCCGTTTGCTCACGCCGCTCGCTCGCGCCGCTTCCCAGCTGAGTCCTGAAGCCAATTCGCTTCAGGACTCAGCTGGGAAGCGGCGCGAGCGAACGGCGTGGGCGGGCGAAGGGTGGGAGAGCGGCGGGCACGCAGGCAGGCAGGCGGTGGACAAGCCGCTCGCTCGCGCCGCTCGCTCGCGCCGCTTCCCAGCTGAGTCCTGAAGCCAATTTGCTTCAGGACTCAGCTGGGAAGCCGCGCGGCTGTTTTAAAATGTCGCCGCCGGCATGGGGGGCTTCCTAGCAGCCCCCCAAACCCGGGTTAGGGGCCCTGGGGGTGCTGGCAAGCCCCCCATGCCGGCGGCGACATTTTAAAACAGCTGCGCGGCTTCCCAGCTGAGTCCTGAAGCGAACTTCCGCGTTTGGCTTCGGGACTCAGTTTGGAAGCCGCGCGGCTGTTTTAAAATGTCGCCGCCGGCATGGGGGGTTTGCCAGCACCCCCCCGAACCCGGGTGGCCGGGCGAGCAGCGAGCGAACGGCGGGTGGCCGGGCGAAGGGCGGGCGAACGGCGGGCGAGCGGGTGCTGGGGGGGGCTTCTCGCCCTCCCGCCAGCAAGAGGGGGAAGACCCAGGGAAGCCGCCCAGCAGCTGATCTGCCCGGCACCATCTACGCATGCGTGGCCATAAAAAAAAGGGCGCGCATGCGCAGATGGTATTGTTACTTCCGGGTTGAAAAATCGCGATTTCGCCCGTTCGCAATGATCGGGATCGCAATACCCGGGGGATCACTGTATATGAATATAGAAAACAATAGTGAAAGCTGTAACAACAAGGCCAACTTGCAAGTTGACAAATATATGTTTGTTCTATCTTTTTTTCCCTTTCCTATATTGTATTTGTCTTGTCTTCTTTTTAGTGTAAATAATTAATAAAGACTATTTAAAAAAAAAAAAAGGAGTGGGCTTTGATTACATGATCCCAGTTCCCATATTGTCATTTTTTTACCGCCTCTTGTGGGTCCCCGGTTACTAAAATGTCTAAATAATCATAAATTCATGCCTATTTGATATTTTGTAAGATTGATTATATGCATCCAGTCATTAATTAGTGGACTATCATGCCTCTAGAAGTTGTGGATGCTTCATCAATTGAGGTTTTTAAAAAGAGATTGGATAGTCCTTTGTCTGGAATGGTATAGACCAGAGCCGTCTTGGCGAACCTATGGCATATATGCCCAAGGTGCCATGCGAAGTCATGTCACCCAGCACATGTGGCCTTGCCTAATCATCTTTTGGGTTTCTGGCATGCATGTGCAAGTGACGATCAGCTGTCTTTTGCATGAGCGGCACTGCCACAAGTGAGTGTGCACATGCACCCCGGTCAGCTGATTATCAGGCACACATGCTCGCTACAACCTGGAAATTTGGCTCTTCCAGAGCGAGGCCCTAATGAGCACATGTGCATGCATGCACAATGTTTCTGCATGATGTTTTTGGCATTCAGCACCAAAAAAAGTTCACCATCATTGGACTAGAGCAGTGTTTCCCAACCTTGGCCACTTGAAGATATCTGGACTTCAACTCCCAGAATTCCCCAGCCAGCATTCGCTGGCTGGGGAATTCTGGGAGTTGAAGTCCAAATACCTTCAAGTGGCCAAGGTTGGGAACCACTGGACTAGAGTATCCTGCTTGAGCAGAGGGTTGGACTAGAAGAACTCCAAAGTCCCTTCCTTCCAACTCTGTTATTCTGTAATTCAGTGTCTACTCTCATCCATCCATACAAATGAGAATAGAGCAAGTTCTAGTGCAGTAATGGCGGACATTTTTTTCCTCAGGTGCCAAAAGAGCATGGGTGCGTGCTATTGCGCATGTGCGAGTGCCCGCACCCATAATTCAATGTCTGGGGGGAAAACAGCTTCCCCCACACTCCAGAGGCCCTCTGGAAGCCAAAAATGGCCTGTTTCCCAACTTCTGGTGGGCCCAGTAGGCTCGTGTTTCACACACACACACGCAGGCTCCAAAGGCTTCCTTGGAGCCAGGCGAGGGTAAAAACACACTCCCCCATTCCCTCAGAGGCTCTCTGGAAGCCAAAAACGCCCTCCCAGAGCATCTGTGTGAGCCAAAAATCAGCTGAGCAGCACACAGATGCACATTTTTTTAAATTTATTTATTTTGTCCAATACAAAATAATACACAATGAAGGTTATAGAGGATATAGTAGAGAAGACATAGGAGATATAGGAGAAACTATAGGACAGGGGATGGAAGGCACTCTAGTGTGCTTATGTACGCCCCTTACTGAACTCTTTGGAATATGGAGAGGTCAACTGTGGATAGTCTAAGGGTAAAGTGTTGGGGGCTAGGGGATGACACTACAGAGTCCGGTAATGAGTTCCACGTTTCGACAACCCAATTACTAAAGTCGTATTTTTTACAGTCAAGTTTAGAGTGGTTAACATTAAGCATGAATCTGTTGTGTGCTCTTGTGTTGTTGTGGTTGAAGCTGAAGTAGTCTTTGACAGGCAGGACATTGCAGCATATGATCTTGTGGCAATACTTAGATTATTTTTAAGGTGTCGTAGTTCTAAGCTTTCAAGACCCAAGATTCTAAGTCTAGTTTCGTAGGGCATTCTGTTTTGGGTAGAGGAGTGAAGGGCTCTTCTGGACATTCTTTGGACATTTTCAAGGGTGTTAATGTCATAATGTGGTATGGGTTCCAAACACTGCAGCTGAGCTAGGACAACAGCTCATGTGCCAGGAGATATGTCTCCGCATGCCATCTGTGGCACCCACGCCATAGGTTCGCCATCACTGTTCTAGTGTGATACATCTGAATCATCCTGGACTGGGAACAGATGGAAATGTGCCACTTCAAGAAAGAGTTCTTAGTGCTCTCCTTTTTTATATAGCATCCACAGACTAAGGCTGTAATTCCATGGGAGCTAGCTAGGAATAAACCAAGTATTTGCATATGTGCATTCTCCACTGGCAATCATGCAATTGCATTATTGGTGCAATTGATGTAATATCTTTCTAATTTGATTTTTGTCTCTTAGTGAAAATGTTATGTTTCTGGTGTTGTAGCTGTGATTTCTGGAACCCTTTAAAAAACATATCCAAGTGATGCATAAATGTTCTAAATAACTGGATCTGCAGATCATTTGCTTCCATGCAGGACTTTTAAGGAAGCAAAAGATTTATGATGGTGGTGGCTTCAACTGTGGCTCACAAGTAAATTAGGAGAAACCAGAGAACTGGTGTTTTGACACTTTTTCAGAAGTTAGGTTTTGGCCTGCAAGTGGACCTCAAATGAAAATATGCATGAAATCCTGCCATCTAGTGGATAATAGTTTCTGAAACATGGAACTGCTTGAAGTATCCTTTATTCAGAGCAAATAAATAACATCTCAGCATAGAAATGGTTTTGATTTTTAATCTCTAGCTTTATATTTCCAAATACTTAAAAAAAACTTACTTACTTCATCTTACTAGCTTCCGAGAATCTTTACTGGAGGTGAACCCTATTCTGTACCACTTCAGTCCTATTTAACACTGTGTGTGTGAGAGAGAGAGAGAGAGAGAGAGAGACAGACAGACAGACAGACAGACAGACAGACAGACAGACAGACAGACAGACAGACAGACAGTTTTCTCAAAAGACACCTTACAAAATAATACTATAGAGGGATATAGCATTGCTTCCAGCTGTACGGATTCAGCTCCAGTGATCTTAGAAGCCGATGTCTTAGAAGAACTTGAACGATTAAAGATAAATAAGGCAATGGGTCCAGATGGCATCCACTCCAGAGTTCTTAAAGAACTCAGATCTGTCATTGCTACCCCCCTGACTGATTTGTTTAACCAATCCTTGTTAACAGGAGAAGTTCCTGAGGATTGGAGAATGGCCAGTGTTGTGCCTATTCACAAGAAGGGCAGTAGAGAAGAAGCTGGTAACTACAGGCCAGTTAGCTTGACATCAGTTGTAGTTAAAATGATGGAGACTCTACTCAAAAAGAGGATAAATCAGCACCTAAAAAACAATAACTTATTAGACCCAAATCGGCATGGCTTTACTGAAGGCAAATCATGTCAAACTAATCTCATTGATTTCTTTGACTATGTCACAAAGGTGTTGGATGAAGGTGGTGCCGTGGATATTGCCTACCTGGACTTCAGCAAAGCTTTTGATACGGTTCCACATAAAGAGCTGATAGATAAATTAGTGAAGATTGGACTTAATCCCTGGATAGTTCAATGGATTTGCAGCTGGCTGAAGCGTAGACATCAGAGAGTTATTGTTAATGGTGAGTATTCTGAGCAGAGTCAGGTTACAAGCGGTGTGCCACAAGGATCTGTTCTGGGTCCTATTCTTTTTAATATATTTGTGAGTGACATAGGGGAAGGTTTGGTAGGGAAGGTTTGCCTATTTGCCGATGACTCTAAAGTGTGCAATAGGGTTGATATTCCTGGAGGCGTCTGTAATATGGTAAATGATTTAGCTTTACTAGATAAATGGTCTAAGCAATGGAAACTGCAGTTTAATGTTTCCAAATGTAAAATAATGCACTTGGGGAAAAGGAATCCTCAATCTGAGTATTGTATTGGCAGTTCAGTGTTGGCAAATACTTCAAAAGAAAAGGATTTAGGGGTAGTGATTTCTGACAGTCTCAAAATGGGTGAACAGTGCAGTCAGGCGGTAGGGAAAGCAAGTAGGATGCTTGGCTGCATAGCTAGAGGTATAACAAGCAGGAAGAGGGAGATTATGATCCCACTATATAGAATGCTGGTGAGACCACATTTGGAATACTGTGTTCAGTTCTGGAGACCTCACCTACAAAAAGATATTGACAAAATTGAACGGGTCCAAAGACGGGCTACAAGAATGGTGGAAGGTCTTAAGCATAAAACGTATCAGGAAAGACTTAATGAACTCAATCTGTATAGTCTGGAGGACAGAAGGAAAAGGAGGGACATGATCGAAACATTTAAATATATTAAAGGGTTAAATAAGGTCCAGGAGGGAAGTGTTTTTAATAGGAAAGTGAACACAAGAACAAGGGGACACAATCTGAAGTTAGTTGGGGGAAAGATCAAAAGCAACATGAGAAAATATTATTTTACTGAAAGAGTAGTAGATCCTTGGAACAAACTTCCAGCAGATGTGGTAGATAAATCCACAGTAACTGAATTTAAACATGCCTGGGATAAACATATATCCATCCTAAGATAAAATACAGAAAATAGTATAAGGGCAGACTAGATGGACCATGAGGTCTTTTTCTGCCATCAGACTTCTATGTTTCTATGTTTCTATGTTTGCTGGATTTGAAAATTAAGGGAGACTAGGACAGATCTATTTCGGCCTTATTCTGGTCTCATCAGCTAGCCATACCCTCACTGGGACTTGAACTTGCAGCCTTTGCCTTGTAAGGCAGAGAATTAGCCTCTGGGGAAGGGTGTATGTGTACATACAGAATACAGTTTGACGGCTATGAATAATCTATCTATTCTCTTTTTCAAAGCCTCCAGAGATGGAGCATCCACAACTCCCAAAGGCAAGCTGTTCTTTTGGTTGATTGCTCTCACCATTAGGAAATTTCTCCTTAGTTTTAGGTTGCTTCTCTCCTAGGTTAGTTTCCAACCATTGTTTCTTAGTTTCTCTTTTGCTGCTTTTGAAAATAGTTTGACCCCCTTGTCTTTGTAGGAATCCGTCAAATATTGGACCACTGCTATCATGTCTCCCCTAGTCCTTCAAGGACTAATAAAAGAATTAGGAGTTAGTGATTCTTGACCAACAGCAAGAAAGAAATGATGACAGGCTTTCACCAGGGAGCATCAACTGGGGATTTTGAGGTTAAAGACTGCAGAGGCGAAAGGGATTGAAACTGCTACGTGGCCTAGCTATTTCTTTGGGCATTTGGCAAGAGGAAGAGGAAAGATGGTTTGTTTAAATCAGTTCTGTGCCTTTGAAATTTACCACATTCTTATGCAGACCACCCAGTTAGATGTATATGAGAGAAAAAGAATGGACTGTTATGAACAAATGTCACTCCAGAATACCAAAACGATTCATATCATTCGTTCAAAACGTGGTATGGTCTAAATTTTGTACCCCTGCACAATGCTGTTTGTAGAACTGGAGGGTTATGCAAATAGCAAGCTAGTCTTATTTGTTTACAATTAGAGGTTTATTGAAAAAATGAATATTCAAAGGAAAGAGGCAAGAAAATAATGCTGGCTGCTAGGAATATAAAGGAGCTTTATTTGGGATCCCTCTCTCCCTCTCCCCACCTCTCCATAATTAAAAGTTTCAAGAACAATAATAAGAACTAAAACTACATTAGAACAGAAAATGTGAACAAGAAAAAAACACCAGCAAAAGCTAACAATTCAATACAGTGTTCCCTCAATTTTCGCCGGGGATGCGTTCCGAGACCGCCTGCGAAAGTCAAATTTCCGCGAAGTAGAGATGCGGAGGTAAATACACCATTTTTGGCTATGAACGGTATCACAAGCCATCCCTTAACACTTTAAACCCCTAAATTACCATTTCCCCTTCCCTTAACAACTGTTTACTCACCATTATTACTGGTACTCACCATTGAATAAGACACTTAGTGATCCTGATATTTATAAACATAATTATTTATTAACAATATGATGTCATCGGGCGGGAAAAACTGTGGTATAGAAAAAAACCGCGAAGTATTTTTTGATTAATATTTTTTGAAAAACCGTGGTATAGGCTATTCGCAAAGTTCGGACCCACAAAAATCAAGGGAACACTTTTTATATATATATAATAAGGGTTTTTAGTTGTTTTATTAAATTGGATTGTTACTTGTTGTTTTTTTATCATTGTTGTTAGCCACCCCGAGTCTGCGGAGAGGGCCGGCATACAAATCCAATAATTAAAATAAATAAATAAATAAATAAATAAACACTGTATACCTTATTCCACCAGACTTGAAATACAGTGATCCCCCGATTATCGCGAGGGTTCCGTTAGAAGACCCCTCGCGATAATCGATTTTTCGGGACGTAGTGGTGCGGAAGTAAAAACACCATCTGCGCATGCGCGCCCCTTTTTCCATGGCCGCGCATGCGCAGATGGTGTTTTTACTTCCGCACATGGGAAGACCCAGCAGCTGAGGAGCCGCCTGCCTGCCCGCTTGTCCGCCACTTTTCCGCTTGTCCGCCGCTTGTCCGCTTGTCCGGCCACCGCTTTTCCGCCCGCCGCTTGTCCGCCGCTTTTCCGCTTGTCCGGGTGCTTGTCCGCTTGTCCGGCCACCGCTTTTCTTGTCCGGCCGCCGCTTGTCCGCCGCTTGTCCGCCCGCCGCTTGTCCGCCGCTCTGGGAGTTGAAGACCCAGGGAAGGTTCCTTCGGCCGCCCACCAGCTGATCTGCTTGGCAGCACAGTAGCAGCGAGGAGCCGAAGATGGGGTTTCCCCGTTGCCCACGCAAAGGGGAAACCCCATCTTCGGCTCCTCGCTGCTACTGCGCTGCCGAGCAGATCAGCTGGTGGGCGGCCGAAGGAACCTTCCCTGGGTGCCGCCCGCCGCTCAAGAGCAAGAGGGGGAGAGATAGAGAAAGAGAGAGAAGGAAAGAAAGAGATGAGAGAGGGAGGAAGAGAGTGTGAGAGAGGAAGAAGCAAGATAGAGAAAGAGAGAGAGAAAGAAAGATGAGAAAGGAAGGGAGTGACGTCATCGGGTGGAAAAATCGCGATATAGCGTTTCGCAAAGATCGAGATCGCGAAACTCGGGGGATCACTGTACTGCGATTAGACCATTTACAACTATGTCCCTCCAATCTGATCTAACAGTAGTTCATAAAATCATATGACAAAATGTCCTTCCTGTTAGTGACTACTTCACCTTCAATCACAACAACACACAAGCACGTAATAGATTCAAATTTAACATAAACCGCTCCAAGCTAGATTGCAAAAAATACTTCAGCAATAGAGTGATTAACGCCTGGTATGCATTACCTGGCTCTGTGGTTTCTTCCCCAAATCCCTAAATCTTTAACCTTAGATTGTCTACAGTTGACCTCTCCCCTTTTCTAAGAGGTAACGGGCATGCTTAAGCGCACCATAGTGCCTACTGTCCCTGTCCTACTGTCCTATTGTCCTTTTTATCATTACTTTTTACTTATGTTTATACAAACTACAATCCTATACTTGTTTGACTAAATAAATAAATAAATACCTTTGGAATCGTCTTCTGCTGCACGAATCCCAGCGACCGATTAGGTCCAACAGAGTTGGCCTTCTCCGGATCCTGTCGACTAAGCAATGTTGTCTGGCGGGCCCCAGGGGAAGAGCCTTCTCTGTGGCGGCCCCGGCCCTCGGGAATCAACTCCCCCTGGAGATCAGAAGCGCCCCCACCCTCCTTGCCTTTCGTAATTACTGAAGACCCACCTATGTCATCAGGCATGGGGAAACTAAGCCCCTGGGTTTATATTATTTATGTATGGTATGTGTTGTATTGTTTTAATAATGGGGGTTTAGATGTTTTTTAAATGTATTAGATTTGTTTACATTGTTGTTATTGTTGTGAGCCGCTACGAGTCTCTGGAGAGGGCCGGCATACAAATCTAATAAATTAAATTTAAAAATTAAATTAAGTTAAGTTAAGTTAAGTTAAGTTAAATTAAATTAAACTAAATTAAATTAAATTAAATTAAAACTGTAATAGAATAAAAGAACAAGATATTGTGAAAGTTAAAGACATAGAGAATATCCTTTGCATTCATAAGAAGGTTATATTTTAACCTCTCTAAACAACTCTCTACAACTCTCTATAATTATGCTGTCAGAAAACAAGAGCTATATTTTCATCATTTAAAATACAATCAATAAAATTAAAGCAAACCTACCCTCTAATAACAAAAACTATTAGCAACCACTTGTGGGCAAAGCTTACACATACGATTGGCAACTTTTGCTACTTTTAGAGAAATAAATTTATCTTGATTATTTCTCAAATAGTGCAGATAAAAGTTGTGATTATTTGAATGGTATATCAGTTGTCAAAAAAGGTATAATCTGAAACAAAAATATCATTCTATCAAAAACATTCATTTTAATATGATGTTATTAAATTTCAAAAATATGAAGTGTCTCCCCCCCCAAAAAAAAAACACCAGAAAAAGGAAGGGGAAAAGTAAAGAAAAGGATAAAACACAATAAAAAGAAAGGGGGAAAGTAAAGAAAAGGGAAAAAAGAATGGCTCCTGCCTTTCTTTGGTATAAATAGATAAAAAATGCATCATATAAAACATTCATTTTTATCACAGAGGTTATCTCCAACATTGACAAATTTAATTTTTCCGATCTTCTAAATTTCATTCCATGTCTTAACAAAATTATTTTGAAATATCATACAATTTATATTTTTCATAGCAATACTCCAAGTATTTTACTTTTTTCAAAATCTTGCGAGCGGACACATGTGCACATGAGATTTTGGTGATTTTTTTTGCTTCTGTGCATGCACAGAAACAAAATGTCACCACGATATCACGCATCTGCGCATACCTTCACATGCGCAGAAGCAAAAAAACCACTGAGATGTGCGCACACACAGGAGAATGGAAGCTGTACGCACAGCACAACTTTCGCTACCAGTGCACCATCCTTATCTGTATCAGTAGCAACACGCTACGCTGAAGGCGTCAAAGTGATTGCAAAGAGCATTGGAGGAAAGAATGGCTACAGCAACAACAGCCATCATTTCAAATTTAACAGAACATAACACAAATGCAATTGTCTACATTTGCATTCTTGTCACCACCAAATCCCTTCAGCAGTGATACAGAGTTCATCTAATGAGAAAGTTTGGGTTGCCACGTATCTCTTGTTTTGCCATATGGAGTGTGTTTATTAGAACTCCGCAGATATAAGGGTTACAGAGGTTTTCTTTTGCTGGCTGGCTGGCAATACAAACATATTGCATAAACTGGCCATGCATATCAGAGTTTGGAATAGCCATAATGTTTTATTTCATTTAAAAGATAAACCCCTGTAAACACATGAAGGGGCTGAATAAGATAACTATTTTATGAAGCACATTTGCTTCTTGTTATAAAATGATTATCATGAATATTTGCAGGACTCTGTGGTTGGAGCATGGGGCAGCTCCTACAAACTTGCCTTTTTGGTAATACACTTTAGATAGATGCCTATTGACTCATGCCTTTGAAACTTCCTTGCAGAAATAAAAAGAAGATGTTTTAACAGCTGGCAATGGTTTGTAATGAAATGCAGATGCGAGAACATGTGGTGTAAAGGTGTCCTTCTAGGAAGAAACTGCCTGGGACAGAAGTATGTTCGGTAAAGCAACTCATGATAGTCTGTAACATAGGTAAACTTACTTTCTTCTTTTATACAGGGAGGAGGCTCACTTGTCTGAGTTTTAATAAATGAATATTACAGGAGCTTTACTAAAACCAGGCCCAACCACTCACCTTTTTCACAAATAATTAGCATTTACATTGAGTTTCTAAATTTATCAAAGCATTGGTGCATATGAACTGAATTGGTTTAGGTCAGGGGTAGGCAAAGTTAGCTCTTCTATGACTTGTGGACTTCAGGTCCCAGAATTCCTGAGCCAATCATGCTATTTTAGGAATTCTGGGAGTTGAGGTCCATGCTGGTTCAGGAATTCTGGGAGTTGAAGTCCATGCGGATTCAGGAATTATGGGGGTTGAAGTCCATGCTGGTTCAGGAGTTCTAGATGTTGAAGTCCATGCTAGCTCAGGAATTCTGGGAGTTAAAGTCCACATGTCATAGAAGAGCCAACTTTGCCTACCTCTGGTTTAGGTCAAACCAATTGGATTGTGAAGTGGGAGCAAAGTTCAAAGTGAGCTACTGAAAATAAATCTATTGTAAACCCCTTCCCTGGTCTCTTTCTATGCTGTCTCCTCCAGTCTGATATTCCACCAATGTTTAGGGACCATAACCTTGAGAAATCCCCATCAGAGCACAGGCCAATGCAACTAAAGACTATCAGTTTAGGGATAGTGGAGCTACAGGAACCTTTTTGCCTGGCTAGGAAATTATTTAATTTATATAGCCACCCTACTCACACCTTACAATATTAAAAAATACACAACCTTAAAAACCCCAACCCCCGTACACCAGGAAAAGAGCTTGAAAAAATAATTCAATCTTACTCCATTTTGGTCTCTGTGAGAGTGAACAGTTTTGGATGTATAGTGAAGAGGTAAATATGAAAGAGTGGAGATGAGAAACACAAGAGAATAAAAAGTAATAATGCATTTAGGTGAATTAATGTCAGTATTCCATGAGTGCTATTTTATTGTTCTAGGGCAGGGTCAAAAGGCTGCTCATGTGCGCAATAGCGCTGGCGTGGATGCCCACACCAAAGGTGGGTTACCCCCGGTTCGGACAAGATTGCCCAAAACAGTAATGATGTCACTGAACTAGATCAGTCAGTGCTGGTCCATGGGCACGACCATCTTTTTTTATTGATTTTTTTTTTTACTTTTTGAAGGCTTTTCCTGTTCTGCTGCTTGAAAGAGGACCCTCCCACCTGCCCCTTAGGTTTATACCAACCTTTATTCCTTTGCCCAAAGAACAGGTGATCAGCTGTGTTTCGGGCTGATTCCAGCTACTCTACGGAAACAAAATTGCACAAATGTTGCAATGCAAACTGGTGGGGAAGGTAAGTAGACCTACATCCATAATGCAATGCCCTCCTTACCCATGTATGTGCATAATCCCTGCACTGTCCCCCTGTGCATGTGCACAGGTCTCACTGAAGTCTCTGGATTTCCAGAGACCCATTTGGGCTGTTGTTCGTTCTCCCCAGGGTTCAGGAAAGCCTCCTGAAGCCTGAGGATGGTGAAAAATGGCTCAAAGGGCCAATCAGAAGTTCGGAAATGAAATGGAAGTGGAGCTGCCCTACTATTTACCTTCAGATAGTTGCAACCAGGCCTCCCACACCTCGGCCCATTTTTTTTACAGCCAACAAGACTTTCCTGAAGGCCTCTATAGCTGATAGCAGAGCTCTGGATCGATCTTCACGGTCAGCCTTCACAAAAGCCTTGCAGGCTACAGAAGAAATTGGCCGAGGTGTGGGAGGCCTGACTGCAACTGTCCAAAGGTGAAGAAGTTTCTGAAGACCCCTGAAAGCAAAAAAGAGACTGGGAGCGATACACACAAGTTCGCCCGTTGGACCATTTTTGCCGTCCCCAGGCTTCAGGAGGCTTTCCTGAAGCCTGGGGAGAGTGGAAACAGCCAAAAAGAAGGCTGAAAATGAGTTGGCCAGGGCATACATGTGCGCTGAAGCTGACAAAGGGCAACATCTCCCATGCCCTCATATAAGCCCTCAGATATGGTTCGTGTGTCATAGGTTCACCATCACTGTTCTAGGGTATGGAAACAGAATTTTGGTAACAGCTCCAAAACTCCTTTTTAAAAACAATAACATAATGGCAGGATTATTCTTAGATCTCCTTCTACTGCTTTTTACTTGGGCTGAGCAACTATTTCACCTCTACTACCTGTATCCGAAGTCTAGAAAGCTAAACTCCTATTACATCAATGCCTTTCAGACTTGGCAACTTTAAGGTATGAGGACTTCAACTACCAGAAATTTCCTAACTGACAGTTCTTATGTGTTGAAGCTCCCATATCTTAAAGTTACAAATATGAGGAAAAATTAATCTTCCCTAGATAGTCTGATAGAAGTGTCAGTTGAATGATATTTCTGTGTGGGAATTACCTCTTTAGATGGTAAATTTTATGCACTTATTTACTTCACCAGAGCACACAGATGGACACTTGTTTTACTTATTTAATTCTTTCATTTATGTCATCACATTTCTATCTTACCTTTCCTTCAGCGGCCTTTGGAACAGATAGCTATTAACTATTGATTTTCTGTTCCAAGAAAATGCATATAACTGTTGGCTAGTTTGCAGAATCAGTAGGTAAGTTATGTAAATGCGATAAAGCATAAATGAAATGCTTCTTTTAGAGTTTTCTGCTTATTATATGCAAAGAACAGTTCCAAAGTCTTGTTGGTCATCTCATCAGAGATGCGAATAGCAGCTTGCACTGCAGGTATATGAATTAGTTTTTCAGGACGACTGATAACAGAGCAACTTAGTTCGTTCACCCTGCCCTCTTTTGATAACTACATATAAATGGTCTAACAATTTACGTCAATGGCCATGGAAAGTGCTGCATGGACTAACAAAGAAATGAGCTTTTTTACTTAGAAAAATCAGCCTTTGCCTTATAGTAGCTTAATAAATAAAAAAAGTAAATACTTTATCCAGATCTCTTGCTGACATGCTGCAGTAATGATTGGCAGTCCTTAGAAAGAAAGATGGTGTCAGGTGCACTTCCATTCAAAGTCCAGGAAAGAAAAACTCCAACTCCATGTTGATAGAGATGAATAATTTTACTAGGCAAAAACTGACAGTAGCAAAAGGAGAGCAAATTCTGAAGCAAATGGTGTGCAAATGCATATAAGAAGGCTTACATGCATTTGTATAATGCATTTATATAAGCCCAAGAAGGCCTCAAGAGTTGTTAATCTAATCCTACGTAGCTTCAGCTCTGGCAATCTCACAATGCCAGCACTACCAGATCTTAGAACCGGACCAAACTGGGAGCAACCCACTGCTGCCCTTACTCCCTTACCCATCAGGCAGCAGCCACTTACCTGTCTGCTGGCCATAGACTTGCAACTTCCTGCTGGCTTCCTTGCTGACTTACTCTCTGCAAGCTTCCCAAGAGCAATACGTAGGAAAATCAGCAGGAATAGCGAAATAGGATAACCAGCGGGAATTCTAGGAAGGAAAAGGAAGAAGATCCCTTCACTCCACCACTCGAAATAGAATACCCTACGAGACTAGACTTTCAATCCTGGGCCTAGAAAGTTTAGAACTAAGATGCCTTAAACAAGATCTAAGTATTGCCCACAAGATCATATGCTGCAACGTCCTGCCTGTCGGTGACTACTTCAGCTTCAACCACAACAACACAAGAGCACACAACAGATTTAAACTTAATATTAAGCGCTCCAAACTTGACTGTAAAAAATATGACTTCAGTAACCGAGTTGTCGAAGCGTGGAACTCATTACCGGACTCCATAGTGTCATCCCCAAACCCCCAACATTTACCCTTAGATTATCTACAGTTGACCTATCCAGATTCCTAAGAGGTCAGCAAGGGGCGAGTACAAGTGCACTAGAGTGCCTCCCATCCCCTGTCCTATTGCTCTCCTATATCTCCTATACCTTTCTTCTATTCCTATATCTCTTCTTCTATTCTTTCATTGATATGTTCTATTACTATATCTTCTTTTCTATTCTTTCTTAGATATATTTTACTATGAGTATCTCCTCTATAACCTTCATCATGTATTTTACTATGTGTATATAGATATATACCCACTAAAACCCTCATTGTGTATTGGACAAAATAAATAAATAAAAAATAAAATAAATAAATAAATAAGATCCTAAAATGCCTAGCCAATAGGGCATGGATTGTCGAGTTCAGTGATGGAGAATTTTTTTTTTCCTCAGGTGCCGAAACAACGTGCACAGGCTCAAGTGCCCACAGTCAGAATTCAATGCCTGGGGAAGATGAAAACAGCGTACCCCACCCTCCAGAGGCCCTCAGGTTCAAGTTTCACCCTCCCCAGGCTCCAAAAGCTTCCCTGGAGCCAAGGGAGGGTAAAAGCGCCCTCCCCCTCCCCCTGGAGGCTCTCTGGAAGCCACAAATGCCCTCCCAGAGCCTCTGTGTGAGCCAAAAATCAGCTGGCTGGCACATACATGCATGTTGGAGCTGAGCTAGGGCAATGGCTCATGTGCCAGAAGATAAGATTCCGGGTGCCATCTGTGGTATCTGTGCCATAGGTTTGCCATCACTGATCTAGTTCATATTAATAAACATAATCCTTCAGAAACACCATTCTTCTTAATTACAACTCCTTTTTCCTTAAGTAATATTATTTATTTATTTATTCATTCATTCAATTTATACAGGGTACGTTCAAAAAGTAATGCAATTATTTTTTTAAAAAAGTAATTTATTGAACAGATTTGCATAAACACTTAAAATTCTTCAAAGTACTTTCCTTGGGCCTCTACACATTTTTTCCAGAGACACGGTACATGCCCTGGAAGTTTAGTTTAGTTTAGTTTAATCAGATTTGTATGCCGCCCCTCTCCGCAGACTCGGGGCGGCTCACAGCAACAGCAATACAAGACAAATCCAATATTAAATTAATTTTAAGAACACCACAAGTTAAAAACCAATCATACACACTAGCATACCATACACAAATTTTATAAGCCTAGGGGGAAGGAACATGTCAATTCCCCCATGCCTGATGACAGAGGTGGGTTTTAAGGAGCTTACGAAAGGCTAGGAGGGTGGGGGCAACTCTGATATCTGGGGGGAGTTGATTCCAAAGGGTCGGGGCTGCCACAGAGAAGGCTATTCCCCTGGGTCCCGCCAAACGACATTGTTTAGTTGACGGGACCCGGAGAAGGCCAACTCTGTGGGACCTAACTGGTCGCTGGGATTCGTGCGGCAGAAGGCAGTCCCGGAGATATTCTGGTCCGGTGCCATGAAGGGCTTTATAGGTCATAACCAACACTTTGAATTGTGACCGGAAACTGATCGGCAACCAATGCAGATTGCGGAGTGTTGGTGTGACATGGGCAAATTTAGGAAAGCCCATGATAGCTCTCGCAGCTGCATTCTGCACGATCTGAAGTTTCCGAACACTTTTCAAAGGTAGCCCCATGTAGAGAGCGTTACAGTAGTCGAGCCTCGAGGTGATGAAGGCATGAGTGACTGTGAGCAGTGACTCCCGGTCCAAATAGGGCCGCAACTGGTGCACCAGACGAACCTGGGCAAACGCCCCCCTCGCCACAGCTGAAAGATGTTTCTCTAATGTGAGCTGTGGATCGAGGAGGACACCCAAGTTGCGGACCCTCTCTGAGGGGGTTAGTGACTCCCCCCCCAGGGTGATGGATGGACAGATGGAATTGTCCTTGGGAGGCAAAACCCACAGCCACTCCGTCTTATCCGGGTTGAGTTTGAGTCTGTTGACACCCATCCAGACCCCAACAGCCTCCAAGCACCGGCACATCACTTCCACTGCTTCGCCGACTGGACAAGGGGTGGAGATGTAAAGCTGGGTATCATCTGCATACTGATGATACCTCACCCCATGCCCTTGGATGATCTCACCCAGCGGTTTCATGTAGATATTAAATAGTAGGGGGGAGAGGACCGACCCCTGAGGCACCCCACAAGGGAGTAACCTAGAGGTCGACCTCTGACCCCCCACTAACACCGACTGCGACCGGCCAGAGAGGTAGGAAGAGAACCACTGAAGGACAGTGCCTCCCACTCCCAACCCCTCCAGCCGGTGCAGAAGGATACCATGGTCGATGGTATCGAAAGCCGCTGAGAGGTCAAGAAGCACCAGGACAGAGGATAAACCCCTGTCCCGGGCCCGCCAGAGATCATCCATCAGCGCGACCAAAGCAGTTTCCGTGCTGTAGCCGGGCCTGAATCCTGACTGCTGAGGACCTAGATAATCGGCTTCTTCCAAGGACCGCTGGAGCTGGAGCGCCACCACCTTCTCAACAACCTTCCCCATAAAGGGAAGGTTGGAGACTGGTCGATAGTTGTTGAGAATGGCTGGGTCCAGGGAAGGCTTCTTGAGGAGGGGGCGCACAAGTGCCTCCTTGTAGGGATCCGGGAAGGACCCCCTCCCCAAAGAAGCGTTGACAATCTCCTGGACCCAGCTCCGTGTCACCTCCCTGCTGGCCGAAACCAGCCAGGAGGGACACGGATCCAGTAAACAGGTGGCGGAACTCACAGCTCCAATGGCCTTGTCCACTTCATCAGGTGTCACCAGATCAAACCCTTCCCAGACAGGTGGACAAGTACGTGCCCCAGTCACCTCAACTGACTCGTCAGTCGACTCTGTATTCCAATTGGAGTCGAGGTCCGCTCGGATCCGAGCGATTTTATCAGCGAAAAACGTGTTAAAATCCTCGGCGCTACTCTGCAAGGGCTCCCCAACTCCCCCCTGATTAAGAAGGGAGCGGGTCACCCTAAACAGAGCGGCCGGGCGGGATTCCGCTGATGCAATCAAGGCGGAATGATACGCGCATCTTGCCGCCTTGAGCGCCACTTTGTAAGTCTTAACATGTGCTCTTACAAGTGTTCGATCGCATTCGGACTTACTCTTCCTCCATCGCTTCTCTAGACGTCTCTTCTGGTGTTTCAACTCCCGGAGCTCCTCGTTGAACCATGGAGCTCTACGGGGTCTAGTGCCGCGGAGAGGTCGCAACGGCGCAATTCGGTCAAAAGCCTCAAGCGTCTTCAGAGACCTCTCGCAAGGTCTTTGTCACGGCTGACTGGATCTCTTCTATGGACGAAAAACGGGTTCCTTTCAGGGCTGTCTTAATCCGAGGGAACAAAAAGAAGTCTAATGTCAAGGCTATAGGTGAGTGGTCAGCGTTGGCACCTGGTGTTTGGCCAGGAACTCATGGACTCTTAGCGCATTGTGGCAAGGCACGTTGTCATGATGGAATCTTTCCAGCACATCTACCTAGTAGGTAGCGTTAACTGTCTGTCCTTGAGGAACAAACTCCTTATGGACCACTCCTTTACTGTAGAAAAAAACAATGAGCATTGTTTTCACTTTTGATTTGCCTTTTTGGGCTTGGGGGACTGGTTGGTATGCCACTCAGAGCTTTGGCATTTTGTTTCTGGGTCGTATTTAAAAACCCAGGTTTCATCACCAGTGATGATGTTGTCAAAATAATCAGGTTCAATTTCTATATATTGCAAAAGTTCACTTGAAATTTCCATTCCATTTTTTTCGTGACACGGTCAGCGCACAGAGGTTTACAATAACTGATGTCCTGCTGCTTCCACAGCTTGGAGAGCACAGAGACTGGTTTCGCGGCAAAACTTAGCATCCCCCCCACCTACTCCAAGTGCTTCAGTCCCACTCTGACCAATAGGTGCGGCACGGGAAATTCAATTGCATTACTTTTGGAGCGCACCCTGTATAACTGCCCATCTCAAAATCATGTTAAGTAGTTAGTCAGTTAATTGGTTCATAATGCGTCATTAGCAGATCCAAGAAGAGCCAGGCAAAAAAATTTACTAAAATCTGAACAAGCAAAGATTTTACAAATTTCTTGATATAACAAAGTAATATGAAAATTCTTCTAAAAGAAAAAAGGCTGTTCTTTAAAAAAGGAACATGAACTAATGTTTCAATTACATCCCCTTCACAAGAGAAAATATTTTCTAACAAGATTTGATTTTTTTAATTGATTGATTGGTTGGTTGGTTGATTGATTGATTGGATTTGTATGCTGCCCCTCTCCGAGGACTGTTTATATACCTGCCTTCTACTGAGGGAAGAAAATTAAAGATCTACATGGGTACAATATTTTTCTATAAAAATATGTTCAAATATCTTGCCATCTGAAGCTTGAACATCCTACTGCCAATCACTTCTTATGAACAGTTATTTTTACTGTTTCTCAATATCATTTCCCCTCAGTCTTAATACTGAATTAGCAATCACATCCCTTCCTCAGAAAAATGTGTGAGGTAAGACCTTGATAGAGCATTTTCTTTTTAAAATCCTCTACCCTTCAGAGTTTTCTTAAGAATGCTTAACCATGCACATTTCCTCACCAGGCAAAAAGTAAAAGAACAAAGATCTCAGTTCTGACGCACGACTTATATGAAAGGTAAATGCTTCAGTTGTAGTAAAATCTGTTACCTTTGAGCTGATTATCATTAAGATCTCTTTTTTTATCCAAAACAACATCAATAACATCAGACAATATTGCTCCACTTTACCTATGAGACTTTTATATTCAGCATACTGAAATTGCTAAAGTATAACACTAGAATTTTTCAAAAACTAAGAGATATTTTGAGTAGTTCGATCTGTAAATGTCTCACTTTTATAGTGAGTGGGCGGTTACCGAGAGGGTTACTTACATAGTTAGATAAAATACTAATGATATTATCAAAAATAGAACATGTGAATTGAATGTTATTTTCCCTCTTATAGCATTTTCAACACACACACACACACACTTCTACTGCCACTGTGCCTCAGTCAAAACACAACTGTTGAAGATAATCAGTGCTGCACACTAACATTCAGAAAAATCCCAGTTGGGAAAACTCATTATCAAATAGATATGTTTGTATTTTGTTCCTGGAAGAATGTAAAGAAAATAAACTATAACAGAAAATAAAATAACGGACTTTGGGAAGCACTTTCTGAAAGCCCTTAAATCGGTGATTCCCAAAATGGGCAGTACCACCCCTGGGCGGAAGTGGGAACAGTTAGAGGGGGTGGTAAGAGACAAGGGGGATTGCGGGGGAATGCCAGGGGGGTGCGGCAGGTGGTTCACCATGCTTTTCCCACCAGTAGGCATTTCCAGCCTATCCACCCCTCCCGCTTATAGAACTTATTCCCGTGCCAACAACTTGCCTCGCCTTGCCTTGCCTCGCCTTGCCTTGCAAACGCCTTGCCTCATCGTTGCTTGCTCGCCCTGACCCTTGCCTGCCTTCAGCACTGAACCCACTGAACTAGGTAAGACAGCCTCCCTGTTCTTGGCACCAGCTAAGTGATTTGCCCACTCCCACTGCCTCATGGAGCAGGACTATGTAAGGCTTGTGCCCAGTGATGGGCTCCTACGGGAATGGCCAGGAACACAGTTCTGGTAGCCAAATTTGGAGCTCCAGCCCAGAGCACCCAATTTGCACTGAAAGATGTTGAAACAAAATGCATAAGCCATGCCCACAGTGTGGTAGTAAAAATTTTGGTAGCCCATCACTGCTTGTGCCATTGCATGCATGAACTGAAGAACTGCCGTGAGCTTCATCATACCAGCACAGCTGGGGTCCTCCTGTGGTTCCTGCATGCAACGGCACAAGCCTTGCAGAGTCCTGCTCCATGAGGCAGTGACGGTGGTGTGAATAGTCTCACAGGGATTCCTTTCTGGAGATGGGACATGTTGGGCCGCCAGACGTGCATCCTACCTAACACTTGTAGCTCCATCGCATTCCTTGACATTGTGTCCAGAGAAGCCCATTTTAAAAGAAAACATGAGATGTTTATTTTAGAACGGGCCGCCCTGCTACTGCTGTCTTTTTCGCTCACCTCCCACCACCCTTTCGTTCTGCTGCTGCCCCTTTGGCTGTGCCTATCACTGCTGCCTCCCTCCCTCGCTTGCTTGGCCACCATAAAAAGAGATGCTCACAGCCGCGAGAGTGACAGCAAGCAAGAGGTGGATGCATGCACACACCACGGGACTAGCTCAGATCCTCTGGGCTCTGCCTATGGCAATTTAAAACGAGCATCGATTCCTGCCTCTCTGCAGGCAAGAGTACATTTTAAAACACTACCACAGGCAGCCCAGAGCAGCCAAGCCAGTCCTGTAGGGTGTATGCATAAGAACATAAGAACATAAGAAGAGCCATGCTGAATCAGGCCAAAGGCCATTGAGTCCAGCATTCTGCGTCACACAGTGGCCCACCAATTGTACATGGGGATCTGGAGCAGAAGGAGAAGGCAAGACCCTCCCTTTCCCCTGACCTCCAACAAATGGTACTCAAGGGAATCCTGCCTGCCTCAACCAACATAGAGGCGGCACATGGACATCCGTTTCAATAACCACAAATACACTTAGAAACATAGAAACATAGAAGACTGATGGCAGAAAAAGACTTCATGGTCCATCTAGTCTGCCCTTATACTATTTCCTGTGTTTTATCTTAAGATGGATATATGTTTATCCCAGGCATGTTTAAATTCAGTTACTGTGGATTTACCAACCACGTCTGCTGGAAGTTTGTTCCAAGGATCTGCTACTCTTTCAGTGAAATAATATTTCCTCACGTTGCTTTTGATCTTTCCCCCAACTAACTTCAGATTGTGTCCCCTTGTTCTTGTGTTCACTTTCCTATTAAAAACACTTCCCTCCTGAACCTTATTTAACCCTTTAACAAATTTAAATGTTTCGATCATGTCCCCCCTTTTCCTTCTGTCCTCCAGACTATACAGATGGAGTTCATTAAGTCTTTCCTCATACGTTTTATGCTTAAGACCTTCCACCATTCTTGTAGCCCGTCTTTGGACCCATTCAATTTTGTCAATATCTTTTTGTAAGGTGAGGTCTCCAGAACTGAACACAGTATTCCAAATGTGGTCTCACCAGCGCTCTATATAAGGGGATCACAATCTCCCTCTTCCTGCTTGTTATACCTCTAGCTATGCAGCCAAGCATCCTACTTGCTTTTCCTACTGCCCGACAACACTTCTCACCCATTTTGAGACTGTCAGAAATCACTACCCCTAAATCCTTCTCTTCTGAAGTTTTTGCTAACACAGAACTGCCAATGCAATACTCAGATTGAGGATTCCTTTTCCCCAAGTGCATTATTTTACATTTGGAAACATTAAACTGCAGTTTCCATTGCTTTGACCATTTATCTAGTAAAGCTAAATCATTTACCATATTACAGACCCCTCCAGGAATATCAACCCTATTGCACACTTTAGAGTCATCGGCAAATAGGCAAACCTTCCCTACCAAACCTTCCCCTATGTCACTCACAAACATATTAAAAAGAATAGGACCCAGAACAGACCCTTATGGCACACCGCTTGTAACCTGTCTCTGCTCAGAATACTAGCCATTAACAATAACTCTCTGATGTCTATGCTTCAGCCAGCTTGAAATCCACTGAACTATCCAGGGATTAAGTCCAATCTTCACTAATTTATCTATCAGCTCTTTATGTGGAACCGTATCAAAGGCTTTGCTGCAGTCCAGATAGGCAATATCCACGGCAGCACCTTGATCCAACACCTTTATGACATAGTCAAAGAAATCAATGAGATTAGTCTGACATGATTTGCCTTCAGTAAAGCCATGCTGATTTGGGTCCAATAAGTTATTGTTTTTTAGGTACTGATTTATCCTCTTTTTGAGTAGAGTCTCCATCATTTTAACTATAACTGATGTCAAGCTAACTGGCCTGTAGTTACCAGCTTCTTCTCTACTGCCCTTCTTGTGGATAGGCACAACACTGGCCATTCTCCAATCCTCAGGAACATCTCCTGTTAACAGGGATTGGTTAAACAAATCAGTCAGGGGGGTAGCAATGACAGATCTGAGTTCTTTAAGAACTCTGGGGTGGATGCCATCTGGACCCATTGCCTTATTTATCTTTAATCGTTCAAGTTCTTTTAAGACATCGGCTTCAAAGATCACTGGAGCTGAATCCGTACAGCTGGAAACAATGCTATATCCCTCTGTAGTATTATTTTGTAAGGTGTCTTTTGAGAAAACTTGGCATACATGAATCTGTCTAATCCTGCCTTGAAGCTATCAAGGCTGACAGCTGTCACGACCTCTTCTGGAAGTGAATTCCATAAAACAACAACCATCTGGGTGAAGAAATATTTCCCTTTATTTGTCTTCACTTTCTTACCTATGAGCTTTAGGGAGTGTCCCCTTGTCATAGTATTGTGTGATAGAGAAAATATTTTTTCTCTATCCACCTTTTCTATCCCATGCATGATTTTATGCACTTCAATCAAGTCACCCCTTAAACGCCGTCTTTCAAGGCTGAAAAGATCAAGGCGTTGCAACCTGGTATCATAAGGGAGGTGCTCCATTTCCTTTACCAATGTTGTTGCCCTTTTTTGCACCTTTCCCAGTTCCATTATATCCTTCTTAAGGTGCGTTGACCAGAAATTTATACAGTACTCCAAGCGTGGTCTCACCATCAATTTGTACAGAGGCAATACAACACTTACCGACTTATTTTTGATTCCCTTCCTAATCATGCCATGCATAGAATTTGCTTTTTTTACTGCTGCTGCGCACTGGGTTGACATCTTCATTGAGCTGTCCACCAAAACCCCAAGATCCCTTTCTTGGGTTGTCTCAGAAAGTTTGGTCCCCATCAGTTGATAGGTATAATTGGGGTTCTTTGCCCCAATGTGCAAAACTTTGCACTTGTTTAGGTTAAAATGCATTTGCCACTTTGTTGCCCACTCACTCAATTTCAAGAGATTCTTGTGGAACTCCCGATAATCAGTTTCACTTTTCACTACCCGGAACAATTTAGTGTCATCAGCAAACTTTGCTATCTCACTATTGATGCCCATCTCACATCCTTCCCAGTCCCTGGTCACCCGCAAACTGCGTTCCACCATGAGACGGGCATCCTACCTAAGACTTGTAGCTCCACCACGTTTCTTGGTCTTGTGTCCAGAGAAGCCCATTATAAAAGAAAACGTCTTGCGGGTTCAATCAAACCTCTCAAATTTGGGTGATATTTTCTTTTACAATGGGCTGCCCTGGATACAAGACTGAGGAACTCAACGAAGCCACACGTGTTAGGTAGGACTCATGGCCTGCCCAGCCCCCACTCCGCCCCACCTGACCGGTTACCCCCAAACTGCATGCCACCACGAGATGGGTGTCCTACCTAAGACTTGTAGCTCCATCATGTTCCTCAGTCTTGTGTCCAAGACAGCTGGACGTAACTTCAAAGATATTGTGTAGTTAATTGTCTGTTCAAGCAAATGTATTTGTTAATGCTTTGATCACAGGGTTGTAGAATTAAAATTGGTTCTCATGGGCTCACTAACTTTCATTACTGTAAATCGCACCATGGAGGTAAATGAAGCTAAAGTTCAGTACTTTAGATCAATTTCTCAACCATTTATTTTCCTTAGTCTGCATGGATATTGCTGAGTTGGCTGTAACAGCCAAACATTGTTTTAGTAATCCGAAGATTGCTGAATCAGTTACATGTTTTTTCGCTGTATCAGGAGGAACAGCAGAATGTGTATTTCTTTCCTTCTACCCTCCCTCCTTTTTTTCTGTTTCTCTGTTGGTCTTCTTTCCTTCCTTCCTTCCTTTCCACCACCTTTCTGTCTTTCTTTTTCCTTTTTCTTTCCTTTTTCTTTCTCTTCCCTCCCTCCTTTCTTTTTCTCTCTATCTTCCTTCCTTCCTACCACCTTTCTGTCTGTCTTCCTATTTCTTTCTTTCTTCCTTCCTTCCTTTTTCTTTCTCCTTTCCCTTCACTTTCCTCCCTCCTTTATTTTTCTGTCTGTCTGTCTTCCTTCCTTCCTACCACCTTTCTGTTTGTCTGTCTTACTTTTTCTTTCTTTTTTCCTTTTTCTTTCCTTCTTCCCTCCCTTCTCTTCCCCTTCATTTTTCTGTCTGTCTTCCTTCCTACCTACCACTTTTTGTCTGTCTTTCTTTTTCTTTTTTTCCCTTTTTCTTTCCTTCTTCCCTCCCTCCTTTTTGTCTTCCTTCCTAGCTTTGTTTCTTTCTTTCTTTCTTTCTTTCTGTCTGTCTGTCTTTTTCTTTCTTTCTTTCTTTCTTTCTTTCTTTCTTTCCTTCTTTCCTCCCTTCCCTTTCCTCTCTCCTTTCTTTTTATGCCTGTCTTCCTTCCTACCTACCTTTCTTTCTGTCTGTCTTTCTTCCTTCCTAAGAGCCCCCACCCTGCTCCACCCCACCCAACCTGTCACCCCAAAACTTCATCCCACTGCAAGATGGGTGTCTTACTGGAGTTTAACCGCTCTGTGTGTCTGTCAGCTGGTCTCTTTAGAGAAAAAAAGATTGCAAAATACAGAAACTTCTGGCAGCAAGAAGAATTTCTGTATTTTGCAATTTTTTTCCCCTAAAGACACCAATTGACAGACATAGTTTGGGGGGACAGGTCAGGTAGGGTGTCTGGCACAAATGGTTATGGACACAGAAATGGTGCAAGCATCTGAGGACACAGAAATGGTGCAAGCATCCTGTATTCCTGGTACCTTAGAGTGACAGTGAAAGTGATGAGGGCTCTGTCAGGATTAGTACCTGAGGTAATATTCCAGGTACTGCTAGAATGTAATTAGTGTAAATTAAAAGGAATACTAAGTCATGATGGATCAGCAGAATGTGCTACAACTGATTGCATAGGCAATCCATAGGGTTAGCCTGTGGTTAGTCTTTGGTTGGTCTACAATTGTGGTTAGTGGATTATGGTGTCGTCTAGTAAGATACTGTTGTCACGGTTTGTAAATGATTAATGTCCGTTTGAAAATTAACCCACCGTGAAGGCGACGGATGAGAGCCCATTCATTTGTTTTCAAAGCAAGATTTCTTTTTATTATAAAAGTAGAAAAATAAACATGTCCCGGTGGACAAAACAACAAATACGTCTTACATGATGGAGGTTAGAATAGGAATGGAAATCTTTGCATGAAGAAGAAGGATGTGAGGTTAGATGTGGCAGGATATTACATCATAATAGGATCTTAATAAAACACACACAGTTAACTATTTAATTACTGAATGTCTCTGGGGCTGTCAATATTCAGCGTGACAAGTGTTGGTGTTATGTAAATAGAATATAGAGAGTATAATTTTGCTATGAAGAAGAAGTAAAAGTCTTCTCAAGAATTCCTGCAGTATTGTCTTCATTCTGAAACGTCTTCAGTTCCTGATATTGTATCTGAGTCTGGGTGGGCAGCTTCCGAATGCAACTCCGACAGGTTATGGGCTCAGAGTCCTGAACCAGGATTGGCAGTAAAACAGGATTGGTAACCAGAGCTGGTAGGAATTTAGACATAGGCAGGAGAACAAGTTTTGGCAAGAAACCAGGTTTCTGAGGGAAACAGAGTCTGGATTTCTCAACCAAGACTTGAATACAAGAAGTCAAAAAGGATGAGGAGAGAAAAGTTGGTGTGGAGCAGCATCATGGCCTATTCTGGAAAACTATGCCTGCTACAAAATCCCAGCTATTTTAAATTATTTTTAAAAAAAAAATAGAAAAAAAATATTTATTTATTTTTTCTCATAAGGAAAAATCAACAGAGTTATTCAAATCCTTAGAAAACCCCAGTTCTTTGGAACCTATTTCCTTAAAGGAGAAGGTGCTCAAATAGGTTTATGAGGGGACAGAGGTCATTTTGTTCCATCTTCCTGTGCCGTGAGATCCCTCCCTGCTTTCCCAAATGAAATTTACCTGTAAACGTAATTGGCTTTGTTTATGACCCATTTGCTTTCTTTGTAGTCACGTATGCTTTGGGATTGATTGTTCCTCCAATTCATGCTGAAGTGTCTGAAACAGAAGTAATACATGAATGCAGAAAGGGAGAAAATAATATTTGTGAACGAAGCAAAGACTCTATTTCATATAACCAAAAAGCACCCCACTTATACTTTCAAATCCAATATGGTTAAAGTGACCAGACGTCCCACTCTTAGCGGGACAGTCACGCTTTTTAATCTTTTGTCCCGCATTCCGCGCCCTTTGAAAACGATCCCGCTTTTTTTCCTCCCAACCAGCCCCCTTGGGAAGAGGCTGGAGGGAGGGGATTCTGCTCACCCGTTTCCCCTACCCCGCCCCTGGACAGGCCCAGTCGTGTGCCAGTACTGCAGCCCTGCGGAAGAGGGAATGGCAGGTGGGAGGATTTGCCGCGACCTGGGAGGAGCTTAAGGGACAGCTGGGCCTCTGCTGGCTGCTCTTCCTTCTCAGCCCCCTGCTCCAAAGAGGAAGGGTGGTTGCGTGGGTGAGTAATGGGGCAGTGGAACTGGGGGAGGTCATCCTTCCATTCCCTCCCCCCCCCCCCCCGCAGCTGGCCTTCTGTGGCGGTCTTGAGCTGGACCGGGTGTGTGAAAGAGCAGTGGAGGAACTTGGAGGGTGGGTCAGGGGGCTGTCTAGGTCCGCTGGGCAGAGATTCCATGGGAGAAGAGAAGCACCTACTGAGCCTTTGGACCCGCTTCACCCCCTCCACCTCCTCTCCCGCCTTCGCCTCCACCCTGGCACCATTGGGGCAAGGAAGAGAGAGAAAGAGAGAGAGAGAAGAGAGAGAGAGAAAGAAAGAAAGAAAGAAGGA
Source organism: Erythrolamprus reginae (assembly GCF_031021105.1). NCBI lineage: Eukaryota > Metazoa > Chordata > Lepidosauria > Squamata > Dipsadidae > Erythrolamprus > Erythrolamprus reginae. Next base: position 361,184,196 of record NC_091950.1, on the reverse strand, counting down.
AGGAAAGAAAGAAAGAAAGGGAGTGAGAGAAAAAGAAATAGAATGGGAGAAAGAGAGAGAGGGAGGGAGAGAGGAAGGAACAGAGAGAAAGCGAGAGCAAAAAGAGAGGAAGGAAGGAAGGAAGGAAGGAAGGAAGAGAAAAAGGGACAGAGAGAGAAAGAGAGAGAAATAGAAAGGGATGGAGGAAGAGAGAGAGAGAGAGAATTTTTTTTGGCTACACTTTTTTTACCCCCCACCCCAGCTCAATGGTGTCCCTCTTTCCCAATCTTAAAATCTGGTCACTTTAAATACGGTATGCCTTATTATTAGATTGACTCAGCCTTCCATCCTTCTTAGGTGGGTAATATGCTGCCTTTGATCTGTCTTTATTAACACAAAGTATATCCAGGCAAGGTCTTCATCTGTTTTTTTCATGGAAAATTAGGAATATCTAGGCAAAAGGGCAGGTTTGCCTAGATATCCATATCTTTTTAAAAAATGTCTGAATGATGGCCACAACCATGCAACTGAAGCCTCATCTTTTAACACATTTTGACATATGAAAAAAGGGGCAGGGCTTTGAATAGCTTTTAGAGTCCTTATGATTGCCCAAAACATAGTTGTGGCTGTCATCTTGAATTTTCTTTTTAATTAACCCTGCAGATATCTACAGTTGCTTCCATTTGAATAACTGCTGTGTTTTCCTTCCTCCTTTCATTTCTCTCCCCAGAAAGCCTATTAAGGATAAAAAGGCTGAATGGCTTTGGAGTCTCTGTTAATTAATAGCCCTTTCTGATTAAAAACATCTACAAGGGAACAAGTCCTTCTATCATTTACCTACTCCAGACAAAAGGATACCATACAAAGATCTGGTGGTTGTGAATGAGAAAATAAAGAAGAAATGATTACTGTATTTTTGGAGTATAAGTGTCAGGACCAAGATTTAAATGTGAATTCAAAAGCTTTCGCAGAAGTTGCCTTGCCTTTAACCGAGTTACTAAAGACTGGACCAGCCCCTACTAAGCCCAGACCCTCTCAACCACTCAGGTGGACGATGGAATGCCAAAGGGCTTTCGAAAGGCTCAAATGACTTTTTTCAAAGGAGCCCATCCTGCAACATCCTGACCCCTAACGGAAGTTTGTGATCCAGTCCGATGCCAGCAATGTGGCAATAGCTGCGGTGCTTTTACAAGACAATGGAAGGGGACAGTTGCTGCCTTGTGCATACCTTTCCAAGAAGCTGACCCCCACCAAGAGGAGGTGGGCTATTTGGGAGAAAGAAGCCTTTGCTGTACGTGTAGCACTGGTTACATGGAGGCATTTACTGGAAGGCGGAGCCATTCCTTTCGAAGTGTGGACTGACCACAAGAACCTGGAAGCATTAAAGACCCCACAGAGGCTTTCTCCTAAGCAAGTACGATGGGCCCAATATTTCCCACGGTTCAATTTTACACTGAAACATATCCCAGCTGGGAAGAACCTCATTGCTGATGCTCTATCATGAAAACCACAGTACAATAGCAAGAGAGAGGAAGAAGTGCATCCGATTATCCCATGTCTTTCCCCCCCCCTTGTGAAAGTAAGGAGAAAGCTGCATCTGTTGTCACCCAAGACCAGACCAGAAAATAGGTTCCACCTGGGAAGGGGGATTGGGAGAAAAAATTGAAGTCAGTTTTGCCTACTGACCCGTGGTTCAACGATCATAAGGAAATCCTAACACTGAGGGAAGGATTGGCTTGGAAAGGAACCAAGTTGTATGTGCCTGCCAGCCTGCGACTAGATATTCTCCAACAGAGTCATGACTCCAGACTAGGGGGCCACTGTGGGTTCTTGAAAACATTGCATCTGTGTCGGAGATAATTCTGGGGGCCTAGAATGAGAGCAGAAGTCAAAGACTATGTGAGAAGTTGTGCCACCTGTGCCACTAGAAAGCATTGGCCGGGAAACCCCCCTGGATTGCTGCAGCAAGTAGCCAACCCTACTAGGCCCTGGGAAGAAATAGCAATGGGTTTCATAGTGGAGCTCCCCGTGAGCAAGGGTAACACTGTTATTTGGACTGTCATCGATTTGTTCTCTAAACAAGTCCATTTCATCGCTTGTTCAGGGCTACCCACAACCAGATATTTGGCTAAGCTGTTCCTAAAACACATCTACAGGTTGCATGGAGCACCCCGCAGAATCATATCAGATCGGGGGGTCCAATTCACAGCCACATTCTGGAGAGAATTCATTCGCACCATTGGTTCCACCCAAGGACTCAGTTCTGCGTTCCACCCTTCCACAAATGGAGCAGCAGAAAGAGCCAACGCCCTAGTGGAACCATACCTTAGATGTTATGTGAGTTACCAGCAGAACAATTGGGCTGAATTGCTGCCTTTTGCAGAAGTAGCATACAATAATTCTGTACACAGTAGCACGGGACTAACTCCTTTTCAGGTTACCAGTGGTCGAGATTTCGTTCCCATGCCAGAACTACCTACAGAACCTCCCTCGTCCATCACGTTGGTGGAGTGGATGGAGAAGCTGAAGAGAGGATGGGAGGACACGAAGAAGGCGCTGACAGAGGCAGTGCAAGCCTACAAGAAACAAGCAGATAAGCACCGATCGCCCCAACCGCTTTTCAGAGTGGGAGATAAAGTTTTTCTCTCTACCAAATACATTCGGTTAAGGCTGCCTAGCAAAAAGCTAGGTCCTAAATTCTTGGGCCCTTTTCCAATAGTGAGAATAATCAACCCGGTCACGGTGCAGCTTGCATTACCTAGAATCCTAGGGAGGATCCACTCTGTATTTCACTGCAGCCTACTTAAGCCGGTGATCAGATCCAACGTTAGGCCAAATGCACAGCCGCCCCTTTCCCCTGTAGTAATTCAAGGAGAACCTTATTATCAAGTGAAAAGAATTTTGGATTCCCGCATTTTCCGGGGAATGTTGCAGTACCTAATTCATTGGAAGGGGTACCCTCTGTCGGAGGCTACCTGGGTAAAGAGTCGGGACATCAGTGCCGATCGGTTAGTCAAGCAGTTCCATGAAAATTATCCGAACAAGCCAAAGGGTCCCAGAGGCTGAAGGTAGGATGGTTTGAAACGGTGCAATCCCTAGTCTCAGGCGAGGCCGCATGTCAGGCCCAAGATTTAAATGTGAATTCAAAGGCTGGCTTGACACAGTAAAGAAAAAAAATGTTTTGTTTTAAGTGAGATGATATGCACGTAACACACATTCCTTCACGCAGAATCTAAAGTAACTGAACACAGGAAGGAATTAGAAATCTCTGCATTGGATTTGTCCACCTGATTGTCCTTGTGGGGATGGTAGATGAGCTTTTTGACCTGGATGTAATCACAAGGGACCTTAAGTTGGAATGAAACATGTTGAATCAAATTTGGCTCTATTAATAAATATGACTCTACGCTAAAGAAATAAGACATGGAAGTTCATTTATTTTCTCAGATGTCTCAATTGTTCACCTGACAATAAGATGCACCTTTTCCCCAAAAAAGAGGGTGGAAATGTTGGTGTGTCTTATACACTGGATACAGCCATTTTTAGCCTTTGAAGCCCTGCCATCTCATCCCATTTTTCACAAAAATGGGTTAGGCAGAGTGTCTAGGAAGCCTGCAGATAGCTCTGGGGACTGGGGGAAGGCAAAAATGCCTCAATTGCCATCCCCCAGCATCCAGGAGCTTTCTGTAGGCTTCCCAGATCCTTTGCCCACCCAATTTTTGTGAAAAATCTCCAAAAAATGCCCCCCCTTTTTTTTTTTCAAAAAAAGGGGATGTTCATGCCTTCTAATTCCCCCATCTAGCATGACTGGAGGAGGAATTCTGGGAGTTGAAGTCCACTAAAGCTGTGGAGTTTGAAGACTCCTGGGTTAAGGGTTAGAGGTGCAAGGGTCTTCAAGCTTGGCAAATTTAAGACTTGTGGACTTTACAAGTCATTCCTGAGCTAGCATGAGCTGGAGGATGAATTCTTGGAGTTTAAGTTCACAAATTTTAAAGCTGTCAATTTTGAAGTTTGTAAAAAATGTAAAAAGGCAACTCTATGGTTGCTCTGTTTGGCTGAGTCATCATCCCAACAATTGATCAAAATATAGGTACAAAAGGCTGTCTTCCATGTCAGCTGATTTAAAAGAAATATAGATATAAAATATATTTTATAAATATAAAAATATATTTTAAATTTAAAAATATATTTTAATTTCTAAAATGTGCAGGTTAAGATGCATTCATTGTTCTAATAAACTGAATATTTGAAAATGAACAAATTGTCTGGACTAGGAAAAAATGCTTTTAACTCACTTTAATGGGACAAAAAGATGCAATGGGTGGCAGGTTTCCAGCAAGTCCATTTCAGAAGAAATTGATTGTTTTTGTTCCTTATCAATAATTATTTTTTAAAAACATAATAAAACTCTGGCACTCTTATCATTTCAATGCTCTGATTGTCTGAAATCAGATCTATAATTGCTCTGCTAGTTGAGTCATCATCTCAACTGTTGATCAAAATATGGATACTAAAGGCTGTCTTCTATGTCAGCTGATTTAAAAGAAAAAGGGCAAGGTAAAAGAAGAGTTAGCTACCATGGTGATTAATTAACTTATTACAAACATCCTAATACCTAAGCATGAATCAAAATGCAATTGGAAAAATTGGAAATTTGGAAAAACTAGAGCTTTTAGAACTCTTGCCTGTTCTATGCTAAATCAAATTTTCTCCTACTGGTTTTCCAAAAATCTGTATGCAAGGAGATTGGAGGGGAAGGGAAGGGAAGAGGGGAGGGGAGGAGAGGAGGGGAGGGGAGGGGAGGGGAGGAGAGGAGAGGAGAGGAGAAGAGAAGAGAAGAGAAGAGAAGAGAAGAGAAGAGAAGAGAAGAGAATCTTGGAATCTACAATCTAGCACTCTGCATGGTGCTACCCTTGAAGAGTGTTCGGAGACTGCAAATAGTCCAGACTGCAGCCGTGCGAACTGTTATGGGTGTACCTCTGTACGCCCATATAACACCAATACTCCACAAGCTGCACTGGCTACTGATTAGTCTCCGATCACAATTCAAGATGTTGGTTATCCGATATAAAGCCCTACATGGCTAAGGACCTCACTATTTATGGGACCGTCTTCTGCCACATACCTCCCAGAGGCCTATTAGATCGAACAGAATCGGCCTCCTCCAGGTCTTGTCGACTAAACTATATAGGACTGCGAGGGGGGGCCTTCTCTGTTGCTGCTCTATGGAATTAACTCCCCCTTCCGATGTTTGCACTGCTCCCATTCTATTGACTTTTGGAAAAGCTGTTAAAATCTGGCTTTGTTGACATGCCTGGGGGCCGTGATGTTTAACGTCAGGTGTGCCCGAATTATGTTTGTTTGGTATGTATGTTTGTTAGATTGGTTTTTGAGGGTTTTTTAATGGGTTCTTAGGGTCAAGGGGTTTTATTTACTGTAGTTGTTTGACTTCTTTTTTATTATTGTATTGTTTTTATTGTTGTAGGCTGCCCCAAGTCCTACAGGATTGGGCGGCATAGAAGTCGAATAAATTAAATCCCCTTAAGAAGACCACCTCATATAATTTCAGACAAATGCTTCTCCAATCTCTTCTTAAGAGCCTCCAGTAGTGGAGCACTCACAATGTTTGAATGCCATCTGTTTCACTGATTAATTGTTCTCATTTCTTTCACTGTTCGCCAAAACACATGGCACATTGACATAAACAGAAATCTTTCTGTAATAACTTGTTTAAGGAAGAAATCTGAAGGTTTCCTAAATTTGCATATATTTGTAACCTTTGTAATGGTGTAATAATTACCCTAAAGTGAGAGACTGAAAGTATTTGACTTGTTCAAAGTCACGTACTAAGTATTACCGAGAAATAAACTGGCAATACCGACTGACCTAGCCAAAGCTCTAAAGTTAAGCAAGTTGGACTGGTTAGTACTTATTAGTTAAATAATTCTAAACATATATGAACTGCCAATAATTTCAGAATGGTTACCAAGAAATTACATGGATATATTCATGATGCTATCAGCATTTAAGCTCAACTTGGAGATTTTAAGAATGTGATTGTCAAAGCCAAATAGGAGACAGCAAAAAGAGTCAATACTCATTTCTATCATAGTTATAATATCTGAAATGATATATTGAAAACTGCATGTACAGAGAGTTTACATTTTTAGAACAATGCTTCCATGCAAACATTGCATTTTTTTTCCATTTTTTTTTATTTATTAGATTTGTATGCCATCCTTCTCCGAAGACTAGGGGTAGCTCACAAGGTACAATATAAAATAATGCGTACAATCAAATCTAATTAGTTAAAAAACTACAAGCTAAAAACCCAATATATTAAAATCAATCTACCAATTCAATCACAACCATACATAAGGTTTAGTGATTTTCTTTAATGGGAGCAATGAGTGTTCTGTCATAACCAGTTAACAATCAATAAATTTTGTTTTTCAGTTCCACTTCATACTATGCCTTTAATAGTAGACACAGGATTTAAAGCTTTTGATCAAGAAAATCGAGCACCTCCCTTATGATACCAGGTTGCAACACCTTGGTCTCTTCAGCCTTGAAAGACAGCATTTAAGGGGTGACTTGATCGAAGTGTATAAAATCATGCATGGGATAGAAAAGATGGATAGAGAAAAATTATTTTCTCTATCACACAATACTAGGACAAGGGGGCACTGCCTAAAGCTCATAGGTAAGAAAGTGAGGACAAATCAAGGGAAATATTTCTTCACCCAGAGGGTCATTGGTTTATGGAATTCACTTCCAGAAAAGGTCATGACAGCTGTCAGTCTTGATAGCTTCAAGGCAGGATTAGACAGATTCAGGGATGCCAAGTGCATCGGTGGTTATTGAAACGGATGTCCAAGTGCTGCCTCTATGTTGGTTGAGGCAGGCAGGATTCCCTTGAGTACCATTTGTTGGGGGTCAGGGAAAAGGGACGGTCTTGCCTTCTCTTTCTGCTCAAGATCCCCATGTACGATTGGTGGGCCACTGTGTGACACAGAATGCTGGACTCGATGGGCTTTGGCCTGATTCAGCATGGCTCTTCTTATGTTCTTATGTTCTTAACCTGCATTATCTATATCTATAAAGGAGAGGAAAAAAGTAGGACTTTGTTCATATTCTAATTTCTGTATTTTAGAATAGTCAGTGGATTCCTTTGCAACAAGTTATTATATAGCGACAAGGAACTGACTGAATGAAAGGGACAAAGTGGCAATAATAATAATAATAATAATAATAATAATAATAATAATAATAATAATAATAAACAGAGTTGGAAGGGACCTTGGAGGTCTTCTAGTCCAATCCCCTGCTTAGTCAGGAAACCTTATACCACTTCATACAAATGGTTATCCAACATCTGCTTTAAAACTTCCTGTATTGGAGAATTTACAACTTCTGGAGGCAAGCTATTCCACTGATTAATTGTTCTGTCAGGAAATTTCTCCTTAGTTCTAAGTTGCTTCTCTCCTTGTTCTGTTTTAGACAGTGGGTTTTTTTTAGCTTTAGACAGTGATTTTTTTAAATGACAGGATGCAGTTCAGTGGCTTCACCTTGGTAAGTTAGTAGGATGGAATATTATTTTGATTAATTGCCTAAGTATCAATATTGACAAGTCTGGAAAGAGCTGGCAGTCCAACACTGGTAAAGTCCAAATTATTTTTTTAAATTGCACTGGTCAAGTTCAGTGACAGACTCCACCAAAACAGATGTATTTCCTATTGTGTTTCAGAATAACAAACCAAACAAGTCTGTAGATCTTAATTTGGTCTTAAATTATCTAAAAATCTAATTCCCTCCACGCAAAGTAAGTGCTAGCCTTACTTATTTCAATGACACAACTGCACCACTTTTTTGTTCACTATCTGCTCTCTGATTGTAAAAGTATTAATTCAACCCCTGAAAAAGGGTTTGTCTTTGCTCTAAATTATGCAACTCTTGTCTTCTTACCAAAGATTTTAAAAATAGTATTTATTTATTCCTTTGGAGTACATGCAATTTGAATTAAGTAAAATATCAATGCACTTTTTTCCCTTTAAAATGCCAAGACAGGTGAATGAGTAATTGTTTACCACTATGTCCTGCTTTCACAGAATCCTGGCAAGCGAAGTTATAGTTATATTGTATACTGTGGAATAATGAGTTCAAAACTGTATAATCTAGAAAACATTTACTACATGAAATGGTTTTACAGGCACTAAAGTTGAAACATCATTTGTTATCATTGCCGCAACAGTCTCTAAATGTTTTAAAGCCTAGCCAAGATATTTTCAAACTGAACCTGACTAATCTGAATGTTTTGGTCTATTAATTAGATGGGAAATACAGTTCACCTTGATTAATATGATTATATCATTCAAGAGCAGCTCAAATCCCTGAAATAATATGGGATACAAAGTGAAGAGGGTTGCTTCAATTTACAACATCAAAAATAATCTGGTTTCCATCCAAAGATAGACAGCAGGCCAGAATATCGAAAGAAATGGATCTGATTTAATTTTAAAGAGAAGAATGTTCCATCAGGCAGATGCCACCACAGAGAATCCAGTCTCCAGTGGCCCACCATATGTAGGTCCCTAAACAATGGTATCTGCAGCATGCCTTCTTTTCCAAATGGAGGAGGTTGGTGTAACTTCAGCTGGTGCAAAATGCAGTGGCGCATGCAATAATGAGTATACCTAGGTATGCCCATGTTACTCCATCTTTACGTGAGCTGCATTGGTTGCCTGTTGGTCTCCGAACCCAATTCAAGGTGTTGGATATTACCTTTAAAGTCCTAAATGGCTGAGGGCCAGACTAATTATGGGACTGCCTCTGACCTCATACTTCATTATGGCCAGTAAGGGCTCACAGAGTCAGCTTTCTCCAGGTCCCGTCTGACAAGCAATGCCAGTTGCAGGACCTCGTGGAAGAACCTTTTCTGTGACGGCTCTGACCCTCTGGAATCAACTGCCCCCAAAGATTTGCACTCCCTACCAGTCTTTCGGAAAGCCGTTAACACCTGGCTTTTCTGGCAGGCTTGGAATTAGATCGATTGCTGCGTGTGTATGGTTCTTTTCAAGATATTATTTTATTATTATTATATTACTGATTTTATTATGTAATTTTGATTGTATTTTAATACTATTGTATTTATCCCACTTGTTAGTCGCTCTGAGTCCGCTTTGGAATGAGCGGCGGATGAATGAATGAATGAATGAATGAATGAATGAATGAATGAATAATCATGGAGGTGTAGTCCGTTAGGTAGCCCCCTCCAGTGTCATGAAGGGCTTAACACCAGACTCTTGAATTGTACCTGGAAGCAAACTGGTAGGCAATACAGCTCACAGAGCAGAGGTATAACATGTGCTGTTCTACTAAGAGCAGGGGTGGGCTACTGACCGGACGGGAGTGAACGCAGTGGGGCAGCGAAAAGGAAGCTCCACCCCAGAGCACCCAATTTGCACTGAAAGATGTTGAAACGAAATGCATAAGCCATGCCCATAGTGTGGTAGTAAAAAATTTGGTAGCCCATCACTGACTAAGAGCATATATAAGTGCCCAGGTTGCTGCATTCTCTACTAGCCAAAGCTTCCAATTACTCTTCAAGGGGAGCCCCATGTAGAGTACACTGTCATTATCCAATCTGGAAGGGACCAGGACATGACTGTGGCCAGGGCCTGCCAATCCAGGAACAAGTGCAACTGGGCACAAGCTAAAGCTGTGCAAAGACACTCCTAGCCACAACTGCCATCTGTTCAACAAACAGGAATTGTAACTCTAGGAGGACCTCCAGACTGTGCACTGGTCTGTCTGGGATAGTGCAACCCTATAACCATCATCCATCACCAAGGATAATATAGTCCTAGAAACGGTGGGGGCCCAAATTGAAAGCCACTTACTTTTGCCAGATAATACCTTTTGCCAGATGTTATAAACACTAGACCCTGTGGCACTCCCACATAATTCATTTAATTGTCCATTTGTTACCTCAACACATTAGCGTTATGATGAGGGTATCATGGGAAGGTTTGTGTGTAACAGGCATACAAGCTCAAAAAGCCACAACTGTCTTCTCTCAAGTATGCCCATTCTTTTGCTCGAGGCAGAGACACTTTTTGGGTGAAAAACAGCTCAGCTAAAACAAAGGCCAAAGACCTTCTACAACAGGTACAAAACCTGGTTTCAGGAGTTGTAGGTTCTCAGCCAATAGCTGGACTTCCAGCAGTTCAGAGAGGAAGAGGGGAGATAGAGTGGAGAAACATGGCAGTTTGGATGATCCTGGCCTGCTCTGGAAAATTATGTCTGCATTTTCTTCCATTCAATCATGTCTGATTCTTATGCTACAAAATACCAGTTACAGTGGTACCTCTACTTAAGAACGTCTCTACTTAAGAATTTTTCTAGATAAGAACCGGGTGTTCAAGACTTTTTAAACTTTACTTAAGAACCATTTTCTACTTAAGAAACCGAGCCTAGAAAAGCTTCCCAGGAAATTTGAGAGCAGCACGAAGGCCCAGGCAGTTTCCTGCCATTCCCCCTTTAAACCCGTCCATCTCGGCCTTTTCTGGGCTGCCAGAGGAGCCTTTTGGTGGTGCTTAAGGAGGCTTTGGCAGTCCAGAGCGAAGGGAGCATTTTCCTTTCTCTGGGCGCTTGGACAGGGAATAAACGTCTGCCAGCGCACAGAGAAAAGAAATGCTCCCTTCGCTCCGGACAGTCGAGGAGTCACCACAGCAAAGGAAAGGGGCCGGCTACAAAGCAAGTGAGCATGAGGAGAGGGGAACCCTTCAGCATGGGAAGGAAGAGGTATCAAATAGCAGCAGCAGCAGCCAGTGTATGGGAGGCAGTGTATAGGAGGCAGCCTCGCACAGGGCGTATGGGAGACACATGCTCCTCCTCACTGCCTCAGAGTCCCTCTTTTTTTTTTAAGCTTTAAGGTTTGGGATTTTTTGATTCACTTCACCTCACCTTCTTCCTTTGGCAGCAACTGTCCTCCTCCTCTTCTTCCTCTTTCTCCTCCCACCCAAATTCTTTTATTTCTTTCCCAATGGTTTGCACGGATTATTTGCTTTTACATTGATTCTTATAGGAAAAATTGCTTCTACTTAAGAACGTTTCTACTTAAGAACCTGGTCACGGAACAAATTAAGTTCTTAAGTAGAGGTACCACTGTATTTAAGAAATAATACTGTTTTTAAACTCTGAAGAAAATGTTGTACTTTTTCCCTAAGGAAAAATCAACAGAATTACTCAAAGCTTTGGAAATATCTACAGTAACTTCTCAAGTCTTTGTGGAATATTGTTTTCAATGAGAAAGTGCTGGTAAATTTGGGAGGGAATGGGGTCACTTTGCTAGAAATGTGATAAATACACTAGGGTATAAAGCTTTTTTTTATATCTTGTAAAATGATGTACATATTTTTCTGAAATACTCTCTATTTTCTATTATAAATACGAGGAGAAAATATAAAGAAAGAAATAGCGCTTGTTATTTCTAAAAATTATTTATTTAATAGATAGCAAAACTAGTTGTGAACATAAAACATTTCATTTGTTTAAATAAATCAATGTTATATATTGGATTCTTATGTCATTCTCAACAAATAAAGTGCACAAACACAAGAACAATTGTACATATGATGGTTGGTACTTGAAATCCCATAGAAATTATTGTCAGAATTCAAGTTTAAAGCTTCCAAACAAATTTCAATTTCAAAGAGTTTTTGTGGTCCTGATGGAAAGTAAAAGTGACTTCAGAGGAAGCCATAACATAAACTTTCGTTTAATGAAGTTGATACATTCTAAAGATGATACATCATAAATATAAATTTCATAAATTTTATATTCAAAGTCCATAATCTGATAATGAAACATTTCAAACATTCATAAAAGCCATTGCATTTGCAGGAGTCTTTGTAATATTCTAGTTAAGATTTTTATGAGTTTTTGATCTTCCAATTTCTCACAAAAATTAAATCCTGTATCTCTCCTGAAATCATAGATGTATCAAGGCTATCAGGAACTCCACCAAAAAGCAGAGAGAAAAATCTTAAGCTATACAACATGCATGATTTACGGTAGTTGGTGGAACAATGGTGCCATATCCAAATTTTAATAGTCTTAAATTACTGAACAATATAAGGTATTGCCAATAAATAAATCAATAAACCTTGTTTATGTGGCAAGTCCTGCCTAAATAAAATGGCAGTTGTAAATCTAATCAGTACAATAAAGCCATTGAAATGCCAGATGTGTAGATCAATAATTTTACAGAAAGTGGAAATTTTGGTGAGTGCCCCCAACTTGTACAGATTAAATAAAGTACTACATTTCAGCTTGGTCTCATCTGGCATGAATCAAATTCAAACACAGAAATTTGTAGTAACATTTTGTATTTTGTTATGAGTTTGCAAATGCAATGGCCTTTTTCATTGATACAGAATTTGAAAATGGCTATCGTGGTGCCCCTTTTTATCTGTATATTTCTACAAGTCCTGTTGTTTACCCTCATCTTCCATGTTCTGATTAAGAATTACAATCAAAAAATCCAAATGAATGATGTATATTTCTTTAAAATACAGAAGAGCACTTATCTGTATTTATGAAAACAATTTAACACTTCTTTATTTATTATATACACTTTTGGAATTAAAAACAACAATGACTGCCATCCCAACAAAGCATTATTGCCCATTTGGAGATATGTCGTGCAATAGTTTTTAAAGGTATTGTAGGTTTTAGAAGAAAATTTCTATTTATTTAAGGCAACATAAATAGGCATACACACATACATTCATACATACATACATACATACATACATACATACATACATACATACATACACCCACACACACACAAACACAAAAAATTTAAAAACGGTATCACTACTGAACAAATAGTAAGAGCACTTAAACTTATATACCACTTCACAGTGTTTTACAGCTTTCCCTAAGCGGTTTACAAAGTCAGCATACTGCCCCCAATAGTCTGGGTCCTCCTAATCCCAGTTTATGCTACAAAAGTGCAAATATAACAAGTATTAACAGAAATAGAGAAAAATACAGTAGGCAGTAATTATAATCATTTGTTTTCCATTAAATTTTGCATGGAACAGTATTAATTTCAAACAGCAGCATTAATTTCATGGGTGATACCCATTGTTCATTGCCAATAGTTTTGTTAAAACTTGCTCATAATTTTTTTTGAGGTCCACATTCCTGATCCTCAACTTGCAAAAACCCAACGTGAAATTAATAACATTCAACAAAACATGAAATAAAACAAATAGTGCTTTGATATCATACACAGAATTTGTTTAGTAGGATAACATTTTACTGTCCATAATAAGTCAAAAAACCAGTGTACTGATTGGGTGGGAGTGAATTATATTCAGTGTAGGCAGATACAGTATATGGATTAGTCTTTTATTCCATTCCCACCTCTAAGATATTCCTAGCAACTTTATTTTTTGCAAGTTTATATTTATGTTATATTTATTTAGCAAATTTATATAGCCACCCATTTCACCAAAAGTGGCTCTGGACAGCATACAAGCAAAATACAGTAATTCAAATTGTATTGCAATACTAAAAACATCAGACATAAATGAAAAAGCCTTAAAGAAATGAAAACATGAAAGAAACTCAAGATAGCAGAAGGGCAATCATTATTCAGCTTCACTCAATCCATTTACATGGCTATAAAGGCAGTACTTAAAGAAAATATTCAAAGGGTTTACATTTATGTATATTTATTTGGATTGAGGTTTAAAATAGGCCACCAAGTCTAAGATCTAAAATTCTTTTTAAAAAATGGCTTAAAGGAAGTCCCATAATTTCAATATATATATATATATATATATATATATATATTCAATAGCACCATATTACAGAAGAAGAGAGAGAGAAAAACAGTATCAGAAATGCTCAGTGTATCCATAGGATTACTCTATTAAAACAAAGTCAAGAGATATGTTCTATCCTGCCTAAGGCAAATAAAAATCCTTACTTCTCTCAGCTTTACTTCTTTGCTAATTTAATGACAAATGCACAAGCGCACCTTGAAAAACTCACATTTTATCTCCCATGGCATATAATCCAATAAACTATTTCAAATGTTTGTTTTAAAATATTCCAGCATTTTATAATTACTGGAATATGAGGAAAATGTAAAGACAGTAAGAAAAGAAACTAATTTGAATATTTCCATTCATATTTCAGGAAGAATATAGTTCTTCATTTATGAACTACAAAAGGGTGATTGGTTCTTTTGCTGATTTAACTCTTACTCCCTACACGCATGGGGCCTATTTACTTACTTTTCTCCTTTTCACCTATCTCAAGTAAACAGAAAAATTAAGTTCAGTGAAAAATAAAGATATGCTATAAGCTAGCACAATCATAAAGGAGTAAGGCTTGCAACCTGCATCCTAATTAATACATTAAACCAAACAAAAATCTCTACCTTCTTGAGATTACTATTTGCATCTGAAGGATGAGTACCCTAACAATTCAGGCAAGGATTGAAGAGTGATCTGAGCAGAAGACACCTCTATTCATTGAATAAACGCTTTCTCCTTTTCTCTTTGCAGGGCAGGATAGCAAACAGGGTCGGCATTGCTCATTTGCCCAACATTAAGAAAATGGCTGCCCATTTCAACCAGACCTTAGAAGAAACTAATGGCATCTGTTTTAGTTGTAGTGCTTGGTATTCAACTTGGTATTCAACTTTCAACTTCTGCTCCCCAGAAACATGGCAAACACTCGCCAACAGCTACTTCTTTTTCAACCAAAGGAAGCTTTGTACAAGGAAGCTCCTCAATAAAAAAAAATTTGAGACAAACATTTTGTAGAATATATTTACCCCAAAGTCTAAAAATGAGTGGTATTTTTTGGTGCCGTTGTTTCACTTTTTTCTTTATAACTGTCCTTAGAGCAACTGTTCTTTTTTACCATGTCTTCAGCCCACGTGGGTTCAACAGGAATTTCTATGGAATCTTTCTTTTGGAAGACCTTCTTCAGTGATGGAGAAAAGCTGCCTATTGTTTCACTGTAACCATTCATCTGAGAAAGGAGAGCATCCTTCTGGTTGCAGCACAACTGGGGATCGCAGGATCTGGAGATACACGGTGTACTGCAGAGGACCTTATGACAATTGTGGTCTAGGTACTCTGGCTGGATGGTCACTGAATGGATCCCTTCTTCATGGAACACCTCCCTGATTTTGTAGGAAATAACGGGGTAGTCAGAAGTAGAATGACACTTGACATGGAGTGTGGCAATGTTCTTCCCCTTGATAAATTCCCAGACATGAAGCTCATGAATGCTGCTAACACCTGGCACCTCCAATAATTTGTTGGCTAGGAAGAAGGAAAAAAAGAAATACAGACAAAGTGATAATCACATTTTTATCCAGGTTCTATAGTATTCCATTTAATATTTAACTGCATCTACAAACACAAAGAATGCCTCTTCAAATGGACGGAATAAGAACCCGATTATAAATTTTCCAGGCTGTACAATAATGTAGGGCTGATACAACAGAAAGCATCCCCAGATAAAATAATGAGTCCATGTCTCACTCTTGCAACAGCTTCCAAATAAGAAATAAGGAGCCAGAGGCTGTTGGGTGGAACCTGTTGAGATTCTTCCTGACAACATTAATGATTACATTGGAAGAAACAGAAGAAAGTTCATTTCTGCTGCTTCATATATCTTGCAGGTGGGTTGAGAATTCTGGGAGCTGAATGGGAACTGGAGGGCAACAGGATGAAGATCATAAGTCTCAGTAAAAGTGGGAAAAAACAGTATCCATTTGTAATATATTTGTAGTATGTAAAGCAGACCTGGGCAAGGGGCCGCCCGTGGGCTGCATCCGGCCCGCCCGCTGTCTATGACTGGTCTGTGGAGGTCGGGGTCCGCTCCAGTGCGAGGATGAAAGAGCTCACCGCATCTGCCGGGACTCCTCCGGTTCCGGCTTTCCTGATGAATCATGAGGAAGGCAGAAACCGGAGGAGTCTCAGCAGACGCGGTGAGCTCTTTCATCCTCGCACTGGAGCGGACCCCGGCCTTCTATCGAGAGCAGCCAAGCACAGAAACCATGCGAACCCTCCAGTGCAGTGACTAAGGTGCACCGTGTTGCCGTAAAGCAACAGTTAGGCAAAGTTAACAATTTTCTAAAGTGAACAATCACAAGCTAGTTGCAGTTCATCATCTCATCATTAAATAATGATGTAATTAGGTCCTCCATATTTTCACTATATTGTAAATCTTTGCATTGTTTAACATACTGTTTGTTAATGAAAAGATAGCATATGTATACTATATACAGTATTGGGTAGAACTGAGTTAATTATATTAGTCCAACCCTCTAAAACCATCCCAATTTCTCATGCGGCTCCATGGCAAAATTAATTGCCCACCCCTGATGTAAAGTGCTACTTTGGAGTATGTTCTTTAAAAACTGAAGAATGCACTCTTCCACATATTGATCTACGGGATTGATTCAGCAAGCAAATCTCATTATACATTTCTAGGTTCAGAGGAGTGGGGGTGGGGGGATGAAATCAACCATAACAAGACAGACAGATAGACAGACAGAAGTATGTATAGGAATTTCTGCAAACAGCTTCATTCTTCCTATGTGAGCTGTTCTCAAAATATTTTATGTGTTTTTATTAATCCTCCAAGACTTGAGTCATATTGCTAGGAAATACCCACATGTAACCTTTGAGCATGTAATGCTGCAGTGAATGTATAGTCCAGAAACAGCACCAGCTTTTGAGGATGAAAACAGTCCTTAAAGCAACTTACCCAATATTTGCATATTCACATTTTTGGGGACCATTTGCAACAAAATGGTTGCCGTCTCCTTGATCAGTGGAAAGGCTGAAGACAGTATGATAAACACCATAACAATAGTCAGGCTTGGATCAATGTAACACTGCCAGTTACAAGGTGTGTTCTCATCCAGAGGAAGTATATAGAATATGGAAGCAGCAACCACAACAACAACTGAGCCAAGAGCATCTCCCAGCACATGCAAAAGAACGCCTGAAACAAAGCATAAGGAAAATATTAGGTAACCAGAAAAAAAATGGATATATTGGAATACTTTAAGATTCCAAAATTTTGTATAAACTTGTAAATAGAGCAGCAATAAATAAGAATATCTCATCTCTAATTATGGCTGCCTTGTTCTGGAAAAATCTTTCAACTCTAATATAGTACCTCTGATGTTCAAGGCTTCGGACTTTTTTTCTTTTTTATGTTTCTGATCCTCTTCAGGTTTTTTCTCCATATCCTCAGAATCACCTGCATTCAAATAAGAAACACTGTATTGTTTATAAGTTCTACACACATCTTTTCAAAACCAACTTATCTTAATCATTCAGAACTAGCAAGTTACTTATACATGCAAAGTGTAGTAGAATTACAATTACAACCAGAATTGTTTAATTTTCATAAGAACCACCTTATACAACCTGACATCTAATTACCGGTAATTCTGAATCTCTTCTCTATTATTGTAGTTTAGAAAAAAGTTATTTATAGTTATCAAAAGACTGTGAAAACAAACATTAACTACCACAAAGATTGCTTCAGTTTATTTACTTTAATGTTACAAATACAATTATTTATATTTATTCAGTAATAAATTATTATGCAAATACTCTGCCAGTACATTGTTATACATGTAATGTAATAACAGTAGGAATGAGTGGTATAAATATAAGAACAGGCAAATAGAATAATCAGAAAAGAATGAATGAGAATTAGCAGAAAGAAACACATGCAACACAACACTTTCCAAAAGGAATGGAGTGGAATGGAATAGAATTCTTTACTGGCCAAGTGTGATTGGACACACAATGAATTTGTCAATGGTGCATAAAGTCCCAGAGAGTTTGGCAGCATAAAAATCGAAAGAAAGAAAGAAAGAAAGAAAGAAAGAAAGAAAGAAAGAAAGAAAGAAAGAAAGAAAGAAAGAAAGAAAGAAAAATTGGGGAAGATGCTGCGAAGGTCGAGCAGGGAGGCAAGCGGGTGGCACCTGCTTTCGGGCGGGGCTCAAGGGCGCTGCCGCTGTTTTCCGCCATCCCCGCTAAGGCGACGGGGCTGCCAGCGAGAGTCCGAGATGGGCACCCGTCCTCGGGGCTCTCATAGGGCGGGGGCGGCTCCTCTGGGCCGCAGCAGCAGCAACAGGCCCAGTCCTGGAAGACGAGGAGTCCCACGACGTTGATGGCCAGGCCGATGGCGCCTACCACCAGGATGAGCAGGGCGTTGTTGACCGCCTCCGGCGCCGCCAGCCGCTGCAGCGACCTCACCAGGATGGTGAAGTAGAGGGCAAGCAGGAAGACGGTGTTGCAGAGGGTGCCCACCACCTCGGCCCTCCCGGAGCCGTAAGAGGCGCCGGGGCGGCGTCCGCGTTGGCGGGATAGGCGTCCGGTGACGATGCCCATGCACAGAGCGATCACGTCGGAGAGCATGGCGAAGGAGTCGGAGATCAGCGCGATCGAGTTGCCTATGTAGCCCGACACCAGCTCGGTCACGAAAAAACTCGCGGTCATGACTAGCATGAAGATTAGCCGGCACGTCCTGCCCGTGAAGCGTCCCATGAGGAGAGCTGGAAGCGCCGCTCTTTTACTACCGCTTGAAGTTTCTCCCAGGACTCGTCCCGGGACGGGCTGTGAGTTGCCTCCCTCCTTCCTTCCTTCCTCTGAACTGGCGACAAGTGGCTGGGAGATGGTGGCGATCTTGGCCCTTTGCTTTATAAAGGCGCGGGCAACGCCCCTCTGGCCAGGGAACGGAGTAATTTGCAGGTGTGGTCTGGACACATTTAGTAAATACTGTACTAGCCATTCATACAGCAACAAATTAATCTCATATGCAAAACAACATTTTATTTTCTATGTTAAGCAGAAAATCCAGAAACAATTTCCCAGCAGAAACAAAATTAGATCAAATTAGATTTCTTTATTGGCCAGGTGTGATTGGACACACAAGAAATTTGTCATTGATGCACGTGCTATATAAAAGAAAATATACAATTCTTGAGAATCATGGGGTGCAATACTTAGTGATTGTCATAAGATGCAAATAGGCAATCAGGAAAAAATATAAATCTTAAGGATACAAACAACAAGTTACAGTCAACCCGTATAAATGGGAGGAGATGGGTTATGGGAAGGATGAGAAGATTAATAGTAATACTACTGCAGACTTTGTAAATAGTTTGACAGTGGTGAGGGAATTATTTGTTTAACAGAGTGATGGCCTTGGGGTGGACGGACTGTTCTTGTGCCTAGTTGTCTTGGTATGCTGTGCTCTATATAGGGTCATTTGAAGTAAGAGTTGAAACAATTTATGCCCAGGATGCGAGGGGTCATTAAATATTTTCACCACCCTCTTTTTGACTCGTGCAGTATACAGGTCTTCAATGGAAGGCAGATTGGCATCAATTGTTTTTTTTCCCCCTATAGTTCTGATTATCCTCTGTGTCTGTCTTGGGTTGCAGAACCAAATGAGACAGTTATAGAGGTGCAGATGGCAGACTCAGTGATTCCTCTGTAGAACTGTATCAGCAGCTTCTTGGGCAGTTTGAGCTTCCCAAGTTGGCGCAGAAAGAACATTATTTGTTGTGCTTTTTGGATTGGGTTTTGAAGTTAGGTGACCATTTTAGGTCTTGAGACATGATAGAACCTAGAAATTTAAAGGTCTCTACTGTTGATAGTGTGTTGCCTAGTATTGCAAGAGGTGGTAGGATGGGAGGGTTTCTCCTAAAGTCTACCACCATTTCAATGGTTTGGAGTGTGTTCACTTCCAGATTGTTCCAGTCACACCATGAGACTAGTTGTTCAACCTCCCATCTGTGTGCAATTTCATCGTCTTGAATGAGACCAATCACTGTTGTATCATCTGCAAACATCAGTAGTTTAATAGATGGATCATTTGAGATGCAGTCATTGATGTTTAGAGAGAAGAGAAGTGGTGAGAGTACACAGCCTTGGGGGACCTCTGTGCTAATTGTACAGGTACCTGATGTGATTTTGCCCAGCTTCACCTGCTGCTTCCTGTCTGTTAGGAAGCGTGTGTTCAGGTACTGCTGGCTGATTTAGTTTAGTTAGAAGAATGTCCAGTATGATGGTATTGAATGCTGAACTTAATAGATGTATTCTTTTCACTGATTTTAACAGTTCATTTTGACATCTCTGCTTGGTCCACTTTTTCCATCACATTGTGGGGATTGACTTTTTCTTTTTTCCTCCATTTTTTTACTTCTAAAATTCTCAGATGTAGTCAACATATATAATAACGAAGTTCCAGGGCTTTTTTCACACTCCCTTCCAATAATTCTAAAAGGAAAGCCTCTAGTTTAAATTTCTCTGTCCAGGTATGGTTGTAGCAAAAGTTGTAGCCGCCTGGAACAAGGCTTAATCAGGGGCACTGGATCGGATTGTGCCTTTGCAATCTCTCTGTGACAGTGGATCCAGGAGAGCTCCTTCGTTTACTGAGGAGCTCTGGGAGATGAAGCGCTGGCAGAGACATCTAGAGCAGTGTTTCCCAACCTTGACAACTTGAAGATATTTGGACTTCAACTCCCAGAATTCCCCAGCCAGCGAATTCTTGGAGTTGAAGTCCAGATATCTTCAAGTTGCCAAGGTTGGGAAACACTGGTCTAGAGCAATGCTGGAGAACCAGTAAATCTGAGTCTGACTGAACACTGTTAAGCGCCTTTATTAGGACTTACCTAGTGGCTGTACAGGCGGCAAAATGTTAGCATTTTTCCACACTTATTGCATCCACAGATTCGCGACCACCTGCCCTTTTTAGGGCAACTCATTTCCATTCCCTCAGGGTACAGCTGAGTAATTTGTTCAGTTTCTGGTGTACAAAGTCGCCCAGATTCAGATGGACCTGGAGTCTGATTGGGCAATTCCAATCGAGTTGACAGGAGTAGGTCTTAATCCTATTGTGTGGGATGAGTTTGATCCTGTGGCTCCTGGGGAAGTAGACAAGGCTATGAGAGCAATGATTCCTCCACTTGTTTATTGGACCCGGCCCCTCTTGCCAGATCTTGGCCAGCAGGGAGGTGACACAAGACTGATTCCAGGCTCTGGTCAATGCCTCCTTGAGTGAGGGGTCTTTCCCACAACGTTTAAGGAAGTGGTTGTGCAGTTCCTCCTCAAGAAGCCTTTCCTGGGGATTTGGGGCTCCCCCACGGAACGCAGGGGAGTCAAAGAGGTGCCATAGGGCTTGCTACTCACTCCCATTTAACATCTATATGAATCCATTGGGTGAGATCATCTGTCACCATAGGATGAGGTATCACCAAGGGACCGTTGGCTGCCTTAAGGCCGGTGGCGTTTGCAGTGGTAGCGGGGTACAAAGGACCCTGGTGGTAAGTCAAGAAGAAAGGTGGGGGAGGTCTGCTGATGTGCGTAGTTTATGCAGACACCCGTCAGCATGCCCCGCACTGGTCGCGGCGGTGTGACGCTCATCCAGGAGGCAGGCATCATCCCCGGTATAAAGAGGCAGGGTGCAGCCCACCTCATCTTTTCCTGCGATTGCCGCCGGCCTGTCTTGCAGGCACCCACCCGCCCTCCCTTTGTCGCAGTGTGGCTGGTGGTCGCCCACGAGGGGCCGAGTAGGAATTTTTGGTGGCCATTACACTCTTAGTTTTGGCTGGGTTTTTTGCCTACTCCACACTGGTAGCAAGGGAGGGCTTGTTTAGGGGGTGTCCAGCTTTTGTTCATGGATTTAGGTCAATTTGGCCAAAATTCAGACCATTTCTTAGCTTATGTCCCTTTGGTCATGGGGAAAATGGGAAGTAACAGCAACTGTGTGATCTCCTTTGGGCACTTTTAGAAGGTGACGGGCCACTCCCGCCATGTTACAAGGCTAGGCCGGCCCGGATATGGCGGCGAGATGCCCTTAGGGCTCACCCACCGCATGCCCAGAAATGACTACCTGGGTGGGTGTGTCCCCCCACATGCATGTGCGTGGCGAGGAGCAAGAGATGGTCAAGTTTAAGTTCAAGGCCAAGGGGAGCCTCCCTTGCTCAGCAGGGGCTTCGCCCTATAGTTGCCCAGGAATGTTGAATGGTAGTTTCCGCCCGCTTTGTCTTATTTATTTATTTTATTTTATTTATTTATTAGATTTGTATGCCGCCCCTCTCCAAAGACTCTGGGCAGCAGGTCCTGAGTTATTTAATAAATGTGACCCATTTATATCCCAGTTCTGTGTCCTTGTGCTTACTCCGCATCCACCGCAATATGCTGATGATACCCAACTATAGACCTCCAACCCGGGTGGAGTGATGCAGTGGACATCTTTGGCAATGTCTGGATTTTTGGGGGGTCTGGATGGGGAATAACAAACTTCAACTGAAGTCTGGTAAGATGGAGTGGCTATGGGTGGACCCTTCTGTGTCCAGGAGATCATCACCTTTGCTTCTGGATGGTGTTGCACTACCCCCCCAAAAGACCCAGTGTTTAATTTGGGGGTCCTTTTGGACTCATGGCTCCTGATCAAAAAGAAGGTGCATCCATGGCCAGGAGGGTCTTTTCCTAATTTTATATTGTGAACCAGTTACGTCCCTTCCTGGAGAGGGAGGCTCTCTCCATTCAGTCACTCACACTCTGGTCATCTTCTAGTTGAACAATTACAACATATTCTACTTGGGGCTACCCTTGAAAAGTATCCGGAAACTTCAACTGGTACAGATGATGGCTGCATGAGCTATACTGGGTGCCCAAAGAAGGGCACATATGCTCCGAAAACTGCACTGGTGCCAGTTTGCTTCCAGATCCAATACAACTTGTTAGTGTTATAGCTCTATATAGAAGATATGGGGATTTATAGGTACTTATGGGACTGGATTTGCCCCACTGCATCAGCCCATCCCACTTGTTCAGGCAGGGAAAGAACGCTACAGACCCCATCAGAGAATTCTGACTGACGGAATCAAGGAAGAGGGCCTTTTCTGCTGCTGTCTCTGCTTTGTGGGTCATCTTGCCCCCCAGGTGAGGAAAATCCCCAATCTTCTGGTCTTTCAGAAAATGTTCAAAACCTGACTGTGTTATTTTGCATGAGGGACACAGGGGCCCTTGGGTTGGTTGGCCCCACGTAACCACCATACACACCTGCTATATATTAATCACTCTTAATCCCCCCACCTTGGGTCTCTCAATCTCTTGCAATTTTATAATGTTTTACATTTACATTTTTAAATATTAAATTATTCAATTTGAATGTTTTATTGTAATGATTAAATTGTCCACTACCCAGATTCCCCCTATAAGAAAAATGGGGATTAATTAGTTTGATTAAAACAACATTCCTTTGAGTTTGTTCCAAATAGAAATTTTCTCCTCTTCAAAATATCTGTTAGGAGGGATTAAGCTTTCAAAATATCTGTTAGGAGGGATTAAGCTTTGCTTTTTCTCAAAATTCTGACAGGAATTTCCTTTAAGACAGTTATGATCACATCGTCAATCTTCTGTACCAATCAATCAAAGCAGATTATTTGATATACCTTGTCCATCTCTAATTCAGGTTTTTTTTCCTCCTACTAAGCTATTAATTGGTACAGAACACAATGGTAGGGATATTTCTGAGGCCCCTTGAATGACTCATGTAACACAGCTGCTGGACAAGCTTTACTGGTTGCATTTGCTTCTGGGTCCTATTCAAAGTGCTGATTAGTACCTTTAAAGCCTGTTTTGAAAGGGTCCAGGGTATCTGAGGAGCCATCTTGCCCCAGTGCGATTGGCCCATCTAGCAGAAAAAGGCCTACTTTGGTCTGTCAAAGAATTTTAACTGGCGGGGTGCAAGACAAGGCATTTTCTGCTGTGGCCACTTCTCTCTGGAATATGTTTCTTCAAGATGGCGTCGATGACGACTGCCTCAGTGAAAAGCTCTCTTTAGGAGAAACCCACCCATATTTCCACATATCAACAGTAGAGTCCTTACACACAATATCGACAGTAGAGCCATTTTTAGGGTCTACCATTCCGCAAGTAGAGCCATTTCTAGGGTCTACCATTCCGCAAGATCTAAAATGACACCTAACATCAAAAACGCCATCCAAAAAGCACAACAAATAATGTTTTTTCTGCGCCAACTCAGGAAGCTCAAACTGCCCAAGGAGCTGCTGATACGGTTCTACAGAGGAATTATTGAGTCTGTCATCTGCACCTCTATAACTGTCTGGTTTGGTTCTGCAACCCCACAAGACCGACACAGACTTCAGAGGATAATCAGAACTGCAGAAAAAACAATTGCTACCCACCTGCCTTCCATTGAGGACCTGTATACTGCACGAGTCAAAAAGAGGGTTGTGAAAATATTTACAGACACCTCACATTCTGAACACAAACTGTTTCAACTCCTACCCTCAAAACGATGCTAAAGAGCATTGCACTCCAGAACAACTATACATAAAATAGTTTTTTCCCCAATGCCATCACTCTGCTAAATAAATAACTCCCTCAACACTGTCAAACTATTCACTAAGGCTGCATTACTATTAATCGTCTCATTGTTCACATCACTCATCTCCTCCCACAAATGACTGTATAACTGTAACTTTGTTGCTTGTATCCTTATACTGTAGTTGTATCTATATGGACTGGTTACTAATATGATTTGATGGCTTATTTGTACCCGGACTATCATCAAGTGATGGACAAGGTATATCAAATAATCTGCTTTGATTGATTGGTACAGCAGATTGACGATGTGATCATAATGATTCTTGACTAACTTATCTTTCTTTTATGTACACTGAGAGCATATTTACCAAGACAGATTCCTTGTGTGTCCAATCACTCTTGGCCAATAAAAAAATTCTATTCTATTCCATTCCCTTCTATATATTCTGCTGGAGATGAGGTCCAGCCAGACTTTTTGAAAGAGCCTTAAAACTTGGTTCTGCCAACTGGTGTGGGGTCTCATTGGGTGTATTCTTTGCTACCAGTGGCTGATGGTGTAGAGAGAAGATCCTCATGCTCCTGTCACCTGTCCTCTTAGGTTTTAGTCTCTAATTAATCTTTCTTCATTTTATTTGATTCATGATCATCTTTTTATCATTCTGTAAATTGTCCAAAATCATTTCAATAGTAGGATGGGTGACATATAAATTTAAAAAATTAATATATAAACTTTCATTTGGATTCCTGCACTGGAGTTCCAGCTGATAGCCTAAACAACCTTGTTCAACTCTCATGATTTTGTGAAACTAGAGGGCACTCTTGCACTTTCTATTTAGTGTGTAGAAAGGACTATAATCAAGCAGAAACTTCAGCTGAAAAAACAGAGTGAAACTAGAGGGCAGTCTTCCACTTCGTATTTAGTGTGTAGAAAAGACTACAACCAAGCAGAAAAAACGGAGTGGATTTTTTTTTTCTGAATCCTTCAGTTAACTCCCTCACTACTACTGTTCTTCAGGTTCCTACAAATGGACTAAAACCTTAGTAGGAACTAAGTATTTTTTTTCTGTTACACTAAGGTGTAACAGAATGAAACGTAAGAAAGATGCAATTTCACAAGCAGAGATGGAATATTTTAGAAACATAGAAACATAGAAGACTGAAGGCAGAAAAAGACCTCATGATCCATCTAGTCTGTCCTTATACTATTTTCTGTATTTTATCTTACAATGGATATATGTTTATCCCAGGCATGTTTAAATTCAGTTACTGTGGATTTACCAACCACGTCTGCTGGAAATTTGTTCCAAGGATCTACTACTCTTTCAGTAAAATAATATTTTCTCATGTTGCTTTTGATCTTTCCCCCAACTAACTTCAGATTGTGTCCCCTTGTTCTTGTGTTCACTTTCCTATTAAAAACACTTCCCTCCTGGACCTTATTTAACCCTTTAACATATTTAAATGTTTCAATCATGTCCCCCTTTTTCCTTCTGTCCTCCAGATTATACAGATTGAGTTCATTAAGTCTTTCCTGATACGTTTTATGCTTAAGACCTTCCACCATTCTTGTAGCCTGTCTTTGGACCCGTTCAATTTTGTCAATATCTTGTAGGTGAGGTCTCCAGAACTGAACACAGTATTCCAAATGTGGTCTCACCAGCACTCTATATAGCGGCATCATAATCTCCCTCTTCCTGCTTGTTATACCTCTAGCTATGCAGCCAAGCATCCTACTTGCTTTCCCTACCGCCTGACTGCACTGTTCACCCATTTTGAGACTGTCAGAAATCACTACCCCTAAATCCTTCTCTTCTGAAATTTTTGCTAACACAGAACTGCCAATACAATACTCAGATTGAGGATTCCTTTTCCCCAAGTGCATTATTTTACATTTGGAAACATTAAACTGCAGTTTCCATTGCTTTGACCATTTATCTTATTCCATTTATTTTATTTATTTTATTTCTATTTCTGAAATGCCCATTTCCTTCAAGGAGATAGAATCAGTTGGAAGCATTATCTGTGTTTTATCTGTGCTGTAACAACTTACACATTTATATCATGGGTTTTCTTCTGAATGCTTCCATCAGAAGAGGATGGAAGCAGTCAGAAGAAAACCCATGATATACATGTGTAAGTTGTTACAGGAATTGAATAGATTGCACTATGTAAAACACTACAAAGACTTCGACTAATACCAGATTGGTCCAATTTCAAAAGATCCCTGAAGTCTCTAGAGTAATCAGTCTCTTTCCTAATAGCTATCTGGCAAGAATAGAAGAAGCAAGAAAATTCCATTCAGAAGGCAGAGATATTTCACTTTTTCCTAATTGACTGGATTCACACATCGCACTAAACTGTGGTTTGTTTAACTGAGGATTATTGAATACATGAAGGTTGGAGACAATAAAAACCATGGCCAGGCAAACCACATTATAATTAAATATAATGTATGACACCCCCCCCCCCAAAAAGAGGAGCTTTATCATTGGCTGTGATTTTTCATTAAACCCTCTACAGAAAAAAGAAGTTCTTTCTCGATAAGAGATTATAGAATAGAATAGAATAGAATTTTATTGGCCAAGTGTGATTGGACACACAAGGAATTTGTCTTGGTGCATATGCTCTCAGCGTACATAAAATAAAATATACATTTGTCAAGAATCATGTGGTACGACACTTAATGATTGTCATAGGGGTCAAATAAGCAATGAAGAAGCAATATTAATAAAAATCTTAGGATATAAGCAACAAGTTACAGTCATACAGTCAACATGGGAGGAAATGGGTGATAGGAATGATGAGAAAAACTAGTAGAATAGAAGTGCAGATTTAGTAGAAAGTCTGACAGTGTTGAGGGAATTATTTGTTTAGTAGAGTGATGGCATTCGGGAAAAAACTGTTCCTGTGTCTAGTTGTCTTATAAAAGTAACTATCAGCATTTGAATGGTACATCAAATCCTGCTTTCCAGGAAAGGGAACCGTGTACAGTGATCCCTCGATTTTCGCAATCTCAATCTTCACGAAACGCTATATCGCGATTTTTCCACCCGATGACGTCACTCCTTTCCTTTCTCATCTTTCTTTCTCTCTCTCTTTCTCTATCTTGCTTCTTCCTCTCTCACACTCTCTTCCTCCCTCTCTCATCTCTTTCTTTCCTTCTCTCTCTTTCTCTATCTCTCCCCCTCTTGCTCTCGAGCGGCAAGCGAGCAGCCGGGCGGGCGGGTGAACGGGCAAGCGGCAAGCAGCAAGCGAGCGGCTGGGTAGGCGGGTGACGGGCAAGCGGCAAGCGGCAAGCGAGCAGCTGGGCGGGTGGGCGAACGGGCAAGCGGCAAGCGAGCGGCTGGGTGGGCGGGTGAACGGGCAAGCGGCAAGCGAGCGGCTGGGTGGGCGGGTGAACGGGCAAGCGGCAAGCGAGCGGCTGGGTGGGCGGGTGAACGGGTGAACGGGCAAGCCGCAAGCGGCAAGCGAGCAGCCGGGCGGGCGGGTGAACGGGCAAGCCGCAAGCGGCAAGCGAGCGGCTGGGTGGGCGGGTGAACAGGCAAGCCGCAAGCGGCAAGCGAACAGCCGGGCGGGCGGGTGAACGGGCAAGCGGCAAGCGAGCGGCTGGGTGGGCGGGTGAACGGGCAAGCGGCAAGCGAGCAGCTGGGTGGGCGGGTGAACGGGCAAGCGGCAAGCGAGCGGCTGGGTGGGCGGGTGAACGGGCAAGCGGCAAGCGAGCGGCTGGGTGGGCGGGTGAACGGGCAAGCGGCAAGCGAGCAGCCGGGCGGGCGGGTGAACAGGCAAGCGGCAAGCGAGCCGCCGGCCGGGCGGGTGAACGGGCAAGCGAGCGGCCGGGCAGGCGGGTGACGGGCAAGCGGCAAGCGATCTTGGGGTTTCCCCTTTGCCTGGGCGGCGGGAAGACCCAGGGAAGGTTCCTTCGGCCGCCCAGCAGCTGATCTGCTCCGCAGCGTGGCAGCAGCAAGGAGCCAAAGATGGGGTTTCCCCTTTGCCTGGGCAACAGGGAAACCCCATCTTCGGCTCCTCGCTGCTGCCACGCTGCGGAGCAGATCAGCTGCTGGGCGGCCGAAGGAACCTTCCCTGGGTGCCGCCCGCCGCCCACGCAAACTCCACCATCTGCGCATGTACGGCCATGAAAAAAAGGGCGCGCATGCGCAGATGGTGTTTTTACTTCCGCAACCCTACATCGCGAAAAATCGATTATCGCGAGGGGTCTTGGAACGGAACCCTCGCGATACTCGAGGGATTACTGTAGTTGAAAATATTTTGTAATTTGCAATCTTTTTCCTGTATGCCCAAAATATGTGAACTTTCATCCCAAAGAATAATTCTGTAAAGTTCCCTGGTCTTTCACTCACAATAACTCATTGATTATAGTTAACTTGCAGTGTTATCTAGCTGACATCTATACAATCACCAAATCCTTAACTGCTAAAAAGGGATATCGTATACCCTTGGACCTCACTAAATTGCAGAATTGTCACTAGTGTCACAGGGTACAGACAAGTCAGGGAGTACAAAAAGTCAACGAGTGCAAAGAGTTTGTAGCATACGAAAATCTGCTTCCTCAGCTCCTGATCTGCAAGGAATAGAAGCTATGTATCTAAGTAATGCCAATACTTCACTTAAAAGACCCCCGAACAAAGGTAACTGATCCAATTTTGAAGTGAGCTTTTTCCACAAAAATGATTGAAGAAATAAAATTTATCTTCTAAATGCATACATCAGGAATGCCCAAACTTTTAGCAGTCAGGGAATATTTTGATTTAATTTTTTAGTGGGCAAGGACCAGAATGAGTAAGAAGGTTGGTGAAATTATGTCATAGGTTTGAGAATGGCATGGACTGTGATTCGTTGGTTAAAGTGTTAGACATGGACTTTGGAAACCTAAATTCATATTCACCCTCAATCTTGAAAGCTTATTGGGTGACATTGAGCCAATCATTCTTTGGCCAACCCATTGGGGAAAATGATAAGCATCTTTTCTAGAGATATTAAAGTTCTGTTAGATGAATCCACCACATTCTATTTAGAAACACTCAACAGAATAAATCTAGAGAACATATTTAGTTAATAACAAATTAGCAGTCAGAAATTATTTATCCCTCCCTATGAAACTCAATGTAAAATGTCCAACTGTTTAGTTCTATTTAGTTTTGTTTTGCTTAACAGCTTTGTAAACTTTCTTGTCTGCAGTAGAATGACTCACAATAATACCAGTGGTTAAAAACAAAAATGTGTATCTTTGTGGCAGTCTATAGGCTTGGAATAGACATATGCACTGATACAGCTTCTTTCCAGGTGTAGAATCTTACTTGTACAACTATGTTTTTTAGTATAGCTTTATACATATGGCTCCTTTCCAGGCATAGCACCTTATTTGAAGAACATTGAGAACTTGGGAGAAAAGTATTGTTTTATGCCAAATATTATATAAAAATATGAGTAAAATTTAATGTAAACATATTTTCCCATCCTCTAAAAAAAAGAGCAAAGGATAGCATTTAATGAATCACTGTCATGTTCACATACACACATTCAAAATTCAGAGCAATGTGTTTTTAATATGTTTCCTATAAATGAATTAAAATATTTTGAAGACTTACATATAGTCGGAATACGAATCATCACTGGACTATCAGCAGCAAAGTATTCTAAAAAGAAGGCAGTCAAGAATGTTTTAATATTCTGTAAATGGCTCGCACTGACTTCATTGCTATGCAATTGGCAAGTTTTGTGTTGGTAGAATAGATGCCCTGCTTTTTCTTTTGAGTACGAGATCCATAAAGTAGTTTCCTCTTTCAGCTTCATTTAATTAAGTTTTAACAGTTTAGTACATGATCCCCCCAGAGATCAGGATTGCCCCCACCCTCCTTGCCTTTCATAAACTTCTTAAAACCCACCTCTGCCGTCAGGCATGGGGGAATTGAAACATCTCCCCCTTGCCCATGTAGTTTTTGTGTATGATTCGATTGTGTGTTGTTTTTTATATATTGGGGTTTCTTTTTTTGGACTTTTAATCTAAAACTGTAACCTAGATTTTTAAATATTAGATTTGTTACTATGTATTGTTCTTCACCATTGTTGTGAGCCGCCCCGAGTCTGCGGAGAGGGGCAGCATATAATCCAATAAATCTAATCTAATTGGATCTCACACAGGTATAGGAGATATTCAACATAATTTACATTTTTTTTTCCTGGTAAGGATAATGAGAATATATCTTCTCACTGTATGTGTTGCACAGTAGGAACTGAACCTTAGATAGATTTATCCCAGTTCTTTATCCATTTGAACTATCTTATTAATGAAGTTCATGCTTCACATAATTGTCTTATATCAATTTAATACTGTACAGTAGTCCCTCACCTATCGCTGGTGTTATGTTCCAGACCTGGCCGCGATAGGTGAAATCCGCGATGGGGAATTTATCGACTGATAGTACTTATTTAAGTATTTATATTGTAATTGTTTGGTAAGTTTTCATTGTTTTAAGTGTTTATAAACCCTTCCCACACAGTATTTATTTTAGATACAGTATTTAAATACAGTATTTACAATTTTTTTTTTTTGAAAAACCTGCCGATCGAGTTCGGCGGGCTGTTTAAATCTGCCGATCGACTTCCTCAGAAACCCGCGATGAAGTGAAGCCGCAGTAGGTGAAGCGCGGTATAGCGAGGGACTACTGTATATAATTTGTTAGGTGCCACCCATACCTTCTGCTTACAAAGGTAGATAATCGAATAATTATTAATCACTTTAGAATTTTTCTTCTTCTTTTTCAATTGTATATAATTCTCAGATGCTACCTGGAAAAATACCTGCAATTTTCTTGACAAGCATTTTTCAGAAGTGAATTGCCATTGCCTCCTTCCTAGGGCTGACAGAATGTGAATGGTCCAAGGTTATTCATCTGACTTCTAAGGTGGGACTGGAACTCACAGTCTCTAGCCTGATGCCTTAACCACTACACCAAACTGGTTCTCACAAATTTTGAAAGATGCTTACAATCATGAACCTTAATAGCAATGTTGGGCTACCAAAGTTTTTACTACCACACTGTGGGCATGGCTTATGCATTTTGTTTCAACATCTTTCAGTGCAAATTGGGTGCTCTGGGGTGGAGCTCCAAATTTTGCTACTGGAACTGCGTTCCTGACCGTTCCCGTAGGAGCCCATCACTGCTTAATAGGTGCTCAATATATATACTCAAGTGTTCATCCAGCGCAACCTTGCATGTGACTGACCTACTGAATCTTGTCCAAAAGAGGACTTCAAAATTATAATTTTTAATATGACCCAAAAAAAAGTAGAATGAAGGACTTAACAGTTTATTAAACTTACTAAACTTAAATAAAAATCAAACATAATTTGTTCAGGTGATATCCATTTTGGCTGGGCATTCCTATAGCATGCTCAAAAGGCAATTCCAGGCTTCAGCTCTACAAGAGCTGCATATCCTGAGTAGTTTGATACTTTAAGTGGAAGTAGATGCAATGATAACAAAAATATCCTGTTTAAAACTACACTGCTCAAAAAAATAAAGGAAACACTCAAATAACACATCCTAGATATGAATGAAATATTTTCATCGAATACTTTGTTCTGTACAAAGTTGAATGTGCTGACAACAAAATGAAATTGACTGTCAATGAGTGTTGCTTCTTAAGTGGACAGTTTGATTTCACAGAAGTTTGATTTAATTGGAGTTATATTCTGTTGTTTAAGTGTTTCCTTTATTTTTAGCAGAACTGTATGTTATACTGTAAGACCAAATACAGAGTTACTGCATTTACTGCATTTCTCTTCGATAAATGAAGTCAAATATCAATCTTTGCTTCTAAGTATTGGTTATGGAAAGGACATGCCATTATTATATTGCTTACCTGTTTCCACATCTTGGTCTACAGAACCATGACAGTAACAACAGTCCATAAAGATGACAAAACTAAGCACATTGAAGAGCAAGCCTATGATTCCGACAATGAGAACATAGAGGGCTTGTTCCGTCTTTTCTGGGTTGAGAAACCTCTTCACGGCTTCAATCAGGATGCTGAACATCAAGGCAGTGGCAAAGACAGAATTGCCAAAGGCTCCTACAACATCAGCTCGCAGAAAGCCATATGTGTTTCTCTTGTGCCATCGTATGCGACTAAAACGGACACCAAGCAAGCCAATAATCAATGATATTAGGTGGGACAGGACTGCAAAGCCATCAGAGGCTAGAGCAAGAGAATTGCCCACATACGATACTGCCATTTCTACCACGAAAAGTAGAAAGGTGACGAAGGACATAAAAAGAAGTCGACTGCTTCTTCCCGTGAAGCGTCCCATGGCTTCAATGCTCTGTGGATTCTCTGCGTCTAGGGCAAGCACCTTAATAGCACTAGCAAAGATTTCAGCAATTCTCTGCTTTTTATCATCTCCTGCTGGATAATAGAATAGAATAGAATAGAATTCTTTATTGGCCAAGTGTGATTGGACACACAAGGAATTTGTCCTGGTGGATATGTTTAGATGTTAATTTTTGTAAGATGCAATAAAACAATAAACCCTGTTTCAAGGGCAATTTAGCAAGAGGTTATCTTGCACTGATTGTTACATAAGGAATGCATAAAACATAATGCTATCTGCCTCCTCTATAGTCACACGCTGGTTGTTTATTCCTCATGAGAGCCAAGGTACAAAACTATGGAGATTTTTGTTTATCTCACTGGATCTAGTCCTTTAAATAAGACTAGATTAAACAAGAATAGGTCTTTGGTTTCATTAGACATATAATCATGTATTGTTGTTTTTCCTCTTTTATTTTCTTCAAATAGATGGACAGATAGATAACAAGGAAGGGAGATGTTTTACTGCAGATTCCTCCTCCGTTTATTAAGAGGTTCTATGCCAAACAACTACAAGGCATAAAAGAAAGTGTTTTCTCTCTCCCGAACTAAAGTCTGCATTATGTGCTTGGTGTATGTAAAAGGTCAAAGATCTTTACATTAATAAGATACCCCAAGTCCATATTTCTGAAGCTTCTCAAAACTCATATCACCATTTTTTCAGAATTAAATTTGGATGTGCATTCTTGTTTCAATACACCATTTGCAAGGTTGAGATTACAAATTAGTCTTGCATAAAAGCCAACCAGGTGTCATTTGTATGGGAAAGATCCAGGTTCATTTTTTTCGCAGCCTAGCCTACTTTTAAAGGAATGTTGTGGAAATAAAATAAGAAAACCATGTTGGACATTGGAAAATATCCCAATTGACCTGAAATAAAATGGGAAAATCTTCCTTTTTGAACTTTTGCTTCAAGAACAAACAAAAAACATTCTAATCCAGATCTCTCCAGATACTTTGAAATACCCCTCTCATTACCTTACACTATCCACATTGGCTGAATAACAATGGACAGAAAGTAATAAACAAGAGAAGCAACCTAGAACTAAAGAGATATTTCTTGACAGAACAATGAAGTAGTGGAACATCTTGTCTTCAGACATTGTGGGTGCTCCATCACTGGAGGTTTTTAAGAAGAAATCGGACAGCCATTTATCTGAAATGTTATAGGATCTCCTGCAAGGTCCCTTTATGTCTGGCACAGTGGAGGGAAATATACCATATCCAGGGAGGGGCTTCTGCCTGGATGGAGGGGAACACACAGTGAGGTAGCGAAAATGGAGCTCCACCCCAGAGCACCCAATTTGCACTGAAAGATGTTGAAAGAAAATGCAGGGCATCCTGCATAAGCCACGCCCACAGTGTGGTAGTAAAAGTTTTGGGAGCCCTTCACTGCCCACATCCTATAGATCCCCCTCCCCTATGTATGGCAACAAAGAAACAAAGAAAATGAAATATGGCTTCAGCCAAAGTCGTTTTGAAAGTTGACATCAAGTCTGGCAAAATCCTTCTGAATTTTGAGCCTAATCTGACACTATTTCAATAGGATGACTTTTTAGTAGCAATATTTTCAACAAAAGCTTATTGTCTGCTATCACTCTTTATCAAATTATTATAATAATTATATAATAATAAAAATAATAAATTATTATTTATCTTTATCTTCTCTGGTAATATCACTCTACTAACCAAAGCATACAAAACTTTCCCCAGACCAATCCTTGAATACAGCTCATCTGTCTGGAATCCACACTGCATTTTAGACATAAATACATTAAAAAGCATATTTTACGAGAAGAGTTCTCCGCTCCTCTACTCACAATAATATACCATACGCAACCAGACTTGAAATCCTAGGCTTAGAAAGCTTGGAGCTTCATCGCCTTAAACATAACCTAAGCATAGCCCATAAAATCATCTGCTGCAATGTCATTCCTGTCAACAACTACTTCAGCTTCAACCACAACAATACACAAGCACATAACAGGTACAAACTCAAAGTAAACCGCTCCAAACTCGACTGTAGAAAATATGACTTCAGCAACTGAGTTGTTAATGCATGGAACTCACTACCGGACTCTGTTATTTCATCACCAAACCACCAAACCTTTACCTTTAGACTATCCACTGTTGACCTCTCCTGATTCCTAAGAAGTCAGTAAGGGGTGTACATAAGTGCACCAGCATGCCTACCATCCCTGTCCTAAGTTTCTCTCTTATTAGTACCAATATCATGTATATAAACAATGTTATTTCTTTGTACACACTACCAATAGGTACTTGACAAAAATAAATTAATTAAATAAATAAATAAATATAAAGTTGAAGAACAAGAGCAAAAAACCTCCCAGTACCTGCATGTCTTATTGTGCAGTTTCCAAAGGCATTTTGATTCTGCAACCAAACATTGATTTCAATAGGTCTTTAAGCTATTCCTTGGTGCATTAACCAGCCTCCTTAGAATGAGAATTGCTGAGATAACAGTTAACAAATTGAATTATAAAGTAGGAAAACTTCTGATTGATTTTGCCTCTCTCTTTCATTAACTCAACAGGTGATGTTGACGCATTCCCTCCCATCTGTCTTATAGGTAAAATATTATTTCAGGCCAAATACTCCATAAAATCTAATAATATAAATAATGCACCCTGAGAAAGAGAGTCACCGGGGAGATAAAGCTTACAATGTGTACACAGCATTGTAGCTGGGTGCAGTTTCAATATTATATCATAATCTGTGCTTAGTCAGCTTCTAGTTCACTCAGACGAAGCTTCAGCTTGGCTGGTTACATTGATTTAAAGAAAACACTTTGACTTCTATTTAGAGATGTGCTGTACAAGTGGAACATCGTGCTGCTTTGCATACAAAAACAATCTCACTAAATTCCCTATACATGCAGATTCATGAAAACCTTGTTGTAATAACATAGTGCTACATATATTTCTCCCCAGTACCTTATCTAAAGAGTAAGGAACCACCAGTATTGGACAAATGAATGAATGAATGAATGAATGAATGAATGAATGAATGAATGAATGAATGAATGAATAAAGTACTTCAACCACAACAACACAAGAGCACACAACAGATTTAAACTGAATATTAACCGCTCCAAACTTGACTGCAAAAAATATGACTTCAGTAACCGAGTTGTCGAAGCGTGGAACTCATTACCAGGCTCCATAGTGTCATCTCCAAACCCCCAACACTTTACCCTTAGATTATCCACAGTTGACCTGTCCAGATTCCTAAGAGGTCAGTAAGGGGCGAGTAAAAGTGCACTAGAGTGCCTTCCATCCCCTGTCCTATTGCTCTCCTATATCTCCTATACCTGTCTTCTATTCCTATATCTCTTCTTCTATTCTTTCATTGATATGTTCTATTCCTATATCTTCTCTTCTCTTCTTTCTTAGATATATTTTACTATGAGTATCTCCTCTATAACCTTCATTATGTATTTTACTATGTGTATACCCACTGAAACCCTCATTGTGTATTGGACAAAATCAATCAATCAATCAATCAATCAATCAATCAATCAGTGATGCAACTAATAATATTAGAGATAGAAAATATTTGTTTTCTTGCATAGGTTTTATTACCCAAACTAGGTAACATCATCAGTATACTCATGCTATTACCTAGTTTGGATAATGAAATATCTGCAAGAATACAAGCTTAGTGAGCATCAAGATCCCTCAGGTCAACCCTGAGCTACAAATATTCTCCTTTACTACTACAGAAAATCGTAAGGAGCTACTATTTATATCTCATAATTATTGGATCTCTACTTTCCTAGTTTTTTAGAATGCATCCACTCACAGTGCAAATTTAACATAAAGTGTTCTCACAAAACATAGAAATATACATATTTTTAAACAATTTAAATGTTGAGCCTTTTCTTTAAGTGAAGCTTATAACTCAGAATAAGTCTACATATTCCGTTTTATTGCTTTTATTATCTGTAGAGTTTGGCAAGGTTTTTATTTATTTTGGCAATCAAAACGCCAATATGTTTGAGATAAATTGGTCATTTAAAGTAATGGACAGAGTCAGTTGTTTAGTACTTTTATATCCAACAAGTCTAAAGTTGTAAAGGTCAGAGTCTTTATGTTGATTATTAAGAACTAGGTCTTCTTAATTCCTTGTTTTGAAAAAGATGTGTAGACTGAAAGAGACATATTGCAAAGTTTTCTTTTAATGCACATTAATTATTAAGCTGCATTTTCACAATACAATATATTTTAAATGTTATTTAAATAGGCTGTTCTTTTATTCCTGGATGAACATTTCTTGGCCCAGATCCTCAGGATAGCAAAAAAATCCTACTCAATGTTTAGAATCTGACAAAACTATTTAAATAAAGAATAGAATGGAATGGAATGGACGGGAAGGGAAGGGCCAAAAAACAAAACAAAAAGACAGAAACACCATTTAAAAAGAGAGAAATATCTTATTTCTCTCTTAACTGTCCCAATCTTAATTGTTTCTTATCAAAGTTTATGCAGTTATTCATATAGTTTCACACATTTACATTTCATAATTGATCTTATACAGTTCTTCTATAATTCCTCTTTAATTTATTGTTTACTAAATACCTTGTACTATAATTAGTTCATTATGCCCTTGTCTGTTAGAATGTTCTTCTATACTAAGTCACTATTTTCTCACTCATTAACATCTATATGTACTCTACCATCTCTACGAGTTCTCAAAGTTTAACATCTCTATACTACCTATTTTATTAGGTTTTCTTCCTTTTATCCAACCATTTATACCATTTGTCCCAAATTTGATAATAGTCTGTATCTTCTTTTACTTTTAATCTCATAGTTAGTCTTCTCATTTCTGCCAATTGTGTAGAACATTAGAAAAGATTCGTCCCCAGCTGTAGATTTGGGGAAGACCTTGGGGGGGAGAGATTACTGCTGTATTACTTATAGCACCAATCTCTAGAATTGGAATGGGACCTTTAGGCTCCTACCCTTAGCTGCGCCTCCAGCCTCCTGCCTCAGCCCCTATAGAGCCAGCTTTCCTCCTTTGCTGATCCTTCCCCGGCCATACTTCCTGGCCAATGGGTCTCCGACCTGTGCCTTTCGGCCTGGCCCATTGGCCAATGCACCAGTCATTCCGCCAGTGCAGCTGCATTGCCGTGACTCGCACATGCAACGGCACAAGCCTCACAGCATTCTGCCTCCAGAAGCTGTACTAGTGTGATGAACCTCGCAGCAGTGCTACCACTTGCGCATTCAACAGCACAAACCTTGCAGCGTCCTGCTGCGAGAGGCTGTGCCGGTACGACGAGCCTCACGAAGACCCATTTATGGCGGAGTTTGAGGGAGAGAAACAATATTAACCCCACTTTCTCAGCATACTACCCAAGCAACCCTCCCCTCCTGCGGAGACTTTAGGAATCCTTTGTAAGCAGAGTCACCCACTATTTTGACATGAACCGCCCCATTCTTGACTGAGGGCAAAGCTAAAGCGGGAAGAAATGGCTGTGAGGACTTACAGAAGTCAGGCAGTGGCATGACAGGTGTCAGTACGTGGGAGGCTTGCCTGTGGAATTTCTAAAGTAAATTAGTACAGGGCGCATGGGACAGTTCTTCCCTCACTCCTGCCCTAGCGTGATTTTTAAGCCTGTGCCTCCCTCCATCCCGTAGAAACAGGTGGTGGATGGGGCTAAACGAGAGCTTATTTTGGGATAGGGCTTATTTTAGGTGCAGGCATGAAAATCAGGTTACAGTTTTATTAAACACAGTTTAATAATGTTTTTTAGCACCCTTTTTATACTTAAATTTTCTGCATTTCATAATGCTTTATAGCACTCTCTGAGCAGTTCACAACGTCAGCATATTGCCTTCAACAATCTGGGTCCTCATTTTATTGACTTTTGAAGGATAGAAGATGAGTCAACCTTGAGCTGGATGGGATCAAACTCCAGGCTGTGGGGAGGAAACAGGGCCGGAAAAGGCAGAGAAGTCTCTGTGGGGCCTCTCTAGGAATCTCCTGGGAGGAAACAGGGCTGGAAAAGGCAGGGAGAAGCCTCCATGGGGCCTCTCTAGGAATCTCTTGGGAAGAAATTCCTAGAGTTCACCTGCAGCACTATATTCTACGCCACCATGACTTCCACTTCGAGCTACACTACATACTGTTGCCACCATATTATTTTTTTTTAAAGACAGTTAAGGATCTACTACTAATTGTATTTATTGTTTTTATTTTAGGCTAGTTTGAGATTTTTTTAGGGTTACTATGTTCTGCAACACATATTAATTTATGATTCAGTTGATTCTGGAAATCCAGAAAATAGTTTAATCTAGTAGTCAGATTTTGTACAAATGCAAGCAATAATGTGGACCTATCTCAAAGCAAAAATGAATGCTCTATTTTCCATCCTGTCAGATAGGATGCTAAATTAGAGCTTACAGTATCCTTCACTGCTAGCCATTATTAATGCTCTTAATTCACAGGTCCAGAAAGAGCACAGTGGATAGATTACTATTGCCATCGCTTTTTCAGAGCTTCCAAAAGTCTGAATTCAATACATGGAATGACAATAAACAGAGCAAATAGCTTTCTCTTGCATCTTTGGAAAACTTCGTGCTTGGGTCTCCATGGAGCCTATCAGTCTGGACATAACTACAGTGTGCCTTCCAAGTTCCCTCCTCCCATTTGATTTAGTTTCCCCAACCCCTTTTAGGGTCTTGTAATTAAAAGAAATTGGGAAGCTAGCAAAGTTAAGTGTCTCTCTTTTTTTCCAAGAAAATTTCTGATCCTCCCAAAGACACTTATGGAGGCCTTTAAAAAATTAATTGAAGGAAATGTTTTTAAAAATTGTATATACAGTGGTACCTCTACCTAAGAATGCCTCTACTTATGAACTTTTCTAGATAAGAACCGGTTTCCACTTACAAACCCGAGCCGCCAAAACTGTAACCAGAAAAGGCAGGGAGAAGCCTCTGTGGGGCCTCTCTAGGAATCTCCTTGGAGGAAACAGGGCCGGAAAAGGCAGAGAGAAGTCTCTGTGGGGCCTCTCTAGGAATCTCCTGGGACGAAACAGGGCCGGAAAAGGCAGAGAGAAGTCTCTGTGGGGCCTCTCTAGGAATCTCCTGGGAGGAAACAGGGCTGGAAAAGGCAGGGAGAAGCCTCCATGGGGCCTCTCTAGGAATCTCTTGGGAAGAAGCCGCCCCGAGTCCACGGAGAGGGGTGGCATACAAATCCAATAAATAAATAAATAAATAAGAAACAGCCTCCACCCTACCTGTGGTTTCCCCAATCGCACACATTATTTGCTTTTACATTGATTCCTATGGGAAAAATTGCTTCTTCTTACAAACTTTTCTACTTAAGAACTTGGTTAAGGAACGAATTAAGTTCATAAGTAGAGTTACCACTGTACCTCCCTAATTCCAATTGTAATTCTGGATATATAACATAGGATTAAGATAAAAGGATTTTTAACAGCATAGCCAACTGTAACTCACAATCACTCAATTCTTAACAGATGTTTCATATAATACCCAGCCCAATAGAAAAGTCAGATTCTCAAATTCTTACAGATGAGTAATCAGTTAGACCCACTGAATCCAGGAGTACTGTGTTCCAAAGGACAGATGCCATGATATAGAAGACATGCTTCCTGGACCTCACCAGAAGACTCTAATATAGAAGAACATGACTTGCAAATACTTAGCCCTAATGGATCTTATACTGAGCAGGAAACACCATTCTATCTTCTCAAAGCATTTTTCTACCTCTATGCCTCTATGATTGCCCATTAGACAGATAGATTTTCTTCATCAATACAAAACATAAACCAAGTAACAGATGACAATACTTATTTATTATAGAGATACTGTATACAGAAAGATTTATGCAATACTGCAAGTTGCGACGAAAGGATATGACTCTCTATGGCTTTGTTAGCTGTTATTTTAAAAAGTAACAACAAAAACCTGGGAACATCTCAGTCTTTAATTTTAAAAGTTGAGTTGAAATATAAGGAAACTATCATTTCCAACAGTAATTTAATAACTGCGTCCAAAGAGAGTGTAAAACTTTGCAGGGTTCTTCTCACAGACACATTTTGCTCCATTCTGTAGCTCACAAAGTGGTTTAAAGGGGATGCAGAGACTTTTTGCTCCCATGGATGGAGCGCCAGGTTCAATATCTTGATCTCTGAAACAGAAAGCAGGGGTTTAGTTTTTTGTTTTGTTTTTTAAAATTCTCAGCTCGTTTAATTTGGAACAGCTTATACTTGTCAGTTAGAAATTGTCAGGTATGGCCTAGTTGGTGCTTACCTTACAAAAGTTAAAACCATCTTTAAGCAAACAAATTAATTACATTCTATTAGTCTTGAAGGATGTGAGACTGCCCCTTAAATCCATCTACTGGGAGACTTCTGGGCTTCTGTGTGCAGCTTGCTGGTCACTATGACTGCACTAGATGGACTAAATGGACCAGAGGTCTAAATCCAGCAGGGATTGCTTTTGTTCACCAACACATACATCATGTCACTATTGTTTCATACAGATATATTTTTCATAAGTTAGTTGTTTACATTAGTCACACATGCAAGTTTTTACAAAATTTTCTTTATGGTTTTCAAACTGTAACACATTACAGTGATCCCCCGTTTATTGCGTCCCCGACCATTGCGAACAGGGTACTTCGCGATTTTTCAACCCGGAAGTCAAAATACCATCTACGCATGCGTGCCCTTTTTTTTTTTCTATGGGCACGCATGCGTAGATGGCAACCGGGAGATCAGCTGCTGGGCGGCTTCCCTGTGTCTTCCCCTCTTGCTGGCATCAGCGAGGAGTTTCCCCACCGCCCACGCAAACTCCTCGCTGCCGCTCGCCCGCCCTTCGCCTGCCCACGCCATTCGCTCCCCCTCTTGCTGGCGGGAGGGCGAGAAGCCCTCCCCAGCACCCGCTCGCCCGCCCTTCGCCGCTCGCCCGCCCTTCGCCCTGGTGGAGAAATTCCAGCCCCCACCTGGTCCCGCCCGATCCTCCTCCCTGAGGCAGCTCACCCTCCCATGGCCGCTTCCTCCACCCTCCATCGCAAGCCCTCGCCACCGCAGGCAACGCGCGCTGCGATCTTCAAGCCCGGCTCCTTTCGGCCCAGCATCCCGGGCCAAGCAGCTGCCTTCCGTGACTGAGCCTGGCTGGCCCGGAAGATCGTCAGGCTCAGTCAAGGAAGGCAGTCGCTTGGCCCGGGATGCTGGGCCGAGAGGAGCCGGGCTTGATCCGCTGAGCCTGGCTGGCCTGGAAGATCGTAGCGCGCGTTGGCTGCAGCGGTGGCGACATTGCTGCCGGCTTGGCTTCGCTCGCTCGCTGCTGAGGAGCCGAAGATTGGGGGGCGGGGCGGCGAGCGAAGCCAAGCCGGCAACAATGTCGCCACCGCTGCAGCCAACGCGCGCTACGATCTTCCGGGCCAGCCAGGCTCAGTCAAGGAAGGCAGTCGCTTGGCCCGGGATGCTGGGCCGAGAGGAGCCGGGCTTGATCCGCTGAGCCTGGCTGGCCTGGAAGATCGTAGCGCGCGTTGGCTGCAGCGGTGGCGACATTGCTGCCGGCTTGGCTTCGCTCGCTCGCTGCTGAGGAGCCGAAGATTGGGGGGCGGGGCGGCGAGCGAAGCCAAGCCGGCAACAATGTCGCCACCGCTGCAGCCAACGCGCGCTACGATCTTCCGGGCCAGCCAGGCTCAGTCAAGGAAGGCAGTCGCTTGGCCCGGGATGCTGGGCCGAGAGGAGCCGGGCTTGATCCGCTGAGCCTGGCTGGCCTGGAAGATCGTAGCGCGCGTTGGCTGCAGCGGTGGCGACATTGCTGCCGGCTTGGCTTCGCTCGCTCGCCGCTGAGGAGCCGAAGATTGGGGGGCGGGGCGGCGAGCGAAGCCAAGCCGGCAACAATGTCGCCACCGCTGCAGCCAACGCGCGCTACGATCTTCCGGGCCAGCCAGGCTCAGCGGATCAAGCCCGGCTCCTCTCGGCCCAGCATCCCGGGCCAAGCGAC
This sequence comes from Erythrolamprus reginae, assembly GCF_031021105.1. NCBI lineage: Eukaryota > Metazoa > Chordata > Lepidosauria > Squamata > Dipsadidae > Erythrolamprus > Erythrolamprus reginae. The sequence goes on along the minus strand of NC_091950.1, from coordinate 361,141,385 downwards.
TGTCTTCCGTGACTGAGCCGGCTTGGCTTCGCTCGCTCGCTCGCCGCTGAGGAGCCAAAGATTGGGGGCGGCGCGGCTCTTTTAAAACATCGCCGCCGACATAGGGGGCTTGCTAGCACCCCCCCAAACCCGGGTTGGGGGTTCGGGGGGGTGCTAGCGAGCCCCCCATGTCGACGGCGATGTTTTAAAATAGCCGCGCCGCCCCCCAATCTTCGGCTCCTCGCTAGCGCTGCGGAAGTTTAAAACACCATCTGCACATGCGCAGATGGTGTTTTTACTTCCGCAGCGCTACTTCGCGAAAACCCGCTCGTTGCGGGGGGTCCTGGAACGGAACCCTCGCAACGAGCGGGGGATCACTGTATTGTAGCTGAAAAATATACATTCTAAAATCTCTTTCTCTTTTACTCAGCTACATAACACCTCTCTCTCTCTCTCCCTCCCTCCCTCTCCCTCCTTCCCTCCCTCCCTCTCTCTCCTTCCCTCCCTCTCTCTCTCCCTCTCCCTCCCTCTCTCTCTCTCCCTCTCTCCCTCCCTATCTCCCTCCCTCTCTCTCTCCTTCTTACCTGGCAGTTGTTTTTTTTATCCAATCCTCACATTCTATTTCTCCACAGAAAGGAATCTGCACTATCTGAAATAAGAAATCATGCATATATTTTAGAGGTCATGGAGCAAGAGTTACTTTTTAAATAAGACTTTTATTAAATTGTAATAATATCCATTGCTTTAGTGGCTCTCTATTTAGATTTGCAATACCAAAGAGCTAAAGTAACTCCAGCTATCTTAAAAGAAATCACACTGACTCTACTTGCTCATAAATTGTCTTTGTACATTCAGTACATAGACAACTGCTAAAATTTATTCAATGTTTTCTTTAAGTCTTGTAAGGCTTTAACAGGCACATTTAATGAAAGCATAAAGGCACCTCATTAGTGAAATCAGCTAAAACAACAAATTAAACCACAGAATTTTTTGGGGAAATCTGATCTTTATAATAAAAAAACCTAAACATTGTAAAGAGAAAAATGTAGGAGATCATCCTCATTTTAACAAAACCATGGAAGATATAAAGCAAAATTCCTGCTTTAATTTCTGGTTCTGTTTTCAAAAATTTGATATCATGCTATTCTAATGAAATTTCAAAATTTCCAGTGCATTTTCCAGATATGATAGGGCAACAAAGTTTTATCTTTTCTATTTAACAATGAAAAAACCACTTCTTTGCAAATATTTACAATAATTTTTAGTATTCTGATATACATTGTAGTCAGTATATTAGCCCAAAGTGAGACATTTGCTAAAATAATTTTGCCCCATTTTACAACCTTCCTTGCCACAGTTGTTAAGCAACTTGAAGTTGTTAAGATAGTAATACTGTTGTTAAGTGAATCTGGCTTTTTTACTGATTTTACTTATCAGAAGGCTGCAAAGGGTGATCACATGACCCCATGACACTTCAACCATCATAAATATGAATCAGTTGCCAAAGCACCAGAATTTTGATCATGTGATCATGGGGATAGTGCAACAGTCACAAGTGTGGAAAACAGTCATAAATCACTTTTTTCAGTGTTGTTGTAGCTTCAGACTAAATGCACTACTGTAACCCGAGGGCTGTCTGTAATTTGTAATAATTCAGTTGCATTTTGTGCAACTTATTTAAATCTTAAATGGATACAAATGGAAATTTATTCAAATTCAAAGTTCATAAAAGGTCGACCCACATCTATCAGTGCAACAGAACAGAACTAGTGCAGTGGCACCCAATCTTTTAGACATCATGGACCAGTTCCATGGAGAGAGGTTTTTCTGAGGACTGGAGGGGGCATGGTTTCATATGCTGCCTACATCCCATGGATGGGGCTTCGCTTGTTTGCATGGCCCAATTTCTAGAATGCCACGGGCCAGAGGTTTGGAGAACTAGTGGATCACACTATCCATTCTTCCCTACACTTCCTCCCAAGTCTATATTATATCTAATGAATTATAATTGAGATTGCCTTATAAATTGAAAAAATGCATACTTACATACCTACCTGCCTATCTCCATCAAGTATATTATTTATTCTAAAGCAGTGTTTCATAACTATTTTCTGTTAGGCCCCCCACCCCAGGAAGAAGTAAACATTTGGAACCCTCCAGTTCTCTGCCGAGACGATTGTTTCCAATATTCAGCACATTTTCACTGAAAAAACCTCAAACAGCTTATCAGTATGATTGGGTTGTAATGTGTTTAAGTGACGCCTTAATTTATTTGGCTGTCCGCTGCCAACATTTTTAGACACACCACAAACATACCGGTCTTTTCTCGTCTCCCACCATAGTCACTGTTCCCCGAAAGCTGCGTGCGTGCGCCCCCCAAAATACCCCCGCGTGCAACCTTTTTCACGGCCGCGCGCTCCCCATCCCACTGCCAGCCCGCGGGGGGGGAGCGGGGGCAGGGAGGCACCGGTAGCAGAAGGGAAGGGAGCCGCGGCCGCCCCTGCCTCCCCACAGTGCCTCAGGCCCCCTCGGCCTTTCGGTGCTGCCGCCCGATCTGCCCCCTCTGCTCCTCCACCGCCTCCTGCCTTTCAGCACGGCTCCTCCCGCACCCGGAACACACGCCCTCTCACCTTTGCCGAGAGCACTTTCGTCCCGGGCTCTCAGCAAGGGGGTTGCAGGAGAGGCGGGGCAGGCGTTCTCTCAGCAGAGGCCAGCGAAGGTGATATTCAATGTCGGGGGCGCACGGGCGGTTGCGCGTGCTCCCTATCCCCCTGCTAGCCCACTCGGAATATTCAAAATAAGAAAAGCCTTCGCCGGCGAAGGTTTTTCTTATTTTGAATATTCCGAGCGGGCTAGCAGGGGGATAGGGAGCACGCGCAACTGCCTGCGCGCCCCCGACATTGAATATCACCTTCGCCAGCCTCCGCTGAGAAGAACGGAGAGAGAACGAGAGTGAGTGAGAGCAACAGACAGCAAGATAGAGAGAATGTGAGAAAGAGAGAGAGAGAGAAAGGGGGGAGAGAAAGAGATAGCAAGAGAGAGAGAACAAGAGAGAGAAAGAGTGGGAGAAAGAAAACAAGAGAGAAAAAGTGAGTGAGAGAGAGAGAAAGCAAGAGAGAAAGAAAACAAGAGAGAGAAAGTGAGAAAAAGAGAGAGAAAGAGGGAGAGAGAGAGAGAGAGAAAGAAAGAGAGATGAGAGAGGAAGGAAGAGAGTGAGAGAGAGGAAGAAAGCAAGAGAGAGAGAGACAGAGAAAGCAAGAGAGAGAGAAGAGTGGAAGGAAAAGAGAGAGAAATGATAGAAAAAAGGGGAGAAAAAAGAGAAATGAGAAAATGATTGAGTCAGAGAATGACAGGAAAGAGAGAGAAACAGAGAGAGAAGTGACTCTTGATTTAAAGCATATGGTAAAAGCACTTAAATAATAACAGAGAAAAAAACGCCAGCCCTCACCTGTTTTTAATTAATAGTTATGTTTTTGGTTTTGCTGGTTGATTTAGTTTTAATAGTAATGGATTTTGGTTTTTTTAAATGATTAATTTCTTTTAATAAAAAAGAAGGGATTTTTTCCTTATTTGTTTATTTGTTTATTTATTTATTCTTCTATGCCGCCCAGTCCCAAAGGGACTGTCACTCAGACACTATACTTTTCTGCCCACACCGGAAAAAAAATAGAGGGTACATTGACCGTAGTCACAGTGAAGCCAAGCGCTACATACGCTTTGTCATATTTCCTCATCTTAGCTTTTGGGAGACTTATGTTTGTCTCATTATCTCCGTCTCTCTCCTCCATACTTTTCATCTGTGAAATATTTTTCCATGGTATCTCTTAAGGGTTTGTTATATACATTTCATATCTCCTGCTCTGTGCACTGTGTGCTATTGTTCGGAGCAAAAAAACCCTACTCCCTGCAGCCAAAAACCATGTTTCCCGGAATCACGCCCCCACCCCTGGCATTGCTCTGCACCCCCCCCAGGGGGGGCTGCCCCACTATTTAAATAACACTGTTCTAAAGGAACTTGCATTTTACATGTTATGCTAAATAGCTAAGTGGTGCCTTAGAATAAACCTACTGTAAACCAAAGAGTAAACTTTGCTTTCTATAAACCAACAGCAATATTTTACTGCAGCGACAATTATTTTATTGCTCTATCATATCAGTTCCAATAACCTCTTGTCTTTTGATATCTTTGCATGCACTTTAATTATCCTTATTTAAATCAGATAGAAATGGTTTCTTGACGTAAATAGTGTGTCCTATGAACTGAGTGCATTAATTATATCATTTTTAAATTATTTTACAATTTTTCCCATTTACAGGGTCTGATCAGACATTCAACTCTGTTTTTTTCCCCTGCTGATAAAGCAAGAAGGCAAGGGTTCCAATGGTGGGGTGACAGCATTTACCCATACAAATGTTTTGAAAAGAGAGAAGATGAAAGCAGTTGCTATTCCTATGTTATCTTTCTGATAACCACTTGGCATAGTTCACCTCCATTGCCATTCTAATAGAAGAGAAACATCTCTATATCATTGAGATGCCCAGTATTGCTGAATTAGCAGTCTGGTGAAGAAAATGCTCAACAAGAACTCACTTGAAACAAATACCCAAAATGGTTAACTGAAATAGCAATAGCATTTAGACTTATATAACGCTTCATGGTGCTTTTACAGCCCTCTCTAAGCGGTTTACAGAATCAGCATATTGTCTCCAACAATCTGGGTCCTCATTTTACCCACCTCGGAAGGATGGAAGGCTGAGTCAACCTTGAGCCAGTGATGAGATTTGAACTGCTGAACTATAGCTAGCAGTTAGCTAAAGTAGCCTGCAGTGTTGCACTCTAACTACTGCGTCACCCTGGCTCCTGTAGCTGCTGTATTAATTAAAGCTAATAGATAAATATGTTTTAAAATGAATAACTAAACAATTTGTTGGCTGCATTGCTTGTATATACTGTACACTATTCATTTATCCAGATTTATAATTGAAAGCGTCTGCAGTTCTTGAGCTACTTTATATGGATCAAACGTTCCTTATCAGGGATGCATAAGGCTTGTTGCCCTGGGACGGAAATGTTCTGAAAACTCCAGAATGCTTAGTTTTTCTTCCTTGATATAGTGATGCTCCAGGGGATGTTTTGTGATTCTCAGGGGTAAATTCTCCCAACTTGGAATAATTTTGAGATGTACTAGACATGGCATTCTAAGTTCTATTTCAGGACCAAGCCATCCTTAAAACAGTTTTGCAACACTCCAGTTCTCATTGTTTAAATAAGCAAGCCACATTCCACAACAGCGTAGTCTGGGGAAAATTTTGGGATTTGAGGAAAATGGAGCATTTGAAAAATCTCCAGAATATTCTGTTCCAGGATCAAGAAAGCTTCCAGAATCCTAGCAATTACATTTTCTTTTTTTAAAAAAAATCTCATGAATGCATATTTTACTGCGTTTACTGCTTACTGGGGTTTAAGAATGCATACCCTGTTTTGCCGAAAATAACACCCCCGAAAGTAAGACAAAGGAGAGGTTTTGTAGAATTGCCTAATATAAGGCATCCCCCAAAAGTAAGACATAGGAGATGTTTCATTTCGCAGCATTCCCGAACAGAACATATATAACATATATTTGAAGAAATTATAATTGTTGTAAATGGAAATAATAGTACATTAGTAGGATTCAGAGTTTGTCTGGTTACGCTGGTTTGTGATGACAACTACTGTACAGTATATAATAAATGTTCATTTTTTTTGTTCAGCAATAAATGTGAGTTCTTCTTCATTGAAAAAAAATAAGACATCCCCTGAAAATAAGACGTAGCACATCTATGGGAGCAAAAATTAATATAAGACTCTGTCTTATTTTCAGGGAAACAGGGTAGGAAGGGACTCATAGCCCCAGTGCAATGACAAATTATTTACCTTTCCAGAATCAAGCTCCTTCTGAAACTCTTCCATGGAATTGGCCACCACCATATGACTCTTAAGATCTTCAGCAGCTCTAAGATAAAGAAAACATTAATTCCAGTTACAGATACTCTGTGATTGAGATTCACTAGTCACTTAATGATTGTTCAAAGTTATGATGGCCTCAAAACAGGTGCTTGCATTTATGATCAGTTGCAGCATCCTTGTTATGTACTTGCAATTTGTTAATTTTTTTATTTTTTATTTTTTGCTGGTGGAAAAACCGATTCATTTAAGGACCACACAATTCACAACCATGGGATTTTGAACTTAGTACTGTGTGGTTTGCTTAATGACTGATTTAAAAATGGTCAAACAAAGATCCAGTCACACGGATGCTTTGACATGACCATAATATGACTGCAATTCCGATCATAATTGTGGTTATAAGTCGAGGAAGATCAGTAATGAAGTTGTTTAAAATATTAATTCGAGTCCTCGGAGAAGGGCGGCATACAAATCTAATAAATAAATAAATCTTTTATAATCCCCTCATATTCAAATTTTCTTAAAGTGGCTGTTAGTCTGCTGTCAGGTCAGATTTAAGGTACAGTGGTACCTCTACTTACGAACTTAATTCATTCCGTGACCAGGTTTTTAAGTAGAAAAGTCTGTAAGAAGCACCAATTTTTCCCATAGGAATCAAATAATGCATGCAATTGGGGAAACCACAGGGAGAGTGGAGGCCCTGTTTCCTCCCAAGAGATTCCCAGAGAGGAGGCTTTTCCCTGCCTTTTCCAGCCCTGTTTCCTCCTAGGAGATTCCTAGAGAGGCCTCACGGAGGATTCTCCCCACCTTTTCCGACCCTGTTTCCTCCCAAGAGATTCCTAGAGAGACCCCACGGAGGCTTTTCCCTGCCTTTTCCGGTTACAGTTTCAGAGTCTCAGGTTTGTAAGTGGAAAATGGTTCTTGAGAAGAGGCAAAACAATCTTGAACACCCGGTTCTTATCTAGAAAAATTTGTAAGTAGGTAGAGATACCACTGTACTGGAAGAGGGAGATTGTGATCCCGCTATATAGAGCGCTGGTGAGACCACATTTGGAATACTGTGTTCAGTTCTGGAGACCTCACCTACAAAAAGATATTGACAAAATTGAACGGGTCCAAAGACGGGCTACAAGAATGGTGGAAGGTCTTAAGCATAAAACGTATCAGGAAAGACTTAATGAACTCAATCTGTATAGTCTGGAGGACAGAAGGAAGAGGGGGGAAATGATCGAAACATTTAAATATGTTAAAGGGTTAAATAAGGTTCAGGAGGGAAGTGTTTTTAATAGGAAAGTGAACACAACAACAAGGGGACACAATCTGAAGTTAGTTGGGGGAAAGATCAAAAGCAACATGAGAAAATATTATTTTAGTGAAAGAGTAGTAGATTCTTGGAACAAACTTCCAGCAGACATGGTTGGTGAATCCACAGTAACTGAATTTAAACATCACTGGGATAAACATATATCCACCCTAAGATAAAAATACAGGAAATAGTATAAGGGCAGACTAGATGGACCATGAGGTCTTTTTCTGCCATCAGTCTTCTATGTTTCTATACAAAGCCTTGAACAACTAAGGGCTAAAATTCCTTAATTTTTTAAAATTAATCAGACTCTTAAGCATGCACGCCCTTCAGGGCAAGTCCTGTACTCTGGACTTGGAACTTGAAGAAGGCTGTTTTTCTGTGACCAAGAGTGTAAGATCACCATGATGGCATTTATCCAACAGGAAGATCTCCAGCTGTATGGAAAACCAAACAACATTCTACTTCTCTGGACTATGTAAATTTCAGAGGTGGCCTCACTGTTTTCTGCAAGTTAATTTTCTGCTTGGAACTGAGATGCCCTTGTTGAGTTCTTATCTTTTATTTATTACTGTAAGTTTAATTTACATGTATTTGAAATCATATAATAGGACTACAGATTGTGTTTGTATTCTTCATTCTATCACACTCCCTTTTCCCCATGCCCAAGTCTGACCTGTTATAAAGATTAAAATGAATTTCTTCCAGAACACGGCTGAGCTGGTTTACTGCTTCATTTTCAGAAAAGGTCAACTTTTCTCCTGTGTCCCTTCTCACAGCGACAAATTGATGATTCTTCATATCACGTGGTCCCACTTCAAGCCTAATTGGAACACCCTATAAGTCAAAAAGTCACAAGTAGAGTGTATTTTTTTTCTTCACGTTTTCTGGATATTATTAAGCAAAACATAATAACAAAACTGTCAGGCCGAAGCCATCATGTGGACTTAGAGATTTTGGCCTGCCACAGTAATACAGCATAAGGGGGGTTGGGAGGGGTAGAGAGCAGTCAGTGGGAAAATTACTAGACACAACCAAAGATTCCTTTCTCTAAGCCAAGGTCACCATTTGTTCTGCCTCAACTGAAGAGAAGAGGAAGTTGATAAACCCCTGCACACAGACTGGCTCTCGTGATGAACTTGTGGGTGTGGGGATGTAAGATGAACCTTAACCAAGTGGGATTGTGGGAAGTATTCAGAATCGGAATGGCTAGGGCGTAACCAACATGGTTCTGTTAATAAATCAAGCTCTAATTGAGAGAATTGGACAGGGATTTGATTTATTTCTCAGGTGCTATTTGGAGCGCTGACAAAAACACTCTCATGGGTTCCAAGCTTATATCTATTAAAATGTAACATTTTTCACAAATTATTCCTCAATTCAACAGCCAATATTAAGGAACCTGTCTACTAAGGTTAGATTAGAAAGCTTGGTTTATAGCAAAAAAAAAATCCTTTTTCCAAGACTCAGCACTACAGTAACAATTCTTGACAAATGAAAATGTTCAATATGTACTGATTTTTACATTTATTGTACATTTTTATTCCAATTTCAAATTATACAGGTTAAAAAGCCTATAATAAAGAACTAATCAGAAGAGAACAGAATTCAAATATCTACCTTAAGCTCCCAGTGGTTGAATTTCCAGCCAGGTGAATAATTCTCTCTCAAATCAGTTCGCACACGGATATTAGCAATGCACAATCTTTTACAATATTCATTGCATTTTGCCAGTAAAGCCTCCTTCTCTTCTTCCAAAAGGGAATTAGTGATACCACAAGGAATAATCACCACCTGAATAGTCATAAAATACCTCCAGTAGTTATAAAGTTATACAGAAGAAAACCTCACTAAAATGAAGCTGCTGTGCAGCTGCATGTATAAGGAGCAGTTCCTAAAGAAGCTGCATGACTCTGGAAAGTATATGCATCTGCTTCATGAAAGACCCAGATATACAATTTTATGTTTTCCAAAGATTTGCATAGTTCCATTAAGTCTTCATGTGGAGTTAGAGAGTTCACCCTGACATTAACATACTACTTGCAAGGATTATAATATACAGCTATAAAATGTGCAGGATGGATTTTTATTTTATAGTTTTTAAAGAAGATAATCCAAAAACTTTGGAAAATTACTCAAACTACCTGATTCAAAGGAAAAGGGATACAAAAATTAAAGTATGCTGTTAATGCTTTTTGGCCCATGCATTCTTTCTTCATTAATGATATCTTTTTTTCATAATTTCTACCTTTCTCGAAGAGAAAGCATTGTAAATATATAATTTATCATTCTTTATTTTCATACGTGGAATCTAGTAGATTTCTGAACAACTCTTTCTAGTACTAGAATCTTTTAAACATTTTTTTCTCATACTAATAATTGATTCTAATTTTACTTTGTATATGCACATATTTATTAAACAAGTAAACAAACAACATTGAAATATGGCAATCACACCAATTTGCTAAGAAAGGCAATAAACATCAGGATTATTTTTATATAAAATCAAAATCTCTACCTCAGCCCCCTTTTTATCTACTTGTCTATTCAAAGCCTCAGAATAGCAACACAAATAGTTGTATCTACTTGCACTTTTCCCTGCTGCCGCAGCAACACAAAAATGAAGGCACCCCACACATGGTACATGGCCTCCTTTGCCTCCTTGTGGTACCAGATAGAATGTGGTCCCTGAAGCCCTCTTTGAAAACAGCTTTCCCTAGTTAAATTTAATTGCCAATTGTTGAAGGATTGAACCCAAATCCAAGTGGCACTAAATTACGGATGTTTAGGATCCTCTAAAATTTACAAGACAAGTAACTACAGTTGAAGTAGGACTTCTGAACTAGTCAACTATGGCTTAAACCTAGTTTGTCTATATCCCCTTTTCTACAAAATGGCAAGGAAAAAAGGAAAAAGCCATCAAAGATATGCATCAAAGAGTGTGTGTGTTTTTAACTCACCTGATAACATGCCACTCTAGGTGGAAGCACCAAACCCATATTATCTCCATGAATCATGGTCATAACACCAATGGTACGGGTTGTAATGCCCCAAGAATTTTGATAAGCAAATTGTTTCTCTCCTGGTATTCTGGGATCTTCAAAGACAATCTCGAACATCTTTGAAAAATTCTGTCCCAAGTGATGAGATGTTGCTCCCTAAAAATATAAGAAAATTAAAAAGCATTCAGTAAACTTCTATGTATGAATCTATGGTAAACAACGAATTTGGTACTGTACCTGGATAGCTCGCCCACTTGCAGATATAAATGCCTCAACTGTTGTGGTGTAGTCTCCACCCGCAAACTTTTCTTTTTCTGTCTTTCTTCCTTTCACGACAGGAATTGCAAGAAGTTCTTCATATACGCGAGCATATAGATCAAGAATCTGCAATACCTAGCAAGCAAAAGTTAGAAACCATTTAATTTTCTAAGTATATATGCTAAAAGGATTTTAATATTTGATAGAGTCCTATAAGCCAAGAATTCTCAATAAGATTCAAACATAGTTGTTCTGATTAATATTCTGCCATTAATTGTAGGTTTAAATTGCAGTGATAACAACAGAGTCACAATGAATAATATAGATTTTTGAAAATAAATGTTCAGTTATTCTTCAACTTCATAGCTCAATGCCTAAACTAAATGTGATTTTTGTTTAACTTTACATTTGTACTCCTCCTACAAGATTTACATCTTTAATAAAATAAAATATATTGATTTTACAAGCACCAAAAAAGCAAGTAGCAAATTATAGCAATCAAACATATTACTATAAACCTCACAGCATACAACAGGAAAATACAGCTAGATTCACTACTGCATTGCATGTATTCCCAAAAGCATAAAAACAATTCATTAACTTATCAAATCTTTGTTCTCACCCAGGACGCACATGGGGCAAAAATAACATATGTGATATCATAATGCAAAGGCTGCAGCTTGCGTACATGCATCAAACTTTTAAGTATGTAATGGTGGCATTTTCGTGGACTCTGCTGTTTCTGCAAATGCACTTGTCATGGAAGTGTCCTGGAGGAGACAGCTGGGTTTTTTTAATGATGATGAGAATGAGGATGATTACTCTGTTGCAGCTGTCCATTTTAATATACTACGCAATACCTTCACTCACATAAACAAACAAATGTATGTGCAAAACTTAAAAATGTTTGTTCTATGTGTAAAATAGCAGTGTAATATTTAGGCAAGTATTTCAAATTTATCCTTTGAAAGCTTTGAAAGTTTAAATGCCTATGGAGATTGTTGTCCCAAAGGTGCTTTTTCAAGAGGCAACTGGGCTTTCTGGTTTTTCTTTGTAGAGATTTCACATCTCATCCAAAAAGATTCATCAGAGCTGAAGAAGCTTCTTGGATGAGAAGCAAAACATCTTCAAAGAAAAGCAAGAAAGTCTAGCTGACTCTTCAAAAAGCACCTTTGGGACCTTGAAAGGTTAACATTTTTAAATTGTCTTTTTTAATTAATGGGTTTTTAGATATTTTTAAATATTAGATTTGTTATTGTACACTCTTTTTATTATTGCTGTGAGCCGCCCCGAGTCTACGGAGAGGGGCGGCATACAAATCTAATAAATAATAATAATAATAATAATAATAATAATAATAATAATAACAACAACAACAACAACAACAACAACATTGAAAGATTGAGCAGTGCTTTTAAAAAATTATATGGTATGTGGTACCTCTTCAGCTGCTTCTTCATAAGTAGAGAATGCCGTGTGTCCTTCTTGCCACAGGAATTCACGAGTACGCAAAAAAGGTTGTGGATGCTTGAACTCCCAACGCTTCAAGCAATTTAATAAAAATAGAAATAAGTCATCATAATCTTCATCAATGTTTATAAAGACACCTTTTGGGCATGACTCAGAACGATTGTCCCTTATGATAAGTTATAACTTAAGAAATTTAGGGATCTACAGTTTCACTCACATACTGTGAAAAATCTATTTAAATGGGAATGATCTGCATCACCGGAACAAAATATTAAGTTCATTTTTCATTACCTTTAGCCATGTATTAGTTCCCTCCTATGGTATAACTAGACAGGTAGTCCTTAACTTACAATAATTTATTTAGTGACCGTTTAACCCACCTGCTTATATGCCAGTGTTAGGTTATATATGGCAGATATGTCCAAAGCCGGCCTGTTTGTTCACCCCCTTTTTTCTTAAGGCACACAGCGTCTTCTATAGATAGCTTATTTGACCATAAATGGGCCTTTTCACTGACATGCCTAATGTTTATAGTCAGCCAAATTGAGCATCTTGGAATCGGGGTGGATCAATTAGGTCAGTTTCATATGGGACTGTTCAGGTGAGCCATGTGTACCTGCCCAGATCAAGCAAGGCTAGGCTGGTTGTGTTCCAACAAAGTTCTGGGAGGACTCATTCAGGCTTTTTGGACTAGGGGTAGAAGAGATGGTAATGGTAGGAAATACATATCTTGGCAAGGCCGACTATTCAGTTTCTTGGGGAAGATCAAGCTAGGTAGTTTTGACTGTACTGCTCCAGTGCAGCTGGAGAAGCAAAATTTTACCACACTGTAATGAGGGACAGAAGCAACAATTGCTAGTTAGCAAATAATATTCTATTAAAACCTCTACTTACTACAACGTTGCACCACTGATTAAGCTTGATTGGAAGATCTCTGTGAGACTGAATCCATTTTGCATATGCAGGATACATTACTAAAAGTCAAACACATGGATGATAATATTTTTTGAAAGACTGCAATGTAATCTGTTATTTATTTTGAAATTAAGTTGCTTTTCAAGAGATCAGTAATAGACTAAGGATCTGCTCTCTCAGTGCTTGTCATCAAATAAGATCTAGTAGAAGGGCCCTTCTAAGCGTGTTACATCTGCAATGTGACATTCCAAAAGAGGACCCGGCTGATACAACTGCCCCAGTTGCAGAATTTCTTTGCAGAATTTTCTGTATTTGAATACAGCTAGAGTTAAGGATTGTAAGTTAACTTTAGAGGACAGTTTAATACATCTCTAAATACGCAGGCATTTCTTTGGTTAAACTGATATTGCTGGTCTCCTGATCTGGTTTAGTACTTATTGTTTTAACACTTTCTTTGTAGAGATTCCTGATTTATGTTTTAAAGTTGTACATTTTCAGGCACTTTGTAGAATTTTTAAAAGTAAAAAAATGGGCAGTACAATTTTATAATCCAAAGATAATTATATTTCTAATATATTTATTGATTTAAGTGGATTTAGTCTCCAAATTTACTTCAGTTAAAAATCAATCCATATTGCCCATCTCCTCTTTCCTTGAAGTGGAATGCTTCTGAGCAACACTCTGATAGCTCTTGGTCTGAATCAAAGTCAATTCCATTCTTGTTTCAAAAGCCATTGTCACTAGCTTGCAGTAACACCACATCAAGGAGAAATTTAGTGTTTTTCTATTGCATTTTTACCTGTTTCACTAGTAGGACGTACAGCAATTGGTTCTGCCAGCTCTGTTTTGCCAGACTTGGTAACCCAGGCAACCTAAAAACCACAGAATGTTTTGTTTTTTTACAAACATTTTGTTAATATACATACTTCTATATATACGTACCCACACAAAGTATTTTTAACAATATGGGAAGTATAATTTAATTAATACTGATATAAAAACCCAAGATATACAAGCATTCAAAGATACATAGTTCAATGCCCAGTCCAAAAACTAGCGCCGTTAAATACACCTAGATACTTTTTGTTGGTCACAGAGTTTTATTTGGGGCTAGTTTTTTGAAATCCTTGCAGCATATTCAGAGCAAAGGTAAAATTTATATAGTATTTAAATTTACCTCCGGAGCAAAATCTGCAATGTGCGTCTTCTCTTTTTCCAATGCAGCTTGAGATACAAACATGGGGAAGTAGCAGTTTTCCACTCCAAGTTTCTTTATTCCACTATCAAAAAACTCCTTGATAGCTTCCCATATTGAAAAAGCCCATGGACGGAGGATGTAGCAGCCACTCACGTCATAGTATTCTATCATCTCTGATTTTGTAATTACCTTTATTTTAAATAAATAAGCTTTGGTCATGTATAATATTGCTGGGTATGCAGAAGAATAAACTTTCAATAAAATAGTGCAATGAAATATTAAATAAATATTAAAGTAAAAAAGATAGAAGATAGAAGTACCCAGAGATAGAGGGGCTCCTTCTAAAACAATTTAAATACAGACTGCAGATGTTTTCTGTAAAATGCCAAGTATTGGCATTTTAAATATGGAGTATAAATAATGTACATGTAGTATAAATAATGTACATGTACTACATATATTGTCTACATGTACTAGATGTACTATACATTGTGTACACGTACTACTACATAATGTACATACATAATGTACATACATAGGTTATGAATACAACTGAATCAGTATTATAATTAAATATATCCCACTGATTTCAAGGAAGCATAAAACCTATCAGGAAAGACTTAATGAACTCAATCTTTATTGTCTGGAGGACAGAAGGTAAAGGGGGGGACATGATCAAAACATTTAAATATGTTAAAGGATTAAATAAAGTTCAGGAAGGAAGTGTTTTCAATAGGAAAGTGAACACAAGAACAAGGGGGCACAATCTGAGGTTAGGTGGGAGGAAGATCAGAAGCAACGTGAGAAAATATTATTTTACTGAAAGAGTAGTAGATGCTTGGAACAAACTTCCAGCAGATGTGATTGGTAAATCCACAGTAACTAAATTTAAACATGCCTGGGATAAACATATATCCTAAGATAAAATACAGGAAATAGTATAAGGGCAGACTAGATGGACCATGAGGTCTTTTTCTGCCATCAATCTTCTATGTTTCTAAATTGTGTGTTAGGTTGAAATCACTTTTATCACAAATGTACTATCTAAATTCCTTATAAAAAGTAACTATATTAAAAAGAACACCCTGTTCCTTGTTAACATTAACCCACTCCATTATGTGCGGCAGATGTGTTGCAAGTCCCAGCTACAGACTTTCATTTGGTAAGTCACAGGAGACGTGCCGTCTCCTTACGCCACTGTCTTATGGAACATTATTCTCCCCCAAATTAGAATAGCCCCATCGTTTTTGATATTCCAGAAGTCCTTCAAGACCTGATTGTGTAATCAGGCCCACAACACCCAGGGAACTAGAAATATGCTGAGATGGCTCTATTGCTAAGTGGCCGTTCTTTCCCCACATACCCCTTTGCTTAGGCTCAGTATATTTGTTTTGATAATTTCCATTTTAATAGGAATTTTACATTTTTGCATTGCCTCTTTTTACATTTGTTATTTCACTATTGCATGCCACCCAGGATTGTTTTGTAAAATAGGTAGCTATAAATAAACAAAATAATTTTGAATTCACTTCCATTTCAGTATTGTAACCTTTTTCATATTGGGTTTACTTTCTTTTCATTTTGAGCAATAATTCACAGAAATTAACAATTTTCTATTACTTCAGTGATGAACTCTAGATCTAATCTAATAGATTTAATCATTAAAAATATACTGAGATGTTTAGTTAACGTTTATATTTTAAGAATATAATTTACATAATTCCCGATTACTATGCTGTTACAAACAAGTCAGTTGGAGGAAAAATACATCCATTTGAGATATACTTGCCTGAGAATACCATTCAGCTAGATTTTCTTCCTTCTTAGCTTCTAGACCCAATCTGTAGCAAAGAAAAAATAAATTAATATAATTTGTTTTTAAAAACTGAATATTCTGAAAATTATGGATTTACCATCATAACTTCCAAAAAATGGCTCATTTCTACTGCTGCTTTTTCAGAGGGTGGGTATCCTTTGGCAGCTTCCCATAATTTCCTTAACTGTTCCTTAAAATATTTTTCAGTTGTAGAAATTTTTCATAAAGCATTATCACTTCAAGCATCATAATTATGTCTTTATTACTTTTGTTTCTTTTATCTTTGTTATCAAAGGTGAGATTACACATTTTACACGAGATCAAGCTAATGGCTGGTACTGAATAAATTTTCAACAACATAGTTAAAAAAGTTGCTCAATTACAATTGAACGACAGAAAAATAATCCTTGCTATAGCATTTCTATGAAAAGCAGTACTGCACACATATCATCTCTGCATGGTAAAATCTTGATTTTTACAGGCTAACAGAGCTGTTGGAAATAAATTGTATTCCCAAATTTTGTAAGCAATATATGCTTATACAAATGACATAAATTTCCTGGAAAGCTTTCTAAGCAATATCTTAGGCATTATTATTCTTGTTATTTATTGGTGAAGCCTGAATTAAAATTATGTCATTTTTATATCCGATGTCCGGGGAAAAATCAACTCAATTCAAAAGTTTAAAATTGTAGTCCACACAGATTAAAATTACAAAATAGCTATAAAATCAAGCTATTTTGGGTAGGTATTTGAAAATTACCTCTTCCATTTGTCACAATATTTGTATTATATCTTAAAACGTTTACCTTGTTTGTTTCTTAGGTCCTTGACCATCCCCTGGTCCATCAGAAGACAGGCCGTAATTACTTCCTTGGTCTTTCTGCATTCCTTTCTTCTGTCCCTCATTCTGTTTTTGTTGCTTATTTTGCTTTTCAGATTTGTTCTCCTTCTCCTTTTTCTTCTTCTTGTCTTTATCTTCTGCACCAGTTGTAGAAACTGGTTTGTACTCTACTCCCGTCAACAGCTTGTACTGAGCTTTCAACTGAAGTAGTTTTTGTACTGCAGTATCAATTTTATCCTTTGGGAAGGCAACATTCCCATAGAATTATAGACAATAAAAAGAAAACCAAGAAGGCAATTAGTTGTGTCAAATATGTAATATATTATTATAATTGATAGAGAAAGTATAGAACGAAAGTGTGAATAAAGGAGATGAAGTGAACTTAGAGCAGTGTTTCTCAATTATTTTCTGTTGCGCCCCCCCCCCCCCCCCGAAAGAAGTAAACATTTTGTGCGCCCCCCTCCCCAAACTCTCCATCAGGACGATTGTTTGCAATATTCAGCACATTTTCGTTGAAAAAACTCAAGCGGTTTATCAGCATGATTGGGATATAATGTGTTTAAGTAACACCTTAATTCATTTGGCTTCATGCTGTCCGCTGCCAACATTTTTAGACACAGTAAACATACTGGTCTTTCCTTGTCTCTCCGCCGTAATCACAGCAAAGCCAAGTACTACATATGCTTTGTCATATTTCCTCATCTTAACTTTTGGGAGACTTAATGTTTGTCACATTATCTCCATCTCTCTCCTCCTTTCTTTTCATCGCTGTTAAATATTTTTCCACCATGTGTCTTAGGGTTTGTTATATGCACTTCACCTCTCTTATTCTGTGCTGTGCGCTATTGTTTGATGCAAAAAACCTCTACTCCCTGTGGCAAAAAAGTATGTTCCCCAAGTTCATGCGCCCCCCCGGCATTACTCTGTGCCCCCCCAGGGGGGCCCGCCCACTATTTGAGAAACACTGACTTAGAAAGACATGGATTTTTCTGGGTTCTTAGAAAAGCATCATTAGTTATTACATCTTAACCGGAGAAAGCTAAACTACTGAGTGAACACAAGGAATGAAAATAATTTTTATTAATTGGCATTCAAAAATTATGTGTAGCTCCCCTGTTGTGGCCACTAATGTATTTGCTGTCAATTTAGATTAATATGCTTTAATATAGTTTAATATTTTGTGTTTTGTGAACAATGTATACAAATACCTTACACAGCATGGAAATACACAGAAATGTCTGTTTAAAAAGTCATTTTTCCACTCTTCTTACACAATAAAAATGATACTATAAATTCCTTGGAAAAATAATCTGGTTTCTCTACATTATATTTGATGGCCAAAAAATGTGTACATTTGCTGAACAACTAAATCCTGATGAAATACAGTGGAGAAGATCTAAATTCATCTTGAAAAAAGTTTAAGGTTCTTTTAAAATATGTGGCATGTTTCTGAACGATACAGCTAACTTACCGCACAGTAAAAATGAACTAGTAAAAGAGTGGGAAAATAATTATTTTAGTTTTGTTCCATATGTAAGGACCAGTTGTTTTGGTGACAAGTGATGTTTCCCAGATAAACCTTCAGAGATAATTGGAAGATTTAGTTTGTCATAAGTTGCAAACAATGCTGATTTTGCTAAAGTAATTTGCAAATGTTGTCGAAGTAATTCAGAATGGTTAGAACATCCAACACGTAATGAGAAATCAACTTATTTTCAGAGAACAGGATGGCAGCAGAGAGTAAAAATAAGTGCAATACTTATTACAAGCTCTCTTCAAGTATATGAAATTGTTAATTAATAGAATTACCTTTTCTGCCTTCTCCGATTTTAACTTCCGAACCTCTTCTCCTTGGACAGCAACCTGGTTAAAGAGAACTTGTGCTTCTGGAGAGCCAGAACTGCTGGTTTCTGTGCTTTTGGGGTGCTTTAAGTCAGATGTCTGAGCTGGAGCTGGCTGCCCTGGTTTATAGTCCTGGCCAGTTTTTTCTTTATATTCTGCTTTTAAGGAAAGGAGCTGTTTGACAGCTTCATCACTTTATCCTGTGAGAGTATTGTCAAGAAACAGCAAATAAATATAACCACCTCAAAAACTATCTACGCACTTTCTTTTCTATTTTTTACAATTCTGCTCTTTATTATAAAATAAACAGTATGTTCTTGGGCATCTTGTAACACACTGTATTATTTTATTGAAAAGATTTCTTGCACAAATGCATGCAAATATATTTGTTGAAATACATTTGCTTTATGCAAATTAACTTTTTGTAAATTATGCACCCACACAAAATATAGGACCCAAGATGGAGCAGGGATGAAGTCTTCTTGCCCTGTCAACCACCTCCAGCAATGAGCAGCCCCTTGGGGCACCCCAGGTTCAATGGAGAAACCAGGTTTTAACAATCTTCTGGAAGGTCAAAAGGATGAGAGAAGTTCTCAGCTCAGGTTATAGAGTATTGCACTGGGTCAAGGTCATAGCACAAAGGCTCTTCTCTCTGAACCCACCCAAATTCCTTAGCATGCACCCTCTGTAACAGGCCTTTCCCACTGGCATGAGTGGGGGAGGCTGGTCCCAGATAACCTGGACCTATGCCATATAAGGCTTCAAAAGTGATAACCAATACCTTGAATTGGACCCAGAAGAAAAATGGTAACCAATGCAGCTCAAGAACAGTTGTGTTATATTTGTCACCTTAGTGATCCTTACACTGCATTCTGCACCTGCTGTAGCTTCTGTAGGGTAGCCCTATATAGAGTGCAAGGGTAGCCCCATATAATAATAATAATTTAATAATAATTTATTAGATTTGTATGACGCCCCTTTCCGAAGACTCGGGGCAGCTCACAACAATGATAAAAACAATATTATACTATATTATATAGAGTGCATTGCAGTAATCCAATCAAAAGATGACACAGGCATGAATGGTTGTGCAGAACCTCATGCTCCAGATAAAGGCCCAAATGGCACACAACATGAAATTGCAATAAGCCCTCTCATTATAACTGACTCCTGCTCTTTGAGTTGCTAGTTGAGCATCATCAGGTTATCTCTGGGTTAGTGCAACCTGTTCATTTTTCTTCAATTGTTCCTGTTGCTATCAGTTTTTGCATGTCAATTTTCAAAACACATATTTTTCTCATGACAGTCTAATGTACACAAATTGGTGTCCATACGTAAGAAAAAAATGGAAATTACTGGCTGTCAGATTCTATTTAAGTATCTAATCAAAGGTAAGCTAGAAAGCTAATGCATTAGGATTAAATGCCTACACTGTTACCTATAAAGCCCTACATTATTACCTATAAAGCCCTACATGGTTTAGGACCAGATTATTTATGGGACCGTCTCCTGCCTCAGATATCCCAGCGGGCCAGTGAGATCCCACAATCAGTCCCATCAGCCAAGCAATGTCACCTGGTGGGGCCTAGAAGAAGGGCCTTCTCTATGGCAGCTCCGGTCCTTTGGAATCAACTCTCCCTGGGGATTCGCACTGCCCCCACCCTTTTTGCCTTTCGAAAGATTTTAAAAACACACCTTTGTTGGCAGGCCTGGGGCTGTTGAGTGTTGACATTCTGTTTCGGCTGATAAAATGGTTGTGATTGGGAGGAGTTTACATAAATGGGTTTAAGTGTTTGGGATTTTAAGGCTTGGGTTTTATGGCTAGGGTTTATAATTTATATCTGTATTTTGTATTGATTTTATCCTGTAAGCCGGATTGAGTCCCCTGGAGAAGGGTGGCCTAGAAATTCGAATGAATACATACATACATACATACATACATACATACATACATACATACATACATAAATTCTTAAAGTGGAAGACATAAAGGAAATAGCTTTTCCCTTTCACAATGATGTTGAAATAATATTTTTTGAAGCAAATAGTCAAATATATTATAGGTCTAAGTTAAATGCTTATGAAATTTAAGTAGAAATAGAGATACAGGGGGGAGAGAGAGAGAGAGAGATAAGGAGGGAAAGAGAGGAAGAGAGAGATGGAATATTTATTATTATTCTACCTTGGAAGCCTTTTCTCCTTTGAGTCTCCGCACTACCTCGCCTTGTTCAGCTACTTTACTATACAGAACTTTTTCATCTATTTCGCTAGAAGATGTCAAACCATTCATAGTTAAAGAAGTAGAATCAGAAGACAAGGAGGAAGGAGGAAGAGGAGTTGCAGGTGGATGTCCAGGTTTATAATCTTGACCTGTCTTTTGTTTATATTCTGCCTTTAGAGCAAGAAGCTCATTTACTACAGCATCTATTTGATCCTGAAGCAAGGAGACAAGATATCTCATCAGTAAATTAGGTGCATATAAATGCTTCATAAGTTGAAACTTTCTAGAACCAATATTTCTCTGCAATTGGCATAATATGGTTCACGTTGGTCTAAAATATTTTATTTCTACTTTAAATAGAAAAGCAATTAACAAGCTTTGTTCTCTAGACCGAGTGATTTTTTAAAATTTCTTTTTAGAATGGAAGCTAGCATACTTGGATATAATTCAACAGGACTTTTTAAAAAAAATAAGATTAAATAAACAGAATTGATGCTGAGACATGTTTTTTATAAACTAAAGTGAAGTAAGTAAAGTAAAGTGAAATAAAGCTAAGTTCAAATTATTTTGTATTTTTTCAATGTGGATAAAATAATCATCTGTTTTGTATACAATAACATGCAACTACATAACATTGCGGTAAAAACTATATAAAAGTAAAGAAAGGAATGCTTGCTATCATTTAACAATATATTTTTTCAAAGATCTAAAAACCTTTGACATTAGTCTATTTTACTTGTACTACTATTATATTTTTGTTGAATTATATCTATGAATTTCTTTATTTAGGTCATGAGTCTTTACAGTCATGAGTTTTCCTACAAGCATCTATAGGGACAGAGAAATTGAACTAGGAAAGACATTCTGGTGAAATGCTAGTTTTCACTCCTGGCCAATTTTTTCTTTTCATTACTATGACAGAAGTATCTATCTGAATTTTGAACCAGAAATAAAAGAACATACTTAGAAGGGATTAAGTCAGAAAAAGGGGGGAAACCGATATGGATCTAAAGATACACATGGCCAAAATTGAAACAAACAATGCAAATACAGTATTTAATTATTTTAAATTATTCACAAACAGATATACTTTTTTAATAACAAAAAATATGGCTGCCTTCTTCTAATTCAGCAGCAAAAAAGTTCCAAAACCAAGTTAAATCTTCTGTTAAAAGAAGATAACAGCTGATCTTGGAAGAATCCAGAGAACATTTTCTCTCAGAAAAAGATACTAAGAGATATGTTATGACGATTTCAAAGGTTATAATGGAACACATGGCTTTAGACAGAATCAGATAACAATAAATTTAAGGTAATAATAATAATAACAACAACAACAACAACAACAATAATAATAATAATAATAATAAATTTTTATTAGATTTGTATGCCTAATTGATGTCTTTACTAACCTTGGAAGCTTTTTTCTGCTTTAAGTTTTCGGACCACTTCTCCTTGCTCAGCTACACAATCATAAAGAGTTTTGCTGTCTACATTGGCAGTGGCAGCAACCTCACATTTGGACGACTGGATGGGAGCTGCTGCAACTGGAGGATTTCCCGGCTTGTAGTCTTGACCAATCTTCTCCTTGTATTCTGCTTTCAGAGCCAAGAGTTTTTTCACAGCAGCATCAATGTCCTCCTTTCCTGCTTTCTTCTGTTTCAAATCGCGGACTACATCTCCCTGAGCAGACACCCTCCCGTAAAGAGCTACGGGATCCTGGGCTGAAGCGGAGACTGAAGTAGGGGAAACATCAGCCCCAAGTGAAGCAGAATGGCCTTTCACGGCAGCACCAACCTTTGAAAGGAAAACCAAATTATGCGTTTACAAAAGTAAGGAAAATAATTAACTACAATATGAACCTTTAGGGCGGGCGGGAACCAATATTGTCTGGTATCCAAATCCCATTCATAAATACCCTGTTTTAATTGTACCACATTAATGACTCATGATCAATTTGTAATTGATTATAATCCTAAAATCTTGTTCAAACGTTCTGTTCCCAGATCATATATTATGCATCCTATACAGGTGCATTTGTTATTCCAACCACGACAAATGCATCTGTCCCTGTTGAATATCAAAGAGTTTATAATCACTTGTTATAAGCAACACTAATGTCCATCTATATTATTTTATATAAAACAATATATAGTGGTACCTCTACCTAAGAACGCCTCTACTTACAAACTTTTCTAGATAAGAAACCGGTGTGCAAGATTTTTTTGCCTCTTCTCAAGAACCATTTTCCACTTACAAACCCGAACCTCCAAAACTGTAACCGGAAAAGGCAGGGAGAAGCTTCCATGGGGCCTCTCTAGGAATCTCCTCGGAGGAAACAGGGCTGAAAAAGGCAGGGAGAAACCCCCATGGAACTCCTCCAGGAATCTCCTGGGAGGAAACAGGGCCTCCACTCTCCCTGTGGTTTTCCCAGTCACACGCATTATTTGTTTTACATTGATTCCTATGGGAAAAGTTGCTTCTTCTTACAAACTTTTCTACTTAAGAACCTGGTCACGGAACGAATTAAGTTCGTAAGTAGAGGCACCACTGTATATCAACTGGATCTGCTTACTTCTTTCTTTGCTGTTTCTGACTTGGTCTTCTCCTTTGAGCCAGAGGTTGGCATTTCTTTTGTATGCCCATCGGGAATATAAATCAAAATGCATGGAGCTTCTTTACAACTATATGGGCTAGAAACAAAGTTTTTGAATAGTAAGAATACTAATTTAATAAATCAATCAATACAAAAAAATACTACTTAAACTTTAAATGTTTATAGAAATAAAAGTGCTTTGAAATTATATTTGTGAGAGAGGTACAAAACAAGAAAGACAGCAGAAAATTGACATGTAGAGTTGTTAAGTTGATCTTGAGTTAAGCTTCAACAATCAATATCAAAATACATCATTATTATATATTTCACCTATCCCCACAACAGTAAATCCAGGATAAAAAATGTCTTTATTTGGTGAAAAAAAGAGAGACAGACAGAAGTACTAGAGGGAAAGCATTTCTTAGATTTCCAATATGGTGTACTTCAAAATTATTTTTTCACAACAATAACAAACCCATATTAAAGACATGAATAGTCAACTTTGCAGTTGAAAACATAGTTTTAAAATTACAATTTGTATAGAAAAGTTTAAATTTGCAATTTGTAGATTCCACAACTAGGAGAAAATGTTACTGAAAGTGGCTTAGCTTGCTTTCAAATTTTGTTGTTGTTAAACTGTATTATCCTACTTTCATTTATTAAATACAACATAATGCTCTTCTATATATTTAGATAAATATAATGCAAAAATATAGACCTTTTAATAGACAGCAGCAAATACATTAATTCTATTCCAACAATTTTGTCCTTAAAAAATGGCCATTCCAAATGTCCAAATCTAATCAAGTTAAAATCAAGCTGTTTTCTAAATACTCACCTAATAGGCTCATATGGTTGATCACATATATAAAAGCCTCTTCTCTGAAGCTGAATGATGTCTCCTTTTTTCAAATCTTTTAGGCAAGGATCACCTAACATCAGTTCTTCTTGCTATAAAAAAGTGAAAAATAAGTTGCATAATTTCCTAAGAATTTCTATTATGAATTACTATACCTATGCTAAATTACTATAGTTAATATGAAAATTAACATTTCAGCTGGATACTGAAAATCTTTAATTCTCCATGAAGCAATTCATGAAGATCCAAATAAAATACTAAGAAAAAGCAATCATACAATCAAATACATAATTATGGCTAGCCTGATCTTTCCTAATATGTGACTCTTGCCAATAATTGAATGAGCCAAGGTGGCGCAGTGGGTAGAGTGCAGTACTGCAGGCCACTAAATCTGAGTGCTAGATCTGCAGGTCAATGGTTCAGATCTCATCATCAGAGGTCAGCGGTTCAAATCTCATCACCAGCTCAAGGTTGACTCAGCCTTCCATCCTTCCGAGGTGGGTAAAATGAGGACCTGGATTGTGGGGGTAATGTTAAAAAGTGCTATTGCTAACATGTTGTAAGCCGCCCTGAGTCTAAGAAGAAGGGCAGCATAGAAAAATCAGGTAGGTAGGCAGGCAGGCAGGCAGGCAGGCAGGCAGGCAGGCAGGCAGGCAGGCAGGCAGGCAGATGATAGATAGATATGAATGAATGAATGAATGAATGAATGAATGAATGAATGAATGAATTAATTAATTAATTAATTAAGGCATGAGCTACAAGGCTTACAAGACACAATTTTATGGAAGATGGGTTACAACAGGAGGGTCAAACTTTTGGTATCACATTTTCGTCACAACATATTGCAACTTTCCCTCCCTTCACTTAACCAGGGATGGACTAGCCAGTATCTGACACATCCAGCCCATGGCCGTGAGTTTGACACCTCTGGGTTAGAAGGCTGAATGTTAATCAGGAAAGTAACAGATAAAAATCTCAATTCAGCCACAGAATTTATTGGGTCTATTTGAATCTAAGTCAGACTTAAGGATGAGTGATATTTAATGAGGGAGGAGGACTTGAAAATTGTTTCTTGAAATATACGTAGGGCAGACTATCATTTTGTGGCACAAATGCAACAGTTGATAATCATATGAAAGTTACTTTGCTATTTCTGTTGATGTACTGTTTGAAGTCTTCCTCCTTGCCTAAGACAGGCTTGGTGATCAAGTGTTCATAGTTCATACAAATTGTTGGAGTGAGAGAAGCAGAAGAGGTTTCTGTTAGCCAGGTGATTTTAGTAGTTTTTTTGTAATCCTTATTCTCCAAATTTAATTTAGCATCCATAGATGTGATTTTCCCAGTGAGGTTCCTACGAAGAAAAAGAATATTTTAATGATCCGCGTGTTTTAAAATTAAATGATGAAACCTTGCCCAAGAAATTGGTACAAATTAACTTAAACTTCCAAGAATCAGTGAATCTTAAGAAATGGCAGTCAAATTCAGTAGCCCAAATCTATTATTTAATTTTAAGAGGATTCTTGTAAGAAAACAAAAAGCTTGTGGTCATGTAAGTCACTACATCCAGTTATTTCAACCCCCTCCCTCAATTAGTTCTCTGTATCACCTATTCTATGCCTTCCAAGAATTTCATAGAAACATAGAAGACTGACGGCAGAAAAAGACCTCATGATCCATCTAGTCTGCCCTTATACTATTTTCTGTATTTTATCTTAGGATGGATATATGTTTATCCCAGGCATGTTTAAATTCAGTTACTGTGGATTTATCTACGTCTGCTGGAAGTTTGTTCCAAGGATCTACTACTCTTTCAGTAAAATAATATTTTCTCATGTTACTTTTTATCTTTCCCCCAACTAACTTCAGATTGTGTCCCCTTGTTCTTGTGTTCACTTTCCTATTAAAAACACTTCCCTCCTGGACCTTACTTAACCCTTTAACATATTTAAATGTTTCGATCATGTCCCCCCTTTTCCTTCTGTCCTCCAGACTATACAGATTGAGTTCATTAAGTCTTTCCTGATACGTTTTATGCTTAAGACCTTCCACCATTCTTGTAGCCCGTCTTTGGACCCGTTCAATTTTGTCAATATCTTTTTGTAGGTGAGGTCTCCCGAACTGAACACAGTATTCCAAATGTGGTCTCACCAGCACTCATGTGCAGTGTAAAGGGTAAAAAGTGGATTATATACTGTAATAATTCTACCCACTGCACATTTTATATATTTAAGAAGGGAAAATTCCAGTATGAAAACATAAAATCCAATGTAAAACATACTTGTGTATTTTGGTGATGATTATGTTGCCCCAGTTAATAAATGTAACCATTTCTCCTTCTGTCAATGTCTCTGCATCTGCTCCATCAATCAGTACTTTGGGACTATACCATATAGGCTTCAAGCCAACTTCAGCATTCTGCATATTAAAAGAAAAGGATAAAGAACTGGTTTGTGTTGGAAAAATTAAAACACTATAATCTATTCTGGGGGGGGGGGGGGGGGAGGCAAATGTATCTTTGACATTGTGGTATATTGTTTTTCTTGAAGCAAGAGGGAGCAATCTTTTGGATGATCTAAATCATGAATGTCAAACTCAATTTCATTGAGAGCTGCGTTAGGGCTGTGTTTGACCTGGGGGGAGTGGTCAGCTTGGCATAACCTGTGTCTGGGGTACCTGTGGTGGCCCAGGCAGGGCTGGGGGAATCCATTGTCTCCAGCAGAGGAAGGAGAGACCATGGAAAGTACCAAACCCTTATCCTCCAAATGAGCCTTGCCATCTGCTGGTGGCCAAGTGCTAAGGCAGGACTTCCCTCCCTCCCTTTTTCTTTTTCCTTTCCCCCTTCATTCTTTCTTCTTCCTTCCCCTTTCCTTCTTTTTCCTTTCTTGATCTTTTCCCATCTTTCCTTTTTTTTCTTCCCAAACCCTCTGTGCACCCCATTTTTGCAAAAAAAAAACCAACCCAGGAGGTCAAATATGGTGTATGAGACGGACCTACATTTCCACCCTCTTTTGGGGGGAAAGGGTGCGTCTTATATTCCAAAACATGGTATATCTAAATAGTTTACATAATTAATACATTTAAATATACAGTGATTTAAATACTTTATAGGTTTTTTTCCCCCATGGACTTTTCTCCGGAGTTGAAAGCTCCATTCCAAACTTCATCTCATTCTTTCCTAATCCAAGCAAGTGAGAGCAGTGCTCAAATCTCACAACTAAACAAGGTTAAGCCTAGTTAGTACTTAGATGGGGAGATATCCTGGGTGTAAATTAGGAAAGAAGTGGAAAAAGCAACCAGGAAGAAGGCAGTGGCCAACCATTTATTTAAAAAAAAAAGAATTGGTAAGAAAACTGCATGGGTGCAGCAACCAGGATTTGAACTCAGGCTGAAGGTACAGTATTTACATTTTTAAAACTCTTTTGTTAATTCATCTGCTGGCCTTCCTAATGCTGACACCCTCTTAACAATATTCAAACTTGGTAATCTGGTTTTGCTTTCTTTTCATTGTGCAGAAAGTTCCAATGATTCTAATGTCCGTTCCAATGATTCAATATTTTTATTACAGAATTCTTTACGCAAACCTTTGGATGTTTGGCCACTTCTTTCATCTCTTCTTTAGCCTCAGGAATATTTATGGTGACTATTTCATCCTTTAGCAATGCAGTGAACCGAGGTGCCACTGGGTCTATAACCTATATCCCAAGAATAACAATTAAAAATATATAATTATTTGATTATTCAATTATATTTCAAGCAAAAAGCTTTAAAACAAGAAAATATATGAATGTAAAAGTACACATATACACACAAGCCATCTAGGAATATTAACTGGTATTCTTTATGTTACTGCACTGTTGACTGCAATTAAACTTCTTGAATTTAAATTATAAAACAAGGCCAAAACAAAATATGCTTATGTAATTTTCCTGTCCTTTGAAAAAAAAAATTTAAATCACTTTTTGGGAGAGAGTTTGTAAGCATATGCATTTCTAACTGGAAGAAATTAGGCTAAACATATGTAGAGGAAACTGTACTTAGGCTAAATATGGGTGCTGATTGTAAACTTTTTCTTTGGAGCTGAGTCATTTTAGCACTCATCAGTTTTAAAAGCAGGCATGTCTACATGAACGCATTACATTATCATCAGTAATGGGTTGCAGCCGGTAAGGGCTACTGTATAGAGTGGTAGTAAAAATGAAGATGTGTGCACAGCTGTGCATGAACGGCGGGTGGGGAAGCACGCCCATGTGAGATTTGGCTTCTGCGAATGCCCAGGAAGCCAAATCTCACACAAGGATGCTCACATACATGAGATTTCGCAGTTTTTTGGCAGATTGTTGCTTCTGCACATACGCGGAAGCAAAGAAATTGCTGAAAATTGGCAAAATCTCACACTCACGAGCATCCTCGCAGGAAATTTGGGTTCTGTGCATGCACAGGAAGCCGAATCTCACATGGATGTGCGCCCACCCACCAGACAGGAGTGCACCTGCGTTGGTCTCCGGGAGCACAACAGTAGCGCAAGAGACAAGAAACCCTCACCTGATTATCATTAACATTAAACTTTTCTAAGATTGCAAAATAGGCAAAATCTGAATATCTGCTCTTCAAACACACACACAAAAATTGTATTAAAATGCCAAACAATACACTAAAATTTAAAATACTTCTATTTGATATTTTTTCTTTTATATACAGAAGACCACCATTTTCTCCTTACCAAATCACTGGCTTTAAAGCCATATATTTTCAATAAATGTATTTCAAAAAGCATGCATTCTAGCATGATTATTTAAATACAACAGCTTTAGAGCACTATAACAAGGCAACATTAAGATAGAACCCTTCATTTAAAAATGGCCTTTATTTCTGCTTCATTGAAAAAATATTTTTCTAACTTACTGAATATTTAAGCATAACATCTTCCACCAATATTGTTTCTATTGTTAACATGCCACCAAACCATTTATTTTAAGCATTACCATCATTTTTCAATGACTTAATATTTTATACAACTGGAGTTTTTAAGGAAGCATGAGAAAACTTTGGCCCCCCAGCAATTCTCAGAATGTCAGTTGCAATCCCCAGAATTACAATAGTTTAAACAATTGTTAAAAACTACTACTTATTAGCACATATATTCTTTGAGGGGAAAACCAGAGCACTCATGACTATCCTATTTTTGGAATATAAGGCGCACTCCCCCCCCCCCCCAAGAAAGGGTGGAAACATTGATGAATCTTATACACCAAATACAACAATTTTTGGCCTCCAAAACCCCCACTCTGCGAATCCCATTTTTCACAAAAATGGGCACGCAAAGGGTTTGAGAGATCTGCAAATTGATTCTGGGGGATGGAGAGGGCAAAAACTAACAAATAATGGGCCATTTTTCACAAAAAAGGGTCATGCATAGTGT
The DNA here is from genome assembly GCF_031021105.1 of Erythrolamprus reginae. NCBI lineage: Eukaryota > Metazoa > Chordata > Lepidosauria > Squamata > Dipsadidae > Erythrolamprus > Erythrolamprus reginae. The sequence goes on along the minus strand of NC_091950.1, from coordinate 361,111,713 downwards.
TTGGAGACCTGTAGAATGATCCTGGGAAGGGCAAAAACTTTTTTTGTTGTTTATCTCTTCAAACTCTTAGTATGTCTTATACTCCGGTGCGTCTTATAATCCGAAAAATATAGTAATAAAGACTATATTCTGCTTTTTTGGAAATACATTCTTAGAAAGGTCTATATAGATTCTCAATCCTCCAGATTATGGTTGTCCCAAAGATGTTTTTTTCAAGAGGCAACTGGATTTCTTGTTTTTCTTTGAAGATATTTCATTTCTCACCCAAGAAGCTTCTTCAGCTCTGATTGGATGGTGGGGAATGGAAGGATTTATACTCCTTGCAGACAGCTGGTCATTTACATTCTGTTAGAGACTCGTTGAGGCTACATGGAAGTTTATCTCTACTTCTCAAACTGACACAACATGGAAAACAAACTCATCAGCACAAGAACTGGGCGTGGCTAGTTTAATGAAAAGAAGGACCAGGGGGGACATAATGGCAGTGTTCCAGTATCTCAGGGGTTGCCACAAAGAAGAAGCATCTAAGGGTAGAAGAAGAAGCAATGAGTGGAAACTTAACAAGGAGAGAAGTAACTTAGAACTAAGGAGAAATTTCTTGACAGTCACAATGGTTGATTGGTGAATGCCCCGACACTGGAAGTTTTTAAGCAGATGTTGGATAACCATCTGTCTGAAGTAGTGTAGGATTTCCTGCCTACGCAGACCTCCAAGGTCCCTTCCAACTCTGTTGTTGTTGTTGTTGTTGTTGTTGTTGTTGTTGTTGTTGTTAAGATTCAACAGTCCACCTGCATTTAAAAAACAAGGGCCACTCTTTTGAAGACATCAAAGTCCACGTTTTGGACAGAGAGGACCGCTGGTTCGACTGAGAGGTCGAAGAGGCCATCTATGTCAAAACTGAACAGATCTCTCTCAACAGAGCGGGAGCAATACAATATTATCTATCTCCTAACAGTTTCCAAGAAGGCTCCACACCAATTTGCATTATTCAGATAACTCTAAGATTACAGATAAACCTCAAAATGGCCTCAATGACTCTCTAAAAGAATGCAAGTGACCGGCTGTTTGCAAGGAATATAAATCCTTCCATACCCCAACATCTAGTCAGGGCTGAAGAAGCTTCTTGGATGTCTTCAAAGAAAAACCAGAAAGTCCAGTTGCCTCTTGGAAAAAGCACCTTTGGGACATTCTTAGAAATGTATAAGAGAAGTATCACTTGTGCCTTTGCTGCCTATGATAAATACAAGCAAATTGTTAACATAATAATCCTTATATTACAGGTTTCAGTGTCAGCTCTCTGGCTCTGTATGAGATTTACACACTAGCAACCATTATGTAATTAAACACTATGCAATGACATAAATAACTTATTTTATCCACAATTTTTTGAAAAACTCAAAATCTTTAATTAATCTATCTGATCAGAAGATTTTACTGGATTACAAAAGAGGGATTCTGCTCTGCGCTACTCATTAAATTTTGCCAATGTTTCTATTGATAATTTTCCTTTCTTGAGAGCCAATAGTAACTTATAGGAAATTTAATATTTTGGCTTCACTCTTGGTCAATGAGAAATCACTATACTGGTCAATGTACAGTTTTAGCAAGTGTGCAGTCCAACAGCTTCAGCTAAAAATTATCTTTTATAAATGTATTACACAACTAATGCAGCAACAGAAAGAACCAATTGATAATCCCTCAGATAAATGAAGAGAACAAAGTAAAAGAACTATAGGAGACTACAAGACACATGCCAGGCAAGCAAATACTGAAATCTGAGGAAAAATGAAACCTATTTGAAAGCAAAGATCCAGATGCAAGTTAAAAAATAGGAGCAGCCATAGAATTGTAGACAGACGCCAACAGGTCGCCTTATTATAGTGTCCAAGCAGTTGCTGCCAAAAAGTAACTAATCATGTGAAGATGCAGTATTCCTTCTTTAAACTTTCAACTGAAGAACAATGGAAAAACTTTACTGATAATCTTACAAAGGAAATATTATAGCCCTCTGTGTACTGCAGAAAGGCAACTTGAAAAGATTTTAAATTTTCTTCTCTATTGAGAAATCATATTTTTGTCTTTAGTATAGGAATAATGCATTTTTATGGATATATATATATAGCTCTTGTTATGTAAGCAAATGTGACGGTATATGAGAAACCGCATATGTTATGTTATGTATGCTTATTGTAAGCTGTATGCTAAGGCAGAAAAAGCATTAAGTAATACCTTCTTACAGATAGCTCGCAGCTTGATGGCAGAAAAATGAAATGCAGAATTTTGTATAAGATTTATAAAATTAGCAAAATACCATTACCTTCCCATACAGTAAAAAAAAACAATTCAATAGATTTGGCAAAAGCAAGATAGATTAATGTAAGCCTTGTTAATGAGAAGGACATTCCATTTTCCTGAAAAAGAGGCTGATGAGGCAACAAACTACATTCACTAATCTTAAAAGTGCATTCAGAGAATTCTGGATTCACTATCCACATTAAATCAGGTTTCCACCTGAAAGCTCATCGAATTAAAATAAAAACAAATGTACCTTTTTGTTAAATGACCAAATTTTATCCCATTCCATATTTACAACCGATCTTGAAGATCCCTGTAAAAATAAAGGAAAAAAATACATAATTTAAATAAGTTACAATTACAGGCATTTGATACACAATGATAAATGGCGTAAAGCCAATACTGGTTCTATTGCTAATCGACCAATTATCTTATGTATATTTAATTTAATTTCATATATTTAATCAGTCAATGCAAACAAAGTCAGAAATCCTATATCTGTCAAGCAGCAAGAAGGAAGTAACTTGTAAATCAAAGTACTTTAACTTAAGAAATGAGTTCTGGATTGATGCATACGGTACTCCTCCTCCAACCTCTTTTTTGCTGTCGGAGGCACTGTCAAAGTTCGGTTCTCAGTTGCAGAGGCCCTTTCCTGAAGGCAAAATGGAGGTTGGGATCACCCCGCATGAGTGGCGCCCAGCAGCCACAGAAATGGGCATCCTGTTTGGTGAAACAGTGGAAGACATCCCCAAAAATAAGACCTAAAGCCTCTTTTTGAGGCATAAGAAGAAGAAGAAGAGGAGGAGGAGGAGGAGGAAGAGGAGGAGGAAGAAGAGGAAGAGGAAGAGGAAGAAGAAGAAGAAGAAGAAGAAGAAGAAGACCAAATCTTATATTCAGGGAACACTGTATATAATTTGAAAATAAAGACTTACCTGTGCAGCTATAAACTGTTTCAATCCTTCTACTGTCATACCTCTTCTAAGGACACCACGAACAGTTGGAAATCTTGGATCATCCCTTAAAGAAAGGGAACAATACTTAAATACTGAAGAAATGGGATAGCTTTAAAAAATATTTTTATGAATTCAAAACACCAGTTAGTTCTCCCATCCATTTTACACAACCTTCTCTTAGATTTCATGTGTTCCAATTTCTAATATTGGCTAATTCTTACCATCTGTTTAATTTGTGGCCTTTCCCCTAGAAATAATAAAAAATATCAAACAAACTTAGAAAATTGATGGTAGAAAAAGATCTAGTGTGGTCCATCTAGTATGCCCTTTGAATGTATTTATTAAATTAATTTATTTATTATTTTAAATTATTTTTAAATTGTTGAATGATGGACATGCGTTTATCCCAAACATGTTTAAACTCAGTTACTAATGCCTGACCTATTATTTTCTCTGGAAATTGGTTACAGGCTCTCACTACTCTTTTTAGTGAAGTGATATTGATATAGTGAAAGTTTATAACATTATTGTTGAATTTATTTCCTGTCATCTTGAGGTTATGCCCCCAGTTCTTGATTTTTGCTTAATATTGAAAATATTGCTAATATTCACACCTTTAATCTATTTAAAGGTTCCAATCATGCCCCCTTTCCCCTTCTGTCCTTCAGGCTGTACATATTCAGTTCTTTATAATCTCTCCTCCTCAAAATATATCAGACTTTGCAGCATTTTGGTTGTCCATTTGTCAATCTTATTAATATCTTTTTTTTAAATGAGGTCTCAGAATTGTATTCCAAATGGTGTGTGTGTGTATTTTTTCCTGGTGGTGATGCATCCCACAATTTTTGTTTGGTTCCACAGCTGTCTCAGCACACTACTTGCTCATTTTGCAGTAATCTATGATCAAACCTAAATATTTTGCTTCTGTTGTTCTATCTAACTTTGTCTTCCAGTACTGTGCCCCCCATACCGTACCCTGCCAGATGCATTTTATTGAGCAAGTTACCGCACATTACCACAATTTACCCCCAAAAGCATTAGGGAAGAAACTGAGAATCACATTAGTGGCTGGAGAATTTGAATAGATTTTATATTCACTCAGACACTACACTTAGACACTGAAAATCATCCTTTCCCTTTAGACAAATTGTTTTACATCCTTTCATATTGATCAAATTAATATGATACAATCTTTTGAGTGCTTAATGGACCACAAAGGAAATGGGAGGAACAGAAGCAGAGAGGCATCTGAAGGTCTCATAAAGCCTATGAACTAGTAAAAAAAACCCGTAAAAGCCAATATTTTGGAAGACTTAAAGAAAATTGTCTAAAAATAATTTATTTCTTCTTTTAACAGCAAACAAATAAACATAATAATGTGTAAGGATCATATTTAATTTAAAAAGTTTATATAACTTGAGGTTTTATTCATTAATAACATAAATTAATATTAAATTAATATAAATATAAATATAATGAATATAGAAATGAAATAATCTGGTACACATTTTAGAAGCATCGAGACAGATACCAGCAAGCTAAGCAGCTTCACTTACCAGCCATCTACCAGCCCTTCATTGACAAACCAAGTAAGCTTTCTTTTAGAAAGCAAAGTATTGTTGAGGTTTAAACGGCTGTACTCCCAGATGTAGGGCTTCCTTATTCCCAAGGCTTCAATGATCCAGTAGAATTGCTCATCTCTATCATGGTATTCTGTTGTTCTTAATGCATGAGTAACTCCTTCTACACTGTCTACTATGGGGCAGGCAAAGTCATATGTGGGATAAATACTGAAAGTTAAGCAGAAACAGAATTAACCTTCAGAAACACCTGATAGATGTCACGTCTTACCACTGAAAAATTTCAAAAGCAATCATTGCAGCAACAGTATTCATTAATCTGCTGGTGCAAGTTTAAAACAAGAAAGAATGTTTAAAGCAATTGCAAATTTTATACTATATTTGAATAGACTCACAATAAATATTGGTTATTCCTAAAATATTAACGAGATTCTGGAGAATCTATTATGAAATCTGGATAATATGTTACTTCCTAGCACTAGATACTACTATATTCCAGAAAGGTAGGCAATAGATAAGTTTTTTATTTATATAAAAGCAGGAACTCATACTTAAATATTAGTTAATACAGCAAATTTGATTCAAATATTACAGAAAGTAAACTAATATCAATAGATAAAATGTATCCAATTAATAAGAACATGTAGAAGCAGGAGAGCAGTTTTAGGGAAGAATCAATATGGAAGAGATACTGTTTCTTGTGGTCACTACAAAGGCTACCAAATCAAAATTTATCCTCCTGAATTACAAATGTTCATGGGCAGAAGGCTTTACAATATTAGTTCTTGCTTTTTTTAGTTCAGTTTTTCTCCTCTCTCTTCTTTAAGAGTGGTAATTCATCCTAATAAACTTTCTCAACTAAATAAGACTTTCGTACATTGCTAAACTGTGTACTTGTAAATATCTCAATAAAAGAAGATCTAAAATAAGTATTTGTAGAATTTCTTGGCTCATATCTACCAATCTTCAACTCTTCAAGAGATTTAGTCTCTAGCTTCTTTCTCAATAATATACTATTTATATGGAAATAAACTATTTAAAATAACTATAAACAATTTAAGAACTTAAAATTGCTATTTGTTTTAAGAATGGATGTCTTTCCATAGACATGTATCAATATTATAAATATTCAGTATCAGATAATATCTGACTCTACAAAAATAAATGAAACATGAAATGTTAAAATTGTTTCCAAGAAACCAGAAGCTAGGTTGTAAAAAAGAAAGAAAAGTAGAGTCTAAGAAAATGAAAGGAAATCCTTCCTCAACACATACTTGTATTTATTTCCAGTACGTGGGTGTGGCTGATTTTTACAACGATATAGAGTTGGGTCTCTCATGCATCCATTATTACTATTCATATCAATTTTTGCTCGTAGACAGCAGGTCTGCCCAAAGTCTGTTCCTTTTTTCATATCCTCCCACATCTGAAAATTCTTCTCAACAGCTATCAGATTACAAAAATTTAATTAATGTTTACATATGAAAAATAATTTACATTTACCTACAAAGTAATTTGCATTTACATACAAAGCATGTGTCTTTGAACCTCAACATTATTTTCAGTTGGTTTGACATTATCCAATTACAAATTACCGTATTTTTCGCTCCATAAGACGCAGTTTTTTTCCTCCCAAAGTAGGATGAAAAATCAGCCCCGTCTTATGGAGCGAAGATGCAGGCAGGGAGGGGGGGGGGAGGCGCTGGAGCAGAGGGGGAGCGGCGATATACAGCATTTGAAGCAGCGCATTTGAAAAACGCTTTCCCAGGCAGCCGGCTTGCTGGCCGGGGAAGCAAGCGATCCGGGACTGTGTGGCTTTGCGCCGCGAGGACAACAACGGCGCCCCACCACCCGTTCCTGCAGATGCGCTGCCTTGCGCCTCGTTTCCTCTTCCCGCCGCCGCATTCGGAGCCCGAGAGGGGGAAAGAGAAGAATGGAGAGAGAGCCGCGCGCCGGAGGCGGACGCCAATGCCGCCTCAACAGCAGCCACGGGAGGGGAGTCGCTGGAGCTGCCCCCGGACTTTCCACAAGCCCAATGCCGCCAGCCCACATGCCCGCCTCTCCCCGCGGCGGCGGCGGCGGTAGTGCTGCCCAGCGCTTCGGCATTGTCCGGGCTTCTCACTGCCGCCTCAACAGCAGCCACGGGAGCGGAGTCGCTGGAGCTGCCCCCGGACTTTCCACCAAGCCCAATGCCGCCAGCTCACATGCCCGCCTCTCCCTGCGGCGGCGGCGGCGGCAGTAGTGCTGCCCAGCGCTCCGGCGTTGTCCGGGCTTCTCCCGCCACGCGCAGCCCAGCAGCTCGCTCCGGCTGGCGGCGGCGGAGGAAGGCGAATGCGGCTTGGAAGCTGGGAGGGGGGCGGAACGTCTTTGATCACTTAGCTCTTCCTCCGAAAGGAAAGCGTGGAGGCTGCCTCTCTCCTCCCATATTTTTTTTCTATTTTCCTCCTCTAAAATCTAGGTGCGTCTTATCAGCAGGTGCGTCTTATAGAGCGAAAAATACGGTAAACATTATTCATAGACCCCATTGTCTTGATTCATACATTACAGTCAGTCAAAATCAAACAAATAATATATTGGCTGACAGGACAAACCAACATCTCAGTGAAGTTATTTTTAACATTATTTCAAACACAGAAGAGTTGTGTAACTTATGATAATGACATAATTATCAAATATTAGATATGTTTTATTGATTCAATTAAAAAAGGATAAAACATCTTACAATTATTCCTGTGTTTAGATTCTATTCTCTGTTCTCTCTCTGCTTTCATCTGTTCTGCTGGTGTGTCATCTACATAAGCCTTTCCTTCATGAATGAGTTTCTCAGCATACTTCATTATTTTTTCAAAATGATCAGAGGTATATGTAAATTGATCCGGCTTAATGTGAAGCATTGCAACATCTTCCAAGATCACCTGCATTTATGATTTTTAAAACATTAGATTGGCATTTAAAAATTGTTTACTATTATCACTGTATTAGAGATGGCAACCTCTCCTAAGTTGCTATATGTTATCTTTTCAAAGAGCTGTAAATGTGTAATTAAAGAAATAGAATTTTATAAAATTCACTGACAAAGTCAATGCTGCCCACTTAAAGGACTACCAGAAGTTTCCCTATGTCAATTCAACATTTTAATAAATTCACATAAACTATTTGTGGGTTGGATTCTTTGTCCCTAGAATGTCAGCATCACCCAAAATTACTGTAAAGCATTTTGGGAACCACTGCTGCAAAATCTGAGAATAACCAAGGAACTATATGAACAGAAATCTGCACAATACAGATGCTATTTGGGCTAGAGAATCAGGAAGCAGTAAGAAACAAGGTACTTTGCATAATACATAATAGATATTGTTAAAATAACCAGACATTCTTAGCACACAAACAGTATAGGGGTAGACTCGCCAAAGACCAAAAGTGCTATTATTTGTTTTTTAAATATTGGATTCACTTAAAATTAGGCTTGTAATGAAGTTATTTCATTGTAATTTATATGTTCTATAACATACTCTTCCATAGATCTCAATATTGGTTATTCTAATAATACAAGCAATTTGAAGTTAATTATATGTCATCACAAAGATTTGCTAGAAATGAAATCTTCCTTATTTAATTTTCTAACCCACACTAAAGCAATATAAAAGACAATTGCAGTAAACAGTTTTAGAAGATAATAAATTAGTAGCCCAATTCATATGGATCGGTTTTAAAGTACATAACTTTTCAACCTTCTCAAAATGAAACCTAAGCAAGATTCTCTATACTAATTTGAAATGAGAACTAAATTACATCTTTCTAACGCAATCATTTATTATTGTTTCAATTCTATAGCGAAGCTTTACATACTTTTATTATATACTCCAATTACTTCATTCTATTAATATGTTGCATATACTGAAAGCGTCTGCGACTCTGCAGATCCCCCTCATCCCCCCTCCTATTTCCTATTCCCCCTTATACCTACTTATTCTCTACTTCTTATTCCCATTTTCCCCTTTTAGGTCTTCTATAAGAATATTTATTAGTATGGATTACGTATATATACTTTGTACACTCTCTTTATAATATGAAATGTAATATTATAAAACAAATACTCAAATATATTGTTAATTTTCTGTATACTTTAAACTTTTTTTGCATTACAATGCATTTATATGTTTACCTTTATATACCCTCTTCACTCCTTGGACCTTTTTTCCCTACTTCTCCTCCCTTTTTTCTTTTGTAAAACTCAATAAACTATTTTTATAAAATAAAAAAAAGAAACCTAAGCAAGATTCCATGCATATCAGCTACTTTTTAAAAATCTCAAGAAATATAGAGCGATATTTCCTTTTATGCCTCTACAGCCCTGAAAATATCATCCAGAACTTGATCATTTAATCAGGTTCTAATGTCATTTCAAATATTATAGCAGCATGGGAAGATGCCAGGGATTATTTCAATTCTAAAATAAACCATGCATAGATGTCTGAAATACCTTTTCAAAATCTTCTTTTTCTTTCTCTGGATTTGTATCATCAAATCTCATGATCAATCTACCCTTGAAGGTAACTTGGTAATGCTGATTCAACAAAGCAGCTTTTGCATGACCAATATGCAAGTAGCTAAAAATAAAATAATAAAAGAAAACAACACCATTTAATGGTTTCAATATTAAGGAAAAAAGTAAATAGAAAATAGAAAAGAAATGAAGTAACTTATAAAGTCCTACTACAATAGACTCCATACAGTCAATATATTTTATTTATAATTAAAAACTTGGCAATGTTTAAATTTCAATGGCTTTCTTAAATTAATTACCCTGTCCCTTACTAGTCAACCTTTACATGATGGTTGAAATTTTCTGAAACACGTTTACAGTTCATTCAAGATAAGGGCTAAGGACATGTAAAGGAGCTCTGAAATTATTAATAAAATAAAAAATTCCCTATATTAACATTTTAGTAAATTCACATAAACTGTTTATGGGTTGAAGTTTTTGTCCATAAAACTTCTGCATTGTCCCAAGCTGCTATAAAATTATTATCAATATACACAGATTCTTCATTTTCAATATTCCTTTATAATTTTCAATTGTTCACTCCATTTTCCATGTCAACACAATTATTTTGGGCGTTGATAAACATTCAGATTCATACTTATTGTTGCATCATGCAATATATAATGCTCACAATAATTCAGGTTCTTGAACCATATATTTGCCTGTAAATAAACAACTAAACAAGCATCACACAATTTTGCTTATTCCTTGCTTAATAGTGACCCAATTACTAAGCCTTCGATTTAATTTATGCCTGCAGAGTGGGGGATAGCAAGGTTGGCAGAGGTGGTACACAATAAGATAATCAAAACAGCAAAAAAGTAGGGGAGGGGGAGGGATAGACAGGTGGAAAAGCTGAATGGGAGGTGAACTTTACTGAAGATTTGGGTTGGGAGGGACCAAGGCAGAGTACAGTGATACCTCTACTTACTAAAGTAATTTGTTCCATAACCAGGTTCTTAAGTAGAAAAGTTTGTAAGAAGAAGCAATTTTTCCCATAGGAATCAATGTAAAAGCAAATAATGCATGCGATTGGGAGGACCACAGGGAGGGTGGAGGCCATTTCCTCCCAGGAGATTCCTAGAGAGGCCCCACAGAGGCTTCTCCCTGCCTTTTCAGTCCCTGTTTCCTCCCAGGAGATTCCTAGAGAGGCCCAACAGAAACTTCTCCCTGCCTTTTCCGGTTACAGTTTCGGAGGCTCAGGTTTGTAAGTGGAAAATGGTTCTTGAGAAGAGGCAAAAAACATCTGGTTCATATCTAGAAAAGTTCGTAAATAGAGGCGTTCTTAGGTAGAGGTACCACAGTATCTTGAATTAGGATATGTCCTCATCTAACGATCAGTGGATTTGCTTTACAATGGCAACGGGAGTATCAACATTGCCATCACTAAGCAATGCTGTCACATGATTCATGATTTATGAATGCATTGCTTAGCAGCAGACATTCCAGTATCAACATTGCCATCACTAAGCAATGCTGTCACATGATTCATGATTTATGAATGCATTGCTTAGCAGCAGGCATTCCAGTCCCAATTATCATCGTAACTCAATGGCTACCTGTATGCTTCTGTTACTTTCAATAAATATTATTTAAGCTCTCTCTTTACCATCTCCTCCAAACCCCAAACTATGAATATAATACTGAATCTAACGTGCAAACTACACTGCATGTTCTTTTCTAAATCACATATTGTCTGTCATGTACACTGGAATTTTAAAATGCAGTTTTATAGAGAACAGTTTCATTGTACAGGAACAATTACCACATTTTTGTAATAGAAATGGAAAGCAAAACTTCACTTTATTGCATGTTCAATAATTTTGTCAAAGGCAGGTAGAATTGAGTTGTTATAAAACAGTTCACCTTACCCACTTGCTTCAGGAGGAAATCTAACAATGACTTTCCCCATCTCTGCACCTGGGAGTTCAACAAATTTTCCAATATCTTGTTTCTTTTCTGTTGTCTTAAAATTAAAATACAAAGGACATTATTCAATTGCAAGTTTACACCCAGGAATTAATGAAAATAAATAATAGGTCTACTAATAAATAATTATATGAAAGCACTACTGAATATTCTGTTCAAAAGTAATTTACATTAAGGTATCTTATGTAACACCATTCTGTTTCTGCACCAAATAGATCCACACGTTAAAATGGAACAGATATTTGGGGGAAATACCACCAAGCAATTATCAATTATTCTTTTATTAATACAGGCCTTGTTCTGGACAGGACTACTGTAATCCACAAATCTTCCCCAAAGACTTAATCTTCAAAACAAATAAACGCTTTATTTTCTCTTCAGCAGTTCAAAAATACACACAGGATTTTTTCTAGTAGCAGACAAGCCAGCATGCAGGACTGGGGATTCTTCTCGAGGCAGAGAAATGATGGCTTTATAACTCAATTAACATTCCATTCCAACTAACTGGGAGGCAGAGGCTGTGAATCTCTATAGTTAATCAGAAAGCTTACCATTACAACAGAGCACATAGCGGAATTGCTTCTGTCTCATTTGAATAGTCTTTCATGATTTATCTATGGCTTTCTTTTCAAGAAGCAAATAAACATACACAATACAATATTTTATCAAGAAGTTTGTCTGAATACAGCCTCCTTTTTCCGGTTTCTCCTGGAAGTGACGTGTCCAACACACAGATCTACTAACTGCAGATTCAAAACCTCTTTCTCTGCACTTCTTCCTTTCGTTTTATCATTCTTCTATATTTTGAATTTAACCACTCACTGTTTGATAATTTATCACTATCTGACAGGGAACCACTTTCCATAGTAAATACAGCCCCCTGAGGCTCTTCTTCATTTTGATACACTCTGAAACAGAAATCGCTGAACACTTACCACTTTTATTTTTCGAACAGTGTCTCCCGTAGTCCATTTGGAATCTACAGATTGAAAACTGTTTTGTGCTTCAAGAAACTTGTACCAGCGTTTTACATGAACAAGACCATTATTTTGAAGTAACTGCTCCTGGAATATATTGTTGCCTATTGGAAAAATAAGATTTATTATAAACTAAAAAATATCACGGGGCAAGATAATATAACACAATTTATACCAAAGATGAAATAATTAATAAAAGCAACTTAATTATAAACAATAATTGGAGAAAATAGCTATTGCAAAGAGAGCATTTTAATATCTTATTTTAGTCTGTGGAGGAGGAAAATAGAATCACTCAGGCCAAAATTCTCCAAGATACTTAATTACATTTTTAAGGGGGAAAACCAGTCAGCATACTTGTTGGAATCATCACAAACAATAGGACAAAACTGGTCAAAGAAAATGTATTTGAACTTTAAGTTTAATGTGCTATATCAATTCTTTTTCCTCTGAAAATGCAAGGGGGGGTTGCATTTACAAAATTAGAGCTGAATTTGTGGAAGAGATACTTCTATATAATGAATAGGAACATCTTCTATGCATAGATCAAAGACATTAAATTAGATACAATTATCATATTTTATTCTGGTAAAATGTTGCTTTCATGTCATTTTATGTTCTACTTGGGCTGTCCTTTTAGACTACTTAGAAATTGAATGTTAAAAGGTGACTAATATCTTAGGAGTCCCACACTTTGTGGCTCTGAAAGTTGTAGAGGCTTCTCTCTTGTATCTCATTTTGGGAGGCAAAAAAAAGCTAACTCTTTACTAGGGTATCTAGAGCATTGAGCTCTATACCTCGCCTATCCCAGAAATGCTTAATTATATTTTGAAGACAGTTCATGACTATCAGTGTCCTCATTATTTACATTTGACTTTTCAAATATATTTTACATACGTAAATCTGACTTTGGAGAAATTTTAATAAATAATTGTGTTAGAATATGTGTGCCTTACATATGCTATACACACATGTGCTGCAGTAGTGGGTTCTAAAACCTTTACTGCTGGGTTGTATGTGCGTGTGCATGATTTTGCACATGCACAGAATTGTCCCGGACAGGTGGGCGGAGCCTCCCACCGCTGGCACTACCGGTTCTAAGAACCGGGCCGAACTGGGACCAACCCACCATTGATGCACTGATATTCAAGCGTCAACTTTATGTACTCCTAAATTTAATAAATAATGAAAACAAGATAAGAGAAATGCCTATAGATTTTAATTTCATAGAAACATAGAAGACTGACGGCAGCAAAAGACCTCATGGTTCATCTAGTCTGCCCTTATACTATTTCCTGTATTTTATCTTAAGATGGATACTGTATATGTTTATCCCAGGCATGTTTAAATTCAGTTACTGTGGATTTACCAACCACATCTGCGGGAAGTTTGTTCCAAGGATCTACTACTCTTTCAGTAAAATAATATTTTCTCATGTTGCTTTTTATCTTTCCCCCAACTAACTTCAGATTGTGTCCCCTTGTTCTTATGTTCACCTTCCTATTAAAAACACTTCCCTCCTGAAACTTATTTAACCCTTTAACATATTTAAATGTCTCAATCATGTCCCCCCTTTTCCTTCTGTCCTCCAGACTATACAGACTGGGTTCATTAAGTCTTTCCTGATACGTTTTATGCTTAAGACCTTCCACCATTCTTGTAGCCCGTCTTTGGACCCATTCAATTTTGTCAATATATTTTTGTAGGTGAGGTCTCCAGAACTGAATACAGTATTCCAAATGTGGTTTCACCAGCACTCTATATAGCGGGATCATAATCTCCCTCTTCCTGCTTGTTATACCTCTAGCTATGCAGCCAAGCATCCTACTTGCTTTTCCTGCTAATACAATACTCAGATTGAGGATTCCTTTTCCCCAAGTGCATTATTTTACATTTGGAAACATTAAACTGCAGTTTCCATTGCTTTGACCATTTATCTAGTAAAGCTAAATCATTTACCATATTACAGATGCCTCCATGTCAAAAGCTATGGACATTTGTACAAATGAACTTCTATATATGTATGTTTCAGTACATAAATAAGCTTTTATCAAGATATTACCATGCTGTTGTATTAACAGCAGCAAGGATGGTTTATGCTTTTATGTGCAAAAATAGAAAGATACTTTAATTCCGACAATGGTTGGAAAAAGTTAATCAAAGGGGAAAAAAACACATCCAACTTTGTTTCTGCTTGGTGTTCTTGAGATGGAAAAAAATGAAACTTTTGATTTTTCTGATATGTTTGTTGTTACAGAAACAGCTAGTACATATTAAGCATATAAAAGTAAAAAGTTGTAATTGTAATGTTACTATCTTATTCTACTGTGCTAAAAAGGGGTCAGGAATTGCTGCTTTTCTTTGTTTTTTCCCATTTGCTTCTTGCTCTTCCCTTTTCCTTCCCCTCTTTTCCTACTATTTTCATTGTCTTTTGTCTTTTACATCTTGATAAGCTTAATCATTTTAATTTTTTTAAAGATTTTTTAAAAGATATTTACTATGTTCCCTTACCTTTTAATGCTGCCCAAACACTGAAATCCGCAAGGCTCAAACAGTTGCCTACTAAATAGGTTCTCAGAGAAAGGGAGTTATTGAGCTCTTGGATGGCTAAAGCAAACTCAGTAGGAGTGGACAGTTTTGTGGTGCTGAATTCCATCCAATGGTCAATCTTTGAAAAAGAAAAAAAAATGTGTGTGATAAATTACATAAAATTTTGAATTAAAGCCAATAAAAACTATAAATTTCATTAGAAAAAAATCAGTACTAGAAATAACTAAAAAGAGCTATTTAGATAATAAAACTGTGGAATTTCAAGAGTTATTATCCTAGCACTGATAATGTTACCTAACTTAGGTAACAAAACCTCTGCAAGAAAACAACCAAGCTCAGAGAGCATCAAAGACCCCTCATGCATTCAAGTGCTGCAAGTTTGGTGCTATCATTTCATTACAGGAGCCCCTCTGAGCAGTACAAAAGCAATATTGTGCAGTTGTGACACAAACTCCCAATTTTTTGTACATGTGTGCAACATCACAGCCTAAACGCCAAAGGGATGGAGCTTGTCTCACATCAGTGCAATGCTGCTTTTCATCAGTTACCCTTCTTGTCCCTGTTCTTCCATCTCTTCTAATGTGGGTGTTTTTTCTGACATAGAAATTTTAAACAGTATGGAAATGTTGAAATTGAGCACAGAAAACTGCATTGACAACTCTACGTAATGGTTCCTTCTGCTCTGGGAACAGGCCCATAAAGGGAGGAAAGTATACAGTACAGATAGACTTCGACTTACGACAGTTGAGCCCAGAATTTATGTTGCTCATCAGAAATTTGTTAAGTGAGTTTTGCTCCATTTTATGGCTTTTCTTGTCACATTTGTTAAGTTGTCAAATTAGGAACACAATTGTTAAGTGAATCTGGCTTCCCAATTGACTTTGCTTGTCAGAAGGTCGAAAAAGGTGATCACATGACCCTGGGACAATGCAACCATCATAAATACAGACCAGCTGTCAAGCATCGGAAGGTAAATTGCGTAGCCATGAGGACGTTGCAACAGTCATAAGTGTGAAAAATTGTCATACGTCCCTTTTTTCAGGATCACTGTAACTTGGAACTGCCACTAAATGAACTGCTGTAAGTCGAGGACTATCTATATTATATTTCAAAAGTAAGGCTTCTATAACATGAGAACTGCTAGTCCCTGGGGTATATTGCTAGAAGATATTTTTTAAAAGCCCAACCTGAATCTCCAAGAAATTAGATCATTTCTTACCTCAGTATGCTCCAGCAAATTAGATCCATATAATCCAGCAGATGGGGCAATTCTAGCCAGATAACGAACTATAGAATTCACATCAGTGAAGGTAACTTGGCTGTTTAAAAAAATTGGACATTTTATGCGTTTATCCATATTTGAAGTAGAATTGTATTGGAATTCATTTTAATATGCAACGCAGCATGATGCTTCTAGATTAATTCATAGCCATTGCACCCCATAAATTAAATATTGCAAACACAGTAAGAGCTAATGAAAATTTAACTCTTCTTTTAAATTTTTGATAAAATAAAAAGCTATTTTAAAAAGCTACTGTAAATTGAAGACACCTTCACTTTCTTTTCCATACATAAGTGCAACACTTTATAATAAAAGTGTTTTTGCTTATGCTGCTCCAGCCTGTAGTAAGAATGACGGATGGTTGTATGTTTATTTTATATTGGGTTTTAAGTCGTATTTGTTTTATAATATGTATTTTGCTGAATTTTTAATTTTTGTATTTACTTTATTGCTCTACTCTGGGCTTAATCTGTCAGGTGGGGGCAGCTTATAAATTTGATTAAATGAATGAATGAATGAATAAATAAATAAATAAATAATAATAAAAGAATTCTCATCACTGGGCAAGTATAAAAAATGGTTGATTGAACAAAAACAGGTCTTGTGGTTCATCCTTCATTGAAGTGTAGCTCTGTCAATTTTATGATAATAAATTTATTGTGAAATGCTGCATTTCTGTATTTTATTTTAAATAGTGTGGCACATTTTTATGTGACTAAAATGGTCAAACAAAGGAGGATAAAATAAGTTTTAGATCTTTCTTGGAGGGACAGGGAATAAATCACAAGATGTAGAAATGATTTATATCACTAAGATTCTGTGCAAACTCTGTGGCCTAGAGGTTAAAAGCTACTGCCTTATAGGTAGACTGCCCAGGTTCAAATCCCGGTAAGGGTATGGCTAGCTATGAGAGCTAAATAACTTGAAATAGATCTATATTAGTCTCCCTTTGTTTTCATTATCATTAAAAAAATATGTTACATATATTTATATACATATGTATATACATATGTGTGTGTGCGTTTCATTCAAAAAAGGCATTCAATTTTCATTGTTTCATTACCTACAAGTCAGTTTTTAATACTCCAATTTCATTTTTTTAAGAAGCAATGCCATTACAGTGATACCTTGTCTTACGAACCCCTCGTCATACAAACTTTTCGAGATACGAACCCGGGGTTTAAGATTTTTTTGCCTCTTCTTCCAAACTATTTTCACCTTAAAACCCTGCCACTGCCACAGGGATGCCCCGCCTCCGGACTTCCGTTGCCAGGCGAAGCGCCCATTTTCACACTAGTGGGATTCCCCTGAGGCTTCCCTCCATGGGAAACCCCACCTCCTGACTTCCGCGTTTTTGCGATGCTGCAGGGGAATCCCGGCAGGAGAATCCTAGCGTTGCAAAAACGGGCGATTCGCTGGCAACCAAAGTCCGGAGGTAGGGTTTAACAGCGGCTGAAGCCTCAGTAAAATCGCAGCATCGCAAATGTGTAAAGGCCATATAGAAATGATTAGTAAATATTAAGAAATAACAACATCAATATCATAATAATTAAACTTTAAAAGCAATAACAGCAAAGACACAAAAACTTACTCAGATATCCGTAGAACAGTTTCTTTGCCTTCTTCAACTGAAATTTTAACATGATCCTTTACATGTTCTACAGTCAGCAACGCTCCTAAAATGATTACAAGAAGGCTTATTTCATGGATATAATTTTTAAAAATTCTCATAGCATTTCCTTTTTTACCTGAAGTTTATCGGTCAGAAAAACATTAACATAGTATCAATTGTCAATAACATTTTCAATATTAAAGATAAGGCCTAAAATGCAAGGCCCTCTGAGGTCATGTTTGGTATGTTTTTGTTTTAATTACTGAGATAATAATTTGCCAGTTTGTTCATGTCATACATGATTCAGAGTCAATGAGAATGGGTGTTTATACATATATATATACAGCTCAAAAAAAAATAAACGGAACACTCAAATAACACATCCTAGATCTAAATGAATGAAATATTCTCATTGAATAATTTGCTCTGTACGAAGTTGAATGTGCACAACAGCATGTGAAATTGATTGTCAATCAGTGTTGCTTCCTAAGTGGACAGTTTGATTTCACAGAAGTTTGATTTACTTGGAGCTATATTGTGTTGTTTAAGTGTTCCCTTTATTTTTTTGAGCAGTGTATATACAGTATGTATATATGTATATAATAAACTTCATGGGTCTATGGGATTAAGTCACATTTATATGAATATTTACATTCTACATATAAAGTAGCTAATAGGTGTGAAAACTTGGGAATGGATTGAGATAGGAGAAATAATGCAGGGGAATTTAAGTCTTCTCCTTTTAGGAAAAAAAAGAGTAATTTCCAATAGATTTAGGGGAAGAAGAGAATCCCAAAATGAGGTCTAGTGAGCAGCAGTGATGGCTGGAACTTGAAGCTAAAGCTTAGCAATATCAAGTTCTCCAAAATTTAATGAAGTGCTATTTTGGAAAACCTTCAAATTTCAAGACTGTAAACAATTCTGACAAATTATTATAGTCCTTGGATTACAATAAGAAACTACCCTACTGTAATGTTGTATTATATGAAAGTAATAAAGATGTGTTAAATTTTAAAATCAAACTTTTCTCAAAAATCCACTCAATGTACAAATTCCCACAATGGTACCACAGCAGCAAACATCAGATCCTACCATAGTTGACTTTGAAAAAAGCTAGATATGGGTGGGCTTGGTTAGCACTTTAATGGGAGACCGCTGGGAAATGCTACACCTATAAGCCAGACTGGGAAAAATTCTGATAAGATGGCAACTCACTTCCAGCTTATTGATGAGAATCACACGTCATATTATCAGAAGTTGAGCTGAACTCAAGAGAGCCAGTAGCATTTCATCTTTCTAAATCATTATTTAATTCTGTAGCAAAATATATAACTATATGTCATGCAAAACAGAAAGTTCAACATTTTATGTAATTAAGAAGCATCACTGCAGGCAAGATACAATCTACTACACTACCGTCTGTTTGGGATGCAGAATGACAAGCTAAAATTACACACCTAGAAATTTCATGACGAAGCGTAAATGCTCATGAGCTACACCCTACTATGCCTATGGCAACTCAGATTTTAAAAAGAAATACATTTAAGGAACTTTTATTAAGCGATTATGCCACAAAAACATGTAAAAAGAAATGTTTAAAAGTGCAGTAGTCAGTATTACTATTATCAGATCGTTACATTTTCAATTTTTTTCTCAAGTGTCATTTTTCATCTGTATTCTGTTTTATAATATTAAACCATTCCGTCACTGCCACATCTTATTATATTCAGCAGGGCTTATACATAACTGCACACTATTCTCAATAACAGTTAAAGAGAATCTCCAAAAACGATCACAATCTAGGAAGATCACATAACCCTGGGAACTGGAAATATAATCTACACATCCAAGGCAAAACTTGATATTTTCAGTTTCACTTTAAAATCCAGAACATTTTAAGTGGCAGAATATAAACGAACTTGACTACCGACAAAGAAGAAAATGACCAAGCAATTATTATTATTATTATTATTTATTAGATTTGTATGCCGCCCCTCTGCGAGGTCTCAGAGCGGCTTCCAACAAACAATACAGTCTACAAATCCAATATTAAAACAAAACATATTAAGAAACCCTTATTAAAAACAATCACACAACTCAACACACCATGCATAAAAATGTTGTAGTTAGGGGGGAAATGCAGCACACATACAGTATTAGCACAAGTTTAAATATCCATGTGTTAACTGAGCTGGGTTTTGAATTTAGTTTTACTTCATTATCATTGTAACCTCGTACAATGAAATTAAATGCCACCTTCAAGTTAGACTACTACATTCACTACTAGTACATTCAGAAGCCACACCTCGTTGGCAAAAAAAAAAATGGACTTTTCTTCATAAAGCCTGAGTGGGCAGGGGGATGAAAATAACCCAGACCCACAAATTACTGGGTGAGAAACGCCTACGGCCTATACATTTACTCCCCCTCCCCATAGAGGCTCCCACAATCTGTGCCACGTGTCAGTGCCTCTCTGTCTAATTCCCCCTCCACTGAATGTCTGAATCTCCTGGCCCGCATCTCTATCAATGTCAAAAAGCCTCCAAAGCCGGCCAATGGCTTCCCGCGGACGGTGCCTGATGCAACATGGCAGCAACACCTGGACCGGGCAAGGCAGCCTTGAAGGGGGAAATAAGGAGACGGAGGGACAAGAGAGAGGTTGAGTCGCTCGCAACCGGCATGTATTTCGGGCAACGGAAGCGCGGAATTCGTTACCGAGAGGCAGATCGACGGCGTTGACGGTCAGGCTCAGCGCCATTCCAGCGGCGGCACCGGGAGAAAGGACCGAGAAGGAAGGCGACGCGACGGCGAGGGCCCAAGACCGCCCACCGCTCTGCCAATCAGGCTCTAGTCCCGCCTCCCCTCTTGTCACAGGGCTGAGACCGAACCTCCTTCGCGCCTTCGGCTCCCTCCTGCCCGCGGACGCCCCTCGGGAGTTTTCTTCCCCACACCTGCCTCTCGCAACGCCCGTTCCCACGTTGAGGTTGCCAGGCTATTTAACAGATTGAGTTGGAAGGGACCTTGAAGGTCATCTGGTCCAATCCGCTGCCCAAACAGGAGATCCTACATCTGTCACTACCTGATTTCTAAGCACATTTTGTGTAGCCCTTTAAAATTTTCATTTCTTGACTGTCCCAATCTTGTTTCTTATCAATTTTTTTTTGCAGTTATTCATATCGTTTAACACATTTACATTGCATAATTGGTCAACTCAAGAGAGAAATAAGATGTTTCAGTTTTTTTGGTTATTTGGGGGGGTTCTTTTGTCTTTTTTTTTGTTGACATTTGCTTGCTATTACTACCATTATTATGATTATATATATTGTAAGTTATTTTTGTAAATACATTATGTATTTGTACATACATTACGCATGTAGCTTTTTTAAAATAATAAAATTTATTTATTAAAAAAAATCATTTTGTGTAGACTTTATTCATTCAATCATCCATCCATCCATCCATTCGATTCGACTTCTATGTCGCCCAATCCTGAAGGACTGAAATAGTAGTTTGTATAAACATAAGTAAAAAGTAATGATAACCGGTCAGGTCCCACAGTCGGCCTCCAGGTCCCGTCAACTAGACAGTGTCGCTTGGCAGGGCCTAGGGGAAGAGCCTTCTCTGGGGGGGGAGCAGCCCTCTGGAATCAGCTCCCCCCAGAGATTTGTACTGCCCTCACCCTCCTTGCCTTCCGTAAGAATTTGAAAACCAATTTATAACACCAAGCCCTAGCTACTGGCCGACAAGTGCGATGTATGCTTGTTGTTGAATGTGAATGAATGATTTTTAATGTTCCAGGGTTTTTAGAGTAGTTAATAATATTAGATTTTAGACTTGGTATTGTATACTGGTTTTTTTTATTATGTGAGCCGCCCAGAGTCCTCGGAGAAGGGTGGCATACAAATCCAATCAATCAATCAATGACAATAGGACAGTCCTATTGTCCTACTGCCCTCTTTTATTGTTACTTTTTACGTGTTATGTTTATACAAACAACTATCCTATACATGTTTGACAAATAATTTTTTTTTAAAAGTCTTGACAGAATGAAGCCTAGGTTTGCTCCTGTTGAGATGGACAAAGGTTGGAAAGCTGAGCCCCCTTTTTGGTCTTCAGAAACATCCCCCAATGAACAGGGACCAAACTCTGCCATAGCTTTGGCACCAAGCTCTTTCTGAGAGCTGCACCTGTTTTCAAGATGTAGTGCAGAGGAAGGACCATTAATTCAAACTGCTAGTTTTTCAGTTTCGGAGCTATCAAGTCAAACATACAGGGATAAACCAGGAAAAGTGCCCACTGGAGATTAAAGCAATCAAAATTATACAAATAAAACATTCACAAAAAATATCAACAATTATAATTTTATTTCAAGAAATGTATTTTTCAGTGTATAAAAGCTAACATTGATATATCTCCTGATTTTTCCATATAAACATCTCATGTGAAAATGGAGGAGGGGAGAATTAGGCACATAACTGACATACATCCCACACATCCATGTATATATACTGCTCAAAAAAATAAAGGGAACACTTAAAACAACACAATATAGCTCCAAGTAAATCAAACTTCTGTGAAATCAAACTGTCCATTTAGGAAGCAACACTGATTGACAATCAATTTCACATGTTGTCAGCACATTCAACTTTGTACAGAACAAAGTATTCAATGAGAATATTTCATTCATTCAGATCTAGAATGTGTTGAGTGTTCCCTTTATTTTTTGAGCAGTGTATAAACAAAAGAACTAACTAGCTAAATAAAATGATCCCTTCATGTGATACATGTACGAGTGAGGCTGCCATAATAGAAGTCATTTGAAATAACTGGTTCATTTATTTAATTTTTTGTGTTCAAATCAAGAAATAGATTGAATAAAGGAATTGATAATTGGATAGGTGAGCATATGTGATACTAATAAGCATTAAGAGAGCTGGACAACTTTATTGAAATCATTAATATTCCAAATTTACCAGAATGTATATTAAGTCAAGGAAGCAACAAATCTCTAACTAAAGATCATGGAACTGGTCTGAAGTGTGGCCCTATCAAAAGTGACAACTTATTTCAGGTAAGAAATTCTTTCCAGCCAAATGGAACACACAATCTTCTGGATTTTATTTTATGGCACAAGGGCTTTTTTGACTGCCTCAGGAACTCGACTGGCATAATAGTCATGATTTCTTAAAGTGGCAAGGACTCCTCCGGAATTCATGTGTTTGACCTCTTTATTATAATGAAAAAAGTTCCCATGAATATCAGTAAGTTTGCCTGTGAAGAAAGAAAATAAAACATGACTCTAGATTTGAATGGATTTAGACATCATACGTGTATTTCTAGAAAACGACAATTAAAAACAGTTCATAAAAACTAAACATTCCATTTCCAAATTATTATTGGC
Organism: Erythrolamprus reginae; assembly: GCF_031021105.1. Lineage (NCBI taxonomy): Eukaryota > Metazoa > Chordata > Lepidosauria > Squamata > Dipsadidae > Erythrolamprus > Erythrolamprus reginae. The sequence continues at coordinate 361,088,588 of NC_091950.1, read as the reverse complement.
TAAATTTGAATTTTTCTTATGTTTTGGTATTAATACACAACATAATTAATGTGCTTTAATACACAAAACTGACATAAAAATCAGTATAACTCTCCTGAATTTAAAAGTATTTAAAGTTAGATCTTTTATACACGCATCACTCCCTTCCCCACGTATCACTACATCTCATAAAGAAAAGCATTAATGAATTAGCTGGAAATTAATAGCCATCTATTCTACTGTAAGATTTATGCTTACACTGAAAATTATTAATGCTTATTATTATGCTTAAGACATCTTACAATTAGAGCAGCATGTCTTCCTTTTCTTTAAAGCATATATGCTTTAAGAAATTAACTCTTAATTAATATGATTCTTAAAGTAGCTACAACATTTTTCAGACTTTCCTAGAAACCTAGAGATAATAACAGCATATTTTAAAAAGTAAGAGCAGGGTTTTGTGTTCCTTTGGGTTATGAAGCACTTATTTCCATACAATGTTTATAGGTTGGAGAGCCCAAGCATTCTATTATAATAGCATAGTCTGCAAGTTTTGTTTTCTTGTTTATTTGTTTATATATAAAAATTCAGAAATTGCTTTTTATTTCTTTTATTATGTCAATGTCAACAGATATGAATAAAAGAAATCTTAATTTAAATCTAAGCACCTTACGTATATTGGTTTGCATGTACAGACAAAAATATCGCTATCAGGTAACGATATAATCACTATTACTATAATTATATTACACAATAAAGAAGAATTAGAATCCAAAAGAGCAATCATTGTTAAGTTATTGTGCAGCTACGCAAAGAAAAGTAGCAGAGATGACCATCAGCTAGGAAATAACATATATTAAGCCAGTAAATACATCTGTATGCTTCATTGAAAAGAATATAAACATATTTTTAAAATACTAGGTTTTAAGTTGGCATCATTAGCCTTAGTTATAGCTCTTTACAAAGAGAAATGTTTATACATTTCCTTCTTTCTATTTCTACAATGTGTTTACTAACTTACCTCCAACTGCATGCAAAATAGCCTCTGGTGCACACGTATCCCACTTCTTGCATCCAGGACTAGCAAATACGTAAGCAGAAGCTTTGCCTTCGACAAGTTGAATGATCTAATACAAATAAAACAACCCCAGTCATTTAATATGCACATATACAATGTTTTTAAAGATTAGGAATGAGTTCACATACAGATCAATGTTTTAATTTTTAATTTTCTATGGCCTTTTTCCTTTGCTTTTATATATACATAACAAGCATATGCCTGTATATATATGTATAGTTTTTCTATACACATAATTGTACACATTTTTGGATGGTATATTATGATTCAAGGTGTAAAATTTACCATTAACATTTTAATTAGGTTAGGGCTTATGAAAAAAACATCTTTGACAAGAGGTGAGGACATTATCACTAAAGAAAGTAACGATCCATTTCTAAGCCACTCTTTTAAGAATCTCTACCACCTGAGATGACATGTAAATAATGACATGAGAGATGACATATAAATAACTAAAATCAAAAAAAGGCCACTGCAATTAATAAAATTATTTCCACAACTCCTATACCCCATCCACACAATATGGTTGAAATCAAATTGAAAGATGCACATCTTTCAATTTGATTTCCTCTATTGAAAAACCTTATCTATTGTAAAAATGAAAGACTCATCCTGAACTTTTAAAAAATCAACCCTGCTATGACATTAAAATATAGGGATGTCCGTACCTTATTACCAGCACCTCCAACTCTCACCACACTATCAGGCTGCATTGCACTAATGCAGTCGTTTACTATCTTGCTGCTGTGCGATCTTGTGGTGGTAATGATGTGCTGCCCAGCTGGTACCTCTTTCAGCTGAAATCCAAAGGCACCTAAACCAAGGATTCCCCATATTGTCCGTCCTAGAACTGCATTGGTACCAGCCTGAAAAAGGATTTGAACATTCTAGTTTCATCTTGAAAAATAAACAAAAGGAGTAAATATGTTTGATAGTTGGACAGACAAAACAATGTCGTTTGGCGGGCCCCAGGGGAAGAGCCTTCTCTGTGGTGGCTCCGGCCCTCTGGAATCAACTCCCCCCCAGAGATTAGAACTGCCCCCACCCTCCTTGTCTTTCGTAAATTACTCAAGACCCACCTATATCGCCAGGCATGGGGGAACTGAGACACCTTCCCCAGGCTTTTATATTTTATGTTTGGTATGCATGTGTTGTTTGGTTTTAAATGATAGGGTTTTATATGTCTTTTTTCTCTTTTAATATTAGATTTGTTCAACTGTAACATTGTTTTTATTATTGTTGTGAGCCGCCCCGAGTCTTCGGAGAGGGGCGGCATACAAATCTAATAAATTATTATTATTATTATTATTATTATTATTATTATTATTTATGTGAAAGAATAATGACCCTATATTTAGCAAATTACATTCTCCATGAAGGTTAGACAAAACTAACCTGCTCCATTACATTATCAACAGATTTAATATGAACCATTTAAATATATATTATTTGCAAAGATACATTTCTTTCTTTTAGAAAAAAAAATACAATTCTGCTGCTGAAAGGGTAAGACTTACTGTTATGCAAGTAGGTAGAGGTTTGCCGAAGAGCTTCATCTAGCCTCTTTGTGTTGCAAGATCAAAAATTTGAGTTGGTCACCAGGACCAGATGTTTATTCTTCCAAGCTTTCGCATTTATGTGGAGCCCATCTTCAGGGAATCTCTCTCTCTCTCTCTAGAATGTGTCAGAGGTTCCCTGAAGATGGGCTCCAGTACTGACTCAGATTCAATCCAGCAACATTATCCTGAGATACATATATCTGCCTTCATTTGCAAGAGATACTTTTTGTTATTCAGTGTATTTTCAGCTTTACTACTTTAATTACCAGTGTGTTTCTTTTGTATTGTTTTCATTTTGTCAAAACGACTGCTATAGACAATGTCCATAAGGTACATTCTCAAATATATAGAAATTAAATTAGTAAGAAGAGAAGGCATACACACAGATGTTGAAAATCTAGAGTAGTCAGGATAGGGAGATACTTCAACAACATTAGCTAATTTCTGCAAAATTTTCAGAAAGTTCACTGGATTCAGACCTCACCTTGGCAAAATTCAACACATATTATAATTTTATATAGGAAAATGAGTTACCGGTATTAATTTTTGCAGCTATACAAGTGATTTTCTTTTGTTGAAACCAGTGAGAACATGAAAAGATTATTGTACTAAATACCAAAAATATAATATATGTCAAACACAGGAAACCAGGAGTCCACGCAGTTCAAATCAATATAGGTTTATTGTAAGCCAATTTTCTCTACAAGAATCTAAATTATTAATGGCCAAAGCAAATTGGAATTCAAGGTTGGGTGGATTTAGATCTTTTGGGGGCATGAAGGGACTTGAGACTGACCCATCCATTGGGCTCAACCTGGTCATGTCCTACAGTACATGCAGTCTGAAATTTAGATTTATGCTAGTCCCAAATCTGCCATGGGTCCTTTTAACTAGGGTACAGAAAAAGAAAAGACAGAAAAAGAAAAGGCCATTCCTCCTTCTAAGTAACAAGTCAGTTAAACCTATTATTCTAGTTAACTAGAAGTGATATGCAGTAAATTAGAAGAACATTAAGAAATTAAAGCATTTCCTACCTCATAGTTGTAATATGGTTGATTGATGACGCCTGCAATAGCTTTTCCTTGGTAAGCAATACCAATAAGAACGGTTACATGGTCAAGAAGTCCTGAAAGAGATAAACATCTGTCAATGGAAATGAAAATCAAGGTTCTTCTAATTTGACTTACATGATAATTTATAATTTCACTGACTGTTTATACTTGATCATGTTTATACACTGAGTTGCCTAAGTATGTTTGTTAAATAAGCCACATCTGATTGGGTTGACATTATGCTAATCATCAGTCAATACACAAAGCTAAAACCAAAACAAACTCTCATTAAAGTTTTGCATGTTATAGCAAAGAATAGTACAGAAATTTGCTGAGTTTTATTATTCAAGGTTATTTTTCTTCTATTTCATTAAACAATAAAGCAGAACCTACACCTGCCTTGCTTTAACAAGTTATCTTCTGGTTCACTACACTGCAGAATCAAATCCATGGAACATTTTGTGATATTTAACCAAGCAATTACTGAAGACATAAATTCTGTAGAACACTGATCATAATACAATATCATACAATCTCATTTGTATCTATTGTTAGATTAAGAAGTAATGTAAGTATCTTTGAGGGGCTTTTTCAGTTTTCTGCATCCCCATATAGCTTTAAAAAAAACCCCACAGAGGCAATGAAAATAACAATTAGAAATGGGTTTAGGGACCCTGATTTGTGCCTCTTTTAATAATAAAAGCAGTGAAGAACTAAATAATTATGATGTTATTTGTGTGCAAAAGATACGCCTGACTGCATTTAATTCAGAGTATACTGTATTTGTGTAGGAGAAATGAGAAATTTATAATCATTCAGACAATGCTGAATCACTATTTTCAGCATCCCTTACCATTGGATAGGCTGAATGGAACTCTTAGGAGTTCCATAGTGCAAAACATCTGGAGTATTTTTTTAATGGATCTTAACCCAAGATTGCTTAACAACTGCAACCAGGAGTGTTGGGAAGGAGTGCTTTACCACTGCTGAGTGAAGCAGTCACGTAGGAATCTTGCTTAACAACTGTTTTGCTCAATAACTGATATTCTGGTCCCAACTGCAATGATAAGGTAAGGACTACCTATGCACCAAACTGTCTCTCAAAGGGCTTTTAAGTTCATTGTTACATGACAAATCAACAAAAGTCCAATTGATCAGGTTAAGGATTTTAAGTACCTAGACATCCACTTCCACTTCTTTCTCTGGAATAACCAATTGGATGAACTTTCCATTAGAACTCAAAAACTTTCTAATGTGATCTTAAAATGGCATCATGGCAAGAATTATCCAACAAGAAAGACATATAAAACAATGGTTCTGGGCCTGTTTTATAGTGCATAATTGTCAGCTTAATGTACCCCATATTAGATAGGGGAGAGAATCCCATAGAAATCCTTGATTTCTTACGAAAACGTTATAATTAAAACATATAAAATGTGGTGGTTACTGTTTTAGGTGGTAGCTTCTAGAACCTGAATTGTGGGGGCAATATGCTGGCTCTGTTAAAAAAAGTGCTATTGCTAATATGTTGTAAGCCACCCTGGGTCTAAGGAGAAGAGCGGCATAAAAATCAAATAAATAAAATAAATAAATAAACACATCCACATACATTTATAGTGTAAACGCCCTGCTAAAGAAAAGCTGAGCCTCACTCAATGAATCATTCAATTATCTATTGTCATTGCACACTTCCAAACTTCTAAACGGTCACTGTGACTTCTATATATCATATGGTCGCACATAAATGATAGATCTTAATCTTCTAGACAATTGTCCTTAAGGCTATAAATGCTAAATAACCCTCACCAAAAAACACACACACAAAAAAGCAAAGAACAAACCTTCCGTATATTCTTTTGTTCCATCCAGAGGATCGACCCATACAACAAGCTTTGAAGGAAACAAAAGAAAAGCAGAAAGTTTCAAAAGGGGAAAGTGTGGAGAGTAAATCATTGCTAGGGTGCAGTGGCTGCCCAGCTGCAGTACTGTAGACCCATAAATAGTCAATCACTTCTCAAATCACAATTCATTCCACCCCACAGTGATTACTGATTCTCATCCCACAGTGGAAAATAAATCAGGGATCATAAAAAAGTAAACCCTTTTAATTACCTCTTCCTCTTTGATATCTGTATACTGGGGTGGACAGATTTGCTTCAGTACCTCCTCACATTGGCTTTTCTCAAGTAAGTCTTCACTGACTTCTTCAAAGGGAATATCCTGGGTTAAAAAAAAAATCTGTGCATAATTAAAGCCAAAAATGGATATTCATTTATTAGCCAACTGGAGACAAGTTTAAATAATTTGAATGAAATCTGGACTTTTTAGTGTTGCAATATGCCAAAAATTATCAGCAAAAGTCTATGCAGATGGGCCTGTAAGAATTGGCTGCAGAATTGGTTACAATTGATTATAATTTGGTTGCAATGATGGCTAAACAGTGTAAATCCAAAGAGTTCTTATAACAGTTACATGCAAGTTACATACAAATGAATAAAACAGCAGTCATAATCATATGGAAGAAAAATGGCAGAGTGACTGGGGTGCAGGATATATCAACAGTATATATCTCACTGGTTGGTAGTGGTTAGGGTATTTTTTTTTAAAGGGATAAATATAGTGTATTGAATCAAACAAGTACAAAGGAACATGCTGACTTCTCACCTCTTCACCTATGATTGTCACCTTAGGAAACTTCAGAACCAAGGATGAACAAATGCTCATCTGTACCAATCGATCAGCTTTAGTCTGCAAGTCATTAGCTCCACACTATTAAAAATGAAACCTGGTCAATTTATAATCGAAGTAACAACTTGGCTAAATAAAATTGTATTATCATTAGGAAGATGTAAAATTACTGGAAATTTTGCGACATGTATTTGGATTTGTATATTTTCAAGTGTATGTATCATCTTACTGTCATGTACTGAGTAAATATTTTAAAATATTCTTCTTCAGAAAAATATTTGCCTTGAGCAATGCTGTTACACATATCTAGTTCTCTAATAGGTACTGATCTTATTTGCAAATGCCATTTTAAAAAAAATTGAACAATTATATGGTTTTATGTATAATCATATTTATTGAAGGTATTTGAACATACTGTATCGATCAGGTACAGCTATATATACTGTATAATCCCAAGGTATGTCCATGTTACACCAACACTCCACAGTCTGCATTGGTTGCCGATCAATTTCTGGTCACAATTCAAAGTGTTGGTTATGACATCGGACCAGAATATAGCTTTTGAAATAATCTATAGCATGTCGGTGATTTGGAATGGAACTGCATGTATATGGAGGGAAGTATGCAGTGGAATACCCCAAGGCTCTGTTTTAGGCCCAGTACTATTCAACATCTTCATCAGTGATTTGGACAAGGGGATAGATGGGGAACTCATCAAATTTGCAGACACCAAATTGGCAGGAATAGCCAACACTCAAGAAGATAGGCTCAAGATACAGAAGGATCTTGACATACTTGAACATTGTGAACTATCTAACAAAATGAAATTCAATGGTGAAAAAAGCAAGGTTCTACATTTAGGCAAGAGAAACAAAATACACAGGTACAGTATATGTGGTACCTTGCTCAACAGTAGTAACTGAGAGAAGGATCTAGGAGTCCTAGTGGACAACCTTTTAGATTTGAGCCAGCAGTGTGCAGCAGCTGCCAAAAAAGCCAACAGAATTTTAGATTGCATTAATTGAGGGGTTTAAAAATGATGTGGAGAGACTTTAGAAAGAGTGAAGAGAAGAGCAACAAAGATGATTAGGGTATTGGAGGTTAAAACATGAAGAATGGTTTCAGGATTTGGGTTTGTCTAGTTTTATGAAAAGGAGGACCAAACTATTTGCGCATACATCTAAAATAAATGAGGCTACAATGCTAAACACCCTTATTACTGATTGAGCACTACTAAACACAACAAGCCTTACTTTTGAGCACAGATACACAAAATTTGTTCTGCACATTAAACCAGCATCGTTTAATTCTTCATTTGGATATATAAGTTGGAAAATATAACTGAAAACCCATAGGATTCTATTGATCATTTACCTTCTCCACTATGTCCAGTTCTCCTCCAGCCATAACTTTTCTGACAATGGTTCCTGCTTTATTAGCCACGGAATACGCTGAGGCCACAAGACGCATCAATACATTTGGATTAGAAGCCATGATTACTACATAGAAAAAAGAAAAGGAAACAAAGGCAATCTTGTAAGAAATGCAATTATCTTATGAAAGCAATACCTTTGGCACCTGACTTACACTGTAAAAGATTAAAGGATCTTTTTCATTAGAAATAAATAGATTTCAGCAGTAGAAGACACATCAGAAATGCCCATGTAGTTATGAAGTCAAAAATATAGATTATAGTTATTACAAATCTTTGAATTATATCTCCTTTCAAAAAGAATCCTTTAAGGAATTTAATAGTCTGTTTCCAGCTTCAAAGAGCTGACTCAGACATTTCCAAATGTAGAGGGCATAGGCAGTGGCCTTGAAGGACAAGAGGAAGAGCTGCTACTAAGGTTTCTTAATATGGTCTACCTTGAAGGGATTATACCAATCCACCACATTCTCTAAGCGGTCTACAAATGACAGTATATTGCCCTCAACAATCTGGTCCTTGTTTTACCAACCACAAAAGGATGGAAGGCTGAGTCAACCTTAAGCCAGTGAGGATCAAACTCCTGACTGTGGGCAGAGTTAGTTTGAAATCTTTCATTCTAACTACTGCACCAGCAAAATAATTATATGTTTAAACCCCAATCTGCATCCATTCTTCAGACTGAATATTTTTACCTGCTGCCAATGCTATGTAATAATATGTAATCATAAATTGGACTACAACCCTAGGCTTTCCAAGCAGAGAGAAGACCTGTCGGAATGCAAGGCCAGGTACCAGCACCTGGAGTCTCAGCAGTCTAAGATGGTCAGCCAGTTGCAGGCCATGATGCAGTCCCACTGGAACAAGGCCCTCTGGCTCTTCTCCACCAGGGGTGCTTCCCTCCAGCCTTCACCCAAAACCCTGCACAAATCAAACTCCAATTTGGAATTTCTGCATAAAAAGACCCTGAAGTGGGACAATCTCTGCAATAATATACACGTTCATTGCACATATCTCGCCCAGGGGTTGTAGTTTGAGGACCCCTGATTTAGTGCAATAAAAAAAATACAATAGCAAAAATAATTTTTCTCCGGACCACCAAAATTTTCTCGCAGACCACTAGTGGTCGCCAGACCACCAGTTGGTGACCGCTGATATAGGGCCCTTTGAAAGATAGGTGGTGACAGCAGGAACTACCTAGTTGCTATCCTAAAGCAGGATACAACTAGGTTGTGAAAATCCCGAGGGCTTCCAGAAGAGATTTTAGACCTCCAGTTTTCCACTGCATTGTCTCAGTCATTTGCTAAAGTCTATAGTAAGATATAAGTAAACAAGAGCAAATATAACTTTGAATTGTCACTGAATGATTGGTCAGTAAGAGAGGTATTCAGTAAAACAATACAGATTGGATTTATATACAGTATTTCACAGTCATGATTTGCTTAGCCAAACCTATTTCACTAAGCCACAATTTTCTGGACTCACATAAAATAAACAATGGCTAGATACACTAACTCAAACAAATCACGTTATGGTTTTAAATGCTATGTGAGCTCAGGATTTTGAGGAACCTCAAAAAATGACAAACTTCCAGAGAATACCATGCATTTGTCCATATTCTTATTTCCTTAGACTTATATATGCTTTTTATTATAACTAATAATCATACATAGTTTGGTTTGATTTGATGTGCAACTTCAAAGAAGATGCATTTGCAGATTTGTTATTGACTTTCTTCTTGCATTATAAAATTGCAAACATAAACTGTGCCCTGTAGCCAACTTCCCTTCAACTTCCCTGTAGTATATTCCCAGTCTTTACAGCTCTTTGGAAGAGTGGGAGGTTCTGGTCCATGTATTGTGACTAAGGCAATCTTTTTTGTAGTTTGACCTATTCTAGTTGAAAGCATACCAAGCCCAAGAATAAGTAAACAATGGTCTATAAGTTTCAGTAATAACATATGACCATGTCTATTCCTCAAACATTGAGAAAACTAAGATTTCATTAGTATGGCAAATTAGCAACTTGGATAGCTGTGAACATGCAAAGGAGTTAATAAATATTGACAATTATCACATACCTAATCCTCTTTCCTCACTGTGAATTGTGCAACATTAAAAAAAAAATCCTAACTTCAGTCTCATATTAACAAAGAAGGGAATCTGAGAGCTAGCAACCTTTAAACTGCATTCAGTTTGTTAAATTATTACATTGGAAAATAAGCTAAAATACTTTACTTTGTCTGCCTGCTTTTTATTCCCAGCAATATTGGTTATTGGTTTAAGGTTTTACAACTAGCTTTTCTGGTTTAAAGCAGAATATATTTTCCAATTCATCACTTCCTTGTAAGTTTTACGTAGCCACTTTACATAATTTGAACTATATTTGGTTTGCTGCTTTTTTTCCTACATGTTTCTTTAGTTTTTAAACAAAAATTAAGAAATTACCTTTTTACAGAAATAGTAATTTAATATTCTGAACAGTGAAACTTGAAGCCCATATTCCTATTAGCCCTGGTACTGGTCCTGCCCATTTTAAAGAAATTTGGATTGCATTGCCTTCAATATACCTTTATCATAACAACTATACGGTGAGCACTGAAGATCCATTTTCGAAACAACCACACCTGAGCTGAACATAAAATGGACTGAAGCCTCACGCACATGAACATATTTATTCTTGTCTTTCATCTTTTAATTGATGCTTATAAAAACTATTATGCTGATTTTAGGGTGAGCAGCAGAACTTTCCTGCTCATACCTCATATTATGGGAAATGCCAACTTTATTTTTAGCAATTATACTGTTGAATCTTGCCAGTGATCACAGTGAACCAAAAATATCATTTATGAAGCACCACAGTCCTCCTTTATTTGGTGAAAATCGTGGTGAGCATTTGCACAAAACTTATTGAAAATGGTTTTACCTCATCCCCCTCAGAAAGGGTCTGCAACTTAAGTGTCCTCCTAGACTCACAGCTAAGATTAGACCAACATCTGATAGCTATGCCAGGGGACCTTTGCACAGGTTCACCTAGAGCACCAATTGTGATCATAATTGGATCAGGAGGCTCGTCTCACGGTCACTCATGCCCTTATCACCTCAGAGTTACATTACTGCAACGCGCTCTACATGGGGTTATCCCTGAAGAGCATTGGTTCAGAATGTAGCTGCACGAGCTGTTGTGGATGCACCTAGATACACCCACATTCAGGGCCGCCGATAGACCGATAGACCGGTACTACTGGGAGTGGTGTAACGGGCCCAGCAATTAGGGGGGCCCGCAGTCACCAGCTCCTTGCACATGCGCAGACTGTACCCTCCTTCTTTTGCCGGCCGCCTGCCTGAGCCTCACCTCAGCAAAGTAAAAGGCCCGGGCCAAATTGATTAGGTGAGGCAGGCGGCCCGGCCGGCAAAAGAAGGAGGGAGGGTACAGTCTGCGGAACGGAAGCCAAGCTCCCCATCGCTATGGGAAGCCGGCCGCTTCTGCTGAGCCCAGTCCTCGCCCGGTGGCTTTCGGCTCCTCCCGCCGAGGAGCTGCAAGGCTGGCCCCGGAGCCCCGCGCGGCCAGCGTTCCCTCGTGCCCGGCGGGCTCCCCTTTCCTAAACCCCCGCCAGCCCCCTCATTCCCTTCCCACCCTGCTCTCCTTCCCCGAGGCGTCCCTTGCCCATCATCCCCTGCCGGGCATGGGGGCTTCCGCCGCCACCCGCCGCCTTCCGCAACGCCCCCCAAGGAGCCGCGTGGGTCTCCAGCCTTCTCCTGGTGAGTCACCGCGGCAAGGATGCGGGCGAGGGAGAAAGGGAAGAACCCGGCGCCTCGAGCGGGGGAGGGAAGGAGCCGGCATAGTAAAAATCACAATTTCTTTTGTTGCTTTTTCTTTCTTTCTCTCTTTCTCTCTTGCTCTTTCATTCTTTTTTCTTTCTCTTGCTTTCTTTCTTCCTCTTTCTTTCTCTCCTTCCTTCCCTCCTTCCATTTCTTTCATTCCCCCTCTCTCTTTTTATTTCTCTTTCATTCTCTTTCTTTCTTTCTTTCTCTTTCTTGCTCTTTTTCTTACTCTCTTTTACCTTCCCTTCCTCTATTTCTTCTTTTCTTTCTCCTTCCTACCTTCTTCCCTCCCTCCCTTCCTTCAGTCCTTCCTCTCTTACTCTCCCCTTTCATAAGTTTCCTTCCTTCCTTCCTCTGTTCCTGTCCCTTCCCTTTCTTTCTTTCTTTCTTTCCTTCCCTCCCTCCATTTCTTGCTTTCCTTCTCCTTCCTCCCTTCTTTCCTCCCTCACTCCCTTCTTTCACTCCTTCCTCTCTTACTCTCCCCTTTCACACCTTTCCTTGCTTCCTTTGCACCCTTCCTGTTCCTGTCCCTTCCCTCTTTCCTTCCCACCCTCCGTCCATTCATTCACCCATTCCTCTCTTGATCGCCCCTTTTACCATTCCTTCCTTCCTTCCTTCCTTCCTTCCCTCCTTCCTTCATAGCTCGCCCTCGCCTTTCTTCCCTTCCTTCCAGATGGGAGTGCCCCCTCAAGACACCCACCCGACTGCTGGTACCCTGCTTTTTCTCTCCCCTCGTCCTTTCCAGCTCCTCTCCGGTGGCTGCCGGGTGTGGGATCCCCCTCCCCCCTCCCCTCGCTAGAAAGCACATGATTTTGTCAACAAGAAGGGAGAAGTGCCAAGGAGCTGTAAATAAGCCTCGCTCTGCCTGACCGATGCCAGGAGGATCTTTCTTTCCCTTGTCACTCCCGCTTCTTTCTTTCTCCTGGACGAGTCCACACAATCGGCTTAACCCAGTTCCTGAAATAGCCTATGGCAGTGCTTCCCAACCTTGACAACTTGAAGATATCTGGACTTCAACTCCCAGAATTCCCCAGCCAGCATTCGCTGGCTGGGGAATTCTGGGAGTTAAAGTCCAGATATCTTCAAGTTGCCAAGGTTGGGGAACACTGGCCTATGGGACCGCCTCGCGTGGCATGAAGCGGGAAATGATCCCTGGGGGATGGAGTGGCTTGGCGACTTAAAATAGTTTTAAAATGGCGGGGGGGGGGGCAGACACTTAGGCTGTATGGGGCCCCAAAATTCCTGATGGTGGCCCTGCCCACATTACACCAATTCTCCACGGACTGCAATGGCTGCTGAATGGTCTCTGGGTACAATTCAAGATGTTGGTCATTACCTTTAAAGCCCTACATGGCTTAGGATCACACTATCTTCAAGACCACCTTCTACCACATAGCTCCCAGCAAATGATAAGGGTCCACAAGGTTGGTCTTCTCCAGGTTCTGTCAGCTAAACATTGTCAGCAGGCAGATCCGCGTGGGGAGAGCCTTCTCTGTGGTGTCTCCAACTCTCTGGAACCAGCTACCTCCTGAGATCCAGACTACCCCCACCTTACTGGCCTTCTGGAAAGCTGTAAAGACCTGGCTTTTTCAGCAGGCCTGGGCCCTTGATCTGACGGTGTACTATCTTGATCCAGCCATATATGACATGCATGGTTTTTAACTGTTGGTTTTAAATTGTTTTTAAACTGTTTTGTTACACGTTTGAATAGTATGGGGTGTGTTTTTTTGGTTGTGAGCCGCCCAGAGTCCCCAGGGAATTGGCCACATACAAATTGAAGAAATAAATAGCAAAGCAAAATCTCCTGAAGTTTTAAAATTGCAAAAGTTTAACCAAACTATAACATATTTCAAACACGTACTTAACTGAAAACTTTCTGGACAGGCATGTAAATAGGATTGCACCAGGAACTACTTGTCCACTCTGTTCATATTTATTAGTTATTTTCTAAGTTCCAATCCATTATAGTAACTATCATATTTTTAAGACCTGTGCCACATCTAGTCACTCAAATGAACACAATACGATCTTGACCACGCCACTAGAACAACTCCAGCCTACCTGTGTCCCCCCCTTAGTGACTGTAGATGTCTTTTTCTAATTCGAGGACGCCGCCACGATGGGATTGAAATAAAAGCGTTATTTCACACAGACCCCCCACCTTCTTCACTGTCACAAGATCTCTGTCGATGAAAATCTAAAAGCAAATAACCCCTTAAAGGACAAGAGGAAAAAATGAAAATAGCAGCCTACCTCCTTTCCGAGCAGCCCCACTGTTACAAAACACTCACAAGTTTGCTCAAATCAAGGTTACTCGGCGTCGATTTCCTATTCTTTCTCCGCCCCGCCTACCGGGTCTTTTATCAATCACCCCAGATTGATAAAATTGATCAGTTTTGTCTGGATGACGTTTGCCTGAATGTCCCCGAGGGCTCTGTTCCTAATTTATGCACAGTGAAGACTCACTAATTTACGCAATTAGGCCACTTTTGGGGGCTGCTATGCCGGGATTGGGAGGGACCTAGAGCCACGCTTACAAGACTCCCCCGCTTACCAAGGGAGGAGGACCGAACTCCAGGGGGCGCTGAGAATCCCACCGGAGCCGGAAAAAGAACCGGGAAGGAAGTTTCGTCTCGTTGCACATCCCAAACGTTTCCGGAAGTGCCCGCGGACCAAGTGGGCGCGCGATGTGGGCGCTGCTGCGGGCCCCGCCGTTGCTGCGGTTTCGCAAGCATGCGGGCTGCTGTTGGGCTCGCGGGACGGTGTCCGCGGGACCCAGCGCGGGCCAAAAGGCGAAGCCGGACTCCAAATATCGCGAAACGCTCTTATTGCCCCAAAGCGATTTCCCCAGCCAGTTACCTGGCCGGCTGCAGCCCGAAACTGAATTGGAGATACAGCAGGTAGAGGAAGAGAATGAATTAGGGGGCAGCGAGGGGCTGAAAAGCCGAGATAGACCTGAAATTAAAAGCGCACGAGTTAAACCGAGAAGGTGCACCTTTTGTTATATTGTACGAGTCTCTGTGGGGAAACCTTTGCAACCCCCCAGAACAGGGCAAAGTTGGCTCTGTAGACTTCAACTCCCAGAATTCCTGAGCTAGCATGATTGGCTCAGGAATTCTGGGAGTTGAAGTCCACAGGTCATAGAAGAGCCAACTTTGCCTACCCCTGCCCCAGAACAAAGGGATGAGTGGAAAGGATGCACTGATTTTGTCTTTCTCTCAGTGCTGTCACCTGGATAGCTCATCCCGTTGCTTTTATTTTATTTCATTTTTTAAATTTATTTCTCAAACACATGCAAAATAGCAGGTAAAGGTCTAAATTTAAACATAAGCAAACTAAGTACAGATAAATTTGGACAATAGCAGTAAGACAAGGACGGTAGTAGACAATGGTGCGCTTATGCACTTACAGACCTCTTAGGAATGGGGTAAAGTCAGCTGTAGACAGGTGTGAGATAATAAAATAGAATAGAATTCTTTATCAGCCAAGTGTGATTTGGACACACAAGGAATTTGTCTTGGTGCATATGCTCTCAGTGTATATAAAAGAAAATATAGATTTGCCAAGAATCATGTGGTAGAACACTTAACGATTGTCACAGGGGTCAAATAAGCAATGAAGAAACAATATTAATAAAAATCTTAGGATACAAGCAACAAGTCACAGTCATACAGTCCTAAGTGGGAGGAAAAGGGTGATAGGAATGATGAGTAAAAACTAGTAGAAATAGAAGTGCAGACAGTAAAAAGTTTGACAGTGTTGAGGGAATTATTTGTTTAGTAGAGTGATGGCCTTCAGTGGAAAACTGTTCTTGTGTCTAGTTGTCTTGGTGTGCGGTGGAGATTAATGGAGAAAACGGTGATTTGTTCTTGTAAAGACAGGAGCATAAGTGCAGCCATGTTTTGTTATATAACCAAAAATATATTTTATAATCCAGTGAACTTCTGTATGTAACTTTGTTTGCTTGCAGAAATGAACTTTTACCTGTCAGCTAAAATATATTTGATTGATTGATTGGATTTATATTTTGTACAAAACACGATACAGATTGTGCTCCTTTGGAATTTCTTCGTGACTTTTTCTCACAATAGTCTAAGGTTAAGGTTTTGAGGGTTTGGGGAAGAAACCACAGAGTCAGGTAAAGTGTTCCAGGCATTGATCACTCTGTTGTTAAAGTCGTATTTTCTGCCATCAAGTTTGGAGTGGTTTACATTAAGTTTATATCTATTGTGTGCTGGTGTATTGTTGTGGTTCAAGCTGAAGTAGTCATTGACATATAGGACATTGTAGCAGATGATTTTATGAACTAAGTTTAGGTCGGTTCGAAGGCAACGTCATTCTAAATTGTCTAAGCCAAAGATTTCAGGTCTGGTGGCATTAGGTAATGTACATTTCAAAAGACCCGTGTCAGAATTTAGTCGGGCCCTGCAGGAAGAAAAAAGGTTCCCTAACTAGCTTCCTGGTTTTGCAGCCTCCTAGACTTTTCTCAAACCATGCTCCATATATATCACCTGTTGGTAAATAATTGGAGGAAGCGCAGGGTGGATAATTTTTAAAAAAATCAAATTTAGTTTAATAAAATGCTTTTGGAGTAAAAATATATCTAAATATATACCTTAATAAAAGATATGTTGTCATGTTGTCATTATGCAGACATCTGCATAATACAGATTATTTTGGTAAATTTATTTATGGAGTGATTCCTGAAAAAGTCTTGTTTGACTAGATTGGCTAATAAATACTGTAGTTTCCTCAGCTCATAGGGATAATTTTTAGGATACAAGAAAATTTTTAAATTGAGTTTTGCTTACTTGCCTTTGTTGTCTCATTATTAATATACTTGGATAAATCTAATTTAAGTTAGCTTGCAATTTGATAATTGATCACCACATGTATGTTTGGAGAACTCTAATATTGTAGAACACTCTTAACTCAGAGGCTTCCAGGTACATTGACAAGGCATACTAAAGATGATTGGAATTCTTTTGGAAGACTAAATTAGATTAAATATATTGTCATCTTCAAAAATAATTCAATACGTAAGATGTATTATATTAATTTTGGTGTATTATTCTTCAGAAATGTGGTTTTTCAGAACTATATTCTTGGCAAAGACAAAGGAAAACAAAACAAGACTTTTGTCTCCATGATGGACCACCTTATGCCAATGGAGACCCACATGTTGGCCATGCTTTGAATAAAGTAAGTATTTTCCTAAGTTAATTTATTTATGTAGTTGTTTAAGCCATGTATACAGCCATCTAACTCATAGTAGTGACTCTGGATTAAAACCAAAATTAAAACCATCGTGACCTAAAAATCCTAAAAGCTCCATTTAAAGCCGTAGCCACCAAAATAAAAATTCTTGTCACCAGCTTATCTAACTTCCTGGCCCAGGTATCTGGCAGAACAGTTCAATCTTCAAGGTTAAAAGGGACAGCACCATCCATAGCCACAGAAAACATGACCCCCAGTTTAACAGAATGGGTTTGTTTAATGTGAGGGATGAGCAGCATGTCCATTCCCCTGGGGGAAGGCATAAACAATAGGAGATAAATGGTCTCACAAACAAACTGGTTCTGTGCCATGAAGGACTTTATTAGTAACTACCATCACCTTAAATTGGATCTAGAAGCCTACTGCAACTCATGCAGCAATGGTATATGACAGTATTGAGACTTGCCGAATATTGGCCTGCTTTATTACAAAACATTCTAGAATATAGATCCATGATGGCAAACCTTATGGAGCCATATCTGCTGGCACGCGAGCCATTGCCCTAGCTCAGGGGTAGGCAAAGTTGGGTCTTCTATGATTTGTGGACTTCAACTCCCAGAATTCCTGAGCCAATCATGCTAGCTCAGGAATTCTGGGAGTTGAAGTCCACGTGTCGTAGAAGAGCCAACTTTGTCTACCCCTGCCCTAGCTCATCTGCAGAGTGCATGTGCGTGTCGGCCAGTTGATTTTTGGCTCGCACGGAGGTTCTGGGAGGGGTTTTTTTGCCTCCAGAGGGCCTCTAGGGAGGCAGGTGTTTTTGCCCTCCCCAGGCTCCAAAAAACCATCTGGAGCCTAAGGAGGGTGAAAAACGTGGCTACCAGACTCACAAGAAGTCAGGAAATAAACCATTTCCGGCCTCCGGAGGGCATCTGGGGAGTGGGGGAGGACGTTTTCATTGTCCCCCACTCTCTGGGTAAAAAATGGGCCTACTGGACCTACCAGAAGTTGAGAAACAGGAGCGGAGGTTGTGCAGACGTGGGGGGGGGGGGCAGAGCAGCATGGTGTGGTCGCACATGCATGCACAGGGGGTGGGTGCATGGAATTATAGGTATGGGAATACTCATTTTCGGTACCCGAGGGAAAAAAGATTCACCATCACTAATGTAGATGGTGTCCAAAAATTGGGATTTCCCATTCTTCATTCCAAACTTCTTGCATATCTGTTGTAGTTATTTTTAATTGTTCCTTGTTATTTGAAAAAGTGCATGACCTCTCTTTTAGGTCATTATAGTAAATGTAACTAATTTTAAAACTAATGGAGTTGATAGATGCTGCATAGGAATTACATCTATACATTGTAAGCTGCTTAAAACCCACCTCTGCCGCCAGGCATGGGGGAACTAAGATACACTTTCCCCCTAGGCCTTTACAATTTTATGCATATGTTTGTATGTATGACTGGTTTTTATATAATGGGTTTTTAACTGTTTTTTTAGTATTGGATTTTGTTGTACTGTTTTACTGCTGTTGTTAGCCGCCCTGAGTCTGCGGAGAGGGGCGGCATACAAATCCAATTAATAATAATAATAATAATAATAATAATAATAATAATATACAGAACTGAGTCATAGATGATGCAGAGAACATAAATGCAAGTGTCCTGGTGAAAGCAATAGTATTTTGCCATAAGACATGTATTAATGTGATTTTTTTTCCACGTTGAAGTGTAATTTGAAGAAAACCAGAGTTTGATATGAATCTGTAGTTTTGCTAAAAGTTGGAGCCTTTGTGGATTTTATTGGTATACATTATTTGTGCAACAGGTAATTTTACTTAAGCATTGTTAATTGTTCTATTAGAAGGTACCTTTCAGAATACAAATAAATACAAAACATTTTGTTAAGTTATCTGGATCTAACTGCAGTATCTAACTGCAGTATAAATATTGTAGCATTCAAGAAAATTATAAAGCAAGATGGAAGTATGAAGTTGAATAACTATTTCTCTCCCCCCCCCCCCCCCTTTTCAGATTTTGAAAGACATCACAAACCGGTTCTATGTCATGAATGGCTATAAAGTGCACTATGTGCCTGGATGGGATTGCCATGGGTTACCCATTGAGTTGAAAGCCTTATCAGAATGTGAAGAAACAAAACATATGGCACCAATGCAAATCAGAAAGAAAGGTAGAGTATCTTTATTTTGATAAACACTTTTACTGAGGTCTGTGAATGTTACTTCATGACAGACATGTTTTGGAGAACAGCAACATCATTCTATTTTCAAATATTTGAGACATGCCTTTTAAGATGACATACGTAATTAAAAAGCCTGTGGACCTCCGTCATCAGTTCACCAAGTCCAGGAGCACAGGGAAGAAGACATATAGCAGCAATCCCCATTGTTCCCTCTGGATCAGCTTCAGAAAGAAGGCCTCACATCCAAAGATGTCTGGGGCAGGGCCCACCAGAGATTCACAAATAACAACTGCCACATCCCCACCTCTGCCTCAGAGTCTCAGTTGAGGTTGCACTCAAAACCATGGAGGGCACAGGGAAAACCCCACTCTGTGCCCAACCAAGTCTCAGTGATACAAGTCAGATTGGTTCTCCCATACACAACCAGATATCAAGGATGAGGTGAGTTTTACTGCAAATTCATCTGGCATTGAGCAGCCGCTGTCAGAGGCCAGAATCAGCTCCCAGGACTGAACATAGAGGGATAAGACACAGAATAGAATAGAATAGAATTTTTATTGGCCAAGTGTGATTGGACACACAAGGAATTTGTCTTGGTGCATATGCTCTCAGCGTACATAAAGTAAAATATACATTTGTCAAGAATCATGTGGTGCAACACTTAATGATTGTCATAGGGGTCAAATAAGCAACAAAGAAGCAATATTAATAAAAATCTTAGGATATAAGCAACAAGTTACAGTCATACAGTCAACATGGGAGGAAATGGGTGAAAGGAATGATGAGAAAAACTAGTGGAATAGAAGTGCAGATTTAGTAGAAAGTCTGACAGTGTTGAGGGAATAATTTGTTTAGTAGAGTGATGGCGTTCGGAAAAAAACT
This sequence comes from Erythrolamprus reginae, assembly GCF_031021105.1. NCBI lineage: Eukaryota > Metazoa > Chordata > Lepidosauria > Squamata > Dipsadidae > Erythrolamprus > Erythrolamprus reginae. The sequence goes on along the minus strand of NC_091950.1, from coordinate 361,068,682 downwards.
GTTCTTGTGTCTAGTTGTCTTGGTGTGCAGTGCTCTGTATCGACGTTTTGAGGGTAGGAGTTGAAACAATTTGTGTCCAGGTCTGTGATGGGTCAGTACAAGTATTGAATGTTTTATTGAATAAAATGAGATGTGTAGGATAAATTAAATGTTCTTCTAGTTCTGGTAGGATTCAATAAAGAATTATTTATTAGACTTATAATTACATTAAGTAGAAAAATAATGATATAAAATATATTTAAGGTAATGCCGCACTTGGAATACAGTACTGCATTCAGTTTTGGTCACCACAATGCAAAAAGGACGTGGAGACTCTAGAAAGAGTGCAGAGAAAAGCAACAAAGATGATTAGGGGACTGTAGGCTAAAACATATGAAGAACTGTTGCAGAACTGGCTATGTCTAGTTTAATGAAAAAACAGACTAGGGAGACATGATAACATTGTTCCAATATCTCAGGGGTTACCACAAAGAAAAGGGAGTCAGGCTGTTCTCCAAAGCACCTGAGGGTAGAACAAGAAGCAATGGGTGGAAACTAATCAAGAAGAGAAGCAACTTACAGCTAAGAAATTTCCTGACAGTTAGAACAATTAATCAGTGGAACAGCTTGCCTCCAAAGTTGTGAATGCTCCAACACTGGACGTTTTTAAGAAGATGTTAGATATCTATTTGTCTGGAGTGGTGTATGGTTTCCTGCCTAAGCAGGGGGTTGGACTAAAAAACCTCCAAGGTCCCTTCCAACTCTGATATTATGATATCAGATTACACTACACTACACTAGACCAGTGTTTTTCAACCAGTGTGCTGTGAGACATGGTCAGGTGTGCCGTGAAGCTCAGAGAGAGAAAGAAAACAAGAGAGAGAGAAAGAAAGCAAGAGAGAGAGAGAGAAAGAGAGAAAGAAAGAGCAAGAGAGAGAAAGAAAGCAAGAGGGAGAGAAAGACAGCAAGAGAGAGAAAGAAAGCAAGAGAGAGAGAGCAAGAGAGAGAGAGAAAGAAAGAGAAAGAGAGGGAGGGAAGGTGGGAGAGAGAAAGAGCAAAAAAGACGAAGGAAGGAAGAGAGAAAGAAAGTGGGATGGAGAGAGAGAAAAAAAAGAGGAAGGGAGAAAAAGAGGGAGGGAGAGAGAAATAGAGCAAAAGGGAGGAAGAGAGAGAGAGAGAATTTTTTTGTCCAAACTTTTTTTAGCCGCCCCCTCCACCACTCAATGTGCCCCATGGTTTTGTAAATGTAAAAAATGTGCCGCGGCTCAAAAAAGGTTGAAAATCACTGCACTAGACTACATTATATTACTATTTGTAGAGCCAGTTTGGTGTAGCATTAAGGCAGCTAGCTAGAAACTAGAAGCCTGAGTTCCAGTCCTTCCTTAGGCATGAAGCCATCTGAGTGACCTTGAGCCAGTCACTCTCTCTCAACCCTAGGAAGCAAGCAATGGCAAACCTCTTCCCAAAAACCTTACCAAGAAAACTGTAGGAATTTATCAGGAAGTCAAATTCAACTGCTATCCTTATGTGTGTCTACCTAAAATAACTAAAGAAAAATAACTAGCTTCTGACGATTCTTTAATTTATACTTGCTTTCAACTTTTCCTAGCACTGGGTGAATTCATATTAAAAATGACTATTCCTTCTTCAGCCAAAGCATTTGCAAAAAAGGCAATTGAGAAACAGAAATCAGCATTTATGCGCTGGGGCATAATGGCAGATTGGGAGAACTGCTACTACACATTTGATCCAAAGTACGAAGCCAAACAGTTGAGTGTTTTCCACCAAATGCATGAAAAGGTAGGTTAATATATGGTCAAGGTATATTTACATTACATACAAGGCCAAATCGTTTTGATTTCTTAATTTTGTTTATTTCCTAGGGTTTTATTTATCAAGACTATAAGCCGGTGTTTTGGTCTCCTTCAACGAAGTAAGATATTAACATATTTTTTACCCTTATCTTTGGGGATGGAAGAGCTTTGCACTAAAATACAATTCATGCTGATTCTTCATGCAGGACAGCTTTGGCTGAAGCAGAACTTGAATACAACCAGCAACATACTAGTCAAGCTGCTTATATCAGATTTCCCTTGCTGAAACCCCCTCCCAAAGTAGCTTCTGCAGTAGGTATGTTCTATTTATGTTCTGAATTCATTTTGTTTAAATGTGCTTCTAATGTACTTACAATAACTTGTGCTAAATATAATTGCACCACTAGATGGATTACCTGCAGTGAGTTTGATAATCTGGACCACCCAGCCTTGGACTATTGCAGCCAATCAAGCTGTCTGTTATATGCCAACTCTGGAGTACGTATTTATTTACTTTATCACTAGAGCATAATGTTCTTGAGAGCTATGTGTTATTTAGTTGAAGATCACATGGGACTAAAGTATTTTACATGTGGGCGTTTTAAAGCAAATACAGTGTTCCCTCAATTTCCACGGGTTCGAACTTCGCGGAAAGTCTATACCATGGTTTTTCAAAAATATTAATTAAAAAATACTTTGCGGGGTTTTTCCCTATACCAGGGTTTTTCCCACCCGATGACGTCATGTCATCGCCAAACTTTCGTCTGCCTTTAATAAATATTTTTTTTAATAAACTTTAATAAATAAACATGGTGAGTAATAATCTGAATGGTTGCTAAGGGAATGGAAAATTGCAATTTAGGGGTTTAAAGTGTTAAGGGATGGCTTGTGGTACTGTTCATAGCCAAAAATAGTATATTTACTTCCACATCTCTACTTCGCGGAAATTCAACTTTCGCGGGCGGTCTCGGAACGCATCCCCCGCGAAAAGCGAGGGAACACTGTATTATATTTAAGATCACAGAGTTACCTATGTTTTTTCTATTTCTTGCCCTTTCTTTTACTTATTTATTTATTTATTTTATTAATCAGATTTGTATGCTGCCCCTCTCCGTAGACTCGGGGCAGCTAACAACAATAATAATGCAATGTAAACAAGTCTAATATTTAAATTAATTTAAAAAACCCCAATTTAAGAAACCAATCATACATTTTATTTTTATATTTATATTTAATATAAATATTTATTTATTTTATTTACTTATTTTATTAGATTTAGAAGCCGCCCAACTCCAGACAGACTCTGGATATTCCAATTTTCTTTTCTTTTATAGCCCTTTATTTATTCTTATTCTACAGAAAAGATGATTTTATGCTACATGTGTAAACCTTACCTAGCCGCCAACAATTTTTCCTCTATGGTAAACAGAAAAAAGATGCAGTATATGGAATAACTAAACATTTGTTGCATGTTTGAAATGAATTATAAGATACCAAATATAATGTACAAAAATAATTCAACGCAAGTTTTCAACTTAGATTAGGGATTTGTTAGTTGTCATGAGGAATTCTGTAAAAATTCATTGATATAACATTTTCATGAGAAATGTTTTTGTGTCAGCACCAATATTAGTAATGAAATGGTAATAAATATTACATTTTGGGGATCTTTCCAATACGTTCATGTTTTTAATATAAAATTACATAGTGCTAATGTAACTACTGAAAATCTGAAAGATCTAAATGCATTTGTAGGTACTCCATTGTGAAGTGTGCCAGTACTGGGGAACATTTTATAGTTGCTGCGGATAGAGTTCAGTCTATAGCTGCTGTTTTGGATACACAGTTTGATGTGATTTCAACATTCAAAGGTAAAAATGCTTAGCAATAAAGCCATTAATTTTGAATGATACAATAATAGAGAAAAACAAAAGTGAATTTGTTCCTGGCAGGGAAGTTTTAAAGTGGCAGATTTGTTGCATTCAAAAACACCTACAGGCACATTTAGAATAATTTTTTCATACAGTTTTGAGAACAATACTAAATTGGAATTTTTACTAGGAAAAAGCTGGTTGCCAATTCCCGGTGGCAAATAACAATCTTACATGTATTCATGCAACCAACAATGGATGATTTTGCTGTTGTGTTTTATTGCAGTTGTTTTCTGATCTTTTATTGTTTTGATTACATTGGCATTAGGAACATCCTTGACTTTCATAGATTGAAGCAGGAAGATTACACTTGAGTGAGATCTTTAATATTGTCGTTCTTTTAAAACTGTGTGTGAGAGTGAAATTTATTTTGAGAGATCTTGTAATAGCACAAACAACAGGACAGAACTGCATTAGAATTTTTATTGTTTTAGTACAGTCATATGATTGAATTAAAAAATCTTAATTAAGCAAATTTGGTTTGTGTATGAGTAGAAACAGACATTTTGCCCAAGAATGATGTGCGTGTTTTATATATATATTTTAATGTGCTTATAATGTTATTAGATTTATTTTCTGCAACAGGGTAGGGCCAAAATCCTGTATCCCTATTGTGGCACAATTGAAGGTTCTCCATAATCAAATTCTTAGTTATTTCCAAAACATTTTAGATATTCCATGTAGAGGATTTTCTTATTTTGGATCACATTGGTTCATTATCTATTAGAGACACTAGAAGGAAATATGTTACAGTGATCCCCCGCTCGTTGCGAGGGTTCCGTTCCAGGACCCCCCGCAACGAGCGGGTTTTCGCGAAGTAGCGCTGCGGAAGTAAAAACACCATCTGCGCATGTGCAGATGGTGTTTTTACTTCCGCAGCGCTAGCGAGGAGCCGAAGATTGGGGGCGGCGCGGCTGTTTTAAAACGTCGCCGCCGACATGGGGGGCTCGCTAGCACCCCCCCTAACCCGGGTTAGGGGTTCGGGGGGTGCTAGCGAGCCCCCCATGTCGGCGGCAACGTTTTAAAACACCCGCGCGGCTTTCCAATGAGTCCCGAAGACAAACGTCAAACTTCCGCGTTTGTCTTCGGGACTCATTGGAAAGCCGCGCGGGTGTTTTAAAACGTCGCCGCCGACATGGGGGGCTCGCTAGCACCCCCCCGAACCCCCAACCCGGATTTGGGGGGGTGCTAGCGAGCCCCCCATGTCGGCGGCGACGTTTTAAAACACCCGCGCCGCTTCGCAGCTGTCTCCTGAAGCCGAACGCGGAAGTTAGTGTTCGGCTTCAGGAGACAGCTGCGAAGCGGCGCGTGTGTTTTAAAAGGTTGCAGCCGGCCTGGGGGGCTCGGGGGGGTGCTGGCAAGCCCCCCAGGCCGGCTGTGACGTTTTAAAACACCCGCGCCGCTTCGCAGCTGTCTCCTGAAGCCGAACGCAGAAGTTAGTGTTCGGCTTCAGGAGACAGCTGCGAAGCGGCGCGCGTGTTTTAAAAGGTTGCAGCCGGCCTGGGGGGCTCGGGGGGGTGCTGGCAAGCCCCCCAGGCCGGCTGTGACGTTTTAAAACACCCGCGCCGCTTCGCAGCTGTCTCCTGAAGCCGAACGCGGAAGTTAGTGTTCGGCTTCAGGAGACAGCTGCGAAGTGGCGCGCGTGTTTTAAAAGGTTGCAGCCGGCCTGGGGGGCTCGGGGGGGTGCTGGCAAGCCCCCCAGGCCGGCTGTGACGTTTTAAAACACCCGCGGCGCTTCGCAGCTGTCTCCTGAAGCCGAACGCGGAAGTTAGCGTTCGGCTTCAGGAGACAGCTGCGAAACGGCGCGCGTGTTTTAAAACGTCGCAGCCGGCCTGGGGGGGCTTTCCAGCAACCCCCGAGCCCGGGTTGGGGGCTCGGGGGTTGCTGGAAAGCCCCCCCAGTCCGGCTCCGATCGTTTTAAAACAGGTGCGCCGTTCTCCGCTGACTCCTGGCGAACTTCCCCGCTTTAGGAGTCAGCGGAGAATGGCGCGCCTGTTTTAAAACGATCGGAGCCGGCCGGCTCCGATCGTTTTAAAACAGGCGCGCCGTTCTCCGCTGACTCCTGGCGAACTTCCCGGGCGAAGGGCGGGCGAGCGGGTGCTGGGGGGGGCTTCGCCCTCCCGCCAGCAAAAGGGGGAAGACCCAGGGAAGCCGCCCAGCAGCTGATCTGCCCGGCGCCATCTACGCATGCGTGCCCATAGAAAAAAAGGGCACGCATGCGCAGATGGTGTTTTCACTTCCGGGTTTAAAAATCGCAAATTACCCTGTTCGCAATGGTCGGGGACGCAATAACCGGGGGATCACTGTATTCCATTTCTGTTGTTGTTTATTGTTCCTATGCAACATTGTTATGTTTTGAAGCTACAGTACAGGTAGAATATGACAAAAGAGGCTGTTTCTAAGTTAGAAAAGCAATGAGACAAGACTGTATATTCTCCCTTTATTTATTCAAACTATATGCTGAATCTATATTAGGGAACATTGAATTGGGAGATGTGAGAAAAAAAGTATTTTTGTTGATTATGTAGTCAGCCAAATGTTAGGCTGGATTTGGCATTTTTATTCACCTTTTGAGGCATTCCCAAAGACCTGGAATAGGCAGCTCTTGTTTGATGACATGGCAGGGTATAAGTTGCTCCAGGTAAAGCTGCCTTTTTCAATTGACTGGTGGAGATTTAGTAAGTGATGATGGTGTTCTAATCTTACTCCAGATGTTATTGGTTATTTAAAATAGTAATTGATTATTACGACTATTCATTTGATTTGTAATCATGCCCATTCTAAATAGCTAATAATGTATTATTGGTGAATCTGTATCAAAATACTTTAAAAATATAGTATCCAATTTCAGTGTGAGGGTCTTATTGTGCAATTATTAAAATTTTATTTCCCCCACTACGGTAGTAGGAAGAAAATGGCAGACAGTGAACCATTTTAATTCCGCTTTCTTTCAGGTACAGATTTGGAAAGTGGAATTTGTACCCATCCAACAATTCCTGGAAGGGAGTCTCCTCTTTTGCCTGCAAACCATGTGACCGTATCAAAAGGAACAGGATTAGTGCATACAGCTCCAGCTCATGGTATGGAAGATTACAGTGTAGCTTCTCATCATCAACTGCCCATGGTACTGTGGTCTTATTTTGCTTTGTTTTTAATCTATGTTTTTCCTGCTCACACCAAAACTATCATGTAGCAAACCCTTTCAAGTTGAAAAGGAAGAGTGGAAATCTTTTAAAATGATTTTGTAGCTACCTAAACTCTATCTAAAAAGTGAGGAAGAAGGTACAATAGTACCTCTAGATACGAGTTTAATTCGTTCCAGAACCGAGCTCATATGTCGATCAACTCGCATCTCGAACGAATGCCTTTAGACTTTGTTTTTCCCTGCCGAAATAACTAGAAGCAAGGATTCTTGCGCCACCTAGTGGAAGCTCGGCTCGTATCCCGAATTTGATCTCGGGTGTCGAACAGAAATTTCGCTCCCGTCGTGGCTCGTAACTTGAAATACTTGCATGTGGAGCAGCTCGTATCTAGAGGTACTACTGTATAGCAGTAGACTTTAAATCACAAGCTATAAGAGTTTTCTGTTGCCTACTCATCCCATGTCTTTTACATATGCATATATATATATACAGGCCTGAAGGTTGGAGAACATCCTGAAAGTCATTGATATGCACTTTGTGTATACTGAAAATTGTTGCAGTGTTCTATAAAGTTTAATTCTGGGTTCTTTAAGCAGATTTGTACTACTGTAGTGAGACTTACCTTACCTTACTTTCCCTGCGTCTTTCCAAATCAGCTACAACTCTTTAGAATACATTTCAGGAGGAAGGGAGGAAGAATCCCTGCTTCCAGATGCATCCATTCCATTATAAATTTTAAATGAAATAAGGAAATAGTTTTCATTTGCTTTTGACTTAAGAATTACCATATTTTTCAGAGTATAAGATCCACCTTTCCCCCCCCTAAGAGAGGGTGGAAATGTCGGTGCGTCTTATACATCGAATACAGCCATTTTTTGGCTTCTCAAAATAATAATAATAATAATAATTTATTAGATTTGTATGCCGCCCCTCTCCGAAGACTCGGGGCGGCTCACAACAATAATAAAAACAATATTATAGCAAAACCTCAACTTGTGTCCCATTTTTGCAAAAAATGGGCCCGTTTTTTGCAAATTGGGGTGCATGTAGGTTTGGGAGGCCTCCAGAGTGCCCACAGGGGCTGTAGGAAGGCAAAAACACCTCACGCTTGCAGGAAAATAGGTGTTTTTGCCTTCCCCAAGCCCGTAGGAGCACTCTGTAGGCCTGGCAAATCCTCTGCATTCCCCAATTTTGCAAAGAATTGTGAAAATGAGGCATTTTTTGCAAAAGTAAGTGTGCTTTGGCCTTACCCCAGCCCCCAAGAGTATTCTGCAAGCTTCCCAAACCTTCTGTTTGCCTCATTTTTCACAAAAACAGGTGAAAAACAGGTCCATTTTTGAAAAAAAAAATGGGGTGCACAGAGGGTTTCAGAGGCCTGCAGAATGCTCCTGAGGTCTGCTAAAAACCTGGGTTTTGCTAAAATTGGGTTATTTTTGCCTTCCCCCCAGCCCTTAGGAGTATTCTAGGCCTCCCAAACCATTTTTGCAAAAAACAGGTGTGTTTTTGCCTTTCCCCAGTCCCCAGAAACATTCTGCAGTGACCTTTTTTTTTTTTTGCCAGAATGGGCCCATTTTGTGAAAAACAGGGTACACCGAGGGTTTGGGAGGCTTGCAGAGTGCTCCTGCAAACTTTTGGGGGGGGGGGGGGGGGAACTTTTTTTTCTTACTTATCTCTTTGGTGCATCTTATACACCAGTGCGTCTTATAGTCTGAAAAATACGGTATGTTTCCTCTTAAGATAACTCCTTGCCAAAACCTATGCCTCTTCAATAATTAAAATAACTCTGTGACTTATTTTTCAGGAAAAAGATACATATTCTCCGTAGTTTAGTGGTAATTGGTCTAATCACATCTTTGTGAAATGATATTTGATAACAAATTTGAGAACTTTTTTTTAACAAAGGTTTGAACATTTTTCCTTTTCCTTTACCCAGGATTGTCTGGTAGACGAAGATGGGCTTTTCACAGAAGCTGCAGGTTTAGAGCTCCAAAAGAAAGCTGTTCTTGGAGAAGGAAATGAGACTGGTTTGTATTGTATTTTGTGCTATAAATTGGGAAGGGCAAAAAATTGCAACCTCTTTTCTTTGACCAGAAATGGGCAACTTCTTTTTTCTTGGCTGCCCTCAGTTGTGCATAAGCCTTAGAAATGTTTATATAACACACCGCAGTGGGCTACAAGCCGGAACGCTAAATTGTGCTTGCCGCTGCGGCTCGTAAGTGCTTGCAGGGCCAGCGCGATTTTGCTTCTGTACCTTTGGAGGTTGCAAAATCACATACGGAGACGTAGGTGCACCCCTGTTTTGACATGCACAGAAGCAAAAAAACTTCACCAAAATACGGGCGCACCTGTGGCTCTGTGCGCAATTTTGCTACCTCCACAGGTGCAGAAGCAAAATCGCGCTGGCCCTGCAAGCACTTATTGTTCTGGTTTCTGGTAGAAATTTAGCAATTACAAATAACTCTTATTAAATGCATTATATCATAAATAAAGAAACTCCATTTATTTCTCTGCTCTTCTGGAATTCAAACACATTCCATACAGGCACTTGGTACGTTATCTCCCTTAACTGCATTTCTCACATTCCTTTTCCTTCTCCACTTAACAAGATATATTTTCCTAACAGCGTGATTTCTAAAAACAGCAGAACTGACTGTTAATCAATACAGAATACTTTTGTTTACTTGAGAGCGGCAAGAAAAACATCAATTTTTCCCTTCGGCAACGTTGAAACTCCACCCTTCTTCCCCACTGACCCCCTGACATGCCAAATACATCACTACAGTATTTAACCCATTCCTCTCCTTAATATCCTCTTCCAGACACCTGTTCTCTATGTTTTTGGGCCCTTCTGAATTTAGGGTTAACCCAGCGAACGTCTGATTCTCCCTCACTAGATCCTGAACTCATAGCCCCATCCTGTGGCTGGCCTCCCACCTGTTCTACTACCTGTAACCCCGGGGCCCCCACTAATTCCACACTATCTGAATCCGAGTCCTCAATATCTTCATCATCCCCCAACTGACCAGGAGTATGTACAACACTTATGAGCCGCCACGGCAAGCACAATTTAGCGTTCTGGCTCGTAGCCCACCGCTGAACACACACACACACACAAAGAAACAAACGTGTAGTGTATATCAGTATTAGGCAAGATTAAACCAAAATTTACAGGGGGCTGCCATTACTGTTATCACAATACCTGTCTTCTATAGAGTAGATTTTCAGAGGACGAACAGAAACTTTTGCCAGAGGTCTGAATTGACTGCCCACAAAAGATTTCTGAATTAAAGCTGAAAATAAGTAATATATTTTTACTCTTCCATAGTCATTGAGATGCTTCAAGCAGCAAAGAATTTATTGAAAGAAGAAAAATATGAACACAGCTATCCCTATGAATGGAGGACTAAAAAACCTGTGATTATTCGAGCCAGCAAACAGTGGTTCATTAATACAGAGAATCTCAAGACTGCTGCTCAGGTATATAATGTGTTTCTGATAGAAATTGACCTCTGTAGCTTTCATTACACTTTATGATACATTATCATTTTTATAATTTAATTTACATCATCATCCATCATTTGTATTGTATCTACTGAGCAACTTCAGATTGTACCACTAAAATTCATAGTGTACAGTACTTTTTTCCTTTTTTTGTTTTTTGTTGGTTTGTTTGTTAAGCAAAATTGGTTAACTCTGTCCCAAGAAACCTGCTAAAATTCTGGCCCCACCCATTCATACCATATTACATTTAACCACTATTATCCACAATCTCTAGAGCTCTCTTTCATTTGTTAAAAATAAACAAAAAGTATGGTCTCCAACTGATAAAAGACTTAACTTCTATCTTAAATGGTCGATTATATGAATCTTATTTCTCCATGCCACTAGGTGGGGTCCTGATTGTTAGTCTGTATGTAATCAAATGAAAGCATAATATCTGTCTGCCTTTCCTGTAAAAGAATGTATAGAAAACTGACAGATTACAAATCACACGGACAATAAGAAGCACTCCTGAAGAATTAAATGGCGTTGGGCTTATTATTATTTTAGCAATGCGTGTGAACGTTGGTTGAATTGTTACATGCATAATATTTGAAATATTTTGAAACAGTGTTTATTTGATTATCAACTTACCATCATTACTTTTCACCACTTTTATTTTACTATAACAATCCACTAAAGCAGTGTTTCCCAACCTTGGCAACTTGAAGATATCTGAACTTCAACTCCCGGAATTCCCCAGCCAGCATTCGCTACAGGCCAGATATCTTCAAGTTGCCAAGGTTGGGAAACACTGCACTAAAGAATAGTGATTCCTCTTCTCCTCTTAACATTTAATCTTTGGTATTTCCCCCATATCATTTCTTTGTCTTTTTCAGGAAGCATTAAAGAAAGTAAAAACTGTCCCGGCCTCAGGAATGAACAGAATGCTAGAAATGTTGGAAAGACGGACCTATTGGTGCATATCAAGGCAGAGGCGCTGGGGAGTCCCCATTCCAGTTTTTTACCATAAGTCAACCGGGGAGCCTTTAATAAACAAGTAAGTATCTCACCAACCTATTTGGAGGGAGGGAAAAATAAGAGTGCAAAAAATATTGTTTTCATTCTTCAACAGAGCAGTAATTTGCCGAGTAAATAGGTGCAGTACTGCACCATTTTTATCATCTGCTATGCATTCATAGAATTGCTTTGGAATGGCTATGGCAGGGGTCAGCAACCTTAAAAACTCCCAAAGAGCCATTTGGATCCATTTCCCACTGGGAGCCACAAAACCTGGATGGAGGTGGCCAACTAGAGATCATTCACTCCCACCTAGTCATATGATACACACCCAGCCACGCCAACCCAGCTGGTCCTTAGGGCATCTCCATCCCTCCCTCTCCCTCTCTTAGGGCATCTCTCTTCCTCCTTCTCCCCTACTCTCCTGCCCCCCCTTTTAGACTCCAGACCGCCAGGCCTATATTTTCCCCATTTATTTATTCCCCCATTTATTGGGGGAAAATCAATTTTTATTTGCCCTGTGTCAGCTCCAGAGCGCATGCACATGCTGGCCATACTGCATGCACATTTGTGGCCTTAGGGAACGCCATTTTGCCCTCTGGGTGCTTCAAGGAAGCTTCCCTGAGACCCCGGAGGCAAAAAAAAAATCACCTAACGGACAAACCGGAAATTTGGAAAAATGCACTTCCAGTTTGCCATTGTACTGTTTTTTGCGCTCTGGAGTGTTCAAGGAAGCTTCCTGAAGCCCCGGAGTGCAAAAAACAGCACAATGAGCAAACCGGAAGTGTGTTTTCTGAAATTCCGGTTTGCCCGTTCTGCTGTTTTTTGCACTCCAGAGCTTTAGGAAGCTTCCCTAAACCCTCCAACGTGCAAAAAAATCCAGCAGAATGGCAAACCAGAAGTGCATTTTCTGAACTTCCAGTTTGCCCGTTTGGGCATTTTTTTGACGTACCAGACTTCAGTAAGGGCTGTGCACATGTGCGGGTATGTGTGCATGCATGGGGGGGGCCGCAGGAAGTGGTGTGGGCACACTCACACACCCCTTTTGACACACGAATGAAAAAAAGGTTTGCCATCATTGGTATAGGGTGTAATCCATTCCAGAGGGTTGGTGTGGGATATAATGCTTTCAGTGTTCTATGTCCATTATTAAAACAAGTGAGGAAGCTTTCATGATATAGTAATTTGAACACACATCTACATTTTATATAACCGAGTGGGTACAAGATGGTGGTATTTCAAAGCAAGTAATTAGTATAGGAGTAAGAAACTAGCTAGCCGAGAACACACTACAATCAGTAGAAAAAGTAGTTTTGTTGCTGTAAGATTGCACAGGTGTGTCTTCATTGGAAACACACACAAAAATCCAAGCTGAAATAAAAGACTGTTTTTATTTCTTAACTGGACAAATATTCCTCAAGCGAAGTATATTATTTATTTGATTGAAATAATGCTATTATTCATAAAGAGTGCAAATCAAAAGTGGGCTTGGGACACTATTGAGAATTATTTTAAACTTGATGGACCCAGAAATACATGTTGACAAGCAAACCTAAATGTTTTGTGTCATTCCCTCTGGTGTTTATGTATGTGCTAAATCATAGGGAGTACGGTGGCCCTTGGCGTGTTGACCAAAGGCGCTGGGCTTGTTGACTAAAATGTTGGAGGTTCAAAATTCAAATACTACATGATGGGGTGAACTCCCATTTTTGCCCCAGGTCCTGCAAACCTCCAATTGGTATCAATTGGAAGGCATGCAAATGCAAGTAGATAAATAGATACCATTTTGGTGGGAAGGTAACAGCATTCTGTGTATCTCTGTCATTTATTTATTTATTTATTTTATTTATTTATTAGATTTGTATGCCGCCCCTCTCCGTAGACTCGGGGTGGCTGACAACAATAACAAGAACAATGTAAGGACAAATCTAATAATTTAAAAAACACTAAAAACCCCATTATTAAAAGCAAACAAACACACAAACATTCCATGTATAAACTGTATGGGCCCGGGGGAGATGTGTCAATTCCCCCATGCCTGACGGCAGAGATGGGTCTTAAGAATTTTACGAAAGGCAAGGAGGGTGGGGGCAGTTCTAATCTCCAGGGGGAGCTGGTTCCAGAGGGTCGGGGCCGCCACAGAGAAGGCTCTTCTGGGTCCCGCCAAACGACATTGTTTAGTCGACGGGACCCGGAGAAGGCCAACTCTGTGGGACCTAACCGGTCGCTGGGATTCGTGCGGCAGAAGGCGGTCCCGGAGGTATTCTGGTCCGATGCCATGAAGGGCTTTATAGTCATGCCTGCCACGTAACCTCAGAAGCATCTTCAGACAATGCTAGCTAGCTCCCTCATTAGGAAAGGGACACGAGCACTTTCACCTAGAGTTGGAGATGATGAACAGGGGAAACCTTTACCTTTTTAAGAGTCTGTCCTATTGATTGCATGTAGCAAAGGGCTTGCTCGTTTTTCCGCTTGCTATAACTATCCTTGCAGCAACTGTTAGTGATGTTGAGAATGAGACAGGAGAGGTATGTAATGCATAGTTCATGAGGCTGCTTTTGTTAAGTAAAGGAGACACAGTGTCTCTTTTTATACCAGAATCAGAGCTGCTGAACCATTTTTTTGCTTTTGCTGTAAATCCTCCTTATCTCAAGCAGTGGGGTCCAGCTTTGGCCTAACTCTTAATCTCCTTGATTAGCATTCTAGGAATCCATTTATTTCTTTGTAGTGCTTGATCATTCCCTCACCACTGTCTCACCTACCCACAATAATTCCCTCACCACTGTCAAACCATTCACTAAGGCTACATTACTATTACTCTTAGTGTTATCATCGTTCCTATCACCCATCTCCTCCCACTTATGGCTGTATGACTGTAACTTGTTCCTTTTATCCTTACGATTTATATTAATATTGATAGCTTCCTGACTGCTTATTTGAACCCTATGGCAATCATTAAGTGTTGTGCCTCATGATTCTTGACCAAGGTATCTTTTCTTTTATGTACACTGAGAGCCTATGCACCAAAGACAAATTCCCTGTGTGTCCAATCACACTTGGCCAATAAAGAATTCTATTCTATTCTATCATAGTAAAAACAATTTTCTACTTCTATTTGTAAACCTAAATCCAGGGTTTCTTGAAATCCAGAACAATTAATAGTGCCCTCTGTTGGTGAGTTTACAACTGCAGTATTGGTGTTGCATGGAGAAATACATTTAATAGTAATTTAAAATTAAAGAAGGGATACAAAAATTCGCATCCTTTTGCATTCCTCCCCAAGTGAGTGAGGAGGAAAATTTGCAATCAGAGACTCCTTTTTTGACTTTGGGGGAGAAGATTAAACAACAAAACGGGTATATTTAGTCTTGCAGGCGCTTAAGCCATTCATCATATTACCCATGAAAAGCCTGGAAACACTTCAAGGCCCCCACCTTCCTTGTCTTTCGCAAGTTACTCAAGACCCACCTATATCGCCAGGCATGGGGGAATTAAGACATCTCCCCCAGGCTTTCTTATATTTTATGTTTGGTATGTATGTGTTGTATGGTTTTTAAATTGTTGGGTTTTTTTAATATAATGTTATTATTAGATTTGTTCCATTGTTATACTGTTTTTATTATTGTTGTGAGCCGCCCCGAGTCTTCGGAGAGTGGCGGCATACAAATCTAATAAATTGAATTGAATTGAATTGAATTGACTTCCAAAAGAATTCTGATCTTACCACATTTGAAATATGACTGTTGAAATGTTATGCAAAATATGGTACATCTCCAGATCTAACAAGTTGCAAACTCAAAAGACTAATTTTTACTGCTTTACACATAGAAAATCTATGTCGTGTGACTCGTTCAATGTGTGATTGTTCTGGAAAAGCTGTGTATATTACATATACCATTGCTGTCTTTTTTCAGAGAAAAATATAGATAGAAGCAAATGTAGTTCAAAAACTGTAAAAGGTGGGTTGGGGAGATGAAATATAAAAGAGGAATGGACAGATTGATTGCTATGAGAAGAGGAACCAACTATGGTATGGATTTCTTTGTTGTGCAAAGTGTTCTATACAAGGTTTTCTATACATTGGAGTCAGAAAAAAATGTTAATAGTGGTAGAGAGACTGCAGATTTGTCTGTGATGGTCCAGGAGGGAGCATATATTCTTCTGGGTAAAAATAGTGGGTTTTTAAAAAAATTGTAGCAAAAATATGTTTCTCATCTTATTTTTAATTTTTTTTTAGTTTTTCTCCCCATCAGAGTAGTACTGCTACCAAACTGCAGGCTTGTGTAATCTTATATGTAACATGTGCCACTAATCTGAAACGAAACTTCAGACAATTAAAACTTGGACAAAATACTTGCCAATAAAGCAGCTTTTTCTCTATGGCAAACTAATGTTACCTCACCATATGGAAAAGATACAAAAACGAAGGCTGTAATATTTATGTCATGGGGCTCTTGGCTTGGAATGATAATGGGAGACATAATTCTCATTGTACATTTATTTATGTTTATATATCAATTTCTAAAATACTTCCTAGAATAACCCCTAGGTAATATACAGTATTAAAAAGGACAACATCATTCCATTTAATAAAACAATACCAGTAAAAACCTTCCAGAAGGTAAATGTTAACAAACCCTGCAGTATCCCATGATGGCAGGGTGTCCAGCAAACCTTGAAAATAGGGAAATCAGGGAATTATCAGGGAAATCGGCAGTTCGGGAATTATCAGGGAATTCGTGAAAAAAATGGAATAAATCGGGGGGGGGGGGGGAAACAAACTATTAAAATGTTTAAAAGTCATGGGGAAATTATGTTTAAAAAAACGGATCGTGCTACCTGGCATAATCAAGAAAAAATCAGCATAACTGTGGCAACAACTGACTTCCACAGTACCGATATTTCTCCACGGTTTAGCCGTTTGGTATGATGTCATCTACGGCCGCGCCTTAACTAGATCGCAAGTTCCAGGGAAATATGTCAGGGAAATATCAGGGAATTTCAAAATGCTTTCCCCCTGGACACCCTGGATCTGTATTGAATGAAATAAAAGTTCTGGCAAAAGGAGCCTTTAAAATCTATTGGAAGATGGGGTGGGAGCAGAGGATAATAAAGTTTTGGGGATTCTAAAAACTGTTCATTCTAGCGGTTCAAATCTGATGTTTGATCATTCAGTAATGGTGGGGGGGGAGAGCGACTAGGTGTTATTGGTCTAGATGTTATTGGTTGTATTGAACCTTCCAACACAACCTAGTCCTAATCTCATAGCCTGCCGGGCTTGTTCAGAAAAAAAAAAGAAAAGAAGAGGATACGTCAGAGGATACGTTTCTATGAGAAAAGCTTTCCCATTTGTTCATGATTGAGGTGCTCAGGGTTGGCTGACTGCAAAGGGGATGGGAAAGATTGTTTTTTGAGCTGGGGTTAATTGATGAAAGGAGAAATTATGTTTGTCAGTGTTTTACGCATTATTAGAGCCCACCGGTTGAGAGTAAGAGACTTGTTTGTTCCTCAGTGCCTAGTTATAAAAGAATTTTGAGACATATCTTTTTTTAAAAAATAAATAAATATGGTTTTCTGGAAGCTTTTGTCTCATTGGTTTGCTTGTATAAACTGCCAGGGTTCTGATTTTAGACACACCTTATAATTTGCCCTGGTATGGCGCCTTAAACTCCTCCTTGAGCAAATATTCTGCAACAGATAAGGGAGACCTTTCTAAGAGCAGAGTTGAATAAAAAAATTAACCAGGGTTCACAGGGAGAGCAATTTTCAGTGAACCACCCAGTGCTGGGAAGTCATTACAGTTCTCACCAATTCCTACTGGAATTAGTGGCTTTGATCTAGTTTATTAGGTTCTTTCCCCAGCACTTTTAGTAGGATCATCTACATAAGATAATTAGACTATTGAAAAAAATGTGCTCTTGTGCTCTATATATTTTTTTAAAAACGAGTGAATTGAGAGGTTTGAAAACTAAAGAATAATAGATTTTATACGATTGAATAGATGTTGCTTTTGGTGAAGAAATTCCAGGATAATGATAATAAAATACAGATAAGTCTCCCTGTCCCAGATAAATCCTTTTTCAGACCATGAAATCACAATGAGCCAAATTCTGTTAGAGTTTTTTAATCCAGAGAAGTTTTGAAAGAATGGCTATGCTTTATCCACGTTAAACCATTCTTCTGTTGGGTTTTAACATTGCATGTACTAACTTTAGTTAATGTGAATATGTTTAAGCGCCTAAAGTCATTCAGTCCATCACTTTATCACTGGTAATTGAACAACAGACTAGAATTCAGTGGGACAAAATTAAATGGACAGCATAAATCTTATAAGTACAGCAACTCAGTACAAATCCTGAATGTACTGTCCTGCTAATATGTTTGCCCATTTATACAATTTAAATAAAACACAGGCCTTTTTAGAGAACCCTTTAAACTGCCAGAGGAAAATTACATCTTTTCATAATTTCTTCAGAGAGAAAATAAACACAAGTTATGGAGGCAGCATTTAATTTTTAATTTTTGATTTAAACTGCAAGCCATATCAATACACTAGAAGGATAAGTCATTAAAAAACGAAGAGGACTTTTGTTTTTAAAATTAACTTTCTTCATTGATATTGATTCATGCACTTAAACACAGAAACACATGTTCCTTGTAGAATAGTGAACATGCAGAGTATTGGCCTACAGAAATGACAGGCAGATTTACATAGCACAGTCTGTCAAATCATAGGTCATTACCCTAGATCTCATTTCAGGTTAGAAACATTGATCGAGTCTTCCAGAGCTCTTTTGCTGAATATATGGTTCTTTAACTAAAATAACCAGAAGACCAGCGTTACTACAAAAAAAAAGATGCTCAGAAAGGGAAAAAAAACCCACAAATGTTACCAGTAGAGGTGGTCCTTAGGTAAAAACATAGTTGTCATAACAAATTTGGTTGAATTTACTTCTTCAGTCATAGATCAGTGGCTTTCAAAAGTAACACCACCTCCACTGGAAAGAGGCTTATTCCACATGGAGTTGCTGTTACACTTGATAACACTGTTTACGATCCATTAGTTATCTGCCATTCTGAGCCTAAATGGGGAAAGGAAATTACCTTTCTTTCATTCTATTGCAATTTGGTACTTTCTCCCCTACGGATACCCAAAATGAATGTTGTGAGAGTGTAAATTGGAATAAACAGCAGCAGGTGTCAGTTGTCCAACAAAGGCTCTGTAAAAATAAGGGAAACTGAGTTTGAATATAGATAAGTCTTTCTAAAGAAAACAGCCCTCTGATATTGTAATTGAGGACATGACATTTTTAGTTTAAAAACATTAAACTGATTAGAACAGATGTAAGTTTAGGGATGGAACATATCTTTGAAATTAAAACGCTGATTGTGAAGGTCTTACATATAAAGCTCAATGCAATAATTTATTTAACTGTCTTAATCTAATGATGCTATAGGTCTTAAATGTTTTCAGCTTTAAATAGAAAATATCATGGATTGGCATAGACAAATCCTGAATAATTCTGAATAAATTTAAGAACATTCGTGGTAAGAAATAATAAATTATATAGAAAACCTGTAATTAGTATAAATATTTGTGTTGGTGTGACTCGCGGTTAATCGGAACTATTTTATTCGCTAAATCAGCTTCTTTCTTCAAGCTCCAGCTTAACTTGAAAAGCAGGTTTAAGATGTGTTAAGATTTTCTAAATTGCTGCAAGTTACTGCCCTTTGCTTAAAAAAAAGGAATACCTTAAATCAGCTTGCATCGTCTAATCCTTCAACATATATTACGATCACAGTGATCCAGAATACAACTACATTTTATAAATGGGCAATATCACGATTCTTAACTAGTTTGAAAAATCAGCTGCATCTTACGTAAAAAAAGAAGTTACCTGGGACACCACGCTGTTAAGAGGAGCAAGGATGGTCAGCATCTGTTTCTCTCCACACCTGAGAAATATCTGAATGCTGCTTAATTTCCCACTAAATAAGCATTCGGCGGAATCAATATCAAGATTCAAAATGATTGGTTGGCGTCATGGTAGCGTGAATTGCTCTGTGGATTTCCAGAGTAGAAACCGAGAGAATGACACGTAATATGAGTTCTGCCCAATGTGGCGTAGGAGTGTAGGGCAAAGTTTTACAGCAGGGCTCCCGTTGCTTACACTTTGAATTATGGTTCTCAAACTGAAGCCTGCCATTTGAAGAGTGATAAGTCGTTATTTGAGGAAGGTGTTGAATGTACATGCAGAGAGAACTTTTAACTTAAGATTGTTGAGGGTTTTTTTTAATATACATTGTACAGTTGAGAACAGGGAAACAAACATATACAGTATCTGATATTTGTAACCATTTTGGCAAGAGCCACAGGAATGGCCTCAAAGAGAAAACAAACAGAGGAAGGAAAATACATTAGATTAATACTGTACATTACATTTCCTTGGAGGTCTAAAGTTTTACAAAACCATAGCAAAATTATTGATTTTATAAGAAGCAAGAACAGTTAACTATCAATGATTATAGTTTGTTTGTGTGTGTATGTATATATAGCTTAGATTTATATTTAAATGTAAAATCGCTGTGAAGTGGCATATAAATCTAAATACTATCACTATTGCTATATTTATTATGATTTTATTTTTATTATAACTATATCAAGCATATTATAAAAACTTTCTTGTAGTTTATGATATAAGAATCTTTGGAGACTTATCTTATTTTATATAGTATGTTAATTCTAATTTCAATAACTACATCTTACAAACCCCTCGTCATACAAACTTTTCGAGATACGAACCCGGTGTTTAAGATTTTTTTGCCTCTTCTTCCGAACTATTTTCAATTTACGAACCCCCCGCCGCCGCTGGGATGCCCCACCTCTGGACCTTCCATTGCTATTTCTTTCAGTCCTTTCATTGTTTATCTGAGATACTGTAGATTGCCCATAATGCATTTAGGAAATTGTTTATTTGTAATTTATATATGAAAACCTCTAGTGGTTCCTGGTTTTTCCAATTAAATGTCATCCTACAGAACACAGATTAATAATTTCTTGTCTTTCTATCACTGGTTCTCTTTTTTTTTCCTTGCAGAAAAAGTACTGAGAATGTTATTAAACTAGTGGAGCAACATGGCAGTGATGCCTGGTGGACCCTTCCCATTGAACAGCTTCTTCCCAAAGAAGCTCTGGCAAAGGTAATTTAGAGATAATGGAAAGCCCTCTATGAAGATCTATGCTATGAAGACTACTATGACGGCTATTCTTCAACTATGAAGAATAGCTGAAATCTGGAATTAAGGGGCAGGATTCAGGTAATCCAAAGGCCTGGCAAATCAAGGGTTAACCTGGATCTGACCTGTTGTAGTGGCCTAGTCTACTGTAAGTGATGCTGCTGTAAGGTTCTGGGGATTTTACAACAAGTATACCTGTATGGTTCTAAAGTATATAGGGTGAAAATTATTTCCCACATCTACCCAAAAGGTGTATCATGAAGCAGCAGAGATTTAAAGCAATGTCATAAGCACCTTATGTATATACGTGCAGAATGCAGCTGCGAGAGCAATCATGGGCTTTCCCAAATATGCCCATGTTACACCAACACTTCACAGTCTGCATTGGTTGCCGATCGGTTTCCGGTCACAATTCAAAGTGTTGGTTATGACCTATAAAGCCCTTCATGGCACCAGACCAGATTACCTCAGGGCCCGCCTTCTGCTGCACGAATCCCAGCGACCAGTCAGGTCTTCTCCGGGTCCCGTCAACTAAACAATGCCGCTTGGCGGGACCCAGGGGAAGAGCCTTCTCTGTGATGGCCCCGGCCCTCTGGGACCAACTCCCCCCAGAGATTAGAATTGCCCCCACCCTCCTTGCCTTTCGTAAGCTACTTAAAACCCACCTCTGCCGCCAGGCATGGGGGAATTAAGATTCCTTTTCCCCCTAGGCCTTTACAATTTTATGCATGGTATGTTTGTATGTATGTTTGGTTTTTTATATTAAGGGGGTTTTAATTCATTTTTAGTATTGTGTTACTATTGTACACTGTTTTATGATTGCTGTTAGCTGCCCCGAGTCTTCGGAGAGGGGCGGCATATAAATCCAATAAATACAAATACAAATACAAAGTTACAATCAGATGAAAACGTTATGTAATCAAGTGAAACAGACTACACTCCAAGAAGGCTTATTATATAATTTGGTAGCTTTTCAGATGCCAAAATAGGATAGTCTCTTGTAACAAAAACAACAACATGGATTCATTTTTCTAATGTGCATACAAATTAACATGCAAAATAGAGAAATATTCTCTTATTCATCTTGCCATTAAGAAAATTGATGATTATGCTGTTACTGATCCTTTGGTGCAGAAATTGGAATGGAAGAATTCAAGTTGTCCTTATTTTCGTAATTCATATATTTTTAACCCATATATTTTAAAATCAGGATGCTAATGATATCCAGGAATATGTACAAGGACAAGATGTGTTGGATATTTGGTTTGACAGTGGAACATCTTGGGCTCATGTTTTAGAAGGTAAGTTCTAAATTCAAAATATCTCAGAATTGCCTGGTAAACTTTAAACATAACTGGGCTTGCATTTCATGAAGGAACTATAGAATCAGAATCAGAGAAGTGGAAGAGATATTAGAGGTCATGTGCTTTGCGAAGAATCCACTGGATTATCTCCAAGCTGGAAATATATCTACACCTGGAGAGTGACAATTTAGAGAAAGGTGTTTTTAAGATGACAATGTGTTACTCAACTTTCATGTAGCACAATGAATTTTTAAAATGCAATAAGAATATAGGGAAGACTTAGTAATTGTAAGCATATATAATACAAATCAAGGGATATGGTGGTTGAGGGGCTAAGATGCTGAGCTTGTTGATCACAAGGTCATTGGTTCAGCAGTTAAAATTCCTAGCTCCACATAACGGAGTGAGCTCTTGTTATTTGTCCCACCTTCTGCCAACCTAACAATTCGAAAGCATGTAAATAATGCAAGTAGGGAAATAGGCACCACTTTGGTGGGAAGGTAACGGCACTCCATGTGCCTTTGGCATTTAGGTTTGCCAGCCACATGATCACCAAGATATCTTCGGATAGCGCTGGCTCTTTGGCTTTGAAACAGAGATAAGCACCGCCCCCTAGAGTCAGGAACAACTAGCACGCATGTACAGGGGAAACTACCTATAATGGAGATCATGGGGGTAGGTATCTTCTAGTTTATCACTTCTCATTTATGTAAAACAATTTGTACAACTAATTTTATAACAATCCAGAGATTTCTAGCAGAATGGTAGGAAGCTCCTATGCAGTTTGAAATCAATTTAGTGTAGGACATCAACTGCTTTTGAACTTTAAACCAAGAGTACACAAATGTTTGATAGCAATCTTGTTGAATTGTAAAACAAGTTGGCCCTGGATTATTTCCTTGAAACTCAGGGAAGCAATAGTATCAAGAACGATTTTATCTAAGGATTTCTTGCACTTTGAGTTGAAATTATTAAGCTGTGTAAAATTCACTATCACTTACTTAAAGTTGTAAAGTTCTTACCATATTCTGAGAAATAAAAAAATATGAAACTGGAGGTACTAAGCATGAAAGGTTTTAGAATAGAATTCTTTATTGACCAAGTGTGATTGGACACACAAGGAATTTGTCTTTGGTGCATATGCTGTCAGTATATATATAAAAGAAAATATATATTTGTCAAGAATCATGAGTTACAACACTTAATGATAGTCATACGGGTCAAATAAGCAATCAGGAAGCAATCAATATTACTAAAAAAATCTTAAGGATACAAGCTACAAGTTACAGTCATGCAATCATATGTGGGAGAAGATGGGAGATAGGAATGATGAGAAAAAATTAGTAGCAATAGTAGTGCAGACTTTGACACTGTTGAGGGAATTATTTGTTTAGCAGAGTGATGGCATTTGGGAAACAACTGTTCTTGTGTCTAATTGTCTTGGAGTGTGGTGCTCTATGGCAACATTTTGAGGGTAGGAGCTGAAACAGTTTATGTCCTGGATGCGAGGGTTCAGTAAATATTTTCCCCGCCCTCTTTTTGATTCATGCAGTATACAGGTTCTCAATGGAAGACAGGTTGGCAGCAATTGGACATTTATTTTTCCTTTCTTGTACCTATTACTTAAGCAGATTTAGTAGCCAAGTGATAACCACTTAAAAGCTCTGATAGTCTTCTCTAGCCATGAGAGGCAGTGACTGATCATTGTCTGATCATGCAGCAGCATTTAGCCCAGCTCTGTACTAAAAGTCCCTGCTCTATAGGTATTTGCTTCCCAGCCATGCCAGAAAATTTATCTACTTATTTCAACTAATGATTTGGGTTTCTATAAATTCCTCTTTCATTTACAAACAAAATAAAATCATTGGAATGAAAGATTACCCATGTTTGAGTCTGCCCATGTCACACTAACACTCCACAGTCTGCATTGGTTGCTGATCAGTTTCTGGTCACAATTCAAAGTGTTGGTTATAAAGCCCTTCTTGGCACCGGACCAGATTATCTCCGGGACTGCCTTCTGCCGCACAAATCCCAGCGACCAGTTAGGTCCCACAGAGTGGGCCTTCTCCGAGTCCCGTCAACTAAACAATGTTGGTTGGCGGGATCCAGGGGAAGAGCCTTCTCTGTGGCGGCCCCAGCCCTCTGGAACCAACTCCCCCCAGAGATTAGAATTGCCCCCACCCTCCTTGCCTTTTGTAAGCTCCTTAAAACCCACCTCTGCCGTCAGGTATGGGGGAACTGAGATATTCTTTCCCCCTAGGCCTCTACAATTTATGCATGGTATGTTTGTATGTATGTTTCGTTTTATAATAAGGGTTTTTTAGTTGTTTTAGTATTGGATTGTTATATGCTGTTTTTATTCCTGTTGTTAGCTGCCCCAAGTCCACGGAGAGGGGCAGCATACAAATCCAATAAATAAATAAAATAAATAAATAAATTATGAGATTAAGTTATATATTCCTGGTCCTAAGCCTATGGCTTCTCCTGTTAAATGTGTGCTTTTTAGGAGAATAATAGGGAGATATGCAGACAATTCCATCAGTCATATTTTTTTTCATGCCACTGTGGCCTTGTTCAGTCATTCAGACATTCTCTCTTCAGACTCCATGTGTTCAACTGGAAGTTTGGTGGAATACAAATAATACAAATAATAATAATACAAAGCCGAGGTGGCGCAGTGGGTAGAGTGCAGTACTGCAGGCCACTAAAGCTGACTGCTAGATCTGCAGGTCAGCGGTTCAAATCTCATCACCGGCTCAAGGTTGACTCAGCCTTCCATCCTTCCGAGGTGGGTAAAATGAGGACCCAGATTGTGGGGGCAATATGCTGGCTCTGTTAAAAAGTGCTATTGCTAACATGTTGTAAGCCGCCCTGAATCTAAGGAGAAGGGTGGCATAAAAAAATCGAATACATACATGCATGCATGCATGCATGCATGCATGCATACATACATACATACATACTCACTCACTCAGTATGACTGGAACTCTGCTTTACTAAGTCCAAGCTAATGCAGAGAGGTATACTTTCAGCCAAGCCAATTTAAGTCCACTTCCCATTCAGACTTTCAGAAATGTGGCAGCAGGCAGTAAAGTTACTATTCATTATTCCATTTTAATGTCCTCCATGTATCCAACTAAAGCCAAGGTCAAATCAGGCTATAAGATGCTCTGTTTCAGGTCCAGGAGTAACTGTGAAGGTGTAACAGAAACCTGTTAGGTTGCAAAGCAAAGTAATGAAACTGTTGTCCTGTTGCTGGGACCACAGTGTTACTTCAAAGGATATTTTTCTTGATGTTCAATCAAGATCAATGCACACACAATCATTTGTGTATATGCATGAAATGGACTTAGAATTGATTTAGTAGTTGGAATGTATTGTATACAGTTGGGCTAAGGTGGGCTTTGTTGCAAAACAACCAGCTGCTTTTGATCTGTCTACCTGTACAAAAGTTACAAACTGCTATTTTAATGCAAGATTCGGAGCTACTAAAACATCATAATTTGAATTCTTCCTGCACAATTAGTCCAAGTCTCTAGTTAAAAATGGAGAAGCCAATGTAGCATCAGATAAAAAAAATATGTGACCATCAATATCATTTTTGAGAACTCATAAATGTAGCAGCCTAATTCCCTGCGAAGCTATCTACTAATGTTTAACTAAAACAATACTGTTTTATAATGCTGACAGGGTATTTAAAGGAAAAGGCCTAGATAATTTTACTTGCAATTAAAACACACCATGTTTAATCTATGGGTTAAAGTCTCTTATCAAAGATACACAGTACATTGCTCAAATAAAAACAGAAAAGGATTTTAAGGACCTATGCCCTCTAACTGTAAATAATAACCCTAATTAAAGCTTTATCAATTGTTAAAGCTCATGATCTATGATAAACTGTTAAATGTTTGTGGGAGAAGAATGTAACATCTAAGCTAACCAGTAAATTATATGCAATTTTAAAAAATCATTCTCAATTTGTATAAGATTTTTCAATCTCAGATGGTAAGAATAGACATTGAATCCAGTATTTTGGAAGCAGAAATAGTGTAAAGTTTTCATAACAATGACTGGGTGAATTCATTATTTGAATTTATCAAGAAATAAATATGACAGAAACATAGAAGATTGACAGTAGAAAAAGACCTCATGGTCCATCTAGTCTGCCCTTATACTATTTCCTGTATTTTATCATAGGATGGATATATGTTTATCCCAGGCATGTTTAAATTCAGTTACTGTGGATTTACCAACCACGTCTGCTTGAAGTTTGTTCCAAGCATCTACTATTCTTTCAGTAAAATGGTATTTTCTCACGTTACTTCTAATCTTTCCCCCAACTAACCTCAGATTGTGCCTCCTTGCTCTTGTGTTCACTTTCCTATGAAAAACACTTCTCTCCTGAACCTTATTTAACCCTTTAACATATTTAAATGTTTCGATCATGTCCCCCCTTTTCCTTCTGTCCTCCAGACTATACAGATTGAGCTCATTAAGTCTTTCCTGATAAGTTTTATGTTTAAGACCTTCCACCATTCTTGTAGCCCGTCTTTGGACCGGTTCAATTTTATCAATATCTTTTTGTAGGTGAGGTCTCCAGAACTAGACAGAGAACAAACATAAACATGACAGAGAACAAACATAAAGAATCACATACTTGACAGATTCTTTATATTATTATTCACTAAATCAATATATCCATTAAAAATAAATAATATACTGTTCTTAATTATCTTACAGTTCATAATTGCTTAAAACAATATTTTTTCTTATCCATCAGTGGATTGCATCTCATTACCCTATGTCAGAATTATTACCAGTGTAATTGTGTTAGTAATACATCATGTTTAAAAATCATTAATATGGTCAGGTGACTTACAAATTATGATTGAGAAGAAAAAAAATATTCCTTTTAATATTTAGTATTCCTCATAACACTGATTCAGAATTTTTATTAATAAATAATTTTTAACACAAGAAATGTGCTAGTTTAACACAAGAAATGTGCTAGTTACAGCTAGATCTAAATACAGTAATACCTCATCTTACGAACGTCTTATGTAAGGCGAAAAGTTCGTAAGACGAAACAATGTTTCCCATAGGAAACAATGTAAAAGCAATTAATGCGTGCAAGGGGGGGGGGGAAATAGCAAAATGGCGCTCCGTTGGGTGCCACCGCCCGGCTGTCACCTTTTAAAACAGCCGGGGGGGATTCTCAGCGTTCTCCTGAACCCGAACCTTTCGGGTTCGGGAGGCCGCCAAGAAGCGCCGCCACCCAGCTGTCACCTTCTAAAACAGCTGGGGGGCTTCTCGGCGTTCTCCCGAACACCAAACCCGGAAGTTCGGGTTCCGGAGGCCACCGAGAAGCGCCCGGCTGTTTCAGAAGGTTACGTCTTCGTGACATCAAAGCTCCACCCATGGAATCCCCTATTGGGATTCCCCACCTCCATTTCAGCCTCCAGATCGGCCGAAAACACCGCTGCCAGTCGCAAAAACGGCACTCCGCCCGGCTGTCACCTTTTAAAACAGCCGGGGGGTTTCTCGGCGTTCTCCCAAACCCAAACTTTTCGGGTTCGGGAGGCCGCCGAGAAGTGCCGCCCCCCGGCTGTCACCATTTGAAATAGCCGGGCGCTTCTCGGCGGCCTCCCGAACCCAAACTTCCGGGTTCGGCGTTCAGGAGAATGCCGAGGAGCCCCCCGGCTGTTTCAGAAGGTGACAGCCGGGGGGCGGTGCTTCTCGGCGGCCTCCTGAACCCAAAAAGTTTGGGTTCGGGTTCAGGAGAACGCCGAGAAGCCCCCCGGCTGTTTTAAAAGGTGACAGCCAGGCGGCGGCACCCAGCGGAGCGCCATTTTGCGATCTGCGGTGGGTTCGTAAGCCGGAAAAAGTTCGTAACAAGAGGCAAAAAATTTCGGAACCCCAGGTTCGTATCTCGAGATGTTCGAATCACGAGGGGTTCGTATCACGAGGTACCACTATATATACATTTTTGTCAAAGTAATTGAAGTGTTAGAGGGAAAGGCAGTCTTACAACTTTATATGGAATTTCTTTTCTAGCACTTCAGTGTACACTAGCTGCACTTTTCAAAGGTTCTTTCTGCTTTCCTTCTATTATATTCACAGGCATAAGCTACATTGATCTGGCAAGTCAATAACATAGCATAATTGCTAGCTGTCAGAGTCTATAAATTAGGTTTGCCTAAAAATTTAAAATTTAATTTTTTTAAATTTTGTTTTAAAAAAGAAAGAAAAAAGAAATTAAATCCATTATAAACACTTCAGAATTGCCATTTAAGTAACAAAGAGTACTACAGTGGTACCTCGAGATACGAGTTTAATTCGTTCCGGACCTGGGCTCTTAAGTCGAGCAGCTCTTATCTCGAACGACTTTTCCCCATAGGAATTAATGTAAATAATTTTAATTGGTTCCAGCCCTCAAAAAACTCACAAAGTTAGTCTAAATTATGCAGAAAGACATGTTTTTAATGAAGAAATGTACATGTACATATAAATGAATAATGAAGTTTCTTTCACTTAACTTGTAAACTTTCTTAAACTTTTAAATTTACATATGTTCAACTTCTCTGCCACCCAATCCTGTAGGACAGAGGTCCCCAACCCTTTTTGCACCAGGGACCGGCTTTAAGCGATCAAGAGAGGAATGGGTGAATGAATGGACGGAGGGTGGGAAGGAAGGAAGGAAAGAGGGAAGGGACAGGAACAGAGGAAGGAAGCAAGGAAACTTATGAAAGGGGAGAGTAAGAGAGGAATGAGTGAAGGGAGAGAGGGAGGGAAGAAGGTGGGAAGGAGAAAGAAAAGAAGAAATAGAGGAAGGGAAGGTAAAAGAGAGAAAGAAAAAGAGCAAGAAAGAAAGAAAGAAAGGGGGAAGGGACAGGAACAGAGGAAGGAAGCAAGGAAACTTATGAAAGGGGAGAGTAAGAGAGGAATGAGTGAAAGGAGGGAGGGAGGGAAGAAGGTGGGAAGGAGAAAGAAAAGAAGAAATAGAGGAAGGGAAGGTAAAAGAGAGAAAGAAAAAGAGCAAGAAAGAAAGCTGCAAGCACCCCCCCCCCCGAGCCCCCCAGGCCGGCTGCAACCTTTTAAAACACGCGCGCCGCTTCGCAGCTGTCTCCTGAAGCCGAACGCGGAAGTTAGCGTTTGGCTTCAGGAGACAGCTCCTTGGCGCTTGTATCTCGAATTTGGGCTTGTAAGTAGAACAAAAATATCTCTCCCCTCCCAGCTCTTATCTCGAGTTGCTCTTAAGTAGAGCAGCTCTTATGTCGGGGTTCCACTGTATACATTTTTTAAAAATATACTTTTTATAAATGTTGTCTTATTTCCACTCCATCTGATTCAACGCCGAAGTAAGTCAATACTCAGAATGGTTAAGAATCTCAATTACAAATACTACACTGGTTGTGTTTTTAGATGCAGGTGAAAGAGCTGATGTATACTTGGAAGGAAAAGACCAGCTTGGAGGTTGGTTCCAATCTTCCCTCTTGATTAGCGTAGCAACACGAAAAAAGGCACCTTATAGGTAAGTTGGTGGATGAGTTTCTGGGGCAGTTATGGTAATATACACTGGCTTTTAAGAATAGCGATAGCAAATTTATAGTGCTTTACCACCTATGTAAGTGGTTTACAGAGACAGCATATTGTCTCCAATAATTTGGGTCCTCATTTTACCTACCTCGGAAGGATGGGAGGCTGTGTCAACTTTGGGCCAGGTGAGATTTGAATTGCCAAATCACAGGCAGATAGATGTAACCTGCAGTACTGTACCCTAACCACGGCGCCAACATGGCTCTTTGAATGTATGTATGTATAACAATCTAAAGAAAGCATTGGATTACCAAGAGGTCTTTCTTTTAGGACTCTTATTATTCATGGATTCACTGTCGGTGAAAAAGGAGAAAAGATGTCTAAATCCATCGGCAATGTGGTTGATCCAGATGTTGTTATCAATGGAGGCAGTGTAAGTACCGTAATTACATAGTTCTGCTTGCCATCTGGAAATGCAGTTTATGGGTTCCTCGGAGTAATTTGGGTTCAGTTATTTCCTTCCCGAAAATACCTTTTTGCCATTAAATCCTGGCCCGATTCACTCATTATTATTGGCAAAATAGTAATTTGGGCAGCTCAATATATTTTCTAACATTAATAGCAGAGTTACCATTGTAAAGACTGCAAAATTCCATCAAGCCACCAGATGGCAGCATGGCGCTACACTTTTTGACATCAACACCTGCTTTTTGCCATCTCATGGTCATGCAGATTTTTGCAATTCAGAAAAAATAGCCACATGAATAGTCTTAGTATGCCTTGAAAGCAGCATACAACAGAACATTGGTTTTGGTACTTTAAAATATGGATGGTGCATTTAACATAGTTTATTAACCTCAGAAGCCTTTGATTTTGCTCTCATGGCCATACGGGGAAAGTCCAAAGTTCCTGATGAAAAGATAAAGTCCAGCTCCACATATCCCTTGAGTTAGATTATTTTACTGGCAAACTTCCCTGTATGTCCTCAAACAATCATTTGTTCATAGACCTGAGAGCATCAGCCATAGAAACCAATAGTAATAAAAGTGAACAGTTTTATTGCTGCTCAGTTTGCTTACGAGTGGTTGCTTTGTGGGGAAGAGAAGCTGCCAGGCCTGATGACTTTAACCTTAGCTGGAGTTTTTTTATTTAGCCGGGTGTAGATCTATGTTGTTACACACTATGCACAGGGGTGGTCTTTTTTAATTTCTGTGTTGAGACTAGCTTCCTTTTTCTGTATCTTTCATTCCCATGGCACCTAAAGCAAAGTGTTAAGCAAAACCAGTGGAAAACCAGGACCTGACATCATTGTGCCTTGCCATAGTTTGTTCACCTTTAAGAGCTTTGTGAATGAATTTACTCTGTGCACTTTGATCAGTTAAAAAAAAACCCCAGATCTCAACAGGCAGGCAGCTTGGAGGACCTTTGTTAGCCTTTCATTTGCACAAGCTGCTGGGAGGCCCTTTGTGCCTGGTTCAAGTAGAATGCCTGTGCTGGGGGAAGAGAGAAATGGTGGTTTTGGTGAATTTATTTATTTATTTTTATTGATTGATTGATTTTGTCCAATACACAATGAGGGTTTTAGTGGGTATACACATAGTAAAATACACGATGAAAGTTATAGAGGATATACTCATTGTAAAATATATCTAAGATATATTTTATAAGATATATTTATAACCAACGTAACGAAGTATAGTGGTTGAGGTGTTAGGCTACCAATAAAGGTTAGTAGATTCAAGTCTACCCACATCCAGGGAAATTCACCCTATAAAGATGTAAGAAATGGGAAGATGATACAAATAAATATGTTTTAGTCTTATGTGCCAGCCATAAAGGGAATGAAAAAGGGGACTTTTTCTCCCCAGTGGGTTTCTGCTACCCTTTCTCTACTTACTACTGCATCTTGTAAGGGTTAAGGTTAGGGCTGTTGATCAACCTTGTTCACAAAGAGTCAGCCCTAAGTTTAAAATTCAGATTTACTTGTGAGACTGATATTAATGTGTAGGAAATATTGTATAGAAGTCTTTCTTATCTTCAATCCCTAGATGATAATGATGATGATGATGATGATGATGATGATAATAATAATACTAATACTAACAACAACAACAACAACAACAACAACAACAACAACAACAGAGTTGGAAGGGACCTTGGAGGTCTTCTGTTCCAACCCCCTACTTAGGCAGGAAACCCTACACTACTACAAACAGATTGTTATCCAACATCTGCTTTAAAACTTCCAGTGTTGGGGCATTCACAACTTCTGGAGGCCAGTTGTTCCACTGATCAACCTTAGTTATCAGGAGAAATTTCTCCTTAGTTCTAAGTTACTTCTCTCCTTGTTTAGTTTCCACCTGTGGCTTCTTGTTCTACCCTCAGGTGCTTTGGAGAATAGCCTGACTCCTTCTTCTTTGTGGTAACCCCTGAGATACTGAAACACTGCTATCATGTCTCCCTTGGCCCTTCTTTTCGTTAAACTAGCCATTCCCAGTTCCTGCTAGATCAAGATGCATTCTAGATGCTTGGCCTGAGCGCCATATCACTATTAGCCAACTTGGTCAGCATTAAGGATTTATAGGTTTTGTTTTTCAACAAAATTACCTGGGAAACATTTATACTGTCATGAAAACTGCACTCTCGGATTCATCCCAGAATTGTTGCTTCTTTTATATTACGTTAAACCTCAGAAGGAGGCCGTCCTTAAGCAGTTATATCAGCAGCTGTATATTGCTTTATTATTATTTTTTGTAGAGGAGCTCAAGTCAGGAACACAAGGTGTTCCCTCCAATTTTTTCATTTAACAACCCTGCGAAGTAAGTTTAGGCCAAAAGAGAGTGACTGTACCAAAGTTATCCAGTGATCTTCCATGCCTAAAGAATCTGGGCTTGTCTAGCACTTTACCAAAATGCTGCATTACTTCTACAGTGGTACCTCTACTTACAAATTTAATTCGTCCCGTGACCAAGTTCTTAAGTACAAACGTTTGTAAGAAGAAGCAATTTTCCCCTAGGAATCAATGTAAAAGCAAATAATGTGTGCGATTGGGGAAACCAGGGAGGGTGGATGCCCTGTTTCCTCCCAGGAGATTCCTAGAGAGGTCCCATTGAAGCTTCTCCCTGCATTTTCCGGTTACACTTTCGGAGGCTCGGGTTTGTAAGTGAAAAATGGTTCCTGAGAAGAGGCAAAAACATCTTGAACACCCGGTTCTTATCTAGAAAAGTTTGTAAGTAGAGGTGTTCTTAGGTGTTCTGCCGGACTCTCTGGTAGGAGCCTCCCAAAAATTCAAAGGTACAAATTTCAGACACACATACGTTTGAAAAAACAATGTTCTTTATCACAAAATTCAAAATAATCTAAGCACTCTTTTCGTATTGCAAAGAGCACTCGTCCCAAAACAACCTGGTAGTTTGTACAATTTCCCTTAAGCAGTCATTAAGTACTTAGCTTGCAGCTGTGAAGAAAGTCACAGCCCTTCTTCTTCCACGAAGTGAAACACACTTTGCTCTGCTTTGGTTTCAAAGTGGTGAAAAGTCAACAAACAAAAGCCAGAATCAGCAAGACATTCATGAAACACAAGGATCAGATAATTCTCCACAAGGGCCAAACCCACACGCTGCTATTTATAGCAGCAGCACTAATTACAGCAGCCCCACCCAACCACAGGTGGCCTCATTTACTTTTGTAATAATCCTTTAGTTGTTGCTTCCTATGCATCACTCTACGCATGCGTGGATGTGTCATTAATTCTTGTTCAGAATCCAGAGATGATACAGGTGATTGATCTCCTCCTGGGCTGTCTGCCAAACTCTCCTCCTCCCTGTCACTCAGGCCTCCTTGGTCAGAGGAGGCTTCGTCGGCAGATTCCACTGGGAGCAAAACAGGCCTGCAGCATGTGGATGTCTCCCCCACATCCACCTGCACATTCCTTGGGGCAGCAGCTGGGCCAGAGCTAACCACATTAGGTAGAGGTACCACTGTATTTGCTAGGCTATGAGAATATATGTGTGCACGTGTATATTTTACAGAGCAGCAAGCAGGACATTTGTTTTCTGGCAGTATCCTTTGACTGATGCCAAGATTGTTCAAGTAGTAAATAGGGTTTGACCTCCCTCCTTTTCACTTTGCAGCAGGCAGCTAGTTTGGTGTAGTGGTTAAGGTGTTGGCCTAGAAACCAGGAGACTGTGAGTTCTGGTCTGACCTTAGGCACAATAGCTACTTGGGCAGCCTTGGGCAAATCATTCCGTCAGCCTAACCCACCTCACATAGTTTTTACTGTGCAGAAAATATGAGGGGAGAATATTATGTACTTTTGCTGCTTAGAGTTACTTATAAAATAATAAAAGTGAGATAAAAATCTAATCTAATAATAAAGAACATGAGCAGCTTGTTTTCTTTTTTAGTGAGGCATCAATCATGCTTTGTAGGGTTACAGTATTCAGTATTTTACTTTCACATAAGATGTCCAACAGATACTTTGTCAGAAATCAACTTTTTCACGATTCTTATTTATTTCATTTATTTTATTTTATTTATTAGATTTGTATGCCGCCCCTCTCCGTAGACTCAGGGCGGCTCACAACACAGTAAAACAGATCATAACAAATCTAATAATTTACAATTTAAAATATTTTAAAAACCCCATTATTAAGCAGACATACGTACAAACATACCATACATAAATTGTATAGGCCCGGGGGAGATATCTCAGTTCCCCCATGCCTGACGACAAAGGTGGATTTTGAGGAGTTTACGAAAGGCAAGGAGGGTGGGGGCAGTTCTAATCTCTGGGGGGAGCTGGTTCCAGAGAGTCAGGGCCGCCACAGAGAAGGCTCTTCCCCTGGGTCCTGCCAAACGACATTGTTTAGTTGACGGGACCCGGAGAAGGCCCACTCTGTGGGACCTAATCAGTCGCTGGGATTCGTGCAGCAGAAGGCAGTCTCAGAGATATTCTGGTCCGATGCCATGAAGGGATTTATAGGTCATAACCAACACTTTGAATTGTGACCGGAAATTGATCGGCAACCAATGCAGACTGCGGAGTGTTGGTGTGACATGGGTATACCCACGGAAGCCCATGACTGCTCTCGCAGCTGCATTCTGCACGATCTGAGTTTCCGAACACTTTTGACAGAATGTTTACATTGTTCTGGGGAAAAGTCTTTATGGCCAACTTTGCTGCACAGTTATAAAATAATATGTTGAATTTATTTTGGAGAACGGGGATTCATTGAGCAATTGCCAGCACTGAAAGGTGTTTCCTCTCCCTCTTATTAATGTATAGGATCACAGCACTGAGCCACCATACGGGGCTGATACTTTACGCTGGTGGGTTGCTGAGTCCAATGTTTATACAGAAGTGCAAATTGGACCAACTGTGCTCAGTTCTGCTCAAGATGATATTAACAAGGTAAGTTGAAGCCACTACAAAAATAGTTCAGCTTTCTGGAATATGTAGTCAGGAAAGAAGGTGTATCAATCGTATCTCAATAGTAGTTTTCTTTTCCTTTGCCACTGGAATAGTTTTCACTTGTGTATCTTATGATAATAGTAATGATTTTGCCCTTCATGGTTGTGTTTATCTGTACCTTCAAATAAACTCTTAGCAAATACATGGACAGCTACTTGCAATTTTATTGGCAACAAATGTTGAGCTTTAGATTTGCCATTGCCTTCTTCCTAGGGCAGAGAGAAAGTGTCTGGCTCAGGTCCACCAGCTAACTTTTGTATCTAAGTCAGGATCTCTTGGTTTCTACTCTACCCTTGAAGCACAAACTGACTGTAGCCCTTCATGGTTATTGATCCTAGAATAAATTGTCCCATCGATTGGCTTTTGGGAACAGGGATTTTATTTATTTATTTATTTATTTATTAGTTGGATTTGTATGCCGCCCCTCTCCGAAGACTCGGGGCGGCTCACAACAAGTGAAACAAATCATAATAATCCAATTAATTAAAATATTTAAAGATTAAAAAAAACCCCATATACTACCAGACACACACACAAGCATACCATGTATAAATTGAACATGCCCGGGGGAGATGTTTAATTTCCCCATGCCTGACGGCAAAGGTGGGTCTTAAGGAGTTTACGGAAGGCAGGAGGAGTAGGGGCAGTTCTAATCTCCGGGGGGAGTTGGTTCCAGAGAGCCGGTGCCGCCACAGAGAAGGCTCTTCCCCTGGGGCCCGCCAACCGACATTGTTTAGTTGACGGGACCCGGAGAAGGCCCACTCTGTGGGACCTAATCGGTCGCTGGGATTCGTGCGGCAGGAGGCGGTCTCGGAGATATTCTGGTCCGATGCCATGAAGGGCTTTAAAGGTCATAACCAACACTTTGAATTGTGACCGGAAATTGATCGGCAGCCAATGCAGACTGCGGAGTGATGGTGAAACATGGGCATACCTAGGTAAGCCCATGACTGCTCTCGCAGCTGCGTTCTGCATGATCTGAAGTTTCCGAACACTTTTCAAGGGTAGCCCCATGTAGAGAGCATTACAGTAGTCGAACCTCGAGGTGAGGAGGGCATGAGTGACTATGAGCAGTGAGTCCCGGTCCAGATAGGGCCGCAACTGGTGCACCAGGCGAACCTGGGCAAACGCCCCCCTTGCCACAGCTGAGAGATGGTTTTCTAATGTGAGCTGTGGATCGAGGAGGACGCCCAAGTTGCGGACCCTCTCTTAGGGGGTCAGTAATTCCCCCCCCCAGGGTAATGGACGGACAGATGGGATTGTCCTTGGGAGGCAAAACCCACAGCCACTCTGTCTTAATGGGCCTTTAAAACTAGATCTCACAAGCCAGCCAAGGAAGTTCTCCTTGTCTGTCTGTTCCTTCTACATGTGGTATTCAATGTGTGACTGCAAATTTCACTAATTGTTGGTATAAAATATTGAAATATATGTCGCTTGTACTTAGACCTCAAGTGCAATATACCTGTCCGAGTGTTGTATTATAATCAAAGGACTTTCTCATCATTAATGGAAACTAAGACAACTTTATTCATTAGGAATCTCTCTATATCACTGCAAACCAAACCTTTGCAGAAGAGACTGGTGAAAGAACTGGAGGAAATATAGTGGCTATTGAGTATCATCCCATACAGCTTTAGGATTAGCAACTCTCTTGGATAATTTCCAGAAAAGTTATAAATACTTCCATATCATCTCTCCCTAAATCTCAAAAAAAATAATAATCTTAAGGTAGAAGAGCTTGTCTGAAAAATCTTCAGGTTTCTTTTTGCCCCCCCAAATAAATAGCATATTTGAAATACTGTACATGGTTATATTTTTGGCAAATGTTTTTTCAAATAATTACTTGAATTTCATGAACTATTTTGGAATTTGTTGATAGCTTCGAAATACACTCCGTTTCTTGTTGGCGAATCTAACTGGCTTTAGCCCAGAGACAGACTCTATCCCCACATCAGAGATGTATCTGATAGACCAGTACATACTCCATCTACTGCATGGCTTCGGTAACCAGGTAAGCACTAGGGAATAACTGGAACTATGGACACTTGTAGTATAGAGTGGTTGATCTGTGAACTGGGTAGATACATTTTTGGAGACAATAATTCTCTTAACTGTTGCATTATTGTACTAGAACAGAAGTGCTATAGATATCAATTTGCGACATAAGAGAATCCCTTAGAACAGACCCCTACCACCTACTACCTTTCCGCTAGCATTTGTATATGTAGAGTTTCTCCATCCATTTCTCCATCTTTAGTAAACATTCTACCCAGTAGAAAACCTTAACATTATGTTTACCAAATACAATAGCAAAATGTGAATAGGGAAGAAAATTGCAGCTTGAAGGTAGAAGATATGTCTTCAGAGACCAGCATTTAACTACCAACTTCATATGTTCTGCTGTAGATGTTTGCTGGATTTTAGGTCCTGCATAGCCAAGACTATTTGGATACTTTAGCCATCGTCTTTCTTCCTTTGCTGAAATCAGCAAACTCAAAGATGAAATAATCTAAGCCACAATAATATCTTGGAAGGTGTAGTAGGGCAGCGATGGCAAACCTTTTTTTCCACATCCATATTCAATGCCTCAATGGAGCACCCACTCCATTTCCTGACTTCCAGTGAGCCCAGTAGCCCATTTTTCACTTTCCACAGGCTCCAGAGGCTTTCTTGGAGGTCAGGGAGGGCAAAAATGCCCTCCCCTGTCCCCCTGGAAGCCCTCCGGAGGCTGAAAACCCCCTCTCAGAGGCTTCATGCAAGCCAAAAATCAGTTAGCAGATGCCCACATGTGCGCTGGAGCTGAGCTAGGGCAACGGTTCGCGTGTTAGCAGGTTCGCCATTACGGGTGTAGGGAGTGGATTGTCAAAGCCTAATTTTATGATGAGGGACACAGTTATAGTACTAGAGAAATCTTGGACAGGGTAGTATGGAGGAGAAGGAAAGGACAATACTTGGTTGGTCTGCTATTGCTGCTATTGCTTTAAGTAGTATGAATGCGCAAAAATGATTAGCTAAATGACAACCAGGTCATGGTTGTCCCAAAGGTACTTTCTCAAGAGACACCTGGGCTTTCTTTGTTTTCCCTTGAAGACATTACACTTTTCATTCAAGAAGATTCTTCAGTTCTGAAGAAGCTTCTTAGATGAGAGATGAAACAGCTTCAAGGATAAAGAAAGTCCAGTTGCCTCTTGAAAAAGCATCTTTGGAATTAACTAGCTAAATCTGCCAATAATTTAAATTCTTATTAAAAATACTGTTTATAGTCTCTAGCTTCTACATTCTGGTGCTTCCTGTCTCCTTTCCATCTTTATTTTTCTTTGGAATAACAGTTACTTGCATTTTAAATTAGTTTTTTTGGGGGGTTTGTACTTAGGTTACACAGGCATATAAGGAACATGACTACGGAAAAGTCATCCGATTACTTCAAGCCTTTTGTAGTAAAGATCTCTCCAGTTTTTATTTCAGTATAATTAAGGACAGGTAAGTGAACTTTTTAAATACCCTTATCAGATAAGGAAGCCTCAAAGAATGAGAAATGCATGCTCTGTGCGGTTTGTCCACAAGATAAATGCTTCCTGAATGGACACAGTGAGATGAGTTATTTTGTAACTTAACAGAAACGGGTGGTTTCTTCAGCTCACATGCAAGAGGGAGATTATGATCCCGCTATATAGAGTGCTGGTGAGACCACATTTGGAATACTGTGTTCAGTTCTGGAGACCTCACCTACAAAAAGATATTGACAAAATTGAACGGGTCCAAAGACGGGCTACAAGAATGGTGGAAGGTCTTTAGCATAAAACATATCCGGAAAGACTTAATGAAATCAATCTGTATAGTCTGGAGGACAGAAGGAAAAGGGGAGACATGATCGAAACATTTAAATATATTAAAGGGTTAAATAAGGTCCAGGAGGGAAGTGGTTTTAATAGGAAAGTGAACACAAGAACAAGGGGACACAATCTGAAGTTAGTTGGGGGAAAGATCAAAAGCAACGTGAGAAAATATTATTTCACTGAAAGAGTAGTAGATCCTTGGAACAAACTTCCAGCAGACGTGGTTGGTAATTCCACAGTAACTGAATTTAAACATGCCTGGGATAAACATATATCCATCCTAAGATAAAATACAGAAAATAGAATAAGGGCAGACTAGATGGATCATGAGATCTTTTTCTGTCGTCAGTCTTCTATGTTTCTATTTTGATATACATAATTTATTCCAATAATATTTAATGTTTAGAATTGTTTCCCCAATTATTTTGCTTTCTAAAATCCAGACTTTATTGTGAAGAAGAGAAAGATGCTAAACGCCGTTCATGTCAAACAGCCTTGGCAGCAGTTTTGGATACAATGGTTCGTTCTTTTGCACCAATTCTTCCACACCTGGCTGAAGAAGTATTCCAGTATATCCCATATAGAAAAGGTATGAGACTAATAAAACTATTAAGAAAACAGTTTTATTACTGTACCTTAATAAAGTACTGGTAATTGTCCATGCAAGTCTGCAGATTTATGGAATCCTAGCCAGATCACTAAATTCAAATCCTTGCTCAGTGCAAAATTTAAAATTAAAAGCACCCTAAGGAAGGCAGAGCGCCAAAAAATTGAGGCCTTTGAACTATGCTGCTGGAAAGGACTCCTGTGAGTCCCTTACACTGCAAGGCGATCAAACTGGTCAGTCCTAGAGGAGATCAACCCTGACTGCTCTTTAGAGGGCCGAATCCTTAAGATGAAACTCAAATAATTTGGCCACCTAATGAGAAGGACAGGCTAATTGGAGAAGAGCCTAATGCTTGGAATGATTGAGGGCAAAGGAAGGGGACGACAGAGAATTAGGTGGCTGGATGGAGTCACTGAAGCAGTCGGCGTGAGCTTAAATGGACTTCGGGGCATGGTAGAAGACAGGAAGGTCTGGAAGAATGTAGTCCATGGGGTCACAATGGGTCGGACACAGCTTTGCAACTAACCAGATTCTATAGAGTAACTTTAACACTTACTCTGGGGCATAGTTGTCAAACCCGCGGCGTCACATTGCATCACATGATATTTTGGAGTGTTTTTCCCACTGGCAGAGCTTGGGGGGGGGGGGGGGCATTGTCTGCATGTGAGGCCTCCGGCCCGTGGGCTGCCAGTTTGACACCCTTGCTCTAGTGCAAACTGCTGGTCTCTCTTGCACTTCTAAAAATTATTGGGGGACAGGTACATATAAACTCAAGTGTGTCCCACTTAAGGTGAATGGGGAACTTTAATTCATAGATATTACTTCCTTGATCAGAGACAAATGAGCCGGGGTGGCGCAGCAGGTAGAGTGCTGTACTACAGGCCACTGAAGCTGACTGTAGATCTGTAGGTCAGTGGTTCAAAACTCATCACCAGCTCAAGGTTGACTCAGCCTTCCATCCTTCCGAGGTGGGTAAAATGAGGAACCGGATTGTGGGGGCAATATGCTGGCTCTGTTAAAAAGTGCTATTGTTAACATGCTGTAAGCCGCCCTGAGTCTAAGGAGAAGGGCAGCATAAAAATTGAATAAACAAACAACAAACAAACAAATATTGGTGTGTAATCTAATGAATTCGCCTCAATGAGCAACCTTATTTCCATCAGCTGAACTTTCTGGGTTGGGTTCAGACAAGCCCACATAAAATTTTAACCCTTATTCTTAGCTTTATATAGTACAATGCCAGCGGTAAAATGCTCCTGGTTAGCTTTTGCCTGTCGGTCGTGGGAGAGGCAGTGCGAGGCTCCACCCACCTACCCGGACGCCACCATTTGGGTTCTTTTATCCTCTGCGCATGCACAGAATGCTTTGTGCATGTGCAGAGGGTAGAAGAACCCAAATAGTGGCGTCCAGGTGGGGTAGGCAAAGCCTCACACTGTCTTCATAACTGGCTGTCAGATGACCGACAGACGCGACCAAACTGGGAGCAATGCTGTTTATCTGCAGCTATTACAGAGCTGCTAATGCATTTGTTTTCCCCACCCTTTTCTTTTGCAAGAGTCCGATAGTGTGTTTCGTTCCGGATGGATGACCACAAGTGCTGTATGGAAGAAACCAGGCCTTGAAGAAGCAGTGGATGGAGCATGTGCAATGAGAGATGGTTTCCTTGGCTTTATTGCAGGCAAAAATGCTGCGGAATATCAGGTGATTCTAGTCATTGAGCCTGGCCTGTTCTTTGAATTAATGGAGGTGAGTAGAAAAATCATAACCTAATATTACATCTTAACTAGTTCTTTCGTTTTCAAATGTTTAAGAACAGCTACTGAGAAAAGCCATTTATAATGCCTTAATTCAGAAACACTTAAAGACTATAAAGAGATATTTACGGTACTCAAAGTTAATTACAGGTAATCCTTGACTTATGACCACAGTTTACGGTACTCAAAGTTAATTACAGGTAATCCTTGACTTATGACCTGTCACTAACTGTTGCAGTCGTTAATTGAGCTGTGGCCAATTTTATGACCTTTGTGCTGTGGCTGTCTTCCCGCATTGACTATTGCTTGTTGCTTTGCTGGGAAGGTCATAAATACCGTATATACTCGAGTATAAGCTGAGTTTTTCAACCCAAAAAATGGGCTGAAAAACACAACCTCGGCTTATACTCGGGTCATTGACAAAGTCACCACACGAGGGCGCCATTGCTTTAGCGCACACCGTAGTTCCTCTCCCTGGCTCAAGCAAAGGAGGCAGCCATTTGCTCCAACCGAGAGGGGGGAAAAGCAATGGGAAGCCGGTGAGGTCGTGTGTGTGTGTGTGTGTGTGTGTGTGCATGCCCCCTCTCCCCCCCACCGTGAAAAAAGCCAGCTACCTCTTGCTGAAACCCAGAGACTTTTTTTTTTACTCCCTGTGTGTATTTGTCAACAGGTTTACAGTAACTATTCCTTGCTCTCTCTGCATTGCCCTTAGTTGGATTAAAAAGGCCCCCTGATGTCAGATTCTCCTCCCCCTCCTTTGAAAGGATTTAAACTGTTTAAAAAATGGTATTTTGTGGTAGTTGCTGTCCTTGCTTGGATAGGATCTAATAATGTGTTATGAGGCAGAGCTAGACAGGAATTCTTTTTCTATCTGTCTATCTTTCTATCTATCTATTTTTCTATCTATCTATTTTTCTATCTATCTATCTATCTATTTTTCTATCTGTCTGTCTGTCTATCTATCTTTCTATCTATATCTGTCTGTCTGTCTATCTATCTATCTGTATCCATTTCTATCTATCTATCTATCTATTTTTCTATCTTTCTATCTATCTATTTTTCTATCTATCTATTTTTCTTTCTATCTATCTATCTATATCTATCTATCTATCTATCTATTTTTCTGTCTGTCTGTCTGTCTATCTATCTTTCTATCTATCTATCTATCTTTCTATCTATCTATCTATTTGGTTTTCTATGCTGATAACCTCACAGCAGCTAATGCTGAAGCTCTTCTTTGGATACACTTATTTATTTGTTTGTTTGTTTGTTTATTTATTTAATTGGATTTGTATGCCATCCCTCTCCAAGGACTCAGGGTGGCTCACAGCATATATAAAAACAGAACAATAATGTAAATCCAATTAATGATGAGAAGGAATCCAGTTTTGAAGGATTTTAACTCTTAGGTTTTAGCTTTGTTGCTGATCGAGCTACTTTTTTTACTTTTTAATTTATTGTTAATATTGTTAATTTGTTTACCCTCTTTTACATTTACAGAGCTAGTTTACTGGTTTTCTTTAAAATAAATATTCTAAAACATGTCTCAATTAATGTAATTTTATTGTTTTCCATTTTTATAAGTTACCAGTAGCCACTGCATTTTCTAACCTCGGCTTATACTCGGGTCAATACGTTTTCCCAGTTTTTGTGGCAAAAATTGGTGCCTCGGCTTATACTCGGGTCGGCTTATACTCGAGTATATACGGTAATCATGTGATTCCCCAATGCGTCAGCCTTTGTAAATACATTCTGGTTGCTAAGTGCCCAAATTTTGATCATATTACTATTG
This sequence comes from Erythrolamprus reginae, assembly GCF_031021105.1. Taxonomy (NCBI): domain Eukaryota; kingdom Metazoa; phylum Chordata; class Lepidosauria; order Squamata; family Dipsadidae; genus Erythrolamprus; species Erythrolamprus reginae. Next base: position 361,025,776 of record NC_091950.1, on the reverse strand, counting down.
AGACATGGTTATGATCGTAAGTGCAGGGATCAGTTCTAAGTCACTTTCAGCACCCTTGCAACTTTGAATGGTCATTAAAGAAGGGTCATAAGTTAAGAACTACCTGTAATGGTCCAATTCTGAGATAGAAATGTTCATTTATTATTACAACAAATATTTTAGATTTAGATAAGCAAGATATAGAATCCAAAGACAAAATATAGAATACATTTATTTGCCCTATGATTCTGTGATCTTGAGCACAAACGTTTCTTGTTTTCTTGCCCATTTCAAAATAGAGGCCTCCTTTGACTTCCATTTTGTTTTTGTTGGATTTTCTGCCTTTAGAGCAGTGTTTTTCAACCAGTGTGCCACGGCACACTAGTGTGCCGTGAGACATGGTCAGGTGTGCCGCGAAACTCAGAGAGAGAAAAAAAGCAAGAGAGAGAGAGAAAAAGAAAGCAAGAGAGAGAAAGAGTGAGAGAGAGAGAGAAAGAGAAAAAGAGAAAGAAAGCAAGAGAGAAAGAGCGAGAGAGAAAGAGAACAAGAGAGAGAGAAAGCAAGAGAGAGAGAGAAAGAAAGCAATAGAGAGAGGGGGGGAGGGAAGGAGAGAGAGAGAAAGAGAGCAAAAAAGAGGAAGGAAGAGAAAGAAAGGGATGGAGAGAGAAAGAGGGGAGAGAGAAACAGAGCGAAAGGAAGAGAGAGATAATTTTTTTGTCCAAACTTTTTTTAGCCCCCACCCTCCCCCCGCTCAATGTGCCCCAGGGTTTCGTAAATGTAAAAAATGTGCCGCGGCTCAAAAAAGGTTGAAAATCACTGCTTTAGAGAACAAGATATGCAGTTCAGTAATACTCAACCTTAGACTCTGAACTGTTTGTAACCAGGATTCCCTCCATTACTCCATTTTTATTTGATGCTTTCAGTTTCTTGAAATAGAGGCAAAGTATTTGAGGATTCAGATAACCCAGTTTGTAAAATAACCTCACGATTCAGATAAAACCATGTTTGTAAAAGGATTTGTGTGTTGGTACTGTAGAGCCCTACTATAAATCTACAATTACAGACTAACATGATTTAGCTATATAACACACACTTGTGCTCACAAGTTTACATACCCTGGCAGAATTTATGATTTCCTGGCTATTTTTCAGAGAATATGAGTGATAACACAAACAACATTTCTGTCACTCATGGTCAGTGTTTGGCTACAGCCATTTATTATCAGTCAACTGTGTCTACTCTTTTGCAATCATAATGACAACAGAAACTACACAAATGACCCTGATCAAAGGTTTACATACCCAGTTCTTAATACAGTGTGTTGCCCCCTTTAACATCAATGACAGCTTGAATTTTCTTGGTATGTGTGGCTGAGGCTTTTTATCTTCTCATATGGTAAAGCTGCCCATTCTTCCTGGCAAAAAGCCTCCAGGTCCTGTAAATTCTTGGGCTGTCGTGCGTGAACTGCACCTTTGAGGTCTCCCCAGAATGGCTCAATGATATTGAGAGGTCAGAGACTGAGATGGCCACTCCAGAACCTTCACTTTATTCTGCTGTAGCCAATGACAGGTCGATTTGGCCTTCTGTTTAGGATCATTGACATGTTGGGATGTCCAAGTACGTCCCATGCGCAGCTTCTGGGCTGATGAATGCAAATTGTCCTCCAGTATCTTTGCTAACCTACAGCATTCATTGTGCCATCAATTCTGACCAAACGTCCTGTGCCTTTGTAGTTCACACATCCCCCAAACATCAGCGATCCGCCTCCATGTTTCACAGGTGTACTTCTCATCATAGGCCTTGTTGACTCCTCTCCAAATATAGGGTTTACGGAAAGCTCCATTTTGGTCTCATCAGTCCAAATGACTGTGCCAGAAGGTTTGAGGGTCGTCTCTGCTGTTTCCCTAACAATTTTCCTGGCAGTTGTGGCTGAAAGTTTAGTTGGTCTGCATGACTGTGGTTTGGTTTCAACAAAACCCCTCAATTTCCATTCCTTGATTAGAGTGTGAACATTGCTGATTGGCATTCTCAATTCCTTAGATTTCTTTTTATATCCCTTTCCTGTTTTATACAGTTTAACTACCGTTTCCCACAAATCCTTTGACAGTTTTTTTGCTTTCCTTATGATTCAGAATCCAGACACGCCAGTGCAGCACTGGACGAAGAATGCAAGGGTCTGTCAGGAAGCCAGAAACTCATTGGCCTTTTATACACACACACTAGATTACATGCAAACAGATCACAGGTGAGGATGGATACCTTTAATGACCATTCACACCCCTTTGTGTCAACCTGTGTGCATGTTATCAGGCCAAAAGTACCAGGGTATGTAAACTTTTCATCAGGGCCATTTGGGTGGTTTCTCTTGTCATTATGACTGCAAAGAGTAAACACAGTTGATTGATAATAGATGACTTCAGCCAAACACTAACCCTGAGTGACAGAAAGGTTTTCATGTTGTTCTGCCTGACTGGGCTCAGGCAATGTGTAACAGTCCAAGGAAAAGAAATCAAACTCTGCTAACCAGCAAACTTGTATTAGATAAACAAAAAAGGGTTACTCAAAAACAGTTCTTAGGGTCCGAAAACAATGAGAGTGCAAGGCTTACTTCAGCCGCATACAAAACCACAGAAAAAAACAAAGACAACCTGGAATGAGCAAAGACGTTTCAGGAGTCCTTTTGAATCTTTGGAGTAAACAGCAAGTCCCAGAGTTTTCACCTCCCACTTGTCTGAAAAAGCTGGGTTGAAAACTCCAACGGCACGGAACAGAAACTTCAGAGCAGGAACCACAAAATAACACAGATAAACAGCCAGTTTGTCTTGGCCTTTGTTCCCTTTTATCCCTTTAGCCCTCATTAAGGGAACCACACCCAGCCCAGGTGCTCCTATAATGACTTGTAATACTCCTTAAAGCGATCCCTTCTTTGCATCGCTCTTCGGCTACGCAGATCAATATATTGATCTGCAGAAGAACCCAGGGACGAAAGACTGTCTGAGGGACTGCATGCCAAATCCCCTGGGCTGTCTGCTGAATCCTGCATCCCAGTGGCCTCGCCCTCCTGGCTGTCTGCCACATCTTCCTGGCTGTCAGCCAGGCTTTCGCATTCACTTTGTGCCGCATCTCTCCCATCTGTGGGAGCAACGACTGGCCCAGGCCCAAACACAACACATGTTAGCACTCATATTCTATGAAAAATGGCCAGGAAATCATAACTTCTGCTAGGGTATTTAAACTTATGAGCACAAGTGTACTTCCCTACCGTGGGCATATCGTGGGTGTTCTTGAATTATAAATAATGCACACCATCATCATAAATGGAAATTATAATAAAGTCCTCCACATACATCCAATATCACAGTAGCAAGCCTGAATTTAATGTTAATACTGAACAAGCCAAAGTAGACTTAAGTTTGCATGTCTTGCCACCAAATCACATTATGGCTTTTAACTATGGCAAATCAAGCCTAGCTTATTGTATAAATTTGAATTGTCACAGATTGTTTGCATTTGTACCCTTTTTAAGATCTAGTTAGCATGATCATTTATCACTAGGTGCTGCAACCTGAGGAGTGCTCTAATACATCTCAGTTAAATGAAATAATGATGACATCACAGACAACATTACTGACCGAAATACCTAGAGATGTGAATGCTGATGATATGATTAAAGGCACATTTCTGATAAACTTAGAAGGTAAAGTAGATTTTTGTTACACATCCACATTTTGTTGCACATCCATGTCCAGATTATGTTAAATGTGTTTTGGGCATGTGATGATAGGACTAGAGGACGACTTCTCTTGATGCCCCAGAGCAGTGATGTTAAACCTATGGCAAGCATGTCACAGGTGGCACATGGAACCATATCTGAGGGGGCACGAGGCGTTGCCCTATGTCAGCTCCAGCGCTCATGCGCGTCATGACCAGCTGACTTTTGGCCTTTTCGGCCATTTTCGTTCTCCCCAGGCTTCAGGAAAGCCTCTTGAAGCCTGGGGATGGCAAAAAACAGTCCAACGGGCCAATCGGAAGTTTACTACCGTGTTTCCCCGAAAATAAGACACTGTCTTATATTAATTTTTGCTCCAAAAGTTGTGCTACGTCTTATTTTTGGGGGGTGTCTTATCTTTCTCAAATGAGACAAATTCACAGGCAGAAAAGCTGACACCCCCAAAGAAAGTTACCATACGGTACCTGTCAGTATGGCACCCACACACACAAACGACGGCACTTATATGGTACAACAGTATACTCCCGCTATTGCAGCTTCCGGCCACCAGAGTAACTACAGTCTATGCACTGTAGTGGAGACTGTAATGGCGGTGAGACAGCAGCAGACTGTGTCTGCTGTACTGGACGGCACAAAGCGATGAAAGGAGCCAGCAGGGGACGCCACATTATTACGGTACCGCTATGAACAGCTTTGAATGGTACTGTATGTTTTTCCACCGTATCGTATGTAAACTTGACTACGCCTTATTTTCGGGGGGTGCCTTATATTAGCAAATTCTGCAAAACCTCTGACATGCCTTACTTTTGGGGTACGTCTTATTTTCGGGGAAGCAGGGTAGTGTGTGTCACCCCCAGCCTCCTTTTCGCTGTCAGAGGTCTTCAGCTTTGGACAGTTGCAGCCAAGCCTCTCACATCTCGGTCCATTCCTTTTGCAATCAGCCAGGCTTTCCTTAGGGCCTCTGCAGACGATAATAGAGCTCCAGATCGATCCAGAGCTCTGTTATTGGTTATAGAAGCCTTCAGGAAAGCCTTGCCGGTCGCAGACGAAATGCGCCGAGGTGTGCAAGGCCTGGTTGCAACTATTGGAAAGTAAGTAGTAGGGCAGCTCCACTTCCGTTTTGTTTCTGAACTTCCAGCTGGCCCGTTTGGCCAATTTTCAGTATCCCCAGGCTTCATGAGGCTTTCCCTGAGCCCTAGGGAGAGTGAAAAACCGCCCAATTGGCCTACTGGAAATCCGGAGGCTTCAGTGAGACTCTGCACTGGGGAGCAGGATGGGAGGGGAGGGGGGTCACACGCATGCGTGGGGAGAGGACATTGCATTATGGGTGTGGGCAAGTGCATGCTATCACATACACGCACACCCTTTTGGCACCTGAGCCAAAAAAGGCTCACCATCATTGATCTAGAGCAGTGTTTCCCAACCTTGGCAACTTGAAGATATCTGTACTTCAACTCCCAGAATTCCCCAGACAGCGAATGCTGGCTGGGGAATTCTGGGAGTTGAAGTCCAAATATCTTCAAGTTGCCAAGGTTGGGAAACAGTGATCTAGAGAGAAGTCAGCAAACAATGAGCTTTCACGTGGTATTAATTTGAACCTTTTCCAAAATAGGTGGTGATATCCGGGAGGAGTCTGCCTATAAAGTCATTGTTCTACCAGCTGCCAAATCAAAATGCCCCCGTTGTCGAAAATATACTGCTGATTCAGCAGAGACTCCGTGCACACGTTGTATGCAAATTCTTGGTGAGAAATGATAGCGGTTAAATCTCTTTGCTGGCTAAAGCAAGATTCACATTTTGAGAAAACATGGAATTACACAGAAACCAACATATTTTTTTGTCTGAAAGCTAAATTCAAAATTCAGGTGTATATATTTAAGCTTGTACACTTAATAAACCGCTTACTAAAATGGCCTGATCGTCCTTTTCTTTGTAAGGCAGAAAAGCAGCACAAGAGGAATTCAAATCCAGGAAGGAAGCTGGTTTTTTTAATCCAGTGTTAGCTAGCTCAATGTTTCCCAACCTTGGCACCTTGAAGATATCTGGACTTCAACTCCCAAAATTCCCCAGCCAGGAATTGAAGTCCAGATATCTTCAAGTTGCCAAGGTTGGGAAACACTGTAGCTGACAGTTCACTTTATTTATTTTATTTATTTATTTATTAGATTTGTATGCCGCCCCTCTCCACAAACTCGGGGCAGCTCACAACAATAATAAAACAGTATACAATAAACAAACCTAATATATAAAAAGTATCTAAAAACCCATTAATTTAAAACCATTCAACGCAAACTATATAAGCCTGGGGAAAATGTCTCAATTCCCCCATGCCTGATGGCAGAGGTGAGTTTAGACTTTAGACTTAGGTGGTGCGGCTTTATTGCTGTTCATGGCTCTGAATGAACCTTTTTTCTGTAGTTGCTTCCAGCACAATCAACCCCCACCCACCCACGCAGATCACCTATCAGTAAGAAAAAAAATATGTGGAACCTTCATCCTCGTCTAGATTTCTCAATCATAATTAAGAAATTACTTTGTTAAATAACTCTTTGTCCTTTAACTGTGCAGCAATAAAAGAGAGTGGCTGGCTCTTCCTTCAGTTCTGAAAGTTGTGACAGCCTTTTAGTAAGATCACCTGATCCAGTATTATCAAATTTTTACAGAATGTGTGGGAGTTTAGTATTCAATTAATTTTTCACTATGATTGTTATCAATTTAAGAATGAAGTACAGTGTTCCCTCAATTTCCGCGGGGGATGCGTTCCAAGACTGCCCACAAAAGTTGAATTTCCACAAAGTAGAGATACAGAAGTAAATTCACTATTTTTGGCTATGAACAGTATCACAAGCCTTCCCTTAACACTAAACCCCTAAATTGCAATTTCCCATTCCCTTAGCAACCATTTACTCACCATGTTTATTTATTAAAGTTTATTTTAAAAATATTTATTAAAGGTGGATGAAAGTTTGGCGATGACATATGATGTCATCGGGCAGGAAAAACCGTGGTATAGGGGGAGAAAACCACAAAGTATTTTTTAATTAATATTTTTGAAAAACCGTGGTATAAACTTTTTGCAAAGTTCAAACACGCGAAAATCGAGGGAAAACTGCATTGCTTTACAAAGTCTACACTTACACTCTACCACAGACAAATGGAAGGATCTGAAGGATCCTTGAAGGAAGGAAGCCGCCCCGAGTCCTCAGAGAGGGGTGGCATACAAATCCAATTAATAAAATAAATAATAAATAAATCTTCATGAACTTGGTTCTATCATCCAGTCCCACTGAATTTCAGACTACTCAGTTACAATAACAGAAGGCTTACGGACAAAAAGTTATCCAGTTCCTTCAATTATTTTATGCTAACTTCAGCACTCCCTCCAGGGGTTTTCAAACTTGGCAACCTTAGATATGTGGACTTCAGATCCCAGAGTTCCCTATCCATCATTCTGGTTAGGGATTTCTGGGAATTGAAGGCCACACATGTTAAAAGTCAGTCCAATTTCTCAATGGTTAACATTGTCATATATTGGAATAGAGCCTCGGTGGTGCAGTGGTTAGAGTGCAGTACTGCAAGCTACTGCTGCTGATCACCAGCTGCCAGCAGTTTGGCAGATCGAATCTCAGGAGGCTCAAGGTTGACTCAACCTTCCATCCTTCCAAGGTCGGTTGTTGGAGGCAATATGCTAACTCTCTGTAAACCGCTTAGAGAGGGCTAGTAAAGCAATTTGAAGTGGTATATAAGTCTAAATGCTATTGCTATTGCTAATCGTTGTGGGCCAAATATAACATTCAACATAGGGAAGACAGTGCAGTACACCAAAGTTACAGTAAGCTTATACAGCAAGGAAAGTTGTTGTAAATGAGACCAATGCTTTTACAAAAGTGATAAACTAAAATTAGATTCCTGATTTTATTTCATATTTAAAACATGAAGAAGCAACATCATTTTTTGATCATTTTTCCCACCAGATAGCTTGCTCTTCATAAGTTGATACTGTTTTTATTGTGAAAACCCAGCTATAATGTAACTGTAGAAAGCCATCCTTTAATGCTTACGTTTATGGCTAATTGCCTCTTGATTAAATGTAATTAGGCTATCATTTTGAAGAAGTATTACTTAACTAGCGTACATAATATGTAAGAGCTCTGATTTCTCAGCTTCTGATTGAATTCATCTTGCTTTAACATTTAAAAAGCAGTCTATTTTCTAGCACATAGTAAATTCCTAATATGTTAATTTGAACAGCACTAAATTGTTCTTAAGCAAACTATTACACAAATGCTCGGTATTAGAAATAAATATTTAGAGTTATACACAAATATACACACCGCTGGTATTACCCACCAAAGGTGGATCTTAACATATATTTATCCTCTCCTAAAGTCTTGAGCTGTTAGATTGCCAAAGATGCTTGAGACTGTTTTGTCAAGATGATTCTGGTTCTTATATACAATTCTTCATTTTTATTAGAGACCTGTTTAGCCAAGGTGCTTCAGTTTCAATCTTGTTGTCATGACATTCCCTCCACAGCTTCAATTAGATGCAAGGCAACACTATACTGCCCGTGGTTTTCTGGTAGGTGTTCTATCACTTTATTTACTAATTTAGCCGTTGTAGTAATTGGCACTTCTACATTTTTAAGATCCTGTGGATCCTGCAGAGAGAATTGAGACAATCTTTAGGTTGCTCTAATAGAAACAGACATGCAGATCACTTCCAAAACCCAACGGATAGACCTAAGATAATTTCTATTCATCATTAGGAACATCCCTGTAAACTAGTTGTATGAATCAATACTAATTCAGTGAGGAATATAGCAGATAAAGTACTTTTGTAGCTTTAGGACCATTTCCAAGAATTTTCAGCCTTGCTACAGCTGTTCTTAGAAGATTAAAAAAAGACGAATGACTTCATTCCTCTTGCTTTATTTGGAAGTTTGACAGCTAAGAACTATAGAAAAGCTGTAGTTAATTCACCAATTTACCTCTAGGGTTAATTCTGAGATGGAAAAAGCATCTTTTAAAAGACTGTTCACCCTACCCTTAAATTAACCATGTATACACCATCATATATCTGAGTCCTTTGGGATTGGGTGGCATAGAAGTCGAATAAATAAATAAATAAATAAATTATTATCTATGTTTTTGTGCAGTACACTGAAGTAAAATAAAACTCCGCCTCCACCTGCTACAGGTATCATTTGGACCAATATGAAGCGGGTGTTTGCATTGTTCGATACATTTGTATAATAACGTGGATTAAATGAAGCCATTTCCACTCTGCACCGTCCTTATTCCAAAAAACATGCCAAATGCTGAGTTACGTGTTCCATATAAATGACTCATTAATTTCTCAAATAAATTTACACATAGGCAAAGTTCAGATTCCACTCCATATAGACTTGTTAATATTTAAGCAGAGCATGTGATTAAGGAAATATTGGTGTAATTGTCATACTGGTTCCTATCTTGTCCATCTAACAGAGCATGCTCAAATGAGCTGGCCCTGTTTTCCTGCTGCTATACTACTTTTCATTGTCATGTATGAAACCTTTTTCTATCAATTTCATTTTTTGTACAGCATTAATAAATGAAAGCACCTATCAACTTCTTAAGTTAAAGGTTGTCTGAACACGCTGTTCCTTATTTTGCAATATGTGTAAAATTAAGGCAGTGGATCTTACCATAGCTTTAAGCCAAGTGCAAAGTGTTGGAGGCAGCCTGGCCAAGAGCTCCATGCCTTCTTTTGTTTGAGTGTGTAGTAAGGCATAGGCCAGCCTCTGCCCAGCCAGCACCAACAACTGGGATGCCAGCACTTCTTTGTCCTCTACCTGAAGAATAGCCTGCAAGCACAAGACATTAACGACCGGCATGTCAGCAGTTACTTTGGCAACACACAATACTTGTTTTTCCAAAAACAACTTTCCAAAAGAAGCCACTGGTGAATGCAGGTCAGTCCAAGAAGGCACCTCCCCGTCAAGCTATTTTTCATTTTAAAGTGTATCCTATCAAATGTTCGTTAAAGCATTAGAGACCAGTTTGTTCATGAAAATTTAATCCTGTAATCATCAAATGTAAAAAAAAAAATTACAGCCAACATGCAAAGGTAGCCAAGTTTAAAAAATAAAACTTGAACTCCTATAATCCCTGCAAGATTTACTCGCTGCAAGGGGTGCATAGGGGGGGAAAAGGATGAAGGCCATGTGTGATTGTGTATATGTGCATAAATATGTTCTAAACATTGACATATATACATATATGTGGTACGAAGGCACCACCACACAAATATAAAAAGCTTTCTTGATCCACATACATTTACATGAACAAGAAACTGCAATACCAAATTTGGAGATTTCAAGTGTCTCCTAAGTAAACTCTCTTGACTTAGGTGTGACTTATTCCTGAGCAAATGCCTGAGAAGGCTCCACAAGCTTTTTCTTTCCCCTTAATCCCTACTCTTCCTTCCCATTTTCTGCTACAAGACTGGAGGGCACAGTCCTGAGGACACAGATGCAGAAGAGGGCTGATAAGGTGGAACAGTGACATGGGCTCGCCCCCTTGGCTCTGAATACTAGCAGAGTCCAGCGCAATTATGCTACTGCGTCTGTGCAGGTAGCAAAAATCACATTCGGAGATGTAGGTACACTCATGTTTTTTTTTGCTTCCACGCATGTGCGGAAGCAAAACAACGTGCCGAAACATGGGCGCACCTGCGTCTCAGTGCGTGATTTTCCTACCTGCACAGGTGCAGCAGCATAATTGCGCTGAACTGCACTAGCACTCAGAGCCAAGGGGGCAAGCACACGTCACTGTTCCACCTTATCAGCCCCCCTCTGCAGAGGTGCACCTCTATTTTCTGTATTTAGATATGTAAGAAGGCATCCTTTCTAGATGGCACACCAGATGAATCTATGCAAAAACATTGGTGTCAATGCCAGTTTATTTTAGTGACAGGAAGAATTCCTCTGTCCTATTAGCTGATACCTGCACCTGAACTCACTGGATCATGAGTATTAAAGTCAGAATTATACCTAACAACATTTTCCAGGATAGCACTGCTCTAACCCTACAGCTTTTCACACAACTGTATAGGTTTGTAGTAATAGAGATTCCATATGGTCCTCGGAGGGAAATAGATGTAGACTAGTCAATATAGCTGCTTCTGCTCCCCAACCCACACCCACATAAAAGATGCTGCAGTGGAGGAAAAACACATGAATGGTAAGTAATATAAAGCAATGGGTCTTGATTCAGCAGAATTTCATCTAAATTTGGAGGAATGGAGTGGCAACAAATTGGCAGCCAATTTGGAAATGTTCTCCAGCTTAAATAAGACACGGTATTTTAACATCATATAGTTGGTTGTTCTCTACTGTCTCTAATATGCTCCCCATAATCACTTAGAATAAATTTTTAATCTGCTAAAGTGCACAGAAACAGACAGTTTGTTCTTTCTCTAGATCCCTCTTTCCCAACATGGGGGCCACACCCCACAGGGAGGCAATTTGATTTTTAATGGGGACAATTGGAACCTTGTTAAACGAAGTTACAGTGTTCCCTCACTTTTCGCGGGGGATGCGTTCCGAGACCGCCCGCGAAAGTTGAATTTCCTCAAAGTAGAGATGCGGAAGTAAATACACTATTTTTGGCTATGAACAGTATCACAAGCCTTCCCTTAACACATTAAACCCCTAAATTGTAATTTTCCATTCCCTTAGCAACCATTCAGATTATTACTCACCATGTTTATTTATTAAAGTTTATTAAAAAAATATTTATTAAAGGCAGACGAAAGTTTGGTGATGACATATGATGTCATCGGGTGAGAAAAACCATGGTATAGGGAAAAAAACCTGCAAAGTATTTTTTAATTAATATTTTTGAAAAACAGTGGTATAGACTTTCCGCGAAGTTCGAACCCGCGAAAATCGAGGGAACACTGTAATGGCCTTTTAGGCTTCCTCTCTGTGAGCTAGGAATTCACCTTTGGAATAGTAAGAATTATATGTCACCGGAGGTGGGGGGGAGGATCAGGATTTTAAAGATGCTTAGGTGGGGCCTGGCCAAAAAAAGGTTGGGAACCACTGCTCTAGATACAATGCTGCAAGTTTTTTTCATCAAACGTATTCAAAATGCATCTTTGCATTTGTAGAAAGAAAAAAGACAAGCCAGGATTTGAGAGCAATGTAAAGGAGATTCACTAATAACCATGACAAAACCGTACAACTTGTATATCTGCTGCTGCCCTCAACAGGCAGAAATTCACACCTGCTGTACGTACAACTTCTGTGTGTAAAATGTGTACCTCTTCTCCAAGATGATCCAGGCCATAATTATAGAGCTCACACACATAGTACCGTCTGATGATATCCTCAGAAATTTGAAGATGATGTGCCAGGTCCAAAGCCAAGGCAGGCCAATTCCTGTCCTTCAGTGACACTGGTACTTCTTTCGGTGTGTCCGTCACCTGAGACGGAGCTTGGGCCTGGGCCAGCGCACTCACCAGCTTGGTTAAGAACTTGCAAACAAAAGAAAACCTCCACGTCAGCAGCAGTTTGCAAAAAGGACACCAATGCTCATTCACTCCCTCCCCAGATTTAACTTACTTGATGGCGTAAGCTAAGCAGAGTGGGATCCACTTCTCCACTAGGCAGCAACTGAATGGAAGTCAAGTCTTTGAAAAAAGCATTTTTGCCCTGCCGGAATGAGACACAGGAATTTTGGAACCAAGATAGAAAACAGCTATACTGTACTTGCTTAATACAGTGGTACCTCGACATACGAGTTTAATTAGTTCCAGACCCGAGCTGGTAAGTCTATCAACTCGCATCATGAATGAATGCCTTTAGACTTTGTTTTTCGCGCCGAGATAACTGGAAGCCAGGAGATTCTTGCGCCACCTAGTGGAAGCTCGGCTCGTATTCCGAATTTGAGCTCCCAGAAATTTCGCTCGTGTCGCGGCTCGTAACTTGGAATACTCGCATGTGGAGCAGCTCGTATCTAGAGGTACTACTGTATATAAGTATACAGCATGCAAACTAATAGGAGTAAATGGGCCACTTCCCAGGTCAACTCAGCATTATTTTCTGCTCGGAATTTGTAAAGTCGATTAGCCTTGATTCCTATGTAGGTACGAGGGTCGCCCAAAAAGTAATGCACCACTTTTTTTTTCTTCAGCAATTATTTATTGGACACAATGAAACTTACACACAAGAAAGAATGATGTTTCTTCTACACTCCCTATTTTTCCACAGAATCTCGGTCCCGTTCTATGGCCTTCCTACAGTGAGACACAAGGGCATGTATGCCCTGCTGGTACCACTCCTTGTTCTGGTGACAAAGCCATTTCTGCACTGTAATGGCCTCACCCTCTGTGTCCAGCGACTAACCGTACTTCTGTCAACTGCAGATTCTCCATAAACTACACAAACACTTGTGAATGTTTCCAACAGTTTCTTTCTCCCCAGTGAGAAATTAATCACTTACAGACGCCATTTTGAAACACTGCTGCAGCTACGCTATCTGTCTGAAGAAACACAAAATTTACACATGCACTCCTGACAATTCAAATAATGTATATCTAAAGTTTCACATTTGTACCATAACTGTAGCCTGGAAAAAAATGGTGCATTACCTTCTGGGCAACATTCGTAGATGAAATACAAATTCTAACTCGGTAGGTTAGGTCCCACAGAGTCGGCCTTCTTCGGGTCCCGTCGACTAAACAATGTCGTCTGGCGGAACCCAGAGGAAGAGTCTTCTCTGTGGTGGCTCCGACCCTCAGGAACCAGCTCCCCCGAGACTAGGATTGCCCCCACCCTCCCTGCCTTTCGTAAACTCCTTAAAACCCACCTCTGCCATCAGGCATGGGGGAACTAAAACATCTCCCCCTTGCCCATGTTGTTTTGCCGTTTGATAGATTGTGTGCTTGTTTTTATATATATTGGGATTGTTTTATAATTTTTTAAACTTAAAATTGTAATTGGATTGGTGGGCATTGGATTTTGTCACTATGTACTGTTTTTACTATTGTTGTGAGCCGCCCCGAGTTTGCGGAGAGGGGCGGCATATAAATCCAATAAATCTAATCTAAATCTAATCTAATCTAGGAGACCTGACCAAAAATGTCCACCAACTTCTATATTTTTCTATTCTAAGCACAGCTTCTCATTCAATGTGTGAATTTATGTCACTGCACAAGTTATTCTGGCCTTAGAGATACTCTTTATATTCAATTAACTTGGAGCCCTCATTCCAGAGTTGTCAGTTTTCAACGAAGCATCACGTCCACATACCTTGCTATCGAAGAGAGAGAGGGGTTTCACACTCTTCAGGGAGAACTTCATGATTCCATACAAGACAATGCAGAGCACGGACTGGTGCTCGACGAGAGGATAATGGATGTGCTTCTGTTCAAGTGCTAACTCCACTAACGAGCTGTGCCCTTCAACAGACACCCAGGCATCTTCTGTGTCCAGCACAGGAAGTGACATTTCATCACACCGTATATCAGCCTGAGAAAAAGCACTGGTATTTCAAAATGGTACATTTTGAACATAGCACATTGGCCATGCTCAAAGAAACTCAGAGGTGAGTTGGAGAAGGAGGAGAATTACCAGCAGGACCAGTAGTAACAATCACATCATGAAATCTTACTTGGATTAAAATACAAAAATGGATAATAGAAATGCTACAAATTAAGGTAAACAGAAGACCCGAAGCGTTCCTCCTTGGGATTATAGACCAAAAAATAGATAAAAATAAATATTATTTATTAATACATATATTGACTCCAACTAGGATGGCAATAGCCCAATATTGGAAACAACCAAAACCTCCTGACGATGCTTTGATAATAAAAAAAATATTAGATTGTGCAGAATCGGATGCATTAACTCTCAAATTAAAAAACAAGGAAGACTCCAACTACTATAAAACTTGGAAGTACTTTTATGATTGGTTTAAGAGAAGAAACGAAAACTCAAATTAAAATACAACAATAGCAATATCTTTTTTCCCTTTTTTGATATAACCAATTACAGTGGAACCTCGACATACGAGCAGCTCTACTTATGAGCTACTCGAGATAAGAGCTGGGAGGGGAGAGACATTTCTGTTCGTCTCCCGAGCTCAAATCCGGGATACGAGCTGAGAAGAGCCGGGCTGGTTTGCTTTCCTTCCTTCCGGCGCTGATGCAGAGCAAAGCGTCAGGCCCCCCTGGCGCTTTCGGCGGCTTCAAAAGCAACGCTGGGCTCTTTTGCCACCAAAAGCGTCAGGGGGGCGTGACACTTTGCTCTGCATCAGCGCGGGAAGGAAGGAAAGCAAACCAGCCCGGTTCTTAACAGCTCGTATCCCGGCACTTGGTGAGTGGAGAGGCGGTCGCCTCCCCTGCCGCCCCACTCTGCGGGCCCTTGGCTTCTGCTGGGGGTGGGGGGATCTGAACGCTTTCCTGAAAGGGACGGAGAAAGCCCTCTCTCGCAGCGAAAGCGCTCCCAGCCAGGGGGCTGCAAGAGAGGGCTTTCTCCGTCCCTTTCGTGAAAGCGCGCCGCGCCCCTCTCACAGCTCGGAACTGACAGGGCGCTGCTCTCTCTCTCTCTCTCCCGTGAGGCGGGGAAAAAAAAAGCAAAAAACCCCTTCTTGGGGGCTGCGAGAGGGGCGCGGCGCGCTTTCCTGAAAGGGACGGAGAAAGCCCTCTCTCGCAGTCCCCTGGCTGGGAGCGCTTTCGCTGCGAGAGAGGGCTTTCTCCGTCCCTTTCAGGAACTTCCCCGCTTCAGGAGTCAGCGGAGAAGCGGCGCGGCTGTTTTAAAAGATCGGAGCCGGCCTGGGGGGGCTTTCCAGCAACCCCCGAGCCCCCAACCGGTTGGGGTTGGGTTGGGGGCTCGGGGGTTGCTGGAAAGCCCCCCCCAGGCCGGCTCCGATCTTTTAAAACAGGCGCGCCGCTTCTCCGCTGACTCCTGGCGAACTTCCCCGGGCTTGCACGCATTAATCGCTTTTCCATTGTTTCCTATGGGAAACAATGTTTCGACATATGAGCTTTTCGACGTACGAGCCTCCTTCCGGAACCAATTAATTTCGTAAGTCGGGGTTCTACTATATAAAGGATTTATATACAGTAACTTTTAGGAAAAATTTGTATGAAATTAAATCAATTAAATAAGAATATATGGAGGCGGCTAAGAAAATAAAAATAATTAAAAATATATGGATAACCAAAAGGAAAAAAATAGATGGCGCCGGGCAGATCAGCTGCTGGGCGGCTTCCCTGGGTCTTCCCCCTCTTGCTGGCGGGAGGGTGAGCGGCGGGCATCAGCGAGGAGTTTCCCCACCGCCGACGCAAACTCCTCGCTACCGCTCGCCCGCCCTTCGCCCGCCCACGCCGTTCGCTCGCGCCGCTTCCCAGCTGAGTCCTGAAGCGAATTGGCTTCAGGACTCAGCTGGGAAGCGGCGCGAACGAGCGGCGCGAGCGAACGGCTTGTCCGCCGCCTGCCTGCCCGCAGGCCCGCCGCTCGCCCACCATTCGCCCGCCCACGCCGTTCGCTCCCCCTCTTGCTGGCGGGAGGGCGAGAAGCCCCCCCCAGCACCCGCTCGCCCGCCCTTCGCCCGGCCACCCGCCGTTCGCTCGCTGCTCGCCCGGCCACCCGGGTTCGGGGGGGTGCTGGCAAGCCCCCCATGCCGGCGTCGACGTTTTAAAACAGCCGCGCGGCTTCCCAATGAGTCCCGAAGACAAACGCGGAAGTTTGCCTTTGACGTTTGTCTTCGGGACTCAGTTGGCAAGCCGCGCGGCTGTTTTAAAACGTCGCCGCCGGCATGGGGGGCTTCCTAGCAGCCCCCCAAACCCGGGTTGGGGGCCCGGGGGGTGCTGGCAAGCCCCCCATGCCGGCGGCGACGTTTTAAAACAGCCGCACAGCTTCCCAACTGAGTCCCGAAGACAAACGTCAAAGGCAAACTTCCGCGTTTGTCTTCGGGACTCAGGCGCGAGCGAGCGGCGCGAGCGAACGGCTTCTCCGCTGCCTGCCTGCCCGCGCGCCCCGGCTCGCCCGCCCTTCGCCCGCCCACGCCGTTCGCTCGCGCCGCTTCCCAGCTGAGTCCTGAAGCGAATTGGCTTCAGGACTCAGCTGGGAAGCGGCGCGAGCGAGCAGCGTGGGCGGGCGAAGGGCGGGCGAGCGGCAGCGAGGAGTTTGCGTGGGCGGTGGGGAAACCCCAGCGCCGCTTCCCAGCTGAGTCCCCTTCCCAGGAACCCCAATCTTCGGCTCCTTGCTAGCGCTGCGGAAGTAAAAACACCATCTGCGCATGCGCAGATGGTGTTTTTACTTCCGCAGCGCTACTTCGTGAAAACCCGATCATTGCTAGGGGGCCTGGAACGGAACCCTCGCAATGATCGGGGGATCACTGTATATGTATTTTAAACCAATAAAATTTATTTTAAAAAATAATAATTAAAAAAAGAAAACTTTTTTTTAAAAAAAATTGTAGCGCTAAAAAAATTAAAACATTTATTCAAGTGGAATGTGGCTAAAAATTAACATTCTATTACTATCTTCTGGTTTGCAGGAATCTTTGGCAACAATCCTCACATAAGGTTTAATGTGCAGAGCTATAGACATTACTTTGAAAGTCTTCAGACTGATGCGAGATGATGAATGTATTAGAAATAAGGTGCAGTTTAGATTGAGGAAGGAGCTGTTACCTCCAAGAGTATCTGAAGAAGGTCTGAGCAAGACCCAAGGAAACAGGACACTGCGTTGTCACTCATCCCTACATCCTGTTTGACAAAGAGGAATTCATTTGTTTAAAAAAGCAAAAACCTTCTTGAATACATTTTAAAATATTTGTAGACAGAAGAGGCTGTATTCATAGCAAATCCCAGAAATCAATTATACGTTTAATGCAAAAAGTATCTTTTTGTAAAAAAAAGAGTCATGCAAGTCTCAATATTCAATACATTTTTTTTAATTTATAAGGTTCTGTGTCTAAATGTTTTATATGTTTTATTTGTATTTATATATATTTCATCAATAATCAAATTCATATTTAAATAAATTGAAAATTACTAGGTACATTTATCTGCCTCTGATCATTTTTCAGTGGCATATGTTATTGGCAAGGTGAAATCATAACATACACCACCACCACCACCACCCCCAAAAAAAGAACTTTGCAGATTTATAAAGGCTGGCCATGTAATGATAATTAAAATTGTTTAGGATTTAAATGGAAGTGGGGAGGTACATTAGCTGGCACCAAAAACTAATCTAGAAGGATTTTTAAAGGATTGCAAAATATCCAGGTTAAAAAACAGATTCTCCGAAAACACTCTGGAAGATATAATGTAATAGAATATATAATTTGTGGAGTGTCAATCATAGTTATCCAATGCTAGTTCTTTAGGAGAAAGATTTCCATTCTATTCTATTCTATTCTATGGTGTTAAACTAATTCAGCCCAAGGCTGCTCAGGTCTTTTCCTACTTTATTCTTCCAATTGAACTTTAAAAGAAATTGAGCAACTGGCATCAGCATCATTTCTAATACAACACAGGTGGATAATGGATATGGAACTTACTTTGTCGAAAACAAATTCCGCATCACTCAACCAAATATGATTGAGAAAAAATACAAGCTAACTGGGCCAGCAAATGCACTTGTTTGTAGCAATAATTTCTTAAATGGGCAGGTGATTGAGCTAGATGGTCTCAAAGATTCCTTCCAATCTTTAGATTCAAGGAAAAAGTTTTATTTTTAACTTTGTAGAGAAACAAATGAAAGCTCGTTCAAACCTAAAGATTGGAACTACCTTATTATTGTGTGCAAATCTGCTTGAAGTCATGTTCGCTTCGTGGAAATTTGTCTTAAACGTGATCTTAGATTAAAAACCTAAATTAGAGCTGAGCTCAGAGAAAGGCAAGCCAAATAAAATGGTTTAAATAGCTGGAAGCCAAGGCTCTGACCTTAGCTTAAGTTGGCAGAAAACCCCCAAAATTCTGGGTAGTACAGATGCTATCAGATCTTGTATTATGGTTGAGATCTTGTATTATTATGATATTTTAAATAAAGAAAAAGGATTACTTGCCCGTCTGCACAGCCTGTCCTTTGGTGCTTTTCCAACCTATAACAGAAATTTGTTTAGAAGGACTCAATATACTATTATATTCCATCTCAACAAATAGATAAGTTGCCATCTCTTTTTTACCACAAATAACATTTTTTTATTTTACAAAAAGCCTCCCCACTTCCCATATATTTATGAGTATGTGTGAAACAATGTTTCTTTTAAGTTATGACTAGTAGCTATGTCTTAGTGCTTTTCCTCAGAATTATTTCAAAGTTTAATTAACTAATTAGTATATCAATCTAGACAGAGTCAGCTTAGTGATCAAGTGATGGGGAAAATACATAGTTCACTGATGGCCTTCAACAATAATAACAGACATGTTGAAAGTCACTGAGAAACCTAGTTTGAAGAAAAAATATGTTCAACTGAGAGGGATGAGAATATTTTTTTTCTTCCTAGAATTCACCTGCAGGATTCATTCCTTCTTTTTCTTCTTTTCTTTTTTTTGGAGGGGGGGTGGGGCACAGGAGGGAGAAACAGGACTTGTATTTCTAGACTGGTGCCTTAAGCTCTCTCCTGAATTGCTGCCAACTGCAAAGAGTAAGATATCTTAAGAGCTGCTGACTGCCTACTGACAGGAGTAGGTCTGTAATTTGGGGAGACTGCATGACTACCATGTGAATCCAGAAAAAGATTCAGCTTGTTGAAGCAAGTGTTGACAGATGTAGCAAGCATGCCCACATTGTTGTATGTAATGATATTTTTCCTAATGGCTTTCAAATCATCATCTTTCGGCTGTGGTGAGGAGGGCGTTTGCCCAGGTTCGCCTGGTGCACCAGTTGCAGCCCTATTTGGACAGGGAGTCATTGCTCACAGTCACTCATGCCCTCATCACCTCGAGGTTCGATTACTGCAATGCTCTCTACATGGGGCTACCTTTGAAAAGTGTTCGGAAACTTCAGATGGTGCAGAATGCAGCTGCGAGAGCAATCATGGGCTTCCCTAGGTATGCCCATGTTACACCAACACTCCGCAGTCTACATTGGTTGCCGATCAGTTTCCAGTCACAATTCAAAGTCGTGCAGAATGTGGCTGCGAGAGCCATCGTGGGGCTTCCTAGATTCGCCCACGTTTCTGCAACACTCCGCGGCCTGCACTGGCTGCCGATCTGTTTCCGGTCACAATTCAAAGTGTTGGTAATGACCTTTAAAGCCCTACATGGCATTGGGCCAGAATACATCCGGAACCGCCTTCTACCGCACGAATCCCAGCGGCCGATAAGGTCCCACAGAGTTGGCCTTCTCCGGGTCCCGTCGACCAAACAATGTCATTTGGCGGGTCCCAGGGGAAGAGCCTTCTCTGTGGCAGCCCGGGCCCTCTGGAATCAACTCCCCCTAGAGATTAGAATGGCCCCCACCCTCCTTGTCTTTCGCAAGTTATTCAAGACCCACCTTTGTCGCCAGGTATGTATGGTATGTTTGTGTGTATGTTTGGTTTTTATAATAAGGGTTTTTAGTTGTTTTATTAAATTGGATTGTTACATGTTGTTTTTTATCATTGTTGTTAGCCGCCCCGAGTCTGCGGAGAGGGGCGGCATACAAATCCAATAAATAATAAAATAATAATAATAAATCAAAAGAATTAACAGTTCTACTTTCTACTGTGTTTGTCAGACACCACCTTGTGTGTCTTTTTTTGCACTCCACACAGGGTAATAATATTCAAGTATCTGAATATAATTTACAAACAAAGCCAAGCTCTTTTCTCTAGAATGCCAACAATGAAGTAATGGGTTTAAATTAAAAGAATCAGTTGAATATCAGGGGGAAAAACCTCAGTAAAGGTGAGCAGTGTTTAAGAACATTTGGAACCAACTTGCCCTGAGATGTAATTAGATCCTCTTCGTTGAGTAGGTAGAAGTAGAAACCTTAATAGTTTAATATCAGAATTGTATAATCTAGATTTAGTCATAAGAAAGGTTTGAACTTAGTGACCTGAAAGTCTAAGCCCACATAGCTAACCAAGTTTCATTCACTGAAAGACAACCCACATATGAAAGTGATATTAAATACAGTGATCCCCCGGTTATTGCGTCCCCGACCATTGCGAACAGGGTAATTTGCGATTTTTGAACCCGGAAGTCAAAACACCATCTGCGCATGCGTGCCCTTTTTTCTATGGGCACGCATGCGTAGATGGCGCCCGGCAGATCAGCTGCTGGGCGGCTTCCCTGGGTCTTCCCCCTCTTGCTGGCGGGAGGGCGAAGCCCCCCCCAGCACCCGCTCGCCCGCCCTTCGCCCTTCGCCCGGGAAGTTTGCCAGGAGTCAGCGGAGAACGGCGCGCCTGTTTTAAAACGATCGGAGCCGGCTGGCTCCGATCGTTTTAAAGCAGGCGCGCCGTTCTCCGCTGACTCCTAAAGCGGGGAAGTTCGCCAGGAGTCAGCGGAGAACGGCGCAACTGTTTTAAAACGATCGGAGCTTTCCAATGAGTCCCGAAGACAAACGTCAAACTTCCGCGTTTGTCTTCGGGACTCATTGGAAAGCCGCGCGGGTGTTTTAAAACGTCCCCGCCGACATGGGGGGCTCGCTAGCACCCCCCCAAACCCGGGTTGGGGGTGCGGGGGGGTGCTAGCGAGCCCCCCATGTCGGCGGGGATGTTTTAAAACAGCCGCGCCGCCCCCAATCTTCGGCTCCTCGCTAGCGCTGCGGAAGTTAAAAACACCATCTGCACATGCGCAGATGGTGTTTTTACTTCCGCAGCGCTACTTCGTGAAAACCCACTCGTTGCGGGGGGTCCTGGAACGGAACCCTCGCAACGAGCGGGGGATCACTGTATTCTATTTAACTTGGGGTTTTTTAACATAATGCAATACATACCTTGTCCATTAAATAGGTAGCAGCAGAAAGCCTTTTCACTATGAATGTGTTCCACATCATTAGAGCAATTCCTGAAATAATTACATAAATTTAGACACACCTGAAGGCAATTTAAATAGTTTTGCCAGGTGAACTCATAGCATGTTTCAAAAAAATTAATAATAAATATGTATACAGTTTATCTATATATGCATCCCAAGCAGTTTCATTAACACTGAAACAGTAATTGGTTAAGACTGGTACTAATAAGTACAGCTTAGGAAAGCCAACATAAAAATATGTGCTTTTAGAGAACACTAGAAAAACTGGCAGTTGGGGTAGTGTTCTTTTCAGATGGGGAGGGGGAGTATAATGTATAAACTTCCAGGCCACAGGCTGGATGAGTCACGCGCTGGCCATGGCCACACCCAGTTTAGCGACGGGGCAGCATTAGAGCATGTTAATATAAGGCAACTGGCAGTTGGAACAGAGTTCTTTTTAGGTGGGAAGAAGAATATCTAATTCCTTAGCATCAGTATGTATTCTTATATACTTTATGTGAAACAAGTCCAACTTTGACACTGATTTGAGAATACTTCAATACTTCCATGCAGTTTTGATTTGCAGATAAAAAAGACAGCTTTGGACTCCTCAACACATAGATAATTATGAAACAAATTCTCTATTTTGCATTGACGCATCCAAAATAGTTCTTTATTCTTACCATGTTGAATATGACCATTATCAATGCATCCAAGATGTTCTATGGCTCTGGTGAGAATATATGCTTCCTTGGATTAGAAAAACAGAAATAATCAATATTAGTCAGTGCAATGAAGCACATAAACAATAATCTTCCCAACTATTTATTAAGTATTTCAATTTATTTCAGGTTTTGTTCTAGATAATATTTTTTGTGTACAGATCTTTTTGACCAGATAGTATAGGCTATTTATTTATTTATTTATTGGATTTGTATGCCACCCCTCTCCATGGACTTTAACACACACAAATGCTATCTACACACAGAAACATTTTTTTTAAAAAAAAACTACTGTTCTGTATTGTTTTTTTCAGCTTTGTTTAAAGGTTATTCAGGAAAGAACAACCACAGCTAAGTTGACTCTTCTCCAAGTTTGAAATAAAAGTTATAATAATCACAAAGCAGCATATCATGGGACATATCCAGTGGTGGGCTACTGCCCGGACGGGGGGCGTAACACAGTGGGGTAGCAAAAATGGATCTCCATCCCAGAGCACCCAATTTGCACTGAAAGATGTTGAAAGAAACTGCAGGGCGTCCTGCATAAGCCACGCCCACAGTGTGGTAGTAAAAAATTTGGTAGCCCTTCACTGCACATATCATAAATAATTTCTAAATGCTCTGATGTATTATTTAAGGTTACTTGATATATTGATATTAAATATTTGATAAAATATATCAAATATGTTTGATATATGTTAATTACCATACTCTGTAAAATTGCAGCAAGTTGTAATAGTGATAAAGTACAGTTTGTATCGTTGACATGTAACCCAATCTTTCATTGAAACAGTTTTTGTTATCAATACAAAGTGTCCCTTTTTTTTCAATCTTCAAAACAGTGACAGCTCAATATAGTACCGTATTTTTCGGAGTATAAGATGCACCTTAGTTTTGGAAGAGGAAAATAGGGGGGGAAATCTGCTTACCATATTATTATTATTATTATTATTATTATTATTATTATTATTATTTAATTATTATTAGATTTGTATGCCGCCCCTCTCCGCAGACTCGGGGCAGCTCACAACAGTGATAAAACAATATACAATAACAATAACAATATATTCATCTGACCAGCATCCTTAGTCTGGCACATTATTTTATCCCCTGGTTAGGGCTTTAAAAAAAAACCTTAGTCAGAGAGAGTAACAATGAAAGAGTTTGCAAGCCAATAAGAGCTGGGAAAATCATTAGCACCTTTCTAGGGCTTGAAAGAAACATTTGGAGCAAGTAAAGCAATGGGGGAAAAAAGCTGCAAAGACTTAGGGCTTGGAAAA
This sequence comes from Erythrolamprus reginae, assembly GCF_031021105.1. NCBI lineage: Eukaryota > Metazoa > Chordata > Lepidosauria > Squamata > Dipsadidae > Erythrolamprus > Erythrolamprus reginae. Next base: position 361,002,113 of record NC_091950.1, on the reverse strand, counting down.
CATTCTTTGCAAAGAGTGACAATGAAAGAACCTGCGAGGTAAGAGCTGGGAAGTTCGTTAGCACCTAGTTAGGGCTGGAAAAAAAAGCTTCCCAAACAGCTACATTCAGAATATAGGACACACCTGAATTTTCAGCCTCTTTTAGGGAGGGAAAAGGTGTATCTTATACTCCGAAAAATATGGTAGTGATTTATATGCTATCACATCTAATAAATTTTGACAATACCAATGTGCAAAATGTGCATTATCACTATGAAATAAAGAGCATAGGATACCCACATTCCAAAATAAAATTCTTATACAATCATAAGGCATAATCGCAACTCGAGGGTCTTCTTGTCCAACCCCTTATATCATCCCACGTAAATGGTTGTCCCATTTTTTCTTGAAAACCTCCAGCAATGAAACACCTCATAGGCCCAGGAGGCAACTATGTCATTGATTAATTGTTCTGTCAAAAATTCTTCTTTAATTTCAGTTTGAATCTCCCTCTGATGAGGTTGCACCCATTGTTTCTTCTCCTGCTCTCAGTGTGTGATATCGCCCTTGAATGACTCCTGCGACTCTTCCTTGGAGGCCAGGCTCAAGGGAGAATGAGCTTGTTCCAGGCACATTAGGGACAGATTAATTCCTGAGCCTGAACTGCCAGCAGAAAAAGAATTGCATTGGCTGCCGATCAGTTTCTGGTCACAATTCAAAGTGTTGGTTTAAAGCCCTGCATGGCATTGGACCAGAGTACCTCCGGAACCGCCTGCTACCACACGAATCCCAGCAACCAATAAGGTCCCACAGAGTTGGCCTTCTCCGGGTCCCGTCAACCAAACAATGTCATTTGCTGGGCCCCAGGGGAAGAGCCTTCTCTGTGGCAGCCCCGGCCCTCTGGAATCAACTCCCCCCGGAGATTAGAACTGCCCCCACACTCATTGTCTTTCGTAAATTGCTCAAGACCCATCTATACCGCCAGGCATGGGGGAGTTGAGACACCTTTCCCCCAGGCTTTTTTATATTTATGTTTGGGTATGTATATGTTGTTTGCTTTTTAAAATATGATAGGGTTTTATGTGCTTTTTAATATTAGATTTGTTTTCGCTGGAATATTGGTTTTATTATTGTTGTGAGCCGCCCCGAGTCTTCGGAGAGGGGCGGCATACAAATCTAATAAATTGAATTGAATTGAATTGCAGGCTTTGGTTGGGGACAGCTTGCAGGCCAATGAAGAGGAGTAGGAGGAGCTGCCTTCCTTCGTGGATCTCACAGCACGCCGGACAGAAAAACTGAGGTCGTCCAGGCTGCTGGGGAGAAGGTCCAGTTCCTCTTGATGGGCTGCACCAGGAAGCTATTTAGCACTGCAGGCAGAGATAAGCATTGCTGGTCTCTGTTTCCTGCTTAACATTTGAGACTCTGAACTTCTATAACCAGTGAGCTAAGGTGGATGTACTTTTAGTTTTGCCTGGGGCTTTTTGTTTATTTGTTGGACTTATTGTATTTTTCAGAGTATAAGAAAACACCTTAGTTTTGGGGGAGGAAAACAAGGAAAAAAGGCCTCTGCCTCCCAGCAATATGTCAAAAAGCAAACAACAAACAGCAGAGATGATATACACTGTTTGCTGTGTATTTCTGTGCATGTGTGCCTGACTCATAGAAATAGCAAAGAATTGGAGAAATGTACATTATGGCAGTATATTAATATGTAATCATATTAACTCCTCCCAATTATTTAAATAGATCTACTCCAAACATGACTAAGTCAGGGTTTAGCTCAGCTGCCTTATCTTAATACTAATACTTAATACTAATATTAATACTAAAACAGGACATTTCAGATTATACTTTCATAGATCTTTAAAACTGATGTGGCTTTCTGGAAATATTCTCTGCTATTTAAAAGAAGATACAATAGCACTGGGCCTCTTCAGATCAAGCATTTATTTTAAAAACTTTCATTTTGTTAAGTTTTCTAGTTTTTAAAGCAGTCTTTAAAAAATAAGTCTAATAATTTGAACATTCTAGAGGTATTTATAGTTATTGACTTACCTTCTTGCAGCAAAAAACAAACAGCCAGTTTCAGCCTTTGCTTCTCCCTGCAGCAATTTGCCTCCGTGTAGCTTTACTTTCACTTTCATTTTAGCAGGTGGGCTTGCCGCAACTTTAATCAAGTAGCTGAGTGTCAGGAGGTAGATAATCAGTGGCTTATGCTAATCAGGCTCTGCTGCTGTTTGCTGCAAGGAGGTAAATTGCTGCCAGACAGAGACCATAGAGTGGGGGTGGCTGGGTGGGGCTACATTCGGTGTATAAGACATGCCCAAGTTTTCATCCTCTTTTGGAGCATCTTATTCTCCGAAAAATATGGTACTTTGAGCAGCTTGCTATTTGTTTTATGAACTATTTGGCCATTGTCTGGGGAATTAAGCTGGGCTTATCGCGGATGGTTTCGTTTGGGGCAGTTCTAAAACCAGGTGAAGGAAACTGCTGGGGAATACCAGTAAAATCTTCTATAAACTATGCTGACGTGTATGTGTGAGTAAGGCAGCACAAAGTGCTATGGAGAATAAATCAATCCTCTCGTTCTTATGACAGTATTTCCGCTATTGGAAGATGTTCTGCCGGCGTGTGCCAACCGCCTGTAATTATAGGGTAATTATTCCAAGTAGACACACACACATGACTGAATGCAAAAGAAATGTTCTTTATCAACAGAAGAGAAGAAAAAACTCCCTTTTAAACTTCAAAGGGATTTCTTGTACAAACAATGCACAGTTTAAATGCAAACCAGTTTCTAACCCAATAACTGGGAAACTGAGTCCACTAATGTTCTCCAAACAGTGATAAACACTCACAATGAAGTATAATCCAGAGTCCAGGAATTCCACACACAGTCTTGAATACAAACAGGAAACAACAATCCACGGTCTTGACGAAACTACGATCAGATAATCCTCCACAATGGCCAAACTAGCACGTTGCTCTTTTATCAGCAGCTCTAATTACTGGAGCCCCACCCAAACACAGGTGACCTCTCTCATCTCCTGTAATATTTCTTAAGTTGTTCTCTCCTATGCATAACTCTACGCATGCGTGAGTCAGTCATACATTCCTCCTCTGAATCCAAAGAAGATAAGGAAGATAAGGAAGATTGATCTCCTCCTGGGCTGTCAGCCAAGCCCCCCTCTTCCATGTCACCCACACTTCCTTCGGCAGAGGATACTTTGCTGGCAGACTCTGTCGGGAGCAAAACAGGCCTGTGGCATGTGGATGCTTCCCCCACATCCACCTCCACATTCCTTGGGGCAGGAGCTGGGCCAGAGCTAACCACAACATAAGATGACTATCACATCATCCCTAAGTTGTGGTTTTGCTTTGATGCAGCCGAAGATTGCATTGGCTTTTTTGGCAATTTTAAGCAATTTTTTTATCCTACCTATTTTCCACCTACAGAACCTGAACAAGAAATAATAAATTACTTTCATTATCTGAAAAGCTCGGGTAAGATTGTGCATATCATGAAAAACACAAGGAGTAAGAAAATGAAAGGCTTCCTTTACCTCTGGGTCTTTGTTCCACTGTACAACATACTCCCAGCAGGAATGAGCATGGAGGACATCCATCTCCAGACTACAAGGGAATTGTTCGTATGCTAAATGGAGTAGTTCTGGGAACATGTTTTAAGAAAGGATGGTTATTATATTGTATTCCACTGCTGCAATAAACAGAAGTAAAGAGCATGGCTGAAACTATGTTTTACCTAATGCGAGCTCCATGTTTGGCTGGTCTTCTCCATCTTCAGCTACAAAATTGCTGTCAGTCTGCTGTGATTCTTCCTGGCTTTCTGCTTTATTGCTCTGTCGACCTAATCTGAGTAAGGACAAACTGAGGTCTTGCTTAAAAATCCATTTGGCTACACTGTCAGCAACACCTCCTAAAGGAAAGTCAAAACAGTCTAGGATCAGTTTGCAAAATCCCAGAAAACAATCGTTCTTTCTTTCTACTGTAATCTTAAACTATGGAATTTGCTACCATCGGATACAGTAGTGCACAAATAGGGAGACAGGAATGGACAAATTAGTTCTCAGTGACTACTTCGGGGATTTCATTTTATCTATGAAGAGTTAAAACATTTATAAATATAGAGGTCTGATGACTGTACTACTTCCTGACTCACAAGAAGCATATTATATTTTAATGTCGATTCTTTAAATAGTTGATCAATGTCTATGCCTGTGCATCTGGGAGTGTAGATTGCTGTTCCTGTGCAATGTTTCAACGGGCATGAGATGAAAATGCTTTGAAGGACAGTGCCTAGGAATTCTACCTCTCATGCTACTCAACCCTTCTCGGGCTGGCCGGCCCTATAGGATTTGAGGAGACTACAAACCTGCATGAAGATGATACCTTTCAAACCAGAGAGTTCTTGTCTATGAAAACGACACCAGATTCCATGGCATGAGAGAAGAACTAAAATTGGAATGAATTGAACCTTGTGGGCTGGGAAGGTGTGTCATCCTACACACACCAAGCTTCATGTGCCAATTTAGCCGGGCTATTTATTTATTTTTCTATGCGCGTACCTATTTGTAATTCTATCTGTTATGGAATTTGGACTTTATTAAGGATTAAATGGTTGAAATCAGCTCAGACTGTTCACAAACAAAACTCTTCATGTCATGAAACTGTCCCCAAGAGGATTTCAATAGAAATACGAGAGTCGCCCAGGAAGTAATGCACCACATTTTTTTCTCAGTCTACAGTAATGATACAAATGCAAAACTTTAGATATACATTATTTGAATTGTCAGGAGTGCGTGTGTAAATTTTGCGTTTCTTCAAACAGATAGCATAGCTGCAGCAGTGTTTTGAAACCACATCTGTAAGTTACAAGAAGCGTGTCGTCATTTAATTTCTCACTGGGGAAAAAGAAACTGTCAGTAATATTCACAAACCTTTGTGTACAGTTTATGGAGAATCTGCAGTCAACAGAAGTACGGTTAGTCGCTGGGCACAGGGGGTGAGGCCATTAGAGGTGATTCGCACAGTGCAGAAATGACCAGAACAAGGAGTGATACCGACAGGGCTTACACGTCCTTGTGTCTTGCTAGAGGAAGGTCATAGAATGGAATGGAGATTATGGGATGGAAAAATAGGGAGTATAGAAGAAAGATCATTGTTTCTTTTGTGTAAGTTTCATTGTGTTCAATAAATAATTGTTGAAGAAAAAAATGTGGTGCATTACTTTCTGAGCAACCCTGTCAGTCTGAGTCCCCTCTCTTTTTTGCAATTTCCTATTTATTTATTTATTTATTTATTCAATTTTTATGCCGCCCTTCTCCTTATACTCAGGGCGGCTTACAACATGTTAGCAATAGCACTTTTTAACAGAGCCAGCATATTGCCCCCACAATCCGGGTCCTCCTTTTACCCACCTCGGAAGGATGGAAGGCTGAGTCAACCTTGAGCCAGTGATGAGATTTGAACCGCTGACCTACAGATCTACAGTCAGCTTCATTGGCCTGCAGTACAGCACTCTACCTGCTGTGCCACCCCGGCTCTTTCATTTCATTTCACACATTACTCTTGGAATTTTCCTGGGCTGTGTCGGAAGCAGCTACCTCGGTAGAAGAAATTTAACTGCCACCCCTTTCCATCCCAACCCTTTTGGGGAGACAAAAACAATCACCTTTTCCTCCTTCGAGCAACTTCTTTACAGAAAGTCTCCCGAGGGGCTCAGCCTGCAAAGAAGCAGCTGGGCTTGTCTTCTTGCTCACTTTACTATTCAGAAGTGTCTGAAGAATTAGGCAATCTTCTAACTGTTTCAGGAGGAGCTTCCAGTACTCTATATCAAGAGAAAGGGCTTCCCAGGAATCTGTATCAGCACCTACAGTTATTTGGGGAAACTAATAAAAAATATGTTTTATGAACTTCTCATATTACCAAGCTGGCATTTTACATATTGTGTGCAGAAAGTCCAGATTTACAAACTTCAATGATGAAAGAAGGAAGTTACAGCTTTCCGCCATATGTTCAGCACATATGTATTTTATTCATACATTCTATTTTTAATAAAGTTCCCTTAGAGATGAGAAACAGCATCTTTAACAGATAAATGAGATAAAGATATAGGTTAAAAAACTAAAATGATTTACTCAAAACCTCTTGGCTTCGCTATATGCAACACTCCATTTACTTATGCATAATTTAGAATATTAGCTATATCGTAATGAGCTATTGAGAATATTTTCAGTTCATATTTTCAATACAGATCTACCGTACACTCGCCCGCCCTTGTTTGTTTGTTTGTTTTTGTATGTCCTGTGTGTTTGTCTGTTTTTTTCCCATCTCTGATTGTTTTGCTCTATTCTGTTTTATCTTCTGTCTTTGGTTAATGCAGTGATTTTCAACCTTTTTTGAGCCATGGCACATTTTTTACATTTACAAAACCCTGGGGCACATTGAGGGGGGGGGGGGGGCTAAACAAAGTTTGGACAATTTTTTTTCTCTTTCTTCCTCCCTTTTGCTCTATTTCTCTCTCCCTCCCTCTTTCTCTCCCTTCTTCTTTTTTCTCTCCATCCCTTTCTCCCTTCCTCTCTTTTTTGCTCTTTCTCCCTCCCTCCCTCTATGTCTTTCTCCCAACTTCCCTCCCTCTCTTTCTCTCTCTCTCTTGCTTTCTTTCTCTCTTGCTCTTTCTTTCTCTTGCTTTCTCTCTCTCTTTCTCTCTTGCTTGCTTTCTCTCTCTCTCGTTTTCTTTCTCTCTTGCTTGCTTTCTTTCTTTCTCTTGCTTTCTCTCTCTCGCTTGCTTTCTCTCTCTTGTTTTCTTTTTCTCTTGCTTTCTTTCTTTTTCTCTCTCTCTTGCTTTCTCTCTCTCATTTTCTTTCTCTCTTACTTTCTCTCTTTCTCTCTCTCGTTTTCTTTCTCTCTCTGAGCTTCGCGGCACACCTGACCATGTCTCATGGCACACTAGTGTGCCGCGGCACACTGGTTGAAAAACACTGGGTTAATGCATATTGCCTAAAATCTGATATACAAACTTTTGTTTTTATATTGCTGTCTGTACCTCAATGTATTTACTGTATATATCCTTGTAAATAAAACTTTATAAAAAAGAAAAAAGAAACAGCAAGGGATGCACCTTTAGTAAATACACGTAAGATGTGTACATATTTCATATTAAATTGCCAGAAGTTTAATTTGAGGATGGAAAAAAGCCAGCAGTGCTGCTTTACTTATTCTAAAAATAAAATGGGTCAACAGAGAGATCTGCATCCCTTCAACTCCTTGGAGAGAGGACATGATAACATAAATAAATGTATTATTTATCTGTGTTCACAGAAGGGGTGAGTTAACTTTTGTTTAATAAGAAGTAACATTTGTATTTTGTTTACATTGCTTCTACTGGCACCTGATGTGCTTATTAACAATAATAAACTATAAAGTAATTGTAACTTAAAAATATAAACCAATGAATCAAGGCAAGATAAAATACACCAGCACTGAGCCAGTTAAAACATTCTTCTAACTACAAACCAGGAGTTTGTTACTGGCATCTGCTAGTGAGAGAATTACAGAAATCCTAGACTCTTTCAAAGGCCTGGACAGTAGCTGTATGGATTTTAGTGTAGCCATTTCATAGTACTTATAATGGGTAAGCAGCATATGAAATATAGTTACATTCAGGATTGCCAATATAAATAAACAATGAGACCTCACTTGTATATTTTCCAGGATACTTTATAATTGGAAGTTTAGTGGCAAGTATTAAAAGTTTATTTTGGGGTGGCGGAGGCTTCTTTTTTGGGTTTTTTTGCTGTGGACAGAATCTGAAGATACATACCTTTTTTTCTGCAACACTATCACTTATCTGTGCTGTTACTGAATGCCCAACATGAGCAAATACCAAAGCCGCTCCGTTATTCTCAGATTGAATACAGGCTGTTCTCATCTGCTGCCACCAGGGGGAAATGGACTGAGAATCCCACAAATCATCTGCAACAACCAAAGACAAAAACATGCATATAGGATGTCAACGAATATTAGAAAATATATTTACTACAGAGGTTTTATTCCCAAAATATTTACTTGTGAACAGGAAAACTTGTTTACTGACAGACTAAGAAAAACTATGAAAAACAAAGTGGTAGGCAAGGACTTCACCAGAAGAGCCCTTCATTCCTCCATTCAAAATAGAATACTCTACGAGACTAGACTTTCAATCCTGGGCCTAGAAAGCTTAGAACTAAGACGCCTTAAACAAGATCTAAGTATTGCCCACAAGATCATATGCTGCAACATCCTGCCTGTCAGCAACTACTTCAGCTTCAACCACAACAACACAAGAGCACACAACAGATTTAAACTTAATATTAACCGCTCCAAACTTGACTGTAAAAAATATGACTTCAGTAACCGAGTTGTCGAAGCGTGGAACTCATTGCCGGACTCCGTAGTGTCATCCCCAAACCCCAAACCCTTTACCCTTAGATTATCTACGGTTGACCTATCCAGATTCCTAAGAGGTCAGTAAGGGGCGAGTACAAGTGCACTAGAGTGCCTTCCGTCCCCTGTCCTATTGCTCTCCTATATCTCCTATTCCTTTCTTCTATTCCTATATCTCTTCTTCTATTCTTTCATTGATATGTTCTATTACTATATCTTCTTTTCTATTCTTTCATAGATATATTTTACTATGAGTATCTCCTCTATAACCTTCATCATGTATTTTACTATGTGTGTGTATGTGTGTGTCTGTATATATATATATACCCACTAAAACTCTCATTGTGTATTGGACAAAATAAATAAATAAAATAAATAGATATGTGTGCATTTAGAAATCTCGGGTAGCTGTTAAGAGGGGGAGAGGATTAACTACCCACAATAAGATCAAAGGAGTATTTGCAAAGTCTGTCGGCTGAGTATGTGTAAAGAATGTATGGGAGATTACCTTGATGGAGATTTGCAAGATCTGTTAACAATAAGGAAGGAGTGACAAGAAAGGAGACGAGATATGATTATCAGACTTGCAAGATTGATTTCAATTACACACAAAATCTAAACTATTTTTATTGGGAGTGGCTATAACAGAATCTTGCAAGTCCATATCTATATCTGCTATATATAGTATATGCTATAGTGGTGGACTGCTAGCCAGTACGCCTTATTGGGCTTGTCTCCGTGGCTCTAGAGGTACCGCGAGTTCGAGCGGAATTATGCTTCTGCGCCCGTGCAGGTAGTAAACTCGTGCACGGAGATGCAGGTGCACCCGTGTTCAATGCATGCGCGGAAACAAAAAAAATATCATTGGAACACAGGCGTACCTGCGTCTCCGTGCACGAGTTTGCCACCTGCAGGGGGCACAGAAGCATAATTCCGCTGAAACTCACAGTACCTCCAGAGCCACGGAGACAAGCCCAATTAAGCATACCACTTAGTAGCCCACCACTGGCTCTATCTCCTCCCCCTTCTTATAACTTTATGGATTAGGGATGTCTCTATATAAACCTCTTCCACCCTTTCTATTTGTGTGGATTTAAGAAGTGTTTCATTGCTTTATAACAAACCTTGCATATCTTCATCAAGGTAATTTTCTAAACTCTTTACAGCAGTGTTTCCCAACCTTTTTTGAGCGGCGGCACACTATTCACATTTAGAAAATCCTGGGAAACATTGAGCGGGGGGGGGGGGCTAAAAAAAGTTTGGACAAAAAAAATCTCTCTCTTCCTCCCTTTCGCTCTATTTCTCTCTCTCTCCCTCTTTCTCTCTCTCCCTTCCTTCTTCTTTCTTTCCCCCTCTCTCTCCATCTCTTTGTTTCTCCCTTCTTTCCTCTCTTTTTTGCCCTCCTTCTCTCTCCCTCCTTCCCTCCCTCTATGTCTTTCCCTCACCCTCCTTCCCCCTCTTTCTCCCTCTCTCTTTCTCTCTCTCCATCTCTTGCTATCTTTCTCTCTCTTTCTCTCCCCCCTCTCTCCCTCTCTTTCTCTCTTTCCCTCTCTTGCTATCTCTTTCTCCCCCACTCTCCCTCTCTTGCTATCTCTTGCTATCTCTTTCTCTCTCCCCCTCTCCCTCTCTCTTTCTCTCTCTCCCTCTCTTGCTATCTCTTTCTCTCTCTTTCTCTTCCCCCCTCTCCCTCTCTTTCTCTCTCTTTCTCTCCCCCCTCTCTCCCTCTCTCTCCCTCTCTTTCTCTCTCTTTCTCTCCCCCCTCTCTACCTCTCTTTCTCCCTCTCCCTCTCTTTCTCTCCCCCTCTCTCTCCCTCTCTTGCTATCTCTTTCTCTCCCCCCCTCTCTTTCTCTCAGCAGCGGCATTGGGCAGTAGCCGTGGGGCGGCGGCAAGGTTGTCAGCTGTGAGGCGGAGCTCCGGAACGGAGGCACCGACGGCGGCGGCTAGACGTGTTGCTAGACGCCGTACATGCTGGCATTGCGCTGGCCATGGACATGGGGCTGGAGCCTCCGTCCCAGCCCAGACAGCAGGCAAGTGCCAGCCACGCAATTCTAGCATGTCCAGCCGCCGTCGGTGCCTCTGTTCCGGAGCTCCGCCTCACAGCTGACTACTCTGCCGCTGCCCCACGGCTACTACCTGTTGCGGCTGCCGCCGCCGCCATCACCCTCCCGCTGTGCGCCGCCCTTCCGCTGCCGCTACCCTCCCACCAGGCCCCAAAGCTCACCTGCTGCAGCCGCCAGGGAAGCTCCAGCCGGGCGGAGCGCTGCAGTTGCCGGAAAACTTGGAAGGCGCTAAGAAGGAAGCTCAGCTTCCGTTCTCACAACTTTTTGCCCTTCGCAAAAAGTTTCGAGACCAGAAGCTGAGCTGCTTTCTTCACGGCACACCTGACCATGTCTCGCGGCACACCAGTGTGCCGCAGCACACCGGTTGGGAAACACTGCTCTACAGCATGTGGATATTCAGATCTTTTCAACGACATCGTGGGATTTTTTTTTTTTATTGGCATGCAACATTAGCTCAGTAATATCCGCTTTCGATCTCTGGCAACTGCCTGTTTTTTAAAATTGAGCATGTTTACTGAACTTCTCCCACCTGTCATTTTGCTCAGAAGTGACAATGCAGCTTGAAGGCAGAAAATTGACTGGGTTCTTTGAAGAAAGGTCTTTTCCTTGGAAAGCCACACGCTGAGCAGAAGGGACTAAAAAAAGAGATAGAAAGTTTAGGAGGTTTAGTGAGAATAGATTTAGGAAATCACTTTTCCAATCAATTTAGTAAAATTTTCTAAACAAGAGAGAAGTTACTTCATCGTTCATCTGTTGACCACTGCATTAATATTGTTAACATCCTCTAGAGCAGTGTTTCCCAACCTTGGCCATTTGAAGATATTTGGACTTCAACTCCCAGAATGCCCCAGCCAGCAAATGCTGGCTGGGGAATTCTGGGAGTTGAAGTCCAGATATCTTCAAGTGGCCAAGGTTGGGAAACACTGCTCTAGATATATATAGTATTTCAAATTTGAAATCCTAGTCATGTGTATTTGTTACATCATTCTTTCTAATTTTAATCATGATTTAATTGGGACCCCAGTCCCTTATCTTCCACATTTAAATTCCACGAAGAGTTATCCTAATTTTAAAATGCCAAACATTTTTTTCTGATGTTTTAAATCATTTTTGCTTAATATGATTAAGGGGAAATTACTTTTAATTTTTTCCCACATACATCTCAACAAAGTAGATAATCTCAACAGAATTTTAATCCATAAAACTTTTTTTTTCATTTTAGCTACATGGCAACTAATTGTGTGTTGTATGTGTCCTGTCAAAGAATCCTCCTGTCAAAGGTCTAGGGTTCACTGCTTTCCCATGCCTCAATTAAATTCCAAAGGAAGATACCATGAGGGAATTCCTTAGCAGGGGGTTTCTTCCAAATCAGAAAGCATGAATAATTGAAGAGAGTACAAAGAATGTAAAATATGTTTAAGAAGAAATAAAATACAAGCAGTCTTAAATCTTGCAACAATACGTAAGTTCAAAACAATAAATCACAAAAGTATCAAAAGTTCCCTGTGAACAAAACAGAAAATAAGAAGCCTTTTTTCACAGGGAGAGAAAACTGTGGAAACTGAAAGATAAATTTTAGTACAACACTTCATGGGAGTAAATTATAAAATGTGTGCCTCAGTCTTCACTCCCGGTAACCATCTGAACAAATCCTAACAATTGTCTAGGTCAGGGGTGGGCAATTAATTTTGCCATGGGGCCGCGTGAGAAATTGGAATGGTTTTAGAGGGACGGACTAATATAATTAACTCAGTTCTACCCAATACTGTAAAGACCCAGACCCTGGCCTGACCCAGACCCACTCTACAGACCCCTAATTGTTTGCTTTACGGCAATATGGTGCACCATAGTCACTGCGTGGAGTGTTTGCGTGGTTTCTGTGCTCGGCCGCTCTTGGTAGGAGGTCGGGGTCCGCTCCAATGTGAGGATAAAAGATTCATCAGGAAAGCAGGAACTGGAGGAGTCCCGGCAGACACAGTGAGCTCTTTCATCCTCGCACTGGAGCGGACCCCTGACCTCCACTGACCAGTCACAGATAGCGGGAGGCGGTCACAGACTGCGGGCGGGCCGGATGCGGCCCATGGGCTGCCTCTTGCCCAAGTCTGGTCTAGGTTATTTTTAATTATTTTTTTATCCTGCCTTCACTATTTCTATATATTTCTTTATTTCAATAAATATTAAAGGTGGTATTCCTTCTTCCTCTTCTTTTCCCCACAGCAACCCCATGAAATTTATTTATTATTTATTTATTACTTAGATTTGTATGCCGCCCCTCTCCGAAGACTCGGGGCGGCTCACAACATGTAAAAACAAATCATAAGCAATCAGGCAAATTTAAAATATTTAAATATTTAAAAAACCCCATATGCTAACAGTCACACACACAGACATACCATGCATAAATTAAACGTGCCCAGGGGGAGATGTTTCAGTTCCCCCATGCCTGACGGCAAAGGTGGGTTTTAAGGAGTTTACGGAAGGCAGGAAGAGTAGGGGCAGTTCTAATCTCCGGGGGGAGTTGGTTCCAGAGGGCCGGGGCCGCCACAGAGAAGGCTCTTCCCCTGGGGCCCGCCAACCGACATTGTTTAGTTGACGGGACCCGGAGAAGGCCCACTCTGTGGGACCTAATCGGTCGCTGGGATTCGTGCGGCAGGAGGCGGTCTCGGAGATATTCTGGTCCGAAATGGGCTGAGCTGAGACTGACTGGCCAAAATAATCCAGCCAGCTTTCAGGCCTAAGGCAGGGCTAGAACTCTGGCCTCCTGGTTTCTAGTCTTTGCTGGTTGAGGAATTCTGGGAGTTGAAGTCCACAATCCTTAAAGTTGCCAAGATTGGAGACTCTTGCACTAGACTAGACCAAGCTGACTCTATAACAAGTTAAGCATCCCATTTTTATGATAGAGATGTAGCAAGATTGGTTTTATTACATATGCTTTTTGTTGCAGATTAGTAATCTAATTATTAATTCAATTAAATTCGAAATTCTTTAAAACACATAGGAATACAAATGGGCAAATTATTTCTATTTATAAATGTTGTCTTCCCATCTCTTCTATGTTTTAATTCTCTTCCTCAGCCGCTTAATGCTATAATTTTGATTCTTATTCATCTATTTCCCATATATTGTCTATAAACCAACAAGCAATTAGAATATAGGCCTGACGACCACAATAAAGAATAAAACAGGCAACACTCACCAGTAATATCTGGGGGCTAAATCCTGCAGACTTCAGAGTTTGACACATTTCTTCTATTGAACTTTCTCCATGTAGACATTTCCAGAAAAAAAACCCTCCTGTACATACACATAGAAGACATCATACATTTTTTCATTTCTTCCACCCATTAAATTATTTCTGATTGAAAACAGTGCAATCTATCAGAAGGTGAAGATCAGACCTATTCACAGTGAGAGTAAATTACATCAATGAGAGCTATTTATATTCTGCATTTTCTTCCTGTTTACAGGTAGTCCTCAATGTATGGACATTCATTTAACAACAGTTCAAAGTTATGATAGCTTCGGTAAAAGTGATTTATGATCTGTTCTCCCACTTATGAATAATGCATCTCCCCCATGATAACAAGATCGCAATTTGGTTGTTTGGCAACTGGCTTACATTTATGATCAGCTGCAGCATCCTGTTGTCACATGATACCAATTTGCAACCTTTTTTCCAGATTTGGGACCAAAAAACCCACACACATTGGGGACACTGGATTCATTTAATAACATTATTCATTTAACAAGCAGCATAAAAATTGGGTCCAGCTCAATTATTGACTGCAACACAATGACTTATGATGGAAATTTCAGACCTAAATTGAGGACTAGCCGTATACAACCTTGTTCCCATTGCACTAAACCAATATTATTGCTGTATAGATCAAGGCAAGTTTTTCACCTGCTTTGTAAGAGCACAAAGAGTACTGTACTTCCTAATATGGATGTTTTCAGGGGGCTCCTTCAGAAAATCTTCCTAACTAAATTCAAAAAAAGAAACCTATTACCCAAGTGGAAAGCTCCTAAGGCAAGGTTGCTAATAATCCAAGCTCATACCTAAAGCCACATATTCCTTGTCATCTAGCTTTTTCACATTAATTGCATCTTTTTCATAATCCAGGTAATCCAAGAAAGTTTTCACAGGCAGCATTCCATCTTTATCCTCTACAAAATGTACTGAAGGCTGGGTATTCTGCTGTTTGTACTTCTCAAGTAACATCTGCAGCCTAGCGAATTCTTTTTCATCTAACCGGAGTAATTTAGCCAAGATCTTAAAAGCAATAAAACATTAATAAGAGAAAGTCAGATTTATCCTCGAAACTGCTCTCACATTCACTCATGACAAATTCTGTGATAAAACATTTTGATTTAAGATATTTTGCTAAGTAATTGCTATGTTGCATGTTTCAGGATATTTTCCCCCCTATCTCTTGTACCATTGAGGATAATATTGAGAGGATCTTACTCACGCTGAATTTATTTCACACAACAATTGAATGTATTGATATTTCTAAAAATACATTGCTCAAAAAAATAAAGGGAACACTCAAATAACACATCCTAGATCTGAATGAATGAAATATTCTCATTGATTACTTTGTTCTGTACAAAGCTGAATGTGCACAACAGCATGTGGAATTGATTGTCAATTTAGTGTTGCTTCCTAAGTGGACCGTTTGATTTCACAGAAGTTTCATTTATTTGGAGTTAAATTGTGTTGTTTAGGTGTTCCCTTTATTTTTTTGAGCAGTGTATATGCTTGGACATCTGGAATATCTCACATTTCAAAAATGTAGCTGCCCATTAATAAATAAAGATAATAGAAATATTTAAAATACATTAATTTTGGATACATGATTGAAATAACCTAGAATACTAACAGAACTAATTTTATTCTAGTCATAGCTCAAAGCTTTTCTCAAGAAGGCTATTAAAAACAGCATCATAGAAAAAATTCCAATTATTTTAAAGAGCTGAGGTGGCACAGCAGGTAGAGTACAGTACTACAGGCCACTAAAGCTGGCTGTAGACCTGTAGATCAGCAGTTCAAATCTCATCACCGGCTCAAGGTTGACTCAGCCTTCCATCCTTCCGAGGTGGGTAAAGTGAGGACCCAGATTGTGGGGGCAATAGGTTGACTTTGTTAAAAAGTGCTATTGCTAACATGTTGTGAGCCGCCCTGAGTCTATAGAGAAGGGCGGCATTAAAAAATCGAATAAATAAATAAATTTCATATAATTTTGTGAAAAGCAAAAAAAAAGATCTCATAAGAAATATGTCAGGCTCCAAGTAATGCATCCATTACAAATCAAACTGGGGCACTGCTTTTCCTCAAAAAACAAGTTTATACTTATTTCCTCAAAAAACAAGTTTATGTTTTTTCCTCAAAAAACAAGTATATTCAGGCTTGACAAAATATAGTATACCAAATAAAGTGTATTACACTGACCAACTATTGCCCAATTCCAGAGCTATTAATTTTTATCCTCATTTTTTATCATTTTATGCCTCCAAAAGCACAAACCATAAAGCAAGGCTTGGTACTTCCCTAAGGTTTGATGAGTTAAAAGCCATCACAATTAAGATACCAGCTTTTTGATAAAATATCTCCTTAATGCAGAATATTGTCAGTTCCAATTTCAGGACAGTAAGTTCAAAGAGCTGAGTTCAATGCCGCAGATCCACCTGCATAAATGGACTTCCTTGTACAATGCATAGAAATCCAAGACAGAAGGAACAGGAAGACTGTGGAAATCTTAGTGCGCTCTAAGGTTGGTCTTTTGCTTACAGAGATTTTATAACTGAACTTGATTAGCACTACAGGAAGCTCTGATGAGGTGACTTAGTTTGGTGATAAAACATCTGCAAGCAAACAAGAGAGCACTAAGAATTCCACAGCTCAATAATGACCTACCAATATTGTCTTCTTGTCTGTAAAAGGAAGACTCCATTGTGCTCACAAATTCTATAAATGCATATCATTCTTACATACCATAAATACGTTTTTATTTTAAAAAGAGGGCTTTACTGGTTTTTTCCACTTTCTTTTATATAAACCAGTGTTTTTCAACCAGTGTGCCGTGGCACACTAGTGTGCCGCGAGATATGGTCAGGTGTGCCGCGAAGCTCAGAGAGAAAGAAAGCAAAAGAGAGAAAGAAACCAAGAGAGAGAAAGAACGCGCGCGAGAGAAAGAGAACAAGAGAAAGAAAGAGAGAAAGAGAGAGAAAGCAAGCAAGAGAAAGAAAGCAAGAGAGAGAGAGAGAAAGAGAGAGAGGGAAGGAGAGAGAGAGAGAGACATAGAGGGACGTAGGGAGGGAGAGAGAAAGAGAGCAAAAAAGAGAGGAAGAGAAAGAAAGAGGGATGGAGAGAGAGAGAGAGAAAGAGGAAGGAAGGGAGAGAAAGAGGGAAGGAGAAAGAAATAGAGCGAAGGGGAGGAAGAGAGAGAGAGAGGTTTTTTAGCCCCGCCCCCCGCTCAATGTGCCCCAGGGTTTCGTAAATGTAAAAAATGTGCCGCGGCTCAAAAAAGGTTGAAAATCACTGATATAAACGTCTGCGTTTCAAGGGTATTTTTCTTTTCATAAAATCAAAGTTTCACAGTACTTACATTATCAAATGGCTCTGCCTCAGGCTGTATATTCTGAGAATTTAGATTGCTGACTGACTCGTGAAGCTGCAGCAGTTTTAGTTTATTAGTACAGAACTGTAGCAGCCCTTCATCAATACAATCCATCTCTAGACAGAATGACGGAAAGGAAAATAAGGCCCATTAGTCTCAATGAATGTGCAATCGAGCTTTTAAACCTCTCTGCAGCTTCATTAAACAGGCTGCTAAGTGGAATATTTTCAGTGTACAACAGCCGGCAAGGGGATACCATTTCATCAAGTTAAATCCTGGATGGGCTTTATCCATAGGCAAGTAAAGTGTCAACTTCCCATTAAATAGGCAGTTGAAATCAAATCCGAACCAGACAAAAAGCAACATTTGAAAGCTCGTAACAAGAAGCATCTGAGGAAGATGTTTCTATGAATTCACCAGCTTACAATGCTCATCCGCAAGATGAATTTCCTACAAAGCTGTCTCCTGATCATGCTTACTTTATTTCCACAGTCGCCATCTCAACAAGCAATTTGCCTCCCAGTGTTGAAAGATAAACATTCAATCCACAATAGTTAAAACATGTTGTGTTTTGTAACAGAATAGACCAGTGGTCCCCAAACTACGGCCCGTGGGCCAAATGCGGCCCGCTGAGGCCATTTATCCGGCCCACGGGTGAGTGACAGGAGCACATCTAATTTTCCATGAATAAAATGTGGTATTTTGTTAGTAACTAATATCAATCATCAAAAAAGTTGCAAAAGTTTTTTTTTCTAATTTTGTCATCCAGTTACATTCATTTTATTTTAATTAAATTCCCTCCTTAAAAAAGTACACCAATTATATTTCTAACTTACTAACCATTATGACAAAGTGCTTCCTTCTTTCTTTATACATTTTTCTATAAGCCAAGAAAACCTTGTATAGCCAATCAGATGTTAACAAAAGAAAATTAAAAACAAAACATAAACATATATGAATTTCAGACTTCTTCCCCCCCCCAACTCTAAATAGTACGTTCCTATTTTGTTTTTTACGTTAAAATAAGGTATGTGCAGTGTGCATAGGGATTTGTTCATAGGTTTTTTTTATAGTCCAGCCCTTCAACAGTCCGAGGGAAAGTGAACTGGCCCTCTGTGTAAAAAGTTTGGGGACCCCTGTAATAGACAGTCAAAAAAGAAATAGGCACTTACCCTGATTTCTTAAGGTCTCAATCAATGTTTGTGTGATGTTCATCAGAAAAGATAACGGCAAACGCTCATTTGCCAGGATGCTTTCTAAAGCCTATCAGTAATAGAATATAATAGAGACTTTCAAAGCTCATGCTACTATTTTTTAAAATAAAACTTAGTAATAGTTTACATACAGTATACTTCATTTGTTTCTCTATTCCTTAACTATAGTATCACTTGAGCTGAAAACTTTGCTGCTCCTAGATCCTAGGAACCATAAAGAGGAAAATATGAAATGCCAACTAAACGAGTCCTTTGTTTATGAAACGTCTTATTTATTTATTTATTTATTTATTTATTTTATTTTATTTTATTTTATTTAGTATTTAGATTTGTATGTCGCCCCTCTCCGAAGACTCGGGGCGGCTCACAACACGATAGAACAAATCATAAATAATCCAAATAACTTTAAAATATTTAAGATTTAAAAGAGCCCCATATACTAACAGACACACACACAAGCATACCATATATAAATTGAACATGCCCGGGGGAGGTGTTTCAATTCCCCCATGCCTGACGGCAAAGGTGGGTTTTAAGGAGTTTACGGAAGGCAGGAAGAGTAGGGGCAGTTCTAATCTCTGGGGGGAGTTGGTTCCAGAGAGTCGGTGCTGCCACAGAGAAGGCTCCTCCCCTGGGGCCCGCCAACCGACATTGTTTAGTTGACGGGACCCGGAGAAGGCCCACTCTGTGGGACCTAATCGGTCGCTGGGATTCGTGCGGCAGGAGGCAGTCTCGGAGATATTCTGGTCCAGTGCCATGAAGGGCTTTAAAGGTCATAACCAACACTTTGAATTGTGACCGGAAATTGATCGGCAGCCAATGGAGACTGCGGAGTGATGGTGAAACATGGGCATACCTAGGTAAGCCCATGACTGCTCTCGCAGCTGCATTCTGCACGATCTGAAGTTTCCGAACACTTTTCAAAGGTAGCCCCATGTAGAGAGCATTACAGTAGTCGAACCTCGAGGTGATGAGGGCATGAGTGACTGTGAGCAATGTGTCCCGGTCCAAATAGGGCCGCAACTGGTGCACCAGGCGAACCTGGGCAAACGCCCCCCTCGCCACAGCTGAAATATGGTTCTCTAATGTGAGCTGTGGATCGAAGAGGACGCCCAAGTTGCGGACCCTCTCTGAGGGGGTCAATAATTATCCCCCCCCCCCCAGGGTAATGGATGGACAGATGGAATTGTCCTTGGGAGGCAAAACCCACAGCCACTCCGTCTTATCCGGGTTGAGTTTGAGTCTGTTGGCACCCATCCAGGCCCCAACAGCCGCCAGGCACCGGCACATCACTTCCACTGCTTCGTTGACTGGACATGGGGTAGAGATGTAAAGCTGGGTATCATCAGCGTATTGATGATACCTCACCCCATGTCCTTGGATGATCTCACCCAGCGGTTTCATGTAGATATTAAATAGCAGGGGGGAGAGGACCGACCCCTGAGGCACCCCACAAGGGAGAGACCTCGGAGCCGACCTCTGACCCCCCACTAACACCGAAAGCGACCGGCCAGAGAGGTAGGAGGAGAACCACTGGAGAACAGTGCCTCCCACCCCCAACCCCTCCAGCCGGTGCAGAAGGATACCATGGTCGATGGTATCGAAAGCCGCTGAGAGGTCAAGGAGCACCAGGACAGAGGATAAACCCCTGTCCCGGGCCCGCCAGAGATCATCCATCAACGCGACCAAAGCAGTTTCCGTGCTGTAATCGGGCCTGAAACCCGACTGCTGGGGACCTAGATAATCGGCTTCTTCCAAGGACCGTTGGAGCTGGAGTGCCACCACCTTCTCAACAACCTTCCCCATAAAGGGAAGGTTGGAGACTGGACGATAGTTATTAAGTACGGCTGGGTCCAGGGAAGGCTTCTTGAGGAGGGGGCGCACGAGCGCTTTTTTATAGAGTGTTGGAAAAACTCCCCTCCCCAAGGGAGCGTTGGTAATCTCCTGGACACGGATCCAGTAAACAGGTGGCGGAACTCACAGCTCCAATGGCCTTGTCCACTTCATCAGGTGTCACCAGATCAAACTCTTCCCAGACAGGTGGACAAGTACGTGCCCCAGTCACCTCGACTGACTCATTGTCAGTCAACTCTGTTTTCCAATTGGAGTCGAGGTCGGCCCGGATCTGGGTGACTTTATCAGCGAAAAACGTGTTAAAATCCTCGGCACTGCTCTGCAAGGGCTCCCCAACTCCCCCCTGATTAAGAAGGGAGCGGGTCACCCTAAACAGAGCGGCCGGGCGGGATTCCGCTGATGCAATCAAGGCGGCATGGTACGCGCATCTTGCCGCCTTGAGCGCCACTTTGTAAGTTTTAATAAAAGCTCTTACTCCTCCATCGCTTCTCTAGACGTCTCTTTTGGCGTTTCAACTCCCGGAGCTCCTCGTTGAACCATGGGGCTCTACGGGGTCTAGCGCCACGGAGAGGTCGCAAAGGCGCAATCCGGTCAAGAGCCTCCGCCGCAGCCCTGTTCCAGGCCTCCACAAGAGACTCCGCCGAACTGTGGACGAGTGCCTCTGGAATAACCCCAAGCGCCGTCTGAAAGCCCTCTGGGTCCATCAGGCGTCTGGGGCGGAACATCTTAATTGGTTCCGCCTCCCTGCGGGGAAGGATTGGAGCCAGGAAGTCAAGCCGTAGTAGAAAATGGTCTGACCATGACAAAGGCAATGCTTCTAAGCCCCTTAGTCTCAGACCATTACTCAATTGCTCGGGAAGAAATACCATGTCAGGTGCGTGCCCTCCCTCGTGAGTCGGACCCTGAACTACTTGAGTCAGGTCCATGGCTGTCATGGTGGCCATGAACTCCTGTGCCAACCCTGAGGTTTCGCCGAGTGACGGCAGATTGAAGTCCCCCAGGACAATGAGTCCGAGGAACTCCACCGCCAACCCGGCTACCTCCTCGAGTAGCACAGGCAGGGCTTTTGACACACAGCTGGGAGGCAGGTATGTGAGAAATAAGCCCACCTGAACCCCTAAGTCCAACTTCATCAAGAGAGACTTGCAACCCGCAATTTCCGGAGCAATGAGTCTACGTAGGCAAAGGCTCTCCCTGGCTATAATAGCCACTCCTCCCCCCCTTCCCTGGGATCGAGGTTGATGCCATATCTGAAACCCGGATGGGCAAATTTCAGAGAGAGGAACACCTCCCTCTGGGCCCAGCCAGGTTTCAGTAATACATGCCAGGTCGGCCTCCTCATCCAGGATCAAATCCCGGATGAGGAGAGCTTTATTTACCACCGACCTGGCATTAAGCAGCAGCAACCTGAGTCCAGGGCCAGAGTTACACTCATCACCAGTACCCAAGATTGGGCTCACAGAGCCAGAACAGGGGACCGTTATTAAGCAACGATCCCTCATTCCCCTGGAACGGCTAACTCTGTGGCCCCCGCCATATCTGCCTCTCCCCAGCAACACTGGAATATTCCGACCCTCTGCCACCCCAGAGATCGGTGCCCCTTCCTCTCCTGTCTCCCGAGCATCAGGTGGGCCAAATCTATCATTCATACTATTATCAATCGTCTCATCCATACCATAACCCCACCCACCCCCACCAACCCAATCATACCAGTCATTCCACTCATATCCACAGGTATATTTATCCCAATCATCCATTAATTTAGAACCCCCCCACTAATATTAAAAATCGATTAAATTAATAACAATTTAAAATAGCAATTAATAGCAATTTAAAAAACACTAAAACACTAAAAATGTATATAAATATATAAAATATAAGATAAAAATTATGTAATTATATAAATTGATTTTTTGGTGGTGTAAAATCAGGTCTTAAACATTATTTAACCATCAGCAATCAATCAGTCCAGGTATGATGTTCTTTTGGTCTTCATAGGTCTTAGGTCTTAAGTCTAATTCAGAGAGTCTTGGTCTTAAATCTACTGTCTTATAACTGTCTTTTAAATCAATCCACAAGGGGGCATAGTTCTTCAATCAATCCACAAGGGGGCATTTATTACAGAAATGTTCATATTTTATAAGCTAGATTTATGCATTGTGCACACAGGAATTTTGTTGTAAGTAAATCCAGCTTGGAATTATTGTAAAATAATTTTATGTAGTGCAGTACTCCTTCAGATAGCACATGTGCAGTAGGTGCTGAGGGCTGAAATCAAATCTGTAAAAAGCAGGAGAAAATCAAAACCCACTACTATCAAACCTGCAGGGTGACAGAAAAGAGAGCAACTCCCTTTCTTATAATAATAATTTATTAATTTAAATCATAATTAATAAAATGTGTGTATGGTAGTCTGCCTTTCCTCCAGTAAGTATTGTTAAATTCCTTCCTGCCAGCACCAAGAAGGACAAGAATTTGAAGCTAAAACCTCCTAGAAAAACATTCTAATCACCTATATAAAAATGGAATTAAAAACAACCATTAATTTGCAGATAAAAAGCAGATTAATTCTGCCAAATAACGCATTTCCTAATTACCTGTTTTTTAGTAGCAGGATATTTAACATCTAGTATTAATTCCTTTACTTCAACCTCAACTGTATCTGGAAAGAAAGATAATAAAAATAATTTCAAAAAATCATTGAGACAGGAGGTTCTATACAGGAGGTTCTATATTCTTCCTCTGGTAAATAAGAGGAACAGAATATTATTTGCTTAAGGCCAAATACTTTACAGCCAGCTACTGGTATAAATTTAAAATTCCTGGTTTTTCTGCTGTGTCACAGAACATCACAATGATCGTCATTTGTTTGCAGTGCAGACAAGGCCGAACATGCTCCAATCCAGTTAACAACAAGTAAATAGTCTATGTTTCTTCTAATCCTCTTATCTCAAGTGTTCAGTTGAAATGTGTTTCTCTAGCACCCTGACTGCTTTAAGAAGTTAGCTTCCCCATCTTCACAACAACCCCCAGGAAGGTTCACTACACAGGGGCCAGAACTGTAATCAAGACTACCACAAAATCTGGCACAGAAAAGTAAGGAAATAGAGTAAGGCAAGTGAACTCTTGAGAAAAAAATTCACTTGTAACTGATGGTTCAATGCACCAGTCGCGCTTCCATAATGTATACTTACATTAGTTCTTTTATGCCATCTTTATTACTTTATAAGTAACTCAAGGCAGTGAACATATGTAATACAGTTAGTCCTCGACTTAGGACCATAACTGAGCCAAAGTTTCCGTTACTAAGCAAGACAGTCAAATGAATTTTGGGCCATTTCATGAACTTTCTTGCCACAGCTAAGTGAATCACAGTATTTATTAAGTTAGTAACATGTTTGTTAAGTGAATTTGGCTTCTCCGTTGACTTTGCTTGTCGGGTGGCCATAAAAAGAAATCACATGACCCCAGCTCACAGCAACAGTCGTAAAGACACACCATCTGCCAAGTATCGCAAATTTCATTATGTGATGAACACAAACATTTTACCATGGTAGCAAACACATTTAATGCAGTCTACCTAATAACCTGTGATTTAATTTTTCTCTGCTGCATTGCCAAAATAATGTTGAACTAAGTGCAATTTTAGAAATACTGTATTTTAATTTGAAAGATTTAGTATTTAAACATTTGCTAATATTATTGGGATATTATACAAACATTTTACAGTGCCATTCTACAGTGAGAGTTATCAAAACCGAGTTCCTCATGCAGGATGCAATTTTATTGCTACGCTGGCTACCACAAAATTAGGTCTAATTGCACAAAGTATTGGTGTTTGTCCTTTTTTGCACAAGAGGCACAGCAGTTCATTATGCTAAGCAACACTAAATTAAGTTCAATCGCCTGAAATATAACTGTAGTCTCATCATAGCCATGACCTTTAAAAGGACACCAGTGTTATGATCTTGAATAGGAACAAGACAAAACCTACCCAAATTTAATGTTTTAGCTTTCAGCAAGGCTGCCAATTTCTTCAATAGATGCATATCCTTTGCTCGCTCACTCTTCTTGTCGCTGGAAAATATTAAAAATATATGCAATCATTTGTCTGCAACAGTATATTTGAAACTGGTGAAAAAATAATAATTTGTCATTGCACTGATTCCTCTTTCAATATTACTGAACAAGTCAGGCCATGGCCATGAAATATCAAAAATACATGTCAGGCTGCCCTCACTTCCTTAGATTTTTATTAATATTGGTTATTTATTTATTTATTTATTATAATATTTATTTAATATTTTTTATTTAATATTTAATATTATTTAATTTTAATTTTAATTAGTTACATTTAATTATTATTAATATTAATTAATTAATATTAATTAAATTTAATAATATTGATTAATATTGATTATACTTCATTGCTTATTTGACCCCTAGGACAATCATTAAGTGTTATACCACATGATTCTTGACAAATGTACTTTAGGTACACTGAGAGCCTATGCACCAAGACAAATTCCTTGTGTGTCCAATCACACTTGGCCAATAAAGAATTCTATTCTATTCTTAGGAAGAAACAGAGGCATATGAGGCAGCTGTGAGTTCACTCTGTTGTGCATATAATAATTATTTGATATGTAGATGGAATTCACTCTCAATATCTGACTGTGATGAACCAGAACCATTCATTACATGCCTGCCCGACTTTCAATATGTCTGGGCAGCTTTCTGCAATCAAAGAAATTATATAAAATTAATAAAATATAAATATAAAACATGGCAGTATGAGCAAGGGAAGCTTACTCTCCCTCACCAAAGGCTAGTGAGGAGAACACACTGTCCCGGAACTTGGGGAACACTTCATGCCAGAGATTTGAAAAAGGGGAGTACATCCCCTTCAGATAACCAATTAAAAAGAAATTGTCATCAGATAACCTCCCTCGCCATAGTGCTCGCCAATAGAGCTATGGCCTAGGGCTTGTATTCGGAGAAAGTTATACCACGTTTCATTAGATAAGCACTACTTGATACAAATGCATATTTCAAGAAATACTATGAGCAAAACAGTAAAAAAGCAAGATGGTGAGAATTCTATATTGTGGTTTTAGTGATGAAATAATGGTAATACTGTTACAAAGGGCAAACTCTGGCTTTTCAGAATGTGCTGTGATTATAAGTGAATTTGCAAGGAAAAGAATCCCAACATTTACTGACCCTTCGCATCCTGGATACAAACTGTTTCAACTCCTACCCTCAAAACGTCGCTACAGAGCACTGTACACCAAGACAACTAGACACAAGAACAGTTTTTACCCAAACACCATCACTCTACTAAACAAATAATTTCCTCAACGCTGTCAAACTTTTTACTAAGTCTGCACTTCTATTTCTGCTAGTTTTTTCTCATCATTCCTATCATCCTTTTCCTCCCACTTAGGACTGTATGACTGTGACTTGTTGCTTGTATTCCTAAGATTTTTATTAATATTGATTGTTTCTTCATTGCTTATTTGACCCCTATGACAATCGTTAAGTGTTGTACCACATGATTCTTGACAAATGTATCTTTTTCTTTTATGTAAGCTGAGAGCATATGCACCAAGACAAATTCCTTGTGTGTCCAATCACACTTGGCCAATAAAATTCTATTCTATTCTATATCTCTCAGAACTGGAAACTTGAGTATGTTAGATTATCCAATATCTGCACATTTTTTTAAAAAAACCTTTACAATTAATCTTATAATATTGAATTAGTTCAATTATGCAATGTAAAACTCAAGAAGTCTTACCTCAGGGCTAAATGGAAAGGTACGTGAACTGTTTTTACTGTTCCTGATACTGGATCAACAAGGCAGATCTGATAAGTCTGAGGCTGCCAACCTTTACTTGTTACACTGTTCAACCCCATTATTTTATAGCCAGGATACAGCAACCTAAATATGGGTTTGATAGATATAATTAAAAAAAACATAACAATCAACATATACTTCTGTACAAAACTATAGGCTCTAAAATATCAAATAATATTTCAAACCCATAAATAAATAAATGCACACATCTCATATAAGACACGGGTGGGTTCTTCTCACCTCCTCCTATTTTCTGACGGGAAAATTGGCTTCCACGCATGCACAGAGAGCCGAAAATTGGCCGAAAATTAGGGAAAAAAGATAGCAGCGTGCACGATCTGGCAAAGACAACACCGAAGCTGTTACAGCAAAATTACTTCATCGGTGGGCCTCTACTGGAGCGGTACACCAAACCGCACTAGTAGGAATCCTCCTCTGATATAGGACAATTCCTGGCTGAATGCAATTTGTCAGTTTGCTTGCAGATTTAAAATTATTTTCTCACATCTTTAATTTTTCTGTACTTGTATGTGCCCGCATAAAGCATATAGCTAGCAAACAGAGCCCTGAATGAGAATGTTTTAATCAGCTTAATTTCAATTATTTTCCTGGAGATTATTCCGTCCTACATTTTAAATTACCAAATATGTCTTACCTGCAGTGTTTTCCTACATTGAAGGCTGCAACCCTTGGACCTTGTTGGGTACTCCATACTTCCAAAATTCCTCTCCTAGGAGCATAAATCACAAGGAATTGAGCCACTCTGCTTGGTCCCTGAGGGGTACTAGGTGAAGAAAAATCTATCTTTATAGATTCTCTTTCATGTAGGTCTTCTGCAATCTGAATCCAACCAACCTGGGCATCACGATAGCCTGTGCGTGAAGGATAAACGGATTAAGATGCTAGATTTATTTGGGTATAGTGACTAGTTACATTGATGGACTAAGAGTAAGGAAAGCCAGATTTTAATGCTCCTTTAGACATAGAACACAGAGTGGTGACTTTAGACCAGTATCTCTTAAGCCCTAGACAGGGAAGTTTAAAAAACCACTGGACAACAATCTATAGTCTGCAAATGGAGAGGTCTTTGTCCTGAATGGATTGATTCAGGCTAGTAATAATCATATCTCTGTATAAACAAAATATATGAGAATTCAATACTACCCTGCAATGTTACTACTCCAGAGCTGAACTTTACACTTCACAATCCTTTGTAAATCTGAATAGCTCACATTTTAAACACCAACATTCACTATTTTAAATTCATACTTAAAACTGAAATAAAAATTATCTCTCAAATGGATTAAGTACCATTTGAGAATACCCTACGAAAGCAGACTATCAATCCTAGGTCTAGAAAGCTTAGAACTACGTTGCCTAAAACACGATCTAAGTATTGCCCGCAAGATCATATGCTGCAATGTTCTATCTGTCAATGACTATTTCAGCTTCAATCGCAACAACACAAGAGCACACAACAGATTCAAACTGAATATTAACCGCTCCAAACTTGACTGTAAAAAATATGACTTCAGCAACCAAGTTGTCGAAGCGTGGAACAAATTACCTGACTCAGTAGTGTCAACCCCTAACCCCAAACATTTTTCCCTTAGACTATCCACGATTGACTTCTCCAGATTCCTTAGAGGTCAGTAAGGGGCGTGCATAAGTGCACCAGTGTGCCTTCCGTCCCCTGTCCAATTGTCTCTCCTTATCTCATTTATCTTTTCTTCCTTTCAAATATGTTCACTTATACTTTTATGTCTTTTCTTCCATTCTTTTCTTTACTTATATTATTACATATCTTTCTCTTCAATGTGTATTATGTATTGGACAAAATAAATAAATAAATAAAATAAGTGACCATTGTTTAACCCCTCCAGCTTTATTACAAGATGTTAAAAGGTACCTTTCCACATACGAACAGAAAGACCTCTTGTAACATCCAACAGAAGAATCCTTCCAAAATCATCAGTAATTGCTGCTAAAGAATTACAAGGTGACAAACATATTCTTTCTCCATGTCGACGAGAATCTGGGATTCCAAACCTACAGCCAAATAAAACCAAATATAGAAAACAAGGTTAATAAATTTTACTATTTCATGAACTTTTGTGGCATCACACCTAAAACAGTTATAAAGCACAAAGTGCTGCGTGTCTTTTGGGTTGCTTCTGATGATTGTTCTGTTATGAAATATCACAGCTACCTCTTTGGAAATACTGATAAATGTAATCACATTTGCCTCAGCAACCGGCAGCCCCAAAACCTAAAGAGGGCCTGCTGATTTATATTTGGGTTAGGAAACACCTTGGAATTGCAGGGCTGTTGACTAGCCTGGGAAATGACAGCAACCAAATAATGGGCAATGTTATCTTTCAAAGTCAAACTTTAGACTTATGGAAATTTGTAGGGTTGAGTTAGAATTCCAAGACAATCAAACAGGGGCAGGTTCAAAACACACGGAATAAACAATATATAAATTTCTGTTGAACTATTAATCTTAGCTTTTTTTTTTGCCTTTTTCTTATCTGTATTATCTATTCATCAAAGGTTAAGCCTTTGACAACCCAACCAAATGTAGTTTACGGAAAACCATCCTTTAAGATAATGTCTCTTTCTGACTCCAGGAAGAGGGGTTTTTTTGTTACCAAACTTATTCAGAACTCACAATTCTTCCACACAAAAATGTAATTTTTGTTAAGATTTAATTGCAACAATATAAGAATCCCTTACATTACCAGAGTAAAGAGAAAACGCTAGCTTCAGCCAATTTATTTCTACATAGAAAGAATCTCTTCAGGATAAACAGTTGCAGCAGGAGGAAAATAGAAACATCTTTATTATGCACTAAACTGCTTGGATGAAATATTTGTAGTCTGCATATGCTTATGGCCAGTGAAGGGCTGCCTGTCGCCGGTGCTACCGATGTGTTCCCAGCATGCGTCCATGCCAGCACGAGATTTGGCTTCTGCACATGCACTGTAAGCGAAATCTCTCATGCGTGATCATCAGCAATGGGTTACAAATCGGAACGCTAAATTGTGCTCGCTGCCGTGGCTTGTAAGGGCCAGCAAGATTTGTTTCTCCACCTTTGGAGGTAGCAAAATCACACATGGAGCCATAGGTGCGCCTGTGTTTCGGTGAGGTTTTTTTGCTTCCATACATGCCGAAACATGGGCGCACCTGCGGTTCCATGCACGATTTTGCTACCTCCATAGGTGGAGAAGCAAAATCGCACTGGCCCCACAAGCACTTATGAGCCACGGCGGCAAGCACAATTTAGCATTCCGGCTCGTAGCCCCACCGCTGGTGAGCATCCTCGGAAGCAAAAAAAATGCCCAAAATTGACAAAATCACATGTGCATGAGCATCCTCGTATATGCACAGAAGTTGAATCTCGCGCGGGGGAACAGGGGGCGTGTCAGTGATGCATAGCTGCATATGCATCGCAATTTATTTTTATTTTTATTTTTTATTATTATTACTTAGATTTGTATGCCGCCCCTCTCCAAAGACTCGGGGCGGCTCACAACATGTGGAAACAAATCATAAATAATTTGACAAATTTAAAAATATTTAAAGATTTAAAACAGACCCCATATACTAACAGACATACACACAAGCATACCATATATAAACTAAACATGCCCAGGGGGAGATGTTTCAGTTTCCCCATGCCTGACGGCAAAGGTGGGTTTTAAGGAGTTTACGGAAGGCAGGAAGAGTAGGGGCAGTTCTAATCTCCGGGGGGAGTTGGTTCCAGAGGGCCAGTGCCGCCACAGAGAAGGCTCTTCCCCTGGGGCCCGCCAACCGACATTGTTTAGTTGACGGGACCCGGAGAAGGCCCACTCTGTGGGACCTAATCGGTCGCTGGGATTCGTGTGGCAGGACGAATTTCCGCCACCAGACTATAGTGTGGCCCGTACCGAGTGCAATACAACATTGGTTATGGCTCAAGCATCCTCAGGGAATAATGGCAAACACTGGTAATTAGATTATCTCATAACCTCTCTGGAAAATGTAGCTTAAAAGACTTGCCTCACAGGTAAAGGAGTTGCCGCTTCAACCTTGGGTTTCTGTTTTTGCACAGACTCTTCTTCCTGTTTGTTTTTCCAGCCAAGCCAGCCACTTTAACACAAAGATGAAAATTTCAGTGCTTCAGTTTAAAGGAAACACACAAAAGGAATAAATTGACTGCACCTTCCATCTATTATACATTACCTAGCAGCATTAAAGAATGCAGATGTCAGCTTACTTGCAACCGTGAAAGCAACATGAGACAATAATGGCTGTGAACTGCCCTAAAGAGAAGACAAAAATGCTGTTGTTTACAAATGGGGAAAAATAATTGATTCATTTTTATCAACTTCAGTTCTGAGAATTTATTTACTTAAATAAAACTGTCTGTCAAGTATAACTAACTTTCATCCTGCATCATCTGTTAAACTATATCATTTCAGAGTAAGAAATTAACCTTTATTTGCATTATTTTGATAATGTTCTAACTGTACAGTAAAAGATGTGAGAGCTTCCAATTTTGCAGGTTTAAAAATGTATCATTTTTGTCAAAAGAATATGGTGACAATGTTGTTGTTTTATTTTCTTTAAAAATTATTTAATTCATTTAACTTACGGGACCACCTTTTGCCGCACGAATCCCAGTAGCCGATTAGGTCCCACAGAGTTGGCCTTCTCCAGGTCCCGTCGACTAAACAATGGCGTCTGGCAGGACCTAGGGGAAGAGCCTTCTCTGTGACGGCCCCGGCCCTCTGGAATCAACTCCCCCGAAGATTCGAATTGCCCCAACCCTCCCGTCTTCCGCAAGATGTTAAAGACTCACCTATGCCGCCAGGCATGGGGGACTAATTCCCCCCTCTCTTCTGACTATAGCACTTGAGAATGGTACGACTGTGTTGTATTGATTGTTTTTAATATTAAGGGGTTTTAATTCTACTTTTATTAATTGGATTTGTATCCTTGTTTACTGTATTTATTGTTGTTGTGAGCCACCCCGAGTCTTCAGAGAGGGGCAGCATACAAATCTAATAAATTAAATTAAATTAAATTAAAGAATTGTACTGAGCAAGTTAGTTAATTGTTAAAGAAAATAAACAGTGGTGGGGTTCTACCAGTTCGGGAGAATTGTTAGTTCTGACGATCAACTGGGAGCAAACCGGTTCACCCCGACAATCAAATGGGTCTGCCCGCCCACGCTATTTTCCAACTTTTATCTCCTCAGCTGAATCACACAGCAGAGCTGCTGCGCGAATCAGTTGTGTTTGTTTGTTTGTATATTTATATTTATATTATTTATTTAATTTATTGGATTTGTATGTTGCCCCTCTCCGTAGACTCGGGGCGACTAACAGCAGTAATAAAAACAGCATATAACAATCCAATATTAAAACAGTTAAAAACCCTTATTATAAAACCAAACATTCATTCATTCATTCATTCATTCATTCATTCATTCATGTATTTATTTATTTATTGGATTTGTATGCCGCCCCTCTCCGTAGACTCTGGGCGACTAACAACAGTAATAAAAACAGCATATAACAATCCAATATTAAAACAGTTAAAAACCCTTATTATAAAACCAAACATTCATTCATTCATTCATTCATTCATTCATTCATTCATTCATTCATTTATTTATTAGATTTGTATGCCGCCCCTCTCCGTAGACTCGGGGCGGCTAACAACAGTGATAAAAACAGCATGTAACAAATCTAACATTTGAAATGACTAAAAAAACCCAAACCTTATTAAAAACCAAACATACCATGCATAAAATTGTAAAGGCCTAGGGGGCAAGAGTATCTCAGTTCCCCCATGCCTGGCGGCAGAGGTGGGTTTTAAGAAGCTTATGAAAGGCAAGGAGGGTGGGGGCAATTCTAATCTCGGGGAGGAGTTGGTTCCAGAGGGCTCTTCCCCTGGGTACCGCCAAGCGACATTGTTTAGTTAACGGGACCCGGAGAAGACCCACTCTGTGGGACCTAACTGGTCACTGGGATTCGTGCAGCAGAAGGCGGTCCCTGAGATAATCTGGTCCGGTGCCATGTTACACCCCTGAAGAAACCCAGAAGTGAAGATTTCTTCAAACTGCACACCCATGCAAAGCATGCGTTAGGCCTGGTTGTGTGCAAAGCATGTGTGCAAAGCGCAATCACAGAACTAAATAAATGGTCATAATTCAAGGACTACCTCTAAGCTAACTACCTGTAAAGACTATATAGGACCTAGAGAGGACTCATCAAATCTCAACATAATTTCTGTCTTTCCCATTCAAGAACTTTATTGACACTAAGACTATTCATTAAAAGTTCAGCTTTGAAACCTTAACAGCAACTTCTTCCTTTCAGTTCTGTTCGAAAGGACAGAGAGGGTAGATTCCCAAGCTTTATGCTTCAGATTTAACATAATATTTCAAATATAATCAATGCCATGCACTGGAAAGATTTTTTATTAATTTATCAAAGATATAACCAGGAGTCTTTATGTACTACTGTAGTGGTTTTTAAAAAGACATTACTCTGGTTTCCTTTTTTTCCTTTAAAGCAACCAAAAATGTGAATTTCCAATTTGTAGTTAGCAAATTGTAGTGAAAGAAGGTTTAAGAGTGAAAGAAGGTTTAAAAAGGTTTTTAAAGTTGACACCTGATGACTACATCCATATAGGTTTCTTGGCAGTTATTTGATATTACCATCTTCTAGGAAATATTTCTCAACCTGCCCTACAGATATGAATTTCCAGGTGCACCTCTGAGTGTTATCCAAGTCCAAATCTGACATTAACCAGGATTGAGTAGACACTGCCCTCTGCTGTGGCCCTATGGGCAAATTTCTTACCTGAGAAATATGTGTTCAGTACAGTTCATTAAATTCTACCCTACAGAAATTCTTTGGGGGTTTTCCCCTCCAAAGATTCATGCTGTTACCTTTGGAGAGGGGGAAGGCACGAGAGGGTTTGGTTTCTGCAATTGTTACATTTGCGGAAGACTGTAGCGTGAACTAGGTCACCAAACCAGTAGATCCTGATTGACAAAATCATCATTATGCAGGTGAAAGTTTTTTTAATTAAAAAGTAAGCTGCTCTTAGTTTCATTTTCCATTAGCAGCAAAGCAAAATAACTCAGAACAGAGTCAACAGCAAAGGAAGTGGGTCTTTTATCCAGCCCATTGAGTTTTATCTCTAGTGGCTGAGCAATTTCTTTACCTCAAGGGCATAGAAGAATCCAGTGAAAGGATTAGACCCCACAGTAATATACTGAGACATAGCAGGGGGGTTGTTCTTTATAGATGCATTAAATCCGCCAATAGTGGAAGCAGTCTTCATCTGATCAAAAGGTGATAAAGTCATGATACCTGTATGAGATAATGAAAATAAAGGATTGAAAGTAATGAAATCCCTTTAATATATTTTTTTTATTTAAAATATTTAAATTATTGCAGTTCTCCCACTGCAAGTTAGCCGAGGTGAGTTTTCCATAGCAAGTTGGCTGTGGCGAGTTGTTCCATTCTACTACCCTGTTTCCCCGAAAATAAGACAGCGTCTTATATTAATTTTTGCTCCCAAAGATGTGCTATGTCTTATTTTCAGGGGGTGTCTTATTTTCTTTTTCAATGAGGAAGTATTCACATTTATTGCTGAACAAAAAAAAAAGAACATTTATTATATACTGTACAGTAGTTGTCATCATAAACCAGCATAACCAGACAAACTGAATCCTATCAAGAATTTCTTACTACTACCGTACCATTATTTCCATGTGCCACTATTATAGGCATCTCTGTTTCTAGTCCAAGTGCATTGGCTACTTTCTGGGAGATGCTGGTGTAGATCTTAGAAATGTAGTTTGAGGCACTTCAGCACTTCCACCTGGCTTCCTGGGCTAAGTACCTGGGCTAAGGTTTTAGCTTAAAACAGTTTCAAAGCAGTATCAATTATTAATTAATTGCAAGGAGTGTGCATAAGTATACTATGGTGCCTATTGTCCCTGTCTTAGTGTCCTATTGTTCAAATTTACCTGTACCTACTTTGCTTTTCTTTATGTTCATACCAATACCTTCTATCTTGTACATGTTTTGAAAAATAAATAAAAATAAATAAATTCACCTTCTTTGGTAAAACAGAATTATTTGATAGCATTTATAGACCTTAATGCAGTCTAAGGGAAGTCTATCTGCAGATCATCAATCTTTGCTTTAAACACTCTCCAGTACAATATACATGATTTTTTTTTAAAAAAGAGTAATTCATGGTGAATAAGGATAACAATTCAGTAAGGATGGTCAACGTAACACTTACCAACACTAACATGATCAACAATAGTATCCACATCCTGCAAACCCCACTTCTTATAGGCTAGTGGAGGTGGCTGAACATTTTCATTGCCTGCAGCTGTAGCTGACCAATTGATTAGAGATAAATCAAAAAGAATAGTTATTTTTAAAACGTTTAACATGGATTGGTCAACTCATAATGTATTACCAAAATATTTTTACTTGTAAAGTATAGAATAAATTGCACTGTTTATATTCTACGAGACCGCCTTCTGCCGCACGAATCCCAGCGACCGGTTAGGTCCCACAGAGTGGGTCTCCTCCGGGTCCCGTCAACTAAACAAGGTCATTTGGCGGGACCCAAAGGAAGAGCCTTCTCTGTGGCGGTTCCGACCCTCTGGAATCAGCTCCCTCCAGAGATTAGAATTGCCCCCACCCTCCTTTCCTTTTGTAAACTCCTTAAAACCCACCTCTGTCGTCAAGCGTGGGGGAACTGAAACATCTCCCCCTGCCTATGTAGTTTTCTGTGTATGATATGACTGTATGTATGTTTTTTATATATTGGGGTTTCTTGTTTTTTAGACTTTTTAATTGTATTATTGTTATTTTAGAGTCTAACTATTAGATTTGTCATTATATATTGTTGTTACATTGCTGTAAGCCACCCCGAGTCTACGGAGAGGGGCAGCATACAAATCTAATTAATAATAATAATAATAATAATAATAATAATAATAATAATAATAAAATAATTATGACTGCCAGTTTGGTGTATAAGTAATCTTTGGGTTACAATAGAAATTGGAACCAGGAATTTCATTACTAAACAACATAGTTGTAAAACACCAAATCATGTGACTACACTGCTTCACTATGGCAATTCCAGAAGTCCTGGTTGCCATCATTAAACAACCACATGGGTCCCTATGTGAGGACTTCAGGTGATCACAATTTCCGACTTCCTGGTGGCTCCTCCCTTGACTTTGATTGTGGGAAGCTGGCAGGGAACGTCAGAAATCACGATGACGGTGGCCATGGGGACACTGCTATGACCTGATCACAAGCCAAGAACCAAGTACTGTACCTGGATTCCAATGACATGACCAGGGAGACACTATGATTACTGGAATTCTGAGGACCAATCATAATTCCTCTCACTTAGTGTAAACTTTGAATTGATACTGAATAAATGATAGTAACCCAAAAGTTACCTATAGTTAAAGGCTCTTTGCTAGAAACTGAAAGAGCACAAGTTTTAATCTATATAAATGCCAGCTGAGGAGTTTGTGCCAGTCACTCTCTCAGTCCTAGGTTAGAAACCAATGGCAAACCACTTCTGAAAAACGTTGCTAAGAAAACTGCAAGGACATGTCCCTGGAATCACCAAGCATAAAAAAATATATATTAAAGAAAGAAAAGCTACTAAAACAGAAACCCTATAAATAACTTGCTTAGGGGTACAATAAATCCTACTAAGCTCAACACTTACTTCCATGTAGATGTACATACAATTCTAGCTACTATAGCACACTAAATCAGTAATCAAAATTAAAATCCTTGCTCAATTACAACATTTAGTTGAAAGTCTTTAGAAATCCATAGGAGCCTTGCAAGAGTGTGGGTTGCTACCACAATAGCTATCTTATATGTTATAAATGTATTGGTATGTTTCTTTCCCCCACCCCCTGCAAACTATCTAGAGATACTGTATGTGAAAATTATTAAGCCCTCTTACTTTTTTAGAAAGTGCAGCAATTAATAAGGAATTTATCTAGTTCACATCAGCACACTCTTCAGGTACAAACATTCAAAAAGTGTGAATTTAAAAAATAAATATCCAATCTTGCAAGATTTGGACGAAATCATTCCTGGTACCCGGCACAATCATACACCAGTATGTTCAAAACTGATAAAGTCAAAAATATTCTGAAATTTCACACAAGAACATTGAAACCTTTTGAGAATACACATGCCATGTATTAAATCAAGTTTGTATTATACTTAGGGGTTTTATAGCACTAAGGGTTTTGCAAGCAGTACATTGCTATCCTCTGAACAAACTGTAAGATCGAAAAGTAAAACTATGTCCCTTTATAGCAAGTATTGCTAAGCAAGAAACTATTTTAATAAGGCTGAACATACCCCTGGCTACTTGATTTCGACAAGCCCGGAGAGACTGAAATAAGCTAAAACCGTCAATTGTCACAATTGCTGAAGGATATAGGATGCTCAGTTCCTCGTTCTAAATAAAAAGAAAGATACTAATCACTTTGAGAGAAAAACAATATATATGCAAGTACCCACATATGCTATTCTGATTGCTTGTTTGCTATTTCTACAGAAGCACTAAGTCCACATCCAGAAAGGCGTCCATGGACATTTCTGCAGCAGCATCAATATCTAACTCTAGCTATTGCTAGAGCACAAATAGCTCTTGGAATCAATATAAATTTTATATCACACGATTCTAAAATATTTTGGTGAGGCATAAATATAAGATTACACTAATGCTATCCTTAGCTCAGCATGCAACTAATCAATGGAACACTATTGTATATCTCTAGCGAAAGACAGTACAAGAGACAAAATGAGAATTTGTGCATTTAAGGACTATACAGCCCAGTGGTGAGTTGCTCCCAGTTCGACCCGGTTCTAAAAACCAGTAAGTACCAGCAGCGGGATGCTCCACCCACCTGCCCAGCACATTTCTACACATGCATAGAAACGTCACACGCGTGAGAGTGTGCAAACCGATAGTAAAAGATTTTAGAACCAACTACTGGCCGCAGTTAATATGTGAAGAGTTAAGTACTGTTTATCTTTTTCAATTTTTGAATCCAATATTCCCAATAAATACAGTTCTTGTTTCATTTGAATTTTATATGCCATTATTTTTTCCACCCATTGCCAGAATTACCTCTGCACAATACTGAAAGCAAAAAAAGCTTTCCCCGGATAAAATAGCGATCAGTAAGATTTTAGAATAAAATGGATAAGACGATGGTGCAATTCAAATAAAAAGAGGAATTGGACTATTATAGAATATGGAATAGATTTTACAATTGGCTAGAAATTAGGAATCAAAGTAAGAAACAAGAAAAACTAAATCCTGAATGATAAAATATTCGTGTATATGAAACTATAGGTTACATTTCTAATGGCAAAAAACATGTACCAACTTAAATGGTGAAGTAGGAACATATATATATATATATTGACACAAAATACTGTACAATATATTGTAATAGTGCTCTTAATGCTTACTATATATTTGTACATATTCTGCATTTGTTCAATTTGATTTTTGTCTTACTATTTTTTATTTTTCTTTCTCTTTTTTTGTATTTGTATTTTGCATTTTTTTAAATGGAAAATAAAGTATTTTAAAAAAGAGAACCTATTATTGATACAGTGTGAGTTTAATTCACATTTCTGCAATTGAATCCACAGAATGGGCTGCCTATGCTGAACTATGATTATATTTGCAAATATAAGCATGCAGTACCTATCCATAGATTTCTGTAAAAGTAAGCCTTGACTTCAGAAATATTTACACAGGAACAGTTAGTTTTGCTACAATTTCAGTACTTTGTGTATCTATTTTAATACCTGTTCTGTTACTCCAGGATGTCGTGGAATCTCATAAGTTCTACATTTCAGCTGCAGGACAGGATCTTCATTTAAAAGCTGTGCCAGAAGTAATACGCCACTCTTTAAAAAATGAAAACATAGCAACATGTACATTAATAATTTTATAGGAATAAAATTCATAATATACCCTGCTTCAATTCAGTAAATTAAAATATAAGTTTACAAATCAAACCCTGTATATGTTTTATAATTAATTGTTTAAGCTTTTTATTTGTATATGCTTTGTTTTGAGCAAGTGGTTGTTGTTATTTTTAATTCTTTGAGCCATCCATAGATATGTAAAGCCATGATATGCAGCTCCATAAACTGAATGAATAAATGAATATTGCTTTGAAGGGCGCTGATTGTTCCATTTTGTTTTTATATTTCTCATCTCCTTTATAAACTTGAATAGTTACATAGTTATGCCTGCTGTAAAGATATAATTTGTTTATTTGACCAATAACCAGCAACATAAAATAATAAAAAGGAAAATTAAAAATTGCAATTAGGATTGACAGGGAGAAATAGCTGCAATAATATAATGGCAACTATAAAATAAATCAAATTTGATATACTCTGAACCCTCAAAGAAGTTGTGCAAAATCAAAAGATGCAGCAAGACCTGGCCCATAGAAGAGTTGGACATGACTGAATGGATAACATCATCATCATCATCATTTACCTACCACTAATAAATCTAATATAATAAAACTATACACTAAAATATATGCCCCCTAACTGCAAAGATACATCTTTCCATGGATTTGCATGACTGCTCTCTGAAGATGGTCATGTTTCCAACTAAAGGCACATTTGGTTTGGGGTTTTCCAACAGGTGTGATGGGCATATCCAGGTACTCTGAATGACAATTTGGCCTTCAATAGTGAGCCAATGTACACCCTAAATTGGCCTGTTTTTCAAGGCTCCTTCCCCATGAAGAAAATACCTTGAAAGAAGTATAGCTAAAAACAAAGTCTTTCCGTTACAGAATTAACTATGAAGGCTTGACCCAGAGTTTTCCAAATTTGGCAACTTTAAGACTTGTGGTCTTCAATTCCTAGGAGTTGAAGTCCACAAGTCTTAAAATTGCCAAGTTTGAGGACCCCTGCTCTAACCCTACAGTGCTCAAGCCATGGCTTAGACCTTGGGGAGAACTAATGAGATCATGATGACTTAGCAGCATTCTCTTGGTTTAAGAGCTCATATAATAAGCTCTTAGTTGGAGTAAGATTCTCCAGATTTCCAAAGGAAGATTATTCCAGGCAGAGTCTGACAAATGAAAAACACTGATTCCTATTTTCCTCCTGCTTCCTGCCCTTTCAGTACATGTGGACCAGAGCAGTAAGTTATATTTGATGCAGTAAAGTTGCATAGATCCTTTACCTGGCAACATCACGCCAAAGGCAATTTACGTGGCTTACATTATTTTACTGATTAAAACCAGCACTTTGAATTCTGCTAAAAATCCTACGGGCAGCAGCCATTGCAGAGAAGAACTCAATGGCCCACCAATATATGCGTGTGGTAGTTCTCACCTATCACAAAGCTGGCCGTTGTATTTTACAATGTCCATGGAATTTCCAAAGGCAGCCTCATGTGAAATGCAATACCATAAAATCTAAAAGAGGTGACAATGGCAAGCAACCCAGGAAATAGCTGATGTACCTCAGTATAGAAACGGACGTAGCCAGAGGTGAATCCTACAACAATACAGGTCCAGTCGGGACGGCCTGTGGAGCTCCTGTCTCATATAAAGAACATGGAATAAATTTTATCAAAACGTATTCTCTTATAATGCACACTTAATAAGATTATTTATTTATTTATTTATTCATTCATTCATTCATTCATTCAATTTTTATGCCGCCCTTCTCCTTAAACTCAGGGCGGCTTACAACACGTTAGCAATAGCACTTATTATAGCAATTATTTAACTGTTTAAAAAAGTTTGCACTTACCTCTTTTGACTTGCAAGGGGGATACACAACGCACTGGTTATATATTCACTAGAAGCAAAATATAAAAATATTAAATTCTTCAATAATATTTCCTCACATAAGGTATAAAAAATTCTCTAAAGCTTTAAAGAGAAAAAAAGATATATCCAAGCTGCTTTCCAACTGTTTTTGACCCAGTAAGTGGGAGAGTCGTCTCCAGAGAATGTGGCCCAAAGGAACTAACAAAGTATACCTTTAAAAATCTGAATTATAAACGTTTATACACAGACCAGCAATCTTATCTATTGAGTCATGCCCCTGGCTGCTCACTTAATGTGTTTGGTACATATACTTTTTAAATATAGCAGCAGATTAGATCTATAATTTTCAAATATGCCAAATTTGTATAACAGAATGTGAAAAAACACCTATGTGCACATTTTTAAGCGCATGAAAAAAACCTTCCAGAGAAGACATAGGTTCAAAGAAATAAAAGCATACAGTACAGTGGTACCTTGTCTTACCAACTTAATTCATTCCGTGATGAGGTTCTTAAGTAGAAAAGTTTGTAAGATGAAACGATGTTTCCCATAGGAATCAATGTAAAAGCAAATAATGCGTGCAAAACCATTAGGAAAATCCCAAACTTTAGAAGGGAGGCGAGCGGAGGGCGGGGAGGAGCAGCGAAAGGGGGCAGTTGAAGGAAGCAAGGCTAGCAGGGTGCTTTGAGAGGCAGCGAAAGGGAGCGTGGGAAGGAAGAAAGGCAAGGAGGGCCTGTCTCTGTCTCTCCAAGCCGCCCCTCCCTTTTCTTTCTTCAAACACACCCTTTCAGTGCCTCTCCAAGCACTCGGTTTGCCTTGCTTCCTTCACACAAACCCTGGCAACAGAAGTCCTGAGGTGGGGTTTCCCAGTGAGGGGAGCCTCAAGGGAATCCCAGCAGCGCAAGAACGGGCGCTTTGGCTGGCTACGGAAATCGGGAGGCAGGGCATTCCAGCAGCGGCGGCTTGGGTTCCTAAGGTGAAAGTAGTTCGGAAGAAGAGGCAAAAGAATCTTAAATACCGGGTTCGTATCTCAAAAAGTTCGTTAGAAGAGGAATTCGTAAGACGAGGTATCACTGTACTTTATTTTTAACAACACTAAATCAATTGTCCCTTATTCAACAAGGCATGTCAATGGGCAAAATGAGGAACTAATCAGGGGCAGGTTCCTCCTACCGTTATATGGCTGTGCTGCACGCGCATCACAACATTGCACACGTGCACCCATCCCCTCATGTGATTTTGCTTCCGCGCATGCACAGTAGCAACAACCCCCCCCCCCAAAAAAATAGTTTTTAAAAATGGCGCTGCACACAGACTGGCAAAGACAGCTGTGGCGCTATCGCACACAAATTGCACAATCAGCAGGCCACTACTGGACTACCGCACCAGGGCACAGCAGCAGGAACCCACCTCTGAAACTAATCATAAAAAACAAAAATCATGGAAAGTATGAAATGTTTAAAAAAGAAATAGTAACATGGTCAGATAACAAGTTCTTTTACCGAAAAAAAAATGCTGAAGGGGAACAATAAAGTGTAATTATGTTCCCTCATTAAGGGCAAGAATTGAAAACGTTTATACATCAGCCAGTCTAGGTAACCTCTGCAGTCTTAAGGGAAGATGTCCAACCCCACAAATCCATGACTGTGGCTCAGCATAAACAGATCCTGCCATTACAGATTGAGTTCAGGAAAGACTTAATGAACTCAATCTGTATAGTCTGGAGCAGTGTTTCCCAACCTTGGCAACTTGAAGGTATTTGGACTTCAATTCCCAGAATTCCCCAGCCAGCATTTGGGAAACACTGGTCTGGAGGACAGAAGGAAAAGGGAGGACATGATCGAAACATTTAAATATGTTAAAGGGTTAAATAAGGTTCAGGAGGGAAGTGTTTTTAATAGGAAAGTGAACACAAGAACAATCTTAAGTTAGTTGGGGGAAAGATCAAAAGCAACATGAGAAAATATTATTTTACTGAAAGAATAGTACAGTGATACCTCAAGATACGAACCCCTCGTCTTACGAACATTTCAAGATACGAACCCGGTGTTTAAGATTTTTTTGCCTCTTCTTCCGAACTATTTTCACCTTACGAACCCAAGCCGCTGCTGCTAAGATGAAGGGGTTTCTTTTTTTCCACATTTTTGAAGAAAGAAAAGGGAGGGGTGGCTTAGAGGGAGGAAAAGACTCGGCGTTTTTGCAAGCACTGAGGGGAGTGTCTTTTTAAGAAAGAAAAGGGAGGGGTGGCTTGAAGGGAGGAAAAGACTCGCGTTTTTGCAAGCACTGAGGGGAGTGTCTTTTTAAGAAAGAAAAGGGAGGGGTGGCTTGAAGGGAGGAAAAGACTCGGCGTTCTTGCAAGCACTGAGGGGGGTGTCTTTTTAAGAAAGAAAAGGGAGGGGTGGCTTGAAGGGAGGAAAAGACTCGGCGTTCTTGCAA
This sequence comes from Erythrolamprus reginae, assembly GCF_031021105.1. Taxonomy (NCBI): domain Eukaryota; kingdom Metazoa; phylum Chordata; class Lepidosauria; order Squamata; family Dipsadidae; genus Erythrolamprus; species Erythrolamprus reginae. The sequence goes on along the minus strand of NC_091950.1, from coordinate 360,959,744 downwards.
GCACTGAGGGGAGTGTCTTTTTAAGAAAGAAAAGGGAGGGGTGCCCCCCTTGCCTTTCTTCCTTCCCACTCACCCTTTAGCCTAGCCTTGCTTCTTCCACCCGCCCCCTTTAGCTGCTCCTCCCTGCCCTCTGTTCGCCTCCCTTCTAAAGTTTGGGATTTTTCTGAAGGATTTGCACGCATTATTGGCTTTTACATTGATTCCTATGGGAAACATTGTTTCATCTTACGAACTTTTCACCTTACGAACCTCCTCCTGGAACCAATTAAGTTCGTATCATGAGGTACCACTGTATATCCTTGGAACAAACTTCCAGCAGACGTGGTTGGTAAATCCGCAATAACTGAATTTAAACAAGCCTGGGATAAACATATATCCATCCTAAGATAAAATACAGGAAAATAGTACAAGGGCAGACTAGATGGACCATGAGGTCTCTTTTTGCCATCAATCTTCTATGTTTCTATGTTTCTATCTTTTCCTTTCCAAGCTTACATTTCTTCAATACTGCAAGTGCCATTCCAGCCAAGAGAACCACTCCAGCCAACTGCAAATTGCATTTCTTCTTTCCCTTTTTCATTCTGTTTCCATTTTGCTGAGGATAAGAGGGGGGGGGGGAAACAATCAGGCCACAAAGTCTTGCTGTATTTTAATTTCACATGAAATAGAAAACTTTTTGAAAACTTTAGGAAAAAAAGGGAAAAAATAATTGTTAACTAAGAAGTCCATCCAAGTCCATCTGTACATTGAGACTGAACAGAAAAAAAATGGTGCTGCTGATCCAACTCAAAACAAAAATATATCTGTTTGCAGAAAAAGACTTGCCTGTCTCTTCTCCCCTTACAGCCTGCTGTACTGTATACTTTCCCAACTTCTGGAATAGTGTGGAGCATTGAGAAGGGGAATATGAAAAACTGACAAAATTATCTGGCAGCAAGATAATATTTTTGCATTGAGTAAAGCCATCTTTGAATCAAGACCCAGTTTTAGGATACAGGGAGTCCTCAACTTACAACCACAATTGAGCCCAAAATTGAGCTAATCCAGAGAATTCTGAAGTGAATTCTCCCACCCATCCCCGGCCGCCATTTTGTGATCTTTTTTGCCACAGTTATTAAGTGAATGTTTGCAAGTGTTAAGTTAGTAACATGGTTGTTAAATGAATCTGGTTTCCCCATTCTTTGCTTGTCAGAAGATGGCAAGAGATGATCACATGACACTGGGACACAGCAACTGTCATAAATATGAGTTGGTTGCCAAGTATCTGAATTTTGAGCATGCAATGGTCATAAGTGTGAAAAATGGTCATCACTCACTTTTTTCAGTGCCATTGTAACTTTGAATGGTCAATAAATGAATGGCTATAATCAAGGACTGCCTGCATTACTGAGAGATATTCATGAACTATCTGGAATTCTACCGGTATTCTACCGATTTGGACCAGTTCGAGGAAACTGGTAGTGGCAACTGCGGTTGGACATAATGCTGTCCTATTTAGCCATTAGAGAATAGAATAGAATAGAATTCTTTATTGGCCAAGTATGATTGGACACACAAGGAATTTGTCTTGGTGCATATGCTTTCAGTGTACATTAAAAAAAAGATACATTTGTCAAGAATCATGAGGTACAACACTTAATGATTGTCACAGGGTACAAATAAGCAATCAGGAAACAATCAATATGAACATAAATTGTAAGGATACAAGCAAAAAGTTACAGTCATAAGTGGAAGGAGATGGGTGATAGGAACTATGAGAAGACTAGTAGTAATAGTAGTGCAGCCTTAGTGAATAGTTTGACAGAGGTGAGGGAATTATTCATTTAGCAGAGTGATGGCATTCGGGGAAAAACTTTTCTAGTCTCTAGTTGTCTTGGTAGTGGCAACTGCGGGAGGAGGTAATGCCAATAGTGGCGACTGCGGGTGGGCTTCCGGATGTAATGGCCTCCTATTTAGCCACATTTTCAAGCCTATGCGCATGCACAGATGGTGCGTGTGCATAACTAAAGCACATGTGCGAGAGGCTATGCGCATGTGCAGAGGTGGCACATGTGAGCAAAGCTGGCATGCACACAGTGACATTTGCGAAGCAGTAAGGAAGGTAAGTGACCACTATCCCTGGGAATGACTGTAATAAAAGCTCAAGTAGTTTTATAAATGAATTTAATAACTTCATCACACCCCTCTCCAATTAGGCTTCAATCAACATCCTTGAAAAGAACATTACCTGCTTAAGTTTTCCATACCTGCTTATAAAAATAATACTCTATTGTCATTCACTTTCCTAAGATTATTGTCAATGGCTAGACATAACTCAGAAAAGAATTAAAAAAGAAAGCACTGCAGACAATGCTTAAGTGAATGACAGTTTAATTTTGTAACTTGGTTTGAGATACATCATAAGCAGTACTTATGTTAATTTTCAGTAAAGTCCAGTCATGAATTAATTTTATATTTAGTGTCTTCTATTTTACATTGTAAGAAATTTAGTTATGGTGCAATTTGATGCATCTGAGCACCTGGTGAAATGGAAAGTTATTCTTAGGCCAAGTTGCTCTATTATTAAAATATACCATAATAAAATTCAATACAAGCCTGGGTGATGTAATTTTTATGTAATAAAACATCCTTGTGTTTTTCTTCACTTTGTGCAATCTCCGTGGCCACAGGATAGCTTTTCAAGATAAAGAAGGGATCTGTAAAATTGCCTGTCATTTGAGAATTCAGTGAGTCACCACAATGACTACATCCAATTTAATTATTTTAATATCACCACTATACGAGATACAGGTAGCTGAGATGGGGCAAGGAAGAAAAAAAGTTAACACAATCTAAGAGAAAAGAATCTCTTCCTTTAATTATAAACATTACAAATAACAAGATAATAAATTGCTAATTTGTGTAGAAGCCCTATCCACTCTAAATCATGCACACATATGAAACCAATTTTCATCTGAAGAAAATAAGAGGCAGGAAGGAAAGAAAGTCATAGGAACCAACATTTTAAAAGAAAATAAAAGATACGGTACTTGAGAAGCAAACATCTATTTAATCCTAGTACTGGGAGATAGACTTAAAATGGAATTCAAATTTAGTCGCAAAATTTGAGTTATGGTATTATCATATATATGTGGTTAAAGTATCAAGAAAGGAGGAAGCTTATTATTTGCAATATCACCATATGTTTCACAATATACCTATCACAGATATAATATCAGTTTCAGAGATAACTCTGTAAAGCTAGTAGATTGATTTTACTAGAATATTTGTTATGAACTATCATTCTGCATCATGATAAACAGAAATATCAGTGACTATCAGGATATGTGATTTTAATCATAACCCAGTCTTATTTGGAATATTATTTATGAATCTGAATAAAAGATATTTACTGAAATATATTTTCAAATACAACAGCATAAAAGAAAACACTTACGGATAAAAAACACTGCTTTCTGCTCACGAGCTATTACCATGAGATCATTTGCGGGTGACAAAGATATTACACAGTCCTGAAGCCAAGAACCTGCTTGCGTTTTGGATGCTAAATCGTCTTCTTCTTCCTCCTATAAATGTTGATTATTGAAGTAGTTACAGTACTTTCCTGAGCAAAAAATAACTATATATATATATATATATAGTTATGTACAACAATATTAGCATTTAAGGAATATTGAAGATAGCAATGTGACTGCAATCTTAATGTATGGTTGAAATCATTTAAATATTATCAAAATTATACGTTTTGTTTTATTAATTGTAATATTGTTACCTGTCCTCAAATGCCATCAATAGAGAAACAAATCACACAATACGGAGACAAATCACACATACAATAAAGGATAGCTGTATGGCAATCTGTATTTAACCTAAAGATGTGTATTATCCATTACAAATTGATTAATGAACTTCAGAGTTTCTAATGGATTATTCAAAATGTTTTATATAGATTTCAAGCTTGTTTACAAAAGATACAATTAATATAATAATAAATTTAATAGTAAATAAATAGTAAATAAAAAGACTTACAGGCTCTTGAGTTTCTGCTTCATTCCAGGAACCCCAATTCTCCTCTTCCCAGTTTGATGATTTACCTATATTTACAAAACCTAGTTTAGCTTAGCAAATCAGAGCCATCTGTTATACATGCTAAAATAAAATGCTGCATCCCATTGTTCATGAAAATATAATTATTATTTAAATAACAAGAATGGTTTTAAAATGCCAGAAATTCCTAGCAGAAATGCTAGAATATCTTATAATTACCTAAACAGAGAATAAAAGTATAAGAGATAATCTATATTTAAATTCATATAGATTAAATTAATAACATGTCAAACAGTTTCCACCTGTTTTAGAAAGTACCGTATACAAGCAATAAAAAGTTATTTATAACTAAGTTGAATATAGGGTATATTTACCTTCAGTTATTAGCTCTTAAAACATTTCTAGACTGCACAAAGGCTGACTGAAATGGATTCAAACAAACCCATTTCTTCCAGGTTCTCTGAAGCTGAACACTGTCTACAATCTTTCCAAAGAAGGAAAAATGAAAGACTGGATGATAATTGTCCAGAACCATTGAGTCCTTCTTAAATCCCAAGGCTCATTTCAAGGGCCAAGTGACTAATCCTTCACTCAGGGAAATTTAGATCACTGCAAAGACCCAGCCACAGATCACCTGCCAAATAGTTTTATGATAACAATCCAGGAGAGCCCTAAATCTAGCAAACAGATGATCAAGGTTACAGACTAGAAAATTTTGACTGTTCCAGTCAAATTTTGCTCTGGGTAAATCCACAAGCCCTTACTTGGTCAAATCTTAAAAGACTTCATGCGGTACATACAATTTCAACAGAAAACAAGGAATATTTCACTGCCTATCACCATACTGTATTCTCCAGCATGACATGGAGTCTATCTTTCTCCAATGATGCTCCAGGTATCATCTCCAATCCCTTTCCTGGAGCTCAAGGTGTGTCCTGGGATCATAGATAGAGGCTCCATATGGGCAAATTGATCTAAAAGTCCTTTGCCTATTCTAGGCTATAATAATAATAATAATTAATAATAATAATAATTTATTGGATTTGTATGCCGCCCCTCTCCGCAGATTCGGGGCGGCTAACAACAATAATAAACACAACATATACAATCCAATAATAAAAAACAACTAAAAACCCCTATTATAAAACCAAACATACACACAAACATACCATGCATAACTATAACTAAAGCCTCAGCTGAACTGCCCACAAGATCCATGTGGAGATTCCCAAACTCCTTTTGGATTTATCAGTCATTTGGGGTAGGGCAACCTAACACCCATTACCCCCCTCATGGAAGGGGGCACCAGTGAACCAAAATGCAATCTGACAATGACAATGGAATAATGGCAAATAATACCTTTTAAAACCCAAACACGTCTCAACTACCCTGAAACAAACCCAGATACAATGTTTAACCCTCAGTAGGCGCCAGGCCTAACATGATATGGGACCGGTCCATGGTTGCCAGGATCTCCTGAGCTGCCTCACACTTGATGTCACCAGGTAGCAAACTGAAGTTCCTCAAAAACCAAAAGCCTCAAAATCCCCACCACCAGCCCAGGAATGGAAATCCAGCAGCTTAAGAAAGGACAATGTTGTACAGCAGAAAGAGAAGTACAACAGGAACAATCTGATCTGTTCCATGGAGTCCAACTTCAACTAGAGAATTGCACCTCATGGTCCATCCAGTCTGCCCTTATACCGTTTCCTGCATTTTATCCTACAATGGATATATGTTTAACCCAAGCATGTTTAAATTCAGTTACTGTGGATTTACCAACCATGTCTGCTGGAAGTTTGTTCCAAGGATCTACTACTCTTTCAGTAAAATAATATTTTCTCATGTTGCTTTTGATCTTTCCCCCAACTAACTTCAGATTGTGTCCCCTTGTTCTTGTGTTCACTTTCCTATTAAAAACACTTCCTTCCTGGACCTTATTTAACCCTTTAACATATTTAAATGTTTCGATCATGTCCCCCCTTTTCCTTCTGTCCTCCAGACTATACAGATTGAGTTCATTAAGTCTTTCCTGATACATTTTATGCTTAAGACCTTCCACCATTCTTGTAGCCCGTCTTTGGACCCGTTCAATTTTGTCAGTATCTTTTTGTAGGTGAGGTCTCCAGAACTGAACACAGTACAGTATTCCAAATGTGGTCTCACAAGCGCTCTATATAGCGGGATCACAATCTCCCTCTTCCTGCTTCCTGATAGGAAAGGATATGATTCGAGGGTGTTCAAAATGTATCTAGCATTTTGTTTTTTGGGGGGTGTATGGAATTCTAGGAGCTTGTTAGGTAGCAGGCATCAGTAATATTCATTCTCTCTCTCTCTCTCTCTCTCCCCCCCCTGTCTGTGTGTGTGTGTGTGTGTGTGTGTGTGTGTGTGTCTTTTGAGTTAATTTTGACTCCTGACTACTTCATAGACATTTTCTTGGCAACAGTGAAAAAGTGGATTGCCACTTTCTTCTACTAAGATTTTTTAAAACTTCCTTGTTTGGGAAATTGGCCCAAAGTCACCCAGTAGTCTTCACCCCAAAGGAAGACTAGAACGCAAAGCAAATCTGATTATGTAGTGCTTTCAATCAGTTCATCAACATTATGTTTACGTGGAACAATTTATTTCCCCTTCAACATTTTTAGACAATTGCAGTATACATAGAAATTAATGAAGCAAACATAGAAAGCCTTACTGATAAATTTGTTTTTATGCTGCATGAAGAAAGAAACTTAAGGAGAAATATAAACACTATTACTTTGAAAACAAAAATAGATTGTCCTTTATATTAAACAACATTAAATTATAAAGATTTATAAATCAATGTTTTGTGCTATTTAGAATATATACATGTATTCTTAAACATCAAGCTTTAAGTATCACCAAAATTATTGCTATAGAATGAAATCTATACCATACCTGCATAACACTATTCTATAAACATTTATCTGTAGATACTCTGTTCATATTTTTCATATTTTTTATTTTAGAAATTCACAAGATGAACTAAACTGCATTTCCAATCATAATTTGAACAAAATTTTTGAAAATTACAAAATGTGAAGAGGAAAATTGTAACTAAAGTATTATATTTAAGTATGTTCTTAAATTTTCTAGGTTCGTTTCGTCAAATTTTTTTGTACTGCAATAATTTTTTTTAAAATTGAAGGGAAAATAAGAAGTTGATCCATGTAAACATAATGTGTATGAAGTGATTGAATTCGTATTTGAAATTATAATACTGATTTTAGTAGTATTTGAAATTATCCAACTCCCAAATTATGTAACCTCGTGATTTTCTAAAGCTTCATAACACCAATCATGTCATAGTAATTCAATTCATTAAAACAGCATGAAATTTGCTAAGGAAGTAGCACTGTTCCATATGATGCATAATGGCAAAATTAAACAGTTATTTCAACAGCTTAGTTGCTTTTATTATGTGGGTGTTTCTTCACTGAATATTAAATCTATGTCACAAGTTAAAAATCAGTTTAAAGAAATGTCTTCTACATTTTTCAAGCCATGCCTCGTCATTCTATAAATCATTTCTTTAAAACCATTTTTCTTATCTAATTAAATATAGGAAAGAAATTATGTAAAATGCCTCAGAAGGATGTTTGTCTAACCATTTGTCCATCACCAGGATAATTCTTGGGACCTCTACTGTGATCCACGTTACACCACTATTTCACAAGCTGCACTGGTTGCCAGGATCCAGGATTCTTCCAGGATCAATTCAGAATATTTTAAAGTTCTTCATAGCATGGTCCATGCTACTTGAGAAACCGTCTCACCCCAATGGGATTGGCCCACTGTACCAGTACTGGAAAAAGGGCCATGCTACAGAACCCATCAGTCAAGGAATTCTGGCCAGTGAAGTCCAGGAGGAAAGCCATTTATGCCATGATTCTCATCCTTTGAAGCAATATCACCACACCACCACCACCTGTGAGATTGATACCACTTTTTGATCTTCTGAAAGGGTTTAATTAAAGATCTGGCTCTGTCAACTGGACTGGAACCACAATGGAGGCATGTCACCCTAGAGGTGATTAATGAATGAAGATAATATCCCATCTCTTCCCCATGTAGCTATCTTTTCCATCTTGTTAATTTTAAATGAACTTTAGTATTATTATTTTAACATGTTAAGTTTTAAAGTTGTTTTTATATTGTCAGCACCCTAGAGGCACCTTGAGGCTAGATGATTAGCGTACATGTTTACTAAGTTAATGAATAAATTCTTCCACAATCTAGCAGAAGTAAATTTGGTGTGAAGGGAGAAGGCAAGAGAAATACATTTTTAAAATCAGCTGGATTTAGGAAAATGTTCTCCAATACTGTATGTCCATATGAAAGAGGAAGTCAGGCAGCTTCTCAAAAGGTTGTTAATTCCTTATTCTATGCCTCCCTCCTACTATTGTTTTGGCCATTTGATATACAGCAGAGCTTTCTGAATAGGTTAAAAAGACTTGCAGAAGTTATTCTCCACACTTTCCCTAAATTAAATATCAATTTCTATGGGTAAGAAACCAAATAGTTACTAGTGGGATGAATCTTATAACTAGAACTATGTTTACAGTTATATTTTCACTCAGAAAGCAAGCCATAAAAAACAAACACAATCCCCTCACTACCACAAATTAGGTAGTCATGTTTCTCCCATTTGAGGAAATTGCAGAGATCAGTATATCTGGAGTGCAACAGAAGAACCTCATCCATATTATCCCACATCTTCTTTTTCTCCAATTCACCTGCTTCAAACCATGCTTACAGATAGGTCACTTGATTTTTAGTTCGTTACATTTCACAAAACTGTTAGACAAATGAAGAAAAAAGAATCCACATTAAATGAAAAATAAATGTCAGGGGTTCATCATCTCCATGCCATGTTACCATCATCATATTACTCATGACCAACATCTCAGAGCTAAGCTGCTACCCATCAATATATGCACTTTTTGTTGCACAGGGTAAGGCATGAGAATACTGTATTATGTATATGGTTCATGACACATTAATTAATGGAATAAAATAGAACATAAATAAATACAGTGGTACCTCTACCTAAGTCTGCGGAGAGGGGCGGCATACAAATAAATAAATAGAGAGATAGATAGATAGATAGATAGATAGATAGATAGATAGATAGATAGATAGACAGACAGACAGACAGACAGACAGACAGACAGACAGACAGACAGACAGACAGACAGACTTTTCTAGATAAGAACCGGGTGTTCAAGATTTTTTTGCCTCTTCTTAAGAACCATTTTCTACTTAAGAACCCGAGCCCGGAAAAAATTCCCAAGAAATTTGAGAGTGGCACGAAGCCCCGGACAGTTTCCTGCCATTACCCCTTTAATCCCAGCCATCTCGGGCTTTTCTGGGCTGCCAGAGGAGCCTTTCGGTGGCGCTTAAGGAGGCTTTGGCAGTCCAGAGTGAATGAAGCATTTTCCTTTCTCTGGGCGCTTGGAGAGGAATAAACCACTTCACTGTGGTGACTCCCTCACGCTGCCTTCCATACACCCGACGTGAGGTTGCCTTCCGGAGCGTCTGGGTGCAGAAAGGCAAAAGGGGGCAGCCAGCTCAACTCGGCTTCAGCCAAACCGAGGAATCACCACAGTGAAGGAAAGGCGTTGGGTACAAAGCAAGCGAGCGAGAGGAGAAGGGAGCCCTTCCGCGTGGGAAAGAAGAGGAAGCAGGTAGCAGCAGCAGCCGCCTTTCAAAGGAGCGGGAGATTCCCCCCTCTCGCCTGCCTGGGTTTCTCTCTCTGACACAGTGTATGGGAGGCAGCCTCGCGCTGGGTGTATGGGAGGCGCATGTTCCTCCTCGCCACCTCAGAGTTCCTCTTTTTTAAGGCTTAAATTTTTGAATTCTTTTTATTCCCCTCGCCTCACCTTCTTCCTTTGGCAGCTACTGTCCTCCTCCTCTTCTTCCTCCTCCTTCTCCCACCCAAAAGAATTACTTGCTTTTACATTGATTCCTATGGGAAAAATTGCTTCTACTTACAAACTTTTCTACTTAAGAACCTGGTCACGGAACGAATTAAGTTCTTAAGCAGAGGTACCACTGTACAATGCATGATATAAACTGCAACATGGACTGCATCTCGTTCGCTGAGAACTCTCTGAATTGGTGGTGTTCATGGAAAATTATATAACCATTGAGCCTTGCAATCTCCTATTTTGATTAATCACTGAAGATAAATTATGACTGTTTAGCTAAAGCTAGTTACTAGAGAGCAACAGTGAACTTTTTAGCTAATAGAACAATCCTCTTTAGATATTCCTATGTTAGCAAAGAATTAGGTCACATAAAACCGACTTACAAATAATTTCAGAATCTTTGTTTCTAATTCAGATTTAAGTAGAGCTTGTAGATTTCTTTTATTTTTATTTATTTATTTATTTTATTTATTTAGTCCAATACATAATACACATTGAAGAGAATAGATATGTAGTAATATAACTAAAGAAATGAATAGAAGAAAAGATATAAAAGTATAGCTGAACAAATTTGAAAGGAAGAAAAGAGAAATGAGATAAGGAGAGACAATTGGACAGGGGATGGAAGGCACACAGGTGCACTTATGCACGCCCCTTACTGACATCTAAGGAACCTGGAGAGGTCAATCGTGGATAGTCTAAGGGGAAAATGTTGGGGGTTAGGGGTTGACACTACTGAGTCAGGTAATGAGTTCCATGCTTCGACAACTCGGTTGCTGAAGTCATATTTTTTACAGTCAAGTTTGGAGCGGTTAATATTAAGTTTGAATCAGTTTACATTACCCAAAACAAAATTGGTTTTGTTAAGTATAGTAGCTCATTAGTCCATTTACCTTGGCTAGTTTGTAATGTCTATAGCAGTGTTTCTCAAACTTGGCAACTTTAAGATGTGTGGATTCCCAGAATTGTAGATGTCAGGAATTCAATTACCATGCAGGCTGAGAAATCTTAGGAATATAAATCCACACATTTTAAAATTTTCAACTTTGAGAAGTAGTGAACTATAATGTTTGCCAATCTAAAATCCCTATTCACTGTTAACTTTACTAGTTTATTGTGACATATAAAATTGGCATGATTTAGTAATTTAATAGTGGATATTATCTGAAAATCTAGAGTTACTCAGACTTCTGTTACAGATCTTTTGACACATGTGGCATTTCACTGCACAAAAAGTTTACTAAGAGGAAATAAACTGTGAAGTCTTTGGTGCCTCCTGAGCTTAGTAATTTGCTTGCAGATGTTTCATTACCTGACTAGGAAACATCATCAGTGTTGGTAATATGAGCCAAGGTGGCGCAGCAGGTAGAGTGCTGTACTGCATGCCACTGAAGCTGACTGTAGATCTGAAGGTCAGCAGTTCAAATCTCATCACCGGCTCAAGGTTGACTCAGCCTTCCATCCTTCCAAGATGGGCAAAATGGGGATCCGGATTGTGGGGGCAATAGGCTGGCTCTGTTAAAAAGTGCTTTGCTAACATGTTGTAAGCCGCCCTGAGTCTAAGGAGAAGGGTGGCATAAAAATCGAATAAATAAAATAAATAAATAAATATCATCAGCACTGTCACCTAGACTCGGGTAGAGAAACATCTGCAAGCAAACAACTAAGCATTAAGGACTCCACAGTTCAACCGAGCTATATTATATTATGTATTCGTGTTCTTATCAATAGCTTCTAACGCCTATGTGACTCTTGTGCTAAATCATACTTTTGTGTAGGTGTTTAGATGCCTTTGAGGCAGTACTTTTTACTCCTGGCAACTGCCCGCTCAGGTTGTGGCAGTTTTCTTGGCAAGATTTTAGAAGGGGTAAGTCATTGCCTGCTTCCCTAGGGCTGAGAAGGAGTGACTAGCCCAAGGTCATCCAGTTGGGGTTGTTCCTAAAGTAGGGGTAGGCAAAGTTGGTTCTTCTATGACATGTGGATTTCAACTCTCAGAATTCCTGAGCTAGTATGATTGGCTGAGGAATTCTGGGAATTGAAGTCCACTAGCCATATAAGAGCCAACTTTGCCTACCTATGTCCTAAAGCAATAATGTAATTCAGTCATCTATTTTCTAGCCTGATGCCTTAACCACTACATCAAATTGGCTCTCTAAACTGCACTTAGGAGTTGTTTTGCTCCTTTTACTTATTTTAACACAAATGTTGCCATTCGTTGTTAGTTATTTTGTGGAAATGCTGTCTTTGATTTCAAAAATCACAATGTCAGGTCTACTCAGCCTGGTGTGAGATGGCTTTTTAATTAAAACATTGATTAGGCTCAGCCAGCACCTGCAGGATCCACAATACCTCTTCAGATCATAACCAGGATAATGACTAGTACCTAAAAGTACTAGATTCTTTTATACAGCTGTCCAGTATCAACTCAGTGACAAATTGTTTGCTGCAGACTCCATCCAGAAGCGGTTGATCCTGAATCAAAAATAGGAAACCCGGTACACACATTACCTGGTAGCATATGTGCAGGGAGAAAAGGATAGCTGGAGGCAGTATGCTGATTCTGAAAACCACTTAGAGAGGACTGTAAAAGCACTATGAAGCGGTATGTAAGTCTAAATGCTATTGCTAAATATATATGTATATGGTCTACCTGCCGCAGTCAAAAATAAAAAAAATACCATATCTCACACACATATTTACCTTTTCTATGGTCTTTTTACAGGTTAGTCCCCATTGCCAAACAGCCTGCCTGGGTGGGGAAGATTAAGTTGAAGGGATGACCTCCCACTTATGACTGTATGACTGTAACTTGTTACTTCTATCCTTAAGATTTTTATTAATATCGATTGTTTCCTCGTTGCTTATTTGACCCCCTATGACAATCATTAAGTGTTGTACCTCATGGTTCTTGACAAATGTATCTTTTTCTTATCAGCATAAAACTTATTAGGAAAGACTTAATGAACTCAATCTGTATAGTCTAGAGGACAGCAGGGAAAGGGGGGACATGATCAAAACATTTAAATATGTTAAAAGGGTTAAATAAGGTTCAGGAGGGAAGTGTTTTTCATAGGAAAGTGAACACAAGAACAAGGGGGCACAATCTGAGGTTAGTTGGGGGAAAGATTAAAAGTAACGTGAGAAAATATTATTTTACTGAAAGAGTAGTAGATGCTTGGAACAAACTTCCAGCAGATGTGGTTGGTAAATCCACAGTAACTTAATTTAAACATGCCTGGGATAAACATATATCCATCCTAAGATAAAATACAGGAAACAGGGCAGACTAGATGGACCATGAAGTCTTTTTTTGCCGCCAATCTTCTATGTTTCTATATTTCTATGTTTCTTTTATGTACCCTGAGAGCATATGCACCAAAGACTTGTGTGTGCAATCACACTTGGCCAATAAAGAATTCTATTGTATTCTATTCTATTCTATTCTATGACGACCCCAACTCTTCTTTATACTTCTTACACATGCAAACCTGGAGCTAAAAGAAGTGGAAAGCGGTATGAAGGCAAGTCCCTTGCCGACACCGCGGACGGAGGATGTAATGCAAATTACGGTCACCGCTACCTTCAACCCCGACCCATCCCCGCCCACTCAGACCCGGGGTTTCGAGGCTCACCCCCGCCTTCCTTGGCGCCCCACGATTCCCCGGCGCCGCTCTGCCGCAGGTGAGAGCACAGGAAATCCCGCGCCGACTCCAGGTCCTGGAAGCTGCAGAAAGGCACGAGACTGCAGGCCATGGCGTCACCCGGTGCTTTTATTTATTTATTTTATTCCCAAGCCCGAAGCCCCGCAGGCGCCCCCGCCGCCCGCCCCCCCTCCCCGAGTCGCGAGCTGGGACTGCCAACCCCACCCGGAAGCGGTCAAAGGCCCTGCGGACGCTACCACGCAGGCGCCGAGGGAGCCGGCCCAGGAAAGGGAGGAGAACCAACCGGGAACGCCAGCGATGTCCACGTGGTTGGGGAAGAAGGGGCGAAGTTATCGGGCTGCGGAGTCGGCGGGGTGGATTGAGAAGAAGGAAGGCGGAAGCCTTCGTTGAGGCGGTAGCTGTCCGTCATCCTGACCAGGGCTCTCCAATCTTGGCAACTTTGAGACTTGTGTGGACTTCAACTCCCAGAATTCTCCAGCCGTCGTAACATTTACTTATAAGTACCCTACATAAATGGATTCAATTTTTAAAAATCAATTATAAGGGTCAGACTGTATCTTGAGATCATTTAACTCAACCTCCTTCTGGGGGTTGGGAATTCCCTTCTGGGGGTGCAATCTGGGTGGGTTTTTTTTGTTTTGCTTTATATAATTGTACAAAAACTGCTGCAAGAAAACAGTCATTGTGATACATCTTCAACTTGTGATCCACTGAAAAACCAGTTTATTATTTTTCATAGCTTGATAGTATGGTCTCCCTCTTTGCATATTAGAGTGGGTTCACCTATACATTGAATAAATAAATAAAATGTTTCTCATGCCTTAGTTCCTTTGCACCCAAATTAATAATTCTGCATTCCTCTTGATCCATTTTATTAATTTTTGCCCCTTTCCAATGAGTGAAAATTCTCCTGAATATTCATACTGTCCTCAGTTGGCTATACCTTTTATCTCTGTATGACCGCCTAATCTGATAATCATGTTTATTAACCTTTATCCAAGGCATTTATAAATAGTTGAACCATACTAATACAAGAACAGATCACTACAGTATATAATTGAACACTTCCAGCTTCATACAGAGCCATTGACATATACCACTTAGTATAATTTAGTACAATTATTTGGTAATGGAATAGAATTCTTTATTGGCCAAGTATGATTGGACACACAAGGAATTTGTCATTGGTGCATATGCTCTCGGTGTACGCAAACTATTTGAAAGCATTTCACCGAGGCAGCCTTTGTCAGCACCATCTTGGATTACTCAAATACAGATAGCATAGACCAGTGTTTCCCTACCTTGGCAACTTGAAGATATTTGGACTTCAACTCCCAGAATTCCCCAGCCAGCCAGGGTTTTGATTATGAAGTAATGGGCACTGATGTAAAGTATGTAAATTCAGATGCTCTTGCCCTGAGCATGAGAAGTCAAAAATAGGATTTAATCACAAGATAATGGTATGTGTTACATGCCCAGATCTTCCTAGCTATGGTGTTGTATGAGGGGCCTTATATGAGGGATTTTGCTTCTTGGCTCGCTTTCTGTGGGGATGCACTTTTCTCATCTTTAGCCTTCATAAAATATTAGGCATATGCTATAACTTTGTGGGTTAGGGGAGGCTTTTGCCTGTAAAAGGAGCTGACTCAGGTTGCAAGTGGTTTTTTTTTTCTTATTTCCATTTCAAAAATATTTGTCTGGCACTATGCTTATATTCAGTGGTTTTCAACTCAGAAAGAGCCTCCCAAATGACATCTGCAATCTCCTTCAAGAGTCTTGGATATAGGCCCATTGTCCCTTCATCAGTGCTTGAATAGAATAGTATAGGATACGATAGAATAGAATAGAATTCTTTATTGGCCACGTGTGATTGGACACACAAGGAATTTGTCTTTGGTGCATATGCTTTCAGTGTACATAAAAGAAAATATACATTTGTCAAGAATTATGAGATATAACACTTAATGATTGGCATATGGGTCAAATAAGCAATGAGGAAACAATATTAATAAAAATCTTAAGGATACAAGCAACAAGTTACAGTTATACAGTCACAAGTGGGAGGAAATGTGATAGGAATGATGAGAAAAAACTAGTGGCAATAGTAGTGCAGACTCAGTAAATAGTTTAACAGTGTTGAGGGAATTATTTGTTTAGCAGAGTGATGGCATTCGGGGAAAAACTTCTTGTGTCTAGTGAGGAAAGCTACCCAAATAGCACACTAACATCTGCACTCAAGTTTTCTGTTCCAGCTCATCGGACAGAGTGGAACCAATTATCCAAAGAGGTATAATGAGAAAACTAGATAACTAATTTTTGGGATGCTTTAATTTAGAATTCTTGCACTAGCAGGGGTTTAGGCTCAAATGGCTATTTAATTCAAAAGCATTAATTTAAATTATAAGGTGGGAAATGGGGGTAGGAACAAAGTAGTAAGATATGGAGTGGCTCTTAAGATATCCCACAGATGTATCCTTGCCCTCATACTATTACAGTAGTTTTTTAAAATACCATAGTGAGAAAAATTGGATGAAGTAAAAGGACGAAAGAGTCGGGAACTCTAGACTAGAGCATTCTGCATTGACTTAATTGTTTACAGGAATTTGCAGAAAATCCTGTGATAATAAGGGTCCCCAGGCCATTCCCATACAAAAAAAGTGAAAAATTGTTAAAAGTGGTGACCTGGAAACAAAATGAAGATATCTCTTTCACAGAGAATTTAATGTAGTGTGTGATTTAAAATATATCCCACAATTGTCAAAATTCTTTTATAAAATTTGCTGAAAAATAAATGTTCCCTTTGTACAAGCTTTTCTAACATTAATTAATAGCTGCTTCATTGCAATACCATTGCTTCGTGTCATTTATTATTTCAAATGGCAGTTAAATACATTCTCTTATTTCTGTTAAGAGTAGTCTCCCTGAATTGCCCCAGTGTGAATTTCTGTTTAATGGAGGGTTAATTACTGGTTCTTGTGCATGTATTTTCCTTTCCTTTCTTTAGCAAAATCCCTATTCTTGCTATTACAGCAAAAAAAAAAAAAATACATGAAAAAAATCTATAGCGAAACATTTCCTTGGAAGCACTGGAGGTATTAAGGCATGCTGTTAGTAATATTTGAGTTTTTAGCAGCAGGAAAAATTGAAACATCAGGATCTGTAAACAGGTAAAAGGGACTAAATATTTCACAAGCTAGCAACTGTTCATGCCTCCCTTTCAAAATCTTCAAATGGTTTTCAGAAGGGGATGCAGATCGCCCAAACCATTAGCGACTCACTGGTGATGTGACAAGGGCGTCACAGATCCAGTTAGGTTGGTGCCAGGCCATGAGCACCATCATTTGGGGGGGGGGGGGATTTTTGGTGAATTTTTTACTGTTTTGAAGGTTTTTCCTGTTCTGCTGCTTGTAAAAGCGCCCGCCCGCCTGCCTCCATGTTTAAGCTGACCTTTATTCCTTCATCCAAAGCACAGCTGATCAGCTCCACAGCTGTATTTTGGGGAATTCCAGTAACTGAGCTTGCACGGAAGCCAAATTGCACAAGGAAACGCAACCAAGTGGAGATGTGCGCATGCGCAAAACGTTGAGATGGGAACCGGTGATGTAGGTAAGCGGAACCCACCCACACTCATGAGTGGATGAAAAAAAATCTGAATTTCAATGGCATCTAAATTTCTCCAAAGAAATGAACAAACAAAGCAGTGGTTAGGAAATCTAGGTGCAAAATATAATATGAAAATTGACAGCTGTCATAGACAACATATCTACATGACTTGGATGTTCTATGGCTCCTATCCCTAGTCATTGCAATACCTGATTGGGGAATTCTGGGGGTTGAAGAACACACATCTTAAAATTATCACTGTTGAGAAATACTGAGCTAGCTTATAAGAGATGACCTTTTGCATCTTCCTGGTTCTAAGAATCTTTTACATTGTGTTTGGCTTTTTTTCTTTCAAGCACAGAGGACCATTTTTATTTATTTCCTTTAGTTTTCAAAATGTACCCTATTCCAATCAAATGATTCTTTGCAGCTTGCCCAGAATATAAAACAAGTTAACTTTCTTAAAGCCCATTATAATGATTAATTAACTGAATAAGTGATTAAAACCAATTATAAACATAATGGGTCTCTACAGGATAAACCCCAACTATCAATAAGAAAAAGGGGTAATAATTAATTTAATATTATATAGTATATTGTTTTAAAATTGTATATAATAGTTATTAAACATGTTCTTTTTTCCTTTGATATGATCTGATTAACAAAAGGTTCTTATCAGAGACTTCCATCAAGAGTAGAGCGATTAGAGCTCCTCCTTTTTGTTATATGTTTTGTTGTTTTTCTATGTATGCCTTTTTTGTCTTGTCTTTGAAAATAACAAAAATTATTAAAAGAAAAGAAAAAGGGGTAAGATGTGGATAAAAGTTGGGGGGAAATAATGCACTATACCGACTCCAGAGAATTCAGCCTACAAATAGTTCTGTTTTCAGCACTTTCTTTAAAAGCCAGGAAGGAGGGGGCTAGATTGATCTCTGCTGGGAGACTGCTTCAAAGGATTGGTTCTGTTATGGGAAAGCAGCACCTGTAACCTCAGCCCCTCCAATCTTTTGAAAATGTAGGACTGTAAGTGGCTTCTCCCTGGATGTTCTAATAGACAAGAAGGTGTTCTAGGACAGCGTTTTTTAAAACTTGGCAACTTTAAGATGTGTGGACTTTAGTTCCCCAAATTCCCCTGCTGGCATGTTGACTTGAAGTCTAATCAACTTAAAACAGCCAAACTAGATCTAGACACTACAGCATTTGGATTTTAAATTCCAATGTTTGTTAGAAAGTTTGTTCTCCAACCATGCCAACCCAGTCTGTTCAAACTCCCAAGAAGAAATTATTTTAAAGTCCATCATTTCTGAGAGATTCTTTGGGACAGCCTCCCAATGGCGATCAAGCTAGTTCCCTTTTTACTGGCTTTTAGAAAAAATATGAATAATTAAATTATTTCAGAGAGCATTTTCTCATGTTCATACTTGACATCATTTTGTTCTTTTTTCCCCTTATCAGTTTTTATTTCTTTTGTTTTTGGTATTTTTTTTAGTCTGGGATTTTTATGTTCTGATTGTGAATGTGATTGGTTAATTAACCTGACTGGAGGTATTTTGCTTTTTGTCTTATTTATTTTTATTTATCATATTTGTATAGCCAATTATTTCACATGAAGGTACTCTGAGTGATGTACAACCCTTCATTAAAAGAAATAAATTCATTAAAACATTCTTTCCTTTAAAAAAATCTACTCTTGATTTTCCTCTGCTTGTTCTTTTTGAGCAATCTATTTTGTGGTGGAATTATTTTTAGACTTGGCAGCTGTTAGACTTTTGGGAGTCAGAAATTCTAATTTTGCTAATCTTCCAGTCATTTTTGGATTTAATGAGATGATGCTAAAATTACTAAAGGCATATGTGATGTAGTGGTTAAGGCATCAGGCTACAAACTGGGAGATTGTGAGTTCTAGACCCGTCTTAGACACAAAACCAGCTGAGTGACCTTGGGCCAGTCACATTCTCTTAGCCCTAGGAAGGAGACAGTGGCAAACCACTTCCGAAAAAACTTTCCAACAAAATTGCAGAGCTTTGTCCAGGCAGTCTCCAAGAATCGGACCCAATTTGGAAGAAAAAAAATGCTCTAAAAAAATCATATCCATGTTCTGTAAAATGCATCTGTAGAAAAGAGGCTTCTACTCCGAATTTATTATTTATTTATTTTATTTATTTATTTATTGGATTTGTATGCCGCTCCTCTCCGGAGACTCGGGGCGGCTAACAGCAATAATAAGACAGCGTACAATAATAATCCAATACTAAAAACGATTAAAAACCCATTAATAACCAAAACAATACTAAATACTAAAAACCAATACTAAAAACCAATTAAAAACCAAACATACATACAGACATACCATGCATAAAATTATAAAGGCCTAGGGGGAAAGAGTATCTCAATTCCCCCATGCCTGGCGGCAGAGGTGGGTTTTAAGAAGCTTAGGAAAGGCAAGGAGGGTGGGGGCAATTCTAATTTCTGGGGGGAGTTGGTTCCAGAGGGCCGGGGCTGCCACAGAATACTGTCACAAAATACCATTCAATGTTCATTCCATATACAGTACTCTCATTCTATTGTTTTATGTACATGTACACAACATGGATTCTAGCAATTGATAAAAATAGAAAATTTAAAAAATTAATAATTAATAATGAGAGCCACAGATCATGTGAGAACTTAAACAAGCTGTAGGAAATAAAGTTTTAAAAAGTTTATCGTAAAATCATATAAAAGGATTTTTACGCTCCTCTGGAGCAAATGCTCCATAAGCCATCATAGAAAAGTGACTGTAACATCCATCAAATTGACAGATACTGGCAATAGCTCAGAAAGTACATGATCACATTCACACACATATTCCTGACTGAATCAACCTGACAGACACGATAGCATTAGGGCAGTGCTTCTCAAATGGTGAGGGGTGCCCTCCTTGGGACCCAGGGAATGTGCTTTTTCTTCCACAGGGAGTAGGACATGCATCCCACCTGACATTAATACCAATACCTCTGTTGTGTTCCTCAGTGTTGTGTCCAGGGCAGCCTGTTCTAAAAGAAAATATCTGACGAGTTCAATCAAACTTTTCAAATTTGTGAAACATTTTCTGATATGTGTCTGTAAACCGTTTCTAAACTAAACACTGATTGGCTAAGACGCGGCAAGTCAAACTGTTTCCAGCTTTCCCAAAGAGTATAAATAGCCGCGGTTTCAAGCCAGTCTCTCTGTTGGAGACTGAGAGTTGAGCTGAACACTTCTTTTTTTCGCTGCTAATAAAAGAGCTGATTATTAGCTCATGGTCTCCAGTCTCCTGATTTAATAGTGGCGACGAGGGTGCCCGACCTACGTGTCCCTGATGGCCTCCTCCATGGCACAAGCGCCGGCTTTCTTCAACCCCGATCAAGACACTTGGACGACCTATATGTCCAAATTCAGAATATTTCTTCAAGCAAGCAACTTCCAAGATGCTTCCAATGACAGAAAGCGTGCTATCTTCTTGAACTACTGCGGCCCTGCAATTTACAGCCTCTCCACCACGCTGGTCGAACCCGACACCGTAGAGACTGTCACCTGGATGGCACTTCAGGAAAAGCTAGCTACCCACTTCCAGCCCACCACTCCAGCCCGTGTCAGCCAAAACCAATTCGCACAGATGCGGCAGGCTGACGGGGAATCCATCAACGACTTCGCAACCCGACTCCACGCCCTCCTGTCAAAATGTAAATTTAAAGACCCAGAGGACCGCCTCGCCGTCTCCTGATTTAACATTTTCTTTTAAAATGGGTTGCCCTGGAGACAACGCTGAGGAACGCAACAGAGGTTCCTCTGCAGGTAGGAAGCGCATCTCGCAGTAGACCGCAATTTGGGGGTGGCAGGTGAGGCAGGCATAATTGAGAAGTACTGCTTAGGGGAACAGAAAATATTTTCTATGGCAATGTTCCTTAACCTTAGCTACTTTAAAATGTGTACACATCTACTCCCAGAATTCTCCGTGCTTGAACTCCACACACCTTAAAGTTGCCAAGGTTGGAAAATACTTTTCTGCGATGTGTAGATTCCTTGTGTGGCACTGCATCAAATTGAGTTTTAGCTGTTTCTAAATTATAAAAAGAAACTAAAATTGTGGCATGCCAGAGGAGCATGCTCCAAGAAGACTATCCTTTGGAAGAATGGTTCACCACATTTATTATTGCTTCATTTCGAAAGTTATTCAGCTTACTTTTCTAAGTTAGCATAGCAAGGATACCAGGAGTCTACAAAGAAATTTACTGCTGGATGTTGGCAGGAGAGGTTGGGCAGGTTCTTCTCTCTGCCAACACTTTCCTACATTTCTATACTTCTTACAAAAAAGTGATTCTATGATTCGATAAAACTTATAACTGAAAATAAGTAGCTTGAGCATATGTGTCCAAGGAATAGGGTGGCATCCAAATCAAATAAATAAATACGTGCGTACATACATAAGGCATAACCCAGCCATAGGTATCTGTCCCAAAAAAAAGGATGTGGGATTTGTTTTTGTTTGTACAGTAACCTGCAGAAGCAGAAATGTAAACAACTGATTAAAGGAAAAATCTGAAGCCAGGAGATGTTCTTGACCCTCTTTTTCTACAGCAGATCTTGTATCAGTGAAGCTCAGGATGATCAGAGCTAGCGCTGAAAACTGTCAGTGCATTTATTAGCCATCAAGAGCTGCAAAGAAAAATAATTTTGCCTGATGTGCTGCTGCTGTTATTTTCAGCAATGACAGAAAAATATACTTCGCAGAATTCTTAGTATTTAGTAGGCTTATGGATCTTCACCTGACATTTTCTTTAGCCTTGTTTTAAAAAATGTCATGCAATATTAAATGCTCCTTGATGTGTAAGAATATTTTATTTCTTGATTTCTTCCCCCTAAGTTACTGTAAAATCACTGAGGATATTCGAAGAGAACATCTAATGGGTTGTGGGCTGTATGCGATGTGTCTGCAGGCGGCTGGTAAGGCCTATAGAGGCACAAAATGTTCTGCCGCATGTTGGGCAAACATGGGTGGACACCATTGTCACAGCATTTGCAGCTCTGGCTTTGCGGAGTGCTTGCTTCTCTTCTACTATGAATATTCTTCTAGCCTCAGATGTCTGTCAGCCTTGGTGGATCAGCATGCGCCATGTTGGTCGATCTTGTGCCAGGGTTTCCCAGGAGGTGGTGCCGATCTCGAGGGATTTGAAGGAGGCTTTCAACGTGTCTTTGTATTGCTTCCTTTGTCCCCCATGCGATCGCTTTCCTTTAGACAGCTCACCATAAAGGACCTGTTTAGGGATGCGATGGTCTGGCATCCTAAGCAACATGGCCTGCCCAGCGTGTCTGGGCTTTCATCAGCAGGGTAGGAATTGATGGAGAGGACCTCAGGGTCAGGCCCCTTATCCTGCCACTGGATCCTCAGAATTCTATGCAGGCAGGTCATGTGAAAGTGGTTCAATTGCCTAGTATGTCTCCTGTATACAGTCCAAGTCTCATACAGGGTACAATCAATGATGAAAGGCAGATAGCAATAGCATGTAGACTTATATACCGCTTCACAGTGCTTTCCAGCCCTGTCTAAGCGGTTTACATAGTCAGCATATTGCCCCCAATCTGGGTCTCATTTTATCCACCTCGGAAGGAAGGCAGGCTGAGTCAACCTTGAGCCTGGGGAGATTTGAACTGGCGAACTATAGCCAGCAGAAGCAGCTTGCAGTACTACACTCTAACCACTGCGCCACCAAGGCTCATAGATAAATAACAAAGTGTCTCAGTTAATAGCAAATTTACTACCTACATTTTCATGTTACAGTGTGCTTCATTAATTTCCTGAGTATTTATATAATACATGTTCTATATGTATTTGGCAAAGGAAAATGAGATCTGTCCTTTTGCTTCATGTGTCAATCACACCTGCCATATTTGGTCTTTTAGCTTTATCCATTTATTTATTTATTTTATTATACTTTCTTTTATCATCAGCTCCTTGTCAACCTATGGGCATACTAAGTGCAGCAATAGATTCCTGCTAAAGCCAGTATCAATCAGTCAAATTAGAGTTGCGAAGGACCTTGGACCTCTAGTAAAACCCCTGCTCAGGCAGCAGATCTTATACCATTTCAGACAGGTGGCTGTCCTATCTTTTCTTTAAATCCTCCAATGATAATGCACCTACAACTTCTGAAGGCAAACTGTTTAATTGGTTAATTGTTTTTACTGTTAGGAAGTTTCTCCTTAATTCTGGTTGCTTCTCTCTTTGATTAGTTTCCATCCATTGTTTTTTGTCTTGCCTTCCAAAGCTTTAGAGCAGTGTTTCCCAAACTTTTGACAAATGTGTATCCCTTCTATAATTTTCGTAACGCTTAGTACCTCTCGTCAAAAAAATGGATGTATTGTATTTTAATAACAATCAAAATATATTTATTTTTTATTTTTTGAGTACATACACAAAACAATAATAAAGAAAAAATAAAATTATTCATAATAAAATATAAATAATAGTTATATTATAAATAACATTTATTTGGATCAATGAGGATGAAATTGTTTGTGCTGAGATGACAGATCATCATAATTTGGTTCCTTGGTTGTTAATTTTAATCTGAGATGCAGTTCCATGCCCAATAGTCTGTTCTTTTTTTGACTTAATGTCTACAAATGCTGAAAAAGCAACTTCACATAAATATGAAGTTGGAAAAGGCAAGATATATTTCAGAACTTTTTCTGAATGTGTACCCCCACCAAACTCTTCCCGTACCCCTGGGGGTACACATACCACACTTTGGGAAACACTGCTTTAGAGAATAGCCCCTCTTCTTTGTGGCAGCCCCCAAATACTGAAATACTGCTATCATGTCACCCATTAATTCTTATCTCTAAATTAGCCATACCTAATTCCTGTAATTGTTCTTGATATGTTTGTATCTCCAGGCCTTTAATCATCTTAGTTGTTCTTCTTTGCACTTATTCCAAATTCTCAACATCTTTTTTCTAATGTGGTGACCAAAACTGGATCAGTATTCCAGGTGTGGTCTTGCTAAAATTTACAAAGCGGTAGTAATACTTCATGTAATTTTGATTCTTTGCATAATTCTATACATGCACTGTATGTATTGCACTGTAAGCGTTCTATTGCCTCTATACAAATCGATGGTGAGACCACATTTGGAGTACTGTGTACAGTTCTGTTCATCACACTTCAAAAAGGATATAATGAAACTGGAAAAGGTGCAAAAAAGGGCAACAAGAATGATCAAGGAAATGGAGCACCTCCCTTATGAAACCAGGTTGCAACGCCTTGGTCTCTTCAGCCTTGAAAGACGGCATTTAAGGGGTGACTTGATCAAAATGTATAAAATCATGCATGGTATAGAAAAGGTGGATAGAGAAAAATTATTTTCTCTATCATACAATATTAGGACGAAGGGGCACTCCCTAAAGCTCATAGGTAAGAAAGTGAGGACAAATCAAGGGAAATATTTCTTCACCCAGAGGGTCGTTGGTTTATGGAATTCACTTCCAGAAGAGGTTGCGACAGCTGTCAGCCTGGATAGCTTCAAGGCAGGATTAAACAGATTCATGGATGCCAAGTGTATCGGTGCTTATTAAATGGGGTTCTTTTTTTAAACTTTTTAAAATATTTTAAATTTATTTGGATTTGTTACGATTGTTATATTTTGCTGTGAGAGCCGCCCCGAGTTCGCAGAGAGGGGCGGCATACAAATCTAAATAATAAATAAATAAATAAATAAATAAATAAATAAATAAATAAATAAAACTAATGTCCAAGTGCAGCCTCTATGATGGTTGAGGCAGGCAGGATTCCCTCCTGTACCATTTGTTGGGAGTCAAGAGAAAGGGAGGGTTTTGCCTTCTCTTTCTGCTCAAGATCCCCATGTACAATTAGTGGGCTACTGTGTAACACAGAATGTTGGACTCAATGGGCTTTGGCCTGATTCGGCATGGTTCTTCTTATGTTTTTATGTTCTAATGTGTGTATTCTATGCATGTATGTATAGTCTCCAGTGCCACTCAGCCAGAATTGCAAATTGCAGGACAAGGATTGGCTATGCATGCCATTGTAAGTTCTTTGAAGAAGACGTTCATAAATTAATAATGTCTTTAAAGATTTCTAGACTGAGCCACTATCCAGATCTAAATATAATTTCATCTTATATAGATCGTTACAAAAGAATCTTACAGTGAATTTTACAGTGTTAGGTGACTCACTGATACTGCTGAATTACCATCCCAGTCATTGTACAATACTTTTTATAACATTTGTGTTCTCAGGTTTTCCACCCTTGGTAACTGACGTCATTGATGCCTTTTAGAAACCTTATTTTGATATGGTTCTGTGACAGGCATTTTCAACAGTGTCTCAGGCTGTTTATTCTTTGCCTTTATATAAACAGGATTGAGCCATTTCTATGACAACCAAAGTAATATTTTTATCATTTATGTTCTTACCAGAATGTCATATATGTTTATCAATTCACATTTTAATTATTCTTTTTCTTTATAAAATGAATGGTTTTTAAAGGGGCGGGGGAGTCCTTACAGTATTTTACAATACAGTCCCAAACATCTCCACTCAGCCTGAGTCATAATGATTTTATTAAAATTTATTCTCAGGGAAATGTGTGCATGATTGCAACTTTGATTTAAAACAAACCACATTTTTTAAAATTGTGAGTCTGTAAGGAATTGGGCGGCCTATAAATCTCAATAAGAAATAATAAAATAAAGTAGCATTTTATTTACAATACAATCATCTGTAAAGAGATCAATGGAATTAATGCTTCTAACATCAGCCAAAAATCTGCTGGGCGCTGCTCACTTGAGACTTCTTATCCAAAACATAATTTCATACCTTATATGTAATTACTTCCCTTGGAAAAAAAGGCTGTCTCACTTCTAGGTCATACACATTTTTCTCACAGCTACCAGAAAGTTCCATATAGTGTTCAGGCATTTGTCTATTATTTTTCGCTAAAAGCAATTCTTTAAGGGGATATGTTCTTTTATAAGTAGTACATTAAAATTGTTGAAAATTGCAGCTTTGATTTCTCTCACCAACTTCTAACTGTAATTATTCCTACACACCACAGGCTTTGTAAGAAGGTTTTGTCATTCATGCTTAACAGTTACAATTATTATTGTCCCCTGCTGAACACGATGGAATGTATACACCAAGAAGTTTTGATGTCACAGGAGTAGACTACAGTGTGGAAAACTTTAGCATTTAATAAAATTACTAGAGGAATGGATTCAGGAGCAAACTAAGTCTTTATTTGTTCTTTTTAGATTCCAAGTGATAGTCTTCATTTGCAATAGTCATTAACAGAAGTGCCTATATAAATACTGACCTACAACATTTCAATTGAGGCTTTCACATTTTGTGGTGGTATGGTGGTTAAAATACAGTACAGTATTGCAGACTACTTCTGCTGATTGTCAGGGGTTCAATCCTCACTGGCTCAAGGTTGACTCAGCCTTCCATCCTTCCAGGGTCAGTAAAATGAGGACTCAGATTGTTGGGGGCAATATGCTGACTCTGTAAACTACTTAAAGAGGGCTATATTTTATTTATTTATTTATTTATTTTATTTATTTTGTCCAATACACAATACATATTGAAGAGAATAGACATGAAGTATTATATATAAAGAGAAAATATAAAAATAAAGGAGAAGATATATGAAGGAAGAAAAGATATATGATATATGAGATAAGGAGAGACAATTGGACAGGGGACGAAAGGCAGGCTAGTGCACTTATGTACGCCCCTTACTGACCTCTAAGGCAGAGGTCCCCAACCACCGGTCTGCGGACCAGGACCGGGCCGTTGGGGTTTTTCAGCCGGTCCGCGCCGCCGCTGACAGCTAGCTCCGCGGCCCTGCGCCATATGGCGCAGAGGTTTTTACCTCTCAGCCCGGGAAATTTCAAATTCAGCGCGGAGGACCGACCTCCACGCTGGAATTTGAAATGAGAAGTTTTGCTGCTCTACAAACATAGGGCAGCAACACTTCCTTAAGGAAAGGCAGGAAACAAAGGGGCCAATTGCAGGCCCGCTTTCTTCCCTGCCCCTTAAATCCCAGATTTTCTCCTCCCCGCCCCCCGGCAGCCAAACATTGTTTAGCAGCCGGCGAGTAAGGTAAGAAAATCGTCCGGGGGGGGGCTGGGCCTGGCAGTGCAGCTCGCTGCCGGGCCTCTCCTCTAACCATCCGTGGGGTGGGGCACTGGGGTTGGGGGCCACGACCGGTGGCCGTGGAAAGTTAACAGGCCTAGTGGCGCAGCCGGCGCTAGGCCTCTAAGCGTCCGTGGGGGGGGGCGACCACGGGCTTCCAAAAGGCAAGCGGCCTAGCCTCTTGCTGCCCGTGGAGGGGGGGCGCCGATGCCAAAAGGCAAACGGCGCACCCCGCCGCTTAGGCTTTTGTTGCTTCTGGAGGGGTGGGCGCCGATGCCGAAAGCCTCAGCGAGGTTTGGCTGCCGGGGGGGCGGGGAGGATTAAATCCTCCCCCCCTCCAGGAGCAGCAAAAGCCTCAGCGACGGATCGCGTCGTTTGCCTTTCGGCTCCATCGCTGAGGCTTTTGCTGCTCGTGGAGGGGAGAGCGCCAATGCCGAAATGCAAAGGGCGCACCCCGCAGCTTAGGCTTTTGCTGCTCGTGGAGGGGGGGTTGGCGGTGCCGATACCAAATGCTTTCCCTCCGCGGTGGGGGGTGCAGGGCAGGCGCAGGCAGCCCCAGGAGACAAAGAGTGAATGAGAGAAAGGAAAGAGAGAAAGGGAGAGAGGGAGAGAAAGAAAGAGTGAGAGATAGAAAGGATAGAGAGAAAGAGGGAATGAGAGAAAGGAAAGAGAGAGAAAGGGAGGGAGAGAAGGAAAGAGTGAGAGATAGAAAGGATAGAAAGAGGGAATGAGAGAAAGAGGAAATGAAGGAAATGAACCCCACCCCCATATGACCAAAGCCCCCCCCCCCCCCCGGACCATGGAAAACTGGTCTAGCTTAAAGCCGGTCCCTGGTGCAAAAAAGGTTGGGGACCTCTGCTCTAAGGAACCTGGAGAGGTCAATCGTGGATAGTCTAAGGGAGAAATGTTGGGGGTTAGGGGTTGACACTACTGAGTCCGGTAATGAGTTCCACGCTTCGACAACTTGATTGCTAAAGTCATATTTTTTACAGTCAAGCTTGGAGCGATTAATATTAAGTTTCAATTTGTTGCGTGCTCTTGTGTTGTTTAGCACTGTTTAGCTTATATAGCACTGCAAAACGTATATAAGACTAAGTGCCATTGCTATTTCACTTTACACAAGACAGAGACATAGTAGACAAGATAACCAGCCCTGATGATACCTGTGCCAGGTTCAACATTCCCTCCTAATGATAAAAGCATGATGCTAGTTTTGCCACACTTGAGCTCTAAACCAGTTAACCTTTTTAATAATAAAATGAATACAAAAATTTGGCTTTGGTGCTTTATGCCTATTTGCCAGATTTTGTATCAGTAAAAACTTCTGGAAGAGCTCGAGGAATAACTTTATCAAGAATGCATTGCACTTATCTTAAATTGATCGAACACTGGCCTTGATAGTTTATGCCAAATCAAACCAATTCAAGGTGTGCAACTAGAAAAATCAAACTTCTCATTACTATTATAAGATCCAGGTGTCTTTTCAACACCAAAAATGTACAAGAAAGAAATGACAGTTTGCAAATCAAAGAAACAGAAAATAGTGTTTGGGCACATACTACCTGTGCAGTGGCTAAAATACATGCACAGAAGCATTCAGCAATAAAGCTCATGTCCTTTTATCTTACACTAGCCTGCTCTTATCTGAAAAAGAAATCAACCAATAAGTTTAAGGAAAAGTCTTTTTATTTTCCCCACTTCATTCAAACCAGCACCTTTTACCTAATGGGGAATGTTTCCTGCCAAATTCACCTCATTAACCTGTTGGAATCACTTCTGAAACTGAACTCATAGTTTCAAGACTTCACCTGTTTAGTATATGCCTGTAGCATTTTGCAGGGAATGTGGCGTGGGATGATTAAATGGGATCCAATTAGACAAGATTATACCTTCAAAGGAGCAAGAGCTAAAGATTATACAGAAAATAATAATTATCTGGAATAAGCAGATAAAAGCTGCCAACTTTTCTTTGGATTGTTATAAGAAACTCAGGATGCAAAAAACCTAAGAGGCAGGTTCTTGC
The DNA here is from genome assembly GCF_031021105.1 of Erythrolamprus reginae. NCBI lineage: Eukaryota > Metazoa > Chordata > Lepidosauria > Squamata > Dipsadidae > Erythrolamprus > Erythrolamprus reginae. Next base: position 360,930,281 of record NC_091950.1, on the reverse strand, counting down.
TTATCCCAGCACCATCTCCTTTTTTTTTAACTGATCAAATTCATGAGAATTTTTAACCTTTATGTTCGGCTCAAAAACACATCCTAAAGTTCTGTTCCCGGGTCTATTTGACCCGGACCACAAATTGTTCATTTTAGATACTTATATTTGGTCTTTTTGAAAGCTTTTTTCACTTGGAAACAAGTTTGAACATTTCTGCACACAATGAAAATGAAAATTGAAATGAAAAAATTAATGCTTATTGGTTTATTTTGCTAATAAAATGCGCCCTCCCGTTTTTGTGAATTTTCTTTCAATTTATAGTTTTGCCTGCAAAATGCATTCTATTTTACTAAAGTTGGTGTGGGATTGGTAGCTTGAACATTCCTGAGAAGTGAGCTTTGCAAAGTGAATTTTGCCTCATTTTAAGAATTTTCTTGCTACATTTGTTAAATGAATCACTGAACATTTATTTATTTATTTATTTGATTTGATTTGATTTGAATGCCACCCCTCTCCGAAGACTCAAGCTGGCTTACAGCACATAATATAAAACAATGAAATATAAAGACAAATCCAATTAATTAAAACTACATAACCTAAAATCCCAATATTTTAAAAATCAATCATACACATTCAGATCTCAACCATACATTACATTCTTTGGCCAAGGGGCCAAGACCTAATTGCCCCAAGCCTTAAGACCTAAGACTCTTGCAGAAGGCGAGGAGGGTAAGGGCCAATGTTCCCTCTAATTTTTTTTCGGTGTGGGCGGAAAAGTATAGTGTCTGAGCGACAGTCCCTTTGGGACTGGGCGGCATAGATAAATAAATAAATAAATAAATAAGAAAAAAAATCCCTTCTTTTTTATTAAAAGAAATTAATAATAAAACAAAACCAAAATCTATTACTATTATTATCTTCTCTTTTTCCATCCCTGTCTCCTCCCCCCTTGTGTTTGTGTGTGAACTCTTGAACCATTTCCAATTAGAGGTGAGCTATTGGAAATGGTTCAAGAGTTCACACACACACACAGACACACACAAAAATGGCTGGGGTTTTTTTTCTCTGTTATTATTTGGGTGCTTTTAACCATATGCTTTAAATCAAGAGTCATTTCTCTCTCTTTCTCTCTCCCCCTCTTTCTCTCTCTCTCTCTCTATTGCTTTCTTTCTCTCTCACTCTTTCTATCTCTCTTGCTTTCTTTCTCTTCTCTCTCTTGCTATCTCTCTCTCCCCCTTTCATCTCTCTCTTTCTCTCATTTTCTTTCTCTCTCTCTATTGCTTTCTTTCTCTTCTCTCTCTTGCTATCTCTCTCTCCCTCCCCTTTCTCTCTTTCTCTCAGCAGCGGCATTGGACAGTAGCCGTGGGGCCACGGCAGGGTGATCAGCTGTGAGGCGGAGCTCCGGAACAGAGGCACCAACGGCGAGGGGGCTGCAAGAGCGCTTTCTCCAAGCGCTTCGGGAACGCCTGCCCTGCCTCTACTGCAGCCTCCTTGCTGGAAGTCTGGGACGAAAGCGCTCCCAGTGAAGGGGCTGCGAGAGGGGCGGGGCGGGCATTCCCGAAGCCTGCGGAGAAAGCCCTCTCTCGCACCCCCCTGGCTGGCAGCGCTTTCGTCCCACCGCCGCGGGGGAAGTCGCGCCCCAAGGCAGGAGGCGGCGAAGGAGGAGAAGGGGCAGATCGGGCGGGCGGGGGGCAGGACCAAGAAGCCAGGGTCACGTTTGGCCGGAGGCACCGTGGGGAGGCAGGAGTGGCCGCAGCTCCCTTTCCTCCTACTGCCGCACCTCCCCGCCCCCCCGCGGGCTGGCAGGGGGATGGGGAGCGTGCGCCCATGGAAAAGGGTGCGCGGGGGGTATTTTGGGGCGCGCAGGCGCGCAGCTTACAGGGAACAGTGGTAGGGGCAGTGTGAATCTCTGGGGGAAGCTGATTCCAGAGGGCTGGGACCCCCACAGAGAAGGGTCTTCACCTTGGCCCCACCAAGTGACATTGTCTGGTTGATGGACCTGGAGAAGGCCCACTCTGTGGGACCTAACTGGTCGCTGAGATTCATACGGCAGAAGGCGGTCCCGCAAGTAATCTGACCCGATGCCATATAGGGCTTTATAGGTCGTTACCATTACCATTACTTGTTAAATTAGTAACACAGTTGTGAAGTGAATCTGGTTTCCCCATTGGCTTTTCTTGTCAGAAGGTCAGAAAAGGTGATCACATGACCCAGAGACATTAAAACCTTCATAAATGTGTCAAGCAACCGAATGTAAATCATGTGATCACGAGGATGCTGCCACAGTAATAAGTATGAAAAATGATCGTAAGTCACTTTTTTCAGTGCCGTTGTAACTCTGAATGGTCACTAACTGAACTGTTGTAAGTTGAAGTCTACCTGTATTGAGACACATCTTTTTCTTTTCTTCTCTTACACTATAATTCAAATCTGTCTTAAATTCAAAATTTTCTTCTCCAATATTTTTTACCCTTTTCTTTGTATGGCACTAGAACTGTGTCTCTGCATTAATGGAAATATTCTGTTCCTGTTACATACACACAGAAATAATGTTTAGGCATGGCTGCAGATCATCTCATAAGAACAGGACTTCCTGGTAAAAATACTTAATGTAGCCAAGCAGTAAAAATTCAGATGCATAATAGAGGGCAGTAAAGAGCAGTAAATTTGTCTCTGGTGCCATCTTATGGTAGTTTATATTTCTGCAACCCAAATTTAGTAAACCTACATGAGGAATGCAGCATTATAAGCTTAGTGAAATGCAAAGTATTCATTTCTTTCCGAATTAGCATTTTTCCTCCACGGGAAAAAATGGAAAAGCAATTCAGAATAATAAATGTATGTATTATTATATATTAATAAACATATTTAGAAGTAAAGTATTTTCCTGGAAGCAATCTATGGCTATGTCAGAGTTTAATTTAGGAATAAAAAACATTTTTGCAGGTTAACATTCTTCTCCCTGTCTTTCAATCATATACAAAGAGAGATGGAGGAGAGAAAGAGAAGGCTAGCCATAGTGATATAGTGGAGCTGGAAGTGCCTGATTCTGGTCCTCAATTTGCACAGAAACAGATAACTTTGGGCCAGACTGGGAAGTTTGTGAAATATCTACCTTCCAATCTGTCCCAGACCAATATGGTAGATTACAGCCCATAGTCTTCAGTGAAGAGGCGTTCTTCCTGCAGTGGATTGATTAAAGCTGCTGCTGCTAATGATGATGAGCAAAATTTTATCAGTTTTCAAAAACAGTGTTGAATTTACAATTATCTCTGTGAAATAAACAACTGTAGTTTTCTCCTTATATAGTGCCAAGGCATCCAAGCAAGGGAAGGGGACAAAGAAATAAAAAAAGGCAGCCACAACCACATGTTCAAACCCCTATCCCCTTTTTAAATAGTTCACATGCTCTGCATATATTAAATGCTTCAATGATGCAGTCATAACCACAATCTTGACTTTTCTGATACCCTTCCAAATTACCCGGTCGATGATCTTGAAGCATCATTTTTGAACATGTTGCATCATTGTCCCAACATGTAGTTAGCCTTTATGGCTATTTCACAATGGTGCAATATAGTACTCTGTGTGTGTGTGTGTGTGTTTCTAGGAGAGACATCTTTGTATGTACTCTGTAGCATTTATTGAATGTATTGTGAGACATTGTGAACTGTGATAGTGCAGTGATTCAAATACAGTATTTCAGCATAACTCTGCTCATTGCCAGGAGTTTGATCCTGATTGGCTCAAGATTGACTTAGCCCTCCATCCTTCCGAGGTTGATAAAATGCCTTGGTAAGGCCACATTTGGAATACTGCATTCGGTTTTGGTCGCCACAATGCAAAAAGAATATTGAGACTCTAGAAAGGGTGCAGAGAAAAGCAATATAGATGATTAGGAGACTGGAGGCTAAAACATATGAATGGTTAAAGGAACTGGGTATGTATAGTTTAATGAAAAGGACCAGGGGACACATGATAGCAGCGTTCCAATATCTCAGGTGTTGCCACAAAGAAGAGGGAGTCAACCTATTCTCCAAAGCACCTGAGGGTAGAACAAGAAGCAATGGGGGGAAACTAAATAAGGAGAGAAGTAGCTTAGAACTAAGGAAAAATTTCCTGGCAGAACAATTAACCAGTGGAGCAGCTAGCCTCCAGAGGTTGTGAATACTCCAACACTAGAAGTTTTTTAAAAAGATGTTGGATAACCATTTGTCTGAAATAGCATAGGGTTTCCTGCCTAAGCAGGGTGTTGGACTAGAAGACCTCCAAGGTCCCTTCCAACTCTGTTGCTGTTGTTGTTATTGAGGACACAGATTGTTGGAGGCAATATGCTGACTCAGTAAGCTGCTTATAGAGGACTGTAAAGCACTGTTAAGCGGTGTATAAGTCTAAGTGCTATTACTATTATACATCTGGAGGATCAACGTATTTAAGCCATGCTGTTGTTCTATTACATGTCTCAAAGGTGCCAGACATTTACATTTCATTAAAATATTCCTAATAAAATAAATAAAATAAAATAAATAAATTAAATAAATAAATAAAAGGTATTTCTACAAAACACTTGTTCTCTAACACAGGTGAGATTTGCAGCATTTCATTTCCTTAGTTCTCAAAAGTCTTCTGGGCAAAAAGAAAAAAAAGGAGGAAAAAGAGAAAGCTTTTAAGCTACCTGTTTTGATTTCTCATCATTTATAATAGGTATTAGTTTTGGATAGTATCCCAGAATGAAAGTGGATTCATAAATCATTAAAAGGTTTAAACAGGATTTTAGTGTGTCCTTTGCTGCTATTATCTTTTGTATTTGAAATTAAGTTCAATTCTATTGCGCTTGATTTTAATCTCTTTAGGAATGGTGGGCAATTTGGACAACTCTATTATCAATGCTGGTGGATTTCTGCCACATCAGTGCATTAGGTCCTCTAAGGATCAGAAGTTGCAAAGGAAAACCCAGTGGTTACATCAGCATCTCTGTGCTACTCTGAAGAAATCAGTAATCTATTTTTCCAGTATGCCATCCTTGGATCATTGAGTGCAGCTTGTTAGTTGTAGAATGTCCGAGGGATATCCCAAGTACAATAGGTTTCTTAGTTTCATTTAGAACAGTCCCTGCTTGGGACTGTAACATTCCTCAGGCTAAATATATAAATATGCAAATAAATATAGGCTAACTTCAGGGGAAGTTGAAAGGGGATCTAAAATACACTGACTGTATGGACTGGAAAGTATTGAATCAAGAGGAATCTAATAGCATATTTATTGCATTGAGAGCAGTAAAGGTCAGCCATTCGCGGCCCTACTGGAACGCTCCGGTGAAGGGGGAGTGCAGGACGAATCGGCTGCTGCTCGGAGGGTGAGGGGAGCAGACAGAGCGCTCCTCTGCTGAGCGAGATCCTCCCTCCTCCTTGCCCACTTCTACACAGGTAAGATGTCACGGTCCGGAACGGAATGAGGGAGGGGGGGTGGGCAGAGGTGGTCTTACTTGTGCAGGGAGGATGGAGGATGTCGTTCGGCGGAAGAGCGGTCTGTCTGTTCCCCTCACCCTCTGCTGCTGCAGCTGATTTGTCCAGGCTTGGTGGCGAACTGGAGAGTGGTGCGCCGCTAGGCCCGGACCCGGACAAATTGGCTGCAGAAGCAGAGAGTGAGGGGAACAGACAGGCCACCCTTCCACCGAGCGATATCCTCCATCCTCCCTGCACAAGTAAGACTACCTCCGCCCCGCCCCCCCTCCCTCATTCCGGACCACAATGTTTTACCTGTGCAAAAGTGGGTGAGGAGGGAGGATGTCACTCGGCAGAGGGGCACTCTGTCTGCTCCCCTCGCCCTCCAAGCAGCAAGACCCTCCTCATAGATTCCGCTCATCAAAACTCCTTGACTCATGGGATATGCACAATCACGGCACACGAACGGCCTGATCCAAAGCACTCTCTCAGAACTTCAGGTTTAAGAGTATATCCCCCACTCTCTCTTCCTCCTTCCCTCCCTCCCTCTCTTTGTAGATATTGTATATGGGGATGTGATACCAAGTACCTTAGGATGTCATCATGCAAATTAGTTGAATGACTTCTGCGTGACTCAGCTGCCACAAATTTTATATTTTCATTATTTGCCTGATGATGGACATGATACCAGCGTGGCTCTACGGGATGCCTATGCTTATTCTGAAGGACCAGATTAAAGCCAACTGATGCCCTAAACATACCCCAACAATGCTCCCCTCAACAAAAGTGAAACTCACACTATGAAATGGAAACAAGTATGATACCTGATAACACCATAAAAAAAATTTCTCATTTTTGTCATTCATCTTGCCAAAGAACCATTTTCTAAACAATGCAAATTAACATCAATGACATTACGACAATTACAGAAAATTTGAGTGAGAAAATGAAAGTTATGGACATGTTGGTCTTTTTAAATAATTTGATATTTTGAGTGCTACAAGTGTTTCTGAAATAGGCACTGCCCATGGCTAATCATTGGTAACTAGACTTCACTTTAAAAGCTAGCTATTATTTATCATTGTTGGCAACTGCAAGGAAACTGAACTCTGGGGGATGGTTTGGTATGGTGAAATTTGAATGTTGAATTTAGTGCCATTCATTCAAACCAACTTTGACAGCACTGTTGGGAAAAGATTTTTAGCAACTAATTCTATCCCTCAGTTTGCTCAGTTTCTCTAACATAAGACTGTGGAAGGGTATTTTCTAGATCCATATGCCAATTATTTGTAAATAGGAGCTGAGGTTTTCTCAAGAAAGACTTGAATAGTTTAAAATATCTTAGTATTTACCTACCAACATTGTTTATGCCCAGAAGAGATGTTTGTTTCTCATGTGTGTGTGCACACATACACAGAGTAATATGTTTATAGGAAGGAGTTGTCAAATATTGTTGAGAGCAATGTCAACCATTCTTCAATCAATGAACACTCAAAGTTCTCACATTCCAGATAACTGTACTTATAACCCCAGAGAATGTTTGAATAATCCTTGGGCAACTGCGACAACTGAGTTTTTTTTAAAGAGTGGCATGCTCCTTGTCATGAACACAGGCATTGATTGACAGTGGTAAAAGAGCAGAGCAAAGTGGTCTGGCGGAACATGTGACACCACTCAAATTATACACAGTTTATTAAATAGACTGGACTTCACCAGATGAACAGTACGGTGTAGGAGATCAAGTATTAGTTGCCAAGCTATGTGTCACATGAGCTGCTGAAATGTGCTTGGAAAATGACAGCTCAAACTTGGATGGACAGTATTTACTGCTTTTTGTCCACGGGCAAAAGAGAAAAAACATCAACCTCAATAATGTAAGTGAACATATTTTGTGTTTGGAAACATATCTGGGTGTAGAGGTTAAGGCACTAGGCTAGAAACTCTGAATTACAACCCTGGGTCTTAGACTTACAACCCTGGGTCTTGAAAGCTTAGAACTACATCGCCTTAAATATGACCTAAGCATAGCCCATAAAATTATATGCTACAACATCCTTCCGGTCAATGACTACTTCACCTTCAACCTCAACAACACACGAGCACACAACAGATTCAAACTTAACGTAAACCGCTCCAAACTCGACCGCAAAAAGTACGACTTTAATAATTGGTTGAAGCTTGGGACTCACTACCAGACTCCTAACCCCCAAAATATTACCCTTAGCTTAGACCATCCCCTGTTGACCTTTCCAGATTCCTAAGAGGTCAGTAAGGGGTGTGCGTAAGTGCTTCAACGTGCCTCCCGTTTCCTGTCGTAATGTCTCTTTATGTCTTACTATCATCATGTACATGAATATTATTATCTCTAATGTTCTTCTAATCTTTTATTCATGTATATTAATATGATTATTTCTTCACATTCCTACATTATGTACTTGACAAAACAAACAAATAAATAAAAATAAATAAAAAATCTAGTCTTCCATAGGCATTCATTCCCCTCACCCCCTCTCTGTCTCTCTCTTTCTGCAATAGGAAGAAATTGGTTGCAAACCATTTTTAAAAAATTTGCCAATAAAACTTCAAGGACTAATCCAAACAGTTGCCAGGAGTCAATATTGACTGAAAGGTATAAACAAGTGTTTTGAACTTTCCTTGTTTTTTCCTTTGTTTCCTTACTATTTTGTTAAATGGATGGGTCTCATTCTTTTTCTCAAACCAGTTGCCTCAACTTTTTAAATAAACGCCATCACTGTTTATAAAGCAAATTAGTAAAGTTACAAATTAGTTCAGTTTCCACTGTTTAAAATTGGCTGTCTTATAGCTAATAGCCAATACTGTTACCTTATGATTAATAAATTTAAATAATGATAATTACAAGAGCCCCTTTAAACAAAGTTGTATAACTATATTTATTTGCCCGTCAGATTGAATTTCAAGTTATGTAAACTTTGTAACAATCATGGAGTGTAAATATTTTCTTGCCCATTTATTTAAAAAGTTTTAGTGATTTTAGTTTCAACTTAATAGTGTTTGCAATAAGTGAATTGGCTTCTACCTTTCAGATATATACTAATAGTTAATTTTCATTGTATATAGAGTAGTTTAACTTATTCAATTACTGTATTTAGTGTTTCATTGAAATTGTACTCAATGACCACAATAAAGATTTAAAAGCTCACCAGCATACACAGCCATGACATGTATTCTGGAAGAATGCAGCGATTGTATACTAAAGTGCTCTTGTTATAGATGACTGAACCACTTGGAAAAAAGCTGTGGGGCCAAATCTCAGACTGCATCAGAGACTTTTATATTTCATGTTTGATGTGTATGTGCTGAATGGTTTTTAATTGTTGAGGTTTTTATATATTTTATTATTAGATTTGTTCCATTGTTATACTGTTTTTATTGCTGTTGTGAGCCGCCCCGAGTCTTTGGAGAGGGGCGGCATACAAATCTAATAAATTGAATTGAATTTGAATTTATTGATATTGTCACTTTTTTTCTTTCATACACATGATGTGAATTTGCATAATATATTCAAGAGGTTAGGGAAATAAAAGAATCTTTTCCAGAAAGGAGGCTTGTTCATAAGGTTTTTAGTTGTTTTATTAATTGGATTTCTACATGCTGTTTTTATCATTGTTGTGAGCTGTCCGAGTCTGCGGAGAGGGACGGCATACAAATCCAATAAATAAATGAATGAATGAATGAATGAATGAATGAATGAATGAATAAATAAATAAGGAAGTAAGACATGACAACCATGAGGTGGGGATAATTAGATCACAAATCGTTTAAACAGAAGAACTTGTTTTTTTAAAAAAAACGAAAAAGCTTCAATAATCAAAAATAAAGAAAGGCTACATAAAAGAGAAACAGAAAAGCAAAACAAACCAGAGAGAGAAAAAGGACAAAAACGTAAGATAGATAAGAAAGCAGCTGTTTTTAAATACCTTGACCACACAGAGGAATGCTGATTGGTGGGAGAAAATAGTTCCCAAATCACATGGCTCAATGCATGTTTCAGAGGTCAAGAAAGTAAAGATGTGCTTTATCACAAGCACAACCATGTGATGAAAATGTGCTGCCTTTTTATATGTGTTGCAATGCACATAAAGGCTTTGATCACACAGGTGTACCGCCATCTTGACTTTCTTTCTTCACCCTTCCCTATGTGGGCTTTATTTACAAAAGAAAAAAAATAGTATTTCCAGGTTGGGACAAAGTGCAATATACTAAGTTCTAATAGTGTAGACACTATTTTCAGTTGTCATGTGCAGGGATGGGTTCTAACGTATCTCGCTGTTGGTGTGCTTTCACATGCATCGTGTGGGATCTGAGATGTGGGTGCTGGCCCTATCGTGCCGAGAGCTGGTTAGGGGCCTGGCCAGTTGGCCATCACTGCTGGTTCGATGACTAGTGGGAAATTCTCACTAGCAGTTCTATAGGACCAGCAAAAACTCATTTCTGGTCATGTGGCCAGCATGACTATAAACTGAGGCTCATGGAATGTTACCTTCCCACCGAAGTGGTACCTTTTTATCTACTTGTATTTGCATGCTTTCAAACTGAAGTGGGCAGAAGCTGGGCCAACCAATGGGAGCTCACGCTGTCATGTGGTGTTTGGGTCTCAAACATGGCAGACAGCTTTTCATATGACAAGTTTAGCCTCTTTAATTGCTGTGCCATTACGCCCTCACCTTCATATTAGCCACACATAAATGAAAAAAAAAACAGTGAGGACAAGATAATTTTAACTTTCTGTCTTTTGGCTTATGAATTTAAAAACCACTGAGGTCTACTGAGTAACATAGAGAAAATGCTATACACAGAGGTAAACTGGGACCCTCCTGTTTTGACATTTCAGAACGCCCTTAAGATTTGTTTCAGGGGGCAACCATTTAGATTTACATCCTGTAATGTGCTTTTAATAGGCTTGGAAGGGTATCAATTGAGATTATGATTTTATACATGATCAGAAACCTCTGAACCGGGATAGTTTAATATGATATAAATGAATCAAATAATAAAGTGTATATTATTAAAAGAATAAAGTGTATATTATTTTGAAATGGCCAGTTGATAATACATGTGTAACAATTCTGATATTATTAGTCTTGATCATTTATGTGAAGGCTACAGAGTGCTCCCACAGCTAAACCATTTGGTTTAAAAACAGATATGAAATAGGAGATCATTAATATGAGGTATAACAAAATGAGATATCTGCTCCCCTATTTAAAAATTTTTTTTTTTTAAAAAAAGCACTCAGTATATTGTAGCTATTGAATATATTTAATCCGCCACTGTTTCGCAATGTTATAGAATATTTTTTTAACACAGCAATTGATCCTAACTATATTAAAAACCCCAAATCTGATCTATATGCCTATCATAAATAGAAGTTCTGGTTTATAGAAACATAGAAACATAGAAGTCTGACGGCAGAAAAAGACCTCATGGTCCATCTAGTCTGCCCTTATACTATTTTCTGTATTTTATCTTAGGATGGATATATGTTTATCCCAGGCATGTTTAAATTCAGTTACTGTGGATTTATCTACCATGTCTGCTGGAAGTTTGTTCCAAGGATCTACTACTCTTTCAGTGAAATAATATTTTCTCACATTGCTTTTGATCTTTCCCCCAACTAACTTCAGATTGTGTCCCCTTGTTCTTGTGTTTGCTTTCCTATTAAAAACACTTCCCTCCTGGACCTTATTTATACAACATATTAAACCATAGCAGAGATCCAGCATGGTATAAACTAAAATGTTCATCCCGGAGTGGGAAAGTCCAGCCACCCTTCTACTCTCAACTGAAGAAGCGCACAAGGTGACTCTGGGATAGTTATTCTCTCTCAACTCACTTTTCCTGCAGGGGCTTTCATTGTAGGGAAGAAAAGGGAGGTCCTGTGTATGCCATCTTGAACAATGGGCAGGATATAAAGAAACAAATGAAATTAATTTAATATTGTGTTAACTCAATCTGTAAATCCTATATATTATCTGCCCCGTGTACTTCAAATCTACACAATGAGGATTTGTTTGTTACATTGAGTTTATACCAACTTAAGAAAATTGAAAATTTGCTAAAACAAACCACAGCTTTTGAACCTATCAAGTAATCACAAAGCCTATTAGCTAAGCTTATTTAGTTAGGCAGGGAGATAATGGAGTCCAAGCAAATGAGAAGCTGTTGCCTTGATCATTTCTTATGGACTGTTGCATTCCAATTAAATCTTTTTGCTCTCACATAGAGCCATCCCTATTTCCCTTCTTAAGACCAACCTATCTGAAGATGTAATTAGTACTATACTATTGACATAAAATGGGCTATTGGGAAAAGAACTGACTGGATTACTAGAAGCATAATCTAGTATTATGTAGGACAGTGATGGCGAACCTTTTTCCCCTCAGGTGCCGAAAGCGCATGCGCACACACTATCATGCCTGTGTGAGTGCCCACACCCATAATTCAATACCTGGGGAGACGGAAAATTGCCTCCCCAGAGGCCCTCTGGAAGCCAGAAACAGTCCGTTTCCTAACTTCTGGTGGGCCCAGTAGGCCCGTTTTTCACCCTCCCCGGGCTCCAGAGGCTTCCCTGGAGCATGGGGAGGGCAAAACGCCCTCCCCCTTCTCCTGGAGGCCCTCCTGAAGCCAAAAACGCCCTCCCAGAGCCTCTGTGAGAGCCAAAAATCAGCTGGGCGGTGCACACATGCATGCTGGAGCTGAGCTAAGGCAATGGCTCATGTGCCAGCAGATATGGCTCCACGTGCCATCTGTGACACCTGTGCCATAGGTTCGCCATCACTGATGTAGGATGATAATCCGAGATAGCATACGGTCACCTCAATATCAAAGATAGTTATAAAAGATCAGCAATTTTTTCTACTTACTGGTGACACTGAAAACATTTGTATGGCTCTTAATTTAAGCTGTTTGCTCCTATGTCACAAATGGAGAAATCCATGTGGTGCTTTTGAAAAACAAAAAATATCAATGGAATGAGAATAAAAAAATTAACCATCTGCACCTGCAAATGTCTTTTTGTTTATATATTAGTGTGTGTAAAGCTAGTTACATATTTTTTTTAGAATAGTGCTGTAAACTTTGTTACTGTACACATAATGCAGATGGTACTTGAAGAATCCCATATGGAACTTCTAGATAAAAAGAACAACACACTCAATTATCATCATTAACACAAATTGTTGTTTTTCTATTGCTATTTTAGTTCTGCATAGTTTTCACACAACTGACATATTGTTGTTTTTCTGTACCACTTATAGTGCTTTCCAGTCCAGAAGCTGCTTTTTCTTCTTACGTCTTCTGCAGGTGCTCAGCAGAGGCTTTGCTTTGCTTTGCAACAGCTGTATACTAGGACTGACATCTTGGTTTCCAGAACAGTATCTTCTTTTCTTAAAAAGGATTTGAGATAGAGAAGACTGGGATTGAATTATTTGCAGCACCTTAACTTTATCAGAACCCCAGTCCCTTTATAAAAAATAAAAATGCATTATCATTTTTATACAGAGTAAAAACTAACATAAAATCTAACTAACTGATATTAGGAATAGACAAAATTGTAGAAATTAAACAAAAGGAAAAAGTCACTCCAATTTTCTTTTACAGAAGTTCTAAAGTAACCTTTTACATTACGGTTACAGCACTATATGCACTTTCTTTATAATCTATTATTTTTATTCCAATCCTGAAAACCATATATCATTTCTTTCTGCTTCTCACAAAATTCTGCTTTAAATAACTTTTTTAATCAAAGCAGACAAAATTTGCTAAAACAAACCACAGCTTTTGAACCTATCAAGTAATCACAAAGCCTATTAGCTAAGCTTATTTAGTTAGGCAGGGAGATAATGGAGTCCAAGAAACATTAGGACAAGGGATGGAAGGCACACTGGTGCGCTTATACACGCCCCTTACTGACCTCTTAGGAATCGGGAGAGGTCAACAGTGGATGGTCTAAGGCAGTGTTTCCCAACCTTGGCAACTTGAAGATATTTGGACTTCAACTCCCAGAATTCCTCAGCCAGCTGGCTGGGGAATTCTGGGAGTTGAAGTCCAAATACAGTATCTTCAAGTTGCCAAGGTTGGGAAACACTGGTCTAAGGTAAAGTTTTGGGGGTGAGGTGATGGTACTACAGAGTCTGGTAGTGAGTTCCGTGCATCAACTACTCGGTTACTAAAGTCCTATTTCCTGAAGTATTTTCTACTGGACAGGAATCTCTCCCGTTTTCACCGGGGTTGGAAAATAATATAGCATAGTGCAGGTCCAACTACCCCCTGGGTTTTCGCGCGTCGTTCCCGCCCGGGAAAAAAAACCTCCGTCGGAATTCGGCAGCGGGAGGAGGAGCAGGCCGAAAGGGCGGGAGGTGTGGATTCGGGCTTCGACGGGCGGGCGGCCGCCTCGAGCAATGAATGAAGGCGCAAGCCTCTCCGCAGAGCCGCGCGGCTGAGGCGCCCCTAGCGTTTTCTCCGCACTGCCAGCGACCGGCTTCTCACTCTCTCTTTTTTTGCAACCCCGCGTCCTTCGCGGGCAGCTCACCGCCAGTCGCGGTCGAGGAAGGAGGGGAACGGGGAGGAGCAGCAGCCGCCGCCGGATGCAACGAGGGAAGAGCCGCGGCTCTCCTACGCAGCGGGGCCGGCTACACTCACCTGAGCGCGCAGTGGTGGCAGCGGGAGGAGGAGCCGCCGCCGTCGCCGCCGCCGTGATCCCGGCCCAGGGGGCGGCGGCGAGGGCAGCCGACCCAGAAGCCATGGCAGGGCCATCACCTTCGCCTCGCTGAAGAGCTTCCAGCGGAGCAAAGCCGCCCCGCAGAGGCCTGGCCGGCCCGGAGCTCAGAAAAGGCGGGCGGAGAGAGAGAGCGAGAGCGTGGCCAGGCCAGTAGTAGGCGGTCGCGGGGCCGGCCCTTTTCCCCCCCAGTCTCGGCCCGGGCCGGCTTTGCAGGGCGGCGCGACTGCCGCACGCGCAAGATGTCCACCCGCACGCCGCTGCCCACCGTCAACGAGCGGGACACGGAGAACGTGAGTGCGGGGCTGGGGCTGCTTCCTTGGCGGGAGGGCCAAAGGGGGGCGGCTTCGGTGAGGGAGGACCGAGGCGCCCTTTCGGGGGCGGGGGGGGTGACGCCCGGCGCCTCTTTCGTCTCAGGCGAAGGGTCAACCTCCCCCCCCAACCCCACGCGCCTCCAGGGAGGCCTTCCGTCCTCGTCCTGCAGCCACGCCTCGGTGGGATGCTTCCCTCCCCTCCCTTTGCCACACCCGGGCCCGGCTCCCCCCCCCCCCCCGGCAGGCGACTTTCTGTCCTTCCTTCGTGCTGCGAGACTCCCGGGTTCCCCCCTCCTCCTCCCCCCGCAGTGCAGCCGCTGGGAAATATTTCTGGTGTGTCTAGTTCTGCTCTTGGCCTGCCAGTCTCGATTGACGTGGAAGCTTTCCAGATGGTTGGGGATAGTCGGCCGTCCGTGGCCGAGCGAGAGGAGAGGGAAGGACGCGGGGTTAAATCTGGGCAAGAAGGTGTAACCTTTGAAGGTAAACTTTCTGCTCGGATCTCTCTGAAACGGACGTCCACCCCCCCTCCCCCTTGGGATCTAGTAAGTCATTCAGTGTCTGCCACCGGGATCTTCTAGGCCAGACAGAGATGCTTGTATTTTGACCTCCAAAAGTGGGGCTCCTCTGCCAATCCATAATCCACAGCAAGGAGTAAAAAAGAACTTCCCACCCGCCTATATTGTGACCTCCAAAAGTGGGGCTCCTCTACTAATCCATCATCCACAGCAAGGAGTAAAAAAGAATTCCCCACCACCCTCCAATTTTCCTGGTACTTAAGTTTTGTTTTTGTCTTGGGCAGCATTCCTATATAAGGTTCATCTAAAACGATTACTGTTGGACAATTGCTGTCTTCACATAACAGCCTCGGAAATTAAATTAAAAAAAGGAATGGTTAGCTTTCACTGGTTGGTTGTTATAGGAACAGTATAATAGGGGGGAAAAACAAGAATGAAAAAAGTCTTCATGCAAGTATTTTTAAATGGTGTTGTATAAACACAGACATACTCAAGGATGCAAGATGTTAGACTTGAGGTTGCAGAAATATGACTGGAATGCCCATTTGACATTGTTAATAGCTGCCTGTCTTGTGAAGGAAGAATGGTTTCAATATCCAGGTTGTATAAAATCTGGCATTCTATATTGTTTCTGGTCTCATGTCATAATTTATTAGAAGTGAGAGGGAAAAGACATTTGGGATGCAGTAATGCAGTAAGAGTTGAACTGATCCATAGTTTTATAGTGTCCACAGTGATTGAGAAAAATATGCCATCACTGTTGACGGTGCTTATTTTTCTAAGCAAACATAAGTTCTGTTCACTCTGTCCTGGAATCACTGACAGTATGCTAGGCACAATTTATCTGTTCCGATTTGAATAGTTGCATTTAATGGGAAAGTGTGTGGTAGCGATGGTGGGAAGGAAAGGAAATGCTGACTGTAAAAATAGCTTTGCTTTCTACAAGCTCAGTGTAATTAAAGAATTCCAGACTGTTTTAATCAGAATGCTGCATGAAGAAATTGTATTGGTAAGAATTATATCTCTTATCCATACAAGAATTGTATATCTTATTGCCAAAAACTCAATAATCTTGATGTAGTTTGGCTTAGCTAATACTTTAATATGTAAAGTTTTAAAAAACATAGTTTTTAATGTAGTATAAGGATCCTGTTCCACTTCGATTATAGGAAAAATAAGTTATGGCAGGAAAGATTCGTAGATTTGTTTGTGTGTGCATAGAAACATTTATTTATTGTCACTTAGCAAAAAAATGCTGTTGAAAGGAGTTAATATTTGTGTCTGTTTATAATATCCCCCCCACCCAAAAAAAGTACATACAATAGCAAAATTTAACTTTTACATGAAGCAAGAACTATTGTTGCTTACCAACTTGGCTAAAACTATTAGGAGTCTTTCTGATTAATGGTAAGTTTCTTTTGAAAATGTGATGCTTCTGTGTATTGAAACTTGAGGGCAAAGGTTGCAATGAGAAACAGGTGATGGATGGACTTTAGAAATAAATAAGGTCTCAGAAGTTGCTTCACTGTAGATTGAATAGAGTTAGTGGGTAATGGGATTTGAGTAAGTGCAGGACAAACAAACCATGAATGTGGTTCTGAGGGTAAAATTTATTAGGGAAACAGACATGAATTAGCAACTCTAGAATATTGAAAAGATTATTTAATATTTTTAATAAGTTTCAAATCAAGGGTATATGTTTTAGCAATCCTAGCATTTATTGTAGGCTGTAGAACTTTTATCTAATTTCCTTGTTTGTGGATAGATTGTTCTAATGAATTATAATGTGAAGTAAATATGGTTGCTATTGTCTCTTCTTCCCATATATAATTTTCTTAGAGTGAGTCAGCAATTGATAAAATAATTGAAATTGTAGATAAACAGTTGCTTTTAAAATAATTTTTATTTTTATTTGTAGTCATTTCCCTGGTTGAATATTCTTATACTCAAATATTTAAAATTATTATTACACTAAATACTATCCAGAAAGGTATTGATATTTAAAGAATGAGCCAAATAGGATTTCAAAGAATTGATTTCTCTTTGTTTGCACTCACTGCAGCCTCTGCAAAGAAAAATGAAGGATAATGGTTTCTCTAGACACAATGCTCTTGGCTATCAGAAACTCTTCCAGAGGCAAAATTTGTTTAACTTCAAAAGGAATGTGATTTGTAGATAAAGTGCCGACATTCTAAATTTTCAGCCAACCCATGATCTGAAAGATGAGGGAGAAAATATGTTTTACATTGATTGCCTGTATTTGACATTTTGCATGCTGGATTTTAAAGTTTGTGTTGAT
This sequence comes from Erythrolamprus reginae, assembly GCF_031021105.1. Classification (NCBI taxonomy): domain Eukaryota; kingdom Metazoa; phylum Chordata; class Lepidosauria; order Squamata; family Dipsadidae; genus Erythrolamprus; species Erythrolamprus reginae. The sequence goes on along the minus strand of NC_091950.1, from coordinate 360,912,969 downwards.
TGTTTTGTTTATTTTATTCAATATGTGGATGACAGTTCTTTACTGATTGGTTGTTCCTCTTATAATTGTTAAAACAAGTTGGGAAATATTTAATAACGTATAGACATAATACAGCACTCCACTACTGTCACTGTCATATTCTCAAACTGGATAGGGCTAAAATCCACTTCGGGAGATAATTTAAAGAATTTTAAGGGCAGTGGGAAGTACCTTAATTGTTTGCAAGGCTTATTGCTCCTTAAACTCAAATCAACCTGTCTGAAATACTGTATACTGTTCAAAAAAAATAAAGGGAACACTCAAATAACACATTCTAGATCTGAATGAATGAAATATTCTCATTGAATACTTTGTTTTGTACAAAGTTAAATGTGTACAACGGCATGTGAAATTGTCAATCAGTGTTAGTTCCTAAGTGGGCAGATTGATTTCACAGAAGTTTGATTTACTTGGAGTTATATTGTGTTGTTTAAGTGTTCCCCCATTTTTTTGGAGTAGTGTATAATAAAGGCCTCATATTTTTGGCATCACTCAGTTGGGGGCCGAAGACCACAAAAAGAATACTGATAGGCTGTTCTTTTTATGTGATTGGCATGGGATATGAGAATGCTAACGCTTGGCATTTACTTGTATTAAACAACATTTTATTTGTATTAAACAACATTTTATTTGTATTAAATGAACTTGTTAGTTTCACATTTAAATGCTCCACAACTCTTTGTTGACTTCAATAGAATAGAATAGAATAGAATTATTTATTGGCCCAGTGTGATTAGACACACAAAGAATTTGTCTTAAGTATATACATTCTCAGTGTACATAAGAAGAATAAAATACATTCATCAAGAATAAAAAGATACAACACTTGGTGATAGTCAAGGTTAATAATAAGCTATCAAATCATACTAGGAAACAAATAAAAATAATATAATTGAAAGATACAAGGAATATGGTTATAGTAATAAGTGGGAAGAAATAGATACTGTTGTGGTTAGCTCTGGCCCAGCTCCTGCCCCAAGGAATGTGCAGGTGGATGTGGGGGAAACATCCACATGCCGCAGGCCTGCTTTGCTCCCGATGGAATCTGCTGACGAAGCCTCCTCTGACCAAGGAAACGTGAGTGACAGGGAAGAGGGGAGTTTGGCAGACAGCCCAGGAGATCAATCATCTGTATCATCCCTGGATTCTGAACAAGAATTAATGACACATCCACGCATGCATAGAATGATGCATAGGAGACAACAACTGAAGGATTATTATAAGAGAAAATGAGGCCACCTGTGGTTGGGTGGGGCTGCTGTAATTAGTGCTACAGATAAAAGTGCAGCTTGGTATTTTAGCCTCATGGCAGTTTATCTGATTCATTGTTTCGTCAAAATCGGGGGTTTTGTGCTGTTCAAGATTGTGTGTGCCTCTCTGGAGTTTAGAATTGGACTCAATTTCCCAGTTATTGGGTGAGCAATTGGACTGCATTTAACCTATGCCTTGTGTGTACCAGAAAATCCCTTTGACATTTAAAAAGGGAGCTGTTTCCTATTATTGTGTGGTGTGTGTCTTCCTGGACTAATTACCCTGTAATTACGGGCAGAACAGATACTAGTAAGGAAGAGAAGAATAATAGTAATATAGTTAGTAAATTATTTGACAGTGTTGTGGGAATTAATTGTTAAGCAGAGTGATGGCATTTGGAGAAAAAAGTGATTGCATTTAGGAAAAAATATTAACATTGTACCCATTTTCATATTGCTAGGTTTGTATTGTTGCCATAGGATATCAAATTTAATTACTATATTTTTCGAGTATAAGACGCACCAGAGTATAAGATGCACCTTATTTTTTTGGGGGGGGGGGGAGGAAAATAGGGAAAATAATCTGCTTATCAGATATTCATCTGGCTAGCATCCTTAGTCTGGTCCACTTCAGCACATTATTTTATCCCCTGGTTAGGGCTTTAAAAAATACCTTATTTGGAGAGAGTAACAATGAAAGAACTTGCCAGCCAATAAGAGCTGGCAACATAGTTAGCACCTGGTTAGGGCTGGAAAGAAACATCTGGAGCAAGTTAGAGCAATGAAAAAAAAACCTGGGAAGACTTAGGTCTTGGAAAACATTCTTCAAAGACAGTAACAATGAAAGAACCTACAAGATAAGAACTGGGAAGATCGTTAGCACCTAGTTAGGACTGGGGAGGGGAGTTTCGAAAAAAGCTTCATTAAGAGTATAAGACATACCTGAATTTTCATCCTTTTTTAGGAAGGAAAAAGGTGCTCCTTACATTCCCAAAAAATACGGTAACTGATAATGAAGCCATTTTTTTACTTACATTACATTCCTCCAATTTTCTAACATACAGTAATAAGGATTTCTCAGCTTGTAGTCCATCTCACTTCCTACATAAGGATGAGGATGTAGATAGAATTCAGATTGTTCTGATGATGTAAAAATGAGTCCCACTGTATCTACTTTTTTGTAAATACCTTTTGGTTTCTGGACTTGGAAACACCAGAGATGTTTGCAGAAGGCTCTAGAGATCCAAGCCCACCATTACGGACAAATAAAGTCCAAGGCTGATTTCCAAGTTTGTTTTAGATAAAGACTGCCCGAAGTCAGACTCAACTCCTGCTGTCTATCTTATTTCCTCTGTAGTTTGCTTGGAATAGTACAAAAGTCATCCATCATTGTCTACTTCAACTGTCTTAAATAGTGAATATCTTTTTTTGCCATTTCTTTATAGCTTTAATTTGACGAGTCTTGCTTTCCTTTAAGAAAATTGAGGTAACTCAGCACAATAATTGCCCTGTTATAGTTTGGAAGTAAGAAATACACCATCTGCCATAAGACACCAGAAATGAAGGTGTTGAACATACATAGGATATAGGACCCAGAAATGTTAATGCTTGTCTCACTGTTGATGCATTTGTCAGATAATATACTACTTCCCGGTTTTTCTATAATGTACAGATGAAATTTCAAAATAGGGGTCTCGTGTTCTCAATTATCAAGAAGTACTTTGAGGGAATGGATTAATGGAAAATGGAACATTAACAAGACCCATGCATGAGAAACTCAGTGAAGAAAAGCAACAACTCAGTTCTAACCATATTGTATTGCAAAATCTGACACTACAGGGTTCATTGGGCTAGTCTGAGATGATGATGATGATGATGATGATGACTACATATTTACAACAATTTCTTCCTTGAACAGTATATGGCCCTACAGCGTATTGCAGGAATCTATTGCATCTCAAATAGTTCAAGTGATCAGGAACAATCTGCATTATCAAAAATAGATTTTTTAAAAAAATGTAAACATACATTCTAAGGAGAAATTTATTTTCCTTTTGACAAAAAATTATATATAGTGTAAAGTTTCATGTAAATTTTTAAATGTGGGATATAAAAGATTTTTTAAAATCACAACATTTTTTAAAGTTTAAGAACCAGGCGATTGCTTTCCACAGTTGGACATTTAATTACCTGTAATAGATATTATATGAACCATCCCACACATTAAATTACCACAATTTTTCCTCTGTAACTGCCACAACTGCCATTATGCTTTACCAAGTGTATTGCCTGGTGATGGAGTTGCCTGTCCCAATTACTATAGTTAAGTGAGGATTGCCTGCACGCTATTCATAAGTCAGTTCCACTAAATTCAGTGAAACTTCTCCGAAGGTCTGTATTCTCATCTTAAATGACTTTAAAACACATGTGAAGGAAACAAAAAGTAGTCGAGTGATTATTAAAAGCATGCATACCTCTGACTAGTAGGTACGAACTCACTAATTGTGAGTTTACACATTAATTTACAGCAAATCAGTATTCAGTTGTTACTTATTTTCATATAATGAATAACGATGCTATTTCTTATGTCTCTTATTTAATATTGGACACTGAATTAATTTCAAGAAGAGGTGTGTGGACTCTGTGAACCAATCTCTCCATCTCCTGGATGTGCAGCTGGAGACAAAAATGCAATAGGAAAACTTCACATTAATTGGGAGTTGGGTGGCATACAGGTTTAATATGTTTTGGCTGGTTGCACAACCGGATATTTAGTCTGGATTTGGCAATTATCAAGTCCTTTCCAAGGACTCCACCACCACCATCTTACCTTTTTTGACTCTCCCCTGCCCCCACTGCTACTTACAGCCATAATTTATTAAACTTGCATTTGGGGGAGGTGGCTTGCTTATTTATTTATTTATGACTGACTGACTGACTGACTGATTGATTGGATTTCTATGCTGCCCCTCTGAGGACTCAGGGAGGCTCACAAAGAGCAATGAGCAAACTGACTGAAAACAGTGTAAAATAAAATTATTTGGCATTGTAAATAATCATTACATAGTTGCTGTTGTTTTAAAGTTATATTAAGCAGATATAATACTGTACTTTCATATTTGTAAAAATTCTGTTGGCATATCAGTAGAATCTTACATTTTGAACATGTATTTTGTTGTTTGCTTCATTAAATGTAAACATTAAGCTCTTGAGGATTGGGGTAGAATATGATAGCGATATCTCGCTATTGTTTGTAACTGCTGAGTTCTGATTCAGTGATAAAATAAAAATACATCTAATAAATAACATTGTTTTATATCCCTTATAATTGTGTGATGTGTATGCAACATTTCAGTTCCTTTTCAGTGATCAGTAAAGTATCTGACCTTGTGAATTGATGAATCAATACTACTGACCACATGTTGAGCAAAATAGACTGAGTTGAATGGTTTACTTATCTGCCTTAAGAATTACTAACTTACCTCTGATCTGAGCCAGCATTGGTCATTTTCAGCTTATATACTTCAGAACTCGTATTTCTTATCAGGAAGTGTAGATAGCTAGTTTGGCTGAAAATCACAAAAATATTCTTTGTTAATTAGGATTGACCTGTGCTGATTTCCACTGTTTCATCTGGAGGTAGAAAATTAATTTCTGGGAGAGCAAGGCATATCTTCCTTAACTGAGTTCTTGTGTTCTTAGCTTTAGACAAAGTAGTGACAGAGAATCATCTTTATTTAGTGTGCTGTTATAATAATTGTGCATACTATTAATGATTATTAAATCAAATGATTAAATGATTAAAAATGATTAAATCAAGCTTTGTATCTTTTTGTACATTTTACTTTATAGCCATAGTGTAAAAAAAGTATTTAGGGGAAGAAATCAAATAAATATGGCAGTTGTCATCATGTTTTGTTTTGTTTTAATTGCAAAGTTGCCTACAAATTATGACTACCCCGCACAGATTACAGTCTATCAATAAAAATATGCAGGATCAAAATATAGGCTTTTCAGTTTAGAACTAGGTTCATGTATTTCAGTAGAGCATAATATGATTTGTTTGCTTTAGCTCTACATGATGAACCAACCAGGCCACTAAACAATGATGCCTTGGTGCAGTGCATGAATTTAGTATAAATTCATTAAACTGGTGGCTCACTTAACCATAATAGATTTAAATTTAGATTTAATTGGATTTGTATGCCACCCCTCTCCGAGGACTCGGGGCGGCTCACAGCATGTGTAGAAAAAGAAGAAACAATAATAACAATGCAATGAATACATTAAAAAACAATCTTTAAAATTCTAAAAAACTATCAATATCATTCATTCAACAATCAAACTAAAGCATTCATTGTTCTAAAGAACCCCAGGCATGGCGGCAAAGATGAGTTTTTAAACTCTTTCGGAAAGCGAGGAGGGTGGGGGCAGTATGAATCTCCAGGGGGAGCTGATTCCAGAGGGCCGGGAGCCCTACAGAGAAGGCTCTTCCCCTAGGTCCCACCAGCCAACATTGTTTGGTCGACGGGACCCTAAGGAGACCAACTCTGTTGGTCCATCAGTGGATCATATGCATGCTTTTCTGTGCCTTCTCCGTATTCCCCCGTTATTTCTCATATCCTAATATTTATCATTTCACCGGTCGCTGGGATTCATGCGGCAGAAGGCGGTCTCGGAGATAGTCTGGTCCTATGTCATGTAGGGCTTTATAGGTGATAACCAACACTTTGAATTGTGTCCGGAAAGAGATCGGTAGCCAATGTGGTCCGCGGAGTGATGACGAGATATGGGAATGTCTCGGAAGACCCAAAACTGCTTGCGCGGCTGCATTTTGGACAAGCTGAAGTTTCCGAACACTCTTCAAAGGTAGTCCCATGTAGAGAGCATTGCAGTAGTCAAACCTCAAGGTGATAAAGGGCATGAGTATTACTATACCAAACAACCATATTTTAAAATTTTTATTTCTATTATTATTTCAATTTTCAACTGCACACAGTCTTCAATGAATCTAATAAATTTCCAAAGTTAATCAGTTAAAAACTAATAAAAATGATCATGGTTTGAAATTATGAATATCATTCCTATTTTGATAGCACAAAAAATTAACTAGGCCAGTATTGATGTATGAAAAGTAAATGGCTAATTTTGACATTAGATTAATTTTATTACTAGTAATTTTGTTGATAAGATAAAATAAATGTTGTGACATTAAATTAATTCTTAAAGCTATTATAATTAATTATAAAATTAAAATGTTAGGGTTTTTTAATGTTAGGGTTTTATTTTTATGTTTTAATCATGAATATTAGGTATTGATGTGTTTTCTGAAAGTACTACAATTCCTTTCTTTTGCTTTTATTCTTTTTTATATAAAGTTTTACATTTTTATAGACAAACATATAATACATAATTAATCCATCTGTGGATCATGGGCGTGCTATTTCTGTGCCTTCTCCGTATTCCCCCGTTATTTCTCATATCCTAATATTTATCATTTCATTTGTTATATTTCACTCCTCTTTCTTTACAATGTTATTCTGTACTCCAACAAGTGATGGAATTGATCCCATATCTGAACATATTCCGATTCCCCTCTTCCTTTAAGTATCAAGGTCAATCTATTCATTTCTGCACAATCCAATATTTTTAAAATTATTTCTTCCTCCACAGGGATTTTCTCTACCTCCCATCTTTGCAGAAATACTATCCTCGCTGCCATTATCACAAGTACAATCAAGTACAGTAATCCCTCACTACTTTATGGTTCATCTTTCACGGATTCGCTATTTCACGGGTTTACAAAAGGGGCTTAAATCCATTAAATCCACTAAAAAATTTAAATCCATTAAAAATTCATAAAATTCTTCTACAGTACTACTGTACTCTATTAAAGAAACTGGTAGGATATTACATGTAGTTCCAGCTGAAAAACATTATAGACTGTTTAATGCAAAGGGTGGATTTTAAAAGTCCAAATATTTGTTAAATACATTAAAAATATCTTTCCTCTACTTCACGGAAAACAAGGGATCACTGTACAGTATATATTTTCCTTACTGAATTTCTCTGATAAGATACCCAATAGAAACAGTTCCGGTTTTTGCTTTTATTCTTAAACACTAGCACCTACCTACTGCTACAAAATTGGCTCTTTATACTTCTGCAGCAAACATTGCCTAAAGTATATTATCTGTTACACCTTGATTATTGTCTTGCTACTGATTACTATGTTTCTATTTTCAGTCAATGCTTTTAGCTACAGCAGGTGGTCAGAAACAGGAACTTCAACATACTGTGACTTCTGCAGGGTTACTAGATGATCAGCTTTAATAGCTTCTTATTATGCCATCATAATAAAAGGCTGCTACAGTGATGAGAGAAAGTTTGTGAACCCTTTACAATTATCCATAATCCTGCAGTACCATGACCTACAATGTGATCAGAGCTTTATCTAAGTTCTATTAATAGATAAAGAGATTCTGGTTAAACAAACAACATGCAACTGTGTCATCTCTTTATTGAATACATTTCCAGGCTATTGAGATCCAACTCAACTTAAAGCAGGATTCCGACTGAATCATTTTAGTAAGGTTTATTGAAATAGTAAGTGGTAAGGTTCCAGAAATCTCAATGTCTAGGATGCTTTCACTGTAGAATCTACTTTATTTTTCAGTTTATTAGGAGAGAATTTTTCTCAACTTTTTTCTTGTGTCCTTCTTAAGAACCAATGAGATGATATATACAGTATACATTGGTTTTCAAAGCCATCTCCTTAATCTTCACAGGCTTCAAACAAACCACCATGCGCCTTGACCAAATTCAGTGTCTGTTGGAAAAGGTACATTATGCCTGCAGACATGGTCTTTACAACACAGGCATGTGGAAGCAAATGATACCCAAGTCTAAAGAAATTGTTGGAGACCCTGGAATAAAGTTGCTGATGCTCATGAGGCTGAAAAGGGCTATAAAACTATTGCCGAAGACTTTAGCTTCCATCAATCCATGTGCCAAATATATACACATGAAGAAAATATATTTCTGTTTCCAGCAAAAATTTCTGTAGCAGCAAAGCATATAAGACCTTGAGTGTTTTGTGTTTTGAACAGCTCTGAAGTTTTATGTCCTTTGCCTTTGAACCCTGTGTTTCATGGTTAGAATTCTTGTTAGAATGCAGTGTTTCATTTTGGCTAAATATAAGAAACTTCCTATCCCAGTTTGAGACCTCAACTTTTTATCATGTGGGCTCAATTAGATTAGAGAAAATAAAAGACCATACTCCACAAGTTTGTGGGGGACCTTTGTTTTCTGAGGATCCAGATGTGTTGCAATACTTGAAGAAATGATGGATTTTGGATTATACCGGCAAATTCTATAGGGAAATTATTTGTCTGTGACTTGAAATTTACATGAGTGTAGGAAATGCAAAAGACAATTCGTATTTTAGTGTCTGATTTTAATGAATGTTTGTATGGTGTAAAACAAGGAATTAATTTAAGTAAGCAATTCTATAAAGAGAAATCAGCCAAAATACTGTACTACCAAACTTGTGTAATGGATTGATCAACAGATACAGAAGATAGCATTGTAGCTAAAGGAGGTGCTAGCAGTTATCAAGTAAGGTTTGCATACAGGTAGTTGTTGACTTACAACCATTCATTTAATGATGTTCAAAGTTACAACACCACTGAAAAAAGTGTCTTATGACCAGTTCCTTCATTTATAACCACTGCAGTAGCGCCATAGTCAAGGATCAGACTTTGGATGTATGGCAACTAGCATGTAATTACAATGTTTGCAACATCCTGGGGTCCTGGGATTGTCAATTGCAACCTGCTTAGGGAACTTCTGACAAGCAAAATCAATGGGGGAAACCAGATTCGCTTAATGACTGTATGATTCACTTAAAAACTGTAGTGATTTGTTTAACAACTGTGGCAAAAAGATAAAATGGCTACTTAGCAACTGTTTTGTTATGCAACAGAAATTTTAGGCTGTTACAATTATGATTGTAAGTCAAGGACTACCCATAATTTTTACAAAAACACAATGAATATTGCCTTAAGGCAGTGATGGCCAACCTATGGCACGGGTGCCATCAGTGGCACACAGAGCCATATCTGCTGGCACGCGAGCCGTTTCCCTAGCTCAGCTCCAACATGCATGTGTGTGCCGGCCAGCTGATTTTTGGCTCGCACAGAGGTTCTGGGAGGGTGTTCTTGGCTTCCAGAGAGCTTCCAGGGGGATATGGAGGGCTTTTTTTACCCTACCCCGGTTCCAGGGAAGAATTTGGAGCCTGGGGAGGGCAAAACACAAGCATACTGGGCCCACCAGAAGTTGTGAAACAGGCTGTTTCCAGCCTCCAGAGGGCCTTGGGGGGCAAGGGAAGTTGTATTCACCCTCCCCAGGCATTGAATTATGGTGTGGGAAGCTGGCCGGCATGCCTGCAAATACCAGAAACCAGAAAACCAGCTGGCGATGTGTGCCAGAGGTTCACCATGACAGTCCTAGGTCCCTGGGAAGAATTCAATGTGTATGAAGTTCAACACCAGCTAAAAATCTGGCAGGTGTAATTTCACATTTTTGTGTATATAATAATAATAATAATAATAATAATAATAATAATAATAATAATATAACAACAACAACAACAACAATAATAATAATAATAATAATAATTTATTAAACTTGCACACCGCCCGACTCTCAATGACTTATTGTCCTTGTTTGAAAGTCTTCAAACTTGTGGTCCTACTGAATTAAGTTAAATGTACAATGGGTTTAAATGAACTTGCATAAAAGAAGCACAAAGGTGGGCAATAGCTATCTCCTCAACCATTGATTATTTTAAAAAATAATATGCCAATAGTTCTGTTTGCTGAGAATAAGTTCATTCTGAGAAAGTAGATTTTTTTTGTTATTATGATGAACCCTTACTTATAACATTTGCCAGTTAGAATAGTACTATCATTTTTATTTCAATTGTGGAGTTGATTATACCACTATAATGCTGTATATTTCATAATCGGGGATATAAGAAATTAATGCAAATTGGAGCTATCAGGGCCACTGTTACGGCCAACTTGACACCCTCAAGATACACAAGTCTCCAGCTCTTGGAATTCACACCAGTCACAGCAGTAACTTATAGTTCTCTGGACATTTAACACCCTACTCAGCACTTGGGTGGACTTGGGAGAAAACTCAGAGACAACTTGGTAAATTAGAATCTTTACTGAAAGCAAGATCGAAGATTTTAACATAGCGATTCTAAACCGTGACTCCTTTGGGGGGGTCGAATGACCCTTTTATAGGGGTCGCCGATGACCATGGAAAACACATATTTCTGATAGTCTTAGAAACCAAGACTCTGCTCCTCTGGCAGGTCCATCCACATGTAAATAGACTACTGAAAAAAAATCTGTACCATGGGAACTTCTGAGCATGCACACAAACCAAATTTCTATCACTATGCATGTGTCGCCATCTTGTTTTTGCCTCTCTTTTTTTGCATTTTTTAAAAAATGTGCATGCACGTGTAAAATGCATCTGTGCCCACGTAGCACAGGAGGAAGCAAACCGGCAGCGAGGCATGTTAGAACCCACCCCTGAGTTTCCTAATAATTTTATTATTTTATGGTTGGGGGGGTCACAGTTGCACAACATGAGGAACTGTATTAAAGGGTCCCTGCATTAGGAAGATTGAGAACCACGGCTTTAACACATAGTTGGCTCCCTGCTACAGAACAAGTAATTGATCATGCTCACTAATGTGGGAAACACTGCTTCACATTTTGCTGACTTCAGCATTTTATCCAGAATTGTGACTTAGTTGCAGTCATTAACAAAACTGGAAGCATCAAATCAGGGAAAGCTAATCATACCGGAGACTTTTGCACATAACTTTATGATGCCGTAATATTATTTTGCAGTAATATTTTGTGCTAGTAACATGTCATATTTTTTGTGTGTGGCATCTCCAGTATGAAAATGTCATAGAAAAAAACTGCTTTTGGAGGGTAAGACTTAAATCCTATCTTGCAGAGCAGTATAGACTTTCTGGTTTGGATGATTCCTCAATCCATTTGACAGGAGCTTACAGGTTTCATTCTGAGAAAGTAGATTTTTTGTTGTTATGATGAACCCTTACTTATAACATTTGCCAGCTAGAATAGTACTATCATTTTTATTTCAATTATGGAGTTGGTTATACCACTATATCTATATTTACCTACATCCATCAACGTATACTGATGTAATTGTATTTATATACTGCAGCTGGATTTTGCTTAACAACCGTATTTTCAGCAATTGTTGGAATTTACAACAGTGCTGAATGAGTGCACTTACAACTGGTCCTTGTAGTTATGACAGTCATAGCATCCCCTGGATCACATGATCATGATACAGGTGCTCAGTGTCTCATTCACAGTTACAGTGTTGCAGCTCCCCACATTCACATGTTCATAATTTGAGACCTTCTTTGATAGCTTCCGATAAAGTCAATGGGGAAGATGGCAGGAGGTTGCAAATGGCACTCATGTGGCATCCCTGCTTAATGACTTCTGGTGATTCACTTAACAAATGCAATTGGAAGTGGCACTGTCATATCCCATGCTTTATAGCTGCATTACTTAGTGATGGAAATTCCAGTCCCAATTACTGTCATGAAGTATGGACTATTTGTATACAGTGATCCCTCGAGTTTCGCGTCCTCGAGCATCGCGAAAGGGCTATATCGCGAGTTTTCAACCCGGAAGTAAACTCCACCATCTGCGCATGCGTGCCTTTTTTCTATGGCCATGCATGCGTAGATGGTGGAGTTTCCCACCGGGCAGATAAGCTGCTGGGCGGCTTCCCTGGGTCTTCCCCCTCTTGCCCCGGTAAGACCCCAGCGGCGGCGCGAGCAACGGCGTGGGCGGGCGGGCGGCATGCGCGGGGACATCCCAGCTCCGCTTCCCAGCTGGGAAGCGGCCCCAGCAACAGCGTGGGCGGGCGGGCGGTGCGCGCGCGCTTGGGGAAACCCCAGCTCCGCTTCCCAGCTGGGAAGCGGCCCCAGCAACGCGCGTGCGCTTGGGGACATCCCAGCTCTGCTTCCCAGCTGGGAAGCGGCCCCAGCAACAGCGTGGGCGGGCGGGCGGTGCGCGCGCGCTTGGGGAAACCCCAGCTCCGCTTCCCAGCTGGGAAGCGGCCCCAGCAACGCGCGCGCGCTTGGGGACATCCCAGCTCCGCTTCCCAGCTGGGAAGCGGCCCCAGCAACGGCGTGGGCGGGCGGCACGCGCGTGGGGAAACCCCAGGCGCGAGCAACGGGGTGGGCGGGCGAAGGGCGGGCGGCGGTGGAAGTAAAAACACCATCTGCGCATGCGCAGATGGTGTTTTTACTTCCGCACCGCTACTTCGCGAAAAATCGATCATCGCTTGGGGTCCTGGAACGGAACCCTCACGATGATCGAGGGACCACTTTCATAAATTATCTTTTAAATTTAATTCATTTCTGGCAACCAAACTAGTAAGCTCTTTACTATTTTATTTATTTATCAAATTTATATGACTGTGGACTTTAGTTGCATATAACAATAAAATGTGTGCCTCTCTGTGTGTTACTTAAACATGATAAATAATGATTAAAATTACAAAAGCAGAACTATAAAAGAATATTTGGGAGATGTTGATAATAATGGAGCACTTCATGAATTCACTCATGCCCCAGGGGCCCCAGACTTAGTGGCAAGCTTAAGTAGGTCTTGAGGGCCCTTCTAAAGCTCAGGAGTGACAATGCTATCCTCATCTCTGGGGAGAAAAGATTCCACAATGTGGGCACCACAGCAAAAAAGACCTGTCCTCTATGGCCCGCCAAATGTAGTTCCTTAGATGATGGAACCCAAAAAATTCCCATTCTGTTTGACCCGGTGAGAAAACAGACTATTATACTATTGATTGCTGATCTGTAAAAAAATTGCTGAGTTTCAAATAATAGACTTCTATATTATTTCCCATGGTCTTGTGTTTATATGGTATGGAAACAAATTAAAAGAATTCTGCAGAGCAAGCTGTGTTTTGTTTCTTCAGCATTGCATAGTCCCAACACAAATGTTGAGCCTTATGTGAAACTAATTCAACAGAGTAAAACTTTCTAATACAAAAATTAATGGAAATTTGAAACAATTTTTGGAAATAGAATATTTAATTTGGCTAGAATATTTTCACAGATTAAATTTACTCCTGTTTTAATATACTAAGACTGGTTCAGATCACAGACACCCCAATACATTGCACCATAAATGAACATTTTGACAGTCCTGTTAACTTTTCATTTTAAATGCTGTAATTTAATACAGATTGGCAATCTGCTAATCTATATTAGTTTTTTGTATAGTAGTTTAATTTGTTTCAATAGTTACGTATGTCCTGTTGTGAATACCGCGACAACGGAAGGCATCACAAAACAAGGAGTAGAATATCTTGACTGGGTCTCCAGATTTACTTTAGGCAAGCATGGGAATGTCACATTAGGCTTACAGAAGTAAGGGGGAAACTTGTGAAAAAGGTATTATTAATTGACTACTGTATCTAGATTAAGTGTACTGAATTCAGATCCATATTCAGCCATGAAACCCCCAAATTTCAATGGAATTTTTTCCCAAACTGGCCTCTGCCTTCCAGTTAGTTAAGCATCCTGTTAACGCCATCCTGAACTTTTTGAAGGGAAGACTAAGGGGTCAGCGCAGCAGGGGGGGGTTCATGTGTGTGGGGGGAGGGAAGGGCTGTGGGCATGTGCACGCATGCTAGCATATCCACATACTGTACACCCTTTTGACACATGAACCAAAAAGGTTCGCTATCAGTGATATAGAAGGAATTTGTTATGGATATATGAAGACATCCCTTGTGCAACTATCTTTCCCAAATTCCCACAGCTAAGAATAAATTTTAAAATTGCATAAAATGTGACAAGCCAAAGACCCCAACTAAAATGGCTTCAGCCTGACACTCAGATCATATCACCAGCCTTTTGTACAATCTTTTCCAGAAATATAAGATTAGAAATCAATCAAATATTATCAATGCTACTGGTACAATCATAGTTTCCTGAGGCGAAGGCAAAGCATTTCCTCTTTAAAGGCAGATAGGATGGCTCCTCAGTTAAAGATCAGTTAACTGTTGCTTGAACCTATTGGTGGGCCACCTCCTAGGAGGCTTTAACCACTCCAGGGGGACATGGATGTAATATACAGATGGCAGCATTGACATCCTCACGGATCCTTTCGCTTCCTTGATATTCACAGGTTCAAAGTCGTCATGGATAATAAGGTAAGACCCAACCCCAGTCAGTTCCCTAGGTCTCCTCCAAAGTCCATATCAGAAGACGTTATCTGTAGGTTTCCTCAACTCTTTCACACAATGGCCCTTCAACTATTCTTCTTGTTCCTTGGCTTCCATGAAAGACTGTTTCCATCTTTTCTTAGCAGTAGTCTAGGTGTGTCTTCTGACTCTGCTCTGCATCTTAAGTCATGTTCTGGTTTATTTTCAAAGGTTGGTTTTTGTCATTCAAAGTGCAGAAAATCTGCTTCACACAAATGCATGACAGGGAAGGGAAATAAAACTTTAATGAACCTCATTTCTTAGAGTTGGGTTTTTACCTCCTTTTCACTTGTTCTAAAGTGCACTCAGTGTTTCTGGTGGGTTGTTGTTATTGTTTCTTTTTTATGTAGCCACAGTGACATCATTTTGAATCTCGATAAGCTGTTATTGAAGGTTAGCAATGCTCAAAATGTCGTCAACCATATCTTCAATGTCAATTACATATGGGCTGCATATTCAGTTGCTTTTCTATCCTCTAAAATGTAGCAGAGAATCAAGATTTGCTTTGTCCAAATGTGTGATGACAACATTTTTTTTATGTCAGACAATTCTGCACAGTCCATATTTTTTGCTTTCTTTTCAAAGTGGCCATTTTCTGTGTTAGACCAACCACTGCTTATGACCTTCTAATGAAACATTCAACTTACTGAGTTCCATAAGCCATATGACTGAAAAGTGTACTTTTCATTACCCACTTTCTATAAATAAATAAATAAATATTGATTGATTGATTGATTGATTGATTGATTGATTGATTGATTGATTGGATTTGTATGCCGCCCCTCTCCATAGACTCGGGGCGGCTAACAACAATAATAAAAGACAGCATGTTAATCCAATACTAAAACAACTAAAAAAAACCTTATTGTAAAACTAAACATACATACAAACAAACATACCATGCATAAATTGTAAAGGCCTAGGGGGAAAGAATATCTCAGTTCCCCCATGCCTGACAGCAGAGGTGGGTTTTAAGGAGCTTACGAAAGGCGAGGAGGGTGGGGGCAATTCTAATCTCCGGGGGGGGGGGGTTGGTTCCAGAGGGCCGGGGCCACCACAGATAAGGCTCTTCCCCTGGGCCCCGCCAAACAACATTGTTTAGTTGACGGAACCTGGAGAAGGCCCACTCTGTGGGACCTAACTGGTCGCTGGGATTCGTGCAGCAGAAGGCGGTCCCGGAGATAATCTGGTCCAGTGCCATGAAGGGCTTTATAGGTCATAACCAACACTTTGAATTGTGACCGGAAACTCATCGGCAACCAATGCAGACTGCGGAGTGTTGGTGCTACATGGGCATTTTTGGGAAAGCCCATGATTGCTCTCGCAGCTGCATTCTGCACAATCTGAAGTTTCCGAACACTTTTCAAAGGTAGCCCCATGTAGAGAGCATTACAGTAGTCGAGGTGATGAGGGCATGAGTGACTGTGAGTAGTGAGTCCCGGTCCAGATAGGCCGCAACTGGTGCACCAGGCGAACCTGGGCAAACGCCCCCCTCGCCACAGCCGAAAGATGTTTCTCTAATGTGAGCTGTGGATCGAGGAGGATGCCCCAAACTATATATAAGTTTTATTTAACAATGGAAAGTGTTCAAATTCCTTGCTGAATTCATTTCCAAAATGTATGTTCGTGGTTATAAGCCATGGGGGATTTTAAAATTTTGCTTTGCAGTTTACCAAGCAATATAAGAACAGGAGCATCTTGTTGTGCAGAATATATAGTTTTAGTTAAATAGTCTAGATTGTCAACTCACTGTCATTTAAGTTATTTTTTAAAAGCTCTGTTTTTGCCATCAAAGTTCTGTGTTCAGCTTCAAGGTGCCTTTTTAGGTCATTTTAGTTTAGTTATTCATTACTTAGTACTTCATCCCAGATTTCGCACTATGGCTTGACAATTCCATGATCAATAAGAAATGTGAAACTTTGTCTAAAAAGATTCTCTTTGTACTGTTATTTTACCATATTTTGAGGTTATATAAGTTCAAATTTGTTTTTAAAAACTCAGTGCTATATTCACTACTTTGACAATTCATCTCTTCTGCTTTTTTTTATACATACAGCAACCAGGCATTTATTTATTTATTTATTCGATTTTTATGCCGCCCTTCTCCTTAGACTCAGGGCGGCTTATAACATGTTAGCAATAGCACTTTTAAACAGAGCTAGGCTATTGCCCCCACAATACGGGTCCTCATTTTGCCCACCTCGGAAGGATGGAAGGCTGAGTCAACCTTGAGCCGGTGATGAGATTTGAACCGGTGACCTTCAGATCTATAGTCAACTTCAGTGGCCTGCAGTACAGCACTCTACCTGCCGCGCCACCCTGGCTCATTCCATACAGCATACCCATAGTATCACATAATAACTAAGGGCACAGCAAGATATAATAACTAAGTGTATAGGGAAACAGACCTATTTATATTGCAGTACAGAATTTTTAGTCAAGGCCACTGTGAGTCAATAAGAAGGGAAGGTCTATAGATGCTGAGAATTTGAAGTTTGCACAAGAAGATGTGACTCTCAAAGATAGCAAAAAAGATTGTGTATACATTTAGGTCAAATTTGTCTCTTTCCATTGAAAATCTACTTAGCGCTGTTGAATCACCTTCCAGCTCATGAACCCTTGTGCAGAAGGAACTTTCAGTTTATGAACAGGACTGTGGTGTTCCACCCTAATAGCCTTGGTAACTCATTTTAAATTCTTGACTCATAAGTGAAAAGTGAATTAGACACAGAGAGTCAGATAGAAGATTTGAACATAGTTTTCTGCCATGCCACCCGCTCTTTGGAACATCATTCCTTCTGAGGTTAGAGTGTCCTGAACTTGTTGGCTTTTCCTAAGGCCCTGGTTGTACGGATCACGCCCAGCTGCTCTGCATTTTTACTGTTACTTTGTGCTTTTATTTTTTTTATTGGAAGACATAAAAGTGAAATAGGCAACTATAAGAATTGGTAAATAAATAATATTGATATTGTATAAAGAGATTCCATTAAAGCTCAGATTTAAAATATATATCTCTTTCTCTCCACCTCCTTTCGAGCTTATAGTTTTAACATAAAACATAATGTTCCTTATAGAGCTAAAATATTCTAAAGTAGTTAGTTGTCTGTTGAATGTGTAAGTGCTTCATCAATTATGTAAGTCCATCTATTAAAATCCAGAAGAAAAAATGTTCATATGTTCTGCCTGGAAAGGCTATTATATTCAGTTGTGTGCAGTAATCACCCTGTTAGTATGGTATATCAATTTCTAGTGGCTTAGGAGTAGACAGGATGAGTTACTTCTCCTGCGTTGTTGTGCAGACCCTTTCTTATGAGATTAAAAAATAAAGTAGGGAGGCTTCAAGAATTAGAACAAGGATTCAAGCTGAAAGATTCAGTTTGAAAATAAGAGTGCAGGCAATTTGTTTAAAGTTTGGAAAGAAATTTTCCAAATCAATTTGATAGTTTGCTTTAAAAATGACTTGATTTGTGTACTGCATTTTTTAAAATAGTACTGAAGATGCTCCTGTTTCCTTCCCTTTCTTTTCCAATTTGAAGGAAGAGGGGGAAGGGAGTAGTATGAATGACAGCTGCTGTTACATATGAAAAAAAGTTTGATCAGAGGACATATCTGTAAAAATGTCGAAACTGGTAGAATATCTGCTTCAAAGCCAGATGGTAATATTTGAATGTTTGGACAAGAACTGCTTACCGTACTTTACTTATTGTCTACCAGTGAGGGTGATGTTGAAAATAACCATGGCAAATCATTTTGTCTTTATGATGACTTTCTTCAAACAGCTGAATGGAGATGCAAACAGCTGCACCATAGCAGATTCCTTAGTGTTGTTGGTAATTTATGAATTTAGCCTGAATAGAAGATTAAGCACCATTCCAGTTCAGCTGCCTTAACGTCTCTGCACATGAGAGAAAATTATTTGTCCTGGGGGGCTGTCTAGAAACTTTGCAGTCCACTAGAATATAAACAACAAGTATTAGTAAATCTGTCAGAGTTCTAGAATGCTGTTGGCTCCAGAAAAATAGTATGTGAAAGAACTGATCTATTGTCCAGCATATGAAACTGAAATATATGCTATCAAAAGCTAATGCTCAGTAATGACAAAAGTTTTCTTGTAAAAGGCTTAAATTATTATCCATTTTTAATGTGCTACAGTAGTTTAGATTGAGTTAAATTCATTGAATTTGTGTGTCACCTAATACCCATGACTCTGGATCTAAATGCAGCTTATCCTGCCATTCTTGCTAAAATATCCTTTAGTCATCACTGCTACAACAATAATATGATAATGCATTCCTAAGGTAGACTGTGAGCCGCTCCGAGTCCTTGGAGAGGGGCGGCATACAAATCTAATAATTTGTTTGTTTGTTTGCTTGTTTATTTGTTTGTTTATTTATTTCTAGCTCCAAAGCATGAAACAGCACAACAGCAAACCGGACGTGCATTTTCAAAACTTCTGGTTTGCTTGTTGGGCTGTTTTTTGCACTCTGGGGCTTCAGAAAGCTTCCCTGAACCTTCTTGAGTATGAAAAACAGCACAACGGGCAAACTGGAAGTCCTTTTTTCCAAACTTCCGGTTTGCTCATTTGGCAGTTTTTTCACGTCCCAGGTTTCAGTAAGGCCTGTAAGCATGCATGGGGATGGGGGGACGGAGTTGTGCGTATGTGCAGGGGCAGCGTGGGGGGCACATAGATGTGGGTGGAGGGAAGGGGTGTGGGCATATGCACGCTTGCTAGCACACCCACACTCACTTTTCGGCACATGAACCCAAAAAGGTTTGTGATCACTCTTGTAGCTTAATTAACATTTTATATACAGGAAAACAGGTAATCATCTCCAAAATATAAATTGATATCTAATTCAAATTTAGCTCCTGTGTAAACTAAGTCACTCTTTAAATTTCTTCAAATGTCTCTTATTATGTGTTAAGTAATGAATACCTCCTATTTTTTGATTCAACCAAAGTTGATCTATTGCTTGCAACAGGAATTGATCGATGTGTTTGTTATCTGAGCCTAACATCATTGGGCTGAGACTCAGTGACTGCCCTAAAGTTATCCAACTGGCTTTTATGCCTACGGCAGGAATAGAACTCACAGTCTCTCGGTTTCTAGTCTGGTGTGTTAGACACTAAGACCAACTGGTCCTCAAATTATTGTAATAACATTTGTTTATGGTCAGCATTCGCAAGTGAATGGTTTTAGATTAGGGATTTATCGGCTTCCCTAAGATTTATTTCACCGTTTCTAGATTTATTCTCCGTACTGAAGGAGCGGGTCCAGCAGTCACATGGGTTGCTCATGTCCAATCCGGTGGAACTGAGCCTAGTGTTAAAAAAGCTTGCCGGATCCGCCCCTTCCCCAGAATTCGCTCAGTTCGCATATCCTGCGGTTGTATTGTGATAGCTCGTTCAACATTTTAACACCTTCCCTTCGATCTTTTTCTTCAAAAGTAGTAAGAATTGTTTTATCATTATTATTTACTTGCACTAATAGCGCCAGCCGTTTGCGGCTCGGCTTTTTTCCTTTGGAGAAGTTGCGGTTTCGTTTTCCCCCGGCGGTTTTGCCGTGTACGATCCCCGCGGCCGCTTGTGGATTCTTTTAATCCTTTGGCCTGGAGGTTCTGGTGCAAGTATTAATCTATTGATTTATTGATTCTTTACTGTATATATAAATATTAAAGGGCTTAAGAATACCTCCTGCGGAGTGAGACGCCTCTATAGTCTCCTGGACTTAGTCGATCGCTTCCCCTTTAAGAGAATTTTACGGAGCGATTTTTCGGCGCGAAGGCCTTCGCGCCCTTTTTAAACCTAGGCCTCTCGTGTTGGCCTCCTGCCAGCCGCGTAGGCCTCAGTCCACCGCGTGGATCCCGGAGCGGGCCTTGGGGGTCCCAGGCTAAATTCTCCACCGGCTAAGCCTCCAACCAGAGTGCCTTGGTTTACTTAATTAATAAGTTTAGGGAGGCTGGCCCCGCTGGATCTGGGGACACGAACTCTGGGTTTGCCCAGATTGTCCTCAAGTCTCAGCAGCTTCGAGGCCTCGAAGCAGGATCCATTCCTCTTGGGAAGTCCTTGAAACTCTTCTCCTTATTTATTCAGTTATTGGCTCAGCCTTGTCTTCTGTTAATTGTCAGACTATGGCTACCTTTCCCAAGAGAGGCACAACTAAAGGTCCCAGAGAGGCCAGGCCTACAGGCGATGAGATTACTAGTATCCCCCAGGCCTCTTCCTCCTCTTCTCCAGGGGCCCGCCCCTCGACCAAGGTCACCAGGGCCGAGAAGAGAAGGGACCTAGCCCTACAAAGAATCCATGACAAATCAGCTAAACGTTTGAAAGTGCAGGCCCAAGTAATCAGTAGTCAAGACCCCCCAGAGGCTGCTAGTCTACCTCCTTCTGGGGTCCCTGTGTTATCTCTGGATGAGCCTAACCTAGACAGACCCCAACCTAACCTATGGGGCATAGGTCCAGAGGAACCAGATATTATGGAAGATTCCCCCCAGCCAGGATCCTCCCAGGCCTTTAGGGATTCTTCTGCCATCCCTGCTGATATTTCCAGTTTACCTCCTGAGTTCCAATCTATTTTTGCTGTGTTGTCCAAGGCCATTGATGCCAAACTCTCCACCATCAATGAGCTTCCCTTACCTCCTCCTCCTTCTCGTCCCTCCCGCCCCTTGGGTTCTTCCCCAGCGGTTAGAGCTCCTATTCAGGATGATTCAGATTCCTCTCAGGACGAATATGAGGATATGGAGGATGATGAGGATCCTTTTCAGGGCCTATCAGATGATGAGGAATCCCAAATAAAGGTTCCTTCTCCAATTACCATTTTTCCTTCTCAATTATTCAAATCTCTCCTCCTCAAAGCTAGAATTTCTACGGGATTAGCGGCCCAGGAGAAACAAGCCTCCACTTCCACTGATCCCCCGGAGGAGAATTTACCTTACTTCACAGAGGAACAGGAGGATAACGAGGTAATTCCTATGCCAAAATTGTTTAAAGATGCTTTACTCAAACAGTGGGATTTCCCAGCCTCTGGCCTTAATCCCTCCACCAAGGACAGAAAGTTGTACAAACTTTCCTCTTCCTATGAAGAGCTTCTATCCTTTCCCAAGCCGGATGAACCTGTCAAGATCCTTCACTCGGCAGCGGCTGTGCCAGGCGAGGCGGAGGAAGTCCTCCGCCCAGAGGACAAGCGCATTGAACAAATGCTCAAAAGAGGATTCACCGCAGATTCCTGGGCCATTAAAAGTTCTGCAGCGGCCTCCTTTTTCTCCAGAGCCATGCTGCTGTGGCTTCGCCAACTTCAACAGCATATTCCTCCCGATGACTTGAGAGGTCAACAAGACTTCAACAAGGTCTTTGCAGCTGCCCAGTACGTGGCTGATGCCACCTTGCAATCTACTAGATTTTCTGCTAAGTCTATTGCAGCTTCTACAACGGCAAGAAGACTCCTATGGATTCGCCCTTGGCAAGCGGGAGTACGCCAGAAGTGGCAGTTATCCCAGGGACCCTTAAAGCGCGACCTTCTCTTCGGTGATCTTCTGGATCCACTCCTCACGGAAACCACGGACAAGAAGAAGGTTTTGGGTCCAACCACAAAAAAGGCTACCAAAACGCAGTCCTTTCGTCGCCCAGGGCGCCAGCAAGATCAAACGGCTTCCTATCAGAGATCTCCAGGTCAGTATTCCCCCCGCTTTCGTTCCCAAGGTAGGAACTCCAGGGGTAGAGGTTTTCGCTTCCAAAGGGGAGCTTCCTCTAACAGGGCTTCAAAAAAAACCTAGATGGTAATCTCTCCTCTATTCCCATAGGGGGTCGCCTAGCCCATTTCGCCTCTAATTGGCGTCTCACCTCCAAGGACCCCTGGGTCATTGACACTGTTCAAACAGGCCTTCTTTTAGAATTTATTTCTCCTCCCCCTAAACGTTTTATTTCCTGCCCTTCTCCCAGGTCCTCCTCAGATTGTAACCGTATGGAGGAGGCCATTTCTCATCTATTGTCCATCAGAGCCATTCAACCGGTTCCTTCCGGTCAGAAGGGCCAAGGTTTTTACTCCATCCTATTTATGGTTCCAAAGTCATCCGGAGGTTGGAGAGCTATTTTGGATTTAAAGAAACTAAACCTATTCATCAAATATAGGAAGTTTAAGATGCACTCCTTATCTTCTATTCTGGCCGCCATTCACACGGGAGATTTCATGGTCTCCTTAGACCTCACTGAGGCCTACCTCCACATTCCTATAGCCAAATGCCACAGAAAATTTTTACGTTTTTCCTTTCAAGGCAGGCACTTCCAGTATAGGGCGATGCCATTTGGCCTTTCCTCGGCCCCTCGGGTCTTTACAAAGCTCTTGGGGTCCCTGGCGGCCTATATCCGGGCGTCTCCCATTCACATTTTATGTTATCTTGATGATATTTTGATTTATGGGAACTCCCTAGAGAAAGTGAAAACAGACCTTTCTATCACCATGTCAGTCCTTCAGGACCATGGCTTTTCCATCAACTTTGAAAAAAGCCACCTCCAACCTTCCACATCCATTTCTCACCTGGGTTCCATTATCGATTCAGAATCCTCCCAGGTTTTTCTCTCTCCCGAGAGAAAACTCAGTATAGGGGAGTTAATTTCTAACATTTTATCTAATTCTTCAGTATCCATAGTAACTCTGTCTTCCCTTTTGGGGAAGATGGTGTCATGCATAGGCATTATTCCCTGGGCTCGCCTTCATGCTAGGGAACTCCAGTGGCTCCTATTACCCTTTCAGAGATCGGGGCACAGCAACTCAAATCGGCGCATTGTCATCCCGCCAAGTGTTCGCAGATCCTTCAAGTGGTGGAAGTCTCCGGCCATGGACAAAGGATCCCCGTTCAGGTGCCCGGATCAATTTGTCATCACCACAGATGCCAGTCTATCGGGATGGGGCGCCCACGCCCAGGGGATGATAGCCCAGGGCACGTGGTCCCCGGAGGAAGCTTCCAGGCCAATCAATTGGCTAGAGTTAAGAGCCGTTTCCCTGGCTCTGAAGCATTTCTCTTCTCGCATTCCCAACCGGCATGTTCTCATTCTCACCGACAACATTGCCACAAAAAGCCATATCTGCAGACAGGGGGGCACGAGATCCAAGGCTCTCATGAGGGAGGCCCTCAAGTTAGGCCTTTGGGCGGAAAAACATCTTCGGTCGCTCCTAGCCGACCACATCTCGGGGAGCCTCAACGTCCAGGCGGACTGGCTATCTCGAGCAACGATAGACCCAGGAGAGTGGAACCTCCATCAGGACCTGTTCCATCAAATCAGCCTCAGATTCGGCCTACCAGTCCTGGATCTCTTCGCGACCAATGCGAACGCCCAACTCCCTCGCTTCTTTTCCAGATTTCCATCCCCGGGAGCGGAAGCAATCAATGCCCTCCGGAGTCCATGGCCCCCAGGCCTACTCTACGCATTTCCTCCAATTCCAATTCTCCCGGACGTGATTCACAAGGTCCTCACCGAGAGGGCCCGAGTAATCTTAATCGCCCCTCATTGGCCCCGCCGGCCCTGGTTTGCGGATCTCCAACAGCTGTCCGTCCAGGACCCTTGGCGACTCCCCGTTTCGGGGGATATGCTGCGGCAGGGGGCCTCATTCCATCCAGACCCGGAGTGGTTCCACCTCACCGCCTGGCTGTTATCAGGAGAGACTTAGAACTGCGTGGTCATGACCCCGATTCAGTGGAGGTCATTTTAAAGGCCAGAAGGGGTTCGACCAATCGAATCTACGACCACACGTGGTCCAAGTTTCACCAGTGGTGTCTACAGGAAGGTCTCTCCCCTCTGTGCATCCCCATACACAGAATTATTTCCTTCCTTATGCAAGGCTTCCATAAAGGTCTTTCCACCAGCACCCTCCGGCGTCATCTGGCAGCCATTTCATCTGTCCTAGGGGGTCCCCGCAGACAGCCTCTCCGATCCTTCCCTGAAGTTCAGGAATTCCTCAAGGGCATAGCCAACCTCAGACCTTCCAAGGTCCACAGGTATCCATCCTGGGATTTGCCACGGGTTCTCCATTCCCTCACGCAGGCACCATATGAACCCCTAAAATCGGCGTCCCTCAGGTACCTATCCTTTAAGGTAGCATTCCTGGTGGCTATTACCTCTGCCCGACGCATTTCGGAGCTGGCTGCCCTCTCAATCAGGCAGGACCTTTGTCAATTCCATCAGGACAAGGTAGTCTTGCGACTGGACCCCACCTTCTTACCCAAGGTCAGTTCCATGTTCCACAGATCTCAGGATATTGTCCTACCTTCCTTCTGCCTCCAACGAGACCATCCCTTGGCAATTAGATGGCACACCCTGGATCTCATCAGAGCGCTGAGAATCTATATCCAACGCACAGGACCCTTTCGGAGGTCAGAAGCACTTTTTATAGCCTATCACCCCAGAGTCATGGGGGCCAAAGTGTCTTCAACAGTAATAGGCCGTTGGATCAGAGGGACTATATCTAAGGCCTATGAGTCGGCCTCCCTCTCAGTTCCAAGGAACATCACAGCGCATTCCACCATGAGCGCAGCCACCTCGGCCGCTTGGGCGACTCAAGCCCCGTTGGAGGAGGTCTGCAAAGCAGCCACTTGGGCCTCGCCAAATTCCTTCATCAGGCACTACAAGATTGATTCTTACGCTTCAGCGGACGCTGCCTTCGGCAGAAGGGTACTCCAATCCGTTATCTCACACGATAGCAATCTACTCCCACCCTAGGGACCATCTATTGGGTATGTCCCATGTGACTGCTGGACCCGCTCCTTCAGTACGGAGAATAGGCGTTGATTGCTTACCTGAACGCCTCTTCTCGTACGGTGAGCGGGTACAGCAGTCACTTCCCGCCCTTGTATGTGTCTTCTTTACCTTTCTATATCTTCTTTCTCTAACAATGAGAGTTGAACACTACAGAGCTTCACAGCTGAGCCTAGTCTATGGATTCGCGAATTCTGGGGAAGGGGCGGATCCGGCAAGCTTTTTTAACACTAGGCTCAGTTCCACCGGATTGGACATGAGCAACCCATGTGACTGCTGTACCCGCTCACCGTACGAGAAGAGGCGTTCAGGTAAGCAATCAACGCCTATTTTATTTATTTATTGGATTTGTATGCCGCCCCTCTCCGTAGACTCGGGGCGGCTAACAACAGTGGTAAAAACAACATGCGACAATCCAATACTAAAAAAGCTAAAAACCCTTATTTTAAAACCAATCATACATACAAACATACCATACATAAATTGTAGAAGCCTAGGGGGAAAGAATATCTCAGTTCCCCCATGCCTGACGACAGAGGTGGGTTTTAAGCTTACAAAAGGCAAGAAGGGTGGGGGCTATTCTAATCTCTTGAGGGAGTTGGTTCCAGAGGGCCGGGGCCGCCACAGAGAAGGCTCTTCCCCTGGGTCCTGCCAAATGACACTGTTTAGTTGACGGGACCCGGAGAAGGCCCACTCTGTTGGACCTAACTGGTCGCTGGGATTCGTGCGGCAAAAGGTGGTCCCGGAGATAATCTGGCCCGGTGCCATGAAGGGCTTTATAGGTCATAACCAACACTTTGAATTGTGACCGGAAACTGATCGGCAACCAATGCAGACTGCGGAGTGTTGGTGTAACATGGGCATATTTAGGGAAGCCCATGGTTGTTCTCGCAGCTGCATTCTGCATGATCTGAAGTTTCCGAACACTTTTCAAAGTAGCCCCATGTAGAGAGTGTTACAGTAGTCGAGTCCACCGTTCCCCAAAAGCTGCGCACGTGCGCGCACGCGCGGCCCAAAATACACCCCCGCGCGGCCTTTTTCACAGCCGCGTGCTCCCCATCCCCATGCCAGCCGCGGGGAGGCGCCGTCAGCAGAAGGGAAGGGAGCCGCGGCCGTCCCTGCCTCCCCACAGTTCCTCCGGCCCCTCGGCCTTTCGGCGCTGCCCCCTGCCCGCCCCCTCTGCTCCTCCGCCGCCTCCTGCCTTTCGGCGCGGCTCCTCCCGCACCCGGAACACACACCCTGCCCGTCTCACCTTTGCCGAGAGCACTTTCGTCCCGGGCTCTCAGCAAGGGGATTGCAGGAGAGGCGGAGCAGGCATTCTCTCAGCGGAGGCCGGCGAAGGTGATATTCAATGTCGGGGGCGCGCGAGCGGTTGCGCGCGCTCCCTATCTCCCTGCTAGCCCGCTCGGAATATTCAAAATAAGAAAAGCCTTTGCCGGCGAAGGCTTTTCTTATTTTGAATGTTCCGGGGGGCTAGCAGGGGGATTTGGAGCACGCGCAAACGCCTGCGCCCCCCCGACATTGAATATCACCTTCGCCGGCCTCCACTGAGAAGAACGGAGAGAGAACGAGAGACAGTGAGAGCAACAGACAGCAAGATAGAAAGTGAGAAAGAGAGAGAGAGAAAGGGGGGAGAGAGAGAGAACAAGAGAGAGAAAGAGCGTGAGAAAGAAAACAAGACAGAAAGAGTGAGTGTGAGAGAAAACGAGAGGGAAAGTGAGAAAAAGAGAGAGAAAGAGGGGGGGAGAGAGGGAAAGAGAGAGAGAGAAAGCAAGAGAGAGATGAGTGGAAGGAAGAGATAGAGCGAAATTATAGAAAAAAGGGGAGAAAAAAAGAGAAATGAGAAAATGATTGAGGCGGAGAATGACAGGAAAGAGAGAAAAACAGAGAGAGAAGTGACTCTTGATTTAAAGCATATGGTAAAAGCACTTAAATAATAACAGGAAAAAAACCCAGCCCTCACCTGTTTTTATTAATAGTTATGTTTTTGGTTTTGCTGGTTGATTTAGTTTTAATAGTAATGGATTTTGGTTTTTTTTAATTATTAATTTCTTTTAATAAAAAAGAAGGAATTTTTTTCTTATTTATTTATTTATTTATTTATTTATTTATTCTTCTATGCCGCCCAGTCCCAAAGGGACTGTCGCTCAGACACTACACTTTTCCGCCCACATCGAAAAAAAATTAGAGGGTACATTGGTCGAGTCTCGAGGTGATGAGGGCATGAGTGATTGTGAGCTCCCCATCCAAATAGGGCCGCAACTGGTGCACCAGGCGAACCTGGGCAAACACCCCGCTCACCACAGCTGAAAGATGTTTCTCTAATGTGAGCTGTGGATCGAGGAGGACGCCCAAGTTGCGGACCCTCTCTGAGGGGGTTAGTAATTCCCCCCTCCCCCAGGGTAATGGATGGACAGATGGAATTGTCCTTGGGAGGCAAAGCCCACAGCCACTCTGTCTTATCAGGGTTGGGTTTGAGTCTGTTGTTGCAGCTTGTGTGTGAAATGTTTCTGTGACACCATTGATGAGAGTGTGTGTAGAAGCTTCATGCAGATAGGCTGATTTGCTCTTCAAGTGTAGTGTAGTCATTATTATTTTCTGCATTGAAAAGTATTTGTGCACAGCCTCCACATGAAGAATGTATGGCAAGAAGTCCCCAGGAAAGGCTGGCGTTACTGAATAAGAGTGGGAAGAAACATGTCTTTAAAGATAAGTGTATTTGTGTATGTTGACTAAAATTCCTTAGTTGGGAAGTTTGTTTGTTTATCAGGCTTTTTACGACATGTTTTCAAAACTGTTCTCTGAAGGCAACATACTAATTACCAGAATAAAACAAAAAACAAATGCAGAGCGTAGCGTAATTGGAAGGAAAGTTTTATACTCAGAAACAAATATGCCTCTCAAACCCCATAGAGAAAATAATTGGTAGCTGACAAGCAGAATAGTGTATGTCAGTATGCTGCATTTATTTCTTGATGGGTTTGGGCAACGGGGTTTTTTGGACTCTCTATTAGAATTACCTGCTTTCATAGAATAGTGTAAATTCTTTTGATAAACTGTGCATTGTTGGTGCTTATGGCATGCAGGCCAAAATGTACTAAAAGGTTGAAGCCCTTATTTATATCTTTGCTATTTTATTAAAATAAGATAATTAGAAAATCAAAAATATGATGGATGAGTAAGGTCAATATCTTGGCAACAGTCATGGCATATGGAAGATTGTGATTTGGAATTTAAGATGAATAAGAGGTACCATACTTTTTGGAATATAAGGCACACCTTTAGAGCAGTGTTTCCCAACCTTGGCAACTTGAAGATATTTGGACTTCAACTCCCAGAATTCCCCAGCCAGCATTCGGGAGTTGAAGTCCAAATATCTTCAAGTTGCCAAGGTTGGGAGACACTGCTTTAGAGGGTGAAAACTTGGGTGCGTCTTATACATCAAAGGTAGCTCCAGCCAGCCACCCCCACTCTTTGGTCTCAATTTACCTTCTTGCAGTAAACATCAGAGCCTGCTTAGCACAAGCCATTGGAGTATCTGCCTCCCACCCCTCAACTGATTACCAGTAATTGAAGTTGCTGGCAAGCCCAGGTGCTAAAATGAAAGTAAAATTAAACCTGCAGGGTTTGAAGTTTAACTTTGTTGTTGGCTTTACCTTTAGCTATGTTTGTTTATATACGTAGTAGATTGATGTCAGTTATATTGGTTGGGTAAACAAAATTGTAGAAGTTCCTAAACTGTAGATCTGTTTTACAAGGGAGAGGGAGGAGGAGATTATTATTCTTGAAATATATTTATCAGTATTCAATTAGAGAGGACAATATATGTGTATATATGTTTTTATGCACAATTTTAATGTCTTGTTTAGTTTTGCTTTGTATTGGTATTTTTTCTTTTTCCTTTTTTTGGAGTTTGTATTTTAGCAATGTGAATAAAATAAATTTAACGGACAAAAAGTCTGCAAAATTATGGTATTGGAAATTTCTTTCTTTACAATCAAAACTGGATAGAGGAATTATGTGCTAGAATCCAAATGCTTGGATTCCCCAACACTCAAAGTGGCAGTAATAGTCTCATCCTCGAAATTTGAACTCGACTTCTAAACAAAGTCTATAGCTTTTAGCATGTACAGTATATAGTGCATTATATTGTCCTATATAGAGTTGTGCTTTGTTCAATGTAGGTTGAAGATAAAATGAATCTACATCAGATATGAGTTTTTTTATAAACTTAACCTTTAAAAATGCACACTATAAATTAGATACAGTATATAGCATTTAGTGAGAAGACAAATGCATTATTTTCCATTATATTAAACATTTACATTAAAACATAAACATAAATATTTAATAATCAGTAGACTATTGTAATAGCAATTAACTTAGTCTAAATTCTGCATGTGCTTTTCAGTTATTAATCCTTTCTGTTATGTTTGCTAAGCTATGCAAATATTATAATATGGCTTATAATTTTCTTTGTAATTTAAAATAAATAATTATTAAATGTGTGATCATATTTAAAAGAGATACATATACAAAAATATTGTAATATTTTTCCACATTGTTCTCTGACTTCTCTCCTTTAATATCTTGTGACGTTTTGGGTAATTCAAGGAGTATTTAATTGAAAATTGGATATCAGTTCAATTCAATTTAATAAAGAAAAATATTAATATTAATATTATTATTAATATTACCACATTGCAGAAACTCAATCACCTCTGTAAATGAAGAGCATATATACAAATCGAATATATTAGATTTGTATGCCGCCCCTCTCCGAAGACTCAGGGCGGCTCATAACAATAATAAACAGTATGCAGTAAACAAACCTAATATTTAAAAGAAGAAAAAATATCTAAAAGCCCATTACATAAAACCATACAACACAAGCATACCATACATAAAACTATATAAGCCTGGGGGAAATGTTTCAATTCAATTTCAAGAAAAGGAAAGAATAGAATAGAATTTGCTTATTTTAAAAATGTAATTTATTTTTCTTAATTGTAGTAATGTATGTAATAGTAGTAATAAAACATGTACAAAATAAATGATTATATAAAACATTTTTAAAAATTGACCTCCTTTATACTGATTTGCTCGCACAATTTTCCAGTTTTTCTTTTCCTTTAACTAATTTAGAAATTATAAATCCTGTACAGTTTAAAGTAGTGATTGGTGTTGTTTTTAATCTTGTAGCACACTTCTGCTGATGGATATTCTGAATCTCATATCCAACCCACAAAATCAAGTAGTCGCCAGAATATACCACGCTGCAGAAACTCTATCACCTCTGTAAATGAAGAGCATCCTCACATTGGGAACTATCGCTTATTAAAAACAATAGGAAAAGGAAATTTTGCTAAAGTGAAGCTAGCTAGACATGTTCTTACAGGTAGAGAGGTAAGTTTCTTTAAGGTAGGCTTGATAAGTATTATTTTATATGCAAAATGTGTGTTTAATATTTTCATTGTTGAAAATAAAATCCTGCATATAAAGGTATTTGGGGGGGGGGGGGTTTGGCTGTCCACAGTATATGTACTTGAACTTTGTTCCTGAGGTGTGGCAGCTTTGTTAGTACCATAAGACATATAACGCCAGCATTTCTGTGGGCAGATTTTGGTCTGTCACTATATTTTTGTAAAACTGTGTGTGGAAATTTTTAAAGAATAGTGTGGGTGGAAGAGAAAGAATTCCCTTATTGTCTTACTAATTCCTCTTTTTCCTAATGAGATTTTTAAATTCTAAATTAGAAGTAATCCCACTCAGGAGAAAATATTCAAGACAAAAAATTGTCCATATAAATGTGACCACCATTTGCTGCTTTCTGACAAGCAGTCAGTGGGCAACCCATATTCACTTAAATTAGTGTTACAACTTAAAATTGTGATTCATTTAACAACTGTGGCAAGAAATATCATAAAATGGGGCAAAACTCACTTAACAATTGTCTTGCTTAACAATATTAGTTTTTGTGGTTGTAAGTAAAAAATTACCTGTAAGTACATTCTGAAGGTGTGCTTTCTGTTATCTCTCTCTAGTACAGTGGTTCTCAACCTGAGGGTCAGGATCCCTTTGGGGGGTCAAATGACTATTTCACAGGGGTTGCCTAAGACCATGGGAAAGACAAATTTTCCGTGGTGTTGGGAACTAAAGCTTCTATTCTGGTGCCTTAGAACATATTTTTACAATCCGACCAATCATGTGTTTACAGTGGAGGTGTCCCTCTGACCTTCCTGCCAATCAACTTAAAGCTCTGTTGGGAGAATTGGTGCTAGACTTATAGTTGGGGGTCACCACAACACGTGGAACTGTATTAAGGGGTCGCGGCATTAGGAAATTTGAGAACCACTGCTCTAGTAGTATGTGGCTCACTATTGAAAAAATATACACTTGATAATTAAGAATTATATCTGAGTGGTGTCAGTTTCTGCCTAAAATAAACAATTTTTATATACTGTAAAAAGATTAATTGTTTAACTTTTTTAAATGTTATTTTTTGCCTTTCTGTCCTTAGGTTGCTGTCAAAATTATAGACAAAACCCAGTTAAATCCTACCAGTCTACAAAAGGTAACGTTTCTGTCATAATATATTCCATATTGGATTCAATAGTCCAATCCCTTTTTCTTTTCTTTGCTCATACAAGATAACTGAAAAACACTGAGAATAGCTTCTGACTAGTGAGGTGCTATATAG
Organism: Erythrolamprus reginae; assembly: GCF_031021105.1. Lineage (NCBI taxonomy): Eukaryota > Metazoa > Chordata > Lepidosauria > Squamata > Dipsadidae > Erythrolamprus > Erythrolamprus reginae. The sequence goes on along the minus strand of NC_091950.1, from coordinate 360,880,869 downwards.
CAGTGATTTTCAACCTTTTTTGAGCCGCGGCACCTTTTTTACATTTACAAAATCCTGGGGCACACCACCAACCAAAATGATACCCTAAGACACTCTCCTCTATTTTTCCATCCCTGTCTCCTCCCCACCCTTGTGTGTGTGTGTGTGTGTGTGTGTGTATACACACTCTTGAACCACTTCCAAAAACAGGTGAGGGCTGGGTTTTTTCTCTTATTCTTTGGGTGCTTTTTATCATATGCTTTAAATCAAGAGTCACTTCTCTCTCTCTTTTGTTTCTCTCTTTCCTCTCATTCTCTGTCTCAATCATTTTCTCATTTCTCTTTTTTCCTCCCCTTTTTGCTCATTTCTCTCTCTTTCTCTCCCTTCCTCTCCTTTTCTCTCTCTCTCTCTCTCTCTTGCTTTCTTTCTCTTTCTCTCTTGCTTTCTTTCTCTCTCACTCTTGCTTTCTCTCTCTTTCTCTCTTTTCTTTCTCTTGATTTCTCTCTCACTCTCTTTCTCTCTCTCTCTCTCTCTCACTCTCACTCTCTCTCAGCAAAAAGTTGCGAGACCAGAACCTGAGCTTCCTTCTTCGTGGCACACCTGACCATGTCTCACGGCACACTGGTTGAAAAACACTGCTATATAGTACACTGCAACCATTTGGATATATTTGTTTTGACAATTTTTGTCTGCCATGTCGTGATCATATGAAGAGCAATCATACAATAAAATTTACATGTTAATTTACTTTTTTTATTAGTCATCTCACAAATCCTCTTGTTTTTTTCTAAATTAACCTTTTATTAAACTAGCATAAATAAATGCTTTACCTGGTCCTTGAACTGGTTGAGATAATATCAGTTAACTTAAAAAAAACCCTTGAAAATTCAAGGTCTCAATTGTTCATTGACTCCAAACTGTTTCCATGTTAATTTATATTTGCACAGTATTTATCTTGCTTTGTTGGTTTGTGATTCTGCTGCTTTACTGTTATATTGAAATGCTCCTGCAAGAAAAGATAATTTTGTGTGGTCTAAAAATATTTCTTCAGCTTTTTCTCTTGATTTCTTTATTATTGTGTTTTCCATATGAATGGTATACCCCAGTGATGTTGAATCTTTTTTGCTTCGCGTGCCAGAAGGGTGTGTGAGCACATGCTAGGCTGTGTGCACGTGCCCACATCCATGCCCTCCCCCATGCATGCGCACAACCCCCAACACCTACGCATAACAGAGTTGGCCTTCTCCGGGTTCCGTCGACTAAACAATGTCGTTTGGCGGCCCCCAGGGGAAGAGCCTTCTCTGTGGCGGCCCCAGCCCTCTGGAACTAACTCCCCCCGGAGATTAGAACTTCCCCCACCCTCCCTGTCTTTCGTAAACTACTCAACACTCACTTATGCTGCCAGGCATGGGGGAGTTAAGATATTCCTTCCCCCTAGGCCATTACAAGTTATGCATGGTATGTTTGTGTGTATGTTTGGTTTTATAATAAGGGTTTTTAGTTGTTTTATTAATTGGATTATTACATGCTGTTTTTATCATTGTTGTTAGCCGCCCCGAGTCTACGGAGAGGGGCAGCATACAAATCCAATAAATATAATATAATATATAATAACCCCCCAGTTATTGCTGCTGCCCCCCGTGCATGCACACAAGCTTCACAATGGACTCCTGAAGCCTGGAGACGGCAAAAAACAGCCAAAGGGCCAACTGGAAGGTCAGGAATGAATTTCCGGTTGGCCTGTTAGGCCATTTTTTACCTTCCCCCGGCTTCAGGAGGCTTCCCTGAAGCCTGGGGAGAGCAAAAGGGGCCAAAAAGAAGGCTGAAAATCAGTTGCCCATGCATGCTGGAGCTGACATAGGGCAATAGAGCCAGGGTGGTGCAGTAGGTACTGTACTGTACTGCAGGCCACTGAAGGTGACTGTAGATCTGTAGGTCAGCAGTTCAAATCTCATCACCGGCTCAAGGTTGACTCAGTCTTCCATCCTTCCAAGAAGGGTAAAATGAGGATCTGGATTGTGGGGGCAATAGGCTGGCTCTGTTAAAAAGTGCTATTGCTAACATGTTGTAAGCTGTCCTGAGTCTAGGGAAAAGGGTGGCATAAAAATTGAATGAATGAATTAATGAATGAATTCCTCATATGCCCTCTGATATGGCGCTGTGTAGCACCTATTGGCACGTGTGTAGCACAGGATCGCCATCGTGGGTATAACCAATCTGAAAAACTGAAAAGATCAGTCCCCTGTTAAACCTTGGATAGTAGCTGTGTGTGGAAGGAAATTTTAGAAAGTCATGTACATTTGTATTAATTATAACTCAGACCTGAATGGATATTCGCAGTAAAGCTAAGAGTCCATTGAAATCAATGTGAAAAGTTAGAGATCATTAAAGGTAAATCCAATTGATTGCACTGAGAATAGTACATCTCATTTAAGATCTTATCCTTTGCTATTGCAGTAGTATACTAAGTTTTAAACCAAACTCCTAAATATATATTGTTTTAATTGTATAATTTATTAAAGTTATATAAAAATTATTCATGGGTGTTTTTTAACAGCTGTTTCGAGAAGTACGAATAATGAAAATACTAAATCATCCGAATATAGGTAGGAATCTTAGATTTTTCTTCTACATTCAATTTATTTTTCATAAATTATATTTGAACTTTGGAAAACCTTTGAAAAAATAGTTAATACTTAAGTTTTGTGAACATCATTATATACAATTTCTAGATTTCTAATAAATATTGCTTTTGGCTTTTAAAGAATTCATGTGTTGCTAAATCAAGCAAGCATAATACTTTATCTTGGAAATAGCGACTTAATTGCAAGAATACAGTAGGAAGGATGCAGATTGTTTCATTGATTTCTGTATGAGCAGTGAATTTTCTAATTGGCTCTCCAGTTTTGCCATGGCAGAATCATAGTCTAAAAATCCAGTTTTGGAATTCTTTTATCAACCTTTTATATCATTACATAGTAAAGTCTAGATTATTTTCTTGAAAGAAACCCTATTTTTTTTTAAAAAAAAAACAGGCAATGTTGTTATAGGTATTTGATTCAAATGCTTGCTTGTCTGTCCCAGGTTTCCTTCAAAAATGTCTTCTTGCCAATGTAATTGGCAGTCTTAATATCCAACATACCAATTTAGAAACAGATTAAGTGTAAAACCTTGGCCCTAGTCTATGTTCTGCCCCTTTTGGCCTTGAAAGTTTCTCTCTGCTTAGCACTGAAAAGAAACTGATTACAGTACTGTAATTCAAATCGGGATTGTAATATTGGCTGATTAGCATAGTAGTTAAAATAATACAGTAAGCAGTATATCAGGAATTCCTGGTTCAAATGTTGCTGCTTTGAATTCACTAGGAAGCCATTTTCTTAGATTCAATCTTCCCCATCCAGCCATAAATATATGGCGAAGATAGTACATTCCTATATTTCACTTTCTGGGATTGCTATAAGGATTACCATGAAGATAATGCATGCAGTGCACTATGAATCTTTATAAGCACTATATGCTATTATTTATTATTAATTTATGAAAATGTGATAATAGTTTTAGCAAAATAGACTTTAAATATTTATTTTAGTGAAAATCAGTACCACTTCGTAATGAAAGTGTGTAACTTTCCCTTTCTGGTTTAGTTTCTCCCATCTTTAAAGATCTACTATATGATGACAATTTTTGTGGCTGATAAGGGGTAGAACAGTATTGTTCAAGAGAAAAGCTATTGTTTCTGAATTGACCACAGAGCTTGTTTTATACAAGGTACACACATTGTTGCATAGAGAATATGGACTTCTCCGTACTGAAGGAGCGGGTCCAGCAGTCACATGGGTTGCTCATGTCCAATCCGGTGGAACTGAGCCTAGTGTTAAAAAAGCTTGCCGGATCCGCCCCTTCCCCAGAATTCGCTCAGTTCGCATATCCTGCGGTTGTATTGTGATAGCTCGTTCAACATTCTAACACCTTCCCTTCGATCTTTTCCTTCAAAAGTAGTAAGAATTGTTTTATCCTTATTTATTTACTTGCACTAATAGCGCCAGCCGTTTGTGGCTCGGCTTTTTTCCTTGGGAGAAGTTGCGGTTTCGTTTCCCCCCGGCTGTTTTGCCGTTTACGATCCCCGCTGCCGCTTGTGGATTCCTTTAATCCTTTGGCCTGGAGGTCTTGGTGCAAGTATTGATTCATTGATTCATTATTGTATTATTGTAAAAGGGCTTAAGAAATACCTCCTGCGGAGTGAGACGCTTGTTTCTAGTCTCCTGGACTTAGTCGATCGCTTCCCCTTTAAGAATTCTATTACGGAGCGATTTTTCGGCGCGAAGGCCTTCGCGCCCTTTTTAAATTTAGGCCTCTCGTGTTGGCCTCCTGCCAGCCGCGTAGGCCTCAGTCCACCGCGTGGATCCCGGAGTGGGCTTTGGGACGCTCAGGCTTAATTCTCCACCGGCTAAGCCTCCAACCAGAGTGCCTTGGTTTACTTTAATTTAAGTTTAGGGAGGCTGGCCACGCTGTATTTGGGGACACGAACTCTGGGTTTGCCCAGATTGCCCTCAAGTCTCAGCAGCTCCGAGGCCTCGGAGCAGGATCCATTCCTCTTGGGAAGTCCTTGAAATCTTCTCCCTAATTATTCAGTTATTTGGCTCAGCCTGGTCTTCTGTTAATTGTCAGACTATGGCTACTTTTCCCAAGAGAGGCACAACTAAAGGTCCCAGAGAGGCCAGGCCTACAGGCGATGAGATTACCAGTATCCCCCAGGCCTCGACCTCCTCTTCTTCAGGGGCCCGCCCCTCGACCAAGGTCACCAGGGCTGAGAAGAGAAGGGACCTAGCCCTACAAAGAATCCATGACAAATCAGCAAAGCGTTTGAAAGTACAGGCCCAAGTACTCAGTAGTCAAGACCCCCCAGAGGCTTCTAGTCTGCCTCCTTCTGGGGTCCCTGTGTTATCTCTGGATGAGCCAAACCTAGACAGACCCCAACCTAACCTATGGGGAATAAGTCCAGAGGAACCAGATATTATTGAAGATTCCCCCCAGCCAGGATCCTCCCAGGCCTTCAGGGATTCTTCTGCCATTCCTGCTGATATTTCTAGTTTACCTCCTGAATTCCAATCTATTTTTTCTGTGTTGTCCAAGGCCATTGATGCTAAATTCTCTACCATCAATGAGCTTCCCTTACCTCCTCCACCTCCTCGTCCCTCCCGCCCCTTGGGTTCTTCCCCAGCGGTTAGAGCTCCTATTCAGGATGATTCAGATTCCTCTCAGGACGAATATGAGGATATGGAGGAGGATGAGGATCCCTTTCAAGGCCTCTCAGATGATGAGGAATCCCAAATAAAGGTTCCTTCTCCAATTACTATTTTTCCTTCTCAATTGTTCAAATCTCTCCTCCTCAAAGCTAGAATTTCTACGGGATTGGCGGCCCAGGAGAAACAGGCCTCCACATCCACTGATCCCCCGGAGGAGAATTTACCTTACTTCACAGAGGAACAGGAGGATAACGAGGTAATTCCTATGCCTAAATTGTTTAAAGATGCCTTACTTAAGCAGTGGGATTTCCCAGCCTCTGGGCTTAATCCCTCAACCAAGGACAGAAAATTGTACAAACTTTCCTCTTCCTATGAGGAGCTCCTATCCTTTCCTAAACCGGATGAACCTGTCAAGATCCTTCACTCGGCGGCTGCTGTGCCAGGCGAAGCAGAGGAAGTCCTCCGCCCAGAGGACAAGCGGATTGAACAAATGCTCAAAAGAGGATTCACCGCAGATTCCTGGGCCATTAAAAGTTCTGCAGCGGCTTCCTTTTTCTCCAGAGCCATGCTTCTGTGGCTTCGCCAACTTCAACAGCATATTCCTCCAGATGACTTGAGAGGTCAACAAGACTTCAACAAGGTCTTTGCTGCTGCTCAGTACGTGGCTGATGCCACTTTACAATCTACTAGATTTTCGGCTAAGTCTATTGCAGCTTCTACAACGGCAAGAAGACTCCTATGGATTCGCCCTTGGCAAGCGGGAGTACGCCAGAAGTGGCAGTTATCCCTGGGACCCTTAAAGCGCGACCTTCTTTTCGGTGATCTTCTGGATCCACTCCTCACGGAAACCACGGACAAGAAGAAAGTTTTGGGTCCAACCACCAAAAAGGCTACCAAAACGCAGTCCTTTCGTCGCCCAGGGCGTCAGCAAGATCAAGCGGCTTCCTATCAGAGATCTCCAGGTCAGTATTCCCCCCGCTTTCGTTCCCAAGGTAGGAACTCCAGGGGCAGAGGTTTTCGCTTCCAAAGGGGAGCGTCCTCTAACAGGGCTTCAAAGAAACCTAGATGGTAATTTTTCCTCAATTCCCATAGGTGGTCGCCTAGCCCATTTCGCCTCTAATTGGCGTCTCACCTCTAAGGACCCCTGGGTCATTGACACTGTTCAAACAGGCCTTCTTTTAGAATTTATTTCTCCCCCCCCGAAACGTTTTATTTCCTGCCCTTCTCCCAGGTCCTCCTCAGATTGTAACCGTATGGAGGAGGCCATTTCTCACTTATTGTCCATCAGAGCCATTCAACCGGTTCCCTCCGGTCAGAAGGGTCTAGGTTTTTATTCCATCCTATTTATGGTTCCAAAATCCTCCGGAGGTTGGAGAGCTATTTTGGATTTAAAGAAGCTTAACCTATTCATCAAATATAGGAAGTTTAAGATGCACTCCTTATCATCTATTTTGGCCGCCATCCACACGGGAGATTTCATGGTCTCTTTAGACCTCACTGAGGCCTACCTCCACATTCCTATAGCCAAATGCCACAGAAAATTTTTACGTTTCTCCTTTCAAGGCAGGCATTTCCAGTATAGGGCGATGCCATTTGGCCTTTCCTCGGCCCCTCGGGTCTTTACAAAGCTCTTGGGGTCCCTGGCGGCCTATATCCGGGCGTCTCCCATTCACATTTTATGTTATCTTGATGATATTTTGATTCATGGGAACTCCCTAGAGAAAGTGAAAACAGACCTTTCTATCACCATGTCAGTCCTTCAGGACCATGGATTTTCCATCAACTTTGATAAAAGTCATCTCCAACCTTCCACATCCATCTTACACCTGGGATCCATTATTAATTCAGAATCCTCCCAGGTTTTTCTCTCTCCCGAGAGAAAATTCAGTATAGGGGAGTTAATTTCTTGCATTTTATCTAAACCTTCAGTATCCATAGTAACCCTGTCTTCCCTTTTGGGGAAGATGGTGTCATGCATAGGCATCATTCCCTGGGCTCGCCTTCATGCTAGGGAACTTCAGTGGCTCCTATTACCCTTTCAGAGATCGGGGCACAGCAACTCAAATCGTCGCATTGTCATCCCACCAATTGTTCGCAGATCCTTCAAGTGGTGGAAGTCTCCGGCCATGGACAAAGGATCCCCGTTCAGGTGCCCGGATCAATTTGTCATCACCACAGATGCCAGTCTATCGGGATGGGGCGCCCACGCCCAGGGGATGATAGCCCAGGGCACGTGGTCCCCGGAGGAAGCTTCCAAGCCAATCAATTGGCTAGAGTTAAGAGCCGTTTCCCTGGCTCTGAAGCATTTCTCTCCTCGTATTCCCAACCGGCACGTTCTCATTCTCACCGACAACATTGCCACAAAAAGCCATATCTGCAGACAGGGGGGCACGAGATCCAAGGCCCTCATGAGGGAGGCCCTCAAGTTAGGCCTTTGGGCGGAAAAACATCTTCGGTCGCTCCTAGCCGACCACATCTCGGGGAGCCTCAACGTCCAGGCGGATTGGCTATCTCGAGCAACGATAGACCCAGGAGAGTGGAACCTCCATCAAGACCTGTTCCATCAAATCAGCCTCAGATTCGGCCTACCAATTCTGGATCTCTTCGCGACCAATGCGAACGCCCAACTCCCTCGCTTCTTTTCCAGATTTCCATCCCCGGGAGCGGAAGCAATCAATGCCCTCCGGAGCCCATGGCCTCCAGGCCTACTTTACGCATTCCCTCCAATTCCAATTCTCCCGGACGTGATTCACAAGGTCCTCACCGAGAGGGCCCGAGTAATCTTAATCGCCCCTCATTGGCCCCGCCGGCCCTGGTTCGCGGATCTCCAACAGTTGTCCGTCCAGGACCCTTGGCGACTCCCCGTTTCGGGGGATATGCTGCGGCAGGGGGCCTCATTCCATCCAGATCCGGAGTGGTTCCACCTCACCGCCTGGCTGTTATCAGGAGAGACTTAGAACTGCGTGGTCACGACCCCGATACAGTGGAGGTCATTTTAAAGGCCAGAAGGGGTTCGACCAATCGAATCTACGACCACACGTGGTCCAAGTTTCACCAGTGGTGTCTACAGGAAGGCCTCTCTCCCCTGTGCATTCCCATACACAGAATCATTTCCTTCCTTATGCAAGGTTTCCATAAAGGACTTTCCACCAGCACCCTCCGGCGTCATCTGGCAGCCATTTCATCTGTCCTAGGGGGCCCCCGCAGACAGCCTCTCCGATCCTTCCCTGAAGTTCAGGAATTCCTCAAGGGCATAGCCAACCTCAGACCTTCCAAGGTTCACAGGTATCCATCCTGGGATTTGCCACGGGTTCTCCATTCCCTCACGCAGGCACCATACGAACCCCTAAAGTCGGCGTCCCTCAGGTACCTATCCTTTAAAGTAGCATTCCTGGTGGCTATTACCTCTGCCCGACGCATTTCGGAGCTGGCTGCCCTCTCAATCAGGCAGGACCTTTGTCAATTTCATCAGGACAAGGTAGTCTTGCGACTGGACCCTACCTTCTTACCCAAGGTCAGTTCCATGTTCCACAGAACTCAGGATATTGTCCTACCTTCCTTCTGCCTCCAACGAGACCATCCCTTGGCAATTAGATGGCACACCCTGGATCTCATTAGAGCGTTGAGAATCTATATCCAACGCACAGGACCCTTTCGGAGGTCAGAAGCACTTTTTATAGCCTATCACCCCAGAGTCATGGGTGCCAAAGTGTCTTCAACAGTAATAGGCCGTTGGATCAGAGGGACTATATCTAAGGCCTATGAGTCGGCCTCCCTCTCAGTTCCAAGGAACATCACAGCGCATTCCACCAGGAGCGCAGCCACCTCGGCCGCTTGGGCGACTCAAGCCCCGTTGGAGGAGGTCTGCAAAGCAGCCACTTGGGCCTCGCCAAATTCCTTCATCAGGCACTACAAGATTGATTCTTACGCTTCAGCGGACGCTGCCTTCGGCAGAAGGGTACTCCAATCCGTTATCTCACATGATAGCAATCTAATCCCACCCTAGGGACCATCTATTGGGTATGTCCCATGTGACTGCTGGACCCGCTCCTTCAGTACGGAGAATAGGCGTTGATTGCTTACCTGAACGCCTCTTCTCGTACGGTGAGCGGGTACAGCAGTCACTTCCCGCCCTTGTATGTGTCTTCTTTACCTTCCTATAACCTTTCTTCCTCTAACAATAAGAGTTGAACACTACAGAGCTTCACAGCTGAGCCTAGTCTATGGATTCGCGAATTCTGGGGAAGGGGCGGATCCGGCAAGCTTTTTTAACACTAGGCTCAGTTCCACCGGATTGGACATGAGCAACCCATGTGACTGCTGTACCCGCTCACCGTACGAGAAGAGGCGTTCAGGTAAGCAATCAACGCCTATTCCAGCTCCTGCTTTCATTAGAATAAGCAGGTTTCCTGGATGCTAAAATCTTGTCAGCTTAAACTCTTTCATCACCATAGTCATTTTGGTAATATATTCCAGAGCATTATCCTTTTGGTTCTTAACAGTTCTGCTGCCTCCTTTGGAAACAACTCCTGCCTTCTTCAGGGGAATCAAAACAGGCACCATTCTAATCCAACTTAGTTCTAGCAGAATAGTGAATGGTTTTGATTTCAAGAACCACATCTGTAGAAGCAAACTATGATTTCAGCATGCATTTTTTCATATACCTTTATGTGATGTGGATAAGATACATGAATTTAGAATTGAAGTATTTAGTTTTGTTTTAAAATATTCTTGCTTGTTTATGGTTAGGCAATTGATCGCCATTTTTATCTTACAGTGAAACTATTTGAAGTTATTGAAACAGAGAAAACATTGTATTTAATAATGGAATATGCTAGCGGAGGTAAGTTAATGTTCTGTTCTACAGTATGTCTAATGTATGAAATTGATAATGCAGATGTTAGAAAAAAATGAACTTATTTCCACTTTATGAGAATCATAGCTAAGCTGCAAATTAGGGTTAGCTGGAAGTTACTATCTTTTGGCTATTGTTGATGTAAGTGGTTTTTTGCTTTGTGTCTCTTAGAAAAACAAGCTGAGCTCCAACCTAGTTTTCAATACATTAATGTAGTAAGTCCCATTTCAAGCTTTAACTGAGACCTCCTCTGATATCAGACTTTTCACAAAAAACTTTATTCCTACAGATACTTAGTTTATGAATACTTAGTTTAGGAATACTATCCTTACCTTTTCCCTTAAGTACGATATTAAAATATAATCTGAATACAAATTTTATTTTGTTATAGGAAGTAGACACATGATTTTCTCGATGACTCAACATAAAATGAAAATAGTATTATATTTTAAAGTTAATTTAACTATTTGTAAAACTTAAGTACAAAAAACATTTTTCAGTTATATTTTACAATGTGATAATGTTACATTTATTTCAGGAGAAGTATTTGACTACTTGGTTGCACATGGAAGAATGAAAGAGAAAGAGGCCCGTGCAAAATTTAGGCAGGTATGAAATAAAAAACATAAATATTTTCAAATAAAAATAAACTTGGTTCTTAGTTCCCAAATGGAATTTCAGGTAGTAAAACTAATTTTATTTTATTTTATTTTACAAAAAAGAACTTTTGAATCAGCTTATCTTTAAATATTGATGTGTTGCAGGTTTCAAAAATATCTAATAAACAAGAAATTGATTTATCTCTTTAAAAAATTGTACCAATTTCTATTATTGAAAAGCCTTGAAAATGAATATATAATTATCATTTAATAAATTTTTGGATAGAACTTTCCTTTTTGGGTGGAACTAGCACTCAGAATGGGTTTTCCTCATCTATTCAGAATGAAGACAGAGTCTTGACAATTTTGACAGGATCTTGCTAGTACAACCCAGCTTTGACTCAGTCCTGACTGGATAGATCGTGGCTAACATTGGCTCATTCCTATTTTGCTAGTTCCACCAGTTGGCAAATGACCTATTTGTTTTGGACAAGCGTGAGTTGCTTTACCGAAATCCCCAGATACATCGCACAGGAGCTGGGGAGTTCAGCAGCAGGGCTTCAGCTCCTGCTGAGGCAATTTCTGCTGTTCCTTCGTGGCATTGACTGCAAGGGGCTGCAAGGCACTTGTTTACTGAGATTCAGGGGATCTTTGGCTCTAAGCTATTGAGCGGCGCAGCAGTGGGCTGGGAGCGCTGGCTCCTTCCTCCTGACCTTTTGGCCAGTTCAGGCGTTTGGATGCTTGATTGAATTGTACATAAGCCAGCGCCGTCACAGGAGACTTGCCTCTTAAGCAGTGAGACTATTTGGCCATGTTTCTTGCCACCACTGGGGTGACCTGTCATTGTCTGCTTGCTATCTGACCAGGGGAATGTGGGACATCATTGTCTGCCGAGTGACCCGCTTGCGCGGCTTTCCCATGAAGACAGTATTAACTGGCTGCCTTGCAAAAGCGACCCAACCAGATAGAAAGGCAGGCGCCTTGATCTTCAGAACTTGCTCTGCTCAGCACCTGCAGTGAATTAGCCCGCCAAAAATGAAAGCAGCTGTTTGGTGGCCATTTTGAACACATTTTTGCTGTCAGGCAGAACTTCCAAATGACGGATGCACACAGCAAAAAACATGGCAAATGCCTTAAATAGTCAAGCTGTAAGTGCTATGTGAGAAGGATTCTGGCCATAAATCCTCTGATAATCCTGGTCTTTCTTGTTCTACTACAGCTGCCTCTCATGTCTCCTCTGGGAATCAGTTGTCCCTGCATAACCCATCCTTATGTCTGGACACCCCCAATCTCTGGGGAGCCACCTGGTTTACAGCCCCTACCTTGCAACTAACTAGCTTGGGCTCCATTCCCACCAAGACCATAACTACGGGTCCTTCACAGAGATCTTATTTGGGGGGCGGTTTAAATCTCTTTGGATCAGGCTACCATACAGATCCAAATTGCTTCCACGGTCCAACAGGCACTGGCAGCTAATCCTTAGGGCCAGGGCAGGCCTTCTTTGGCAGCAGAATACCCGTTGCCAGGCTATTGTCAGGGCGAGCGGGCTGGACACGGTTCTAGACAATATAGCCCTGATTGCTACTCCAATGTTTTGGATTCAGCTGCCCAGGATTTACTTCTCATTGAGGCCAACCGAGATGACCTTGCCCTATTGGAGGACAAAGAACCCTTCCTGGAGCAGCCAACCTCTTCAGGTTTGTTTCCCCAGGGCTTTTCAGGTCCCTTCTTTACAAGGCCCACAAAATGGCTGGCCTTGATATCCCAGCTCCAGCTTCCACAGATGTGCATTCAGTGCAGAACGATCCCTTGTTCGCTGAGTTTACGCCTGAGATGGACTTGTCTCCACTTGTCTTCTTGGACACTATCCAACATCAGTGGCCATCTCTGGTGTTGGGGTCTGCACCCTATTCATTAGACCACAAGTATTTTAATGTGGTACTTGAGTTGGCTTCTCTCCTGGCTGCTCCTTTGGTCGATGCCGCAGTGGTGGTGCTCCACACAACCACTACCATGCCAGGGGAGGCAGAAGAATTATTGCGATCTGAGGACAAGAGGACAGAGCAGGCCCTTCTGAAAGCACATCAGGTGGGGGGCTGGGCAATACAAGCTTCATCTTCTGCATCTTTCTTTGCCCGCACATTGCTCATATGGCTCCAATAGATCCAGGAGCAAATTCCTGCCTGAAGCTTGTGTGCTCAACGGGGCCTAAACAAGGTCTTCGTGACCACTCAGTTTTCGGTGGATGCTACCCTGCATGCATCTCGGCTCACCACCAAGACAATTGCTACTTCTGAAGTGGCCAGACGTATGTAATGGCTCTGCCAATGGCCAGCTGATACCCGCCACAAGGGGCATTTGACTTCAGCTTCCCTGCGGGGTCCAAACTTGTTTGGTAAGGCACTGGATCCTATTTTAGTGGAATCCTGGAACGGAAGAAAGATCCTCCAGTCTTTTTCACAGAAGAGCAACTTTCCTCCCTTATGCTTGGAAACCCTTTCCGGCACCAACCAGGTTTTCAGCTTCTCCTGATCCCAACACAGTCTAGATAGTGGCAGGATAGACCCAGAAGGGGGAGGCAATTTAAGCGCCCATACAGGGGTGGAGGACGAGGTCATCCTTACCAATGCTCCCAATAATTCCCTGGATCCTCCCATAGGTGGTTGTCTGTCCCTTTATTCCACTGTATGGGACCAGACCACACATGATAGGTGGGTCTGAAAGATGTCAGCCAGGGTCCCTCTCTAGAATTCCTCTCCCTTCCCCCGAGTTTAATTCCTCCTTTATTCCCAACATTAATACTGTATTCCACAGAGCGCAGGAACTCATCCTTCCCAATTTTTGCCCAAATCCCAACCACCCTAGACGTGTGGAGAGCCCTTGAGTTTACATCAACTGGATAGCTCCGATTTGTAAAACTGAGGGCTCCCAATTGCCTTTCAACCGCAATCTTTGGTTCTCAAGGCTTCCTCATCAACCACTGGTCGCTGGATTTCTGTGGTTTCTCTCTCAAGGAGGTCTGCCAGGTGATCTCCATCGCAATTCATTCGCCCGTACAGAATTGACTCCTTTGCCTTGGCAGAGGTGGCATTTGGCTGCAGGGTTCTCCAGGGGGTTCCCAAGGAGACCAGTTAGACATTCTATGACAGTTCCCACCCAAAGGGCCTTTTAGCTTGGGTATGTCCCATCCTGAGTGCTAGCTCTACTCACAATGGAGAAGGGGCGTTTGGTCTTAGCTGATACATCTCTTCCCGTAGGGTGGAGCTAGCACTGTCCCGCCCTTGCTCTATCTATCTGAACTTTTCCGAGAATAATCTTGGTGCAGATATGGGGCTTGCCAACAGTGACTGGTTGCTATTCAAGATCATTGGAGTTGGTGTCCAGGAGCAGCCATGTCGAGTCTGTGTCTTCGGATTCATCAAAGGTGGGTAGTACTAACAAGGCGGATCTTGTCAAAATTGTCAGACTCGGTCCGCATTCTGAATGGATGAGGAAAACCCTTCCTGAGTGCTAGCTCCACCCCACTAGAAGAGGCATATCAGGTAAGACCAACGCCCCTTTTCCCTTAAAGACATAAGAGGGAAATTTCTTATGTCTTTAAACCCCTTTAGCCTGACTTTGAGGTTGGTTGAAATACTTGCGTAAAGTACTGTACAAATTATGCTTGTCTAGTTTTTGGTGTATCATATTGCTTCCTTTAGGGAAGCTACTGTTGTAGAAAAAGATCATTTTCCTTCTTCAGTGGCAATTCATTGCATTCCTATGCTTTGTGTCTAGAGCAAAGAAGAGGTTTCAGCCCCTCTGTTGTTTAACTGCATTAAAGTATTAGCATAATGATTGGAATATTAAAATTACGGTTTTAATATAGAAACATATATTAATTGACAGGATTTGAATTTCAAAAACTAATAAGGCATAATAATTCTGGTTAAAGTAATGCATTCCAAAACGTGAGAACTAGCGATAGCTAAGATAATTGAATCTGAATAATTATGATATAAAAGCCACTGATTAAAGCCTCTTCTTTGCCTAGAATTCGTTAACCATGATGGATATCTGGATGAGGAATCATTTGTACTGACCTGCAGCTTCTGTGTTGCCCAAGCCAGCTCTAAGGTTAATGTTAATTGTGATTTGTTAAAACAATCCAATATTAGAAAGCTACAGTTGCAAAAGTTGATCACTGAATGTAGCCATTAAATGATTAATAAGCAATTTTTAATTTTTCCTACCAGCCTCCTATCACAGTTGACATTATATTACAATACATATAGATATATAAGCATTGTATGAAATTACCAGCACAGATTAATTTGAATGCCTTACAACTACATAGATACAATTATTGTTAGGATTGTCCTTATGTGTTATTTTACTAATAAAGGCAATGATATTTCAGATTGTGTCTGCTGTGCAGTACTGTCATCAAAAGTGCATTGTTCATCGTGATCTCAAGGTATGCTAATTTTTCTTCTGGATTAATTAAGAATTAATTTTTTTTAGAACAAAATAAATTTGTGATTTTAGAGCTAGATTTAGATTTTCCAAATGATCTTCATCTTATATCTCTAAAAAAACAATACAAAAACACACAAATAGAATTTGTCATTGGTGCACATGTCCTCAGTGTACATAAAAGAAAAGATACATTTGTCAAAAATAATGAGGTACAATAATGATTGTCATAGAGTACAAATAAGCAATCATGAAACAATATAAATCGTAAGGATTCAAGCAACAAGTTACAGTCATGTATTCATAAGTGGTGATAGGAATGATGAGAAGACTGCAGACTTAGTGAATAGTTTGACAATGATTTGTTTAGCAGAGTGATGGTATTCGGGGGGAAACTGTCCTTGTGGTGTGCAGTGCTCTATAGTGTCATTTTGAGGGTAGGAGTTGAAACAATTTATGTCCAGGATGAGAGGGTTCAGTAAATATTTTCACCGCCCTCTTTTTGACTTCCTCAATGGAAGGCAGGTTGGCAGTAATTGTTTTTTTCTGCAGTTTTGCAGAAAAAAGCATACAGTATATTATACATATCAGATTTAATGCTCACTTTAAGGAAATGCTTTTCCCCCCTGTATTTATTCTGTAATGGTTATATAATGTCCCTTTCTTGCTTATAGTAGGTGTTTCATGCATTTTTAAATTATGGGCCCCAACCTGTGCCCAGTTTCCTTGTGCACTTTTGTTATATTAATTTTTATGCCTACTAAATTCCTATTTCTCTATCACTGAAATAGCTTCCTTTAGTTCAAGGTCTTTTTCATGTCTATTGCTTCTTTAGGTCATTATTTAGTAATGTGTGTGGAAAGTAACATGATTGTTAAGTGAATCTGGGTTCCCTATTGACTTTGCTTGTAAGAAGGTAAAAAAAGATGACCTTATGACCCCAGGACACCGCAACTGTCATAAATATGAATCAGTTGCCAAAATTTGAAATTTGATTATGAGATCATGAGAATGCTGCAATGATTGTAAGTGTGAAAAATGGTCAAAAATAACTTTTTCCAATGCTATTTTAACTTCGAACAGTCCCTGAGCAAACATTAGAAAGTCAAGGATGACCTATAGTTTTTAAGCAAAAAGGCAATCTAATAAGTATCATGCACTAATTGAATAATTGAAATAATCAATTAAGAAAATACCACATTAGAAGAGTATGTATTTTTAATAGTAAAAGAAGCAAAGCTTGGAACCAATAGTTCCAAGAAGATTCAGATACACCTGTTTTTGTTATGTGTGTACATCTCCTTCAATCAGAAATAGGGAGAACAAAGATAATGATATTTATCCATTTTTGTTTCTAAGTACCACACTACTTTATTCAACTATATGCTCACTCTGTAAACTACTTAGAGAGTGCTGTAAAGCACTATGAAGCTATATATAAGTCTAAGTGCTATTGCTATTTCTCTAGAATGCACAATAATAATTTTGAAAAAGGAAAGGCTATTAATTGTTATACTTTTCACAAATCTCACTGATGTCAGTTTGATATAAGGTTGCAATCAGGTTGGCAGCTTAGAAATACCAGAAAAGAGGAAAAACAACACATAATTGAATTTATTACTTGAAGTATGGACATTTGACATTCTAAATGTTTTACATTATCATAGAACATACAGTTCTTACTATTGATGGTATAAAAAACATTTAAAAGTACCCTGTATTTGATTTTTTTCCTCCTTATAGGCAGAAAACCTTCTTCTTGATGGAGACATGAACATTAAAATTGCAGATTTTGGTTTTAGCAATGAATTTACTGTAGGCAACAAACTGGACACTTTTTGTGGAAGTCCCCCGTATGCTGCCCCAGAACTCTTTCAGGGAAAGAAATATGATGGCCCAGAAGTAGATGTTTGGAGTCTTGGAGTCATTCTTTACACTCTTGTCAGTGGATCATTGCCTTTTGATGGTCAAAACCTAAAGGTAGAAATAATATCTGAAATTACTAAAGTCTGGTTTTTTTAATGTTTGCCTTAGTATTTGATTTATTTTCTTTGTTTGGCTTTCAAAAGGAATTGCGAGAACGAGTATTGCGTGGAAAGTATCGCATTCCATTCTATATGTCCACAGACTGTGAAAATCTACTGAAAAAACTACTTGTGTTGAATCCAATTAAGAGAGGGAGTTTAGAAGTAAGTTTTCTGAATATTTTCTTGTTTATTAACCCAAGTCAGTGGAATAAGTTAAACCCCAGAGGTTTTAAAACTGGCCTTGTAATTCTTCCTGAGACCTTAACCTAAATGTATTAGTCTTTTGGCCCAAAAGCTATGCCAGGTTTTTAAGTAATATTGGGGAGATTGTACTCCAAAATATGGATGGAATCAGCATAATAATTAAATTGGATTTAATTAACTGAAACATAATTATAGTTTGTGTTAATTGAATACTTCTAATATAACTATTCCTCATATAGTTAGTAATTTCTTTGACTCACAATAAAAATTACAGTGAATGGCAACTTTTGGAGAAGTTCTGACTCTTGAACTTATATGATGACAATTTAGAAAGGCCTGTTTTAAAACTAAGTATTATATGTCATGAGAATTAACATGTTTTGGAATTGTTTAAGTTGTGAAATAGATTTATCAAGAGAGGTCCACTGACTTCTAATAGTTTTGTTAATATGAGCAGGATTGCAATTTGTTAGGCATGTGTTTTTTTAAAAAAACTTACAGTAAACAACTCAAAACATTTTACAAAAAATATTACTTTTATTAAGGAAAATAATGTCTAGTAGTTATAGGTTAACCTTGTATCTGAGACAGCATAGTTCGCATATTAGTTACTAAAATAAAGGTTTATTGTAGTAGTATTATTATTAGGACTGTTTCTAATTATCAAATTCAAAATATCATTGCAAAATATCACAAATCACTAAGTAATACATATTGCTTCATCCTTTTATCAATCAATATGTTGCCTTTTCCAGAATGATTTACATATTTTCAAACAAATTAAGCTATTGCATAATATCTTGACGTTTTCTAATTTTTCAATATAATTTTGGAATTTTAAGAAACTTTAATTTAATTTTAAACTTAATGCATTGTTAATATTACAATTAAACATTGTTTCTGTTACAATTAAAAACTGTTTTCAATTCAAAATAGCCTAAACAAGCAGTGGGTTGCAGTTATATTTTTGCTAGTTAATTAGGAAATTTAAAAGCTGACTAATTTTAAGTAAAACAATGGGCCTATTTTCCCCAAAGGTGTTTTTTTCAAGTGCCAACTGTACTTTCTTTGTTTTTCCTTGAAAACATTTTACTTCTCATCCAAGAAACCAAGGACCTCAATGACTCTCAGAAAAAGTGCTAAAGACCAGAGCACTTGTAAGGAATATAAATCCTTCCATTCCCCACCATTCAATCAGAACTGAAGGAGCTTCTTGGATGAGGAATGAAACTTCTTCAAGGAAAAACAAAGTCCAGTTGCCTCTTGAAAAAGCACCTTTGGGACAACCATGACCTGGATGATTGAGAATCTCCATAGACAATGGGCCTGTTTAATTTAGTATAATCCATAGTAGCATAGGTTGACTTTCTGGTTTCAGGTTAGGATCCTTTCCTGCCCACTGAAGAAGTTAATAATTGATCCAAAGATATTTTTTTTGGCTGGAAAGTATCCCTGCATCACTGAAGTTCATCTTTTGCTCAGAGTTTTGTCTGTACATATTATATGTTTGACATAACTTTTAGACTTAGAGTGATTTTCTCTTTTGAACAATTGTCGAAGATAATGGATTTATGTTTTTAAGTAAGATTATAGAATTAATCATTTTATTGCTTAAATAACATGAAATAACACGAATATTATTTCATTTGATGAAGTTTTAATATCTCCCCCTCTAAATAATTAAATTAATTAAAATTTTCAATTTTGTTTATTTTCAAGCAAATTATGAAGGACCGGTGGATGAATGTCGGTCATGAAGAAGAAGAATTAAAGCCATATACTGAACCTGAACCAGATTTTAATGACACTAAACGAATAGGTAACAGTTTTAATCTTACTATTCATTGCTTTTGAGGTTCATTGCTTTAAGTATTAACTACAGTATTTCCGTACTATCTGATTATACGTAAGATGCAATTGACGCTAATTCATATGTCTTGCTCGAGTCTCCAGAATACCATTTTTACTCCAAATTCTTCATTCTCCATTCACTTTTCATTGAAAACACAATTTGCATTTTCTTTTCTTATTACAGTGGCAAAGGCATATTTAAAATATGATTTTGAATGGTAATTCACGGGAGAAATACTTCTGTGTTCAGCTATACTTTATGCTAAAAAAGAAATGTAAATTGGCTTTGTGGCTAGGATCCATGATAAAGGGGACACTAAATAATCATCAATATTGTTTCATTTTTTCCTCTATTTTATAGTTCTTAATTCTATGAATATTTAGATTGGCAATAACCTTTCATAAAACATGGGAGAAATTATGAATTGTCTGATTGTTTAGATATTTTTCAAAGGTCTGTGATCTATGAAGTTCTGAAACATGTTGCTGGACAACCGAATATAAAACATAAATATTTTAAATAATAAAAAAGAAAATTACATATAATTAGTTCTGAGATATTCCCAGAATTATTACTGGTTTGGACAAAAACAGTACATTAGAAAATGCCCTTATGGTTAGCCTAAATATTTCAGATAGTCTCATCAAAAATAAAATCTGTTTTTCCCCCCTAGATATAATGGTCACTATGGGTTTTGCAAGAGATGAAATTCATGACTCCTTAGTAAACCAAAAATATGATGAAGTAATGGCTACATATTTGCTTCTAGGGAGAAAACCACCTGAGGTAATTTACCATTATTTATGTTTGTTTTTTCCTTTATTTTAAATAGTTTTGCATTTCTAATTTGAGGAGATAGAACATATTATCTAGGTTTGTACAAACCTTTGAAAGGGACAGTTTGCAAAATGTTTTAATACGAATAAAGTACCTCCTTTTGGCATATTAAGGAAACTATCTCAAATAGCTGCTTCCACTGATGTTCCGGGCCCTGTGGATATCTGGGTATGTGCAAACATAGACAAACATTCTGGTTCGTTTTTGGGAAAATAAAGAGTTTGTGCAATAAATGTACAGGCATCCAGGGACTGCCTTGGAAGTAACTGCACAAGCCTTTCAAACAATGTGGTTGCTTGAGTGCTTTGTATTACCCTAATCTGCCCATAGCATTTACTAACAAGCAAAACAACTCTTTGACACTCACAGGGTAAGAATTTATACATTAGCCATTTAAAAAAAACTTTTGCCTACTCTAGGCATGTAATAGAATGGCATTGGATGATGGGAAGGACTCATGGTGATAATCAGTGAATGCTTTGGGGGTTTCAATAAAGCCTAGTGTCATTATTACTACTGCAACAATCATTAGGACTTTACATGTTTTTCTGACTTTAATAATGTGTGTAGAATTTTGGGCTCTGGTCTTGATATTTGATTATCAGAAACATAAACATGATTATGGCACCTTGATTATCTATTGAACACAGTCTATTGAACACCATTAATATGCTGTCATGGTCATGTTGGGAAAATACTAGAAAGCATTTGCAGAGTTTCATCTTGTTTTCTTAATCTACCCATAGTACTCTAAGGAATATTCTCCAACACCAGAGTTCAAAAGCTTCAATATACCCCTATCCTGCTTCTTCAAATCCACCTTCCATTTCTATAGAATGTCACAGGGAATACAATTGTTAGTATAATTCTGATCTCTTTTGATAATATTTATAGCATTTGAATATCATTTCCAAAGCTTCTGTGGGTACTTTACTAAGTTTAGTTTAGTTTAGTTTAGTTTAATCAGATTTGTATGCCGCCCCTCTCCGCAGACTCGGGGCGGCTCACAGTGTTAGTCTGTGGTGTATTTCTTGACTTTTTGTTCCTGTATTGTATTGTTGATGGTTAATCTTAAAAGGGAGAATAACATAATAACAGATTTGGAAATCCAAAAATATGATGAGTTCTAGTCCAACTGACTGCTCAAGCAAAAAACCCTATACCATTTCATACACATGGTTCTCTAATCTTTTCTTAAAAACCTCCAGGGTTGGAGTATCCACAACGTCTAAAACACAGTTGTTCCACTGATTGATTGTTCTGTCAGGAAATTTCTCCTTAGTTTTAGGTTGGGTTTTTCCTTGATTAGTTTCCTTCAAAGAAGATATCCAACAATTTGATATCTTGATTGCCAATTCTGAAGTTTGTTCTAGTTGTTAGCATTACTCTCATTTTTTCCACTTTCTTCTTTAACTTTGCAAATTTGCAGTTTGCAGAGCCTTTGTTTATTCAACCCTCTGGATAGTGTCATATAGCAGATTATCAATGTTTCTTCCTTCATTTTCATCTTCTTCTATTTATTCCAGCTTTCTTTAATATACACTGCTCAAAAAAAAGGGAACACTTAAACAATATAACTCCAAGTAAATCAAATTTCTGTGAAATCAAACTGTCCACTTAGGAAGCAACACTGATTGACAATCAATTTCACATGCTGCTGTACACATTCAACTTTGTACAGAACAAAATATTCAATGAGAATATTTCACTCATTCAGATCTAGGATGAGTTATTTGAGTGTTCCCTTTAGATTTTTGAGCGGTATATATTCAGCATATAAAATGAAAAAATAAGGGGAAAGTGCAGCCTTGTTGTATTTCTTTGCCAACCTGGAGCCAGTGTGTTTCACTTAATTTTGTCCATACTATCGCTTCTCATGAGGACAATGAGATGTTCTTGGACATCTGAGATTTCTTTTTTTTCCAATGTAGAGCTCTAATTTGCATTGGATGATCTTGACCATTATTTTCTTAATATTTCCTAGTCATTAAAATTATTATGCAATATATCACTGAAGATTCTCAGTCATCCAGGTAAAGTTATCTGGAACCTGAGTCATGGCAATTATGTTTATGAAGGTTGTCACATGATCAATAGTCGTGAGAGGGTGCATGTGAGATTTCGGCGAGGTTTTTTTGCTTCTGCATGCGTGGAATTATCTATACCGGTAGGAACTCACTACCTTTTGTAACAAGCAAAGTCCAAAATGACTTAACAATTACGCCAAGAAAGATTGTAAAATGGGACAAAATACATTTAACAACTGTTTTGCTTAGGAACATAAATTTTGAGTTCAGTTGTGGTTATAAGTAGAGAACTACCTAAATATGTAAACCAATAATAGACACATCTTTATGATTCAAACTCTTCTTTAAATTTAAGATTAGATTCACCTTGAATAAAAGTTATTGTTTGACCATAAATTTACCAATCTGTTTCTTTTCTGAAAAAAAGCTTCCTGAGATGTCACTCAATAGGCACCTTCATAGAGAATCTTGATTTATATTTATCTCAAAACCTTAGGATATAAACTTCTTTGATTTCTGTGCCCATTATCTCCTCACTCTCCCTGATATCTCTGTTCAAATCTCTGTTCAAATCTTCCAGCGCTAACGTAAACAACAAGGAGATTATGTTTATGAAGGTTGTCACATGATCAATAGTCGTGAGAGGGTGCATGTGAGATTTCGGCGAGGTTTTTTTGCTTCTGCATGCGTGGAATTATCTATACCGGTAGGAACTCACTACCTTTTGTAACAAGCAAAGTCCAAAATGACTTAACAATTGCGCCAAGAAAGATTGTAAAATGGGACAAAATACATTTAACAATTGTTTTGCTTAGGAACATAAATTTTGAGTTCAGTTGTGGTTATAAGTAGAGAACTACCTAAATATGTAAACCAATAATAGACACATCTTTATGATTCAAACTCTTCTTTAAATTTAAGATTAGATTCACCTTGAATAAAAGTTATTGTTTGACCATAAATTTAACAATCTGTTTCTTTTCTGAAAAAAAGCTTCCTGAGATGTCACTCAATAGGCACCTTCATAGAGAATCTTGATTTATATTTATCTCAAAACCTTAGGATATAAACTTCTTTGATTTCTGTGCCCATTATCTTCTCACTCTCCCTGATATCTCTGTTCAAATCTTCCAGCGCTAACGTAAACAACAAGGAGATAAGTTCACATGGTTTTAATTACATCTCCATTAATGATAAGGTTTCCATGCTGTGATAAGTATATCACTTTGACCCCTGGTATAAATTTTTCTACAAATCCATGTCTGATTGACCCTTTCCAAGCAGCTAGACACTGTTCTCCAGATTTCTTAGCATAGCTTGTTTACAACCAGAGGTGGGTTGCTACCAGTATGGCCCAGTTCTACGAACTCTTAGCAGTGGTAGCCAGAGGCTCCGCCCACCCACCCCAGATTGCGTCGTATGGGCGAGCGTGTGTGCGAACCGGCAGTGACGGGATTTGCAACCCATTATTTTTTATAACCATTACTGTGTCTTCTGTTACTTGCCATTATTTCAGTGATATTCAGTCAGTTCCTGTAGGCTTCCAATAATGACTAGAGTGCCTGTCTAATTTCATTTTCTGGCACTATAAGTTTTTGTAAGTAGGGAATATCTCTACTGCACAGTATTTTAGTATACACTTTTCACCTTTCTTTAAGTTTGAATCAGTTACTAATTCTTGAGCATACTTTAGTAAATTAATTCAAGGTTGACAATCATTATTGTATACATAATGTTAAAAATGGTTTCTGTAACAAACTATGTTTTCTTTTTCTTTTTTCTTCCTTCCTTCCTTTTCTTAATACAAATTGTATTTAAGTCTTTTTTATTTATATATGAACATAGAGTTATGTTAGAAAAGCAAGAATATCGATATGAAAAACCGTATAATATGTAAAATTGTATATAAAGTAAAATAAGCAAGGGAAAAGAGATTAAGATATTTCTCTACTTTTTGTATGTACTTTTGTTTGTTTTTATGAATTTTCAATAAAAGCTTTTAAATTTTTTTTAAAAAGGCAGTCTGTGGCATAGCAATTTTTTCATAATCTAGAGCAGTGATGGTAAATCTAATACACGTGTGTTAAAGACGACAAGCCATCATGTTTCAGGTGACACGCAGCATTCACCAACATCAAACAACAATTATTCTTCAAAGCAGCTATATTTATTACACAAGAATAGGGCGTATCCTTGCACAGCCTCTGGAAGTCTTGCAAGAGAGCCATGCTGTCTACATGGCCTCTGTATGCTCTTTAAAACTAGTGCAGCGAAGGAGTGCGCTTTTGTGCAATTTATGAAGGCTACAGAGATGGTGCAATAATGGGGTATGTTTTCATGTGGCCTTCAGAACCTCCTCAAGGTTTTCAGTCTTGAAGCCGTTTCAGAGAATGCTCTTCTGCAGCCTCTGAAAACTGTGTGAAATGACATCCTACCCTTGGGCAATTTTCAGAGGCTCTGGAGGCCATGGGAGGGCACAGCTTTGGATAAGCCGCTGGGGTTGACTACAGAAACACAACACTGCCTGAAGATAAGCAGTGCATGGCAGATCCTAGGGATCACGCATATGATTGGGTTGCATTTTTTTAAAATAAAAATGTACAGAATTATTTTTCTTTTGTTTGGGCAGGGTTGTGGTGGTGGTGATGATATGCCAGAGGAGTCAAATTGGGCATTTTCTGAATTTTTGATGTGTCAACCCCAAAATGGCCTCCATCATTGATCCTAAAACCTTCCTGGTTGTGTTGAACTGCCGTTCACACAGTTATGGGAGTACTCCACTTCTTTTGGAGGCTACCATATTTGTTCTTAAACCTGCATAATATCTTAGCATTTCATGGATTTTTTTTCTGCTTTAAATAAATACTAAGAGTGTTGCGAGCATTTCATTTATACCCAAATAATAAACTTCTGCTCTGTTTGGAAGTTTTCTTCTATAGTGCAAAATGATTAAAAAGAAAGGTGCTGGTGCTATTTAATTTCTTAAGCTGTTTTCTAGCGCACACCCTTTATGTGAATTGAGAAATAAAAGCAAGTTATGCTCTTCTTTATCGCAAGCCAACAATCTTAGGAAACAAACTGACAGAGGCGAGCGGTCTATAAACCGGATCAATGGATGCAAGCTTGCGCTTCATAAATCAGGGGCTTGTTTATTAAAGAGTGATCATTCACTGCAAACGAACATCTCCCTTTCTCTGATTGATTTTCACTTCTTTTCTTCTTTTTTGGGGGGAGGAGCCATTCTTGTTGGAGTAATAATTAGGATTAGAAAAGCTTTTCTCATCCTTTCTGTAACTCATATTTATTTCTATATTATATATTCACAGTCTTTTGCCTCAATGGTGAGACTCTGGATAGTTTACAGCAAGGCAAGAAACAAGAAAATAATAAAAACAGTAGCATTAAACAACCCATATATTGCATATATTAAGGTGGCCACCCATAGTCACAGATAATTAGAGGCACTAAAATGTTTTACCGGTAATTGTTTTTTGAAAAACAATTTATACATTTCTTTTTTATTGCATTTCAGAAAAGGTATAAAAAGCAAAAAGGGGGGAAGGGAAAATGCAAAATTGGGCGTGCAGTTGAGAAGAGAAAGAGCCACAATAAAGAGTTAATTTCATCTTCCTTCGGTACAGATACAAACAGAAAACACAATGACCATATGCACTACTGGTAAATTAAATCACAATGTACAATACTTCTAGAATCAATAAATATAACTAGTCATCAAATCCCAAAGCTAAAATTTTATTTTTATTTCATATAAAAAGTCTAAGAATTGTTTCCAGGTAGCAATGAAAATAATGGGGTTTTTTTCTCTAATGGAATCAATCAATTTTGCCATCTCCACCAACTTCTTTAATTTCACCATCCATTCTTCCATTGTGGGTATCTGTCAGAAGAATTGCTTCTGTTATCCCATATAAAAACAAAATTCTATGTTTTCTTTTCAATCTGTTTATCCATCAAACCTAAAGAAAAGCCTCTGGCTTCATTTTTACATTCAGTGTAAGAATTCTTAGAATTAAAATATGTCTTATTCCATTAATGCATAGCTTTTTACATTTCCACAAATATGATAAAAAGCACCTTCATATTGTTTACATTTACAACATACATTTGACACTCCTGTATACATCTTTGACAATTTATCAAGTGTTAAGTGCCAATGACTCATCATCTTGTAAAAAGTCTTTTTCAAATTATAATTCACTGTAAATTTCAATCCCTTTACTTCACCTATTTTCCTATTGATCCAACATTGTATTATTAACAAACCAAAGCTTTCCTCCCCATTTAGTCATAGCAATTTACACATTCAAATTCCAGAACAGAATTTTGAGGACAATGGAATCTTCTCTAAAGATAAATAAAAGCCTTATTTTGCAATAGCAGGATCTTCAAGCTGCATTTTACTTTTGTTTTTTAAAGAAATCTGCAATCTCTAGCCAAAATTAAAGTCATTTGGTAATAAATGTTCTAATGTGACTTTAGAAGTACTCCTTAATTGTGTTACTTAATTTAACTAACCTTTAGAAAGGAATACTAGTGTATATTTTTAGAAAAAAAGAGATGATCTTGATTTCTACATATGGTTTTTATCCTTACAGTGTGATGGGAGCGAGACTCTATCCAGTACTACCCTAAGTCAAAGGTCTCGACCTGGAAGTGACCTCAACAACAGCTCTATGCAATCTCCTGCTCACCTGAAGGTCCAACGGAGTATATCAGCCAATCAGAAACAGCGTCGGTTCAGTGAACATGGTGGGGATGGCATTCAACCAAGTAAAGTAGCAGAATATAATTTTAAGTTGTGTTCTCTTTCCTGGGGGCTTGGCAGCAACACCTTCCTGAACATTGCTTAGCACATCATGGTGCTTTTATCATGTGAGCTGTCTGTATAAAAATAATTTGGGTTACTGGAGAGATGTAGTTTTCATTTGCATTTCTTTTTATGTCTGTAGCTATTTTAACTCAGAAGGAAGCAAGTTGGTCTGTATTCATCATTATTTCCCCTGGCATATACTTCTTGTTCGAGCTTTTTCCAAAGATTTTTCAATAATACTCAAACCGGGGGCATTATTAAACTTTTATCCTTCTTTCTGTAAGTGCTTTATGATTGGAATTAAATTTTGAATTTTGGTTGCTGAAATATCCACCTTTTTTCAGTGTTGATTTCTTTCGTTTTGACTTTCCCAGTCTTCAGACTTGAATATTATTGAAAATTTCTAGGGAGATCTCAAATGTAAAGAGATCTGCATGTAAAGAGACCTAGGTTATCATTGAGCTAGAAGAGTTCTACAAGGAGGAAGAAAATTCCAAAAAAGAAAAAAAAATCCTTTTCTTTCTGGTTATAGGAAGCATTTGAAACCATTATTTCTGTCAAAGAAAATGTATCCAAATATATTGATTTGTCATATTCACTATTCTTTGATTTTGAATCTGTAAGTGTTACTTTCTTACAGAAAACAGTAAATAATTGTTCATATTTGAAAGAAGAGTCCATGTTTAATTTTGTATCTCAGGAGACGTTTGAAACGTAAAATTTAGCAAGCGATATCAAACTTTGGATGTGCAAATATTTTCTTTCTCAAATACACTTGCCATGGGAATTGCAGAAAAGAAAAGAAAAAGAAGATGGGTTAAGAGATAGAGCACACTAGCACCTATAAATTGGTGAACTTGTTTGAATTTTTAATATTTCTACATAAATAAGTCCTAGGACAGTGATAGCGAACCTATGGCATGCATGACACAGGAAGTATGTGGAACCATATCGGAAGGCACATAAGGTGTTGCCCGATGTCAGCTCCAGCACGCATGGCCAGCTGATTCTCTGCCTTGGGGAAGGCTGTTTCACCCTCCAGAGCAGTGATCCCCAAACTACGGCCCGCCGGCCACATCAGCCCACTGAGGCCATTTATCCGGCCCGCCGGTGAGTGACAAGAGCACAGGGAAACGAGAGAGAGAAAGAAAGAAAAGGGAAAGAGAGGGAGGGAAGGAGAAGTGGAGAGGAATGAAGGAGGGAAGGAAGGAGAAATGGAGGGAGGGAGGAAGGAAGGAAGGAAGAATGGAGGGACAGAGGAAGGAAGGACTGTTTTTTGGGGGGTAATTTTTTTTTATTTTTCTCTCAACATACATTCAAACAACACAGTGTACCATCTAATTTTCCATGAATAAAATGCAGTATTTTGTTAGTAACTAATATCAATCATCAAAAAAGTTGCAAAAGTTTTTTTTTCTAATTTTGTCACCCAGTTACATTCATTTTCTTTTAATTAAATTTCCTCCTTAATGTTCCTTCAAAAAGTGCAACACCAATTATATTTCTAACTTATTAACCATTATGCCAAAGTGCTTCCTTCTTTCTTTATACATTTTTCATAAGCCAAGAAAACCTTGTATAGCCAATCAGATGTCAACAAAAGAAAATTAAAAACAAAACATAAACATATATGAATTTCAGACTTTCTCCCCCCCTCTTAATAGTACATTCCCATTTTGTTTTTTACTTTAAAACAAGGTGCGTGCAGTGTGCATAGGAATTTGTTCATAGTTTTTTTTTTATAATCCGGCCCTCCAAGAGTCCGAGGGACAGTGAACTGGCCCCCTGTATAAAAAGTTTGGGGACCCCTGCTCCAGAGGCTTCAGGGAAGCTTCCCTGAAGCTCTGGAGTTCAAAAAACAGCCCAATGGGCAAACTGGAATTCCAGAAAAATGGTTTGCCCATTGTGCTGTTTTTCACTTCAGGGAAACATGGCCAAAAAGAAGGCTGAACATCAGGGAACTGGCATAGGGCAATGTCTTGCATGCCCTCCGATACGGCTCCGCATGTCACCTGTGACACATGTGCCATAGGTTCGCCATCATATTTATGTAGAAATAAATAGGACATATTTATGTAGAAATATTGAAAATTCAAAAAAGTTCATAAATTTATAAGTGCCGGTATGCTCTTATACAAACAGGTTCACAACATTAAAAATTCAAACAGTTTCACTTTCTATACCACTTATTAAATTTTATGTTTCAACCATCTCCATAGTTATGATCTATTTTTCACACAAATACTAAAATTAGATAAACAGAACTCAATTAAACGAATGAGTCATATCCACTAAACTATTTATTTGAGGAAAATTATTGAAAGCTAAATATTTGACCTTACTGTTCATATGGAGTAAAATGTAATATACAGACATGCTTGAAATCGTACTAGAGGTTGCTATGTTGGAAATTAATTCCCCTATCAACTATGTTCATATTAGAAAAATAAAGGGAACACTTAAAAAACAGAATATGACTTCAAGTAAATCAAACTTCTGTGAAATCAAACTGTCCACTTAGAAAGAAACACTGATTGACAGTCGATTTCATATGCTGTTGTGCAAATGGAATAGTTGTACAAATAAAATATTCAATGAGAATATTTAATTCATTCAGATCTAGGATGTGTTATTTAAGTGTTCCCTTTATTTTTTTCAGCAGTATACATGAAATAGGCTCAATCTTTTAAAACATTAGGCCGGAATATGTTTGAATTTGCTGCCCTTAGACTATCTCATTTTCATTTTTGTAATTATGTAATATATTTCTTGGATCTGTGTGGTTCCATTGAATTTTGAAATTAAAATTGACCTCTAAATTTAGCAAAGTATGTCTTATATTTGTGTATTAAGTTAGAGAAAATGTATTTGAAAATAAATAAAATAAATAAATAAATAAGGTAAAATCTTAAAAGTATAGTATTTTAGATTTTAAAACATGTTTGGAGTGAGTTAATTTATGTTTGGGATCCTTGCAGAATTTTCAAAAAATTACTTTCTACATAAGTGGATAAAATTGATAATTAAAGAACTGCTATTACTTACTGTTTTGGCATTTCCATGAAAATGGTTAGGTGTAATTTAAAAAATCCCCTTACTGTAAGTCTATAAATGGAGTCACAGCCATTAATATTTTGGGAAGTTTATGTATAAAGGCTAGACTAGAGCTTCCCTCAAGGGGAGGGTGCTTCTATAAAAGTATTACAAGTCAGTAAAAAAATAAATTAAAATTTGCTTTCAGGTAAAATCTGTGTGAAATAGAATCGCTCTTGTCTTATTTATATTAGTTTGCCTTACTTGTATTTCAGTAAATATAAATACAGTACTTATCAAACTGACTGACGGTGCTACATGATCTCATTGATGTTTTCTTGCTTTATAGTTGGCCCATCCATCCCTCCTGCTGTCTCGTATTCGAAAAGAGCTCAGGCAAACAGTGTGGAGAGTGAACATAAAGAAGAATGGGATAAAGAAATGCCACGGAAATTGAGCAGCACAACAGTTGGTTCCAAAAGTGAGGTGACGGCAAGTCCATTGGTAGGCCCCGAAAGGAAAAAATCAACAGTTGTTCAGAATGTAAGTGAATTTTTTTATTCACTTGTTCTGTCAGATCTGTGTAGGTAGCACAGGAGTATCAAATTTGTGGCCCGCAGGCTGGATGTGTCACAAAAAATGTTGTGATATGACATGTGACGACATGTCTGCTGTAGCAATAACAAGTCCTTATAATTATTGTTTAATATTTTATGTGAATAGTTTGATGGTAGCATAGAAAATTAAGCAAGACTTTGAAAATCTAAGTAGTAACATTATCTAAGTAGCAAAAAATGGTTTACAGAAAATTATATCCAGAAGCACATGCAGAAAACTGATTCAATTGGATTCATTAACTTCTTTATAAACATAATAATAAATATACAGTAATACCTCGTCTTACGAACCTAATTGGTTCCAGGGGGAGGTTCGTAAGACGAAAAGTTTGTAAGGCAAAACATTGTTTCCCATAGGAAACAATGTAAAATCTATTAATCCGTGCAACGAAAAAAAACAAATGCAAAAAAAAAACGACGACGCCCGGCTGTCACTTTTTGGAACAGCCGGGGGTGCTTCCCAGCGTCCTCCTAAACCCGAACTTTTGCTGAATTTCCGGGTTCGGTGTTCGGGAGGCCGCCAAGAAGCCCCCCGGCTGTTTTAAAAGATGACAGCCGGGTGGCGGGGCTTCCCAGCAGCCTCCCGAACACCGAACCCAGAAGTTCGGCAAAAGTTCGGGTTCCGGAGGCCACTGGGAACCCCCGCTGCCCAGCTGTCACCTTTTAAAACAGCCAGGGGGCTTCCCGGCGTCCTCCTGAACCCAAACACCAAACCCAAACTTCCCGGGTTGGCGTTCGGGAGGCCGCCGAGAAGCGCCCTGGCTGTTTTAAAAGGTGACAGCCGGGCAGCGGGGCTTCCCAGGCCTCCCGAACGCCAAACCCGGAAGTTCGGGTTTGGCGTTCGGGTTCAGGAGGACGCTGGGAAGCCCCCCGGCTGTTTCAAAAAGCGACAGCCGGGCGGCGGGGCTTTGCGGTGGTGGCGGCGGCAGGTTTGTAAGAAGAAAAAAGTTCGTAATAAGAGGCAAAAATTTTTTGAACCCCGGGTTTGTATCGGGTTGTTCGTAAGACGAGGGGTTCGTATCATGAGGTACTACTCTATTTACAATATCACAATACTCTCATTGTCCTTATTGCTCAAGGTCTCACCTTCCTTCCCAGACAACTCTGCAAACTCCTTTATTTTTAATCAAAGAAGCAATGCCTTATTGCTTTGTATTTGATAGATAGCATAATTAGGAAGTGGGGGGAAATCCCATTCATATAGCAGATATAGTTTGTACTACCATTTAAAATATCTGCATTGTGATTTATAGCATCATCAGCAATTGTGCCAATTTAAATGTATTGAAACCACAATAGGAAGCTAATGCTTTAGATTTCTTTTCAGAAGAACTTATAGCTATGCTTTGTTTGTAGTAATGTGGAATGGTTGCTCGCTATAGTAGGATATTGTGTGCTGAAATGCTACAGCTGTGACTTAAACAGATGACTTAGAAGTGAGGCAGGCTTTACCTTGTGGTCTCCTTGGTGCTCTCAGAACGTAGTGTCAGGGTTCCAAATAGCATCCAAAATTAAATCAGAGTCTAAGTCAAAGTATTCCTCAAAATCCGAATTTATTATTAGAACCATGTTGGTACATCTGGGTGAAATCCAAATTTGAAGTCCTCCGGGTTTTACCACCCAGTTGAACATTCAAGTCCTTACCCCCACACCCACAAATCCATCACATTGTCCACTCTTCACTTGCCATGCTGGCAGAGTTCCCCCATCTCTTTCTGTGCAGGTGCAGAGGTGCAGAGACAAAGAATGACCTTGGCTTTCTAGAAAGAAATTTGTTATGGCTACATACTAACAACCTCATACCATCTGCCCTCCCATTTTTCCACAATAGAAAATACATAATACAATAGTATAAAATGTGGCAAGCCAAAGATCCCAAATAAAATGGCTTCGGCCTGACACTTAGTTCCCAACCCGCCCCCCCCCCCCCCCGACATTTCATTATCAAACTAGGTAACATCATCAATGCTAGAAGAGTATGGGCTTTGTTTTCATTTTATATAACCTATAAGTATTGATGAGAGTGGACTTTGTGGTTCCTTGTGTACTGTTAGCTTGTTTTTCTGCATTTGTAGTTCCTTGATATAGGGTACTGTTTATTTCTTGATTGTTGGTCTAGTGTTAATCTCAGTGGTAACATTACTTTACAGTTGTCATGCAGACTCTCATTAGCATAATAGCTGCACTCAAGCTTTTATGCCCAAGGAAAGATATTGGGCCTTTTGGACCTTGTTCAGACCCATTTTGGAATTGGAGAACTCCCTCTCCTCCCCAGCATAACTACCTAAACCCTGACCAGCAGATCAACTCTTTGCTGTGGTTTACGCCATCATTTGTGCTGATGTTGCATTCTACTCTGAATGCAAACTATAGCATATATGTAGAGACTAATTAAAAGTGTGAATAGTCATTGAGGCCTATTATTAGGAGATAATTGCAGTGGCTATTGCCAGAGACTATAAATAATTTGTATTTCCCTTTAATACTCTGTTCATCATTGCTATCACTTTGCATTTGAAATCTTAATAATGAGAGCTTGTACTTTTCATATAATGCCAAAGCTTTTGACTTCTTAAACAGAAGGAAGGGACGTTTCTGTTGTCTATGAACATGATAATATACTATAAACTTAGCCCTTTTCATTCTGCCATTATTTAACTTGCATTTATGTGTAAATCTGTGTCCACCTCTCCTCTAGAACAATATGTTTTCCGGAACTAGCATGACACGGAGGAACACTTATGTCTGCGAACGTTCTACAGATCGCTATTCTGCCATTCAGAATGGGAAAGACAACAGGTACTAAAACTCATCTCCCCAGAATCAAATATCTCCTAATTATTCACATTCAACATAATGCAGGATGCTCTGAAGGAAATGGAAATTAAATTTGAATTTTCGGAGAAGGGCGGCATACAAATCTAATAAATAATAATAAAATAATAATAATAAATTAAGAGAAGCCCATTTAGCCTCAAACAGTCTTCTTCTGATGTTACTTCCATTATTCCTGAGCTGAACTAATATTGGAACCCATTTGGTCTGTGAACTTTTATGTACAACTGCTGCTATGTAAGCCATACATCTATGATTAACACTGTAAATGTGGGCTGTAATTGCTGTTGGTTCCTTTGTTGTCCTTGCTGAAAGCTGTCAATTGAATGCACAGGTCAACTTTGAAAATGTCAGCAAAAATTAATTTGCCGCTTTTTCAAAACACTCTCCCCTTGATTTATATACTAAGTTAGCTGGAATGCTAAACCTGCAAAGATTATTTACATACCTTGTCATTCCTCCATAGAGGCGCTATATCCTCCCTTGTTCATTTTTTTCTACACATGCCCTCCTTAATTATGTTTCTACTAATTGCCTCTATCTCTCCCTTCCACCCTTGAAATTTCTTAACAGACCAAAGTGCAAAACCTCTTCTTGCTTTTCCTATTTAAAGCTACCCTAATAGCTCCATGGGATTGACACATTTTTTCATTTAGTGGTTTGCGGAAATTGTAACTACTAAAAAGAACCTTCAAATAAGCAAACAAGGGAAAAAAATAAAATAGAGAAAACACAGCAAGGAAGATAGGTGGGACCTACGCCTACTGAATGAGTCATGCAACCTTCGCTGATTAAATAAAACTTAATAAAATGTTAATCTTTCCTCCTTACACTATGACAATTAGCCTAGAAAGCATTACGGTATATGTTGGCTTTTGATAATAGTTGCTTTTTCAAAGCAAAACAAGGCAAAGTTTTTATAGGTGCTTAAAGGGCATCTTAGTTATTATTAAAAAATATTTCAGATATTTTGGATTTACAACTTCCAGAATTACTTTCCCCCACTGTTAAAACTCTATATTAGCTAGGATTTCTGGATGTTGTACAATAGATAGAGGTAGGAGAAAAACATAAATTTCTTAAATACTGAGATTATAAAAAATATAGGTAGCAGAAATATCCCCCTGAAGAAACAGTTGTTTTTGGGTGCCCTGAAGTCAGTTGATTACATTTGCAATGAAGTCTTGATGTGGCTTCCTTCAGAATGACTAACAGAATTTAAAATGCCACTAGTAGCTTAATAGCAGTCAGGGTCTGTGAATGACATGATAGACTTAAGCTGTGCCTAAGAGTGCAAAGCATTTATTCTGGTTGATCAAGGAAGTCAACCATAATTGTTTTTCCTAATTAGACAGGCGCATATATTAGTTTGGGTAGGAAATGATTTTCCTTTATTTGTGTACTTTTCTAAATCTACTAAGTGGATCTTAATTAATATGTCTCTGCCTCTTCCACCACCAAATCTAAAAATACTATGTTTTTTCCTCGATCGATATATAAAGGATGTCACTAGCAAAAAATTCCTTTCATGGTGTATTTTGGGTGGTTGGTTTTTTGTTTTTTGTTTTTTTTTTAGGAGCAAGACAAAGGTTATACAGCCATATTTGCTATAGGGCAGCTGCCTTATCTCTGCAACTTGAGCCAGTACAAACATTTGCTGCATTTCCTGATAGAAGCTGATGTTTATGGCTAGGTTTTAACCTTGGGGGTGGGGAGATATAACCTTTCTTTGGAAATTTTACATGTACCTACTTTGCTAGAGAACATCTTTATTTCAAGATACTCCTCTAAACCTCTTCCTCCCTATAATAAAAGCCTAACAGAAATGTCTGCAAGTAGTATTCCTACTGGCTCTGTGGTCCCTTCTGCCATATCTGCACGACCTCGACATCAGAAGTCAATGTCAGCCTCTGGTCATCCTATAAAAGTTGCACTTCCAACTATCAAAGACGGCACTGAAGCTTATCGACCAAGGTATTTTTCAAAATATAATAATTATTTGCCTGGTCAGAAGTCTGTAAATAAGCACTATTATTTCTTTAGAAATGATGCCATAGGCCAGGGGTCTCCAACCTTGGCAATTTTAAGATTTGTGGACTTCAACTCCCAGAATTCCCAGCAAAGCTGCCCGAGGAACTCTGGGAGTTGAAGTCCACAAATCTTAAAGTTGCCAAGGTTGGAGACCCCTGCCATAGGCAACACAATGTTGCTCTGAAATTTCTATTGCAGACCTACTTGGTATTGAAGTGCCTAATTGTGATCTCATGTGATGAGGGTGGAATGTTCTTGACCACTTGGTAGACAAAGTGTTTGGATTGTTTTAAGGCAGAAGGTGCTCCAACAGAATGGAAGAGTTTTCTGAGATCAAAATGGAATGCAGGTCATGAAATGAATGTGAAACCAAATATAAAGTTATTGAACAGAGGACTCAGTAAGCTGGAAAATGAAAATCTAAAGGGATGATAAGAGAAGTAGTTTTTTTCTGTGTGTTTTTAACATTACAGCACTTCTACTGGTGTTACCACTGTTTAATTACAAGGAGTTCTAAGAGACCAAGCAAGCTAGAAAATACTATAATTCACAGTGGTTCTCAACCTTTTTAATGCTGTGACCCCTTAATACAGTTCCTCATGTTGTGGTGACCTCCAACTATATAAGTCTAGCGCCAATTCTCCCAACAGAGCTTTAAGCTGATTGGCAGGAAGGTCACAGGGACATCCCCACTGTAAACACCTGATTTGTTGGATTTTAAAAATATGTTCCAAGGCACCAGAATAGAAGCTTTAGTTCCTAACAGTATGGGAAATTTGTCTTTTCCCATGGTCTTAGATGACCTCTGTGAAATGGTCATTTGACCCTCAAGGGGGTCCTGACCCCCCCCCCCCCCCCCGGTTGAGAACCACTGTTTTAAAGGATACCTAGGAATTTAAATACTGTAATGATCTATTTTCAAATGCACCAGCTATTGGTTTGTGAAACCAATAGATGACCTGCAAGATCCCTTTCAACTTTAATAAATAACTATAATAAATAAACAAATAACTTGCAAATATGACTCTGTACTTTCTCAAAAGTATTTCTAATTTTATTCCTTCAGTAAGTGGTATTTTTTTAAAAAATAAGCAATCCACATTTATTCAAAAGCGTAAGCTTTGTAATAAATTGACAGTACATATTAATTTCAGCCTCAGCTTTAGCTAGGGTAAGTTTGAGAGAGGTGCCAATCATAATGTAAGCCTCCCTTGACTTGCTTCTTCCTTTTGCTTTTTGCTTTTCAAACTTTCTTCTCCCTCTTCAGTAGCGCAACTCAGAGAGCACCTGCTGCTTCCCCTTCTGCTCACAGTATTAGCACTACCACTCCAGATAGAACCCGATTTCCTCGGGGGAGTTCAAGCCGAAGCACTTTTCATGGCGAGCAGCTACGAGAGAGACGCAATGCCACTTACAATGGGCCCCCTGCTTCACCATCGCACGAAACAGGAACATTTGCTCAAACTAGAAGGGGAACATCCACTGGCATTATAAGCAAGATAACTTCCAAATTTGTCCGCAGGTTAGTAAGAACCATTGTTTCCATTTCCAGGTTATTGCAAACTCTGAAATAAGAGGCTAATCATTGTTAAAACTAAGCAGGTTTTATTCAGGTCAGTGCTTTTGTTTTACAATTCCTTAGAAGCCCCTTTGAAGCCCAAAGGTTCTTAAGATTTGGGATGCAATAATTATGATTTTATTACTTTAGAAACTTGGATA
The DNA here is from genome assembly GCF_031021105.1 of Erythrolamprus reginae. Classification (NCBI taxonomy): domain Eukaryota; kingdom Metazoa; phylum Chordata; class Lepidosauria; order Squamata; family Dipsadidae; genus Erythrolamprus; species Erythrolamprus reginae. The sequence continues at coordinate 360,843,722 of NC_091950.1, read as the reverse complement.
TCTTGCATGACGTGTAAAGTTTAGTATGGTATTGGCCAATGTATGTGAAAATGCTGATAGGCATGCTAGCATTTTACACATTAAAAGCCAATTCTACCACAAGATTCCTACAAGGATGTCATTTCAACTACAGGAATTGTGGTGAGCATCTCTCTTACTTCAGCATGTCTACACTGCATGAATCTGGTATTCATGGTTACTTACATTAAAACTTTTAAGCTGATTTTCCAGATTCTTTGTATTTTAAATAAAATAATGTAGGCATCATCTTTGTAAGCCTCATCTCTCATACATAGGACAAAATTCCTTACCGTCTTCTGCAATACTTTCAAGCACAAGCTAAAATGAACCTTTTCTCCTGAAAAGCAGAAAATGTGAATTTAAATTAATGAATGCAGTAACTCTAAAACTAGTAGGCCACAAAATAGACTTTGTGAGTAGATTTTAAATCCCAAATCAATTATTATCTAGTTTAACGTTCTAACAGTTAAAACTAATTTCACTTTAATGTTAATTTGCATTTTCAAAACAAGGTGTCACTTTGAGACAGTATATTCTAAATGCATACATTATGAATCATGTTTAAATGCCTTAAGTTGTAGAATTCTACGCTGACTGTTCTTTTGTACCATATATATTCTGTTTTTAATAAAAATACTTTTCACTTCTAAAATACATTCTTCAATCACTTCAGTGCTGAATTTGGCCCATAGCATTTAACATTTATATTTCATACTTCACATTTAAGCTTCCTCAGGTATCTAGATATTTGTAACACAGCTTCAAGGTCTTTGTTTGGAATTGTCATGGTTGCGATATTTGTTAACCCAGCCTTTTGATTTCTCATGTATAATAGATTGAGAAAATATTTCACTAACAAGTGTTCTTTAGTGTTCAAATGGTTAGTGGCATCTGGAGTATCTGTTAGACATAGCATTAGATCACATGGTATGTTTATTCTTTGATATCACAGAGAATAATTTATCTAAAATACGCCCTAACTTATATATGGAGCTTTCTGCATATATCAAGCATGCAAAGTTTGTGACCTATTAAGCTGAAAGCAATCCAGTGGGTATCTATAGAAGCCCCTTGAATCATGTTAAAAACGATGCCTGTCGAAATGCAGTGATCTACTACCAATAGAAGGGAGTTAAGATAAATATTTCTGATTAATTTGCAAATAAACCAATTGTTTATTGATTTGGATAACTTGGGAACCAATCTTCTTAAAAGCATATGTATTTTTTTCCGGAAAGTACAAGTATATGCTACATTTCATTTTATTGGTCACATGCTATGTAAGTGTAAAACAGTGTTATACATACTTGATTTACAACAGTTCATTTAGTGACGGGTTGAAGTTACAACAGCATTGGGAAAAAAGTGATTTGTGATCATTTTTCACACTTTATGACCATTAGAGTATCCTCATGGTCATGTGATTTACATTCAGATACTTGACAACTGTTCATATTTATGACGACTACAGTATCTTTAGTTCTTGTGATCCTCCTTTTTCAACTTTCTGACAAGCTAAGTCAATAGGGAACTCAGATTCATCCATTTTACTAACTTAACTGCAGTGATTCACTTAACAAATGTGGCAAGAAAAGCCGTAACAAATTTCTCACTTAGCAACATAAATTTTGGGCTCAATTGCGGTCGTAAGTCGAAGACTACCTGTACTCAGTGATAATGTTGAATGAAAATAATAATGAATTATACATTAAGACATTAACATAAATAGATGTTGTGTTAGTATAACTGACTCATACATCTGTTGAGATAACAATAGTTGTATTGGATATAAAATTAAAATCCATTATGTTTTCGTAGATTTTCACGGGTATATGTATGTAGATTGTTCTGAGTTCGGGTTTTGCCCCGTGTAATATTTTGAGTGTCTATGCGACATTTCGGTGAAATCACATTCACCATCATCAGGCTGAAGTTATAAGCTTCGTGCTGCTGTAAATATAGAATGTTTGCAACTGCCATTTGTTCCTTATATATAGTGTTGGGGGTGGAGATTTGGTTTGAATGTAGCAAATAGATTGGGTGACTATGTTTTAATGATTTGATTGGTTGGTGGAATCACATTTAGTTGAAGGATTGACATGGTGAGGATTATGATATGTTTTTTTGTTTAAGGCTGGTTTCCAAATCTCTGGTAGGTGGGACGTGTCATCCCGTTTGTTCATGCTGAAGGGGTGCTTTTCTATCTCTATGGCTTCCATAATTATTCTTCTGTATACATTTTCTGTTTTGGAAAGTAATTTAGTTTTTTCAAAGTCAATTTCGTGCCCTGTTTTTTTAATGTGCTGGACAAGGGAGGAAGTTTTTTCTTCTTTTTTGACTGCATTCTTATGTTCTGCAATGCGTGCGTTTACTCTTCGATTAGTTTGTCCAATGTATGTGGCTGCACATGTTTTGCAAGGGATTTCATAGATTCCTTGGTTTTCGAGTTGGATTTTATCTTTTGGGTATCAAACATCCTAAGAAACCCAAAAGATAACTTCAGCCTGATGATGGTGAATGTGATTTCACCGAAACGTCGCATAGACACTCAAAATATTACACGGGGCAAAACCCGAACTCAGAACAATCTACATACACATACAGGTAAATATTGAGTAATTAGTTTTGAATAGAACAAAATTAACGAAGCATTGTTAGAATTGTTTTTCCAAGCTTGAAGACAACTTCTGTCAGAACACTGCATTCAAAAAAGGGTACCAAATAAATGATATAATAGGAGCTATTGAAGCTGGAAGATATAAATTTAATATGAAAATTTTCAAGTATTAGTACCTTAAATTTGTAGACAGATATATGTATGATTATCAAATGAACTGCAGTGTTGTCGTATAAAGTCATGTTAGAGGCATAATTTAAAATAACCATTCCTGGGTCTTGAATGCTGTAGTGCTCTAAATAATGCTGTACTTTGTGAGAAATGGATAGAATAAAACAAGAGTGTAGTCAAAATTTTGGTTTATGAGTATATAAGCAGATGGTTATTTTTAACCGTAATGTAAGGCAGTATTTCTCAACCTTGACAACTTCAAAATGTTTGGGTGTCAATTTCTAGAATTCCCATGCTGGCTGGGGAATTTTAGGAATTGAAGTCCGGACATCTTAAAGCTGTTAAATTGAGAAATACTGATGCATTGCTTCCCAAACTTTTTTATTACCTAAATATGTTGTGTGGGTAATGATTGTTATGATTGGCAATGTATTTGTGTATCGTTATCCAAAGAAAAAACACTCAATTTTGGGTAATTTCCCCAGGTTTGGGAAGCATTGATGTAAGGGATATGAGTGGAAAAAACTAAAGTTGGCCGCTATAGTAAAAAATAAATTAGAGTTGCATATGAAAAACTGCAGCTGTGGAAAAGTTTATTAAAATCTTAATAAATGATGATTTTATGCTGAATATTTGTTCATCAGTAATTTATATGTTGTTCTAGTTGCAGGTTTTCTTGACTCATTTATTTTTAACCTTCATTTATTAAAACCTTAACCTTAACTTTGTTTTGAGGGATCCAAGTGAAGGCGAAACCAGTGGCAGAACTGACACCTCAAGGTGAGGAGCCACTATTAATACTTCGCTGCTGGGTTCCCTTTGTGCTCAAAATCTCATGATTCTGAAAGCTTTTAAACTAATATGTAAAATGGCAAAATCTCTAGGTAACTTGTATCTTTAAAATATTGCATCTGAGTTTCAGTTTCTTACTTCTTCTTTAACTCCTACTTTAAATGACTTCTTATAAAAGTGGCAATTGTCTACAAAGTCTTATACAGGAGTTCCTATTATGGGCTGCTGAATTCCTTTTAAGGTTTTCCAAGGTCAGAGTGTTGCTCTACATTGTTTTTCCAAAAACAAGCAAAGGGCCTAATCACCTAAATCAATAAGCACTCTGTCCATACTTGCTGCTTCTCTGCAAATACTAAGCAAAAGTATTAATGTTCAGGCAAGTCACTTTTGGCTTAACACAGGCATATACAGAGAAATAATCTGGATTAATGTTATTTTTAATCATTAAATAAATACCTTTGAGCTAGTTTCCATAGAGCCTACTTGGACTTCTGGGTTTGATCAGGGATGCACAATTGAAGCCTCCAAGTTGCATGTTATCCCCAAAGACGATGATAGTGTGGTGTTCAAAAACCATCACATTGTAGAATTGTTAATGAGCTATAAATTAATATTACATATATAAAAAGAAATCATATTAGCTATTGATGAACATAGTCCCTGTAATGGTAATTCGGTAGTTGCCATATTTCAGAATGCATTCCCCAAAAGCAAATGCAACTTTGGGTTCCAGAAAGTTGTGCACCCCTGGTTTATGCCATGGGCCGCATAGATATTGTTATATATAAGTAGTCTGTCTACTGCACAGAATGATGGCTTGGGAGTGCAGCCTACACTCCCAACAGAATTGCATGCGTTAATTTATATCTCTTGTAGAGTAAGAGGCAAGACACGCACTCTCTATGTTGCCACCTCAGTCGCTTTGCATGTTGAAAAGTCTGTGCATGAAATTGCTCTTAGAATCTGAGCAAGAACTCCTTTCTTAGTGGCAGTGTGTTTGGTTGGAATTTTTATTAAGAGTTGCTTTTTCATGTCAGGATATGCAAAGTGTATGAATGCTGTATACTTCCTAATGATCCATGGAAGGTGGCCCTTGACACATTTAATATATAAACTTTCATGTTGCTAATCTCTGCCTTGAGTTCAGAATTCCTCCTGCTGTGGTCATTAACCTAATGCACTAAAGTGCATATAAGTGGCAATAAGTCTTAGCCACATGAATTATGATAGAGTTCCTATTTGTATCTGTAAAAATAGTATAAGACAACCGGAATAATTCTAGCTTTAATCCTTGCATGTGCTACAGATTATGCTAACAGTGTTCAATCTTGCAGGTTGTGTGTGCAGACATATCAGCACCACCAGAGATGAAAGAGCTCTTAACATGATAAACCCAGCATAACGTAGTAGAAAAATGCTGTCAAGTTCAGATGATGACTTGTTTCTCCTTAAGCGATACTGAGCAGAAGATTTAAAATGTCTTAAGAAACAAACAAGTGCTTCTGCATCCACCCTGGGATCTTCTTCTCTTTCTTTCTTCTGCACAAATCCTTGCCAAATACAGTTTCTCTGAAATTTATTTTGCTATTTGCTATGGGGGGGTGGCTTGCCATGTGCTTGGTGTTGAGGTGAGCGGCTTTCAAAAGAGCAGGAAGCTCCTTTGTTTATCCAAGGCATGTTAACCCAGTATCCTGTAGTCTATACAGACATGATATATTGAGTAACAATTCCGATGTTGATTAACAGTTGTGTTTCTTTCACATCCTAATTGACAAAGTGCTCCAGAACATAAAGTTCATAAATTGTCATGTTTTTGGGGAGCTGCCCAGAGTTTGATATAAGATGGACAGCTGTATAAATGTTTTAAATAAATCAATAAATGTGTGTTAATTGATAGCTAAAACACACTGAATATTAGGGAGATATATTTTTTCCTGTCAATTATCCTACTTGAATGCTCAGACCTTTAGAAGATGCAAAGAATACCATGCCGCTTAGGACAATGCACTTGTGCTAGGTGTTATTTCTGGTGTTTTCTATAGCACAAAACAATTTGTTATGGTGGTTCGATGCATATCTAGCCCCCCCAAAAAATATTTTTTTTATGTAACAAGAATTACTTTCCTGCATAGTTGGAGCATAGTTCATTTATTGTCAAAAAGAAAAAACGATAAGCATCCAAAATTATTATTCTTGCTTTTTTAGATCTGTAGCTTTAAATTGGCAAAATTCACTCCCGGATTAAAGAGGTATACACATAAATTTCTAGAGAATAACAGGGTAGCTGCCTTTTCCTGCTGCTTTTTAAGCATGTTTTCTTTCTCTTCTGTTTTGTGTACTGTATTTTCAAAGCCGTGTACAGAGTTTAGGTGACCAGCTCTAAAGAAGGCTAAATTGGTGACAGCTGAGAAGTCTCCTTTGGAGTTACACTGATATTTTTAGCAGCAAGATTGTAATTGAAATGATATTTTGACCTAATGCTTTGTTTGGGTATAAATATTATTTACCTTTTCAGGAGTACATCTGGGGAACCAAAAGAAAGAGAAAAAGAAGATGGCAAAGATTCCAAGCCGCGATCTTTGAGGTTCACCTGGAGTATGAAAACAACAAGTTCCATGGACCCAAATGATATGATGAGAGAAATTCGAAAAGTATTAGATGCTAACAACTGTGACTACGAGCAAAAAGAAAGATTCCTGCTCTTCTGTGTTCATGGGGATGCGCGACAGGATAGCCTTGTTCAGTGGGAGATGGAAGTATGCAAGTTGCCACGCCTTTCACTCAACGGAGTCCGCTTCAAGCGAATATCGGGAACTTCTATTGCCTTTAAAAACATTGCATCCAAAATAGCAAATGAGCTTAAGCTGTAGAGAGAAGCAACATTTCTGGGATCAGGGAAGATTCAAGCCTATGTTTTGAATGTACTGGTTATGCCTAATACAATTGGCCTGTGAAACTCCCCATGTAGAGATTGTCCCTATTGCAATAAGGTTATACATAGTTATTCTGAATTGTAAAATTTAATTCTGTATGACCTACATTAAAAAAAAAACAGGTAAGTACATAGAGCATTCTGTTCATTTTATGTTCACAAAGTTGTATAGTAAGGCTTAAATACAGACCTTGTATAGTTGTTTAGACATCAGCACAGGAGTATGTTTACTTTGAGTTGAAAATTTCTTCCTAGTCTTTCCTCCCCAATTTTTGGTGGTTTTTATAAATCTTACCTCTACCATGCTTTTTTTCTTTTAAAAAACTGTCCATAATTTTTTTTAAATGCACAGAAATGGTTTTTAGAAGCGTAGCCTAATCAATTTTACTTTATAACAAACTCTGTATGAATTGTTTAAAAGAAAGTTGGCACATAGTCTACACAGTATTCTTCATGTTTCCCCTTTTCACTCTTACCTTCCCTTAAGAAAGAGTGTTTAGTTCAGAAAAAAAATGCAAACATGTTTACAGTGTTGGCACTTAACAGTGAAGGAAATGGAGTTCTGAAACACACACTGGGAAATAAAGTAAAATGTTGGATTACTTTTATTTGCAAACTTAAATATCCTTAGAATCTTGGGTCCAATGATTCACTAGAGTAAAAATATGTATCATATATCCATATTGTAGTATGAAATACTGTTTGCTTCCTTCAGAAAACTAAAATTCCCAATTTGTGAAAATATTATCATCATACTGAGATTTTCATAGCACAAGAATTGTGAAATTAAAATTAATGTTAAATGCCACCTCAGGAATTAACTGGTTTTTAGAATAATTCCCCCCAAAGAATACATGGATCTTCATATACTTTTAACCCTACATTGTTTATTGCATTGTTTGATGTGATTGTATAAATTCTGTTCCCATGTATCTTTGAGTTTTGAATATTTTGCCCACTTTCTTGTATTTATTATAAATCATTCTACCTGTGAAGTGCAACTGTGTGCAGGCAGTTGCCTTGATAAGAAAATCCCTTCATAATTAGTGATTCAAACTGCAAGGCCATTAAGACATGGTACATTTTAAATATTGATTATCTTGTACTGAATTAATCATAGCAGTTGGTTGTGCAATGTTATTTAATGTTGTAATTTCTGTAACTTCAACATATGGCCCCATCTGCACACTCCTATAAAGATTAGGGAAAAAAATCACCCCAAATTATCACTTTATTTAAAAGCAAAAAGCAAAAAAAAATGTAAATTCTGTAACCTGAATTTAGAAGGCTGTAAGTGTAGCTAAATGTGCCATTTGAGAATGGCTTCTGACAGATGGACTTGAGATGCTGTACTGTACTGTGATGTAGCTCTTCTGTAACAGTTCTGCTCAGCAACGAACATGTACTGCCTTAGGAAACAGATGATGTTTTGGCAAGAAAGAACTGTGTTCCTTTTTAACTGGTATTCCTTTAAACTTTTTTTAATGAAAGTCATCCTAATTCACATTCACTGGTGCACTCTATTAAAAACTTACTTGAACAGATCTCCATACTATCAAACATGTCGCCTTATTCTTTATCTAGCAATTTGTATTGAATGTACCATAGTTCGCAAAGGAATTGTGAGAAAGGGGAGGGAAGACATAATGGTTTCATATATTGCATCAGGAGAAGTTTAGAGATTTGTGAATAATCTACTTTCATCCATTGATTGCAGATGCTCCTATACCGTTTTAGTTATATGACCATGATACTTGCAGAGTTATCACAATGTCATTTTTATTTCAAAACAGCTATATAAAATTAGCCTGAATGTATTACTTTTTATTTCTAAAAGTAATTCAGTTTTTTAAGTCAGGTTCTTATATTAATTATCTTCCTTTTTAAAATATTTATTTAGCATATTTGTATACCACATTATCAAAGTGTACTCGGAAATTTGCCGGTAACAACAGATTTTTTTTTTTTTAAAGGTGAATTTTTCAATGGTGAAAAATGAATCTACATCAGCTTTATGCCATAGTATGGATTTGTGTGTAGACATTTTTATCACCAAAGTCACATTCCTTACAATCCACAGCCCCAGTGTTTTGGTTTGCATATAATATTAAATTGTAATATTATTTGGCTAGTTTTAACTTAGTATAATGTGGAAACCCATACCAGTAGAATAGCTACAGTATGCAAACCAGAGTGAATGGGGGTTTTTTCAGTTTGGTGAACCAAAACCAAGTTATAATAGAGTTCTGCCTTAAAACATCTAAAATGTATATGGGAGATTGTAATTTAATTATGGAGATGCTTCATTTTGCATCATGCAGGAATCCTAAAAAAGTTCCAACTGGGTTTAAATGTAGGTGCAAACAACATAGTCTAAATTCTTCATATTATCAGACCAAGTGTATAGCAGCTAATAACTATTCCATACATGGCTTTCACACATTAGTGAACATTCAGTGCAAACAACAGAGATCTGCATGGCTAAACAGAAGATTTGTACAGAGAGATGATGTGAGTTTGAATATAGTGATTATAAAAGGCTTCATTTTTAAAATGACATTTAACTAGATTTATCTCACTAGTTTAGTTTTTGTGACTATGTAAGTTTTACAACATCTCAGTGTGTGCTACAAAATGATATAAAGCAACTGCTTCAATAATTATAGCTGTAAAGCTGAATCAAGTCATTTCGCTTAAACAATTTGCCTTGGGGGGGACAGACAAGACTTCTGAGCTATGGATAAATACAGTTTTGATTGCTTAGAAGGTCTTCACAAAATAGTTGAGGATTTTCTCTTCTAGTTGCTTCACACATCACATTAAGATCCTTTCTGCAATCAGTGGCGTATAGTAACCACTCATTTTGAGAAAGTACTTTACTTTTTGATGAATCTCTGCAAATTACAGATATTATTTTCCATGAGTAAGTAGGTGAAAGTGGAGAATGGACCCTAGGAAAAAGCACACATTTTAAAAGTTTAAATGAATAAATTCCATTAATTATCACTTAGGGTTTCTGCTCACCCTGATTATTCGGGTTTTCCTGTGATGCACCTATCAACACTTTAATTGAATGTATCCACCTTGGTGCAGGATAGACATTTCCTTTCTTCCAACTTAACTTCCAATGTAAAGTCACACTTGGAATACTGCATTCAGTTCTGGTCACCACAATGTAAAAAGGATGTTGAGACTTTAGAAAGAGTGCAGAGAAGGGCAACAAAGATGATTAGGGGATTGGAGTCTAAAACACATAAAGAATGGTTGCAGGAACTAGGTATGTCTAATTTATTTAAAAGAAGGGGGAGTCAGGCTGTTCTCCAAAGCACCTGAGGGTAGGACAAGAAGCAATAGGTGGAAACTAATCAAAGAGAGAAGTAACTTAGAACTAAGAAGAAATTTCCTAACAATTAGAACAATTAATCAGTGGAACAGCTTCCCTCCAGAATTGTGAATGCTCCAACACTGGAGGTTTTTAAGAACATGTTGGATAACCATTTGTTGAAGTAGTGTAGGGTTTCCTGCCTAAGCAGGGGGTTAAGACTAGAAGACCTCCAGGATCCCTTGCAACTTCTTGTTATCATCATCATCATCATCATTATTATTATTATTATTATTATTATTATTATTATTATTATTATACAAATTTGTCAAGGAACCCTGTCCCTTTGCATAACCCTCCCCTCCCCCCCCAGGGGGGAATGATGGATAGTTCAAAATGTGACTTATAAATAAATAAAAATAACTTGACCAAAAATGATAATTAGAGCCTAATCATTTGCGCTTGAGAAAGAACACTGGTGTGTTTTGTTCAATATAAGTACTGTAGTCCCCAAGTTACAACTAAGCCCTAAATTTTCATTGCTAAGTAAGACAATTGTTAAGTCAGCTTTGCCCCATTGTATGATCTGTCTTTTGCTGCCACCGTTGAGTGAGTCATGCATCATTAAGTGGCCAAATTAACTTTGTTAGAAACTCCTGGGCAGTTTATAAATGGCGATCATGTGACACACACACACACACCCAAGGTCACTCAACTCTTCTAAATACATGTTGGTTGCCAAAAGCCCCAATTTTGATCACATGACTGCAGGGATGCTGCAACGTGCAATGGCCATAAGAGTGAAGACCATTTGTAAAACACTTCGATTATTTATTAGAGTTGGAATGGACCTTGTAGATCATCTAGTCCAACCCCCTACCCCCACCCTGCTCAAGCAAGAGGCCTTGTACCATTTCGGACAAATGGCAGTCCAATCTCTCTTTGAAAGTCTCTCAAGAATTGGAGTTCCCACAACCTCTGTAGGCAAGCTGTCCCACTGGTTAATCACTCTCACCATCAGAAAGTTCCCCTTTATTTCCAGGTTGAATCTCGGTCAGTTTCCATCTATTATTCCTTGTCTGACCTGGTGCTTTGGAAAAGAGCCTGGGGTAGCCCCTCAAGTATTGGAACACTGCTATCATGTCATCCCTGGTCCTTCTCTTCACCAGACTGACCATGCTCACTTCCTGCAACTGCTCTTCATGTTTTAGTTTCTACTCCTCTTATCATCTTGGTTGCTCTCTTCTGCACTTTTTCTAGGGTTTCAATGTCTTTTTTGTAGTGTGGTGACCAAAACTGGATGTATTATTCTAGGGGTGGCCTAACTATGGCTTTAATATCTCCCTAATCCTAGATTGTATCCCTCTGTTGAAGCAATGTAGGATTGCATTGGCTTTTTTGGCTGCCACTGCACATTGCTGGCTCATATTTACTTGGTTGTCCACCAAGACTCCAAGATCCCTCTCGCAGTCGCTGCTATTGAGTGTGGTTTTCTTAGTGTTTTCATAACTTTAGTCACTAAGCAAATGATGGCAAGTCGAGGACTACCTGTACAGGTATCCTGGGTCTCATCAAATGGTACACTCAGAGCTGTACAGAAGGAACTTGCAGTTCACCTACAGATGTCAGATGCCTACTGTACTTTTAAACTGTTTTAAGTCTAGATCAGGTCTATGTATTTTCATTCAACCTCAGAAAATACAGAATATATTTTCTTGCAATGAGCATCAGCAACTGAACTTTTTCTGATTATTGGTTTGGGGAGGAAATGTGTAATTATTTTAGTGCTTGGGATTTCTAATGCAGTTAAACATTGAGGCATGAGATGATAATAATAAGAACAACAACAACAACAATAATATAACAACAATATATGTACAAATCTAATAATTAAAACTATGACTAAAACCCATTATCTTAAAAAAAACAATATTACACAATCATAAGCATACATAACTTTTAATGGTCAGAAGGGAGGGGCATGTACTAGTTGTCCATGCCTGGCGACATAGAGAGGTCTTAAGGCTCTTGCGGAAGGCAAGGAGGGTGGGGGCAGTTCAAATCTCTGGAGGCAGCTGATTCTAAAGGACTGGGACTGCCACAGAGAAGGCGCTTCCCCTAGGCCCCGCCAGACGACATTGTCTGGTTGATGGGACCTGGAGAAGGCCAAGTCTGTGGGACCTGATCAGCCGCTGGGATTTATGCGGCAGGATAATACTTGATCTACTATATTGTATAGTAACTAAAGAAATCCTATAGTAACTAAAGAAATCAGAAGTTTGCAAATCAACTTCTGCAAGCAGGATATATAACTAAAGAAACAATACAGCATAAGATAGAACACTAAAACCAGGGAAGTTTAATAGCACAGTATTACAAATTTCTTATACTGTGCATTAATACATCTCAAACTCTGAATTTTGTTATTGCTGGATGACTATTGGGAGTTCGGTCAGGCAACTTGATTATAAATCTCTGCTGTCTGCATGGAAAGCACACTATAATTTTTTAAAAGAATGGTGGTATTTATTCCAAGTCTTTCTCTCTCTTTTTTTTACTCCCCTGAGTTCTTTTTTGAGAGCTAAATTAAGCTTGAGTGTTGATTATATGAATTCAATTAACCAGCCTCTTGGTTTGTTTGTTATGTAAATAGAAAGTGGTGGGAATGGCTGCTCAGGCTTCCTAGCCTGCCTGTTGCATAATAAATAGAATGTGGATTAATTGCAAGTCTAGTTTAGTCATTGTGCTATTAACTAACCTCCTGTTAACAGGACCTCCTGTTTCATAAATATACTTTCTTTCCCCCCTTTCTTTCTGTAATTAAGTTAAATTTTGTCAGGACAAAATTTGTCATAATCAAGTCAATCAAGAATTGTTTACATATGGTTACTGACTTGTAAAAGATAATTGGATTTCTTGGTATTTTTCAGAAGAGGAGCACTTAACAGAAGTAATGTACAACCTGGATGACAATATTTTAAAATCTTGATTTGAGCTATCATCAAATCCATGTGACATGGTAAATGACTGGAGATGACAGGAAGCGAAGCACAGTCCAAAAACATGAAAGTCTCAGCAGGTGGTAGCACATTCTTCAATATAGAAGCTAAACCGTCTTGTTTAGCACTTGTATAACAAACCACCAAAACCAGTAAAAATGTAGGTTAAACTGGACAAGTGAATATAATGTTGAACAGAAGGAATAATCTATTTTATTGCTTTCCTTCAATAAATTTTCCAATAAAGCAAGTATCAGGAGCTTATCTGGTACTTAAATCAAACTTACATATGTAACATATTTTTGCTGATAATGAAAAGGAAGGGAGACTACTTATGAAGATAATGAATAGGATAATGAAAAGGAAGGGGACTCATTCAAGACAATAATGAATCCACATACAGACAGGAGGTTGAACAACTAGCCACGTGGTGCAACCGGAACAATCTAGAACTGAACACACTGAAAACCATAGAAATGATGGTAGACTTTAGGAGAAATCCTTCTACCTTTCACTATACTAGACAACACAGTTTCAACAGTAGAGACCTTCAAATTTCTAGGTTCTATCCTATCTCAACACCTAAAATGGTCACCTAACATCAAAAACATCATCAAAAAAGCACAACAAAGAATGTTCTTTCGGTGCCAACTCAGGAAGCTCAAACTGCCCAAGGAGCTGCTGATACAGTTCTACAGAGGAATCACTGAGTCTGTCATCTGCACCTTTGTAACTGTCTGGTTTGGTTCTGCAACCCAACAAGACCGACACAGACTTCAGAGGATAATCAGAACTGCAGAAAAAATAATTTCTGCCAATCTACGTTCCATTGAGGAGCTGTATACTGCACAAGTCAAAAAGAGGGCAATGAAAATATTTACTGACCTCTCACATCCTGGACTTAAACTTTCAATTCCTACCCTCAAAACGTTGTTACAGAGCACTGCACACCAAGACTAGACACAAGAACATTTTTTCCCAAATGCTATCACTCTGCTAAATAAATAATTCCCTTAGCACTGTCAAACTATTTTCTAAGTGCACTACTATTACTACTAGTTTTTTCTCACCATTCCTATCACCCATTTCCTCCACTTAGGACTGTATGACTGTTACTTGTTGCTTGTATCCTTAAGATTTTTATTGATTGTTTCTTCATTGCTTATTTGACCCCTATGACAAGCATTAAGCATTGTACCTCATAGTTCTTGACAAATGTATATTTTCTTTTATGTACACTGAGAGCATGTGCATCAAGACAAATCACACTTGGCCAATAAAATAATTCTATTCTATTCTATTTTATAGATATAGTTCAGGCTTATTTGCCCTCATCAGGTAGCCATACCCTTACTGGGATTGGAACCTAGCCTTGTAAAAAATCTTGACAAAAAAAATCACACACACACATATACATACACACACACACACACAATGCAACAATGCTCCACAGATACTTAGAAGAGATAAAGCTAATACTGTAGTGAGGGAAAATGGCAAGGAAATAAGAGTAATTGTGGCCCTGTTTTTTCTTGACTTGGCTCCATAGCCACCTTGACTGAAAAAGGACATTCAAAGCAGCAGCTTCTGCAGAATAAGCCATGAAAGGTTTCTAAAGTCTCATTGTACATTCTAAAGTCTCATTGTATGTCGACCTAATGCTTTGTGAATTGGGGCTTTCATCACCTAGGAGGGTTTTACCTGCTGTCCCCAGACATAATAGAACTTCCCTTCTCTTGTTTCTTAACCGCCCTGAGAATCCGGCTTCTTTGTTTTCAAGTAAGCCTTTATAAAGTGCAGATAGTCTAAGGTGGATTCTTAACTTTTAATTACCTAATCTTATTAATTCTAGTTTTCCTTGTTTAGAAAGTTGAGACCCCCCCAGATTACACAGTCAAAAGGTGTTTTTTTTTAATTTATTTGTTTATTTGTCATACAAATATAATATTGTATGTTCAACATAATATAAGTATAAAGTAGAGATAGAAAAGATAAAAAGACATTAGGACAGGGATGGTAGGCACGACTTAGAGACCTCTTAGAAAAGGGGAGAGGTCTATGGTAGATAATGTAAGGTTGAAGATTTTGGGATTGGGGGAGGAAACAACAGAGTGAATTCCAGGCCGTTGACCACTCTATTGCTGAAATCATATTTTCTGCAGTCTAGTTTGGAGTGATTGACATTTAGTTTGTATCTATTGCCTGCTCTTGTGGTGTTGTTGTTGTTGTTGTTAAAGGTGAAGTAGTCGTTAACAGGGAGTACATTGTGATGTATGATTTTATGAACTACAGTTAAATCAGTTCGGAGGTGGCGTAGCTGTAAATTTTCTAAACTAATCTGGAGGATTGAGGTAATTTGTTGCGTGTGGAGGAGAGGGGAGGGTGAGGGAGAAGGAGGGCCGTAATTGGAACCACAACTCTTCTTACTCCAATCCGATGAAAAGAGAGGTTTCGGCTACCGAAGATTCTGCCTCTTTTTTAATAATAAAAAGGTCCGGCCTTTCCTTCCTGGCCTGATCAAACAAACTCCCAGCGCCGGCTTCCTGCGCACGGTCAGGCGCTGGAATTCCGGAGGTGCCGCCAAGGCTTGGCGCTGGCTTGGCAGTAACAACAGTGCAACGCGAGGCTGGACGTTGAACTTTGGAGGGGACGCTGGCAAAATCCCTGCCCAGAGCAGGGAAGGGCCCTCCTGCAGCGGGACCCGACGGAGGCCCGCGCCCGCTTGCCTCCCTCACGCTCCACCTGTTGCGAAGGGAAACTTCTGCGGCCTGTTTCGAGGGGTAGCAGCGTCCCTGCCTCACGATGCCCGTGGCGGGCGCTCTGAGGGCCAAATTCCGGCGGCGGCGCCGCAGCAGCCCCGCCGAGGACAAGGTTTCCATCCTCGAGCGGGAGGAACGGCGGGAAGAGGAGGCCCCGACGGCTCCCGAGGGCCGGCCTGAAGAAGAAGAAGAGGAGCTGGCTGGCTGCGCCTCCAAAACGGTGGCCTTCGCCGCCCTCCCGGACAACTACCAACCTCTCGCTTTGGACGCCGAGCCGCCGCCGGCGAGGAAAACGGAGCGCGCAAGTAAGGCGTGCAAGAGGAGACTTAAGAAATACAGCAAGGTAAGATTGAACCCGCGGCGGATGAACAGCGCAGAATAACAGAGCTGGAAGGGACCTTCAAGGTCTTCTAGTCCAGTGTTTCCCAACTTGGCCACTTGAAGATATTTGGACTTCAACTCCCAGAATTCCCCAGCCAGCGAATGCTGGCTGGGGAATTCTGGGAGTTGAAGTCCAGATACCTTCAAGTGGCCAAGGTTGGGAAACACTGTTCTAGTCCAACCCAGCTGTTCAAGCAGAAAACCCTACATACTATTTCAGACAAGTGGCTGTCCAAGTCTCTTCTTAAAAACTTCCAGTATTAAGAGCATTCAAATCTGGAGACAAACTGTTCCACTGATTAATTGTTCTAATTGTTAGGAATTTGCTTTTCCCCTTGTTTAGTTTCCATCCATTGCTTCTTGTCCTACCCTCAGGTGCTTTGGAGAATAGCTTGACTCTTTCTTCTTTGTGGCAGTCCCTGAGATATTGGAACGCTGCTGTCATGTCATCTAGCAATAGCATTTAGACTTATATACTGCTTCGTAGTGCTTTGACAGCCCTCTCTGAGCGGTTTAAAGAATCAGGCTAGTTTAATTAAAAGAAGGACCAGGGGAGACATGATATCAGCGTTCCAATATCTCAGGGGCTGCTACAAGAGGGAGTCAACATATTCTCCATAGCACCTGAGGGTGGAGCAAGAAGCAATGGATGGAAACTAAACAAGGAGAGAAGTAACTTAGAACTAAAGAGAAATTTCCTGACAGTCAGTACGGTTGATCAGTGGAACAGCTTGCCTCCAGAAGTTGTGAATGCCCAGTGTTTAAGCAGATGTTGGATAACCATCTGTCTGAAGTAGTGTAGGGTTTCCTGCCTAAGCAGGGGGTTGGACTAGAAGACCTCCAAGCTCCCTTCCAACTCTGTTGTTGTTATAGCAGCATATTGTTCCCAACAATCTGGGTCCTTGTTTTACCCACCTCGGAAGGATGGAAGGCTGAGTCTACCTTGAGCCGGTGGTGAGATTTGAACTGCTGAACTACAGCTAGCAGCTAGCTGAAGTAGCCTTCAATGCTGCACTCTAACCACTGATCTGATCCAATCTGGAAACTGTGACATGGCAACTGGGCTTCTTTGTTGTGGTGTGTATGTGTTTGTGTGTATTTTGAAATATTTCACTTCTACCAGTAGCTGAATAAGCAGCGAAACATTTTGAGCTCACACAAAAAGAAGCCCAGTTTACAGGAATTGGTTTAGAGACAGATCCTCCCCTTTCAGAGTTTAAAGGT
Source organism: Erythrolamprus reginae (assembly GCF_031021105.1). NCBI lineage: Eukaryota > Metazoa > Chordata > Lepidosauria > Squamata > Dipsadidae > Erythrolamprus > Erythrolamprus reginae. The sequence goes on along the minus strand of NC_091950.1, from coordinate 360,826,504 downwards.
GAGATTGAATTCAGGGACAAGTTACTTTCCCCTTTCGTGGATTGCAAATAACTTTCCTATTCCAAGAACTGCTGGAGGATTAGAAGATTAGGAGCCATGCTCCTTCGGTATCGGAAGAGTGAAATCCTGACAAATAAGCCCCTTCCCCATCTTCGCAGAGCGGAGGGCGTGGTGACTGACACTCTTGGACTACCTGCCCTTTTAAAGACAGAAAGAGGAAGCTAGCTCTGTCTCTCTCTGTCTCTCTGTCTCTCTCTTTCTCTCCTTCCTTCCCTCCCTCCCTCCCTCTCTCTCTCTCTCACCTTCCCTCCCTCCCTCCCTCCCTCTCTCTCTCTGTTGGTATGTGTGTAAGATATGGCAGGTTGGCGTTTCTGTTCACTTTCAAGCGGATGTTCCACAAGGGAGTCCAAGTGAAAGAAGAATTTCCTTCCTTTTGTTTGTTACTTTGTACTTTGTAAAGGAGAAGACTGTGAAGTTTTAAAGCTTTTGAAAACTCACTGGATGCTGACATTTATTTATTCTTTTCCTTTCAGGATTATTAACTAGCAGTGTAACTTTATTAACTAGCAGCATAGCTTCTTTAACTAGCAGTGTAACTTTGAACAGTCATTCAGCAGGGCAGTCACTAAGTGAGGTCTTCCTGTAAAAGACTCAGGTCAAAGGAATGTAGGGTACCAGACAGCCACTGCAAGACCCGAATGATCATTTCCTGCTTCTTATTTATAATTTATTTTATTTGTCAAGTACCTATTGGTAGTATAGAAGAAATGACACTGTTTGTATACATGATATTGGTACTAATGAGAGGGAAACTTAGGACAGAGACCGTAGGCACACTGGTGCACTTATGCATGCCCCTTATTGACCACTTAGGAACCGGGTGAGGTCAACTGTGGATAGTCTAAGGGTAAAGTTTTGGGGGTTTGGTGATGAAACAACAGTCCAGTAGTGAGTTCCATGCACTACTAACAACTCAGTTGTGAATGTCATATTTTCTACAGTCAAGATTGGTTTCCTTTGAGTTTGTATCTATTATGTCTTCATGTATTGTTGTGGTTGAAGCTGAAGTAGTCATTGACAGGAAGGATGTTGTAGCAGATGATTTTATGGGCTATGCTTAGATCATGTCAAAGGTGACTTAGTTCTAAGCTTTCTAAGCCTAGGATTTCAAATCTGGTTGTATATAGAAACATAGAAGACTTACGGCAGAAAAAGACCTTATGATCCATCTAGTCTACCCTTATACTCTTTCCTGTATTTTTATGTTAGGATGGATATATGTTTATCCCAGGCATGTTTAAATTCAGTTACTGTGGATTTACCAACCACATCTGCTGGAAGTTTGTTCCAAGGATCTACTACTCTTTCAGTAAAATATTTTCTCATGTTGCTTTTGATCTTTCCCCCAACTAACTTCAGATTGTGTCCCCTTGTTCTTGTGTTCACTTTCCTATTAAGTATATGGTATTATGTTGCAAGTAGAGGAGTGGAGGACTCTTCTCGTAAAGTATCTCTGGACGCTTTATAATGTATTTATGTCCAAAATAATAATACTGTAATAATAATAATTTATTAGATTTGTATGCCGCCCCTCTCCGAAGACTGCAATATGGGCTCCAGACAGATGAGCTGTATTCAAGGATTGGTCTAGCATTCCACCCAGGAAGGAAAGGCGGATTTCACTGTATCTATCAGTGGCTGCTTTTCATTCCATTATTTCCCATGCCTTGCCTTTGTTTTCTTTGTTATTTGCCCACATAGATGCCTTCAATCCCCTTCCCACATTATTTCTTTTGACATTCATGTGGACTCCTTTCTACCCACCCTCCAATATATTTATATTGCAGTTTTAAATGATAAAGAAAAGGAAAAGATTGTGGGGGTTTTGCTCCCACATTTCTGTGGGTCTATGCAAACTTTGTGGACAGCACAAATTGGTAATCCAGTTTTAGAGGAGCTATGTAGCAACCTTATTTGAAAAATAAAGGGTAGGGAAGGGAAGATTGGCAGTTCTGTGAGCAGAGAGAGGAAAGCAAAAGAAGCTGGCTTCACTCAACCTGGGCCAGAAATGGAAAGGATGCCACTGGAGGATCTAAGGATTGAAAGGAGCATGAACTTCTAGGACTGAGGATTGTTCACTGACCTAAAACCATTACTGGATCAACTAGAAAATTACAAAATCAAAAGATGGAGCCTGCCAACTGGCAGAAGACAAATCAAACTGGCAGCCACTGGTGACCCCTGGAGTATGCCAAGCACTGACACCAATCATGGCTGGGGTTCCTACTAGAACAGCAGTAAGTGTTGGCCACCATCTGCTCTGAAGGGCATAAGGAAGGTCAGATTGGAAAATAGTTTTGAATTGAAGCAGCAGAGCATGCCTACAGAGTGTATTTTGAAAAGGCTGGGAATAAGGAAAGGACAAGGGATGGGTGACTTGTACAGCATTCTTAATTGGCCAGGCATAAAATGCAGGTCTGCCCTGAGAGTGTACATGACAGAAAGTTACCGTTCACTCATGGGGATGTGAGTATGAACCTGATGTATGACATGCAATCTGCACTCACAACACATACTATATTCACAATACAGAGAGAGACAGAAACAAAGTCTTCAGAAGTCTCCAGCAGTAGATAACAGCTACAACCCACTTTATAGTTAAAGTGGGTTGTACCTGTTATCTATTGCATGGCTGCCACTGATTGGCTATTCTAGCAGTGGGAGAAATGAACTGCTATCAGTGGCCAGCAGGCTGCAGGGAAGCCCTTAAAAGCGGCTTCTCTGCAGCCTGCCACCAGTTTGTTTTCTTTCTTTTTTTTAAATATATTTTTTATTGATTTTTAACAAGTTTAATATTCACACAACATAAAACAGTGCATGGTGAAAAATGCCCACCACCCCGACACGCACACATACCCCACCCCATATCGGGGGTGTTTCTTATATAACCCACTTTAAGCCAAGAGCAAATTATCTATATTATAGAGTGATTCCAATTTATTTCATGTAGCTTGGTCTCAGATTCTACTTGTCATATATCTTCTTACTTTGTCCCACTGTCCCATCAGTTGTTTCAATTCAGTTTCATTCACCAGTTTGTTTTCCACTCAGCTTTGGAGAAATAAAGGTGCTGAATTGTTCTTGTGTGTCACTCCTTCATTCCCGTGCAAATTCAATACTGGCGACTACGATAGTGGAAGAGGGACAATAGGACAAAGGCACCACATGCCTTCCATGGCCATCTTAGAAGCAAGCACTGACCTGCTCCAGGCAAACTTGAAGATGGTTACTCGCACCTCTCCCACTCCAGCGATCTTCGACCCGAAGATGGAAAAATGGCCCACCTACCTGAGCCATTTTTGCATATTCCTGGAAGCCAACAACTTCCAGGATCTATTGGACAATAGAAGGAAGAGGGCTCTCTTCCTAATTTACTGTGGGCCAAAAATGTAAATAATGGCACAACAGTAATGGCACCCACGGACGCTATGCTCCAGCAGCAACCCTGATGGTCAGCAGGAACAAATTTTACCATCTCCGCCAGTGCAATGGTGCATCTCTGAATGACTTTGTTGCCAAACTCCGGGAGATTGCAACCAAATGCAAATTCATAAATCTGGAGGAGATGAAGAAGTATTGGATCATTCTAGGCATGAGATATCTCAATCTACAGAAGAAGCTGCTGATCAGAAGGGGAGGTATCTTTCAAGGATGTCGTGGAGGAAGCTCAAGATGCCAAATTGTCAGACAATTCAGCAGCAGACATCTGAAAGACCGGCACAGTCCATTGGACACACAGGGAGTCCAATTGAATGACTGAAGTCACCGAATACGAAGTAAAGTAAAAGTAAAATGGGATAAATGCAAAATAGGGGTCACCAAAGTAGAATTTCTGGGATTCTTGATAGACGTTTCCAACATTTGACCCACAGACACAAAAATAAAAGCTATCAAAGAGCCACCGACTTCCAAAAACAAAGCTGAGTTACAAGCTTTCCTGGGCTTATTCACCTTCTATGCCTTTTTTAAAGAAGTAGAAAGTGACCGTTGCAGAGCCTCTCTATAGGCTCCTTGGGAAGATGGTCAAGTGGACATGGGGACAAAGAGAGGTCAATGCTTTTGCTGCTGTAAAGGACTTGCTCTCGGCTAACAGCATCCTCATGCAATATAGTGAGACTTCCCCCCTATTGTTAACATGTGACACATCTTTTTTTGGAGTGGGGGACATCCTCAGCCATCAACTTCCCAACAACTCAGAAGTCCCCATCGCATACTATTCAAAGACTCTTTCATGGGCTGAGCGGAATTACAGCCAGCTGGACAAAGAAGCGCTTGCTGCAGGAGGTGGGGGAGGAATTTAAACTGTTTAATACAAGAAAATTGAACTATCAGTATTGAAGGGGTATTTACTGTGGGGGGAGCGAATTGTTGCACCCCAGTCTATAGAAAAGAGTAATGGGGACTCTACTTATAGGATACTTATAGGATACTTATAGCCAGTTTCAAGGCAGGATTAGACAGATTCATGGATGCCTAGTTTATCGGTGGTTATTGAAACGGATGTCCATGTGCCCCTCTATGTTGGTTGAGGCAAGCAGGATTCCCTCAGGTACCATTTGTTGGGGGTCAAGGGAAAGGGAGGGTCTTGCCTTCTCTTTCTGCTCAAGATCCCTATGTACAATTGATGGATCACTGTGTGACACAGAATGATGGACTTGATGGGCTTTGGCCTGATTCAGCATGGCTCTTCTTATGTTCTTATGATACCCAGGAATAGTATGCATGAAAGCACTAGCAAGGAGTTATAGTAGTGGCCGAAACTGGACCAGGACATTATCGAGTAGGTGGTGACCTGACTGCTATGACAAGAAACCAAGCTGGCTGTATCCCAGACAAAATAATTGGAATGGAAGATAGCCAAAGCCCGGTGATCAAGAATCCACATAGACTTGCAAACTTTTCTAATTGTTGTGGGTCCATATTCCAAATGGCTGGAGTAGTATACATGCACACTTTGACCACAGAAACCACCATACAAATCCTGAGAAGAATGTTCACGATGAATGGTCTTCCAGACGTTCTTGTGCCAGACAACAGATCACAGCTGACAGCCAAGAGCATGGAGTCATTCCTGGCCGACCTGGGAATAAGGCATGTACAGTACTCGTCTCACCATTCAGTCCGGCTAGCAATGGCTGGTGAGAAAGAATGGTGAGACTGACAAAAGAGACTTTAACTAGAATGAGCCTCAGGGAACTGGCAGGAATACATCAACCAACTGGCTCAGCACATCACACCATGCACGGCCACTAACCAGAGCCCAGACAAAATGCTGATGGGATTAAAGTATTTATTTATTTATTGATTGATTGATTGATTGTATTTATATGCCACTCACTCCAAACGGACTCTGAACGGCTGATTAGATTGCATGCTCTCAAGATATGGGAACCTCTTTTTTTTCCAGTGAACTACACAAAGTGTATTGCAGTATAGAGACACTAAGCTCTAAATAAATATGTTATGCATTTTATTTATCTGAATCTGCGTATGAGATGTTTTAGATACTCTCTGGAATCCTGCAACAGAATGAGGATGATCTCTGAAAAACAAAGTGTTTGTTTTATCCAGCGTGGGAGTTGGCTGGGTTTTTTCCCCTCTCTTCTTCAAAAGAAACTATTTTGATCAGTGTGAAAGTGAAGTTGATGTTTACCTAGAGATCTATAGAGGGATGTGTCATTTCTGTATGGAAAATATTCTAAGCAAATCCATATGACAGCAGATGTTTTTTTAATCTTTCTGTTGCTTTTTTCTTGGCCTTAATTTTGTCAGTGCTTCAGTTAGCAGAAAGTGTGCACCTTCCTCCACAATAGCAGCAAAACAGACCACATTTCTTTTCAGAACAGCTTCTAGATGGCAACTTAGAGAATGCATCAGCATCAACTTATTACTGCTTGAGAAGCCATTTCACATTTTATTCCTGCTGTTAATTTAATTTTTCCATTCATGTGGCTCCTTGTATTCAAGAAATTTAGGGCCATTTATTCCTTGTCTTGTTATCCCTTACAATTCTTTGAAGGCTTAAGGTCTACAAAGCAGGCTAGAGATAATGAAGACTTGAGATCGCCCACTTAACTTCTCTGCTGGGGCTAGAAATTTGAGTCTGGATCTAGTGATGATCCATGTGCAATATAGCAAATGTTATTGAAGTCTAATGTCTTCAGGTCTAGTCAGCATTACCGATGGTAAGAAATGATATGAATTATACTTCAACTCTACCTAGAAGACCACGTGTTTTCCTACCCTGATTATCAATCAGTGAAATAAAAAGAAGCAATGAAAGAACCAGCGGTGAAATTTATTTTATTTATTTATTTTATTACTTAGATTTGTATGCCGCCCCTCTCCGAAGACTCGGGGCGGCTCACAACACGTGGAAACAAATCATAAATAATCTGACAATTTAAAATATTAAAGATTTTAAAAAAGACCCCATATACTAACAGACATACACACAAGCATACCATATATAAATTAAACATGCCCAGGGGAAGATGTTTCAGTTCCCCCATGCCTGACGGCAAAGGTGGGTTTTAAGGAGTTTATGGAAGGCAGGAAGAGTAGGGGCAGTTCTAATCTCCGGGGGGAGTTGGTTCCAGAGGGCCGGTGCCGCCACAGAGAAGGCTCTTCCCCTGGGGCCCGCCAACCGACATTGTTTAGTTGACAGGACCCGGAGAAGGCCCACTCTGTGGGACCTAATCGGTCGCTGGGATTCGTGCGGCAGGAGGCGGTCTCGGAGATATTCTGGTCCAATGCCATGAAGGGCTTTAAAGGTTTGAATTGTGACCGGAAACTGATCGGCAGCCAATGCAATTCTGTCAGCAGGTTCTGACAGGTTCTGGAGAACCAGTAGCAGAAATTTTGGGTAGTTTGGATAACCTGCAAATACCATCTCTGGCTACCCCAGAGTGGGGTGGGAACAGAGATTTTGCAGTATCCTTCCCCTGCCACATCCATCATGCCCACAGGACTGGTAGGGAAAAATTTTGAATTTCACCCCTAGAGTAAACAATTTTAAGGCATCCTTGGGCAACGTGATATCATTCAGCTCTACCTGTCTCAGCTACTATGGCCAAGACTTTGAGACCATCAGGCTGAAAAAGCTTTCATAACAGATAAAGGGTTGTCCATGATCATTGCCATTTGTGAACAACAGTTTTTGATAAGTGGGGGCTGCATTAGCATTTTCTGACAAGTTGACAAGGCAGTGATGGCAAGTAGGTGATCCAGAATTTTCCAATATTTTTTTAAAATTTTAGTTTAGGGGAGCAGATGGCTTGGATGTTTCTTTGCTGTTCAGTTATATTAAGCTACTACAGATTTCCCGAACTGAAGAATTTGCCTGCCTCACAATTCCTATTTCTATAGTTGCATTACTTGGAATGTTGACATTTTCTGCTTGAAAATCATGCCACAGCTTGTGATTTCAGAAGCCCCGAGGGCTGCAAAATAAATGGGGCTGGGGATTCATGTAGCTCTGGGATTGCTCATTCTATTGTAGCAATCAGATGAATTCAACATTTTGACCCACATAGTGAAGATTGTAGGATGTTTGTATGCAGGTCATCTGATTTAGCAATTGTAACCACCAAAAGAGAAATGATTTGAATTCTGTAGTTTTGTATGTTCTTGCTGTTGATAAAATATTCACGTCCGGCTTCAAAATGTTTGCTCCGTATGGAAGTAATCACAAAAGAAAAACATGCCATATCTTAGAACACTACTTTGCTCCTTGCTGAGATCAGGGCTTCATTGTTCGGGCTGTAATCAAGTATTTCCTGTGGAACACAATTGCTTCTACAACTGAAGCTTCAGTCATTTTCTTGAGCTAGATTGAAGAAAGTGGCAATTGTGCCTTTTATTTATTTATTTTATTTATTTTGTCCAATACACAATGAGGGTTTTAGTGGGTATATATCTATATACACATAGTAAAATACAAGATGAAGGTTATAGAGGAGATACTCATAGTAAAATATATCTAAGAAACAATAGAAAAGAAGATATAATAATAGAACATATCAATGAAAGAATAGAAGAAGAGATATAGGAATAGAAGAAAGGTATAGGAGATATAGGAGAGCAATAGGACAGGGGATGGACTTGTACTCGCCCCTTACTGACCTCTTAGGAATCTGGATAGGTCAACCGTAGATAATCTAAGGGTAAAGTGTTGGGGGTTTGGGGATGACACTATGGAGTCCGGTAATGAGTTCCACACTTCGACAACTCGGTTACTGAAGTCATATTTTTTACAGTCAAGTTTGGAGCAGTTAATATTAAGTTTAAATCTGTTGTGTACTCTTGTGTTGTTGTGATCAACTTTTATACAGATTACTGAAGTCTTCAGGCTCCTCTGTTTTGAACAGAAGAAAAGATAGTGACATCTGCCTACATTTTATTATCTCTTGAAAGACTGCTTATCATAGCTGAGTTTGCACAATGAGGAAAACCCAACCATCTCCTTCTCCATTCAACAGATTCACTTTGTTTACCAATAACAAGGATCATAGACAGCTTGATCTGCCATATCACAACCATTATTTTAAATCCTCCAAGCTATTGATAGGATGCCGGGCAGCTGACGTGTTTTCTACCCACTTTCCTGCTCTTATAATCTTTCTAATTTGGAGAGGGCAGATACCTTCCAGCTTTGCTTCTCCCTTTTACCTGTTGTGTGGGATGAAAACTATCAAGGCAGAAAGGTTTCTAGAATTTCTTAAAGTATGATCCTAAAACCGCTGGGAGTTCTCCAAGTTCCTATTTGGAGTCGGCCAAATCAAAATTATTTGCCAGCTTATGTTGAAGGATAATATAATAATAAAATCCCATCGAACAATCATGAGAAGAAGCAACAGCAGTAAATGCATCATTTTAGGTACCAGTAAATAACGATAAATAAAACCCATTCAAACAAAAACTCTTTTGGTCCACCCACTTGTGTTAGGATTGAGGAGTGTTAACTAATGGCCAAGGAGTAGTTCATACAATACCAGAAGATTAATTAATCTGGAGATGGAGTTAGCCTTCAAAAGGTTGTTCGTATGTGATTAAATTTTAACTCCCCTTGGATTAATTAAGCAAGTTATTTGTACTGTTTAGAGTTCTGCACAGCATGTTTAGATTCCCCTGACTCCTGTAATGTGCAAATGGGACTCCTATTTTAAAGAGGTAGGGAGATATTTGCATAGAATACTCTAATCCAAAGGCAGGCACATTTCTGGATGTAGGCTGTACTTTGTATTGTAGATCCACCAATCAGATTCTAGAGAAAGAAATATATTTAGTTTTAGAATTCATTCTCAGTGTAGGGTTTTGTGCCATACATCAGAATTGAATGTTATTCCCTATCCTTCTTGAATATCTAGTTCGTACTCCTAGCTTTATTAATTGCAGTAATATCAGAATGAAGTTGTGTTGTTTCTGTTAGGATTTACAATTGGCACTTAACCCGGAGATTTCCAATATATGGGTATTGCAAAATGTTCAGAATATTGCTGAACTACATTAATTATCTCAATATGAACAATAATGGGAGCGTTGGATAGATTAGCTCTCTATCCCTACTCTGGAATGAGAGAGCTACAGTAGGCAACGTTTAATTGAATAACAGAATAATAAAGTTGGAAGGGACCTTGGTGGTCTTTTAGTCCAACCCCCTACATAAGCAGGAGATCCTGTACCATTCTAGGCAAATGGTTATCCAATCTCTTCTTTAAAACCTGCAGTGATTGTCCACAGCTTCTGAAGGTAACTCATTCCATTGGTTAATTGTTCTCACTGCCAGGGAATTCCTCCTTAGTTCTAGATTTGTTCTATAACTAGATTCTATTCAGCAAATTCATTCACAGAAACTATTTATATTGCCTGTAATCAAGTACTGTACTTGAATTTTCTATATTCATTCTTGTAACAGAGAGCAGTCCGTAAGCTGATAACTAAGTTACAGTAAAAGAGATGGTTCATAATGAGCTTGCAATTGCAAGCTGTTTGATTTTGTAATTTTTAGGTTAAAAGCAATGGCTTGGATTCCATTTCAAGTACTGTATTTCCTGGATTTTTCTCCATTGTGGTATCTGCACCATCGGCTGGAGCCATCTGATATAAGATGATTATATTAGAGGAAATGGGTTGTTTTGTGAATGTTTCAGATCTTGTGTATTTTCATATCCATCTTACTTTAAAAGAAAGATCCAGCCATCATCGTCTGAGCCTCTTGATTTACAGCTCACATAATCTGTTGCTGTTGGTTTAGTAACAGGAATCAGAATCTACATGTTAAGGTTATTTCTTTAAAAAACCCCAAACAATGGCAATTGTGTCTAAGTAGTTTTTGATTTTGTGTTGTGGAAATTTTATTCTTTCTTTTATATCTTTTATATCTGATATATAACACTTTTTATATGATATATATTCTATTATCTCGCTACCTATTATGTTATTATGGTATTAAGAAAAAAATCCTCTTCTTTCTCCCTTTTTTCTATCATTGCTGCAGTACTGATTGTTAGGTAGGGTGAATGGAAGAGGCAGGCAGAAGTGGCTTCAAAGCAACAACTCTTTATTTAGCAACTACCGTATTTTTCAGAGGATAAGACGCACCTTTCCCCCTAAAGAGGATGGAAATGTTGGTGCATATTATACACCGAATACAGCCATTTTTGCTGTCCCGAAGCCCCACCCCTGAACCCAATTTTTGGACAGAGGGTCTGGGAAGCCTGCTGAGAGCTCCTGGGTGCTGGCAAAAATGCCCCCATTTTTGTGAAAAACGGGCAAAAAACGGAACTGTTTTTGCCTTCTAATGACCCCATCCAGCATGACTGGAGGAGGAATTCTGGGATTTGAAGTCCACTAGTCTTAAAGCTGTCAAGTTTGAAGACTCCTGGGTTAGGGGTTAGGGGTGCAATGCTCTTCAAACTTGGCAAATTTAAGACTTGTGCGCTTCAACTCCCTTTCCTGAGTTAGCATGATTAGAGGAGGAATTCTGGGAATTAAAGTCCGCAAGTCTTAAAAGTGTTAAGTTTGAAGTTTATAAAAAGTGCACATAGTTGTAAAAAGTATACATGTTTGTAAAAAGTATTCTGCTACACTGGTATTTTATTAAATAATATATTACTACACCATTTGGTTCAGAATAGTTTTTTCCTTGTTTTCTACCACTAAAATCTGCGTGCATCTTATATTCCGAAAATACAGTAGTTGCAACCCAGCAAAGACTCTGCCTGACAGTCAGCCCTTTCAGAGGGAGCTCTCAAACAATCTAGCCATCAGCAGTCAGTATTTTCCCTTCAGAAAGGAGGACTTGACTAAAGTCCATGTGCTTCAGTCTAAGAATGTAACACTGATATTGTTATGTTGACCCACGACTATCTTACATTTTTTAAAGGATAAACCTACTTCAATATTTTACTTCCTTCTTGTTCCTTTAGCTTTAAATTTCTGTCCCTGCTTTTCTGTTGTTTTTCTCAAACATTCTTAGCATTCCTGGGTCCTTCCACTACTAACAGAGTAAGATGGAAATCAGACACACCTTTAGGTGACTACAAATATGCTTTCTGTGAATCTGTGCTATTTAAGCATAGCAAGGATTGTTCGATGCAATGTCTAGTACTGTCCTTGATTGTTGCTTAATATCTCAATTTCCTGACCACTGAAGCTTGTCAGAACATTTCCTGTACTGTACTATTGTTTTATTATAGTCTCTCTTTTGTATTGTCCTGCTGACCTTAAGACTTGTCTGTGTACAAGAAATATATTCTGTCAAAATGCTGTAAAAGGACTAGCACTATAACAAGGCAAAACAGATATTCCGTTTTTTAGAAAAGCAAGTGCCACTCCGTTGGTGTGCACTGCCGATTTTCTTAACACTTCCTAAAGAAGAATCTATGGCAGCATTCACACCACAAACTGAGCAACCAATTTTTATGTAGCCTAGTGTTACAGGAAAAGCCAGCCTGTTATTGATGGATTTATAGTTCAGTGTTCTAGCAAAACTCAGAAAATTGTATCAACCAAGTTAGGCATGATAAATATGCTTTTGCAAAAACATTTACCATTCAGAAGAGGTGGAATCCTAATAATAACTCCATATTATTTTAGCACCAATGCTTGCTCTTTGTTCCTGAACCCTATGCACTCCTTTACTCAGAGAGTAGAATCAAAGGAGGCAGAGATTATGGGTTTTCCTTTCTTAGAACTTGCGGCGGCTCCCTCCTTCCCTACCATCACAGTCCAACATTAGCAATACTGGATGAAAATCGGGGTGGGGGGGTCCTTTCTTGGCTGGTGGTTAATTTTGCCCCTCATTACCAGCTTTGATTCTTCTATTTCTTCTATTTCTCTTTTAAGGAAATCATGCCCTTAAAGGCACAGTAAAACAATATGTTCATATTTGCATAGATTAAAAGTAGATGACTGACAGAATATTTAACAATTCCTTTTTTAAAAGCTTCAGGGGGAAAGGGAAAGATCATTCTGATCTGTTCAGGTTCTAATCCAACTAGCCTGTAAATTAGTACAGTACTGATCCGGGGTGAAATGCTACAGGTTCGGATCAGTTCGGGCATACCAGTAGTGGCAGCCAGCGGTCATTTAGAGAACCAGAAGCAGCAGCAGCACGAGGCTCCGCCCATCTACACATCACCATTTTATTGTTTTTAACCCTCTGCGCATGCACAGAGTTTTCTGCACATGCGCAGAGTGAAAAGGCATGTGCGCAAAGCACACACTTTCGAACCGGTAGGGAAGTGAAGTAGATTTTACCACTGTACTAACTGTCTTGACTAGACTGGGAAGTGGAAAGTACTCATTCCACACACCCCTTCTTCCAGCTATATTAATATAGCAATGTGCTATTTTGGAATGGGGAATCAATGCTTTTCTTGTGTGTGGCATCTGAATGTGTATATTAAAACAACTTTGCATTGCTGCTTCCCCCTTTTCCAGCTACTGTTCAGATCAATGGGGATAGGGAAGGCAAAACAAAAGGGTCAGACTAATGAAAGCATCACAGCAAGTCTCACCGCTTTCCCCCATGTGTCACAATATTGCACGCATGACCAGAGCGTGCAATATAACACTATTTCATCATTCTGACAAAAAGCACAAGGATCCTGTGGCTGCTATTGGCTGTGATATAATCCATAGCCTTTCAAAATCATTTCAAAATGCAAAACACCACAATATTCACTGATGAGATTTAGCTCAGGAATATCATGACTATTTAATTATTTTTTTGCATTGACATTTTCTGGCAGGAAATTCAATGGAAATTGGCATTTGTTCCTGTATGTTTTGGTTTTTTTAAAATCTGTTTTTCTTTACCCTTTTTTATTTTGTTTATTTACTGCTATTTATTGGTAATTTGTTCTGAAACCATTTGAATTGTAAAGAAGGTGTGGAAGAAAAAGAAAGAAAAATATTTCAGATTTTTAAAAAATCACTTCATGTGAATAATGAACAATGGCTCAGGCATTTAAAATCGAGGTGGCACAGTGGGTAGAGTGCAGTACTGCAGGCCACTGAAGTTGACTGTAGATCTGTAGGTCAGCAGTTCAAATCTCATCACCGGCTCAAGGTTGACTCAGCCTTCCATCCTTCCAAGATGGGTAAAATGAGGACCCGGATTGTGGGGACAATATGCTGGCTCTGTTAAAAAGTGCTATTGCTAACATGTTATAAGCCACCCTGAGTCTAAGGAGAAGGGCGGCATTAAAAAATTGAATAAGTCCCGTTTGGAATAAACCAGCATGAAAGCAGTTCAAGCTATAAACACAATTATATACTCCGCAGTCTGCATTGGTTGCCGATCAATTTCCGGTCACAATTCAAAGTGTTGGTTATGACCTATAAAGCCCTTCATGGCATCGGACCAGAATATCTCCGAGACCACCTTCTGCTGCACGAATCCCAGTGACCGATTAGGTCCCACAGAGTGGGCCTTCTCCAGGTCCCGTCAACTAAACAATGTCGTTTGGCGGGGCCCAGGGGAAGAGCCTTCTCTGTGGCGGCCCTGACTCTCTGCAGCCAGCTCCCCCCAGAGATTAGAACTGCCCCTACCCTCCTTGCCTTTCGTAAACTCCTCAAAACCCACCTTTGTCATCAGGCATGGGGGAACTGAGATATCTCCCCAGGCCTATACAATTTATACAATTTATGTATGGTATGTTTGTATGTATGTCTGCTTAATAATGGAGTTTTTAAAATATTTTAAATTGTAAATTATTAGATTTATTATGAATTGTTTTATTGTGTTGTGAGCCGCCCCGAGTCTACGGAGAGGGGCGGCATACAAATCTAATAAATAAATAAAATAAATAAATAAATATATCCTGTTGTTAGATAAATATGTTGGCCTAAAAGACAGTGATTGAATCAAGTTGACTCAATGAACCTATTGGCTAAGTGTCGATCTAACCTTGCTTTCCCCAGCCACTGGACTTTCTAGGAATCGGAGGAATTGTTCCAACTGAGTTGAATTGGAATGTTTGGGCTGTAGAAATATTTGTAGTATTGTGGGGGGAATTGTTTTCTCATGCTAATAATGTTTTTTTCACTACTTTCAGAATGTGGGCAAAGTGTTGCAGAAAGGATGCAGCTATTTGATCCTTGGCCTTCAGGGTTTGGCCAGGGCCTACACTTCACCCCTTGGCTTGGCTGTTTGGACTGGTACATCAGTGCGATAGATCTTCCTACTTTTTGAAGGGGACAAGAACGACAAAGATAACAACAGCAAAACAACTGTGGAGGGCCGCAATTTCTTCTTCATTCATATACGCTTCATCTTCTGTAAATGCCCCAATTTGTCAAAGGAGGAATAAGGAAAATGGATCCAGTTGTGCATTTTTTTGTAAAACATTTAGCTGTTTTTCAGATTTTTATGATTCAGAACAAATCAGTTAAAACAAACACGTAATGACAAAGGTACAAAACTAATTAACTGGGTCAGATTTAAACATATAATACTCTTGGGAAAATTAATCAGTCCATTCAAATAATGATGAAAAAAGGAAAAGATATAGGATGGTGGGAGAGAGAGAAGGCAAAAAAAGAGAAATTAAAGAAACAGAAGAAAAGTAATTGCTTTTCTGGCAAGACATCAAAATGCTGGCCAATGATCAGACATACATGTAATAGAAGCTTCTCCAAAGTGCCATGCTAGGAAAGGTTGTAATAACAAAGCATATGTATGTTCAGCCAGAGGAGTATCGTGAGTGTTGAAGAAGAATGGGAATTCCAAAAGAGAAATTAATTGGTCCCCTAAAAAACATTAAGATATAGTTCATTAATTTTTCATATAGTACCCAATATAGGCTTAGACTCTCCTTGTGAAGTGCAGAAACTTGCAGTTTTACTGTCTAGAATTAACTGTTACCCATGCATTTTATAAAAATCATGTAAGGTAGTGATGAAGAGGACTGATGAAAAACTGTGTAGCAGGCACTTAAGGGAGCAAATCAGGAGAATGGTACTGAAAGATCGAAATGTGGGGTCCTTCAGTGTGTGTCTGGTCTATAGTCCCCTCAACTCTAGCAGTTTCAGAGTCCACCTGTATTGAGCAGAGATACTGCAGACTGCAAGTTTGGTTTTCACCATTCAGTAGAGATTCTGGGGAATCTGCTTCTTTATAGGGAACAGAGACAGAGGCAAGTAGCTCTTATTCTTATTGCTTTAATGTAGTGGTGAAATATATGCTTACCGTTCTAGGTGACTTGTGTCTCTGTTCTTTCTCATTTGTATTTCTGTAAGATGCTCTACTTGAGAATTCTGGAGTTGAAGTCCCCCAACTTAAAATTGCCAAAGTTGAGAGACATTGAACTATTGGAATAGATTGCATTTCTCTTGAACCCTCTAGCGATACAAGAGACTTAACAGGCCAACAGTGAATCACCAGTCCAAAGTAATTATGCTGCTTGGGAATCTACTTGGCAGAAGATCTATTCTAAGGCTTAGTTTCTAAGAATAGGGAGAGAAAGCTGCTCTCTGCAGGGACTTCAGTTCATCCAAAATTTCCAAGGAAATGCCAAATGTATATACATGCCATGGATAGCTCTGCTTCATTGTTCAGGTTCTGGAGTTGTTGCAGCAGCAGCAGCAGCCCAAATCTCCTGTATAGGATTTTATATTGCCTACTTACATAGGACAGACATTTGCATTACAATATTTAATCAAATCTATTTTTCTGATATGGTCCATAAATCAAAAATAAATAATCAGATGTATATCTCACTGGAAAAGTATGAAGCTGGGCTAGCAGCCTGGATGAAATAGCTCTCTCATCTATGTAGAGGAATGATTCTAGTCTTTCTATTCCCAAATGATACATTTCTGCTTAAATAACATTCATTTCCATCCCTTTTTTTTTTGCTTGCCTCTGCTTTCAGTATATATTTCAGAATTTATTTTATATAACTGTGTTAAGGCTGTATTGTGTTTTAAATTGCTAATAAACATATCTGTTAACAAAATAATTTACAAAAAAAAAGTAAAGACGTTTAACCAATTAATTTGGATACATGGCTTTGTTGAATAATATTAGTCTGCTTTCCTTCCCGCTTCTTCATCTTCGTCCAAAGGATTCCCAGAGTTAATTGACACAAGATCATAGCATAAGAAATGAGGCAGCCACCCTTCTTCAAGCTTGCAATCTCCAAAGTTTCACCCAAAAGAAAGGGAATAAGACAAGTATATTTCTGCCATTATCAATACATTTTGTTTTAAACAATACATTCTGTTTATAATAATCAATTGCAATGGAACACACAGACGTAGCGGACTGCACTTTACCTGCATACCGTTGCGCTTCGCGTACATCCTCTTGATTTCAGTGCGCCCCCATGCACAGGCTCATCGCACGATTTTGCTTCCACGCATGTGCAGGAAGCAAAAATGCACTGGAATCTCATGAGGGAACGCTCGCATGTGCACGATTTCACAGATCTTTTTGCTTCCCCGCATGCGCATAAGCAAAAAATCATCAAAATCTCTTGGTGCGAGTGTCCCCTTGCAAGATTTTGCTTCTGCGCATGTGCAAGCAGCAAAACCACCTGAAAAATTAAGGAAAAAAATGATGCTGCCCGATTGACCGGCACTGGAGTGTTGTGCACAAATTGCATAATCTGGCCGCCATTACCAGAACGGAGTCACCTACTACACTGGTAGAAATCCTAATCTATTCTACTCTACTCTACTCTACTCTACTCTACTGTAATCTACTGTACTCTATTCTATCCACCACTGATACAGATTTATTCCAAGTGTTGCATGGATAATCAATTATCTAGGGGTATTATGTTCATTTACAGCCATGAAATCAGTGGTTGGTTGCTGTCAGTTCGGACCAGTTCTTTAGAACCAGTAGTTCTGACTCCCAAGCCGAGAGAACACCAGTTCTTTGTATCAGTGAAAGTGTCCCTGGGCTACACTGACCTTTATCTCTGCTTTTGAAGCCCAGCTGATCAGGGGCGGCAGATTGAATTGGGGCTCCACAACTGTTTTCCATGCTCCTTGCCTAGTTTATAAGGCAGAAGTTCTATTTCCTCTGAACTGCACACATGCGTGCAGCAAAGTGCGCATTCAGCGAATCGGTTGTAAAGAAGGTAGCAACCCAGCACTGCATGAATCCACATATCTCAAAGGTGTTCTCCATTTTCTCTTTCGCAAGAAAAGGAGATGGGCTTAACATAGAACATAGAAGATTGGCGGCAGAAAAAACCTTCATGGTCCATTTAGTTCAGTGATGGCGAACCTATGGCACGGGTGCCACAACTGGCATGTGAAGCCATATCTGCTAGCACTGGCTCAACCACAATGTGCATTTGTGTGCTGGCCAGCTGATTTTTGGCTCACACAGAGGCTCTGGGAGGGCATTTTGGGCTTCCAGAGAGCCTCCAGGAGGATGGGGCAGGGCGTTTTTATTCTCCCCCTGTGCCAGGAGAGCCTTTGGAGACTGGGGAGGGTGAAAAATGGGCCTACTGGGCCCACCGGAAGTTGAGAAACAGGCAATTTCGAGCCCCCAGAGGGCCTCCGGGGGGCAGGGAAAGCTGTTTTCGCCCAGGCATTGAATTATGGGTGTGGGCACTTGTGCATGCGCAATAGAGTGCATGCACGCTCTTTCGGCACTTGAGAAAAAAAATGTTCGCCATCATTAATCTAGTCTGTCCTTATACTATTTCCTGTATTTTATCCGAGTCTGTGGAGAGGGGCGGCATACAAATCTAATAAATAATAATAATAATCTTAGGATGGATATATATTTATCCTAGGCATGTTTAAATTCAGTTACTGTGGATTTACCAACCACATCTGCTGGAAGTTTGTTCCAAGCATCTACTACTCTTGATTTCGCTTGATTTATGGAATATCCCAAACAGATAGAAATAGAAAGTGGGGAAATCACTTGCTGGGCAGGTTTTGGGATTAGCGTAGAAAGGGTAAAAAGGCTAAGGAGAACAGTGAAAGAGGGAGGCCCTCAGGATGACCCCACCAACGGCAGAAGAGAGAGGATATAACAGTTAAATGGTGTGGAGAACCGTGTGTGGATAGAGTTAGAAGGAATTAATCTTGAATGAAAAGGAGATTGGGTTATGTTTTAGAGTTCCAAGGATTGATGATGGGTATCTTCGAACAGACATTATTAAAGTCATTCAGGTTTTGAAAGCATTAACCTTCCTGGAATAAGCAGATGTCAATTGAAGGAGTGAATAGGAATCCATGCCTCGGCAACAGTTTTAATAGACATTAATCTTGTACGGCAAAACCATCAGTGTCTTCTACTGCTGTAATATATAGTTTCTCACAGAAGTTTCATAGATGATGTTCTTTCATTCATCAGATGGATGGAGTGTAGTTCTGAGAAAGGCATATCACATATAAACAGAGTTGGGGGAGAGAGAAAGGAATGGAAAATAGCAAAGGAGAGAGGTGAGAGACTGTCAGCCCACTGAGGTAATCCAGATCAGGAAATAGATTCCTCAAGCACACAAGTATTAAATTTTATTGAGATCTTGCAAATCTGACTGAGATTTTCCTCCTTTCCTTATTATACCCTAGTGAATCCGGAAAGAGACAGTTCAATTCTCTACCTAATATTTTTCTCAATTTCCAGGGCTCAAGGAATGCTTTTGCCTTTTTGTTTTTTTGTATTTCTGAATATTTCTCTCAAGGCATCTACATGGCAGAATTATCATCAATAATGATAATTATCCACAGTTTCTAGGTATTCTTGTACAGATTTATTTGTTTGTTTGTTTGTTTGTTTATTTATTTATTCATTCATTCATTCATTCATTTATTAGATTTGTATGCCGCCCCTCTCCACAGACTCGGGGCAGCTCACAACAATAATAAAACAGTATACAATAAACAAATCTAATATTTAAAAAGTATCTAAAAACCCATTAATTTAAAAACCAATCAACGCAAGCATACCATACATAAAACTATATAAGCCTGGGGAAAATGTCTCAATTCCCCCATGCCTGATAGCAGAGGTGAGTTTTAAGAAGTTTGCGAAAGGCAAGGAGGGTGGGGGCAATCCTAATCTCCGGGGGGATTTGGTTCCAGAGGGTCGGGGCCGCCACAGAGAAGGCTCTTCCCCTGGGTCCTGCCAAATGACATTGTTTAGTCAACGGGACCCAGACAAGGCCAACTCTGTGGGACCTAACCAGTCACTGGGATTTGTGCGGCAGAAGGCGGTCCGGGAGATTTTCTGGTCTGATGCCATGAAGGGCTTTATAGGTCATAACCAACACTTTGAATCGTGACTGGAAACTGATCGGCAACCAATGCAGACTGCGGAGTGTTGGTGTGACATGGTCATACCTGGGGAAGCCCATGATTTCTCTCGCAGCTGCATTTTGCACGATCTGAAGTTTCCGAACACTTTTCAAAGGTAGCCCCATGTAGAGAGTTACAGTCATAGTTCCCTCTAAGCTGAGCAGTGAGCAATCGCTCACTTAAAAATCATCATCAACTCAGAGTTTTCCAAACCTGCCCAGAAGCCGAGAGGGAAAGAGTGAGAGGGAAGGAGAGAGAGAGGAAGAGAGAGAAACAGATAGAAAAAAGAGAGGAAGGAAAAGAGAAAGAAAAAGAATGGGAGTAAGGAAGAGAGAAAGAAAATCAAAATCTAGTTTGAAACTAGCTCAACTATTTAAGTGGCATTTTGATATTGATAGAGTTGCCCTATTATGAGCTCACTGTTATAGACACACAGTACAGTATTTTATTTTGAAATTCTCTGAGGCAAAACAGGGTGGGTTTTTTATTTGTTTGTTTGTTTGTTTATTTATTTATTTATTTATTTATTATTTCTGTGCCGCCCAGTCCCAAAGGGACTGCCGCTCAGACACTATACTTTTCTGCCCCCCCCCAAAAAAAAAATTAGAGGGAACACTGGTTACAGTAGTCGAACCTCAAGGTGATGAGGGCATGAGTGACTGTGAGCAGTGACTCCCGGTCTAGATAGGGCCGCAACTGGTGCACCAGGCGAACCTGGGCAAATGCCCCCCTCGCCACAGCTGAAAGATGGTGCTCTAATGTAAGCTGTGGATCGAGGAGGATGCCCAAGTTGCGTACCCTCTCTGAGGGGGTCAATAATCCCCCCCCCAGGTGATGGACGGACAGATGGAATTGTCCTTGGGAAGCAAACCCCACAGCCACTCCATTTTATGTGATTAATCCACCTAGCAAAGGGTCCTCAAACTTGGCAAGTTGAAGACTTGTGGACTTCAACTCCCATTCTGGGAGTTGAAGTCCACAAGTCTTAAACTTGGCAAGTTTGAAGACCTCTGCCCTAGCATAATAGGAACTTGTTTAATTTGTTATTGTGTTCTGGGTCAATGCACAAAGTCCTTTGTGATTTGGATCTTTATGGCAGCCCCAAGTGCATAAGGCACATACTGTAGTTTGTATTGCCAGGCCCAATTTGTTATTTGACCCATTCCCCCTTATGGATGCCTTTGTTTTCTTCATAAATGTTTCAGGTTATATGTCTGGGAAATAAGACATATTGCTTTTTTTTTTCAAATAAAAATCAATGGTGAAATCTTAAATTAGACTGTAGCTGGACCTAGCTGGAATGTGCACTAGATACATATCCAGGTTCAGCATTTTATATCTGGATAACAAGATGCAGCTATTATGAAAACTCAAATTTCTACACTTGCTCTTCAGCACCCTCTACTGTGAAAAATTCAAATTCTGTTGGGAATGAGAAAATATTTAAGAAATACTGTACT
The DNA here is from genome assembly GCF_031021105.1 of Erythrolamprus reginae. NCBI lineage: Eukaryota > Metazoa > Chordata > Lepidosauria > Squamata > Dipsadidae > Erythrolamprus > Erythrolamprus reginae. The sequence continues at coordinate 360,805,208 of NC_091950.1, read as the reverse complement.
GTATTGCATAGATTTAGGTTGTTATATCAACAATTGTCTGTACTTTCCCATTCCTTCGGCTTTGCAGAGTTTACAAAAAAATACACCCCAAACAAAATCTATTAAAATATACATTTTTTTAAAAAAATTGAAAATTTCTATTTTAAGCTTCTTGTTGAAGAGGGTTGAAGAGCTTAAACTTGTTGAAGAGGCTTGCTTTGATGATAATCAGCAATATTTTCAAGAATAGAGCTCCTACCACAGGATTGTTGATATCCATGTCATTGCCTCTTTCATTGTCTTTAGAAGATAAGGGAAACCTAAATTAACTCATCAAAACCTTCTGGATTTCCACAAAAACTATTGAAAGCAGAAATGTTTGTCGGGCACAAAGAGTGCTGTTGTGATTTTTTTTTAAAATTGAGACTATATCTTCAGAATTGTTTTCCTCGAGCCTCATTTACTGAACTGGTAAAATGGCACTATCCCCATGCTGGATTTAGAGTCTAGGACCATTGTCAAGTCTTCTTCTACCCACCAGTCCCTTCATAGCCTTCATACTCTGCCATTTCCGATGTTCGTACCTTCTCTTCCCTTTATGGTGAGAACTGTGTTTGTTAGCTGGAGTATCTGGATGCCGTAGTCTCCTGCTCATACCCTAACTAAATGATTCTGCAAGCTCCTGCTCCAAGAGCTTTGCCAGCCATGCCATGCTGAGTCTACCTGATAAGAAACGCTATGTAGAGCGTAACAAAATTAGGATAATACACAGGGCAGGGCAGTTGTGGGTTGCTGCCAGTTTGGTCCGGTTCTTTAAAACCAGTAGTGGAAATTTGCCGCCGTTCGCCGAACCAACAGCAATGGTCCACGCTTTTCAACTGGTCCTCCGATTGCCACGGCTTGCAAAAAAAACCACCCATGTGCACATTTCCAAAAGCTACTGCGCATGCAAAATGCACACTTCTGTCATGAAATTTCAGCTCAGGAGTCTGGATTCATGGAGGTAGGGAGGATAAATGGAACAGGCACAGCCAGTAAAGGCCACCTCTAACTTCCCATCATTCCCTCTGGAATTTTGCACGACGATTTTGCTGAAAATGGGTAATACTTGCTAAAATGATTTCCCAAGAAGTGCAAGTGAAATCAATTGTCTTTGTAGAGCTGTTTTCTTCTCCAAGTATCCATTATTAATAATTCTATTTTTAATTCTATGATTGGCCAGTTACTTGCAGAATAAAACTGCACTGAGTTCAGCTAACGTGTATGACTCACTGAGCATTTCCCCTGGAGATGGTAAATGGAAGTACAGATATTTTTATCCTCTCCTTTATTTCCATAAAATAAGATATCTATTGTCCTGTTCCACTGCTTGTTTATTTGGAGGTGAGGGAATGAATACCTTTTTGTTCATTGTCATTTTCTCTAATTTATTTGCACAGGATTTCCCTCTGCCCAAATTCCCTGAAAGACATAACCTTTCTAAAAATTATACTACTCCTTACGATGGAGGCTAGGGTATAATTTACAGGAAATATTTTTAAGAAGTAAAATATTTTCAGAAACAAAACCCCAAGAAAGTCCAGTTGGTTTCTGGAAAAACACTTTCTGGACAAGTATGACTTGGATAATTTAGAATCTCCATTGACAGTTGCCCTCTTGTTAATGATCAAATAGAAAGATAAAAAGAAACATCTGGGGAAATGGGTGTGGAGGTTTCCAATTCCTAATGTGCAGTTTAATGGTTATAATTACATTTTTATCATAATACACACTTCTTGCATAGATTTGCATCAAGCACAAATGCAAGGAATCCCCTTGAACTTTGCACTAAGGCAGTGTTTCCCAAGTGTGTCAACTTGAAGATGTCTGGATTTCAATTCCCAGAATTTCCCAGCTGAGTGAATGCTGTCTGGGGAATTCTGGGAATTAAAATCCGGACATCTTCCAGTTACTTTATAAAAAGGAATTGAAGAAAGCGAATTTCAGAATTTGGAATAATGTACTTGAATATTCTTAAAGAATATTAAATTAGCATATTTGAACTTATGGAGAAGTTAACAAAATATTCCATGTATTATTTTCCTTCAAAAAGCAAAATGAAGAAAATATCAAATAGTGATGTGACTCAATAGTTGGGTTACCAATAGTTGGGTTACCAATAGTTGGGTTAGAATAGAATAGAATAGAATAGAATACTTTTATTGGCCAAGTGTGATTGGACACACAAGGAATTTCTCTTTGGTGCATATATTCTCAGTGTACATAAAAGAAAATATAGAGTTGTCAAGAATCATGTGGTACAACACTTAATGATTGTCATAGGGGTCAAATAAGCAATGAAGAAACAATCAATATTAATAAAAATCTTAGGATGTTTGGGGAATCAACCATCATAAGATTTTCAACCAAGTTTCTTAAGTCACTTGTTTCTGGTTGTGTGCCTAACTCAGACCTTTGGATGAGGCTGGAATGATTCTAATTAAAACTTGTGGCCAAATACCATTGTAAGCCATTGGTTCAAACTAATCTTGAATCCAAGTCTCTGGCTCTTTTGACTCTTCAGAACAAATTCAAGATTCCTTGGTGGAGACTACTTGGTATCATCTTAAGACAGTGATGATGAACCTATGGCACATGTGCCACAGGTGCCATATCGGAGGGCACACGCATTGCTCTATGTCAACTCCAGCATGCAATATGTGCACTAGCCCAGTGTTTCCCAACCTTGGCCATTTGAAGATATCTGGACTTCAACTCCCAGAATTCCCCAGCCAGCATTCACTGCACTAACCAACTGGTTTTTGGCCTTGGAGAAGGCCATTGCGCCCTTGGGAGCTTCAGGAGTGCAAAAAACAGCCGAACAGACAAATTAGAAATCTGTTTCCCCAAACTTCCGGTTTGCCCATTTGTCCGTTTTTTCACCATCCCAGGCTTCAGTGAGGCCTGTGCGCATGCGCAGGGACAGGAGGGAATTGTGTGCATGCACAGGGGAAAGGGAATGGGTGTGGGCAGGTGTACGCAAACACCCTTTTTTGGCACGTGAACCAAAAAGGTTTGCCATCACTGCCTTAAGATATGCTGGACAGCTGGACATATTCATTCCAGTGGAGACTTTTTCAGGCCAAAACATTTTTTAAACATTGTGCCAGTTAGTTTGCTGCTTAGTAGTTCATGTACTTTATATTTGGGAATCACTCTTCCTACCTGTATTATTTCTCTGCCTCTCCCCCTTTAGATTTTAGTAGGTGATCTACTAGAGCAATCCCTATCCCAATTCATAATCCAAAGAAATAGGCCAGGTGTTCATCAAATGCTTTTATTTCAAGGACCAATACTTTCCCCATGTCCTCCTTTCAGGAGAAAAGTGATTCAGGCAAATCCCTCTATTTAGCTGCCTTTTGCCTTCATGCTTGCTATCATATCATGCACCTTCTTGTTCAGGGCTCCTCCATGGACCCCTTTTTTCCCCATGAGAAAGATAAGAGCTTTGGAAGATTTCCCAATGCAGATGGACCTACTGTCACCACCTTTGGTTCTGGTGTCCATGACAGCATCTTTCTCTACTAGCAAGTTGTCACGGATCACGCTGCACTTTTTGCCAGCAATGGTGATCCCAGTTTGTAGGAAAGATTTTCTATCCTGTCCAGTGATCAGCCCAACTTCCTGAGGAGAAATGGCTGCCAACAGACCTCCTGGTTTAGATGCCCATACAGACTTATTGTCAGAATGTCCAACAATTGCTACATCTTCAATATTCTTGTCTTTCAGGACTGTATTGATGTAAGCTTTCCAGTCTCCCATGCCGGTTCGGCTTTTGTGGCTTCTTTAACAAGCACCTCTTCTCCTTTGAGTCTCAGGATGTGGGATTTTTCCCCCCGATCAATCCTAAAAACAAAATCTAGATGTATTTTTAAAATTAATAATAGAGTTTATTAATTTTCAGTCTCCTTTGCAAAAATAATACAATACAATAAATACAAGTGATTCTGTATTGTTACATCATTGCATCTTTTTTTGAGTTTCCTCACATTTTATATATGTAGACATATTATACTGATATTATTACAGTAGCTAATATACTTATACTTTTCTATACAGTATACATATTTACATGTTATACCTCTATTTTAACTCTTTATTTTTACTTTTGTTTTTCTATGCTTGATTTAATGATACCATCTATTCCATATTTCAAAATTCTCTGAGTCTTTCTGGCCTCGCTGTTGTTATCAATGTTTACCTCACTAAGTGCCTTCTATAATAATTACCTGCTTTTCCCAGGGTATGCTCCTGTAATTTCAAGTAATGGAATTCAACCTTCCAAAATATCATTTTGGGATAACAAAATTACTTTCATATTTTTTCCTTATAAACAAGTTGTGCACTGTATTTTGCAAACTTTTTTCCCCTAGAGACCAGTCAACAAACACACAGAGCTGTTAAATTCCAGGAAGATGCCCATCTTACAGCCCCGCTCAGTCCCTGCTGGGAAAAGAGTGGCGCAAAAAGTGGCAAGCGGGCGATTGGGTGGATATGAGTGGCGCTGGCAGTGCAGGGAGAGGACCGGCGAACCACCTACCACCACCCCCTGGTCCCTCTTATCTTTTAGCACTCCCCCTAAGGCATCCCAGCGACCCTCAGGGGGGTATCCCCCACTTTAGGAAAACATGAAGATTTCCTTCTTTAAAAAATACAGTATCCCACCCACTCTTAAAAACATCTCTGTATCCATAAAGTTATATATATATTATCTTCATCAAACCAGATTGCAAGACAATTTACAGGATTGTAACAGAATTACTCCAAACTGTTTCCTCCCGTTTCCAATAAGACATAAAATAGCAAGCACAAAATCAAAATTCAAGCCATTAAAACAACTCCATCAGAGCAATGCCTGTAGAAAAAACAGGTGAAAGCTGTATTGTTATAAGGGTGATAATGATGGAGTTAAATTAGAAACATCCTGAATCAAATCCCCACTCAACTATGAAATGTGAAGCTTAGGTATTCTTGCAGGCTTATAAAGCTTGAACAGATGAACAAGTTAATTCCTAAAAGAAAGATGAAGTGCAGATATAATAAATCAGGACTCCATTCCTTCTTTTATGACTCCCAGTCCCAGAGCCTATTTGGTAACCAGCACAACAGTAGAAAGTAAGCTGCTCATATTTTTATTTAGTACTATCATAGTAAAGCAGGGGTGAAATCAGGCAGGTTCTGAAAAACCGATAGCAGAAATTTTGAGTAGCTTGGAGAACAGGCAAATGCCACCTCTGGCTGGCCCTAGAGTGGAGTGTGAATGGAGAGTTTGCAATATTCTTCCCCCAGGATTTGGGAGGGAATGGGTATTTTGCAATATCCTTCCCCTGGAGTGGAGTGGGAATGGAGATTTTGCAATATCCTTCCCCTGCCACACCCACCAAATCACATCTACCAAGCCACACCACATCATGCCACCAAGCCATGCCCACAGAACCGGTAGTATAAAAAATTGGATTTCACCACGGTACTAAAGCCAACTCCATATGTAACACGTTCTGTAGACCAGCTGGGAAGTTACCCAAATAAAATTGTTTCTGTATAGAAATAGTGGGTGAATCAGCATAACTACTAAAAGTATTTTCTGTATTACAACCACCACCAGCTGGAGCCCTAAAAATAACTATAAGGAGACAGTCAGAACTCTAAATCTCTTCATCTGGAGATTACTCGTAGAGAACTAGCTAGTTACTGTCTTCCCAAACAAAGGAAAAACTTACTTGAAATACTTCCAGAGGTAACATTAGCTTAAGGGGTTCCACCAGTTGGGATGAAAGGACTTGGGGGAAAAAAGCTTTTTGGAAAGCAGAAATCTCAAATTCCAGCTCAGGAGTCTGGGCTCATGGAGAGCTGGAAATAATCTTCTGGGCACTTGAAATCTCAGGTGTCAAAAGACAAGCAGAGATCGTACCCACTTAGCCAGTCAAAGGCACTCTGAGCTCACAAGGCAATTATTGTTGTATTTATGCTTCAATTGTTGCTAAGGCTTCCTTTGTGACATCAGAAGTATCTTCCCCACTGCAGGCAACCCTTTATGACCTCATATCACCTAAGAAAGCAGATGTCTTCTTCCTTCTTTCCAGCTGCCTTGAAAAGAACAAAAATATTTAATTTTTGTGTTTCATTTTCCTGGGATGCATATAGTACTGCAGGAATATAGAAACAGGCTTCAGGATTTCAAATCGCTGAATCAAATAATCCCCACAGCCCTTCATAAAATTATTACTGAACTGTAATTTTTAATGCAGTAAAATATTTAAATCATTCAACAAATAGAAATACAGTAATCCAATTTATTGAATGCATCTGAATTTACATTAGTTATATTTTACATTTATTGATTTTTAATTAGGTAGATTTTAAAATACTTTAATGGAAACTGATCAAAACATAATTGTAAGGCAAATATAATCAATAATAGAATTTAATATATTTATTAAAGTTTGTAGCTAAACCCTTAATTTTCTGATGTTATTTAATATCATGCTGCTATTGTGCAAGGTAACATCATGCAACATGAAATTATTCCTATGAATATATATATTGAAATAAATCCTGTTGAAATCAACTGGTTTTAAATAAACATTAATTCAAGGGTAAATTCCATTAATTAAAAAACAAACATCATTTGTGTATGTTTGACCCCAAAGCCTCTTGGTGGCCAAAATAAAATAAAATGACAGGAAGGAGGGAGGGAGAGAAGAAGGGAAGGAAGGAAGGAAGGAAGGAAGGAAGGAAAGAAGGAAGGAAGGAAGGAAGGAAGGAAGGAAGGAAGGAATACATAAGATACATAAACACACACATATATATGGATCTTAAAATTTTGTGTCTGGCGGAAAGTGCAACCTTCGGAGGTGAGGAGAGGAGAAGAGTTGAGGGAATATCGAGCCACTGCCGTAGGGGGTGCCGAGAGAGAACCGAGAGAGAGCACGGCACTGGAAAACGACCAGCTGGTGCGGAAGATGGGGGCGGGGCCGGACGGAAAGTATAAACACCGGAGGGGAAGAGAGGAGAGGAGCCGAGAGGAGTTCAGAGGAGTCGAGCCACTGCTGAGTCAAACTCCCAGCCCGACTCCGGTGGGTGAGAGGGACTGGTGTCGAGACGGTGGTGACCGGGGAGTGACGGAGACGATGAAGGGTGAGGGAGACGGCGGAAAGGAACGGAGTCTAGTGGCGGAGAACAACTTTAGATGCCAACGGAGATGCGGCAAATGAGGAACATCCAGGGGCAACAACTCAGCCCCCCCCCGTATGGCACCAGTGGGTGAGAGCTGCTGGGCCGAGGGGAGGCTAAAGTAAGGCTAAGGGACTGAGGAGTTGGCAGATATTGAAATTACCCTGCCTCCTTGGAATAACAACAGTTAGAATGATTAGGGGGTGAGAGTGATGGATTTTTTCATTGCTTGGGAACATTATGACCAATCTGGACTGGGATCATTGCCATTGTCTGTTACCGCTTGTTGTCCCACCAACCCCCTTTCCCCTCCCCTCTTAATCTTAATCTTTATGTACCATCATTGAAGAACTATGCCCCTTGTGGATTGATTAAAAAAGACAGTTGAAAAAGATAGTAGATTTAAGACCTTAAGACTCTATGAAGACCTAAAGGAACATCACACCTGGACTGATTGATTGCTGATGATTAAATAATAATTATGATGTGATTTTATACTATCAAAAATTAATTTATATAATTATATAATCTTTTTTATCTTCTATTTTATATTATATATTGTGATATATTTTATTAGTGTTTTTTAAATTGCTATTAATTTAATCTATTTTAATATTATTGGGGGTTTCTAAATTAATGGATGATTGGGATAGATATACTTGTGTGCAGGAGCTGAATGGTTGGTATGATTGGGATGGCTGGGGTGGGTGGGGTTACGGTATGGATGAGATGAATGGTAACAGTATGAATGATAGATTTGGCCCACCTGACGCTCGAGAGGCGGGAGGGGAAGGGGCACCGATCTCTGGGGTGGCAGAGGGTCGGAATATTCCAGTGTTTCTGGGGAGAGGCAGATATGGCGGGGGCCACGGAGTTAGCCGTTCCAGGGGAACGAGGGATCGTTGCTTAATAACGATCCCTTGTTCTGGCTCCGTGAGCCCAACCTTGGGTACTGGTGATGAGTGTAACTCTGGCCCTGGGCTCAGGTTGCTGCTGCTCAATGCCAGGTCGGTGGTAAATAAAGCTCTCCTCATCCGGGATCTGATCCTGGATGAGGAGGCCGACCTGGCATGTATTACTGAAACCTGGCTGGGCCCGAGGGAGGTGTTCCTCTCTCTGAAATTTGCCCAGCAGGGTTTCAGATATGGCATCAACCTCGACCCCAGGGAAGGGGGGGAGGAGTGGCTATTATAGCCAGGGAGAGCCTTTGCCTACGTGGACTCATTGCTGCGGAAATTGCGGGTTGCGAGTCTCTCTTGATGAAGTTGGACTTAGGGGTTCAGGTGGGCTTATTTCTCACGTACCTGCCTCCCAGCTGCGTGTCAAAAGCCCTGCTTGTGTTATTCGAGGAGGTAGCCGGGTTGGCGGTGGAGTTCCCCGGACTTATTATCCTGGGGGACTTCAACCTACCGTCACTCGGCGAAACCTCTGGGTTGGCACAGGAGTTCATGGCCACCATGACAACCATGGACCTGAGTCAAGTAGTACAGGGTCCGACTCACGAGGGAGGGCACGCACCTGACATGGTATTCCTTTCCGAGCAATTGAGTAATGGTCTGAGACTAAGGGGCTTAGAAGCATTGCCTTTGTCATGGTCAGACCATTTTCTACTACGGCTTGACTTCCTGGCTCCAATCCTTCCCCACAGGGAGGCGGAACCAATTAAGATGTTCCGCCCCAGACGCCTGATGGACCCAGAGGGCTTTCAGACGGCGCTTGGGGTTATTCCAGAGGCACTCGTCCACAGTTCGGCGGAGTCTCTTGCGGAGGCCTGGAACAAGGCTGCAGCGAAGGCTCTTGACCGGATTGTGCCTTTGCGACCTCTCCGTGGCGCTAGACCCTGTAGAGCTCCATGGTTCAACGAGGAGCTCCGGGAGTTGAAACGCCAGAAGAGACGTCTAGAGAAGCGATGGAGGAAGAGTAGGTCTGAATCTGATCGAACACTTGTAAGAGCTTTTATTAAGACTTACAAAGTGGCGCTCAAGGTGGCAAGATGTGCGTACCATGCCACCTTGATTGCATCAGCAGAATCCCACCCGGCCGCTCTGTTTAGGGTGGCCAGGGGGGAGTTGGGGAGCCCTTGCAGAGCAGTGCCGAGGATTTTAATACGTTTTTCGCTGATAAAATCGCTCAGATCCGGGCCGATCTCGACTCCAATTGGAAAACAGAGTCGACTGACAACGAGTCAGTCGAGGTGACTGGGGCACGTACTTGTCCACCTGTCTGGGAAGAGTTTGATCTGGTGACACCTGATGAAGTGGACAAGGCCATTGGAGCTGTGAGTTCTGCCACCTGTTTACTGGATCCGTGTCCCTCCTGGTTGGTCTCGGCCAGCAGGGAGGTGACACGGGGCTAGGTCCAGGAGATTACCAACACTTCCTTGGGGAGGGGAGTTTTTCCAACACTCTATAAAGAGGCGCTCATGCGCCCCCTCCTCAAGAAGCCTTCCCTGGACCCAGCCGTACTTAATAACTATCATCCAGTCTCCAACCTTCCCTTTATGGGGAAGGTTGTTGAGAAGGTGGTGGCGCTCCAGCTCCAATGGTCCTTGGAAGAAGCCGATTATCTAGATCCCCAGCAGTCGGGTTTCAGGCCCGGTTACAGCACGGAAACTGCTTTGGTCGCGTTGATGGATGATCTCTGGCGGGCCTGGGACAGGGGTTTATCCTCTGTCCTGGTGCTCCTTGACCTCTCAGCGGCTTTCGATACCATCGACCATGGTATCCTTCTGCACCGGCTGGGGGGGTTGGGGGTGGGAGGCACTGTTCTTCAGTGGTTCTCCTCCTATCTCTCCGGTCGGTCGCAGTCAGTGTTAGTGGGGGGTCAGAGGTCGACTCCAAGGTCTCTCCCTTGTGGGGTGCCTCAGGGGTCGGTCCTCTCCCGCCTGCTATTTAACATCTACATGAAACCACTGGGTGAGATTATCCAAGGGCATGGGGTGAGGTATCATCAGTACGCTGATGATACCCACCTTTACATCTCCACCCCATGTCCAGTCAACGAAGCAGTGGAAGTGATGTGCCGGTGTCTGGAGGCTGTTAGGGCCTGGATGGGTGTCAACAGACTCAAACTCAACCCGGATAAGACGGAGTGGCTGTGGGTTTTGCCTCCCAAGGACAATCCCATCTGTCTGTCCATTACCCTGGGGGGGGGGAATTATTGACCCCCTCAGAGAGGGTCCGCAACTTGGGCGGCCTCCTCGATCCACAGCTCACATTAGAGAACCATCTTTCAGCTGTGGCGAGGGTGACGTTTGCCCAGGTTCGCCTGGTGCAGCAGTTGCGGCCCTATCTGGACCGGGACTCATTGCTCACAGTCACTCATGCCCTCATCACCTCGAGGTTCGACTACTGTAATGCTCTCTACATGGGGCTACCTTTGAAAAGTGTTCGGAAACTTCAGATCGTGCAGAATGCAGCTGCGAGAGCAGTCATGGGCTTACCTAGATGTACCCATGTTTCACCATCACTCTGCAGTCTGCATTGGCTGCCGATCAATTTCCGGTCACAATTCAAAGTGTTGGTTATGACCTTTAAAGCCCTTCATGGCACTGGACCAGAATATCTCCGAGACCGCCTTCTGCTGCACGAATCCCAGCGACCGATTAGGTCCCACAGAGTGGGCCTTCTCCGGGTCCCGTCAACTAAACAATGTTGGTTGGCGGGCCCCAGGGGAGAGCCCTGACTCTCTGGAACCAACTGCCCCTACTCTCCCTGCCTTCCGTAAACTCCTTAAAACCCACCTTTGCCGTAAGGCATGGGGGAACTGAAACACCTCCCCCGGGCATGTACAATTTATGCATGGTATGTTTGTGTGTGTGTTTGTTAGTAAATGGGGTTCTTTTAAAATCTTTTTAAATATTTTAAATTATATTTGGATTTGTCATGAATTGCTGTATCTTGCTGTGAGCCGCCCTGAGTCTGCGGAGAGGGGCGGCATACAAATCTAAATAATAAATAAATAAATAAATTACAATATCACCATGATAGCAGTATACAGGTACTTGAGGGGTTGCCACAGAGAGGATTTAGATTTAATTTAGACTTAATTGGATTTGTGTGCCACCCCTCTCTGAGGTTTCGGGGCAGCTCACAGCATGTACAGAAAAACAGAAAACAATAAGAGCAATAAGAGCAATAGGAGGGGGTCACACTATTTTCGAGGATACCAGAGGGCCAGATGAGGAACAATGGATGGAAGCTGACCAAGGAGAGATTCAACCTGAAAATACGGAAGAACTTCCTGACGGTCAGAGCGATCAATTGGTGGAAGGACCTGCCAACGGAGGTTGTGAACGCCCCAACTCTGGACGTTTTCAAGAGGAGAATGGACTGGAGGTGTAGGGTTTCCTGCTTGAGCAGGGGGTTTGACTTGATTACCTGCAAGGTCCCTTTCAACTCAATTAATAAACAAACAAACGGACAAATGTGGGCATGTTTCTTGCAATCAGTTGTTGAGAAAGGGAAAATGAATTCTGAATGAAAATAAGTGGTATGTTGGCATCAGTGATGGGCTCCTGTGGGCATGGTCAGGTACACAGTACCAGTAGCAAAAGTTTGATTTTTTTTCTTTTTTCCTCTTATGGGCTCTGGGCATGTTTTTCCCTATAGCAATAAATGAGTTTGAATGTGTATAATTTTAGCAGAGCTGTGTGTACATATACTTTGTACATGTGTGTACATATACTTTATATAGTAGATAATCGTGTGCGCTGAAATTTTATGAAAAAGTTCACACGAGACGTTTGGACAAAGAGAACAGAAATGTTTATTCTCTCTGGGTATTTATTTATTTATTTATTATTTAGATTTGTATGCCGCCCCTCTCCGCAAAACGGTTTGCAAAGCGGGTACTCTTCACAAGGGAAGAGACACTTGTACAGAAGCTAAAGAGCAGGTTATATAGGTTCACAAAGGTACATAGAATTCCTCAACTTATCACACAGAATTCCTTGCCCAAATATGGTCCACATCCTGCCTCCCTCTCCCGGAGATGAATAGTTTATTGGGTAAACAGCAAACATTTATCTTGGTAAACAGCAAACATTTATCTTGTTAATCAGCAAACATTTGTCTTGTTAAAAACAGATCCCAAAATGACAGTCACAAGATAAGGAAAAACAGGAAATCCTAATCTTGTTAAAGACACAAACTACAGACAGTAAATACTGATATTCTTAAAATAAAACTTAAATTATTTTATACACAATGGATTTTTCCTTCAATCAGGTGGGCTACTACCTGGACAGGAGAGAACATAGTGAGGTAGCAAAAAATGGAGCTCCGGAGCACCTAATTTGCACTGAAAGATGTTGAAACAAAATGCATAAGCCAAGGCCAGTGTGGTAGTAAAAATTTTGGAAGTCCATCACTGGTTGGCATACCACTAATATGGATAGCAATATTTGTTTACTGAGCCCACAAGCAATTAACAATCAATTAACAATCCAGAAAGTCATGTGGTGGTGGTGGAGGTTTGCACCTGTGTGGGATGCTTTGGTTGTGGAGAAAACACCTAGATTAGGTGTTATATAACTTGGTGTTTACATGAAAAAATGCACACAGGACCTGGACTCCGACCTAGGTTGCTTTTATGCTACTTTTGAGATTTCCCCCGGTGCACATTGCATGAACATATCTCATTACCGATATGGAGGCAGCTGGAGGATCAAAAGCAACCCGTCAAGTTTTCATGCAGAATAATAAAAGTTGGAAGGAAACTCGAAAGTCATTTTCCTCAGAAATCCAGCCCCCCGCTTGGATTCAACTGTTTTCGTTCCAAATTCTGGTGCACGATTCTGTTTAACGAGGTCCCAGCCTGCCTTTTATTTAAACGACGGGCGTTATGAGGTTGGCTTTTTAGACACTACATGCCTTAAAAGTAACCCCACGTTGTGCTCATGGGCGGGCCAGCCAAGGCGCAACAAGAGCCGCTAAGTAAACCCAGCCCCTCTGCTAGCCCTGTAAGGCTTATTCGGCTGAGCTCCAGCCCGGCTCAGCGGCCTCGTTGAAGGGTAGCCCCGCCTGTCCCAAAACTAGGCGCTCTCAAATCCTTCCCGCCCCCGCTACAGCGTTGTTTCTGCACGGTTCTGCTGGGGTCGTCGTCGCCGCCGCCATGACAGGCTCCCGTTCGTTTTCCCTGACGAAGTTCGGGCTCAGCCCGCTCTCTGCTTCCGCCGCTCTGGCTGCGCTTGTTACGGTGGGAATGGCCGCGGCTTGGTGCTGGCGGTGGAGGGACCGGCGGAGGCCGCTGCGGTTGAAGCAAGTGGGCACGGTGACGGGCCTTTTCATCTACCCGATCAAGTCTTGCAAGGGGGTCGCCGTGCAGCAGGCCGAAGTGACGAAGCTGGGGCTCCGGGACGGAGATCTGCGCGACAGGTAGGGGGGGCGGAGGTTCGGGGTGGGAAATGGGGCATGAGAGAAATTATGTCTATGTTTGTTTGTCAGTCAGTTTGTTTTTTTATAAGAGTTGAAAGGGACCTTGTAGGTCATCTAGTTAAACCCCCTGCTCAAGCAGGAATGTTAAGTCCTTGACTTACAACCATGCCAGAAACGCAAAGTCCTCGACTTACAACCTACAAGCCTGTTGTTTTGGCTGGGAAAGAATCCCTCTTAACTGCCTAAATGGGGCGTTGATTTCAAGCAAATTCCTGGCGTTACCAATACTTGGTGTAGCTGCTCTGAATTTCGGATCACGTTCTCAGAACTGACATTAGGCAACACATGAAGTAGCAACCCCTGGTTTAGAAACCTCGGAGTAAAACATTAATCCAGAATCAAGCCATCAAGGTTTGAAGCGACCCACATTTTTTGTTCTCCTTTTCTTGGTGTGTATTTGTGCATTAATTAATGGTTCTTCCAGTCAGGGCTTTAATTTGTCTGGTTAAAATTGTCAATTTTAGACAAGCCTCTTTCCTGGGTGACCTATCTATATTTTCCTGCCCCTTCTTGTGTTTCTTTCCTTGCCAGGCAAACAAAAATCAATCAAAAATGAATCCTCACTTTGTATATTGTGATTTCCTAAAACGATAAAATGAATTTTAGTGATTTCCACGCTGCTAAGCAAGAAAAAAAATGAGATAGTTGATTTTAAGATTAAAGTTTACTAGCAATAGCAATAGCATTGACTTATATACTGCTTTATAGTGCTTTTATAGCCCTCGCTAAGCGATTTACAGAATCTGTAGTAGTCCCAAATGTTTACATCACTAAACCAGGCTACTGCCATAGTTTATTTTGGCAAGGCTGAAGTTGGTTTCCATATGTAAAGTGAGAATATGTTTTGACAATAGTTTCAAGTTTGTGTGCACATGCACGGCTATTTGAAAACAAACAGATGACATCTTCTCCCCAGGCTATTTTGACTGACTGTTTGAAGTGCCTTGCAATTGTTTGAAAAACGTTTTGGACGAAGATAAAATATATGTAATAATAAAAATACTTGAGAAGTGTATACCGTATTTTTCGCTCTATAAGACGCACCTGCTGATAAAACGCACCTAGATTTTAGAGGAGGAAAATAGAAAAAAAATATTTTGAGCCAAAAAGGGGAGAGGAAGAGAGGAAGGAGTGAAAGAAGGGAGTGAGGGAGGGAAGAAGGGAGGAAGGAAAAGGAAAGCAAGAAATGGAGGGAGGAAAGGAAGGAAGGAAGGAAAGAAAGGGGGAAGGGACAGGAACAGAGGAAGGAAGCAAGGAAACTTATGAAAGGGGAGAGAGGAAGGACTGAAGGGAGGGAGGGAAGAAGGTAGGAAGGAGAAAGAAAAGAAGAAATAGAGGAAGGGAAGGTAAAAGAGAGAAAGAAAAAGAGCAAGAAAGAGAGAAAGAAAGAAAATGAAAGAGAAAGAAAAATAGAGAGGGGGAATGAAAGAAATGGAATGAGGGAAGGAAGTAGAGAAAGAAAGCAAGAGAAAGAAAAAAGAATGAAAGAGCAAGAGAGCAAGAGAGAAAAAGAAAGAAAGAAAGAAAGAAAGAAAGGCAACTTCAAAGAAAGGCTCACTGAGCATCTCTCACTCTCTCTCTCTTTCTATCCCTCTTTCTTTCTTTCTCTTCCTTTCTCTCTCTCCTCTTTCTTTATCTCCTCTCTCTCCCTCCCTCTCTCTTTCTCTCCCCCCTCTCTCCCCCTTTCCCTCTCTCTTTCTCTCTCTCTTTTGCTATCTCTCCCCCCTCTCCCTCTTTCTCCCCCCTCTCCCTCTCTCTTTCTCTCTCTCCCTCTCTTGCTATCTCTCCCCCCTCTCCCACTCTCTTTCTCCCTCTCCCTCTCTTTCTCTCTCTCCCCCTCTCTCTTTCTCTCTCCCCCTCTTTCTCTTCTTCTCACTTTCTCTCTCTTGTTTCCTTTCTGTCTGGGCAGATGGCTGCCTTCTGCCTTGGGGCGCGATTCGCCCCCTCTCCTCCTCCTCCGCCGCCTTCTGCCTTGGGGCGCGATCCGCCCCCTCTCCTCCTCCGCCGCTTCCTGCCTTGGGCGAGCAATCCCGGAGTCCGAGACTGTGTGGCTTTGCGCCATGAAGAGGAAACGGCTCCGGCAGCAGGAAAAAGTCGGCCGTTTTCTCTTCATGGCGTAAAGCCACCCTGTCCCAGACTCCCGGATCGCGCCCCAAGGCAGAAGGCGGCGGCGGAGGAGAGGGGGCGGATCGCGCCCCAAGGCAGAAGGCAGCGACGTTGGAGAGGGGGCAGATTGCGCCCCAAGGCAGGAGGAGGCAGCGGAGGAGAGGAGGCAGATCGCGCCCCAACGCAGGAGGTGGCAGAGGAGGAGAGGAGGCGGATCGGGCGGGCAATAGGGCAGCGTGGAGAAGCCAGGGGCGCATTTGGCCGGAGGCACCGTGGGGAGGCAGGGGTGGCCGCGGCTCCCTTTACTCCTACTGCCACACCTCCCCGCCCCCGCCCACCTCCCCGCGGGCTGGCAGGGGGATGGGGAGCGCGCGCCCGTGGAAAAGGGCGCTCGGGTGTATTTGGGGGTGCACGCCTGCTCACGGGCGCAGCTTACGGGGAACGGTGGGCCAGGCAGCAGCTAGCCAGCCGGCAGGATGGCGCTTCCGAATTCGCAGCCTCCCCCCCCTCCCTGCCTGCATCTTCGCTCCATAAGACGAGGCTGATTTTTCATCCTACTTTGGGAGGAAAAAAAACTGCGTCTTATGGAGCGAAAAAGTGGCAACTAGTTACCTTTAGATATCTATAAATTACATGTGGCTAAAACACAGTGATCATCTCATAAAAGCTTTAGATGAAAAAACATTGACTCAGAATTAAAACAGTAAGTATTAGAAGAATAGTTTTTACTATTTTACTATTTCACTATTCCATACTTCAAATTAAGAGTGACTATAAGGGAATTATCCTCAGATATGTGATGGCTGTAGATATATCTGGCTGTAGACTAGTGAATTGTAGAATTTTTGCAGAAAGCAAAGAATTGGATTTAATTGTTTCAATGCCCCCTTTTGTAGGATTTGATTTTTTTAAATTCTGATATGATGAATAAGGATACCCCATACTGATTTGATCAAGATTAAATTATGAAGTAATTATGATTACTTCTGGAAAGTTGCATTCAATTTATTATCATTCCTTTCCCCTCTTGATATTAAGACTCCTGCAATTAGCAAAATAAAGATAATAGAAAAATGTGAGTTGCTTTGTAGAAATTTGACCAAGTTTATTGTTTACAACGATAAAGATATAATTTTTGAATGCTTAATTGTAATGCCAGCTTCTTTTATGTTTGTCCAATAATTTCTTTCCCCTTTTCTTACTCTGATGCAAATGCTCTGCTAGATGAATTTTCTTCTTTTTTCATTTTGCTGTGATGCATTTCCTGGCAGAGTTACTCTCTGGATAAGCTTTCAAAAGGCCTAGTTAAGAGCCTTTTTTCTCTTAAAAGCAAAAGTGAGCAATTTACACTTAACATTTTTAGGGGGTTGAGAGATCAAATTGACATTGTGGGTAGAGCTAGATCTTGGTTGTTCCTTTTTGCATCTGCTTCTCCCTCAGAACTGTAGAACATTGCTGAAAAGCGACCCATAAGTCATGAGCAGGAAGAACTAGAAAATGCCACTAGGCTACTAGTGCCAGTCTTATATTAAGAAATGTACTCTA
This sequence comes from Erythrolamprus reginae, assembly GCF_031021105.1. Classification (NCBI taxonomy): domain Eukaryota; kingdom Metazoa; phylum Chordata; class Lepidosauria; order Squamata; family Dipsadidae; genus Erythrolamprus; species Erythrolamprus reginae. Next base: position 360,787,929 of record NC_091950.1, on the reverse strand, counting down.
TTTTCACCTATCGAATATGTTTCTGGTGGTAAGAAATTGCATATACACTGTTTTTCCAGTTCAGAATAGGTTAAAGTCACCTGAGTCCTTAAAGTCGAACTTATTCATTCAGTCTTTGAAAATAGATTGGAAATTAATGCTAAATTAGTAGTCTACTGTGTACTGTTCACATGTCAGCATATACCTTTTGAAAGGTTGGATTGATTTTCAGTATTTATATGTTTTATATGTTTTTAACTTAGATGTTGGCTTGTGATAAAGGAAGATGGACACATGGTGACTGCTCGACAAGAGCCTCGACTAGTATTGGTCTCTATCACCAATCAAAATGGCTATTTGACTTTGAGTGCTCCAGAAATGAAGGACTGTCATATTCCAGTCAGATTGTCAACCAAAAATCCAGTACGGGATTGCAGGTACTTTTTTCTTTTATGTTTTTTCAACTTCTCAAACAACAGGGAAAAAGTGACTTATATTTAGAAAAAGTACAACATTAAAACCCTTCACAGTTCTACATTTCTAACCCGGTCTAGTATCTCCATGATTTCATCTATAGAATGCTTAAAGAGATGCTAGTCACACGTATCTTAAACCTCATTAGGTCAATCTTGGGCCAACTGACTATAATAAACCAGTTTAGGATCTATGTCCTTGTTGGTATCCCTATGGAAAGACCAACAAGATTGATTCAAAGATTCAACATAATTAATCTGTTCTTTTGAGTAAATGTAACTTATCATTGGAGAGGCAGGACACATTATTGTTCCTGCCTTTAGTTCTTTACATTTCAGAAGCAAGATGGACAAGCTTCCCTCTATTACCAGCAGAATTGCTATAGATTTTGTGGCATGGTGTCTTTTTTCCCCATCCCACCAACAGCTTATCATATTTAATTTATGTTTGAATCTTATACGGATGTAGTTTCCATCCCCTTCTTCAATCCTCATTCATATATACAAACATCATGGTACTTACTTAAAGATTATTTGGAGAACGCTTCTGGTGAGGCATGAGAACCAGTGGTTGTGAGCAGGGGTGATTTCCAACTTACTTTGCTACCGGTTCGCTCCCTCCTTTCCTCACCATGTGGTCGTGCCTTGTGGGCGCTCACATACGCAGTAACGAAAAATCAGGAAAAAAACTAAGAAAAAAAGACGGTGACCACATGCACAGTGCCAGAACTTATATTCTGAGCATGCTCAGAATAATTATTTTTTCGAATGTAATTTATTTTTAAAAAGATGGAGGCGCCCATGGATTGGCACCAATCAATCCAGTTTGGTGACATCATTATGATGTCACCATCGGGTTGCTACAGGTTCAGGCAAACCAGGAGGAACCCACTCCTGCTTGTAAGGGAATTATGGCTCAAATAGGCAGCTGCAAATGAGATCCGGACTTCTAAAATGTTTTCTGGAAGAAACAGATCTGGAGATTGGCCATATGTACTTCAGAGAGTTGGTTTTTGTGAGTAGACAATAGAGACCATCATTTTTGCAATCAACTACAATTGGTGGAAGTTGTGGGTCCCATCATGCTTTGAAACATAAATGTAGCCTTTTATGCCTCCAGATTCTACAGACCTCACCCTTTTCATCACTTTGAAATTTTACTTTTCTCATTGCTCCTTTAAGATTGAAAAACCTTAGAAATCGAAAGAGTTTCTTTAAAAAGGAACAGCATCACATTCTTCCAGCTTTGCAAGATCTTCATTTTTTTGTAATTTCTTTTAAATATAGCAAGGAGACAATTTCAGATTTTTTTCTGTAAATGTTTTTTTAAATGCTAAGACTTTGTGAAATCAAGTTAGACTTTGAAGTTAATTAGTAGAAGTTCCTGCGTGGGAAAATCTGTCTTGTTTACATACCAGTTGCACAATAGTTGATAGCAGAACACAAGCTGGCTAATTTAAAGAAAATGTTTGGTTTAAGACCTGTGAAGTGCTTGGACTTGTTACTGGAACCAAAAGTTACAGCAAGATGAACAAAATCCTTCTGGGGATAAACTGAAGTGATTTCTAAGGTGGGTTTAACAATTACAATTTAAATAAATAGAAATACAGTATTGTATTCATAAAGGTTCCCATTTAAACTGAAATATAAGAGATTTACTGGAGTTATTTCATGCAATTACAAATGGACTTGGAAGATAATAAGATCTTTGAGACAAGAGGGGAAAGTTATTTAAAGAAAACAGGAGTTAAAATTTTATTTATGGAACATAAAGATTTTGCGGGGAAGAAGAAAAGCACATAAACTTTGTTAGCATTTTCCCAACCCCCTCTAGAGACTTTCTGAGTCTTCTGGAAGAGGGAAAAATGTTACTGGCTGCCAGTACCAGCACCAAGTATGCAATGCATTATGCATGACCCCCCATGCTCCCCCTGCCCCCCATACATGCGCACTTGACCCTTCCCATGTCCTGTCCCCTGCATGCGCATGTGACCCTGCTTCACCCCATTTGGGTCTAGTAAGGTCCCAAAGGGAGGAGAAGGAGTTTGACTTGGTAACACCTGATGAAATGGACAAGGCCATGGGAGCTGTGAGTTCCGCCACCCGTTTGTTTCTTGGTTTCGGACGGCAGGGAGGTGACACGGAGCTGGGTCCAGGAGATTGTCAACACTTCTTTGAGGAGGGGTCCTTTCCGGCTCCCTACAAGGAGGCAATTATGTGCTTCCTACTCAAAAAGCTTTCCCTGGATTCAACAACTATTGTCCAGTCTCCCACTTTTCCTGCATTGGAAAGGTTGTTGAGAAGGTGGTGACTGCATTGGTTGCCGATTGGTTTCCAGACACAATTTTTTATAGGTTATGACCTATAAAGCCCTATACAGCATTGGGCAAGATTACTTGCGGGGCCGCCTCCTGCCGCATGAGTCTCAGCGACTGGTTAGGTCCCACAGTGTCGGCGTTCTCCAGATCCCGTCAACTAGACAATGTCGCTTGGCAGGACCTAGGAGGAGAGCTTTGTCTCTGGGGCCTCTGGCCCTCTAGAATCAATTCCCCTCCCAGAGATTCGTATTGCTTCCACCTTCCTCGCCTCCTTAAGAATCTGAAGACATCTATGCCGCCAGGCTTTGGGCCACTAGACTCTAGCCCCCGGCACTGTCTCCTGTAAGCTGCGCGCGTAAGCGCCCGCTCTCTCCAAAATACCCCCCCGCGCACCCTTTTCCTCGGTCGCGCGCTCCCCATCCCCCTGCCAGCCCGCGGGGGGGGGCGCGCTGGGAGGCGCGGGCAGTAGAAGGGAGCTGCGGCTGCCCCTGCCTCTCCATGGTGCCTCCGGCCCCCTCGCGCTCCTGGCCTCTCGGCCCTGCGATCCACCCCCTCTCCTCCTCCGCCACCCCCTGCCTTGGGGCGCGACTTCTCTCGCGGCGGCGGCGGCGGCTTCAGCTCCTCGGGACGAAAGTGCTCCCAGCCAGGGGGCTGCGAGAGGGGCGGGGCGGGCTTTCCCGAAACGGACGGAGAAAGCCCTCTCTCGCAGCCCCCTGGCTGGGAGCGCTTTCGCTGCGAGAGAGGGCGTTCTCTGTCCGTTTCGGGAATGCCCACCCCGCCCCTCTCGCAACCCCTTCGCTGGGAGCGCTTTCGTCCCAGACTTCCAGCAAGGGGGCTGCAGTAGAGGCAGGGCAGGCGCTCCCGAAGCCCGGCCGACTTTTCCCTGCTGCCGGAGCTGTTTTTTCTTCATGGCGGAAAGCCACACAGTCCCGGGCGCTGGGGACGTCTGGGAGGGCGAGGGGGTTGATGGTTGCTGCCTCTTAGCTGCAGAGCCGGGTGGAGGCGAAGGCAACAGTGCCCTCCACTCTCTCTCTCTCTCTTTTTCTCTCTGTTGCTGGCGTGGTGAACGAGAGAGAAAGAGAGAGAGAGAAAAAGGAGGGGAGAGAGAATGAGAGAGAAAGAAAGCAAGAGAGAAAGAGATGGAAAGAAAGCAAGAGAGAGAGGGGGGAAGGAGGGAGAGGGGAAGACATAGAGGGATGGAGGGAAGGAGAGAGAAAGAGCAAAAAAGAGAGGAAGGAAGGAAGGAAGAGAGAAAGGAAGAGGGATGGAGAGAGAGAGGGAAAGAAAGATGAAGGGAGAGAGAGAAAGGGGGAGGGAGAGATAGAAAGGAGGGAGAGGGGGTAGTTAGATAGGTGAGGGAAAAGGAAGGGCTTGGAGAAAGGCAGGGGGAGAGAAAGATACAAAGAAAAGAGGAAGGGAGGAAAGAGGGAGGGAGAGATAGAAAGGAAAGAGGGAGGGAGGAAAGAGGGAGGGAGACATAGGATTATGGATGCAAGAACTCGCTCATGTGTGATAGCGCACGCCCACACTTTCTTTCTTTCTTCTTTCTTTCTTTCCTTCCTTCCTTTCTTTATACTTATATGCCGCCCATTCCCAAAGGGACTGCCGCTCAGACACTATATTTTTCCGCTCACCCCGAAAAAAAATTAGAGGGAACACTGGCCCCCGGCTGACAAATACAATGTATGCTTGTTGTTTGAATGGGTATAAATAAGAAAATGTAAATGTAGTGTCTAGTAGAAATCTTATTAATGCCTTTCACAATTCTTTTAGGTTATTTGGCTTTGATGTTCAAGGCAGAGATTGTGGAGAAGATGCCGCTCAATGGATTACAGCCTACCTAAAGTCAGAAGCATACCACTTGGTTTGTTTTGAACCAAATATGATTCCAAGGAATTCAAAAGATTTACTGGAACCTTTTCGTCCCACTGATAAGGTGAGTGGTACATTTTATAGTATAAATGGATCTGTTTTTCAACCAACTCATATTCTTTTTTAATATGTACTCAAAACTGTGAGTATATTTAACTGTGTAATTATTAGTCATATTCAATAATATATGCACATACAAACACAGCTAATCTCCAAACACTATACACAATTGGACCTATAGTGATTAATATTTTAATGAAAGGTTACCAGGCAGAATCAGGGCAATAGAGAGGAGTGCAAAATCAAAAACATCCCATAAGAAGGGAATACTAGACTATTTCTATAATTCTGTCAAGAAAAAGGCAACTGAGTTTCCTTAAATATGTCATTACTTTTTAAAAAATGTACACTTATACATTCTCTGCATAGGAATGACGATTGATACCAAAAGAAAAATATAATGTAATACATGTTTTAAAAAATACCACTGTATGGGAGATCCTTTTGCAAGAAAAGCAGCCTTTGTAATCAGTTTCCAAGTGGTGGCTGGCTGTATTCTTTGTTGTAAAACCTGAATAGATTTGATTATCATGTGACAAATCTACTACTTCTTCAGCAAATGGCTGTGATCAGATATTTTAATACATCATTTAATGAGGCTTCTGGATAACACAAATAGTCTTTGGTTAGCAATGGCAATTCAGATTGGGATTGCCATTGCCAAGCCATGAGTTATAAGCCACAACGTGATATGACTATGCTGCTTAGTGATAGGACCTGGGATTATAACATAGTTAAACAGGGACCTCACATGACATCACATCTGACTTCCTGCCGGCTTTTCCATTTGATTTTGCTTGTGAGAAGGTTGCAGGGAGCATTGGAAATTGGAACTATGTGACCATGGCTCACTGCAACATAATATTGAGCCACATGCCAAATGCCTGGGCCATAGAGATGCTGCAGTACCAGGAGCTGCAAGGACTGATCTTAACTACCATTTGTTCAAAGTTGTCATAACCTTGAATTATTGTTGAACAAGTGATTGTTAAACAAAGATTCCCCCCCCCACCACTGTACAGACAATTATTTTGAGGCTGCCTTGTTTTGTGCTACAAACTGACCATCTCTCTGTATTTTGTGTAAATGTTTTGGCATTGTTCTTCTCTTTCTCATGCTTCTCTAGATAGCCTATTCTGACTGTAGTCCTGTCATGCTACTCTCGGAAGCTTCTTTGGAAGAACTTAATTCCAGATTGGAGAAGAAAGTTAAAATAAATAACTTCAGGCCAAGCATTTTGGTCACTGGTTGTGGTCCTAATGAGGAGGTAAGGCTGGACATAACTTTTTAGTATACATGTAGAATAATTTTGCAGTTACCTATGCATGTAACCATTTAATAAAACATTTTAAAACTTGTACTTCTCACAGGAATCAGCCATGAAGTTGGCTGGAAGTCTAGAAAATGAACATATTGCAGGCACTAAATTGGGGAAAAGTTCATGCTATTGCCAGTTGTCTTTGCAGGGAAAGGAAGCTTTTTTTCCTTTAGAACTTGTGAGGCAACATAGAGTTTCACAACTATAAGATTAGGTTAAAGGTTGGTTTTCATAAGTAAAATTAATTCCAAAAACAATAGTCATTTTAATATGTAGGAAAAAGCAGTATTGATGATTCCTATATCAACCAGGCATATTCACCATACTGTTGTGTTTCACTCACACATATATAGACAGATAGATAATTTCAAAGTTTTCTTTGCTGGCAGATTTGCAAAAAGGCTTCTGATCCAGCATGATTTTTTTCTGGTTCTTCTCTTTTATCAATGCCCTTCATCAAAATCATCTCTGGAAGGTTAGGATAGCAGACCCCAAGCTTTCTGGCTTGGCAGCCTAATGGGGAGTGTGGGGAGAGGGGATGGTTCTGTGTGAGTGGCAGGCACCAACACAACAGGAGCTTCACACGTAAGCCCAAGCACCTGACATTTGTACAAGTGGAGCTGTGCGTGCGTGCCTGCCCATCGCTTGTGCAGCCCAGTTTCAAACAGGCCACCGTCCAGTAGTGGGCCATGGGCCAGGAGTTGAGGACACCTGGGTTAGGAGACTTCCTGAAAATTGGGGAGCTGGTGCAGGGGATTGAAAAAGGTAAGGAAATTGTCCCCATACTTTCTGCAGCTGGGAATGTTCCAAATAAAATTGCCTCAAATGGGCAAGCAAATACCATTTACGGAACAGAATTTCAGGCTGTTCAAGTAGGAAAGCTTGACTAATGTTTTGCAGATACAAGTGTAAGTAGTTATAATGTACAGATATTAAGTTACTACCAGGTTTTTCACTTTATTTTCAGACTTTATATAAATTGATATTCTGTAAAATTGCATGGTTAAAACTCAAAGCAGGGAATATAATCTGACCTTCATCTATTAAATGCATCACTCAGAAGTATTATTCTTTCTTTTTAATTGGTCTCTTTTATAACATTTACATTCATGTCAGAAAGTTTGTAATAATTTAAAATTCATATGAGCAGTTGAATTGTCTTGGACTTAACCATTATATTTTTGTAGGACACCTGGAATGATATTATAATTGGAAGTGTACAAATGAGAGGGGTAGTGGCCTGTCCCAGGTATGAAATTTTTATTATTGTATTTCATGGCTGCAAATAATTTAAGGCTGTTGTTACCTCATTCAACTTTCTCATTGTAGGTGTATTCTTACAACAGTTGATCCAGATACTGGCATCATAGACCGAAAAGAACCTCTTAATACTTTGAAAAGGTAACAAAAATATTTTGGAATTTCTGATGAAAGCCAGTTTAATGTAATTTGGATATTAGGCTAGCAACTGGGAGTCTGTGAATTCTAGTTCCATCTTAGGCACAAAGCAGTTGGGTGATCTTGTCCCAGTCATACACTGGAACAGCCCTAGAATGAAGGCAGTGGTAAACCAATTCCAGCAATGTTGCCAGAAAACCCTACAGGGATTTCTCTAGGCAGTTACCAGGAACCAAAATTGATCTGAAAGTACACAAACACGTGTACTTGATTGTACATGTGTTTCTGTACTTTGTGAATGATTGTGTTTCATTTTGTTTTTCAAATGTGGTGACAATTATCTTTGCACATATGAGAGGGCTAAAGTTTATTGAGAACAACCTTCCACAAACTGGTACCCTCCAAATGAGATGCGACTTCGGTTTCCTGGCTGGCAATTACATTCCCAGTGTGCCTTGAGGAAAGCAGGTTGGAGAAAGTGAAGCAATTGCAATAGCAAAATTTCCTTGTTTTTTGAATTTTTTTTACTTCAGAGTTAGTTAATAATATTAGGCATTTCATGAATGAAGGCAAATATATGTGTCCCAGGATATAGGTAGGCAGTTCATCTTCAATGTTTAAATTGTCTCACTTAGTTTTCCTCTTTAATGTTCTTAATCCTAATAATTGAAATGAATATTATTCAATTTAAAAAATGAAAAATACAATTTCAAGTACAGTGCAACTTTTAAGGATGTATGTTATACTAAAGTCCCACTGAGTTCAGTTTAACAATAGTCCAAATTATGTTTAGATTTCAGCTTTAATTTTAGGCTTTCAAAATAGTTGTTACTATGTGATTGTGAGATTTTTGTAATAATCTGGAATTTCAGGCATGTAAGAAACCTAGCTTGTTAGCTTTTTATAATAAAATGTTATCTGCTTATTTTAATTATTTTATGAGTAATTCATTATGACCTTATTTTTTCTAATAGTTACCGCTTGTGTGAACCTTCTGAAAAGCATATATATAAATCAAGCCCTCTTTTTGGATGGTACTTTGGAGTTGATAAAACAGGAACACTTAAGGTTGGAGATCATGTTTACAAGATAATGTTGTGACAGAAATTTCACTTGGAAATACATTTTTTTACATCTTTTAAATATCTTTTTTGAAGCTGCTATCTTTCTAATGAAAATTGTCTATCTTTAATGCATCTGTAACTTTTTAAATGTCAATTGTATTGCTGATAAATAAATGATTTTCTGCTGTCTAGAGTTGAGTCAAAAACATTGTCCTAGTTCAACTCTGTATAGTAATTAATACATAATGATTATGGAAAGCTTATTAGAGGTATACCGAAGTATGAGCCATCAATGTGATATCCTGCATAGAAGACAAATGCAATTTCAGGCTACATCAAGCTGACATATAATTTCCAAATCATGGGATTTATAATCAATCCACTGTTTTTTTTCTGGCTCAGTGCTGTGACTGGGCAGCACACATAAGGTTTCAGAGAAGTTAAAAACAGGTTCAGAGAAGGTTAGCATGATGATCAAAGGATGAGAAAGTAAGATTTTTGAAGAGAGATGGAAGAAGGTGGTGTGATCACCATAAGAAAAGGTGGTTGAGGGACATACCTTGTTCATATACCTGAAAGTATGTCACGTGGAAGACCATTACCTTTCTTATTAGTGGATTTAATTACCGTAAATAATAACTGATTTAAGTTATAGGAAGGCAGGTTCCCATTAAGTGTCATAAACACACTCTAGATCGCTTTACTGTTATTGACATATGTTGCCTTCTCTTAACCTTTAATCATGGTTTTAAAAATTTTCTTTGTAATTATTTTATATATTACTGTTTTATACATTTATTGTTCATTTTTGTGTGTGAGAAGGGTATCTATACTGTATAAATTTGAAGAATGAATGATTGAACGAATCAAGGAATCGAGAATCAAGAAATAAATGAATCAATACTAGTTTGACAATGGAACCAGTGAAATGAGAGATGCATGTGTTCATGCAGAGAGCCATCTGTCTGATATGATTTAATTTGGATTGCAGCACCAGACAAGGATTTGGACTTAATAGCCTAAATAGTTTTTTTAGCATTGTAATTCTAAGTTCCAAATTCTTCACTGTCAGTCCATATTTTTTTTATATCTTACAATTCTAACTAACTACAGTGGTACCTCTACTTAAGAACGCCTCTACTTAAGAAGTTTTCTAGATAAGAACCGGGTGTTCAAGATTTTTTTTGCCTCTACTTAAGAACCATTTTTTACTTAAGAACCTGAGCCCGGAAAAATTTCCCAGGAAATTTGAGAGCGGCACAAAGGCCCAGCCAGTTTCCTGCCATTCCCCCTTTAATCCTGGCTATCTGGGCCAGAGGAACCTTTCGGTGGTGCTTAAGGAGGCTTCGGCAGCCCAGAGCGAACAAAGCATTTCCCTTTCTCTGGGCGCTTGGACAGGGAATAAACCTCTGCCAGCGCCCAGAGAAAAGAAATGCTCCCTTCGCTCTGGGTAGCCGAGGAGTCACCACAGCGAAGGAAAGGCTACAAAGCGAGAGCAGAGGGGAGCCCTTCAGCATGCATAGGAAGAGGCAGCAGGTAGCAGCAGCCAGTGTATGGGAGGCAGTGTATGGGAGGCAGCCTCACGCTGGGTATATTGGAGGCGTGTGCCCTTTTTTTTAAAAAAAAAAGCCTTAAAGTTTTGGATTTTTTTTATTCCCCTCACCTCATCTTCCTTCGGCAGCGACTCTCCTCCTCTTCTTCCTCCTCCCTCCCCCCCCCCAAATTCCAAACTTTTATTTCTTTCCTAGTGGGTTTGCACACATCTGTATTTGGTTTTACATTGATTCTTATGGGAAAAAATTGTTTTTACTTAAGAACTTTTCTACTTAAGAACCTGGTCACGGGATGAATTAAGTTCTTAAGAAGAGGTACCACTGTATATATCTTATAATTCTAAATAACTATTATATATTATAATTCTAAATAACCAAATTGTATTGATTTCAATATGGTATTTGTTATAATACGATAATATCAAGTTTGGATCGGCCTCATGTTTCCTAACCCCTTTTATATTAATCACGAAATAGATAAAATATGCATCAATAAGCTTTCTTTGCATCATAATTTGTATCTGATTTATTTTAAGAGATCAAATTATTAACATTTGTAATATATGTTGTTATAAGAATATTATCAAGTTACTAAATGTAAACTTTGCAAGTGACACGGGAATTACTTTTTGATTTATAAAAATAAAAATATAAAATGTGCAAGTGTTTTTCCATGTAATTAATTATCTGAAGTTATTGAAAGAATATATTTGAAAAAGTATTAATAACTTTATTTTATCTAATAGTCTGATTAAGGATAATTACTAAAATTATATGTATTATAGAATTATGCATTTGATAGAAAAATGTAATTCCTTGTTTAGAGTGTATTCTTCCTTTATTCTGCAGTATATGTTCTTGATGGACAAACATCAGCAGCATCAGGAAAATGTACTATGGAATTTAAAGGTGAAAAAAAGGATTCTCAAATTCTGCTCTGCTGTGTTCCCATAAAATAATAAATGATAAATAATATGAACCTTTTTCATAGATGAAACTATTTTATTGAGGTCAGTCACAGCTAGAACCTACTCATGCAACATCTCCTGAGCCGTTTAACAAGCCAGGAGGGACATGGATCTAAAGATCAGGTGGCTGGGCTCCCAGTGCCAAGAATCCTGTACATTTTTCAGGGCCAAGGAATTCAAACTGTTCATGTCAAATCCAGTCAGCTACCTAATGTTTAGGTAACATTACATAACCTTACATATCAATAATTTGGATTCTCAATCAACAACCTGGTATTATGTGAATACAAAAGTACATATTTCTTTTATTTTTTCCATTTTGTTCATTCGTTCATGCAGTCTTCTTACCATCCCAGTTACAACCTTCCCTATGCAATGATAATTACAAAATGGGTTATAGATTCTGACCTCTATCACCATTCTTAGCTTTGATCAATTGAAACTTTCACACAATCTTTTTAGTGAGATGGGTCATGTGCCTTGGTTGTCCCCAAGCCGCATGCAGCAGTCCCTGATAAAGGGAAGAAGAGTATAAGTTAGTTCTGAGATATAGAGGCCGTACACTTTAATAAAACTCCAATTTTATTTCAAGTACTGTATGCTCATATTATTCTATGGAAATTGGAATCCCAAGACTATCTTGCAAAGCAACTTATTGTTAGCTCATACCTCCTCAATTAGTATGCTAAGTATTCAACATTTTGTCAACCTTTGTCCATTTTTAAGATATAATTTTGAATGATTAACTTTTCCTAACACAGTTTTGGAAACTTGTGTCCCAGTAACCTGATCTTAAACTAAAGTTACAATAGAAAGAATAGTATTTCATTGGCCAAGTGTGATTGGACACACAAGGAATTTGTTTTGGTGCATATGCTCTCAGCGTACATAAAATAAAAAGTTACCAGACATCCAACACAAACATTTGTGATATGTCATCATTTTTGTCTTCATGCCCACCTCCTGACAGCCTTTGCTTTAAAATATAATATTGTCTGGCTTTTTGACTGTGGTCTGGCTGTGACGACTGTGGTCTGAATCATACATATCTGGTGAAAACTGAAAAGTGCATTGTCACAGATTCTGTATTACGGCTAGTTTTCGGAGAGGGGTGGCATACAAATATACTACTACTAATACTAATAATACTAATACTACTACTACTAATAATAATAATAGTATAAATTCTTTAAAATAAAGATTAGTTGGGAAAATACTAAATTGAAAAAACCAGCCTTTCTGGTAGTGTAAAAGCTAATCACACATACATGTAAGGCCAAGTGTTGCCCCACCCCCCCAAACACTTGGCCTTACATGTATGTGTGATTAGTTTTGGCAGCTTTTCACTACTTTTTGTTACCAGACCACAAAAAACATACTTCACACCATGGTTCTTTTTTCAAGGATCAATGCCTTCCCAGTTCCCTTATTCTCCTGCAATTTCAGTCCCCAATGACCCTCCTTTAATCCAAAGCTTTCTTAAAGGACTGCTTGCCCACAAGTATAAGTAACTACCTTTAAAAAGCGCTTGATTTTGTCTCGTGACTGGAACTGAGGTGACCATCTGCCTAGAAAGGAGGGAGGTTGCAAAGCTGGTTCTGCCCGGAATTTCCAATGGAGGGGTAGGTGTGTTCAAGCTCTGCTCCTCTAGGCAATATGGGTTGGGCAATGAGCAAGGTTGAGACCCTCCTTTCCCGCCTTCTATTGCTATTGCGAAAAGAAGGAAGGCCGACGGCTAGTTTCGAGACTCGGACCAAGAAGCACTCCCAGCAAACAGGCCCGTTTCTCCCTCGCAGACACCATTATGGTTGGCTCCGCCGCCTTTCCCCCCTTCTCAGGACTGCCGCTGTCTCCGCTTCTGCTCACCTATTTTTGCACCGCCGCCGCTCTCCTCTGCGGGCTCGTGGCGGCCTGGCGTTGGCAGTGGAGCCGTCGAAGCAGTCACCCGCGGCTGAAACTGGTGGGCACAGTGGCTGCTCTCTTCATCTACCCGGTCAAATCCTGCCGGGGGGTGACTGTGAAGCGAGCCGAGATGACCTCGCTGGGTCTCGGGAGCGCGAAGTTGCGGGACCGGTAAGCTGGCCGCGGAAAAGCGGCCGCCTTGGAGGCGCGGGCTCCCTTTCCACGAAGGACCGCTTCTTTCAGGGTGATTCTTTGGGGCTGGAGTTCATCAACTCCCGATCCCGCTAGGAGCCTGTAGGAAATCCCCAGTAAACCCCGGAGGGATTGTCTATATGGAGATTCTCAGTCATCCAGGTCATGGTTGTCCCAAAGGTGCAAGAGAAAAACCAGAAAGTCCCGTTGCTTCTTGAAAGTGCACCTTTGGGACTGGGAGGGATTGTTCTGGGCTATCTGTCGGTCTGTCTTGTCTTGTCTGTCTGTCTGTCTGTCTGTCTGTCTGTCTATCTATCTATCTATCCCACCCACCCACCCACCCACCCAACATATATAGGATAGTAGTAATTTGTATAAACATAAGTAAAAAGTAACAATAAGAGGACAAGAGATGGACAGGGAGGGTAGGCACAGTGATGCGCTTATGCACGCCCCTTACAGACCTCTTAGAAACGGGGAGAGGTCGACTGTAGGCAACCTAAAGTTAAAGTTGTCCGGGGTTTATCCAAGTTGATGGAAAGGTGTTGTGTAATCTTAAGCATTGGTGCACTTGGTAACAAATCAGTAACAGTCACCAGTCCCATCCCTACTTACCAAGACTTTTATAAGTGATTGCTACTACTCCAAGGGAGGGAGGGAATGGAGAAGATTTAGTTAAAAAACAACAATACCGAAGTAGTGTTCTGCATTAGGAAAGTTTCTTGCTAGCTCAGGAATATGGAAGGATAGCCTAACACAGTGTTTTTCAAACCTGGTAATTTGAAGGGTGGACTTCAACTCCCAGATTCCCAGCCAGAATTTTGGGAGTTGAAGTCCACCCATGTTAAAGTTGGGCAAAATATAAACAAATAGTAAACATAGGATAAAGTAAAGACAATTGTAATAGGAAATGGGTACAGTATTAGGAAGAAATCTTGATTTCTGGAAGTGCAAAATTTATTTCACAAAAGCCAGGAAAAGCTCCAGGCCCAGACAAGTTAATTCCTCCTTGCTTAAAAGTCTGTGCTGACCAATTGGCCCTCATCTTTACCCTCATCTTCAATAATCATCCCAGTGCTGAAGAAGCCTACCATCAAGGAACTGAATGATTACATACCAGTTGCTCTAACATCTGAAGCTGTGAAAACCTTTGAAAGACTAGTGCTGTTCCACTTGAAAACCATCACGAATCTAGTGTTAGACCCCCTGCAATTTGCATACTGAGCAAACAAATGATGCTGTTAATATGGCTCTGCACTACATCCAGGGCCGCCGATAGACGGGTATTACTGGGAGGGGCGTACCGGGCCCAGGAAAATTGAATAATGGGGGGGGGGGCCCCGGCGCTTCTCCTGCTGAGCCCAGTCCTCTCCCGGTGGCTTTTGGCTCCTCCCGCCGAGGAGCTGCAAGGCTGGCCTCGGAGTCCCGCACGGCCAGCGTTCCCTCGTGCCCGGCGGGCTCCCCTTTCCTAAACCCCCACCAGCCCCCTCCTTCCCTTCCCGCCCTGCCCTCCTTCCCCGAGGTGTCCCTTGCCCATCATCCCCTGCCGGGCAATGGGGCAGCGGGACTGCTAGATGGGCAGCTCTTCCGGCGAGGGTGGGCAAGGCGCGCCCTTTTCAGCTCTCGGCCTCCGCCCGCGCAGAAAGCATCCTTCCTCGCATCCAGCGCCGGCCATGGGGTCTTCCGCCGCCGCCTTCCGCAAGGCCCCCCGAGGAGCTGCGTGGGTCTCCAGCCTTCTCCTGGTGAGTCACCGCGGCAAGGATGCGGGCGAGGGAGAAAGGGAAGAACCCAGCGCCTCGGGCGCTTCCCTCGTGCGGTAGAGGGGTAGGTGGTTTGTGGGAGCGGGGGAGGGAATGAGCCGGCAGTGTCAAAATCACAACTTCTTTCGTTTCTTTTTCTTTCTTTCTCTATTTCTCTCTTGCTCTTTCATTCTTTTTTCTTTATCTTGCTTTCTTTCTTTCTCTTGCTTTCTCTCCTTCCTTCCCTCTTTCCATTTCTTTCATTCCCCCTCTCTTTTTATTTCTCTTTCTTTCCTTTTTCTTTCCTCTTTCTTTCTTTCTTTCGTTTCTTTTTCTTTCTTTCTCTCTTTCTCTCTTGCTCTTTCATTCTTTTTTTCTTTCTCTAGCTTTCTTTCTTCCTCTTTCTTTCTCTCCTTCCTTCCCTCCTTCCATTTCTTTCATTCCCCCTCTCTTTTTATTTCTCTTTCATTCTCTTTCTTTCCTCTTTCTTTCTTTCTTTCGTTTCTTTTTCTTTCTCTCTTTCTCTCTTTCTCTTTCATTCTTTTTTTCTTTCTCTTGCTTTCTTTCTTCCTCTTTCTTTCTCTCCTTCCTTCCCTCCTTCCATTTCTTTCATTCCCCCTCTCTCTTTTTATTTCTATTTCATTCTCTTTCTTTCTTTCTTTCTTTCTTTCTCTTTCTTGCTCTTTTTCTTTCTCTCTTTTACCTTCCCTTCCTCTATTTCTTCTTTTCTTTCTTCTTCCTACCTTCTTCCCTCCCTCCCTTCCTTCAGTCCTTCCTCTCTTACTCTCCCCTTTCATAAGTTTCCTTGCTTCCTTCCTCTGTTCCTGTCCCTTCCCCCTTTCTTTCTTTCTTTCCTTCCTTCCCTCCCTCCATTTCTTGCTTTCCTTCTCCTTCCTCCCTTCTTTCCTCCCTCATTCCCTTCTTTCACTCCTTCCTCTCTTACTCTCCCCTTTCACACCTTTCCTTGCTTTCTTTGCACCCTTCCTCTGTTCCTGTCCCTTCCCTCTTTCCTTCCTTCCTTCCCACCCTCTGTCCATTCATTCACCCATTCCTCTCTTGATCGCCCCTTTTACCATTCCTTCCTTCCTTCCTTCCTTCCTTCCTTCCTTCCTTCCTTCCTTCCTTCCTTCCTTCCTTCCTTCCTAGCTCGCCCTCGCCTTTCTTCCCTTCCTTCCAGATGGGAGTGCCCCCTCAAGACACCCGCCTGACTGCTGGTACCCTGCTTTTTCTCTCCCCTCG
Organism: Erythrolamprus reginae; assembly: GCF_031021105.1. Classification (NCBI taxonomy): domain Eukaryota; kingdom Metazoa; phylum Chordata; class Lepidosauria; order Squamata; family Dipsadidae; genus Erythrolamprus; species Erythrolamprus reginae. The sequence goes on along the minus strand of NC_091950.1, from coordinate 360,771,854 downwards.
TCCTTTCCAGCTCCTCTCCGGTGGCTGCCGGGTGTGGGATCCCCCTCCCCTCTCCCCTCGCTAGAAAGCACATGGTTTTGTCCACAAGAAGGGAAAAGTGCCAAGGAGCCGTAAATAAGCCTCGCTCCACCTGACCGATGCCAGGATCTTTCTTTCCCTTGTCACTCCCGCTTCTTTCTTTCTCCTGGACGAGTCCACACAATCGGCTTAACCCAGTTCCTGAAATAGCCTATGGCAGTGCTTCCCAACCTTGACAACTTGAAGATATCTGGACTTCAACTCCCAGAATTCCCCAGCCAGCATTCGCTGGCTGGGGAATTCTGGGAGTTAAAGTCCAGATATCTTCAAGTTGCCAAGGTTGGGAAACACTGGCCTATGGGACCGCCTCGCTTGGCGTGAAGCGGGAAATGATCCCCGGGGGATGGAGTGGCTTGGCGATTTAAAATAGTTTTAAAATGGCGGGGGGGGCAGACACTTAGGCTGTATGGGGCCCCAAAATTCCTGATGGTGGCCCTGACTACATCCTACACCATCTTGAATCTCCAAAGACCTACGCAAGGGTCCTCTTTGTAGACTTTAGTTTAGCATTCAATACCACCATTCCAGACACTCTTCTAACTAATCTGGACCAGCTAGCGGTACCTGAACATACTTGTAAATAGATCACAGGCTTCCTAACAAACAGGAAGCTAAGCAGAGTCACCTCAGATACCTGTACAATTAGAACAGCCCCCCCCCCCAAGGCTGTGTGATCTCTCCATTTCTCATCTCTCTCTATAGTAATGGCTGCATCTCTAGCAATCCATCTGTTAAACTATGCTGCCCTTCTTAATCTCAGGGTGGCTTACAACATGTTAACAATAGCACTTTAAAAAAAAAACAGCCAGCATATTGCCCTCACAATCCAGGTCCTCATTTTATCCTCATTTTAGAGGGATGTCTTACTCCTCTTCAGAAGAAATCCCTAATTGCATTGCCTAGATGGCAATCTCTCCTTGCCTATGGTTTCTCTTAATAATATTATGTTGCCTTGTTTGTTATAGAAATGCTAGCTGCAAAACCCTGAGTGAGAATAAATATTTTTCTGGACATTTTGTATATAGCATTAGATAAAGTAAACTAGCAAAAGCACTGCTTTAGGAGTTTTTCCCAACCTCTTTACAAGCAGTGATTACTGCAAGTACAGTGGTACCTCTACTTAAGAACTTAATTCGTTCCGTGACCAGGTTCTTAAGTAAAAATGTTCTTAAGTAGAAGCAATTTTTCCCATAGGAATCAATGTAAAAGCAAATAATGCGTGCCAACCCATTAGGAAAGAAATGAAAGCTCAGAATTTGAGTGGGAGGAGGAGGAGGAAGAAGAGAAGGAGGACAGTTGCTGCTGAAAGAAGAAGGTGAGGTGAGGGGAATAAAAAAAATATCCAAAACTTTAAGGCTTAAAAAAAAAAGAGGGACTCTGAGGTGGTGAAGAGGAGCACGCTCCTTCCTGTCACCCGGCGTGAGGCTGCCTCCCATACACTGCACTAGAGAGAGAAACCCAGGCAGGCGAGACGGGGGAACCTCCTGCTCCTTTGACTGAAAGGCGGTTGCTGCTGCTACCTGCTGCCTCTTTCTTCCCATGCTGAAGGCCTTCCCTCTCCTCTCGCTCCTTCGCTTTGTAGCCGCTCCTTTCCTTCGCTGTGGTGACTCCTCGGCTGCCCAGAGCGAAGGGAGCCTTTCTTTCCTCTGACCGCTGGCAGAGTTTTTTTTTTTATAAAGTTTTATTATTAAAATTGAAACATGTAATACAACTTATAATACAATACAAAACATAAAACACACACTACGAAAAAAAAACCAAAGCAAACAAACAAAAACCAAACAGGTAGCACGAATAAAAGTATCGGCGAATATACAGGGGAGTTGTAATGAAAACGAAAATTAGGTCCAATTATATTTGCTCATTACCATGTTTCGATTAATTTATCTAAAATGTTAAATGCCAAAGTTGAAATAAACACATTGCAAAGAAGTTAACAAATAATAATAAAATTCATATCCAAATAAATATACAGTCTCATGTTATTATATAAGATAATAGGTTACTTTATACCAGATTTGTAACAGTTCAAAGTTATATCTGACATTTCAATCTTGTAGCCTATTGGTCTCGCTTTTGCTTCCTAGCCAATTATAAAAAGGGTTCCAACAATTATTGAACGTAGCCAACGATTCATTTCTAACTAGTATAGTCAGTTTCGACATTTCTGCGCAGTATACAATTTTTTAAATTATTACTTCATTTGGGGGTAGCTCATCATTTTTCCACCACTGCGCATAAGTTAGTCTAGCTGCCGTTGTTATGTGAATAATTAAATGGACTTGGGGTTTCGGTAGATTTTGTCTGATTATACCTAATAAAAAACATTCAGGGGTTTTGTCTAATGATAGATTTAGTATTTCGTCGATCCAAATTCCAATCTTATTCCAATATAATTTAGCTTTGGGACATTGCCACCATAGGTGGAAGTAGGTGCCCAATTCTTGTTGACATTTCCAACAATTTGGTGAGAGTTTGTTATTTAATTTGGTTAGCTTAATTGGGGTAATATGCCATCGGTAAAACATTTTGACCAGGTTTTCTTTATAGGAAGTGGCTATAGTCAATTTATAGTTCCTAGTCCAGAGTATTTGCCATTCCTCCTCTTTAATCTCATTTTTAAGGTCCAGATTCCATTTCTTAACATTAATTTTTGTGCTAAAGTTGTCCAATTCATTGTAATTTAAGTAGCAGTAAAATTTTTTGATTAGCTTGTCTTGAGGGCCTGTACATAGCTTATCTAGCAGGGCATTTTTGCTTATCCCGGATTTTTTTTTTGTCTTTGTTAAATTTAGTTTGAATCTGAAGGTATTCACACCATTCCACTTTTTGACCAAGATTTTCTAGTTCTAGCCTTGTTCTAATTGCCCCGTTTGGATTTAGAATGTCTTTATATCTTATTATATTGTTTCTTTTGTGTAAATTAGGGTGTACATAGGCTTCTAAAGGGGCGTACCAGATGGGAATTCCTTTATAAAGTTTAGTTTTGGCAGAGTTTTATTCGCTGTCCAAGCGCCCAGGGAAACGAAAATGCTTCGTTCACTCTGGACTGCCAAAGCCCCCTTAAGCACCACCAAAAGGCTCCTCTGGCAGCCAGATGGCCAGGATTAAAGGGGGAATGGCAGGAAACTGGCCGGGCCTTCGTGCTGCTCTCAAATTTCCTGGAAAAAATTTCCAGGCTGGGGTTCTTAAGTAGAAAATGATTCTTAAGTAGAAGCAAAAAAATCTTGAACACCCGGTTCTTATCTAGAAAAGTTCTTAAGTAGAGGCGTTCTTAAATAGAGGTACCAATGTGCTTGCATTTTCTTCCTTCAAATCAAATGGGGTATTTTCCCTCTGTTTCAGTGTCTTCATGGTGCGTTTTTGTTTACATGCGCTGGAAAGCACAGGATGGGCTGCTTATGCCCTGGCTAGAGTGATGTGGCTAGCTTTGAATGGGGCAGCATTTTTAGCAATTGCATCTCTTGGATTCTTCCCTGGAATGTTTTCCTACACACAGTTTCTACTGTATCTGGCTTTTAAAAACAATGCTTTTAGCCAACTTTCCCCGTCATAGCACATTTGGTGTTGTTTGGTTCATTTAATGGATAGAAACATAGAAACATAGAAGACTGACGGCAGAAAAAGACCTCATGGTCCATCTAGTCTGCCCTTATACTTTTTTTTTGTATTTTATTTTAGAATGGATATATGTTTATCCTAGGCATGTTTAAATTCAGTTACTGTGGATTTACCAACCACGTCTGCTGGAAGTTTGTTCCAAGGATCTACTACTCTTTCAGTAAAATAATATTTTCTCATGTTGCCTTTGATCTTTCCCCCAACTAACTTCAGATTGTGTCCCCTTGTTCTTGTGTTCCCTTTCCTATTAAAAACATTTCCCTCCTGAACCTTATTTAACCCTTTAACATATTTAAATGTTTCGATCATGTCCCCCCTTTTCCTTCTGTCCTCCAGACTATACAGATTGAGTCCAGACTATACAGATAGTAGACAGATACATTAAGAGCCACAGAATTTATAAAATTCCACTCCAATATTCCACTGCATTAGAAAGAGTTCATAATATGGAGAACAACAAACCCAAATCCAACCCAACCCAACTCAGCTCACCCTTCCTGGGGCAGGGGAATGATAAAATTCTCTAAGGCCATGGTCTCTTCCCTTTCTTTCTTTCCTACTACTTGTAGTAGTGTATCATTAGCAATATTTACAATAGAAATGTTTCAATTCTTTGTCTAGAGCAGTATTACTCAACCACAGAAATTTTAATACTTGTGGACTCTCTGAATTCCCCAGACGGGTCCAGCATAACGCTGAACGTAGTTGATTTTAAAGGCTGCAGTGTATTTCTGTTGCTTATTAATTTCGTATGTAAGTGTTTTTAAACAATATGTGCTCTTTCTTATGTAGATTTTGGACTGTGATAAAAGAAGATGGACAAATGATATCTGCTAAGAAAGTTCCTCGGATGGTTCTAATTAGTGTATCCTGTGAAGATGACTATTTAACCCTGAATGGCCCAGGAATGAAGACACTGCAAATTCCTGTTGAGCTCCCACAGACAAATTCAATCTGGAATTGCAGGTATGAAAAGGTTTTTTTTCCTTGCTTCCCGATTAAATATTTTTTTCCAACTTTATTCTGATAAAATTTTATTCTTTCCATTTATTTGTTTCCATGAGTTTCCCCGGTCACTCAGATTGTGTGGAACATAATAAGCAAAAACGGGAGGGGAGGGGATCCTCCTCCACTCCTCCACTCGAAACAGAATACCCTACGAGACTAGACTTTCAATCCTGGGCCTAGAAAGCCTAGAACTAAGACGCCTTAAACAAGATCTAAGTATTGCCCACAAGATCATATGCTGCAACGTCCTGCCTGTTGGCGACTACTTCAGCTTCAACCACAACAACACAAGAGCACACAACAGATTTAAACTTAATATTAACTGCTCCAAACTTGACTGTAAAAAATATGACTTCAGTAACCGAGTTGTCAAAGCGTGGAATTCATTACCGGACTCCATAGTGTCATCCCCAAACCCCCAACACTTTATCTATGGTTGACCTATCCAGATTCCTAAGAGGTCAGTAAGGGGCGAGTACAAGTGCACTAGAGTGCCTTCCGTCCCCTGTCCTATTGCTCTCCTATATCTCCTATACCTTTCTTCTATTCCTATATCTCTTCTTCTATTCTTTCATTGATATGTTATATTACTATATCTTCTTTTCTATTCTTTCTTAGATATATTTTACTATGAATATCTCCTCTATAACCTTCATCATATATTTTACTATGTATGTATATATATATATGTATGTATCAAATGTTTTTAGCTAAAATTTTAAAATTAAGGGAGACTAGGATGGTACCATTTCGGCCTTGTTCTGGCCTCATCAGCTAGCCACACCCTTCCTTACTGGGATTCGATCTGGCAGCCTCTGCCTTGTAAGGCAGAGAGTTAGCAGTTGAGCCACCAGACCTTGATCCCTCTATACCCACTAAAACCCTCATTGTGTATTGGACAAAATGAATGAATGAATGAATGAATGAAATAACAAAATAAAAATGCTGGTTGTCCAACAATCGTACTGGAGGCCCAAGAGCCTTTCAGGCTTTCTAAATGAAAAGGCAGTCTGGGACAACTGAATTTGGAGGGTGGTGGTGGTGGTGGTAACAATACCACAGAATGTGGAGATTACAATATTTGGGGTGTAGGCTTTATTATTTATTTATTTATTTATTTATTTATTTATTTATTTATTTGTCAAACAAGTATAGAATTATAGTTTGTATTAACATAACATAAGTAGAAAGTAGTGATAGAAAGGATAAAAAGACAGTAGAACAGGGACGGTAGGTACAATGGTGCGCTTATGCACGCCTCTTACAGACCTCTTAGAAAAGGGGAGAGGTCGATTGTAGATAATTTAAGGTTGAAGATTTTGGAGTTATGCGAAGAAACGACAGAGTCAGGTAGGGAATTCCACTCTATTGCTGAAATCGTATTTTCTGCAGTCTAGGTTGGAGTGATTTACATTTAGTCTGTTTCTATTACATGCTCTTGTGTTGTTGTTGAAGGTGAAGTAATCACTAATAGGGAGGACATTATGATGTATGATTTTATGAATAACAGTTAAATCAATTCGGAGGCGACATAGTTGTAAATTTTCTAAATGTAGTATTTGAAGTCTGGAGGAGTAAGGTGATTTGTTACGTGAAGAGGAGTGGAGGACTCTTCTTGTGAAGTATTTCTGGACTCTTTCAATTGCATTAATGCTTGTTACGCAGTTTGGGTGCCATACAGGTGAGCTGTATTCAAGAATTGGTCTGACAAATGTTTTGTATGATCTCGTTAGTACAGTGATCCCCCGTTTATTGCGTCCCCAACCATTGCGAACAGGGTACTTCGCTATTTTTCAACCCGGAAGTCAAAAATACCATCTACGCATGCGTGCCGGGCACGCATGCGTAGATGGCAGCGGCTTCCCTGGGTCTTCCCCCTCTTGCTGGCGTCAGCGAGGAGTTTCCCCCACCGCCCACGCAAACTCCTCGCTGCCGCCCGCCCTTCGCCCGCCCACGCCGTTCATTCTCGCCGCTTTTGAGCTGAGTCCGGGAGCGAATTCGCTCCCGGACTCAGCTCAAAAGCGCCGATAGCAAGCGGCAAGGAACGGCTTGTCTCGGCGCTTTCGAGCTGAGTCCGGTCAGCTCGAAAGCGCCGAGACAAGCCGTTCCTTGCCGCTTGCTATCGGCGGTTTTGAGCTGAGTCCGGAAGCGAATTCGCTTCCGGACTCAGCTCAAAACCGCCGATAGCAAGCGGCAAGGAACGGCTTGTCTCGGCGCTTTCGAGCTGAGTCCGGTCAGCTCGAAAGCGCCGAGACAAGCCGTTCCTTGCCGCTTGGTATCGGCGGTTTTGAGCTGAGTCCGGAAGCGAATTCGCTTCCGGACTCAGCTCAAAACCGCCGATAGCAAGCGGCAAGGAACGGCTTGTCTCGGCGCTTTCGAGCTGAGTCCGGTCAGCTCGAAAGCGCCGAGACAAGCCATTCCTTGCCGCTTGCTATCGGCGGTTTTGAGCTGAGTCCGGAAGCGAATTCGCTCCCGGACTCAGCTCGAAAGCGCCGAGAGCCAGCGCCCCCCGGACCCCCAACCCGGGTTTGGGGGGCTGCTAGGAAGCCCTCCATGCCGGCGGCAAACAGCCGCCCCGCCCCCAATCTTCGGCTCCTCGCTAGCGCTGTGGGAGTAAAAACGCCATCTGCACATGCGCAGATGGTGTTTTTACTTCCGCAGCGCTACTTCGCGAAAACCCGCTCGTTGCGGGGGGTCCTGGAACGGAACCCTCGCAACGAGCGGGGGTCTACTGTAATTCAGTATATCCAGCAATGGGCTACCATTCCCAGTGCTACCAGAACAGTGCTGGGAGCACATGTACAATGTGTGATTAAGCTTCTGTGCATGCGCATGCGCAGAAGTTCACATGAGGACATGCGATTTCTGGATTTTTGCTTCCATGAATGCGCAGAAGCAAAAAAGCCGAAAACAGTGAAAAGCAGCCTGTAGGTAAGTAATCCCCCCACCTACCCTCCCTGTTTGCCCGCCTCTAGCTATGCAGCCAAGCATCCTACTTGCTTTTCCTACTGCCTGACCACACTGCTCACCCATTTTGAGACTGTTAGAAATCACTACCCCTAAATCCTTCTCTTCTGAAGTTTTTGCTAAAACAGAACTGCCAATACAATACTCAGATTGAGGATTCCTTTTCCCCAAGTGCATTATTTTACATTTGGAAACATTAAAACTGCAGTTTCCATTGCTTTGACCATTTATCTAGTAAAGCTAAATCATTTACCATATTACAGACGCCTCCAGGAATATCAACCCTATTGCACACTTTAGAGTCATCGGCAAATAGGCAAACCTTCCCTACCAAACCTTCCCCTATGTCACTCACAAACATATTAAAAAGAATAGGACCCAGAACAGACCCTTGTGGCACATCGCTTGTAACCTGTCTCAGCTCAGAATACTTGCCATTAACAATAACTCTCTGATGTCTACGCTTCAGCCGGCTGCAAATCCACTGAACTATCCAGGGATTAAGTCCAATCTTCACTAATTTATCTACCATCTCTTTATGTGGAACTGTATCAAAGGCTTTGCTGAAGTCCAGATAGGTAATATCCACGGCACCACCTTCATCCAACACCTTTGTGACATAGTCAAAGAAATCAATGAGATTAGTCTGACACCAAACCAGGCCCACAGAACCGGTAGGGGGGAAAATTGAATTTCACCCCTGCATGGGTGGTGTGGTAGTTAAGCTGCTTTATATGCAAGCAGAACACAGAAAGATGAAGCATGGAAGAACATTAAATACTGAAATATGTATTGAGTGTGTAGCTTCCAAGAAATTGTAGACATGTCTGTTATGGTTTATTAGACGCTATGGGCTCGAGACTCAAGGCAGGGACTGTGGAGATGAAGCAGCTGAATGGATCAGTACTTTCCTGAACGTAGAGCCTTATCGATTGATCCATTATGAAACAAATATGGTGACAAGAAAGCCAGGAGATTTCTTATCTGCTTTCCTACCAAAAGATGAGGTAAGAATACAGTTTCTCTCAAAAATATATTTTTAATATTTGCATTATTTAAACTCCATAAGTTTCTGTATCTAAGAATACTTCTATAGTAATGGCTGAAATGTCTCAGCTCCTCCTCTCCCTTCTCCCTCCGTCTCCTCTTCCTCCTTCTCCAGTAATTCAAGGTTGCTTATATGCAAGCTCCTGTTAGGTAGATTGGGTTGAGATTGTATGGCTCAAAGTCACCCAAGTAATTTTCTGAGACTGACTTCATCCTTGATCTCCCCAGTCGCATCCTGCTAATCCCTATATTATACAGTGATCCCTCGATTATCGCGAGGGTTCCGTTCCAAGACCCCTCGCGATAATCGATTTTTCGTGATGTAGGGTTGCGGAAGTAAAAACACCATCTGCGCATGCGCACCCTTTTTTTGATGGCCGCGCATGCGCAGATGGTGGAATTTGCGTGGGCGGCGGGGAAGACCCAGGGAAGGTTCCTTCGGCCGCCCAGCAGCTGATCTGCTCGGTAGCGCAGCAGCAGCGAGCAGACGAAGATCGGGGTTTCCCCTTTGCGTGGGCGGTGGGGAAACCCCGATCTTCGTCTGCTCGCTGCTGCTGCGGCCGCCCAGCAGCTGATCTGCTCGGTAGCGCAGCAGCAGCGAGCAGACGAAGATCGGGGTTTCCCCACCGCCCACGCAAAGGGGAAACCCTGATTCGGCTCCTCGCTGCTGCTGCGCTACTGAGCAGATCAGCTGCTGGGCGGCCAAAGGAACCTTCCCTGGGTCTTCCTCGCTGATGCCCCCGCTCGCCCGCCCGCCCACCCGCCGCCCGCCAGCAAGAGGGGGAGAGATAGAGAAAGAGAGAGAAGGAAAGAAAGAGATGAGAGAGGGAGGAAGATAGTGTGAGAGAGGAAGAAGCAAGATAGAGAAAGAGAGAGAGAAAGAAAGATGAGAAAGGAAGGAAGAGAGTGACGTCATCGGGTGGGAAAATCGCGATATAGCGTTTCGCGAACGAGATCGCGAAAATCGAGGGATCACTGTATAGTATGCTTAGAATTGTGTTCCACTGAAATAATTATGATTTGTATTTAGTTAAATGAATTGGGATTATTAAATAGTATGGAAGTTTCAGTGTGTTTTTGTCAACTTGGAAATGTATGATAACGCTGTGACTTCCAGAATATTTTCTCTGGGATCAGACTAAATCATATAACCATTTTATATCATATAACCATTTCTTTCTTTATGGTATTACAAAATTATGTATAAATTTGGTATTACAAAATTACACATATATGTAATTATACATATACTGTACATGTATTATTTATGGTATTACCAAATTATGTATAATTATGTATAAATTACAAAATTATGTATAATCAGAGAAAAATTTATATCTGCAGAATTTGTACCATCTTTGTGTCAAAATATGTAATCAAGGAAGAGAAATGGAGCCAAGAATGTTTCTCTTCACTGTCCCTGTTTATTGAGACTTCTTAATAAATATTGTATATCTTCTAACTAGTTTCTTCAGTACATGTAGAATAACTCAGGAATTAATTCACTGAATTATCATGCATGTTGCTAGCAGAATCAATTCTTATATATTTGAGTTTGTAATAAGGGTTAAGTGATTAGTTAAGCACTGAATGTATATCTAGTTGATAATCATGATTAGAAAATATCTTAGTTATTTCCCTTTGCACACATTTTTAAAACTTTGAATAATAAATAATAATGCATGTTATACTAAATTGATACTTAAATACATAAACAAAGATCACTTCATGAGATTTGACTTCATGTGTGGTGCAAGCTATGATTTATGATTTAGCAATTTCTGTGAAACCTACCAGTTAGGATTACAGTATTAAATCATAATTAAATATATCATGGCTTAATGCAATCTAAGAATGTTCACAATTAAAATATGAAATAGATATATAGTATCATGCTTTAATTAAAAGTGTTTTATGAAATTAAAATGTAGTTTCATCAAATTGCAATAAGCTCTTTGGAATGAAATGGTCACAACTGAAGATTTCAGTTGGCCAATGGTGGCATTTTGAAACAAATCCCAATCTTTATGATTATCAATGATAGACATTTTTTGTATTTATTTTTAAAGGTTGCCTATGCTGAAGCCAGTCCACTCTTGCTGATTTCTGAAGCTTCCTTGGATGATCTAAATACAAGGTTAAAAAAGAAAGCTTCAATAACTATCTTCCGGCCGAATATTGTTATTAAAGGCTGTAGTCCTTATGAAGAAGTAAGCATTATTATTATTATTATTATTATTATTATTATTATTATTATTATTATCATCATCATCATCATCATCATCATCACCACCACCACCACCATCACCACCAGCAGCAGCATTATTATTATTATTATCCAATTTTCAAGCCCGGCGTCATAACTGCTAGATCAAACTTGCTTTTACAGGTCTATCTTAACTGGGTGTTTGAATTGCTATTTTTCTCCGTCTGAGTTCTAATTTATGTTATTGCAGATATGCCTCAAGAGAGTTTTATTGAGATGTTAAACTTAATTAACATCAAGTTAATGTCTCTGGAGAGGGGCAGCATACAAATCTAATAAATAATAATAATAATAGCTTTTAAAATATGATCTTGTGAGTATATTGGTTTAAAAAGAAAACTGCAGAAATGATGCTCTATATTATTGGAAAATAGTTAAATAATGCAATTGCAAAATATCTAATGGGACTCAATTTTTTTGATATAGGATTCTTGGGTTGATATATTAATTGGAACTGTTAGGTTGAAAGGAAAAATGTCATGTCCAAGGTAAGAGAATTTAATGAAGGTATTTTGATCTCATTTCCCACATAAAACAAATAATTTCATTTTTAAAGACGTTCCTATTATTAAATGAAATTAAAATGTGACAACATCTATGTCTGTAGGTGCCTTTTCATAGCAGTGGATCCAGATTCTGGGATCATCGGTAAAAAGGAAGTGCTTAGAGCCCTGAAAAGGTAGCAGATAATGTTTATGAATGCTCCTTCTTTAGATGTTTGGATGTTTCTACACATGTTCACAATGCTACTCAGCATAAAGTAACAATTTACAAACAGAAACCAGACCACATATTTGATAAGAAACATTCTTACTGTTTTAACATATTCAAATACCTTGGCACTTTAAGCTCTCTTTCCAACAAATCTTTTGTAGCTCACACATACAATGTTATGCAAACAGATTCACATGGTATACATTTAAACCATTTACGTAATTTGTTAAGATCCAATTTTTTATAAGTCAGTTAACTGCACCCTAAACAAATGCATGACTAAACTCATCCACAGCACTGTTACCAATCTGGAACTCAACCAACTAGTAGCAAACAATAGTAGACTCAACAACTGCCTTGAACTCATACTCTGCAACATCAAAAATGTAATTAATGGACTACAAATAAAAGAACCCTTTTCCCATAGCTTGATAGACTTCAACCTCAATCTACACCATTGCAACAATTACCTTAATAATGGGACACCAAAGTACAACTTTTAAAAAGCCAAATATGAACTCATAGACGCCAGCCTCTCAACTCTTGACTGGCAAACTCTACTCTTTGCCTGTAACACTGCCAATGACCTCTGTAACATCTTCTTGCTCGAAGTCAAAAGAACTATCAGACTACAAGTACCACTGATAACCACGATAACTAAGAAAAAAAGAGAAAGAGAAACTAAATAATTACTTCCTCTGTGCAATGTCTCTAGCTTAATTCCATTCTACTAGATGATTGTGCTATCATAATCACTGTTGATAAATACTGTATCTATTATCTCCAGTGCTGCAAAATTGAAGTTCACTATTCTACAGTATATCATGCAATGTATAGGATCTATTTTATTCCAAAATAATTTCTGATTCTGTTTTTCCATTTCTTTCCTTTATTTTCAGTTATCGCAAGTGTGATCCTTCTGAAAAACATGATTATATGGATAATCCTCCTTTTGGTTGGTTTTATGGAGTTGAGGAAATGGGAATACTTGAAGTTGGGGATCCTGTGTACAAGATAATCTCATGATGGGAGGCAGCTATGCATGGTGTGAAATTTCTCTCTATATGAAATCTGTGCTCATTTTTAAAGATCATTTTCTTCCTTCTTTCTTATTTGGGTACTTATCCATTGTAGGTAGTTGCATGTGGTCACTAAGGGTCATCACCAGTTTGTTGGCAAATCATTACTGTCATCATGACTGGAAATCTTCATCAATACATCATCATTGTAATTGAAACAAATTCAAATGAAAGGCAAACTGAATGAATAACAAATAAGCGTTAGAACCTTTTCCAGTCAGTATTGTTAATTCTCTACAGCTGGGAGCATGTTTTGCTGACTGAAGACTATTGAGGTGGTGATAGTGAAAGTATCATATTAGAATACAGTGCTGTTTTTAAAACATGGATTACATGGATGTACAGTACTGTATATCTATTTCTGGATATCCTTGGATTTAATTATTTCCCCAAATGGCTAAATATATGGATATAATATGATATAATGATATACTATATTCATTATATGGATATAATGAAACTATGTGGACAAGTGGAAATCTTCTTTACCATGCCTATAGCATATATTCTATTCCTATATCTTCTTTTCTATTACAGTATTTCTTAGATATATTTTACTATGAGTATCTCCTCTATAACATTCATCATGTATTTTACTATGTGTATATTGATATATACTCACTAAAACCCTCATTGTGTATTGGACAAAATAAATAAATAAAATAAATAAAAATAAATGCCGTCAGGCATGGGGGAACTGAGATATTCTTTCCCCCTAGGCCTTACAATTTACGCATGGTATGTTTGTATGTATGTTTGGTTTTATAATGTGACTGAGCCACAACATATAATAAGAGTTTTTTCTAGTTGTTTAGTATTGGATTGTTACATGCTGTTTTTTATCACTGTTGTTAGCCACCCCGAGTCTGCGGAGAGGGGCGGCATACAAATCCAATAAATAATAATAATAATAATAATAATAATAATAATAATAATAATAATAATAATGCTTGGATCACTTATTGCTATACGATTAATGACTGGCCATTTGTAAAAATAAGTGTACAGATGTTGAGCTGCCTAGAATTAACATTAAAAACCAAGTATTTTAACATGTGTGTGCCGACTTTATATATCCACTGTATGTCTATGTTGCCATGATTAAACTTGTAGCTATCGCTGTAAGCTGTTTTCACTCATCATGCGCGAATAGGAGGCAATATCAATTTTCTAATAAATAAATATGGGAATTTTACAATCAGTGCTATTAGATCAAGCTTTATTGAATTTCATTTTTAAAGATGTATTTTGTCCCATAAAGATTTAAAAAAACTAAAGCTAAACATTAAAAAATCATAATTTAACTGGTTAATTTATGTAAATTAATTACTAATTGATAAAAAATGTGGCCATGAAGATATTTAACATTTACAAAATCCTTAAGCAATGCTTAATGTATAATATGCAAATATATGTAAATATATTTTCTATTTCAGTACTGAAGAGTATCTTTATGAATACAATAAATAAATACATTCTAAGAACTTTTACTCTAGGTAACTCAAGCTCGTTTAGTTAAATGTACAAAATTTTGCTACCTCCCTAAATGGGAAGCCTTCAGAGTTGGTCCTGTGTGCTTCCCTAAAGACACCAGTGCTAGCATGAAATTCATCTAACTCAGACATTGCAGCATCAAGTTGGGAAGCTGCCTTGGGAATTAAGAAAAATGTTTTCACTTCCTGCTAAATTGATCTGTAAAGACAGTTCTGGTGAGAATTCAGCAATCACGGAATGAAAACAGATTTCTAGCAACCAACACCAAAACCCTTTAGATGAACGCTATCCTTCACAGAAAAAGAAAATAGAAAAAAGTGACTTCTGACTTTATTTGATGCAGATAGAAGTACAAAAAATTAATTTATAGAAAATTCTATATTTGATGTTTTAAAAACCTATTGACAATTGCAGACAGATTAATACAGAGTGGTAATATTGCCACCTTGTGGCGACATGTGAAAATAAGCTTTGAAATATTGAAATGCTCTTAATTTTATATAATAGAAATTTAATTAATTAATTGGATTTATATGCCGCCCTTCTCCGAGGAAATGGAATGGAAGTGACTGAACAGAAATATAATCAATTACAGGAACACTGGGCTGGGGGCTGGGTATGAAGGAAGATGGGAGGTGCTGATGCGTTTTGTTAAAATTGTCTTGTAGTCCATGCAGAAACTTGGTACACCCAAATATCTTAATTGTGCCAGGAGGTTTAGTTGCATTAAGTCTTTAAGAAGCTTTAAAAATAAGAAACAATTTACAAATATTATGTTATTGTGCAAGTATGGATACTTCTCGTGTTCTATATATCTGTATTATAGTTGTACCATATGATTCTTGACAAATGTATATTTTCTTTTATGTACGCTGAGAGCATATGCACCAAGACAAATTCCTTGTGTGTCCAATCACACTTGGCCAATAAAAATTCTATTCTATTCTATTCTATTCTATAAGCTAAAAAACGTTTAGTAAAAAAAAATCGATGGAAGGAACCATTCTAACACTCCAACTTTGACTGTCCCAGTGTCAATCTTTCTGCTTTTTCTGTTGCTGTAAATCACTGCATTGGCATGATTTGTAAGTGTGTTATTACTTACAGCAGGGGTCCCCAAACTTTTTACACAGGGGGCCAGTTCACTGTCCCTCAGACTGTTGGAGAGCCAGACTATAAAAAAAACGTATGAACAAATCCCTATGCACACTGCACATACTTTATTTAAAGTAAAAAACAAAATGGGAACAAATACAATATTTAATATTTATTCTCCCTCTTTCTATTTCTCTCTCTCTTTCTCTGTCCTCTCTTTCTCTTTCACTCTCTCTCTTTCTTTCTCTCTCTTCTCTCTTTCTCTCACTCACTCTCTTTGTATCTCTCCCTCTTTCTCTCTCTCTCTTTCTCTCTGTCCTTCTCTCTCTTTCTCTCTCTCTTTCTCTCTGTCCTTCTCTCTATTTCTCTCTCTCTCTTTCTCTGTCCTCTCTTTCTCTCTCTCTCTCTTGCTTTCTTTCTCTCTCTTCTCTCTTTCTCACTCACTCTCTTTCTATCTCTCCCTCTTTCTCCCTCTCTCTGTCTCCTCCTTTCTCTCTCTCCCTTTCTATCTCTCCTCTTCCTTTCTCTCTCCCTCTCTATCTCTCCCTCTTTCTCTCCCTCTCCCCCCTCTCTCTTTCTTTCTCTCTCTCTTTTCTTTCTCTTCTCTTTCTCTCACTCACTCTCTTTCTATCTCTCCCTCTTTCTCTCTACTTTTCTCCTCTCTCTCCCTTTCTCTCTCTCCCTTTCTCTCTGTCCCTCTCTTTCTTTCTCTGTCCCTCTCTTTCTTTCTCTGTCCCTCTCTTTCTTTCTCTGTCCCTCTCTTTCTTTCTCTCTCTTATCTCTCTCTCTCTCCTCTCTCTCTCCCTCTTTCTCTCTCCCCCTTTCTATCTCTCCTCTTCCTTTTTCTCTCTTTCTTTGTTTCTCTCTCTTTCTCTCTCCCCTCCTTTTTCTCTCTCTTTCTTTCTCATACACCTTTTACTTTCATCAGACCTTTTACTTTTGACAGAAAGATGACTGTTGAGGATGATACATGTGCAAACAGAGAGAGAAAGAGAGAGGTAGAGGTTGGGCATGTTACCGGGAGGTGGAGGCAGCGTGGGGCCGGATGCTGGGTGCCGGGGACGCCGGGGACAGAGACGAACGGGGGCGGAGGCAACGGCGGAGTCCAGCGCTGGGGCCATGCGGGGCCGCTCATCCAGGGGGGGCGTGGACTGGCAAGCCGCCCTCCGCTTTCTCTCTTTCTCTGTTGCTGGCGTGGTGTATGAGAGAGAAAGAGAGCGGAAGGCGGCTTGCCGGTCCACGCCCCCCTGGATGAGCGGCCCCGCATGGCCCCAGTGCCTGCCTCTGCCCCCATTCGGCTCTGTAGCTGGGAGGCACGTCCACTCCTTCTCCCTCCCCGGCGTCCTCGGCACCCAGCGTCTGTCCCCATGCCGCCTCCACTACCCGGTAACGCACCCCAATCTCTAACTGCAGGAACGGGTGGTGGGGCGCCGCAAAGGGCCGCGCTTGAAGGCCACCACGGCGCCGCAGTCCCAGATTACTCACTTCTCCAGCCAGCAAAGCTGGCTGTCTGGGAAAATGGCATGCTTTTTAAATGTGTGCTTTTCAAATGTGACGCTTTCCCGCATCAGCCAGCAAAGCCAGGCAGTCGGCTTTGCTGGCTGGAGAAGCGAGCGATCCGGGACTGCGTAGCTTTGCGCAGGGGGGACAGGGCGGTCCCCGCCACCTGTGTCAGCGGCGAGGTGTGCTTGCCCTGTGCAGTGGGGGGGGGGGTTTGGCGATGGAGGTCAGGGGTTTTCAAGCAGCTGCCTCCCCCCCACACATACACTTAGCCATGGTGCACTTAGCTGTGACTTTCAGTGGACAGTTTTTCAATCGCCAATCGCCTTTTCCTGAATTTCGTGTCCACTCACCACGGAGGAGGAGGTGGAGAGGTGGAGAGGCAAGGGGGCAGAGAGGAAAGCGGGCCTGCAATTGGCCAATTTCTTTCTCGCCTTTAGGGAGAGGAACTGTTGCTGCTCTGCCATAGGGTAGCAACAGTTTCTCTCCCTAAAGGCGGCAAAGGAAGGGGCCAATTGCAGGCCCGCTTTCCTCCCCACCCTCTTGTCTCTCCACCTTCTCCTCGCTCAGCAGCCGGCCGCGGTGAGTGGGCAGGAGATTCGGGAGCTTATTATATCCATCAGTAAAATCTCATGAGCTGCCGCGGGCCGGTTAAAAGACCTCATCGGGCCGCATCCGGCCCGCGGACCATAGTTTGGGCACCGCTGACTTACAGGTAAGGTAATTTGTTTTCTCTTCTGGCTTTGTTGCCATCCCTTTTCAGCATGTCATCATCAAGAGAAAAAACCCCATCAGTCAAGCTCTGGCAGGAATGGAAAAGGCTGGTTGGTCTGCCCTTCTTCCCATGTTTCCTTTGAACATCTCCCAAGTGTCAATACTGCGGCAAAGAAATAACATGGGAATCCAACTAGGGGAGAAATAGTTAAGAATGGAGGGAAGCAGACTGGCCATAATTATGCAACTAACTGGATCCTGTCAAATTTAATTTGACTAGTTGCCCAGAAAACAAGTCTCTTGTCTGAAAGAGAGACGTGGAACATGATAGAAACTGACAAGTGTAAAGAAACTGGGAACTAAACAACCTCTTTCCCTTATTATTTTCTGAACTTTGCAATGATTAGAAGCAGGGCTGCTGCATTTAAAGAGAAACATACATTTCAGAGTTCTTGTGAAGCAGGAAAGTACAAAAATGTCCCCTGATTTTCTCAAATAGAATGGCAGCATAAGAACATAAGAAGAGCCATGATGAATCGGGCCAAAGCCCATCAAGTCCAGCAATCTGTGTCACACAGTGGCCCACCAATCGTACATGGGGATCTTGAGCAGAAAGAGAAGGCAAAACCCTCCCTTTCCCTTGACTCCCAACAAATGGGACCCATGGGAATCCTGCCTGCCTCAACCAACATAGAGGCGGCACTTGGACATCTGCTTCAATAACCACCAATACACTTGCAGTCTAGTTATTTTCAAATG
Organism: Erythrolamprus reginae; assembly: GCF_031021105.1. Classification (NCBI taxonomy): domain Eukaryota; kingdom Metazoa; phylum Chordata; class Lepidosauria; order Squamata; family Dipsadidae; genus Erythrolamprus; species Erythrolamprus reginae. The sequence goes on along the minus strand of NC_091950.1, from coordinate 360,753,512 downwards.
TTATTAAAAGGAATCGTACTTACATGGCCTAAGTTCTCCAACCCCAAAGTGGGACCTTGCTGTCTTTTCCTCTACCTTTTTAGAACTTGTAAGAGAAGCCATTTTTGAAAATAATCCAGTCTGCACAGAACCACAAGGCTTGCCTGACCACATCACCTCAACTACTAGCCAGCCCCTACTTGCCTTCTGGAGGATAATAAAACCAAAAACGGGATGCCCGGAGGCTTCGGAAAACCAAAAATGGGCCCGTTTTGGGGCATCAAAGTTGTTCTGGAGGCTGGGGAGGCTTCCCTCCTGGCCTCCAGAGAGGGAGGAGGAGAAAGGGGGAGAGAGAAAGAAACACACACTCACACACACACATGCCCCTCATCCCCCCCCCCAAGGGAGTCACATACCTTCACTAACCTGATTTCCACCCCTAGGAGCATAACAAATTTAAATGTGTGTGTATTGTTTAATGCAGTGTTTTTCAACCAGTGTGCCACGGCACACTAGTGTACCACGAGACATGGTCAGGTGTGCCGTGAAGCTGAGCAAGAAAGAGAAAGAGAGAGAAAGAGAAAGCAAGAGAGAGAGAGAAAGAAAGCAAGAGAGAGAGAAAGAGAAAGAAAGCAAGAGAGGCAGGGAAGGAGGGAGAGATAGAAAGAAAGCAAAAAAGAGAGGAAGGAAGGAAGGAAGAGAGAAAGAAAGAGGGATGGAGAGAGAGAGGAAGGAAGAAAGAGAGAGAAAGAGGGAGAGAAATAGAGTGAAAGGGAGGAAGAGAGAGAGAATTTTTTTGTCCAAATTTTTTTTAGCCCCCCCCCCCTGCTCAATGTGCCCCATGATTTTGTACTGTATATGTAAAAAATGTGCCGCATCTCAAAAAAGGTTGAAAATCACTGGTTTAATGGACTGCTAAATTGGCCACACCCACCCAGTCACCTGACCACCTAGCCACCCCCCCCAACAGTCTGAGGGACTGTAAATTGGCCCCCTGTTTAAAAAGTTTAAAGACCCCTTGTTACAGGATGGAATCAAGGTTTTGGATAGCACAGGCATATTGGACAACCATTGATGTCAGCAAACAGATATAAAAAGCTATACTGTAATATTTTGCTGCTATCTATTGATCACTGCTATTATTTTTGCCATCTGCCCATCCTTTTTGGAAGAGCTAATTTGGTGTCTAGACTGTCCTTGCTTTCCAATTGCCTTATTTAGCAACCATTCAAAGTTACAACAAAGGAGAGGGAAGCTTCCTGCGCTCCATGGGAAATTCTATTACCCACGCCACTTGAGTAGGAACCAAGTCTGAACCACCCTGAAGGGGTGGTGAAGAAGGGGGACCTCATCAGGTTTCCTGGGAGGGGTGGCAACCCCGCCAGGGAGCTGACAAAGACCCCTCGACCAATGGTGCCATGAAATGACTTGTCCTAGCTGCGGTGGCTGCAATGGACAGGATTGTTAATCTAAAGATTGGATGTCATCTGGAAAGACTAAAAATTAAGTGCTGGAGAGAAGAATTGAAACTAAAGTTGGTGAGTTACATTGCTGAGATGAAGCTTTGAGACTTCTTTACCAAGTAGAAAAAAAAGGAGAACAAAAGGTAAAGGAGGCTAAGTGTATAGAATATTAATAAAAGATTATTGAGTAAATACATGAAAGGAGTGATAACTAAAGCCTAATTTAGAGAAATTTTTGAAGCTTTCTTAAATGGTTGGAATTCTATTCATTTGGATTTGGCTGAAATAATATTTTAATTATTTTAAAGTATTTTGCTGAATGGGAAAACCAGAATTCTCAGATGACTAAAGAGGGATATCTGCTGGCTGGAATTATTATAATTGCTTCAAGTGTGAATAACTGCTATCCTTCAATTGAAAATTGTTTTGGAACTATCTGAGAAAACATGTGAGTTTTGGAACTGTCTGAGAAAATATAAAGTAGTAGATGACTTGTTTTGGCTTCAAAGAAAAAAATTAACCTAGGATGAATATGGAAGGATTAAAGGTTCAAAATGGATATTACTCTTAAAGAAAGGTGTGACTAATTATAATAGGCTGCAAAACAGAAATTTGTTGACAGCTGGATTGATTGATTTTAAGCCAAAAAGCTGTGGCTTTGTGATTTTAACAGCATGGAGGCAGGGGACTTTAAAGATAGTATTGACTGCTCTAAGGATTTACAAAGATGTTTTATGGAGTTTGTAGATGGAGTGATAAAAGAAATAGAGAAAGTATTAAAAAACAATAAAGACTTTGGAAGTACAATAACAAGGAATGGAACCAGAACAAATTTGGAACAAGAGTCCAGCAGAAAAGAAAAAGAAGCAGAAGAAGCAGTTGAAGGCTGCACATCCCTAGTTTGGGGATCTATAACCTCTTAGGCTCCTCACCCGCAGACTCTCCCTCTTGCTCTGGCTCGCTCTCTGACTCCCCCTGCAGCCACGCAGACCCTGTTGTTGTTAGCTCTGGCCCAGCTCCTGCCCCAAGGAATGTGGAGGTGGAGGTGGGGGAGACATCCACATGCCACAGGCCTGTTTTGCTCCCAGTAGAATCTGCTGACGAAGTCTCCTCTGACCAAGGAAGCGTGAGTGACAGGGAAGAGGGAAGTTTGGCAGACAGCCCAGGAGAAGATCAGTCATCTGTATCATCCCTGGATTCTGAACAAGAATTAATGACACATCCACGCATGCGTAGAGTGATGCATAGGAGACAACAACTGAAGGATTATTACAAGAGAAAATGAGGCCACTTGTGGTTGGGTGGGGCTGCTGTAATTAGTGCTACAGATAAAAGTGCAGCCTGGTGTTTTAGCCTCATGGCAGTTTATCTGATTCATTGTTTCGTCAAGATTGTGGTTTTTGCTGTTCAGGATTGTGTGTGTGGACTCTCTAGACTTTAGAATTGGACTCAATTTCCCAGTTATTGGGTGAGCAATTGGACTGCATTTAACTTGTGCCTTGTGTGTACCAGAAAATCCCTTTGACATTTAAAAAGGGAGCTGTTTGTGTTTTTCTGTTTATAAAAACTTTTGGGTTTTCCTTTTATCGTGTGGTGTGTATCTTCCTGGACTAATTACCTTGTAATTACAGGCGGTTGAGACACGCCGGCAGAACATACCCAGAGGGCCCCAGCTCATCAGGCTCAAAGTCCGTGGCCAGAGAGCCTGGCTGAGAGCCAACCACAACATATGTGATGTATGTTATCTATATTTTTGATGTGGAGGAAAAATATAAAAAGCTTTTATTGGGAAAAAAAGTTACAACAAAGGAAACCTCCCCCACTCAGCTTGGCAACTAGTGTTTTCATTTCTGATGATTGTAGCATCCCATGGTCATGTGATCATTTCCATGCTTCCCAGCTGGCTTGTGCAGAGTTCATGCAGAATGTCAAAGTAAAATTGCAAGTTGTGGTCATGTGATGTCTTGCTTAACAATCAAGGTGATTTGCTTAACAATTGAATGAAAAGGATACAAGTTCATTGTGGTCATACAATTTTATGGTTAGCAAGTTCGGTACCTAGTGATGAAGTTGCTGGTCCCAATTGCGGTGGTTAAGGGAGGATTACCTGAGATGATTAAAGGTGCTGGATTAGAAGCCAAATCCATGGGTTTTAATCCTGTTTTAAGCATGAACAGGGTGACTTTGAGCCAGTTGCTCGCTTTATCTTTCTCAGCCTAGGAAAGCAGTGGCAATTTTAACTTCAGAAAAAGGTTGCTAAGAAAACAACATGGACTTCTTCCTGTAATAATCAAGGCATTAGTATTAATTTAAAGAACCATATTTGTTGTAATCATAGGTTTATAGGCACTGAAATTTGGGATGGAATATTACTGGAGGGTTATGTTTTAGCCTAATTGGGTGCTGAATAAAACCTTATTCTTCCTCTATGAAAAGCAGCAAAATCCAGGCTGAGCAAGCAAGCTGCAGAATCCATGACCATGTGGAAAATAATTAACTTGATATACACCATGAAGAAAACTTATAGCTAACTTCCATATAAGGAAATATATGCCTTACTCTCATTCCTTTGCCAATCACCAGTAAACACACAATCCAGGAAAAGGCAAAGAATGGAGTTTCTGTTAATTACCTATAGGGAAGTGAATGGTAGTTGGGGGATGGCTTAATGTATGTGGCGTTCGCGAATTGGTTATTCTGTACCACATGTCAGGAAAAGTGAAATACAATAAAAGGAGCGATCTTGATACAACCGAGGTTGTCTCATTGAGAATATTCTCTGCCTTGCTTCATTTTGATGTGGCAATCATGGCACCCTGTGCCCTCCTAGAGGTCGGCCCACTGGGGAAGGGAAGTTTGCCTTTACATATTGACAACAACAAATAAATATTTTCTTATAATCTAAGCAAATGCCTCATCAGATTATGGATAACCAGTGTGTAGGCTTGTCTCAAGGGCTGCTGTTATGCCTGAAGCTGCTTTTTGTTGGATTTACATTTATTACTGACAACATTTTGCCTAGTGATGAACAGCATTCTTAGCAGAGTGGAATATCAATAGCCTTTTTCAGTATAATAACAGGAAAGTAAACAAGTTCCTATCTCTGATTAAAAATAATTATGTATGAATAACTATGCATCAATTCATTACATTTCCATATTTTTCTACAACAGGGCTTAAGAATCAGCAATTAATCTTATCAATTAATTCACTAAACGTTTGTGTATGTTTTAAAATTTACGTTTCTTCTGATGGATTAATCTAATAAACAATGTAAAAGATTATATTAAATATAATAGTTGTAACAGCAAGTAGCTTTGTTTACCCCACTGCAAGTTAATTTACTTTTCACCAACTCAAGAAGGCATTGGTATCAGGCTTTTGGTAATAGACAGATCTATTTAGTTTTATTAGTTACTTAATCAACAGTTTTAAAATCCCCTTAAGCTACTAATAACTCTTTGATTGCTTGACAAGTCTAATGATAACACCAAAGACCCTACAAGCTCCCTTCCTGTCATCTGTTTTCTAACATTAGAGCATCCATCCTCATTTTGTGTAATAAAGTCTGAGGATCTTAACACAGCACAGTCAAAGTCTAGGTTTTTACAGAGCCTTTAAGCCATTATAAATATAACTAAGTGTAAACTTTTCAGGGGGGGCATCATAAATTTGGGTGGAGGAAAATCTTCCATAATCATCCCAAAAGCTCTCCTGGCAAATGCAGAGTGCTTTCCATGCCTGTGTGGGAAGAGTTTAGCACGACAGGATACTAAATCTCAGCTGGGTAAATGGTCAAAAAGAAAATAATTCTTCTACCAGTCTATCTCCAAGATGTCCAAATAGCAGAAAATATCCTTGCCCCTACAACCTCATTACTTAATCTGACAACAGTGTTGCTGCCACGAAAATAAATTAAGATGTAGCAACTTAATTTAAGAGCATTTTTAATGCTTTCTGCTCTAATTCTAGCCACCCAGGAGAGTCAAATGAGACACTATTTTAAAAAAAGAGATGGATTTTAGCTTAGCATGTTGTATGGATCTAGCCATTTTGATGTATAAATCTTGGTATATGTATATTGGCTTAATATATTTGTAAATTTAGGCAGGTATGACTTACAGAAATTCTGTAGTTAAACAAACTATTGATAAAACAGATTAGATGAACTGTTAGAACCAACACACTGCTTCCTCCTTGTATTTCTGTGAGTTTCTTAGTCTGAGTAACATTCACTAGGTCTAATCAGTTTGGATCAATGTAGAACTAACTTGAAATCTGTGAACTCAATTTTTTATAATTTCCCTTTGATATCTAAAGCAATACTGAGCTGTTTGAGATTATGATGTGGTTCATATTTGCTAAACCATAGCTTGCTTAACTATGGATTGTTGAATAAACTACAATTACAGTGGTACCTCTACTTGAGAATGCCTCTACTTAAGAACTTTTCTAGATAAGAACCAGGTGTTCAGGATTTTTTTTGCCTCTACTTAAGAACCATTTTCTACTTAAGAACCTGAGCCCGGAAAAATTTCCCAGGAAATTTGAGAGTGGCATGAAGGCCCGGCCAGTTTCCTGCCATTCCCCCTGGGTTTCTCTCTCTGGCGCAGTGTATGGAAGGCAGCCTTTCACCGGGTGTATGGGAGGCACATGCTCCTCCTCACCGCCCCAGAGTCCCTCTTTTTTTTAAGCCTTAAAGTTTTGGATCTTTTTGATTCCCCTCACCTCACCTTCTTCCTTCGGCAGTGACTGTCCTCCTCCTCTTCTTCCTCCTTCTCCTCCCACCCAAATTCTGAGCTTTTATTTCTTTCCTAGTGGGTTTGCACGCATTCTTTGCTTTTACATTGATTCCTATGGGAAAAATTGCTTCTACTTAAGAATGCTTCTACTTAAGAACCTGGTCACAGAACAAATTCATTTCTTAAGTAGAGGTACCACTCTAGGTTCATTTACTAGGCCAAAAGCCATATTTGTCAAGCCACAATTATTGGGATCACTTAAAGCAGTAGGCCACAATGCAACAATATTATGGCTGAGTTTTGGGAAGAACCCAGCCCTTAAATTTATGGTATCTGATACTGTATCCCGCATGCATATCCTTCCTGACACAATCTTTTCAATTGGGGTTGCCAAAATTTGAAATAAGCATTCAAAAATAAATGTATCTCATTCTTGATGTATAATCCTTTTGAGAAGAATATGAATGCATAAGTGTTTTCATATGCTTATATATGTAGATATCTCCCCCCCCCTAATATTTTCAATAATAAGCACCTTTCGTTGATTGCAATTATGGCATGTATGATCTGGTTCTGAAGTACCCTTACAAAATAGCTCCATTTTTTCCAAACTTTTTTTGGAGTTGATAAGATTAGAATGTTTAAAAGTCTTTAAAACCCTGTGCATAAAATACCAGAATATTATAGTAGAGAGGGCAGAACATCTACCAAAGGTGGGGATGATTTTTTGTTTAAGTGTGCATGGAGCAATCATGTGAATTTACAGTATTGTGCAACATACTCCTGTAAGTGCACGGTTACTTGGACAAATGTTAACATCTGGATTCAATATAAATTACTTGGCTTCTTTGTTTTAATGTTATAATAGAATGTTTTATATCTTAATGTTTTGCAAGTGATATAGTATTAGAATTCCTTAATACAGTATGAAAATGAAAAGTTGATTTTCAAGACAGCTGAAAGCAATTGGAAAAGGCTACCAAAAAGACTAAATTATTAACTTTGCCAAAGGGATAGAAATTATATCTTAGTCCATTCAGAAATATACTGTATATATTTTGATATACTGTATACAGTATATATATCAGTTTATATATTAAGAATCACTGAGGGTAATACAGTTTATCAATTAGAACATGAGATTCAGTATGAATTCGAAGTAAGAACCATCTTCCTAGAAGTAAATTTTATATTATTTCTGAAACACAATATAACAGAAACCTCAGAATGACATCAGATTGTGCTCGAAGTGTAACATTTCCTCTAATTCTATGTAGCTGCTGGAATCTGTGTTGCTAAGTCTTCAGAAGTGAGAAGGACAAGAGAGCTTCACAAGCAAAAGAGATGAAATATGTATTCATCTCCAATATGTATTTTAGTGCAGTAATAGGCAACCTCATTACACAACACTTACAATAAATAACAATAACAACAACAGAGTTGGAAGGCACCTGGGAGGTCTTCTAATCCAATTCCCTGTTTAGGCAGGAAACCCTACACTACTTCAGACAGATGGTTATCCAACATCTTCTTTAAAACTTCCAGTGTTGGACCTTACAGTTCCCCTCCCAGTCATAATAGTTAAATATTAAGCATATTTCCCTATTGTTCTGCCGGCGTGTCTCAACCGCCAGTAATTACAGGGTAATTAGTCCAGGAAGACACACACCACACGATAAAAGGAAAACCCAAAAGTTTTTATAAACAGAAAAACAGAAACAGCTCCCTTTTTAAATGTCAAAAGGGATTTTCTGGTACACACAAGGCACAGGTTAAATGCAGTCCAATTGCTCACCCAATAACTGGGAAATTGAGTCCAATTCTAAAGTCCAGAGAGTCCACACACACAATCCCGAAGAGCAAAAACCACGATCTTGATGAAACAATGAATCAGATAAACTGCCATGAGGCTAAAACACCAGGCTGCACTTTTATCTGTAGCATTAATTACAGCAGCCCCACCCAACCACAGGTGGCCTCATTTTCTCTTCTAATAATTCTTCAGTTGTTGTCTCCTATGCATCACTCTATGTATGCGTGGATGTGTCATTAATTCTTGTTCAGAATCCAGGGATGATACAGATGACTGATCTCTTCCTGGGCTGTCTGCCAAACTCCCCTCTTCCCTGTCACTCACGCTTCCTTGGTCAGAGGAGATTTCATCGGCAGATTCTACTGGGAGCAAAACAGGCCTGCGGCATGTGGATGTTTCCCCCGCATCCACCTCCACATTCCTTGGGGCATGAGCTGGGCCAGAGCTAACCACAACACCTATCATTTTGAATTGGAAAACATATGGGAACTGTAGCTTGAATCCTCAAATAAGCACCCCTTTATTTAAAAAAAGCGTAAAAGCATATTTACAAAAAGGAAAAAAAGAAAAGAAAGCTACAGTATGTATTTCCCACAATGGTTCCAACTCTTTTGCAGCCTTTAGCCTCCTAAAAACTGTGAGCCTCATCATAACTTTCTGAAGTGTCTGCCAGCTCCTCTCCAATGGCAACTAATGTTTGAAAAGTGTAAGATAGGAAAGACATTTTGTAGCATCATTTAATGTTGCAAAATGTTGAGTGTGATAATTTATACGTGAAGTTGCTTTTCCTTTGTGTTCTTAACTTTAGAGGTTGCATGCACTCAATTTGTGAGACAGGATAAGAATATTGGAGCATAATTCAATCCCATCCTTTTCTTGCTTCTTGCACTGGTGTTTCATTTGAAATGTTAGATTGAATAAAAGTGCCATATTAAGCCTCCGAGAGCTTCCTATGACAGTCTCTGGGATCTTCTTTCTTGCCTTGAGCTCTGGTTAGCATCACTTAAGAAAGCTTTTGGTAAACAACAGACTAATTGATCGTTTAGCTTTCACATAGCTACCGCCATGCTGTACTCACGTCTGTGTACCATTTCTGTCAACCTTATGCCATAACACTGCAGAAATGATAGCTGTTTCTTGCAGATTCTTTTGTGGGCTCCGTTGCCAAGACCAAAGCTGTAATGGTTTGTTATTATGACCTTTTGTTATTCCATTAGTGCTCAATTGCTTGGAAAGAAAAAAAAAAGTGGTGGGCGCATACTTTAGGAAAGTTTTCACCCTTTCCACTGACCTGACATCACAGTTTATATTATAAAATGTATTAATGACAAAGTCGTGTTTTCATGTCAGGAGGACCAACTTTAACAGCTATAATCCACCCTTAGTCATCATAAATATAAATGTATTGGTAAAACAGATCTTGTTAATGTAGCCAAGATAAATGCTAGGCTATATTTCAAACCAAGCGAAGCTCATAACGTTAGGGTCTGTATGCTTATGTGTTTGTGTGAGAAAGAGAATGTTTGAGTCAGCTGAAACACATTGTTGTCAGAATATGATCTCCCTCCTATTCGCCCTGTATTATTTCTTTTTCTTTTTCTTTTCCTGGAATAGTAATTACCTCCTTCATAGTTGTTAAAGAAGGTTACAGATCTATTGTAATATAATTAGGGCCTTCACTGGATCACTAGTTCTAGTCCAAAGTGCAGAACATTCAGGAATACAGATAGACTTTCTAAATTAACTCCTCATTGGATACATTATTGACAATCTTAATTTTTAATTGGAGTCAAACTAAGTAGAATTTAGTTCCCGCAATTTTGAGTTTGCTGTATTGGTATCCCTGATTAAAGATTCCCTTGAATCAAGTTTGGTCCTGGGGAATTCATGGCAATAATATGGTTTTCCATTGGCCTTTAACTAAACAGAACTAAAACTAATTTACAACAGCAACAGTTGGTATATCTCACCTCAACTCCCCCCCCGCCACAAAGCATCCTTATTCCCATTACACTCATGCATAGTTTCATGTATTTGGCTACAACACACTTTATTTATTAATTTATTTTATTTATTTATTAGATTTGTATGCTGCCCCTCTCTGTAGACTTGGGGCGGCTAACAACAATAATAAAACAGCATATGACAAATCTAATATTTAAAATAATTAAAAAACCCTTATTAAAAACCAAACATACACACAAACATACCATGCATAAATTGTATAGGCCTAGGGGGAAAGGAATATCTCAATTCCCCCATGCCTGATGACATAGATGGGTTTTAAGGAGCTTACGAAAGGCAAGGAGGGTGGGGGCAGTTCTGATCTCTGGGGGGAGCTGGTTCCAGAGGGTTGGGGCCGCCACAGAGAAGGCTCTTCCCCTGGGTCCCACCAAACGACATTGTTTAGTCGATGGGACCCGGAGGAGGCCAACTCTAACATCAGACTACTATTGTACACTGCTTTATTATTGCTGTTAGCTGCCCCGAGTCTCCGGAGAGGGGCGGCATACAAATCCAATAAATAAATAAATAAATAAATAAATAAATAACTCTGTGGGACCTAACTGGTCGCTGGGATTCGTGTGGCAGAAGGCGGTCCCGGAGATATTCTGGTCTGATGCCATGAAGGGCTTTATAGGTCATAACCAACCCTTTGAATTGTGACTGGAAACTGATCGGCAGCCAATGCAGACTGCGGAGTGTTGGTGTAACATGGGCATACCCAGGGAAGGCCATAATTGTTCTCGCGGTTGCATTCTGCATGATCTGAAGTTTCCGAACACTTTTCAAAGGTAGCCCCATGTAGAGAGTGTTACAGTAGTCGAGCCTCGAGGTGATGAGGGCATGAGTGACTGTGAGCAGTGACTCCCGGTCCAAATAGGGCCGCAACTGGTGCACCAGGCGAACCTGGGCAAACACCCCCCTTGCCACAGCTGAAAGATGTTTCTCTAATGTGAGCCGTGGATCGAGGAGGATGTCCAAGTTGCGGACCCTCTCTGAGGGGGTCAATGATCCTCTCCCCCAGGGTGATGGATGGACAGATGGGATTGTCCCTAGGAGGCAAAACCCACAGCCACTCCGTCTTATCAGGGTTGAATTTGAGTCTGTTGACACCCATCTGTTGACACGAGTCTGCGGAGAGGGGCGGCATACAAATCTAAATAAACATAAACAAACATAAACATAAACATAAACATTCAGACCCCAACAGCCTCCAGGCACTGACACATCACATCCACTGCTTTGTTGACTGGACATGGGGTGGAGATGTACAACTGGGTATCATCCATGTACTGATGATACCTCACCCCATACCCTTGTATGATCTCGCCCAGCGGTTTCATGTAGATATTAAATAGCAGGGGGGAGAGGACCGATCCCTGAGGCACTCCACAAGGGAGAAGCCTAGAGGTCGACCTCTGACCCCCCACTAACACCGACTGCAACCGATCAGTGAGGTAGGAGGAGAACCACTGAAGAACAGTGCCTCCCACTCCCAACCCCTCCAGCCGGTTCAGAAGGATACCATGGTCGATGGTATCAAAAGCCGCTGAGAGGTCAAAAAGCACCAGGACAGAGGATAAACCCCTGTCCCGGGTCCACCAGAGATCATCCATCAACATGACCAAAGCAGTTTCCTTGCTCTTTAAATCTCTTATTTGTCTTTGAGATTCACCTCAGATCCATTTAAGTTTGACTTTTTCAATCTCTCCTTTCTTCTTGATCCACTCACTCTTCCTTTATATGTTTGTTTTGCTAAAACATAATTAATTCTTTCTATATTATGAATAGATCATAATATACTTGTTTATGCTGGTTACTGTATTCACTTTTCTTTCTATTTATTACATTAAACAATTCACTCTTGACCTTCCCCTTGTTTTATCACACACATTCTTTAAATATCCCACTCCCATTGCATTCAATGTTTGTATTTCTGCTAACACACCAACTCTCACTTCCCTATAATAAAGAGGGTACAATCACAATTATACAGAAGCATTTTTACTTCCTTCGACAAGTGTTCATTTTTGTAACAAACCACATGCTATTCCCTGTCTTTCTGCTGTATTTGCACATCTTAAAATTTACCCACTTCTCATCTTTAGTAAACATTCTGCCAAAGTGCAAATTAATGTATTTGCTTTATGTTTTTGCCAGTTAAATATAGGCTGCAATTATTCACTTCACATTCCTTGTCAAACACAGCTTACATTGATCTGGGATACATTAATTTTTAGATCCGTGCTTTATTGTATCATTTTTCAGTGCAAATGATTTCAGTTTTCAGCCAACAGCTTGTCATATTCATCCATATTGCTCTTCAGCTAACATATCCCTGATATCAACCCCCAAATATTTATATACATTTATGCATAAGTATATGAAATCAAGTGGATGCCACACAGCCTTGTCTTACTTTCTGTTCAAAGTTAAAGCTTTTGTAATTCCATTTCTCACGTTTTACGCCATCATATACTATGATAATTGCATTCAGTAACCAACTTTCAACCCCATAGTTCAAACCTATTTTTATCATATGTTCTTTTAAAACAAATATGCAATAAATCTTCTTTCCCACGTTTCTATATTTCTCAGTGATCTGTTGAAGACTTGAAATTTTATCCACGGTCTTTCTCTGCCATAAAGCTATGTTATATTTTGTACATTTTGCATAATGCTAACTCTTGTACACTTTTAATCAGAAATTTGCCATGTACTTCTCAAGCCTCAATTAAGCCTCCTGTAGTTTCATTTATTTTTTATTTAGGAGAACAATAATGCCGTCCTTTGAATCCTGAATCCAAGATAGAGTTTATAAAATAAACAGGCCTTAACATTTGTTCTGCTACCCCTTCTATTCCCACAGACTTCACTTCATCATTTTTGATTAACACTCATATTTATTTCAATTACTCTCTTTGACCATATTGGTATTAGTCCTATACAATTTTATAAACTATTTCTTCCATATTCCCTAATTTAAGTTTTAGGCCAATCAATTTATCACTTTGTTTCCTCTTAATTTCATTCATGCAAAATGTTGCACAAATTCCCCCAAAACTGATATGAGATTCTTCAATTTTATTACTTATTATAGTAATAAGTAATTTCTTGTATAACAAGAAACTATCACCAGCCCACAACTACCTGATAAAAATGATTATGATTATTATCAAATCTATACCATCTACACCATTGCAAGAATCACCTTAATAATGGGACATCCAAGTACAACTTTAAAAAAGCCAACTATAAACTCATAGACGCCAACTTCTCAACTCTTAACTGGCAAACTCTACTCTCTGGCTGTAACACTGCCAATGACCTCTATAACATCTTGGTTGAAGTCAAAAGAACTATCAGACTACACGTACCACTGATAATCACCATAATCAAGAAAAACAAACTACCCATATCAATAAGGAAGCTACAATAAACCCCCCCCCCCTCTGGTGAACAAACAGGCTATGTAACTGCTACAAAAATATATGCCACCAAATAAAGACAGAATTCTCCAACTATCACAGCAAACAAGAAGAAAACCTTCTGCGCACAAAACACAACAGCGCCTTCTACAACTTCATGAATAACAAACTCAAGGACTCAAGATCCCTCCACTACTAAAAGGACCCAACAGCAAAGAATGCTATGATGAAACAGACAAAGCTAACCTCTTCAACACATTATTTGGCTCAGCCTTTGTAAACAGCAATGGTTCATACTCAAAATTCCATAGTCGTACCACAAATACTCACAACGATTTAATACAAATTCATTGAAGATAATGTTTAAAAAGCACTAACCTTCCCTGTCAATTGGACCTGATGGGCTATGCAATGCTATACTTCCTAAAAAAGCTCTCCACAGCCATAGCTGAACCACTAAGCATCATCTTTGAAAAATCCTACAGGACCGGTTCCCAAACAAACCTATGGTCACTAGCCATTGTCATCCCCATCTTCAAAAAGGGAGATTTTTGGGAAAACAGGGCAGTAAGACAGAAACACTACTTTACAACTTCAGTCACATTGTATCAGTTGCAGCATTTAATGCTAAGGTCAGTTGTAACAATAACCTTATACATCAGATGTATATACAGGTACTAAATTTGGGTGTGGTAAAATGATTACCATTGACTTGGAGTTATTACAGTTACTGGAGGAAGTCATCATAAAGACTTTGTTTTAAGAGGTTTCCTCAATGTAGAAGAAAATCTACAAATCACATATTAGTAAGCCTAGAAGACTCTAAGATTGGTTCAAGAGTCAACAGAGTGTAATACTGTAGCAAATGAAAGAAAATTTTACAAATGGCCCTTTTATTCAGTGAGAATGACAAAGGGCATATTTAGAGGTTTAGTTTTTAGACCTTAATCCTTTTGGAAAACAATATGCCTCTCAGGAATCCTGGATGTAAAATAATGGGACTCTGTGTTATTTAACTGCTCTATTATTTAACTACAGTTACTTAAGTCCCTGGAGGGAAGGATGCAATAAATCTTTTAGTATTTGTTCTGGTTTATGGCTGAAGGGAAACTGTATAACTCTAAATCAGCTGTTGTAAATATTTGCAATGGCATATTTTCCAACAAAGGAGGTGGGGGTCCTGGGTGTTGGTATAATGTTTGGGTAGCTCAGCTTCCAGGGCCCATGGCTATTTAACATTTATACCAACTTGTCACTTGATATTTGCAAGGTAGTGGCTGGACACAGATTTGTGTGATAGGAACAATAGGCAGTCTCCATCTATTAGCAACAGACAATATACATAAGCCAGGGTTATGAGACAGCAATGGGATGCAAGTTGGAATCTGAAAAAAAAAATTGCTCAGCAACATATTTGTCACAATCAATCAGTGGGCAATGGTAGCTTTTGTCAAGTTGCTATGACAGCTAGAGGTTGCCAGAAAGAGAGCATGTACCATGTTTCCCCGAAAATAAGACAGCGTCTTATATTAATTTTTGCTCCCAAAGATGTGCTATGTCTTACTTTCAGGGGATGTCTTATTTTTTTCCAATGAATTGTATCCTGTATCCTGTATCCTGCTGCAGAAAAAATGCATCCAAACATGCAGCTGCATGTTGGATGCGTGTTGGATGTGTTTTAAATCTGATTGATGCAGCATTTTGGGATGCAATTTATGGACAGCAGTGTTATTGTTGACAAATGTATATTTTTCTTTTATGTACACTGAGAGCATATGCACCAAGACAAATTCCTTGTGTGTCCAATCACACTTGGCCAAAAAAATTTATTCTATTCTATTCTATTCTGTTCTGTTCTGTTCTATTCTATTCTATTCTAATGTTCTGTTTGGGAATGCTGAGAAATGAAACGTCTCCTACATCTTACTTTTGGGGGATGCCTTATATTAGGCAATTCTACGAAATCTCTCCTACGTCTTACTTTCAGGGGTGACTTATTTTCGGGGAAACAGGGTATTTTGTGTGCATGATGCTTCTTAAGGCATCTTCTGATCAAATAGAGAGAACCTTTATGTGTAACTTTCCTTTTGCATTTATATTCTCTGAGGAGCTGAGGAAGATTGTTTAGGAAATAATGCAACAGAGAAATTGCCTTACTTTAGTGGTGGTGGTGGGTTTTGGGGCATGGTATACATTTTTTTGTGATTTAATTTTCACTAGCTAGTTTATACCATTGTGGAAACTGCCTCAACATTACATTGGATGCAGAATGACACATCAACCCGAAAACTGGGTAATAAGGGTCACTTTATTAAAATATAAACATAGAGAGGTGCAGAGGTCGCTAAATGGGGCTAAGGTTCCTATATACAACATACTTGGGCAACTAAATGGGTGTAACTCCTTGCCTGGACAGTGCGAGGCTATCTTTAGCCTATACCCAGCCATATAAGCCACACCTCAAGCAGGTGGGAGGGCTTACCCCCATGACCTGGAACTGGAAATGATGTGAGTGAGCCCCAAAGGGACCCCCTCTCCACCACTCTGGTCGTGTAGACAGCTTGAATTGTGAAAAGGGACAGCCCATCATCTTCCAAAAGATGCCCAAGGGAGAACACACAGTTGCTAATGATACCCTTTTCTGCCCCGTTACTGTCAAAACAGTGACCGAAGAGAAAATTAGTCAATTGTTACATACCGACTTATTTATCCCCAGACACACCACATAACCACAAATTCACTTCTTCGTCCTACAGGGTGGAGTAAGCAAAAAAGAATCTAGACTCAATTGTGCTGCGATTGCAAAAATTCCTACTCGGCTCCCAGTAGGAATTGGGTGACCCCCTTAATCACCCTGGATTGAGCGGAGGGTGGGTGGATGCCTGCTTTCGCTTGCAGCCAGGCAGGAAAAGGGAAGAGCTAGGTGGCTGTAGGCCTTTAAAAAGGCCCCTCGCTCCACCCAGCTCACTTCCCAGACCGCGAGGGCTGTGCGAAGCATGCTGGGAGGTCTCATACAGCCGCAGGAAGTCAGTGCTGTGTTATTGAGAGCCATCGTGGGGCTTCCAAGATTCGCCCACATTTCTTCAACACTCCATGGCTTGCATTGGCTGCCAATCAGTTTCTGGTCACAACTCAAAGTGTTGGTCATGACCTTTAAAGCCCTACATGGCAATGGACCAGATTACCTCTGGAACCGCCTGCTACCGCACGAATCCCAGTGACTGATAAGGTCCCACAGAGTTGGCCTTCTCCGGGTCCCGTCTACTAAACAATGTCGTTTGGCGGGCCCCAGGGGAAGAGCTTTCTCTGTGGCGGCCCCGGCCCTCTGGAACCAACTCCCCCCGGAGATTAGAACTGCCCCCACCCTCCCTGTCTTTCGTAAACTACTCAAGACTCATTTATACCGCCAGGCATGGGGGAGTTGAGATAGCTCTTCCCCCTAGGCCATTACAAGTTATGCATGGTATGTTTGTGTGTATGTTTGGTTTTATAATAGGGGTTTTTAGTTGTTTTTTATTATTGGATTGTATATGTTGTGTTTATTATTGTTGTTAGCCACCCCGAGTCTACGGAAAGGGGCGGCATACAAATCCAATAAATCATTATTATTATTATTATTATTATTATTATTATTATTATTATCAGTATTATTATTATTATTGGCACCAACGCAAATGTCAGCCCAGTGCCAAGAGAGCCCAGCCTTTCAATTGCCATGACTAGTATGCAAACATTGGCCTTTTTGCTTTTTGCTTTATGCTTTCTATAGTCTAAATATAGATCTATCTATTTTCTCTTGTAATGACACTCCTAATTATAATTACAAGAATCCTTGTTTAATCACCCCAGACTCTCCTGTTTACCAGTTGACCTCACTAGCATGTTTTCTATTCTCATTTCTTTGTGTACATCTGTAGAGAAATGTTGATTATGGGCTGTACACCAAAATTTAACACAGTAACAGAGCTGGAAGAAACCTTGGAAGTCTTCTAGTTCAACTTCCTGCTTATGCAGGAATCCCTATCTAGTGATAGCGAACCTTTTTTGGTTCGCGTGCCCAAAGGGGGTGCATGGGTATGCTAGAATGCGTTCACATGCCTCCCCTTTCCTCTCCCCCCATGCATGCAAACCCCTCTGCACTGCCTTCCACACATGTGCACAGGCCTTTATGAAGCCCCGGGGGCAATGGTAGGTTTCTACTGACGTGGTACAGAGACCTGCATCAGTAGGAACCCACTGATGATGCAATTTTCGATGTTTTTTTCCCTGGCATCTCCTGAAAAGGAGCTTTCCAGCTGTGCTTCGGATGAAGAACAAAGGTCAGAATTAAGATGGGGGCGGGCAGGAAGGCTTCTTCTGATGGGGGACACCAGAAAAAAATCACCAGAAATTGTATCAGTGAGTACCTACCATTACTGTATGGAGGTGAAAAAAACCTGATGTGCGTTTTTCCAAACTTCCAATTTGTCCATTAGGTGTTGTGTTTGGGCCTGGGCCAGCCGTTGCTCCCACAGATGGGAGAGATGCGGCACAAAGTGAATATGAAAGCCTGGCTGACAGCCAGGAAGATGTGGCAGACAGCCAGGAAGATGTGGCAGACAGCCAGGAGGATGAGGCCACTGGGACACAGGATTCAGAAGACAGCCCAGGGAATTTGGCCTGCAGTCCCTCAGACAGTCTTTCCTCCCTGAGTTCTTCTGCAGATCAATATATTGATCTACGTAGCCGAAGAGCTATGCAAAGAAGGGATCGCTTTAAGGAGTATTACAAATCATTATAGGAGCACCTGGGCTGGGTGTGGTTCCCTTAATGAGGGCTAAAGGGATAAAAGGGAACAAAGGCCAAGGCAAACTGTGGCTGTTTATCTGTGTTGTTTTGTGGTTCCTGCTTCGAAGTTTCTGTGCTGTTGGAGTTTTCAACCCAGCTTTTTCAGACAAGTGGGAGGTGAAAACTCTGGGACTTGCTGTTTGCTTCAAAGATTCAAAAGGACTCCTGAAACGTCTTTGCTCATTCCAGGTTGTCTTTGTTTGTTTTTCCCTGTGTTTTTTGTATGCGGCTGAAGTAAGCCTTGCATTGTTTTCGGACATTAAGAACTGTTTTTGTGTAAGCTATTTTTGTTTATCTAATACAAGTTTGCTGATTAGCAGAGCATGTGTGTGTTTGATTTCTTTTCATTGGACTATTACGCATTGTCGAGCCAGTCAGGCAGAACATTAGGTAATTTTTTTTTTTGCCTCCAGGGCTTCAGGGAAGCTTCCCTGAGGCATCCAGAGGGCGAAATAGCCTTTCCCAAGGTCAAAAATCAGCTGTCCAGCATGCGCATGCATGCTGGAGCTGACACAGGGCAACACCTCGCGTATCCTCCGATATGCATAGTCTTAAATATATATTCTGATTTCTCTTTCTCTGTATAAATACATATTTATGCTTAACTTCTGTTAAAGAAACCAATTTCTGTGTGAGAGGATGATTTGGATATGTAGAAACAAATAGAGGATCAATTCATCTTACAAATGTTACCGTACAGGCAAATATTTTAAACAATAGTCATTAATTGAATTAATAATCAGTTTTTGTCTTGTCCCACCTTATTTTGGACTGAGTCCTGTTTAACTGATGTACATATACATACAATGGTTGAGTAACTATTGGGCAAAATATTTTTTAGGATTGTTTTCAGTTGGAAATGGCAATTAGTTGACAAGGAAAAAAGTTTGGTCAGGATACAGGGTTGCTGGATATATTTATAAACCCATAGTTTTTAAAATGGCAAAAATATTTTTGTTGCTAAGGTTTTTTTAAAAAGTCTATTTGAATTATAGTGTATTTCCCTTGTTCAGTTGCAGAGGGCAGCCGAGCCCTGCAGAATCTCTTGACATCTGGCAGAAATGTTTTCAGATGCTGTGCTTTTTTGTAAAAATTCAGATACAGGTTCCAGTTCTTCTTTAAAAGGCAGCTCAATAGGACAATATTATTTTAAGGTTTTAAAACTGAGAATCAACGTGAAATCACACTTCATATTAAAGTGATTTTGTAGGAAAAAGGGAGACATAGGGAGAGGAGTGACATGATATAAAGCCCTCATGGCATTGGACCAGAATATCTCCGGGACCGCCTTCTGCCGCACGAATGCCAGTGACCAGTTAGGTCGCTGGGAGGGACCCAGGGGAAGAGCCTTCTCTGTGGCGGCCCCAACCCTCTGGAACCAGCTCCTCCTGGAAATTAGGATTGCCCCCACCCTCCTTGCCTTTTGTAAACTTAAAACCCGCCTCTGCTGTCAGGCATGGGGGAATTGAGATTCCCAGGCCTATATAATTTATGTATGGTATGTTTGTGTGTGTATCTTGTTTAGAAATAAGGGTTTTTTAGATATTTTTAAATATTAGATTTGTTGTTGTATATTGTTTTTATTATTGCTGTGAGCCGCCCCGAGTCTACGGAGAGGGGTGGCATACAAATCTAATAAATAATAATAATAATAATAATAATAATAATAATAATAATAATAATAATAGGGGGAAACAGAAAAGACCTGGTCATGGCTTCCAAGTGGAACACTCAAAAAGGAGACAGAAGGACTGATACTGGCGGCACAAGAACAGGCCATTAGAACAAATGCTGTCAAAGCCAGAATTGAAAAATCAACAGACGATCCAAAGTGCAGACTCTGTAAAGAAACAGATGAAACAATTGATCACATACTCAGTTGCTGCAAAAAGATTGCACAGACTGACTACAAGCATAGACACGATGCTGTGGCACAGATGATCCACTGGAACTTGTGCCGGAACTACCATTTGCCAGTGGCAAAGAACTGGTGGGATCATAAGTCCAAAAAAGTGGTTGAAAATGAGCAAGCAAAACTACTGTGGGACTTCCGACTTCAGACTGACTGAATTCTGAAGCATAACACACCAGACATCCTGATTGTGGAGAAAAAGAAAGTATGGATCATCGACATTGCAATCCCAGGGGACAGCAGAATTGAGGAGAAGCAGCTAGAGAAATTAGTGAAATACGAAGATCTAAAAATTGAGCTGCAACGACTCTGGCATAAGCCAGTGAAAGTGGTCCCAGTGGTACTTGGCATGCTGGGCGCAGTGCCAAAGGATCTTGGCGGACATTTAAAAACCATCAGAATTGACAAAATCTCCATCTGTCAATTGCAAAATGCCGCTTTACTGGGATCGGCAAACATAATTCGCCGCTACATCACGCAGTCCTAGGTGCTTGGGAAGCGCCCGACTGGTGATGAAATACGAAATCCAGCATAGTGATCTTGTTTGCTGTGTTGTATTGACATAATAATAATAATAATAAGAGGGGGAAACAGACGGGAAATAAAAATATAAAAGGGGAAAATTAGGATGTTGATTTATGATTTATTTCACAAGAAATGTATAAGTATATTTTGTTATGAATTATGATATATGTATGAATATACAGAAAAATAAAAAAAACGTAAAAAAAATAAGAAGTCCACCTTGAGCACTGCATTCATTGTTGCAGTACCATAATATGCTCAGTCCCAGCCAAGAAAGTTCTGTTTTTCCATCTTTCAAGATCCTGTTTTATTCTTTCCATATGATCCCCAAAAAGATTTTTTAGACATGAACACGTTAGTTAGCCTTGGCAGATGTTTGGAGGCTAAAAATCCCCAAAGTAAGGGATTATATGTTCTTTTCAGCAAAGCACCATGCATATTCGAGAATTGATATGTGTTGGGTTTCTAAGGGTCTTATAGCATCTATCAGGGAAATGAAGATTCTCCAATGATGTATGAAGATCATTATCCAATTTTAATATCATAGTTTCAAGGAGAAAAATTGCTTTTCAAATGTAGAATGAATGAATGGCTATTAATCCAAGAAAACGTATTATGGTACTCTACAAAAATCTAAAGAAGAACTAAAATGTTTTTTTAAATATAAATGCAATGCAGGGTTGTCAGAGACAACTAGATTAGAGAGAAGTAAAACTTATACGAAAGGAATCATTATAAGGATTACAAAAATCAGGAAAAATAGATTGAAACCACAATTGTAAGAAAAAAAAGAAAAGTATTAACAAAGCTAACCCAAATGACAGATATTGAAATAACTAAAGAAACAACTATTAGTCTTATGAGAAATGGAAGAGCTTTAAAATTATGTCAAACAAAATCATTCTGAGAATGCAAATGTGCCAAGAAAACCTCTGGTATATCAAATCAGGAAAGAGAAAGCTAGGAAAAAATTAAAGTGCAGGTGGAAAGTATATATCGATAGCAAACAGCAAAAATTACAGCAAATTGAATACTTTTCATAAGTTTTATTTAATACCTAAGGTCATCAGGCATGCTGTTTCCCTCTACTATTCATAACTGCTTTAGAAGTCTTGGAGACAGATAAATAACTGTGATCAAATTTCAAGGAAGATAATTTAAAATGATATGCTATGCAGAGGATGCACTACTAATTATGCAGCCAGACAGCTCTAGAAGGAAGTTAATGAAAATAATCAAAGATTATATTCCATTCTTTGTTACAAATTTAATGGAAGAAGGACAAATGATAACAACAAGATGTTTAGCTTCTGAAGAATAAGATATTGTGCAAAAGAGAGTGGCTGTGAGATAACAAAATAAAAATAAAATCCAGTGAAACACTCTGGACTTTAATTTAAAGGATGTAACAAAAACAGTGGAAGTGATGTGCCGGTGCCTGGAGGTTATTGGGGCCTGGATGGGTGTCAACAAACTCAAACTCAACCCAGACAAGACGGAGTGGCTGTGGGTCTTGCCTCCCAAGGACAATTCCATCTGTCCGTCCATTACCCTGGGGGGGGGAACTACTGACCCCCTCAGAGAGGGTTCGCAACTTGGGCTTCCTCCTTGATCCACAGCTGACATTGGAACATCATCTTTCGGCTGTGGCGAGGGGGGCGTTTGCCCAGGTTCGCCTGGTGCACCAGTTGCGGCCCTATTTGGACAGTGAGTCATTGCTCACAGTCACTCATGCCCTCATCACCTCGAGGTTCAATTACTGCAACGCTCTCTACATGGGGCTACCTTTGAAAAGTGTTCGGAAACTTCAGATCATGCAGAACGCAGCCGCGACAGCCGTCGTGGGGCTTCCAAGATTCGCCCACGTTTCTTCAACACTCCGTGGCTTGCATTGGTTGCCGATCAGTTTCCGGTCACAATTCAAAGTGTTGGTCATGACCTTTAAAGCCCTACATGGCATTGGACCAGATTACCTCCGGAACCGCCTGCTACTGCACGAATCCCCACCCTCCCTGTCTTTTGTAAACTGCTGAAGACTCACTTATGCCACCAGGCATGGGGGAGTTAAGATATTCCTTCCCCCTAGGCCATTACAAGTTATGCATGGTATGTTTATGTGTATGTTTGGTTTTATAATAAGGGTTTTTAGTTGTTTTATTAATTGGATTGTTACATGCTGTTTTTATCATTGTTGTTAGCCACCCCGAGTCTACGGAGAAGGGTGGCATACAAATCCAATAAACAAATAAACAAATAAACAAAAACATATTTCAAAACAATGATGATAATAATAAGTCATGGAACAAAATAAGTAATTGGTAATTTGATATTGGCTGTAGAATCATAACATGGGCAACACTTAGTTGACTATGGCTGATCTCCAGAAAGTCAAGAGGGTCAGCATTGGGAGACCATAGAGCAGTGATTTTCAACCTTTTTTGAGCCGCGGCACATTTTTTACATTTACGAAACCCTGGGGCACATTGAGCAAGGGGGGGGGGCGGCTAAAAAAAGTTTGGACAAAAAAATCCTCTCTCTCTCTCTCTTCCTCCCCTTCACTCTATTTCTTTCTCCCTCCCTCTTTCTCTCCCTTCCTTCCTCTTTCTTTCTCTCTCTCTCCATCCCTTTCTTTCTCTTCCTTCCTTCCTCTCTTTTTTGCTCTCTTTCTCCCTCCCTCCCTCCCTCTATGTCTTTCTCTCTCTCTCCTTTCCTCCCTCTCTTTCTCTCTCTCTTTCTCTCTTTCTCTCTTTCTTTCTCTTGTTTTCTCTCTCTCTCTCTTGTTCTCTTTCTAGCTCTCTCACGCTCTTTCTCTCTTGCTTTATTTCTCTCTCTCTCTTGCTTTCTTTCTCTCTTGCTTTCTCTCTCTCTTGCTTTCTTTCTCTCTTTTTTTCTCTCTCTTGCTTTTTTTCTCTCTGAGCTTCGCGGCACACCTGACCATGTCTCGCGGCACACTAGTGTGCCCCGGCACACTGGTTGAAAAACACTGTCATAGAGAACTAACAAAGTTATAGAATAGGTAGGAAGTCAGAAAACTTTTAGGAAGAAAGCAATTGCAAACTATTTCCCAAATGCTGTTGAGAAAATCACATGCATTTCTCTATTTAATCTCTTGAGACCTTCTGACAAGCAAGATTCTCTTAGCTATTGTGTTACTAATTTAACAATTGCACCGATTCACTTAAGAATTGTAGCAAGAAAAATCATAACAAAATTCACTCTCCAAATATTTAACAACAGAAATGTTGGGTTTACTTGTGGTTGTGAGGACTACCTGTATTTAATTTTAATTAAATGGAAATGTATAACAAATGAAGTTTTTGTTCTTGTCCTGACCTACCCATAGCTTTTTCAAATGAAGCACTTTCACTTTTCACTTGGTATCCACATGTTTACTGAACTTCAGTGCCAATAATTCCCAACCAGCCAATAACATGGTAATTATTCTACTATTCTACTTCGCCTCCAAAATGCTGTCTTGTTGGCGTTGATGAAATCAGTTTTATCACAAAAAATCAGATCAGTGGTATATTTTCTTGTGGTTCCATTCTCATAGCCTGTTAAGGGTCTGTAGCTAAAACTGACAGAAATGATGTTTTAATGGCCAAAAATGACTAAAAGGCAAAATAGGCATGATATACACTGCTCAAAAAAATAAAGGGAACACTTAAAAAATAGAATATAACTCCAAGTAAATCAAATTTCTGTGAAATCAGACTGTCCACTTAGGAAGCAACATTGACAGTCAATTTCACATGCTGTTGTGCACATTCAACTTTGTACAGAACAAAGTATTCAATGAGAATATTTCATTCATTCTGATCTACAATGTGTTCTTTGAGTGTTCCCTTTATTTTTTGAGCAGTATATATTAATTTTCCTATGAACTGTTTTTAAATTGATAGCTATCTATGCTAAACATACATGAACAGTTTTGTTATAATTTATCAACAATTGTTTTCGTTAATGCCCAATTATTTAAAAATAAGCAGATATATTTAAGCAATAAACTAAGTTTACGGCAGAAAATCAGTAAATTATCTTACAATCTGTTCTTCCACAAAATTCTAATAATTGAGGAACAATCACCCTTTAATTAGTCACTTAAACTTAAAAAGGAGTTGGAAATATTCCCTGTAATCTTATTTACATAGAAGACGTCAAAGGAATTGCTATTCAGCAAAGTCAGTCTGTCTAGCTAATCTCTGTGAGGACAAGGCCAACACAATAGCTCTATCTTGTTTATCTCATTGTACTTTTCCTCCATGCTTAGCCATCTGGCAGCCAAAATGTTATTTGCAAAGAAAATAAAGTCTCCCTTAGTATGGCTTGGCTTTTATGTGTTTAGAAGGAGAATCCTGCTGGCTTTGTGAAAAATAAATGAGAGGAAGTGCCTCGGTGCTGGCCTCTCTTAACCTGCCGTCCTTCATGTGTGTTAGGATAACTATTTGAATTCCCAACCAACATGCTGGGAAGTTTGAGAACTGGAGTGCCAACACAAGGGCTCAAATGAGGACAGTAACCAGTGATGGGCTCCTATAGATACGGTCAGGTATGCAGAACCGGTAGAAAAATGTTGAATTTTTGAAAGCGTGCGGCATTGCTGAAGCCATAACTGGAATGCGAAGGCTGGAGGCCGATGAAGAGGCTGGAGGCCGATGAAGAGGATAACAGCTCTTTATTTAATAATCAGGAACATCTAAAGTGACCAGCTCGCAGGCAGGTAGCGACTTAAAAAATAAGCGCCCAAAACCGCACCTTATATACTTTGTTGCTAGCCCTGGGATTGGTGACAATGTTTCAAGACTTTGCGCCGGGGCTTCCTATTGGTTGCGCCCGGAGGCTCCTTATTGGTCGCGCCTCGGCTTCCCATTGGTTGCGCTAGTGGGCTTCTTATTGGTCGCCCTGCTCCAATCAGCGATCACATTTATTCTAACAACTTGCAAACATGATAGGGTATGTTTTTCCTATTGAAGTAAATGAGTTGAATGTGTATAATTTTAGAAGAGATGTGTGTGTGTGTATACATATACATATGGTTCATATAATGGATAATGTATATTTTTGTGTGCCTGTATGTAATATATATGGCATATATACATGAAATTAAGTAGTATGTTTTGGATGTTCAGTAATAATAAATAGATAGGGAAATTGTATCTCTTTGAGGCGAGGAGAGGCCAGGCACCCTAACCGTAACCCTAACCCTTGACATGAGTGATGTCAAGTTGGCCACCTTTAAACCAGTCACATGACCTGTAAGCCACCTCCAGTCACATGATTGTCAAGCCACTCCCACCTGGTCACATGACTGGCAAGCCACACACACACAAAATAAACCACCCCCACAGTGTGGTAGTAAATTTTTTTGCAGCCCTCCATTGAAAGTAATCTCTTACAAAACAAACATTTGGGGTATACTAGGCTTGTTATATCTTTAGTAAAATGGTTTCTTTCAGTTTTAGAACTGATTGGTTAAAAACTCATTTGGTCATAGCAAAAAGTGTTACTGCTTTTGTTGGGAATTTCAGTACCACCAAACTGGCAAGTATCAGACTGGAGAAGGTTGCTTGATTAATCTTAGAGGGTGAGCTAATATTCCCCCCAAAATAAAGAACCATGACTTGTATATACTGTATTGCAGTTCTTCAGAAACATAATTTTAAACACTGCAATAACAACCTATCTTCTAGATGTAATCCCACATGCCATGTACCTTGGTGATTTCCATATTTAGCCAACATCCCATAAATGTTTACCCAGTTTAGTAATATCCTTCACACTTGTAGATAATTTGCATCCATTAAAAATAGATCATCTATAGCTTTGCTCTTTTTAAAAGAGCAAAGTTATATTTCCATTAGGTAGCATGGCATTTAAGTGAAGGTTTTGTATGGAATCATTCTTTACTATGTTTGTTTTTAATGATAATAACTGTTATAAGAGAACTATATCTGTTGGTTTTATATATATATATATGTCAGATGTTTAAGCTGAATTTGAAAATTAAGGGAGACTAGGATAGATCTATTTCGGCCTTATTTTGGCCTCATCAGCTAGCCATACCCACTGGGACTTGAACCTGCAACCTTTGCCTTGTAAGGCAGAGAATTATCCTCTAGGCTACAGTATCCAATCCCTTCAGCTCTGTACCAGGGAAGGGTTACATTTTGTGTCGAATCACCCTGGTATATTGAAGGAACATCACAGCTCCTTTTTTGCCTCTCGGCCCAACCCAGGGCCATTTCCAAGGCAGTTAATTTTATTGATAGCCGACAATTCTATCTGTATGTGTCAGATGTTATATATATATATATGTGTGTGTGTGTGTGTGTGTGTGTGACATGTCTTTTGCTGAATTTGAAAATTAAGGGAAATTTGAAAATGGCCTCATCAGCTAGCCACACCCATTGGGACTTGAACCTGCAACCTTTGCCTTGTAAAGCAGAGAATTATCCTCTAGGCTACAGTATCCAATCCCTTCAGCTCTGCACCAGGGAAGGGTTACATATTTTTGTGTCGAATCACCCTGGTGTATTGAAGGAACATCACAGCTCCTTATTTGCCTCTCAGCCCAAACCAGGGCCATTTCCAAGGCAGTTAATTTTTTATTGATAGCCGACAATTCTATCTGTATGTGTCACATGTTTTTTTTGCTGAATTTGAAAATTAAGGGAGACTAGGATAGATCTATTTCGGCCTTATTTTGGCCTCATCAGCTAGCCATACCCTCACTGGGACTTGAACCTGCAACCTTTGCCTTGTAAGGCAGAGAATTAACCTCTAGGCTACAGTATCCAATCCCTTCAGCTCTGCACCAGGGAAGGGTTACATATTTTTGTGTCGAATCATATATATATATATATATGTAGATTGTTCTGAGTTCGGGTTTTACCCTGTGTAATATTTTGAGTGTCTATGTGACGTTTTGGTGAAATCACATTCAACATCATCAGGCTAAAGTTGTTAGCTTCGTGCTGTAATGGGGTTCTTGTAGACAATTCTTATGATTCTCAAAATTAAAGAAGACATAACTCCCTCCTCCCAGACACCTGCTATCTTTGGAGATACTTTGATTTTGTGCAGCTTGGTCAACTGTTCCCTATTATCTTCATGTTCAGCATGAAAGAAAAATAGTGCCTCTAATTATCTGATCTGTGAAAGTGCAGAGGAGAGCAACCAGGATGATAGGGGCTGGAAACTATAACATACGAAGAGCATTTGCAGGAATTGGCCATGGCCAGTCTGGCAAAGAGAAGGACCAGTATTCCAATATTTGAGGGTCTGCCACAGAGAGGAGGAGGTCAGGCTCTTTTCCAAAGCACCAGAAAGCCAGACAAGGAATAATGGATGGAAGCTGACCAAGGAGAAATTCAATCTGGAAATAAGGAAAAACTTTCTAATGGTGAGAGCGAAACACCAGTGGAACAGCTTTGCTGCGAAGGTTGTGAGAGCTCCAACACTTGAGACTTTCAAGGGGAGATTGGATTGCAATTTCACCAGAATGGTGCAGGGATTCTTGCTGGGGGTGGGTGGGTGTTGGGCTAGATGACCTACAAGGCCCCTTACAACTCTAATAATTTAATCTATTCTAATCTATCTCTGTCCTTTTGCAATTGCAGTCCTGCGACATGCTTTAGTGTTTGAATGTGGGGAAAGCCAAGAGAGTAGGCATTTTCTATCCCAGATCCTTTCTGCTTTTATTAATATTGGCTATAAAATATCATTTATAGAACGAAACCATACCATGTGAGTCCAAGATAGATCTTTGGGGAGTTGTCAAGGCTGAGAAAGTGCTTATTCCCATCATTGCTGCACTCCAAATATTCTACAAGAGGTACCATCTGGAAGAGAAGATAAATGTAATTGCATTGCATTGAAAAGGAACGTTTAACAGTCCAGCGCAGAGTCTGTGACATTTCTCCTCTGAATATTAGTAGTGCCTGAAAAAAACAATGGTAAGTTATATATGTCAAAAGCAGCACAGATAGCTTTTTAAAAAAATCCAGTGAACCCTCCCCCAGTTAGATCTTTGAATGTTTGGACAAATTTTCTTAACTCTCTGTTATATTTTTAGTTCTATACTTTGCTTCAGATTCTTTCACTGATTTCTGGAAGGGTCCACCTAGTTTGGCTGTTGCCTACCAGGTAGCTATGATACAAGAGATCTTGGAGAGAAACTGGTTAAGAAAAGCTCCTTACACTAAAGCAGTGTTTTTCAACCAGTGTGCCGCGGCACACTAGTGTGCCGTGAGACATGGTCAGGTGTGCCATGGGGAAATTAAACATGGGTCCCCAAACTACCATTCCTGCCAGGATCTCCCTTTTGTGTTCATCAAAACAGGCCCAGGTTTCACACTAAGTGAGTATAAATACATTTAGAAACTATATTAACTATATTAACTTTAATAGGAAAGTGAACACAAGAACAAGGGGACACAATCTGAAGTTAGTTGGGGGAAAGATCAAAGGCAACATGAGAAAATATTATTTCACTGAAAGAGTCGTAGATGCTTGGAACAAACTGCCAGCAGACGTGGTTGGTAAATCCACAGTAACTGAATTTAAACATGCCTGGGATAAACATATATCCATTGTAAGATAAAATACAGGAAATAGTATAAGGGCAGACTAGATGGACCAGGAGGTCTTTTTCTGCCATCAGACTTCTATGTTTCTATGTTTCTTCTATATGTATAATATGTATTGTGTTAGAGTGTCATTTTGTGTCATTTTGGTTGGTGGTGTGCCACAGGATTTTGTAAATGTAAAAAATGTGCCGCGGCTCAAAAAAGGTTGAAAATCACTGCACTAAAGGAATAGTTTAGATAATACTGCACCATCCATACAAAGAGCTTTGGTGTATGAGATCAAATATCCCTTTAGCACAGGGGGGGGGGGGCAATTAATTTTGCCATGGGGCTGCATGAGAAATTGGGATGGTTTTAGAGGGCCGGATTAATACAATTAACTCAGTTCTACCCAATATTGTATATTATTGGATAGAACTGAGTTAATTATATTATAATTATAAATTATAATTATATATTATAATTATAATTATAAATTAATTGCCCACCCCTTCCTTCCTTCCTTGTTCCCTCCATTTCTCCTTCCTTCCTTCCTTCCTTCCTTCCTTCCTTCCTTCCTTCCTTCCTTCCTTCCTTCCTTCCTTCTCCAGATGGAGAGAAGCTTCTGTCTCTCTGATTTTCTCTGCCTTTTATTTCTGCTTTTGGGCAGTTCTTTACTTCTCTTTCAAGATATTCCTTTCAGGTGCCTCTCTTCAACTGACCTACATTGTCAGTTGAGAAAACATAGTGGAGGCTTTGCCTGAAAGTAGCTTTGGATTCCTTTTCTTCCTACTCCTCCCTCCCCCCCCCCGAGAGGTGGGGTGGGGGGTTTGCTTTATATTTCTTGGAAAGGCCAATGAAACCAATGAACAATTTAAAAAATGAGCATTTATTTGACTTTTGCAAAAGGGCATGAAAAGAGAATTTCTCCTTCCTTTCTTCCTTCCTCCCTCCATTTCTCCTTCCTTTTTTCCTCCATTTCTCCTTCCTTTTTTCCTCCATTTCTCCTTCCTTGCTTCCTTCATTTCTCCTTTCTTCCTTCCAACCTCTGCGGGCCGGTCACAGACAGCGGGCGGGCCACATCTGGCCCCGGGCCGCACTTTGCCCAGGTCTGCTCTAGCATCTTATTTCTATCAGTGAACAGGCAGAACTCTACAATCTATCATCCCAGAGATGCTTTTTTCAAGAGGCAACTGGACTTTCTGGGTTTTTTTTGAAGACACTTTACTTCCCATCCAAGAAACTTCTTCAGCCTCTTGAAAAAGCATCTTTGGAATAACCATGACCTGGATGGCTGAAAATCTCCATAGACATCTACAATCTATCGTTCTAATAATACTGTCCTCAAGAGTGGCAAACCAAAAGCTCTTTGCACATTGTTAGATTAAGATGCCTGTCTTCCCTGGTAGAAAAACAGTTGCAGCTGACCATAAAATGTCCCATCCCAACTTTGATATTTTGTCTAGGAATAAATCCCCCTGGATGCAATGGGTTGTGCAAAATGCGGCCGTGCGAGCAGTCATGGGTCTTCCCAGATACACCCATGTTTCTCCAACACTCCGCGGCCTGCATTGGCTGCTGATTGGTTCCTGGACACAATTCAAAGTGTTGGTAATGACCTATAAAGCCCTACATGGCATCGGACCAGATTACTTACGGGACCGCCTTCTGCCGCACAAATCCCAGCGGCTGATCAGGTCCCACAGAGTTGGCCTTCTCCAGGTCCCGTCGACCAGACAATGTTGTCTGGTGGGGCCTAGGGGAAGAGCCTTCTCTGTGGTGGCCCTGGCCCTCTGGAATCAGCTTCCTCCAGAGATTCATACTTCCCCCAACCTCCTCGCCTTTTGCAAAAGTCTTAAGACCCATCTATGTTGTCAGGCATGGGGCAACTAATATATGCCCTTCCCTTTCTGACAATTAAATGTTATGTGTAGATGTGATTGAGTAAATTGACTATTTTTTAAATTAATGGGTTTTTAGCTTATAGTTTTAACCATTAGATTTGTATACCTATTGTTTTTGCATTGTATTTTGTGAGCTGGAGAGGGACGGCATACAAGTCTAAATAATAATAATAATAATAATAATAACAACAACAACAACAACAACAATATAAAAATAAATAATGTATTTGTAGGATGCATGAGAATGACAGATGCCTTTTGACTAATATTGGCCAAGTGCTAGAGTTAAGGTTAGCATAATCCAGCTGGAATAATCAGCTGGATTCCACTTTTATTCTAATTATTGATCCAGTGATTTAAAAGGTGACAATGATACATCTGGAGTAGAACATCATGCTCATTTATTTAGAAGTAAGTTCCAGTTCATTAAAAAAGAAATCCAAATTGAAAACAATTTAAGGGGGAAAGAACTTGTCAAGAACTGACACATTTGGAAAGTGAGGTGGTTAGTTGGAAAAGGAGCCACCGACCCTCTTTTAAAACTCTGTTAAATAGATTTTGTTGACTTCTCTGGGTTTGCTTTCCAAAAATGTGCAAAGCTAGCCTGAGCAGAAATGACAGGGAAAGATGGGTGGGTGGGTGGGGGAACCCTATTTATCCATTCTATTAATACTGCTCTCTAACATCCAAACAAAATACAAACATTGTTTTGATATTTGCCCCCCTTTAAAACCTAGCAGGAGCCAGAAGAGAATAGAGTGAGAACTTTCAAGAATGAGAATGCCATTGCTATGATGGCCTTCTGCTGGCCATTAAAATAATTCAAGAGAAGGTGGCTCTTCGAAACTGATGCTTTCTGTGAGGGAAGAGACTGCCAAGGCAACGTGGCTGAACAGTACACAATTCAGCTAAGTGACATTTGCAATAAGCTTTTAAATCCAAAAAGCTGTGAGAAACATGTCCTCAGATAAGAGTTACACAGCACAGTTTTTATTATTTCCCCCTTGCCAAAGACAATAATTACACTCGCCCTCCTTTCAAAATAAACACCGCACTGGAATGTGCTACAGCAAATGGTTAGGGCTTTATTATATTTCATGTTGCTTTCTAAACAATTTTCAACCCTGCTGGCGCTCTGTCAAACAGAAGGCGACCAACAATAGCAAAATCCCATTAAAGCTGAGAAAGTTCCTTCCTGAGGTGAACATGGCCAGAAATAGCAACCTTGGCTTAGCCTCTCTATTTGGCACAGGGGACTAATAATGCATGTCCTGTTAATGGAAATTATCTCATTTCATCCCAAGTGCAGCTCTAGAGAAAGCTGGGCTGACGCACAAACAATCGATATAAGAGCATTCTTCTCAAAACAATAGATGCTTGGTGGGATTGTGTGGTGAGCAGTCTTCACCCTGCAGAACAAACACAAGGTATAAAAATAGGCTTCCACCCTACAAGCACAACAGACTGTTTTTCCTTCAATGGGAAGAATGGGTTTTGATTTGGCTGCTTGGCATACTGCATCAGATGTATGAAATAAGGACATCAAGAATGGGGGGAGATATAGAATAGAATAGAATAGAATTTTTTATTGGCCAACTGTGATTGGACACACAAGGAATTTGTCTTGGTGCATATGCTCTCAGCGTACATAAAATAAAATATACATTTGTCAAGAATCATATGCTACAACACTTAATGATTGTCATAGGGGTCAAATAAGCAATGAAGAAGCAATATTAATAAAAATCTTAGGATATAAGCAACAAGTTACAGTCATACAGTCAACATGGGAGGAAATGGGTGATAGGAATGATGAGAAAAACTAGTAGAATAGAAGTGCAGATTTAGTAGAAAGTCTGACAGTGTTGAGGGAATTATTTGTTTAGTAGAGTGATGACGTTCGGAAAAAAACTGTTCTTGTGTCTAGTTGTCTTGGTGTGCAGTGCTCTGTAGCGACGTTTTGAGGGTAGGAGTTGAAACAATTTGTGTCCAGGATGTGAGGGGTCAGTAAATATTTTCCCCGCCCTCTTTTTGACTCGTGCAGTATACAGGTCTCCAATGGAAGGCAGGTTGGCAGCAATTGTTTTTTCTGCAGTTCTGAAGTCTGTGTTGATCCTGTTGGGTTGCAGCACCAAACCAGACAGTTATAGAGGTGCAGATGACAGACTCAATGATTCCTCTGTAGAACTGTATCAGCAGCTCCTTGGGCAGTTTGAACTTCCTGAGCTGGCGCAGAAAGAACATTCTTTGTTGTGCTTTTTTGATGATGTTTTTGATGTTAGGTGACCATTTTAGGTCTTGAGATATGATAGAACCTAGAAATTTGAAGGTCTCTACTGTTGATACTGTGTTGTCTAGTATTGTGAGAGGTGGAAGGGTTTCTCTTAAAGTCTACCACCATTTCTACGGTTTTGAGTGTGTTCAGTTCTAGATTGTTCTGGTCACACCACAAGGATAGTTGTTCAACTTCCCGTCTGTATGCGGATTCATCATTGTCTCGAATGAGTCCAATCACTGTTGTATCATCTGCAAACTTCAGTGTATATTATATATTATATTATACTTATTATATTTATATTTATTCAATTTGTATGCTGCCCCTCTCCCTAGACTCGGGGCGGCTCACAGCAATAATAAGAACAATATACGGTAACAATCCAATAACTAAAAAACTAAATAATAAAAAAACTAAAAAACCCTTATTTAAAATAAAACATACACTCAAACATACCATGCATAAAATATATAGGCCGGGGGAGATGTCTCAATTCCCCCATGCCTGACGGAAAAGGTGGGTCTTAAGAAGTTTACGAAAGGCAAGGAGGGTGGGAAGCTGGTTCCAAAGGGTCGGGGCTGCCACAGAGAAGGCTCTTCTCCTGTGTCCCGCCAGCTGACATTGTTTAGTCGACGGGACCCGGAGAAGGCCAACTCTGTGGGACCTAACTGGTCGCTGGGATTCGTGCGGCAGAAGGCGGTCCCGGAGATATTCTGGTCCGATGCCATGAACCAAACCAGAACTCTGATTTTCATCTAAAAGCCTAAAATTACCAATAATCTTTCGCATGGAACTCTTTCACATCCACCATTGCTGTACCCACTGGTCAGGCACCATCATTTTCAACCAAGAATTAATATGTCAGGACAGCTTGAAAAGAACTTAAGCTTGCCTGCGTGGGCTGAAAGAAAGATTGAATAAAGTGAATGTTTTAAGCACATTAAAAGAACTCAACCATCCCATAGCACATCCCATCCCACTCCATCACAAAGCATATTTGAAGTCAGGCTAAAAAAATTTCAGCGGAAGGGTGATTTGAGAAAGACCACCAATTGACTTTTCTTCTCATTCCTGGAAGCCTTTGTGAGATTCACTCTGAAAAAATTCTGTGGCAACTCTTCAAATAAAAACAAGTACAGCTGTGAAAACTACAGAATATGGTGTGGTGGTTACTGCAGCAGTCCACTAAATGTACTTATTTATTCTGTTGACCAGCAACACATGAAATCTTAAGGAAGTTTTGAAGATCTGCTGGCAAAATGGTTACTATTGCTGTAAAAATCCAATGACTATACTGTACTGTATATCTATATAGTGGGTATATAGATACATACCCACTAAAACCCTCATTGTGTATTGGACTAAATAAACAAACAAACAAATAGCTGCCATGGTAAGTGGGTATGTTCATGTTGTGGTTGCCATTGTTTGTGGTTATTTGTTATAACTTCCCTCTCTGTGTGCAATAATTAATTTTGGGAATATTTAAGAAGGCTTTCCCCCCCCTAAAATAAATAATTTTATCCCAAGAATTTTGTTTAAGAACTAGAACTTTTCAGGACCATATGAAATGCATCTCAGAGCACCATAGGAAGTAGCCCTTATAGCACCTTTGAGAAATTATGGAAAATTGATGATGTGCTATATGACTGGAGGACAAGTGCATTATGGATCTCTCCTGAGTTCTCTATGCCTCAATATTTTCATTAGCAATATGAATGGAAAAAATGGTGTATGTGTGTAAATTTATCATATTTGCACATAGTCCAATTTAGGGTGAGTTAGTTAATATCCTAGAACTCTAGTTGGCTAGTTGGAAAAATGGCCTGGAAATGACCGAATAAATTCAATAAAAACAAATAAAGTGTGTTATTTCCCTTAAGAAAAAAAAGATTGACTACATAGATATAGAATGAGGAATACCTGACATAGTTAAGAGTCCTTGGGAAATGATCTTGGAATAACAGTTGATTGCAAAATGAACATTTACCATCTGTTGACTGTAGGGAAGACAAGTGCAATTCAAGGCTCATCAACAGATGTATAATTTCTAAAATTCTGGAAGTAATAATCCCATTCCATTCTGCATGAGCTGGATCCACCTACTTCAAGCACTGTGTCCGGTATGGACATTAACCATAATAAGGATTCAGACAAATTACAATAGATTCAGGGAAGGACACCAGAAATTAAGCCTTGTGGACAGATGGAAAGTAAAAGGTGCAAAATAGGTATAGTAACATATAAAAGCATTGCCCTGCGACACATGTAAATTGGTTAGGGAGATTTTAGACTGAAAGACTGAGGAGCTCTTTCAACAACTGCTATTTGCTGACTTTGCTTAATATAGCAGAACCAGTCACAGATCCCTTGGATATTTTACTGCTGTGATTTGAGTGTTGAAATGAAGTTGTCTCTTTTTATGTAATTCAAGTCCAATCCAATATTTTTTGCTGCCTAAATCAATGGATTATATGGAGTAGAATAGAATAAAATTTTATTTCCATTTTACATGTACACTAATCAGCATACAATAAAATGAAATTAGTTGAAATTTTGTAATTTTAAGAAGATACTTGGTTGATACCTAGGACACTGGCAGCAACCTGTATCAACCATTAGCACTGGTCAGTGGTATTTGTGACACTTTTTAAAATGTTCAGTTGACTGAGTTCCATGTTTAATGAATAAAAGAGATAATAATAATAAATATTGCAACCCCCCCCCCCCAAAAAAAAACAAACAACCAAACAACCAGCTGCTTGCCACTGGCTTTTAGGAACAGGATTTTCTTGGATGCTCAAAACCACAAAAATAAGGCTGGGTTGAGTAGTGGGTGAGAACTGCCTGTCCATTGATTGTAGGTTGCCTATGATTGATGAGGTATTCTGAGAAGCTTTTAAATTTCCCACGAGTGTGCATCTATTGTCTATAATTTTAACTGTATGCATATTTTCTAATCCAGGGCCGCAATATAGGGTCAGCGTATGTCAAAAAGAATCAAGACATCCAAGCCTCTGTTCTAATCTTGGTCCTTCCTGGGCTGTCCATGGGGACTTTCCATTACTCTTAGAGGAACGTGACTTACTCCACGTAAGGACCCTTCCCAATCCTTTATTACCAGTATAGACAAAGGCACAGTTATTTAAAAGGAGGACAACTCAGCAAACAGCTTCCTGCTTTGTGAGATGAATCAGCTCTATGTAGAAGGCACGTAGGAGCTTTTTGCTTACTTTTGCTCTGTGGAAAATAATAATAATAATAATAGTAATAATAACAACAACAACAATAATAATTTATTAGATTTGTATGCCGCCCTTCTCCGTAGACTCGGAGCAGCTCACAAAAAAGCCCCTCAATACCTTATACACAGAGCATAAAATAGGAAGTTACTGAAGAGTAAAGACCACTAAGTAGCAAATACAGTTACTTTCCCCGCTGAATGTATGCCATCCCTTATCAGCAACCTAACAATATCTCAGTCTTCTGATGTCTATAAAAAGATCCTCTAAATTCTTTATTCAAGTAGGTGCCTGTTTGGGTTTCTGTGTTAACTATCTTATTTTCCGGTCATGATGGAAACATCCTCTGTAGTTTCTGTCTGGGGGAAAACATCTGACTTCTAATCAAAGATCTTTATCTGCGGGATGTACAGTACTAGTATCTATCATCTGTCCCTCTTTCCTTTCCCAACAAATGGCTTCTTTTTAGAATGGCAAGCTGTAATGTATGCACTGGGCCAGCAGATGACGCCAGAGCATACTTCTTCCAGCATATGACTTCTTTTTTAAGGACTGGTTGTGAATATGTGAATGTTCCAGCACTTCTTTTTAATTTAGAAAATCTGAAAAGGAGAAACAATATAGATTTGTATTGGTCAGGCAAAATTTTCTAATTCTTATTCCACACTTGAATTTTGGCACACCTGATAGAACACGTGGACAGTAATTGCAGGAGAAATGAACAATACAGTGTGTGGAATGAATTCCATTTAATTGAATGCCTTTATTGAATGTAATGACAGTTTTATACAGGGATTAGATTGGGGGGTGGAAATATCAATCAATCAGGATCTACAAGTAGATTATTTCTGAGTAGTAAATCAACACGTTTTCGTCTGTTCTATTGTCTAAGACTTCAGATGAGTTTGCAATGCACAGAAAGACACTCAGAGTGGAAAACCAGAAGCAGATTTTTTTTCCAGTGGTGAAAATATCCTGCACCTACAAATACCTGGGCTAAGCTTCTATTTACACACCAAGCACAGGCAGCAAGGGATGTGCACTGCCTTTAAGTCATCCTGCTCCAGCAGGGTTTTCTTTTAATTCAACTGTGATAATAGAAATCGGGATTGAGACTTCCAGAGAATGCACAGTATATAGATATTCATTTTAGCCACATTGTTACCAGAAATCTGAATGATGTCTGGGTTCACAGGGTATCATTTGAAAGAATGTTGAGTAATGGAGCAGGCACAGCAACAAGTTGTTTTCTTTCCCCTCCTCCCAAATAGAGGCCTTAGAGTATTTGAATTCTGGGAAATAGTTACATAGCCCCCTTCCCCACACCATAAATTGCACTGTATACCGTAATTTCTCTGATTTTATTCTTAGATTTCCTAAAAGACTGAAATAGCTCGGGAAGCAGCAGGCATAATTCATAAATGGAAACAAAGAGCAAAATGTTAAATTATTTTCGTCAAGTACCACCCTGATAAAGATTTTGTTGAATCTTCTTGTAAACTTCCTAATGGAAAATCCCTTTAACTGCCAAGAGTGGCAGTTGTCTGATTTCTCTTATCCAAAAGTCCCCACAGCTTTATCCCACAAACACTATATGGTATTCCATACTCGCTACACAACTGAGAAGATGCCATTTCTTCAGCTTAGATTCAGTCAATATCTTAAGCCTGTTGTTGCTTAGAATTTGGGTAAAAGACAACCAAGATGGTAGCTATATTAGGTTGGGTCCCACAGAGTTGGCTTTCTCCGGGTTCCGTCAACTAAACAATGCCGTTTGGCGGGACCCAGGGGAAGAGCCTTCTCTGTGGCGGCCCCGACCCTCTTGAATCAGCTCCCCCGAGATTAGAACTGCCCCCACCCTCCTCGCCTTTCGTAAACTCCTTAAAACCCACCTCTGCTGTCAGGCATGGGGGAATTGAAACATCTCCCCCAGGCCTATACAGTTTATGTATGGTATGTTTGTGTGTATGCTTGCTTTTAATAATGGGGTTTATAGTGTTTCTCTTAAATTATTAGATTTGTTATATATTGTTTATTATTACTGCAAGCCGCCCCGAGTCTACGGAGAGGGGCGGCATACAAATCTAATAAATAAATAAATAAATAAATAAATAAACAAACAAACAAACAAACAAACAAACAAACAAATCAAGTTCGGATAAGGTGTGACTGAAAGCTTGAGTAAAATATAGTGCAGGCTATCAATGTGATTGTATACATTTCTACCACCTATGTTTTTCCTCCCTAAAGCATATGACAGGGCAAACAAAAAGCAACATCAAAGACCAATAAATCAAAAGTCATCATCTTAAACCCAGCTGCTGTGACCTAGCAGTGGAGCTCTTGCCTTACAATCAGGAGGTTGTGAATTTGATCCTAGGTAGAGGCCGGTGTAAGGGTCTCCTGCTTGGGTTGGGGGTTAGACTAGATGACCTTCAGTGTCCCTTCCAACTTCGTTAATCTGATCTGAACTTTTACTTGTTCAAACTGTATAATACATACAAAAGTGAAAATCTTGAAGCTCCAGTAGTAAACAAGGAAGAAAATGGATTATTGATATAATTATTGTAAGAGATCCAGTCAACCATTAGAAACCAATCAAGAGATAACATAACCCCTATGTTATGTTGATTGGGCCACCCAGATCCTGCAATCCTCACCAAGAGATATATAAGGCCTACTTCACAATAAATATACTTTAAGCTTGGCTTGTTCAATAGTTTTTTTATGTCAATGCAACATACTAGGCCATAGAATGAGATTTACAAAACATAGAAGATAAAAACCAACCATGTTGCTCTTTTTGTACTGGGCAACACACTATGCCAACACTCTAATGTCTTACTCACCTAAACCAGTGATGGCAAATATATGGCACATTGCCACAGGTGGCATGTGGAGACAAATATGAGGGCATGTAAGGTGTTGCCCTAAGTCACCTCCAGCTTGCATGTGTGCATTGGCCAGCTGATTTTCGGCTTTCTTTTCAGCCGTTTTTGCTCTCCCCAGACTTCTGGTTGAGCTGTTGGGCCATTTTCCGTCTTCCCCAGACTTCAGGAGGCTTTCCTGAACCCTGAGGACGGTGAAAAACAGCCCAATGGGTCAATCGAAAGCGTCAATGAGGCTTGTGTCCATGTGCAGGGAGGAGCACCGGGGAGTTGTGTGATCCATGGGGGGCAATGTGTGGATTGTGCACATGTACAGGGAGGCTTTGCACCATAGGTGTGGGCACATATGTGCTACTGTGCTCACTCTTTTGGTACCTGAACCAAAAAAAGGTTTTTCCATCACTGAATTTTTTGGATTCATGCAAATCATAAACTTGGGCTGATTTTTTAAAGATAATGTTCTATACTTTAATAAAGCTGCTGACAGCCTGCTCAGCCTTTCATGTGCTCCTAGCTTGAGTTAGTGTCATGTGTGAATGCGTTGTATGGGACTCCAGAGAATTGTTCAGTCTAAGCTTCCACATGGGAGTTTTTAGCCAGAGAACGTATGATGTATTTTGCCTTGATAAGCAAATGGAATAGAAAAAAATAAAATATTATGGGAAATGTCTTGGACATTCAGCTTCTTTTCAGCCCATTATAAACCCACACAAAGTATCTGGCTACACACAGGCTTTTCTCCTGCAGCATGAGGAAAGATGGCAAGGCCAAGTTAACCACAAGAACTTAACCAAAGACCGACTGGGTAGCTTTCTTGATGTTTCACTGAGTCTTGTGCAATGAAGATGAAAGTGAACAAGGATGATCGCAACCAAGTTTATTCTAGCCACATGGTCTAGCATGGGCTGCATCCAGCCACTTCAAAGAAGTGTTTTAAAACAGCAGTCAAACTAAACAATAATCAAACAAAATAAAAAGAGGAACAGCACGGTCCTTGATGCAAAAATTCAGCTTAATAACACTGGAAACAGGAAATGGCCCTGGTATTATCAGAACAAAAGTATTTAACATCCTCCAGAGATTTGTGGGATTGAGCTAGATGGACCCATTCCCAGTACATGGAGCTGCACTTCTGGGCCTACCTCTTACAAAGAGTCTTCTGCTGATTTTTGGCACAACTGGCTTCTTGGCTTCTAGAGGTTGCTAATCCTGTTCTCAGGATTTGTGCCTGATGAACAATAGTTAAAAGATGTTTTCTCAGTTGGTCCTTAATGAATCTCCCTACAAATAAAAAAATACCAAGTTGGCCCTGAGGTCTTGCTCAAAACTACCCTTGCTGGATAAACTTTCCCTTCCCCATGAGAGCCAATGTTTATGAATGTTAATTGTTCCCTTCTTCAGGAATATTCAGTCCCAAAAATGCAGTGGATTGATTGGCCTTGGCATTGTGACTCCCTAGCAGGCTTATTATTTATCATGAGAAAAGATTGAGTGGATAATTCATATAATTATCCCCAATCTGTTGCTTTTCAAGAGAAAAAGACTAAATCTCCCATTATGCCCCAAGAGCAGTCTGCATGAAGTGAAAATAATAGGCAATGTAGTGTAGTCTATCATACGATATACTCCTAAAGTTACCCTTGGATTTCTCTTTTTCTCTCTGATCTGAACCATCTCCCTCTGCAAGGCAAAGATGTGTCTAAAAGCCATTTCCTCATGAGTGATTTGTAGCATTTTATACTATCATCTAACCACGTCTGTGCTGATAAGAGTTAAGAAAGACGGCCTTCATATCACCACACCAACATCTGGGTGATATTGTTAAGGCAGCCATGTGGAAATGGTCTGAAGGAAGTGGGCTTCTAAAGCCATTTCCTTGTGAGTGATTTAGGACATCACCTTATCGTCTACACTTTTCTCCACCACTGAGTTAAAGTGCTACCTGCCATCTTCAATTGGCAGGTTTGATGTTCACATTGCTCTGTCTCTTCAGAATAGTGGAAGTCTTACTAGATTTCATCCTGAGATATTCAAAATGTTAGATGGAGAATCTGAAACATGGGACTGAATTTCCTATGTCTCCAAAAATGAATTACATTTATTGGAGGCTTAACACAAAGCTTCCAATAGAAAGGAGGGGTAACTTAATTGTATAACATCAATTATGAGCCATTTCTTTAATAGGTAAGAGATTCAGCTTCTGTCTGTCTTACTTACAAAGATTGAACACTAAAAAGCAGGGAGATTAAGCTCTATATGTCTTCCTTAACTACAGTCCAGCTGTTCCTAATAGTTTGGCAAATAGGGAGTAAGGATTTGAGTCCTGGGAATTTTCACAGCTTCTCCACCTCTTGCTATGCTCCCTTGACTGAGAGAAACCCAGTTACACTCAAGACTTTCCCCATTGCTATACTGAATGCTCTCCACTTATCTTTAAGTCTGCAGAGTCTGAGTTTCCCTATTGTCAATACTTATCCTACCTCTATGCTCACTGCTAATAATAACTTGGCTTCTGTTCAAGACAAGATAAAAGTACATCTGGACTGCAGTAATCCAAATTACCATTATATGGTAGCAAAGAGCTACAGTACTAACCTGCAAGTACAGAGAGCAGTTTTATATCTATTTAATTTATATT
Organism: Erythrolamprus reginae; assembly: GCF_031021105.1. Taxonomy (NCBI): domain Eukaryota; kingdom Metazoa; phylum Chordata; class Lepidosauria; order Squamata; family Dipsadidae; genus Erythrolamprus; species Erythrolamprus reginae. Next base: position 360,711,305 of record NC_091950.1, on the reverse strand, counting down.
CTATTAAAAAGAGAATCCTTTTGGTGGCTGAGCCAATGCCATCAGGCTAGAAATCAGGAGACTGGGCATTCTAGTCCTGTTTAGGCACAAAGCCAGCAAACTAACTTTGGGCCAGTCGTTGTTTTTCACCTCTAGGAAGGAGGCAATGATAAAACTACAGGAAGTAATCCAAGCAGTCATTGGGAGACAAAAACTGACTCCAAAATACAATCAATCGATTGATTCCCTATTTGTCCCTATTTATGACCCAGATAAGCCTTGATAATATTCTTTTCAGCCATTCTTATTCTCAGTCTGAGTAATGGCAGACTTAAGTCACTCTTACTCTGGTAAAGCCATAGTTCCCTCCTTGAGTTGTCCTTAGACAGTGTAGATGTCCTTCAAAGGAAAGTTATAACAGGTTTGAACTAGAAATGTGATAATAAAGAAGTCAGCAATTGAGAAAGCAATTTTCATGCTGGGATAGTTTTGGGTTGATTCTACCTGGCTGGACAGCATCTCTTTTGGAAGAAGGGGGTTTTAGGATAATACCATTTAACACTAGTAGCAAAGTGTGTAAAACCTATTACACTTCTTACTGATACCAACTCAGTCCATGCCAAAAAGGGCATATGCAAAGCCATAATCAGAATCTACATTCCAATGTCTGGAACAAAGATTCAAATTGTTGCATTTGTATGATAACGTGATAAAGTATGTATTTTCATTTGCTTCCTCCAATCCTTTTGTCAAGATGCCCAGGTGTCCACAGGTGAAGCGAAGGAGAAGTTGGTGGTGAACAACAAAATGTGTGTGGTAAGATAATCATGCTTCATGAATTCAGACTTGTTTCACATACAGGTTTGCAAATGTCAAGCAGAATTTGCATGACAACAGCATGTGCACTTCTGTTATTGCTTTTTGCACATACACCTTTTGAACAATTGCTGGGGCCCGCCACATTTGAGCTGTCAAAATACAGATGACCACCAGATGGGAGGAAATAGTATTTATTCCCAAATGAAAAAATCAGTACAGCCCATGAAGGTTAGGGATTGCAGACCTTGGGTATTATTAGTACTGAAGAATGAACCTCCCCTGAAAACAGTGTAAAGATTCACAATGCACAGGGGTATTTATTTCTAACCCTATTATATTCCCTGACGTCTCGCTTTACTGCTCTCAGACGACATGCAAGGCAACTCACAGTAAAATCTAAGGATGAAAGAAAGCTGAACTGGTAAATTGCCTATTATCCAAAGATACCATCCTTTAAATTAATCTCTTAAGTACTGTATTCTGAATTCACAGAACACAGTAAGAAAGAAAATACAACGGATAAAACGATCTTGAAGACAGACCCAGACATTATAGCGCCCAATTAGGAGCCTCTGATGGCTGTTCTCTACATTAGTGGGAATTCTTCATTGGAAGCCAGCTGTGTTTTGGGAAGCAAACTATTTCTGCTCCAAAAGCTGTTGGGGAGACTTTCTGGTTTTCTTTCTCTCTTCCCGCCATGTTGTAACCCGAATTGGACTAACAATCACCCCGCGATCCTTTTCCCCCAGCTGCCTCATTGCATGTTGGCTCAGACTACCACTCCCATCATCCTCAGCAGTTTTTCCTTTTGTAGCAAAGGAACCGTGTGTCGGGCACGGCTTCAAGCCGCCGCCGCCTTCTCGCTCTCGCACCTCCTTCTCCGTTTCCCGCCTTAGCGGCTCCTCTCAGAAAATCGCGCCTTTTTGCGAAGCTTCCAGGGCCAGTGAGAGATTTTTCCCAAGGGGCAAAGGGCTCCGGAGTCTCGGTTCGCCCGGCTGCAGTGAACGGGCTCCCTCAACTTTTATTTTCGCAGTGCTAAGGCTCAGGGACCGATTGGCGTCACCCTCGCGATTCGCCTTGCGAGATAAAAGTTGCACAATAAATGTTGGAAAGGGAAATGCTCAGCTATAAAATAAAATTAAAAAATGTCCTCCCCCTTTCTTTCTCTCTCCGGAAGAAAGGATTTCTGCTGGTTCTAAATTCCTCAAGCGCTTCTATTTTTGGGCGCCCAGTGTGGCAGGCGCATCCGCTCATTTAAGCCGCCTTGGAGCCGATTGAAAACAGGAGATGACCCGAGGCCCGAGCAAAAGCCAGGCCCTTCCTGCCCTGACCGGCTTCTTCGCGTCAGGCGGGGCCGAGGCGAAGCTTCTTCGCAGTTTCCTAGGCTTGTAGCCGGCGGGGGCTTCCAGAGGCCTGGAAAAAGGCCGCGCTTTTTTTCTCCCGTTCTGGGCCGGGTGGCTTGTGTGTGCCCTCGCCGTTGCGGTTCTCCCTCTTTGCAAGTCCCTGACGCGCAGGGACTCGGCGCGCGGATAATTCACCGTCTTGAAATAACGGAGGGCGTGAGGCGAAGTCGGCTGAAGGCGCTTTCATTGGCAGCATGAAAAATCTCGATCCAAGTATTTTCATTCGTGGGTCGTATTTGGAATGGTGCCTTTTCCAGCCGCGGCCTTTCGTTCTTTTTAAAGCGAGCAAATAACCTTAAAACCTTGTGTTTGAGAACAGAGCCCGCTTTTTTGGAAACATACGGCCTGGTCTCCAAAAATTCCTGCCGCTTCTGACAAAAAATTGTCAGAATGTAGCTAAAAGCCAGGGAAGAAGCTACTGGAGCGACTGAGCTTTCCCGCTCGTTCAATAACCAGTTGGGTCGTCAAAAAAGCTCAAGATGGCGGCCGCAAAACTGTGGTGTGAACTCTGCCTAATTTCCCCCCCTCTCTATTTGCCTTTTGACTGGTTTAAAAGAGCTGCCTGAAAGTGAAAGCCCAAGGAGTCACTCCCCAAAAGGGACCTACTTTCGAGCAGTCCAATCTTGCAACTCCTGCTTATATACACTACTAAAAAAAAATAAAACAATGGGAACACTTAAACAAACACAATATAAATCCAAGTAAATCAAACTTCTTTGAAATCAAACGGTCCACTTAGAAAGCAACACTGATTGGCAATCAATTTCACATGCTGTTGTGCACATTCAACTTTGTACAGAACAAAGTATACAATGAGAATATTTCATTCAGATCTAGGATGTGTTATTTGAGTGTTCCCTTTATTTTTTTGAGCAGTATATTTAGATATTTGTTGCATATACATACACACACATACAATTAATAATTATATTATAATTGCTTCATTAGATGAGCTAGTTTGTTGGAATCTAATATATATATGTGTATGTATGTATGTATGTATGTATGTATGTATGTATGTATGTATATGTAGTGTGTGTGTGTATATATATATATATATATATATACACACACACACACATACATACATACATACATACATACATACATACATACACACATACACACATACATATACATATATATATATATATATATATATATATATATATATATATATATATACTAGATTCCAACAAACTAGCTCATCTAATGAAGCAATTATGCCAAGGAGATATGGAGCATAAATGTTCAAGAATTGCAATCTCACTTAGACTTATATACCACTTCATGGTGCTTTACAGCTCTCTCTAAGAGGTTTACAGAGGCAGTGTAGCTCCTCATATATATAAAGGAAAATCGGACCCCCAATGGTTAGGCAATCTTTTAAATCTTAGGCTGCACAATTGCAGTTCCGCAATTCCAGTCTCAGTCAAGCTCAAGGTAATTGCTTCATTAGATGAGCTACTTTGTTGGAATCTAGTCCACTTTCAGATCTGTTAGATTTGCCGAGATGGTATTACAGTAGAACATTTGGTGCTGTTTCAGCTTGATGGATAACCTGCCTAACCCTGGTTTAATCTAGGGAAGATGATACCTGAACCTCACCTACCAACCATGATCTCTTCCTCAACATTTCCCCACCCTGAGACTCTGAGACATCTCTTTATCTCCTGTTGGTTGGGTATAGTGGGAATTTGGTCCATCAGCCTTTATTTATCAAATTTGTATAGCCAACCATCCTACCAAAGGCTACTTTGGTGCATAAAAATAGATAAAATGACCAATATAAAAACAACAGATGAATGCCTCTAAGGTTTGATTAAGTAAACACAGATTCACCCCACCCCCCAAAAAATAGATGCCTCCCCAGTGTGCTCTTCCAGTTAGGGGAACGTAGACAAATCTTGCCAGATGCTGGAAGACTTTGTGGCCTGCTTGTGAACTTCCTAGACATTAATGTGCTGGACTGCTGATCCCAAAGGGCAATCAATATATATGTATAAGACCTGAGAGGTGGAATTTGCTGGACTGTCTTATGGTCACCCCAGGCAGATCCACTGCAGTGTTGTGACTAAAGGGGAGCAAACTGTAAGGAAGATATTAAATAGTGATGCCTCATGGTTTTGCTGAAGGGAAATGTAACACTTGTGCCAAAAAAAGCAAAGGAGTCAACATCAAAAGCAAATTGTCTCTTCCCTTCTCTGCTAAATGCCAAAATCTGATCAGGCAATTTGCCTCTCCGCTACAGTCATTCATGTCATAACAATTACAGTCTTGATTCACAACCACAAAACCACCAATTGCATTTATTTATTACATTTCTACTCCTCCCTTTCCTTCAATTTACTCAAGCAAAACGGCATAGTTTCTCCTCTTTTTTAAGTGCTGAGTACCACACCTAAGAATGGGTTTGAAATGTGTTTGAAGCAGAAATAGGAGAAAAGTGATTGGGATCTATTTAAATACTGGATGCTTGGCAGGAATTTTGGCTTCCATGGGACAATGATGGAAGCCAAAATTCCTGCCAAGCATCGAGCATTTAAATAGCTTTTGGACAATTCAGAATGCTGAAAGAGAATTCTCAGGAGAAAAGCAGAAGAGGATTTTTATGTTCACATCAACAATAAATTTCTGTATTCAACATATGCTCTGTGGCACACTATTCCTTAATGGTTATGATATGTTCTGCCTTAGCTTGAATTTTTGCATCTGGCATATGTTAATGTACTTAAAGAGGTTTTTTGAGGAGAGCAATCATATTAGACCCCCAGTTTTGGTGTTGCTATTTCTCATGTAGAGATTTAGAGTGTTTTAATTCCAAGGTGATGCATACTGTACTATTTGTTTGGGTAGTGAATTAAATTTGGAGACCAGAAAACTTTCCAACAAGGAAAAGGAAATCTGTGTCCTTGATATGTGTGCATGTGTTATTTGTAATATATATATTACTGTACAATTTTAGATATGAAAGAGAAAGCTTTACTAAGTTCTGTGGGACATATTACCAACAAAGATATCAGATGCCTAGGAACAAGCATAACTAAACTCAGTGGGAATATACTTTCAGAATACAGTTGCCTTCGATTGTCCTTGAGGTCCAATTAATCAAGTTTTTTTTAAATTTTTATCAGTGGGCAGTTGAAATTCTTCTAAATGATTCTAACTTGATTTCTGCTGTTTATTTTCATCTGAGGACCAGAGAAACACTTGATGCACATGCAAGTTTTATTTAACTGAAGAGACAGCAGAGGGAAGGAACTTTTATAAATTTGCTATCAAAATTAATGAGACATGTATGCTTCTAAAGTTTTTGGTAGTGAATTCCTGAAGTTTAACTATGCACCTTATGAGACGGGAAAATATCTCTTGTCATATAATGTTGGAGAAAAACCTTTCAGTTGGGTTGTTGCTTTCTTGCTCTACTCTGGAGAAGAGAGGTGGATTGCAGTAATGCAATAATTGTGAGCTGTAAGAGTCCACGGAGATAATTTTTTAAAAAAAATCTTGCATCTACAGATAGTTTCACTTCAGAAAGAATCGCCTGGGTAACAATCCCTTGCTGTCCCATAAGGCATGAGGCCCATCCTTAGGTCTAACTCTTTATTGTAACTTATTTGGGAGAGGACTTCCTATGAGTTATTTTTAGATATCCTTAAAACATATAAATGCTGAGCTGATCCAGAGTCTCCCCCCTCCCCTTCCTGTATTTCTTTCTTTCTTTCTGATGGTTTCTTATCCAGAAATACTTGGGCTCTCTTTCCCGCTCCTCATAATGCAAGCTGCAAATCACTTTCCCTGACAAGAAAATGGTCTTTAAACCCATTCAAAGGGGAAACCAGTGGCCGAGGAGTGAAGGATCTGTTCTGGCTAGTGGGGAGGAGACAAGGGGGTAGCTTTGTGTGGCAGGCTAAAATGTGGAATCTGTTTTGAAAAAAAGGAGAAGCAAAACTTTTTTCAATCCTGCCTTTTTAGAGGGCATTTAACTTCGCCTGTTTGGGTGGCAAGATTCCTTCTAGACAAAACAATAGTATCAGTCCACACCAAGCAGATTAATTACTACTTTAAGTAATTAAGCAGCTACCCACTTGACTTTCTATGTCATTTCCCTTGCCATTTGGAACTCTCAAAATTCACTCTTTGCTTAGCCCCTGCTAGCGATGCTTCTCTGAGAATGATGCCGCCCATTTGGAACCTCTGGGGAAGCCCCTCTCCATTGAAAAAGATCTGTGGAGGAGAAGCTGGGGCAAGCCTGGTAGTGCATAGCTGGACATATAGTACCTGCCTGTTCACCTCAAAAAGCTGGGTTTTTAAAAAAGATAACAGTTATACTTTGGTTGATGTACCTAACTGTAAATAAAATCCATTTGTTGCTTGTAGGGGTGTTGTCTGCTTTGAAAACATGGTTTTGAAATCATTGCAGAAAAAGTCACATTTATTGGATTTGCCCTTAAAACTGAAGCTTCAGCTGGACATTATTCTGCCCCACCTAGACCAGAAGGAAATATCCCTGTCTTCATGGCCATTTACTTTCGTTATAAACAGAGCTAACCCTTAATAACTTTGCTCACACTCCTTCAAACCTATGTCTTTTTGAAAGTGAGGCTGATTAATTCAGCAAGGGCTGGCTTTCAGTATCCTAGATCATAATGTACAAGCTAATAAATCATTTTCTTTATTATGTTTATGTCCAAACTTGGGAAGATGGATTTTTGCTTTTTCTTTCTCCCAGAACAAGTTTTCTTTTTAGCATGTCCCCTCTACCACTGTCAGTTTAGTTCTTTGGAAAAAAGGAAGAAGTCACAACGCAATGCTTTCCCCCTGCCATCAAATTTATTGACTAGAAATGTCCAAAGCCATCAGACGTTCAGCTAAAGTGAGCTGGAGGGAGATTTTTGATTAGTCAATGTTGGAGATAAATCCCTGCCACTCTTCTTTCCAGAAAAAGTGAATATATATTATACAATAATTACTCTGGGATCTGAAGTTTCACCCAATATCTGCAGGACTGCATTCAAAAATTTATCTAGTTTGTAACACTTGCCATTATGAAAATAGTAACCCGATTTTTATGGTTCTCGCAAGGAGGGCTGAGGCAAGCCCCCCCCCCCCCAGTAATTGCTGCAAATTGGAAAATGAAATAAAATTGATGGCTTCCTGCCCATAATTCTGGACAGGACATTAGGCATACTTGTGAAAATTAGACTGTTCTATACAAATCTTTCCTCTGAAATGTTCTTCACTTAATTAAATGGAACTTTCCCAGCAAAGATTTGGGCGTTGCAATTGCTAGCCTTAAGCGACTGCAAGGTTGAGGATTTTACAGTCATTTCACCACTATCAAACTGGGAATGATTTTAAGATTAGGATAATCATTATAGATTTTTTTTAGAAAGTGTTGATTTCACTCTGATTTGGGAATCCCCTGCAGAAGTCCACTCCACAAACCAAAGAGTTTCCTCCCTGCTGTTCAAGCAATTCTCTTTATGGGCTGATAAATATTGCAAAACAAAGCACACTCAAAGTAATTGTGAAGGGTGTTTAAATCTCTTGGGTGTTCTTAAAAAAGAACCTTCGATATAGGGATATTTGATATTAGGAGCACAGAATGCTTGGATTTTTTAAAAAAATGTCTAATGACGGGCAAGACTTGCTTTATGCTTGTTATTCTATATGCTGAATATAAAACCTTTGAGAAATCCAGTTATTTCCAACTGGTTTTTACGGCATTTATTTATGCAAATCTTGTTGAAATTAACAAGCAGATGTAGCATGTTCATATTCAGTTTTGGGGTCATTACCATACCCCTATACAAGTTTTATGTATAATTACATGGGTTGTATATATGTTTACTTCTCTTCTGTCATGTTGTCATCATATGCCAAATAAATAATAATAAAATTTAGAAATGATAAATGTGGGAAAAGGAAAAGTTGCAAACATTTCTGTCTCCATCGTGCACACATTCAGTTCTGGTTTGTAAGATTTCAAGCTGATTTTTATAAATAAACATATAACAAAAATGATTGTATGATTAACATGAATTTGCCACTATCTCCAGTTTAGAGAAGCACGCTGTTTTACAGAATAGTAGGTTTTGCAGGGTGAAAAAAAAAGATCTAAAACTCAAAGGCAACAATTTAGACTAACTGTACAAAATTTTGCAAACTTTTGCAGAGAATATTAACTTGGGGGGGGGTAGTCCTATACTGCTGGAGCATTGAACTTGAGAAAGGTATGTTTCCTTTGAAAGATCAGCACTGATTACTTTTCTGTTCCAGGAATTCAAATTGAGGGTGGATAACCAATCTATAAATGTGATAGTGCTGAATTTCGGTATATGACATCAAACACTTCTGGACCTCAAGGGATTTATTTCTAAAGGAATCTAGGTTTTTCTTCCTGATTTTTAATCACAATTCCCTAGCACTTGTTTCTGTGATTGGGTCAGATTCAGAAAATCTCCTTTCACTTCTGAAAAAGAAGTCAGAATCCAGGGGATGTATTTGTGCCATCTTTGTAGGTTCAGGCCTCGTTGCCATCCGTTCACATATTTCGGGATTATGGTTTCGAAACAGCCTAGCCACATTCAGGGAGCTCGCCGCCGCACACTTTTGTCGACTGAAATAGCAACTCGGTCCTTTAGCGACCCACGGAAGTTTCGAGCACTAGTCAATCTCAGCCTACCTGCCTATATCAAAGAATGGAAAGTTGCTGCGAACAAAAGAGTCATCCTCCCCACACCCTCCATATCCTCCATGTTCAGCAATGGAAGGGAATGGCACCACAGCATATATTTTTTTAAAAAAATCTCCTACTCCGTTAGAAAGAACTTGGGAATTTATTTGGAAAAGGGAATGTCGCATCTTTGCATCGCCCGCGAGGGTCTCCTCTCCTTCCGGAAGAAGGCTCTGAAAGAGAAGCCTATAAAGCTGCCTCTGAAGCTCAAATGGGACGGATCGTGAAGAATATTTATTCATTAATTAGAGTTGGAAGGGACCTTGTAGATCATCTAGTTCAGGGGTAGGCAAAGTTGGCTCTTCTATGGCTTATGGACTTCAACTCCCAGAATTCCTAAGCCAATCATGCTAGCTCAGGAATTCTGGGGGTTGAAGTCCATCTGTCATAGAAGGGCCAACTTTGCCTATCTATCCCGATCTAGCCCAACCCCACTCCCCCCGCTCAAGCGGGATAAAGAGAGCCTACGTGCTGGAATCGGGCATCTACACCAGTGTTTCCCAACCTTGGCAAGTTGAAGATATTTGGACTCCAACTCCCAGAATTCCCCAGCCAGCATTCGCTGGCTGGAGAATTCTGGTTGTTGAAGTCCAAATATCTTCAAGTTGCCAAGGTTGGGAAACACCGATTTAAACCACTTCCTCGGGCAGAGGGGATTCGGCGAGACCAATTAAGGAAGAACCCCCGTAGGCAGACCCCGTTCAGGGCACGGAGAGCCCCGGAAAAGCCGATTTTTCGTAAGTCGAGAGCCGTCAACAAACTTGAGGGCACGGCGGAGGCGTGACTTGCCGCTCCCACTCCTTCCTTTCTCGGCCATCCCTCCGCTTCTCATGATAGGCCGCTTTCCGTCCAATCAAATCCCAGAAGAAACTTTTTCTTTTTTTCCTCTCCGAGGTAGGGGAAGGAAGGAAAAAAAAAGACAGTGAGTCTGGGAAGCTGCTTTTGCCGAAGGGTCGCGGGCGGGTGGATTCTTTTCATCCTCTCCCCCCCCTTCCTTTTCCAGAGAGGGAGTTTCTGAGCGCGCGCGTGTGTGTTTGGATGTGGACGCGCGCGAGAGATTGTTTTTTTTCACCTTTTTTGGGCGACGGGGGGCTGTTGTTGTTATTTTGTTTGTCTTGCCTGGCTTTCGCAGGCGCGTAGCTGTGGAGCTCTTGCGTGGCCCCCGTTTCGCCTCCGACGATGCGGCCAGGCCGAGAGGCGTTTCGCCGTTGAAGCTCTCCAGGCGGACCCAAGACGGGAAAGGAGGCACTTTTATACCCCTCGTTGGTTGGCTGGCTGGCTGGCCGTTTGGCAGTGGGTCAGTCAGAGCGCCCAGCGACCGAGTCCGTGTCTGGTCCAGCTGCGACAAGAACGTGCAGGATGTACACCGCCGGCCTCGCTCCCTTTTACGCTTCCAACTTCAGCCTGTGGTCGGCGGCGTATTGCACCCCGGCCGGCCCTGGCGCAGGCGGCTGTTTCTCCTTGGATCCCTCGGGCCTCAAGAAACCCTCTTTCTGCATCGCGGACATCTTGCACGCCGCCGCCGCCGCGGGAGAAGCATCGGTGGACGGCCTACCCGCCGCCGCCGCGGCTAACCTGGCCTCCCATTTAGGGGGGATCCACGCCCACGCGCAGTACCGCGCCGCCGCTTCCCCGCTCAGGCCGACTCCCATGGTGGCCCCCCCAGACACTTCGGTCGCCTTCGCCACCAGGCTGTCGCCCCTCTCGGCTGCCTACCCCCCCAACAGCTCCCATCCTCAGCACCAGCGCTCTCCCTCTACGGGCAGCTCCGGCGCGGGGGCACGGACCCCGGGCGTTGGGCAAAGCCGCCCGGCGCACTCGTGCTCTGCAGCCGCCCCTTCGAGCAAAGACTTGAAATTTGGGATTGACCGCATTTTGTCCGCCGAGTTCGACCCGAAACTGAAGGAGAGCAACACTCTGAGAGGTTCGCTTCCCTCCCCCCCCTTTCTCCTACTTTCTGCAGAACCTTAAATTGTTTTGTTAAACTGTATGTGGAAGAGAACTGTCTGTGTGTGTATGAGCGCGCTATAAACGGAGAAGCAGTGGCCCTTAAAATTTGAGCGTAATATTTATTTATTAATTGGACTTGTATGCAGACCCTCTCCCTGGACTCGGGGCGGCTCACAACATCTAGCGAAACACAACAGTACAGTTATCCAATTAACATACTAAAAAGTTCTTAAAATTCTAACTATAGTAATAGTAATATGTATGTATGTATGTATCACATGTTTTTGCTGAATTTTTTTAAATTAAGGGAGACTAGGATAACGCTATTTTGGCCTTGTTCTGGCCTCATGAGCTAGCCATACCCTTACTGGGATTTGATCCTGGGGCTTCAAATCCCAGTAAGGGTATGGCTAGCTGATGAGGCCAGAACAAGGCCAAAATAGCGCTATCCTAGTCTCCCTTAATTTAAAACAAATCAGCAAAAAATGTGATACATACAGAATATAGTTTGTTGGCTATGAATAAATTAACTGCCTTGAAATGGCCCTGGGTTGGGCCAAGAGGCAAAAAGGAGCTGTGATGTTCCTTCAAATAAACCAGGGTGATCCAACAGAAACACACACACACACACACACACACACACACACACACGGCAAACGCTGGCTGGGGAATTCTGGGAGTTGAAGTCCAGATATCTTCAAGTTGCCAAGGTTGGGAAAAACTACTTTAGAGGGTCCCTACTTTCTCTTTATCTCAAGGGAGATCAATATGTAAATCTTCCCAGTTCAACTGGAAGATCAACCAGGGTTCTGTGTGGTCCTGCTTTGAGGTTGGGTTAAACTGGGGGAGGGGGGGGGGTGAGAAGCAAGAAAAAAGTGAAAAGCAAGAAAAACTGTTTGCAACTTGCAGGGAGGATGGGTTAAACTGGAGGAAATAGGATTCTTTTTGATAAACTTTCTTAGGTTATTAATGCCTGATCCTTTTAGATTAGCTCGAAAAGATGGGGGGGGGGGGACCACAAAAAAAAATCAAAACCAAATCTTTGACTACAATCAAGCATAACTTTGTAAAATCAGCCCTTTCCAGAATTGGGGGAAGGAAACCCAACGCAGCTCTGCTGCGGCTGCAAATGTTTCTGTTGTTGCTCAATGGAACAAACAGTTGAGCAATTTGGATTGCTTAAAAATGCAGAAATCTTTGGAAGAAATTCAGGCCGGTCTCCTTCCAGAATGTATTTACTTGGAAGTAAGTCTCATTGATTTGGACAATGCTGTTCTAAACTAATTGAGTGGCTTTTCTCAAGGATGACATGGTATCTGAATTGTCGGTACAATGTAGACCTGTTTTCTGACCCCCCCCCCCCACAAAATTGGGAATAAGTCCCCCACGAGGTAAATGGGGTTTATTTCTCAGTAAGCATTTGTAGCTTTGCACTGCCCATCAATGCATGTATTAATCTGGATGTTGGTGATAAGAGCAACCAACCTGTCTCCATGGACGAAGTCACACCATTATGGGCATATTTATGACACAAAGGAAAATGATCTCTGATTGCACTTAACGTTAAATATCCTTGTGGATTATGAGAAATGCAAACTGCCCAAGAGAGCTTTATTTTCCAGGAGATAGATACACAGGCATGCAGGCAGACAGATAAGATAGCTGGGATTTAATTGTAAGATCACATAAAAGCTGCAAAAACACCTAAGTTTGAATTTTCCGGGTGGATGGCCTAAGCTCCTATACGGTGAAAGCTGGTTTCTTAGATTGAAGCCCATTGGCCCAACTTGTTGCTGGGCATCCTTCGGCCTGAAGCTTGTTTTTAACCTGTCAGGTAAATAAATATGTTGGTCCCTTTGTAAGCAAATTCAGTTGAAGAATGTGCTGAATCAAGGAAGAGAGAATTGTCTAGAGGCCTGTCAGAAATGTGAATTGCCCTTTTACTTTCAGTGTAGCTACTTCACATTCATTAAAAAAAACCCCTAAGAAAAGCAGCTTGGGCTCTTCATAGAAATATCTTACTTTCAAATAATGCATGATTTGAGCCCTTCAGTATTCCCTTTCCCCCCCACTTCCCTCCAACTATCTTTGGAGTGGAAGCATTATCCCAAACAGATTTTTTCAGCACTGCTGTACAAATGGCTACATTAACTGGGAAATGTAACCAGGGAGAAAATATCTTATGGCCAATCTCATCTGTCTGTCACGTGGCATGTAAGGCCGAAAGAGGCACCCGTGAGGTTTTTGGAGAAATTCTTCCTGGTTTGGGCCTACCAGAGGAGTGGTTTCAGCTTCTCTTGAATAGATTTGGAATTGGCTTTGGAGTTTAGTTTGGGTCTTGGGATGAGGAACACGTGCTGTGAGCCTCACAGTGGCATTTGTGCCCAGAGGAGTTTGTTAGTTTCAGGTCTGTTGAGGGCCTCCAAACTTTTGAAGGTGGCCTTGGAGTCCCCCCACTTCCCTACAGGCCACCAGGGCTTGCCACCGATGGGCTGTGGCTGAGGTATGTAGTGAGGGTTGGGGCCTGCACCATTCTGCTAGTCTTGTAACAGAGCTCTCCTTATTCCTGTGCCCACAGATCTGACCTCTTTATTAACCGCCAGCCGCCCAAGCGGGATTCATGTCCCCACATTACAGCCTCCGTCCGGCCAGTTCTTCACGTCTCTAGAACCCATTAACGAGACTTCTGGGGTCCTGGGACCCTTAAACACAACCCCAAGGAATTCCGTTCAACACCAGTTTCAAGACACTTTTCCAGGTATAAAAAACTCATCCTCTCAAAGCCAGAGTGAACCTGGCTGCCTTCCGATTTTCCCATCACCCATAGGCAATGTGGCACGTTTCCTGGCTAAAATTTATTCCCTCTGGAAGGCACCCAATTGAGGAAAGGAGGTAGATTAATTTTTTTCAAGGTCCCCCCCCCCCCTTTCTCCTTACTCACTTTACTCTTGAAATAAGGATCATCGAAGCAAGCCTATGGCAGGCTCAGCGCTTGCAATTAGGATTCTTCAGGAATCAAATAAGGATCGTTATTTGTTTCAGCAGAGCTTACTTCCACGCAAATGGGTCCTGGTTATGGATGGGTCTTTTGACAAGCCAAAGCTTAACCTTAGGTGTGAAAAAGGAACCAATGAAAGATTGTTTCTTTTGCTTCTGACTTAACTGACACCCTCTCGGGGCTATAACTTTGGAAGGCTGGGATTGTTAATGTGGCCAAGAAATTTAGCAACATCTGGAAGATTGGGGGAGGGGGGGTAAAGGCGCTGACTTGCAAGGAGGATCCGAGCCCGGGGATCTTTAGAGGGGAGTTTAAATAGACTAGCAATCCAGCAGCATAAGACAACCCAAAGAAAGGAGGAATTTGTAGGGGCGGGCTACGTAATTTCAGGGCGCAGCAGCGGCAGCAAGGGGTTCTTTTGCAACCACCGAAAGACAAGATTAGTGATCCTTAACTACAGGAACGGGAGCTATTCTTAGCAGCTGATTTCTACTGGAGAGTTTCTTGGAAAGTTAGCCCCCTTGGATGCTTTTTCTCTGCAAGCGGGGGCGGGCGGGGATTCAACTTTTATCCACTCAAGATCAACCCCTTAAATGCCTTTCTCTCTCTTTCTTTTTTTTTCTTTTGTTCAACTTTCCAGGTCCATATGCGGTGCTCACGAAAGACACGCTGCCTCAGACTTACAAACGGAAACGTTCGTGGTCCCGGGCAGTTTTTTCTAATCTCCAAAGGAAAGGATTGGAGAAACGCTTTGAAATCCAGAAATATGTCACCAAACCGGACAGAAAACAATTGGCCGCCATGTTAGGGCTCACAGATGCTCAAGTAAGGATCCCCCCCCCCCTACTTAAAAAAAATCCTTTTGACTAATTTATCCGTAGCTCCAAACCTGATCGAGCATTTAAGCTGTGATTCTGCTTGGACGTCTATTATAAATCTCACCCTTCCACACACTGTTATTTGCTTAAATGTTAATTATTTGAAGCAAAAAAAAAGTCATCGTAGCAAAGAAATTAAACCCACATGTTCCTAATATTTAATATGTAGCAAATAGACTTGCCCACTTCACCTTTCATGCGCAATACGCACACCACAAGTGCCTTGTGGTATCCTGATTTTCTACTCGCTGGACAAATGTTTCCAGAGGAGGAACTTATCCCATACAGTAGTTCTACAGTAATATCTTACTGAAGGTGTTTTAATTATTCCTTGACTTATTCCAAAATAATTTCTAAACGATGGGATATGTACACCAGCCTCACTATCATAGCCTTATTTCAATTAGGCTGGCAGAAGACATGGAGTTGGGCAGCTAAATCATCAGGCCACATTTGCACAGCACAGCAAGTCATAAACAATAAATTTAATCTAGTGTAGCGGGTTAATGGTATTACAACTGCAGCCCTTAAGATTTTGCCTGATTTGGTTAAGTTTCATGGCAGAAGTCAGTCACCCACCAATACTTGAATTCAGGAAACTGGATAGAAAATGGAGTTCTTATATACCTGTTAACGATCTTCATATTTGTCCATATTCGGAGACGCTGAAACACTGCCTCCCAAACTTGTCATCTAACCCATCTGCACACTTACTGAACAGAGTGCACGTTTGTGCAACCACATCAGTCACAAATCAAGCCACTATTAGCCAACACGTTAAACCTAATTTTAACCTTGATTACATTTTGTGGGTCTGGAAGGGAGTACGTGATGGAATATTGCACAACCTAACTCCTTTATGGTTCAATGCATTGGGGAAACCCAAAATAGAGATCAATTATATAATCTGTTAAACTGGGTAGATCTTGTTTGTGGAAGGTGGTTGAAGTGGAGAGTGTTTTATGTGTGGGAGAGGCGCCTGCAGGGCATAAAAGAACAACTTAACCGTCCCTCCCCCCACCAACCTCTGGGTGCAACATAAGCAATTTGTTTCTACATGGCTTCGTCCTGAATAAGACAAGGCAGTAAATAACATGTCTAGCGGGACCATAAATTAGGTCCAAGATTGATCTGTCATTACAGCTGAAGTGTTTATTTTGGCTGCTAGCGGGAAGTGCTAGCAAGAAAGGGCAACTGGCTGAGAAGAAACCAAAAATAGGGACAACTGCCATTGACTCCAGTCTAATCTTGTGGAACTGAGTTCACAGTTCAATCAGAGTTTTTTTTTCTTCTATTGATATAAGGGGGGAAAATTGGACAAATGCACATGTTTTCTTCCTCTCTCTCCGGTGTTTGCTATTATAGCAGGTGAAAAGGGATTCTTGTTTTTTTCCCATTCATTCACAAATGCCCTTTCAGTGTGAGTGTGGGCTAAATTTTATAAGCTGGGAACTTGGGAAGTCTGTCTTTTTTGAGGAAGGAAAACTTCCGAGCACTTTCTCTAACTAATGTGTAAACTGTCGCAAAAATGCCAATACTATCCTCCTAGCAGCCCCGTGGATTCAAATGTTCAGTGATTCTTACCTTCACAAACCTTGATTTATCATCCAGATTCTATTATAGCACAGACACAGAAATCTGAATGTGTAGAAGTGGCTGACTGAACTACACTTCCCACCAATTCAAGTCAGGCTGGTCAATGGTGGTGGATATTGGAGGTTCCTATAAAGAAAAGATGGGGTGGGGGTAGAATAATATTTAATGAAATAACATAATCATAAAAATATTCTTTTTTACTTTTTAAATATCTTTTCTTTGGACAAACACACAAACATATTGTACCCTATTTGTAAAAAAAAATGTCTGGGAAAGCAGGCACACTCTTAATTTTCCCCGAACTCACTTAAATGACTTCTGAAAAGTAATTTCCACTGAGTTCACTGGATTTTGTCTATGGTAAATGGATAATATCTTAACCTTTTTCTTTGAAAATTAAGTTGATAACTTCAATCTGATCTTTCAATTTGTTTTAGAATTAATGTTAAAATTAGCTACCAAACTATATATGCAATTATACCATCAAGATGGCCTCCTTTGGAATCATGATCAAGGACAGCTGTTTTATATCAACAAAATAAAATAAAAATGTAGTGATAGAAGGGTCAGGGTCATTTGTTTTAAAATGTTTAAATATTTTAACAATGTAGGTATAAATGTGATCAGCTGTTATTGGCATAATGTATCTCCACCCCTGCAGTTTACATACAGTACTTGATCCTCCAGTTGGAAGTAGAAAGGAACTCCAGTCACTGGAGTAAAATCAGGCTGAGGCACATTCCCTGATACTTTCCAGAATTAAAAGCCTGGGCTGTTTGATTAACATTCCAGCCTCAAATCACCTATAGACCCTCCAGATTTTAACAACAACAAGAACAAAAATGAAGTGAAGGGACAACTAAGAAATAAAAGAAGACCTTCTAATTTTAATGTGCTAAATGCAGAGGGACAAATTAAATGCAGAATTGTACAAATTAAATACCGGTGCTTTACATAATTTTGTTATAGTCAGAGAACAGAGGAAGACCCGATTTGTCTGTTTGTCTGTCTTTCTTCTCAGTTTTGTTAGGAAGTGAAAATATAAACCAGTGACTGCCTGCAAATATTTCTGCAGGAAAACGCTGAGTTCACTCTTAGAAACAGCAGGATTAAGAATTTGTGAAGTACTTAGAAAGGGAAGGGAAAACTTGGGAGTTCAGCAGTTTCATTCCCCCATTGATACATGGTTTTTTTTTTTTAAAAGTCCAAGGTATTTTCCTTTTCCTCTCTTCTGCCTTTTTTTTGCTCCACTAATGTAACCAACCTTGATCGTGCCAGATTCATCTTTACCCAATTGCCTTTATTATCTTGCATGAAAAGGGGGGAGACCTTTAAATCCTGGATTAAATTTTGGAACCCACTTTCTCTATGGGGCCTGAATAATCATGTGGCTAATGTTTTAAGAGGATCCAGCAAAATGAGCTCCAGATTTTGTCAGGAAGGAAAGGGGTAGAGAGGAAAGAATGACATTCTGCTCAGGTAGCATAAACACTTGGAGTCATTGTCCTTTCAGCTACTCTTCATTTCTGGCAGCTACTTGGACAGATCCCTGCAGGGTTTTTTTTCCCCTTTTTTTGACAAGGTTGTGAGAAGTGTTTTGCCTTTGTCTCTTTCCTAGACTGAAAGACAGAGGGACTAGCTCAAGGTCACCCAGCTCTCCATGTTCTAGCCTGCTGCCTTAACCATTAGTCAGACTTACTGAACTCTAGGATTAGAGACTCCCTAAATGCCCAGACAATTGTGAAGTGGTTCTCTCACTACCTAAAGCATCAACACCTGCTCATCTTCCCAGTCACAAGCAGCTCCCTCCATTCTTGAGGAGATATAAAGACTGCTCAAAGCAGTTAAATCAGCCCAACAGTGGTTGGATGACTTATTTATTTATTTATTCATTCATTCATTCATTCATTTATTTATTTGACTTCTATGCACCCAACAGGATAATGAGAAAATGGCCATAAATTTTCATTTAAAAATGAGAATTAACCTCAAAGACATGATCCTTTTTAATTTCTGTATTGTGTATTGTGTATTTCTTTATTCAGTAGAACTAGAATATTTCATTCTACTTAAAAAAAATGATCCCAGATCAGGGAGGGGAACTCTTGCAAAATGGAGCAAATGCTGGCCTAGCCCAAGTTTTTGGTTATCAACCCTTTGCTTTGTGTTCTCCACCCATCTATCTTTTTGTTACCATATTGATATACGGTATTTGTTCCTGGGTTCCTTTGCCATAGTTTACTTTAGTGTTATATTGTTGTTTTACTTGTGTTCCTTTTAACACAATTTTCATTTTTTTCCCCTTCTCATCATTCTAAGCCGCCTAGAGTAGCCTCGCAGCGAGACAGGCGGCCTATATTATTATTTTTATGATTACTATTATGATTACTATTATGATTACTATTATGATTACTATTATGATTACTATTATGACTACTACTACTACTACTACTACTACTACTACTACTACTACTACTACTACTACTACTACTACTACTACTACTACTACTACTACTACTACCGACGATGATGCATCCATATATTTGCCCGCAGGTGAAAGTCTGGTTCCAGAACCGGCGAATGAAATGGCGGCATTCCAAAGAAGCGCAGGCGCAAAAAGACAAAGAGAAAGAGCCGGCCGAGAAGGTAGCTGCAGCCGGAGCGGCTTTGGGACCCGGGCCGGCAGGCGAAGGCGAGCTCGAGCGCAGCCCGAGCCGCTCGGAAGGCGAAAGCGACAGCAGCGAGGCGGAATCCTTGGATTTGGAGCTCGGAAGCGACGCGGAGCGGACTGAGCCGGGAGCCGCCCCAGACCAGGCCGTGCAGCGGCACATCTCGGAGCTCCACTCAGCCGCCGGTGGTTTGGAGGTCGCAGCTCACCCTGAGCCGCCGCCTCCTCTACCAGGTCTGGAGCAAGTCCGGGAGCCTCTGATGCGGCGCCCAGAGTCTTCGTTTTGCCTGCGGGACTCTCCGTGATAGGCCTCCCTTCTGCCAAGCTGGGAACTTGCCAAGAGCCCCAGCTCTGAGGGCTTATTAGCCTGATAGAGGCGTCGTGGATGCGGAGATACTAACTCCTAGTGTGGGCGGAGTGCTCCAGAATGGGGGAATTGACTTTGAATGGCGGGTGGAGCTGGGCTATCTCCTCGGAATCGGGTCCCTGTATGAAGTGTGCGGAGGGGAGGCCTGCCTAAAAGACACGGGGCGGCCCTGAGGTGATTCTGCAGGCCTCCAGACGGCACGTCCTGAAATGGGTCCACTCAGGTAGGCAGGGAGGGAAGTTGGGCGTCTTCACGGCAAAGAGTCGTCCGTCCCTGTCCGTCCCCCCCCTCCCCCCGGCACGAAGACTTCTGGTTCAAGGAAGCTTAGGAGAGGCCAGGGGGGAGGGGAATCGGCTTTTTCAGCCTTCAATCCTCTGCTCCCTTGCCCCGTGGCGAATGGTTGCTTGAAAAAACGAATCTGGGAGAGCAAACAGACTTGGAGGGAGATGGAGAAAAGTGGATTGTAAATAAAGAGTTTCTTAACATTTTAACGGGTATTTTTGTTCGTGGCAAAAGTAGGCTTAATGGTCTGAAGGCTGAGTTGCTGATTCTTTCCTGCTGCATCTGAGCACCCATTCACCTTCTCTTCATATCTTCAAATTCTGTGTCGTCCCCCCCCCCCCCATAGGATGGTATGTAATAAGTACTTTGAAGAAAGGGTAGGCAACGGGCAAAGTTTGTTCCAACCTTTTTCTGAATTAAGAAATCCAAAGTTATACTATATTATTTATTATTAGCCGAATCCCTCAGGAGTTGGGCAGCTTATAAATTTGATAAGTAAGTAGAGAGTCAGGCACGTTCATGTTCATTATTTAAAGCTGCTTTGAATAGGGGAAAAGTTAACTTCAAAATAGACATAGCCAAAAAAAGGGGCAGTTCTCCACAACTAATCCATGCTCTCCATTGTTGGTTTCTTCCAGAGATTCAGTCTGAAACTGGAAATTAAGATACAAATGCAATTCCATTCCCAATTATTTGAAACTTAGTTGGTAATAATAAAGCACATAGCATAAAGTTAGTTCCTCATCAAGCATTTTGCCCCTTCTGCACATTTATCTGAAAATGGAAGAAACAGCATTACAAACAATGAAATTATGTATCTAGGAAGAAATTGGGTCTGGGGAGTAACAATTATAGGACAAAACTGATTTACTTTTTAATTCATCCTCCACTATTTCACTAACAACATGCAACTTAGCTAGGCAACTGAATTTGAGAAGAATGTTAAGGGTTTTGTTACCCCTTAAAATGAATAGATTTATTACAGACTGAGCTCTCATCTAACTATATAAAAAAACCCCTAATGCTGGGACAATAGCAGTAAACCTTAGGGTAGACAGAAATAAAAAGTGCCAGGATGTAAAGATGGTTTTTATTCTTTCATTGGCAGTAGTAGCTGCTTGATGGTTATACATACTTTTTTTGCACTATCAAGATAATATTTAGTTGTGTTCAAGTCTCAGGAAACAGAGATAATCTTTGATAAAACACAGCTCAGCTTCTCATGTTAAAATGGAATAAAATTAAGGGATATATGTACAATAAATGATAGTTTTACAATAAGAAAAGGGAAGGTATGCACTCATATTGTTACTTATGATATATTCACAATCTGTATAATCTGCTATCTTGATTTTATTTCCACTTTTGCCAATAGTTCTAGCAGATGTAGAAACGAGACTGAATATTATGAACGATTTATGAATGACTTTTTCAAGTCACTAGAAATAAGATGATTTCTCAATTGGAATTTTTTCCACAGATCCCAAAATTTGCACATGTGCATGCCTGCATATCCGCACACACATGCACACACAAATTATAGCCTTTGGAAAGTGCAGGGGACATTAAAGGCGTTGGCAGAAGGCAAGCAATTCCTGATCCAGAGGTTTTGCATCCATGCTATAGAGCAAAAGCTGAAATCTGGGATTCCAGGAATTCTGGGATCTATAAGCCAGCAAAAATTAGGGAACAATCTGGAATTTGAACCTTTGATTTTTCTTTTAAACCAAAACTCTTTCCCTGTCATTCTTGTGAGAATTATATTGCACCACTGTAATTTATCTAAATTTGTCTTGGATCATAATGTTCTTTTGAAATCTCAGCTATGCTATTAGACAGGCCAAATGACTCATTCTATTTATACAACCAAATCACAGAATTGTTTTATTAAGCAGCTTAGGATCAACCTCTGCTTCATCATTTCACATGTACAGTTTATGATGTACAAATTAAGTTTTGTTGCAGCCACACTATATGTCGCATGTTTTGTTGCTATACTATATTGCTGTTGAGGTAGATCATAATTATTCCTGAGGATTGCAAAACATGAAGGCTTTAGGAACATTTTCTCAAAAAAGAAAAAGGCAAAATGTAATTTTTACTAAGGGTGTAATTTTTAATAATCCATCCCCAACTGCAGTTTAAAGTGAGACGAAACTAGCCATTCTATGATTTATCACCACTTAGTATCAACATGTATGTTTCTATTCAACTATTCTAAAATTGACAATTAAAAGAACCAATGTGATGAAGGACAAATTGATAAATTCCTCTCATTGAATTATCTGTTACTGATCACAGCTCAATTTATTTTCCTTAAATTTGTTTAATCTACAGAGGGGATTATCTGTCCTCCATCAGCACAAATAGTGTGGAAATCCAATAATATACAGAAGGCCACATATTCCTGGTCCTTTAATCCAGTCCAAAGGAAACACTGCTTTCTTGCTAGATATAGTCTTGATTTCTCACTTGCTATCTTGACTCAGGCCAGGTATAGTATGGATAGAAATTCTACTCTGTAATCATTTGGAGACAGTCAATAGCTACTTGGGATCAGGTATGGGTATGAGCCTCACAAAGTAAGTTGAATTTACTTTGTAAATAAAAGATTGCTATGAATTAGGCTATAGTTTCCCATCTAATTCCTTGTATTTTGAACAGAAGTGGATCTCTGTATGCACAAAGGAAGTGTAATAATAGGAAGTAGAATTCTTATTTCTACTACCATTCTTGACCATCTTCCATACAAGCCTTACTGGTGGGAAAGAGCAACAAGGATAGAAATAGGGTGGAAAGAAAAAAAACCTGTAAAACTTTAGCAGAAAGTGGAGTTTTTGATAACAAATGTAAAGAAAAGAAATATCTGAAGCAATCAATCATTCCCAGCCTGCATACCGGTAGTTGTTGAAGCATGGAATCATTTCCCATATTAGATGTAATTTCAGTGTCATTAAGACAAATCCTGGCACCTCCCTTACTAGTTGGGATTGATGGCAACAGAAGGCACACAAAGCTTACGGTCTTACACTATGTTCTACCACATTTGCTTCTGCATAAGTATGTTGTTTCTGTGATTGGATTTCAATCCTATACCCCTATTTGCTCAGAGTAAAACCCCTTAAGTGGGATTTACTTTCTTTGATGATTTATGACTGAATTTCTACATAAAGTTTAATCCTGATCCCAAAGCAACCAAACACAATTACTATATCAGGTGACCTTCTTTTGCCAACAGAATAAGCCATATTGTCATTTAATATGATGCACACCAGGCTGAACAATATTCTAAAAGTATTCACATCTTGGTTTTGTCCAATGTCTTGTGTTAGGGGAAATCAGCCAAAGTAGGATATGCAAGCAAAAGTACTAATTTTCAAGAGTTATTATATGCAAGTAAATTTTATGGAAAATACACATTATTTTCTTTTTCTGAGGATATCCCAGTGGCAGTCATTAAGGTGATGGAATCATCATTCTATAACATCTGGAAGACTTTTTTTTTTTAGTATTAGCCCTTCACCCATTTGATTGGGATTTCATATTGGTAGTATTTTCATGGAGATACTTTCATGAAGGTACTTTCTCACAATAAGCTTAAGTCCCACCACCATTCTAATGCTGAAACATTAGGTTTAACATAAGGAACCCTTCTGTTATGTAGAACTTTTCCTTTGAAAAAGACTGATCCTCACTAAGTCTACTCTCCCAAGCTAAGTTACTAAGACTTTTTATCTCAGGGCTCCTTCCTGGTCATAGGTAGAGAGGTTCCACCGAAGTCTTGGGGTCTTGCTTCAAGATATCTAGCCTGGGTTCTCATTTCACTGGAATTGATGTTCCTCTTGCTTGCCATACAGCATAATGTCCATATTCAGATTGGAATGGTCACTTATGTCCCTTTGATTTAAATGGGGTTTGTAAGTTAAGATGAAATTAACTGGAAGTGAGGCATTCTTCACAGTTGCTTAGTTTGTTTCAGCTATTTCCTCCTGATATTGGGCTTCACTGAGGCTAAACTCCTTTTTAAACACACGAATCTCTACCAAAATGCTCCCTAGAATCTAATTCAGGAGTACTGAATTAGATGCTAGAAAGAAGAGCAGAAATCATTGAGATCTATCTTTAGATAACATGTCTATTAGAAAGGTCCTCACTTAGAACTAAAATACAAATTAAATACAGTTGCAAATAAATGCAATGTTGGTTTAGCTGCCCCGTCTTTTTATGTCTGGAAGAACAGATTGAAGTAAGTGGGCTGAAAGGGATCTTATTGGGAGTTGATGAACCTAAATAAGTGGTGCATTTGAATGAGATAATTTGTTACAGGGGAAAGTTATACTTAGGACTGGGTGCCAGCCATTCAGGAGTGTCTACTTTGTGGATCTGGTTTAAAGATATTCCCTGTTGTTATTTCCTATCCCATAAGAGAGCAGCCTTAAATTTAATGCAGTTTTCCTCCCCAGGCAAATACTAGGGACAGGGGTTGTATTGTAAAATCCACTGGGTCCTAGTGTAGACTTGGCCTAACTTCAATTTTTTAAAAATATATTACTGCATTTCAACTCAAGAGCACGTAAAAATTGTAGCCTAAGCTTTTTGTTTGGGCTGGATTCAATACACCTCTTGGGCTTATTGATGTCAGCAGCTCAAAACATGTTATGAGGGTGCTTCTCTGTAAGGAAAGAGCTGAATGGATCCCTAGTCCATAACCTGAGCTGGTTCCTTTGATGTCTAACAAAATGCTATTCAAAAGCTTTTTAGTCAGGCTAGTGTAATAGCTCCATAGAGACTAGAATTTTTAACAGACATGCAATTTAAAAAAAATCTAAGCATGTTACTTGGCAAACATTAAATTCAAGGTAATGCATTGGATGGAGACCCAAATCAAAGATGTGCTAACCACAGGGAGTAAGTCTCATTATTCACAGCAGGGAAACGTTACTTTCCCTAAAATTGTTTAAGATTAGGACTGAAGTTTTATGTTTCCCCCATCATATCCCATTATCTCCTAATCCATCTGGTTTAAATCAGTTTGAAGCCAGGTAAGCATGTTTCCATAATCCCATTAGAACCAATGGGGCATCTAAATATGTGTGTTAATGACTATAATTGCAGCCATTAAACGCAAGAGCTTTTTGGTGCATTTCTTCTGCTAGAAAAGCATGGGAGGAATTCCATCCAAAGTTATTTCTTTCCCTGGCAGCAAATCCTTTAAAGAAAAAAAAAACCCCGCACATCCTAAAACATGCTAATTCTGATTACTAAAATCGTTCAGGAACCAAGCAATGAATTGAACTACATAGTTTATTGCATTTTTATTGCAGGTTATTAAAAGCTACAACTGTACCCCTGTCTGTTTTTAAAAATAAATAAATTCACTTGTCAATCTTCAAAGTATACCTCCTAGGACCTAGGCTATCCTATGTGAAGAACGCTAAAACGATAGATTTGATTTCTATGGGAGAAACGGCAACTCCTGGATTAGATCTTTAATTTAAAACACCAACGGGACCATATTATGTCAATTGACTAAAGAAAATGTTTCATTCATTCAGATCTAGGATGTGTTATTTGAGTGTTCCCTTTATTTATTTATTTTGTGAGCAGTATATATTATCAGAAAGACAATACACCCACTTGGAAGGAGGTTTGGAACTGTGAGTTGTGGTGCCTCCAACTCAAGTTATTTTGAGAAAGTAGGATTTATACACTTTCTAAGGCAATCTTATTCCTTTATCTCGGAATTGGCTTTTGCAATCTACTCCAGCAAATTTTATTCTCATTGAATACTTTGTTCTGTACAAAGTTGAATGTGCACAACAGCATGTGGAATTGATTGTCAGTCAGTGTTGCTTCCTAAGTGGACAGTTTGACTTCACAGAAGTATGATTTACTTGGTGTTATAGTGTGTTGTTTAAGTGTTCCCTTTATTTTTTTTTTGAGCAGTGTATCTCGACCTGTAGTAGTTTTATTATACAGTATTCCCAATGCTCGGTCCTGGAAACAAAAACACTGAAAATCCTTTTATGAGAAGTTTTCACCCGAACGGCATTTTGATACAAGCGACTCCCACTATTCTGTTTCTCAGGAACAATCCGAACATTAAATGCGATTTTTACTCCGTTGCAAGTAGCTTAAGGCAGCGGTCGCCAAGTTTTAAAACAAAGGCGCCGCCCCATAAAGTTCGCATTAGGCGGCGTCTGAAAAAACCGAGGACGTGGAGCGCTTTCCCGCTTGGAGGAATTTCACTAGTGGGGACAATTTAGCAGCTCCGCTCCTGGGAAAGGCAGAATTCAGCAGCTTTTGCTCAGCTGGCAGCGTTGACACTTTTGGGGAGGGGGGAGTTGGGGGGGGGGGCAGAAGGTCCCCGCACGCGTTGTGCCTTTCTGGCGGGCGGGCGGTGCCAACGTGGCGGCGGAGGCTGAAGAGAGAGAGAGAGGCACCTCGGAAGAGAAACGAGGCGTTCCTGGGAAGGGATCTCGGTTCGAAACCGGCGCCCACAATCTCTCCAAGAAAAGGGCGCTCTGTTTAAAACAAAAAGCAAAGACTGGGCAGTTTCCCGAGAAGGCTCCGGCGAATTATAATTAAGATGATGTTGGATAACCATTTATATGAAGTGGGGTAGGGTGTCCTGCCTAAGCAGGGGGTTGGACTAGAAGACCTCTAAGGTCCCTTGTTGTAATTATTATTAATTATTATTAATATCTACTATAGTTTTTCTCATAATTCGTATCATCCTTTTCCTCCCACTTAGGACTGTAACTTGTTACTTGTATCCTAAGATTTTTATTAATATTGATTGTTTCTTCATTACTTATTTGACCCCTATGACAATCATTAAGTGTTGTATCACATGATTATTGACAAATGTATCTTTTTCTTCTATGTACGCTGAGAGCATATGCACCAAGACAAATTCCTTGTGTGTCCAATTACACTTGGCCAATAAAATTCTATTCTATTCCATTCCATTCCATTCCATTCCCTCCCTCCCTCCCTCCCTCCCTCCCTCCATCTATCTATCTATCTGCCGTTTATGCTGCTCCTCTCAGAGGATTCCGGGCGGCTTACAACATATAATAAACAATATACAATATCTTAGATCCAATTAATTAAATTTAAAAGTCTAACCCCCCCAAAAAACTATATAAAAAACAGTCATCCCATTCGCTCAACATTTGCTCAACACATTCATTGGCCAGGAGGCAAGAATCTATTAATTATTATTATGACTTGTTACTAATTATTCAAATAATAGTTAAAACGCCATGGTGGTGCAGTGGTTAGAGTGCAGTACAGCAAACTGGCTTTAGTTCACCAGTTCATATCTCACCAGGCTCTTGGTTGATTTAGCCTTCCATTCTTCCAAGGTCGGTAAAATTAGGACCCAGATTGTTGGGGCGATATGCTGACTCTGTAAACCGCTTAGAGATCTCGGACTGTAAAGCACTGTGGCACGGTGTATAAGTGCTACAGTATTGCTATTGTAATGATAATGATGGTGATGGTGATGATTTTGATTATGATTGATGATGATGATGATGATGATGATAATAATAATAATAATAATAATAATAATAATAATAATAAAAACAACGTTTATTTATAATGCCCTTTTAACAAAGGGCATAACAGCAAGCCACATATATCTAACACATTATAAGCTATTTTATCCCGCGTGGAGACTTTGAGCAGAAAATCCAACGGTTGTGTAGAAGTAGTACATTGAACTGAGGCACAGCATCTGGAGCCACTTCGAGGATTCTGAAAAGCGAGCAAAACCCTCGAAGGTTCGCGCGTCTGTTGCTTTCCAAATCAAGCGGCAGTAAAAAGCCATCCAGTTCGCGGAATAACCCTTCGCAACCTACTCCAGAATTTTTAAATTTTCTCTCTTTCCTGAGCTGTTAAATTCAAAGGGCTGTACAGAGCTTCCAAGTGCTTTTGAACTTGCAACAAAGATGATTTTATAGACGATTCTCCACGTGCCGCCTCTATGTTGGTTGAGGCAGGCAGGGTTCCCTTGAGTACCATTTGTTGGGGGTCAAGGGAAAGGGAGGGTCTTGCCTTCTCTTTCTGCTCAAAATTCCCATGGACAACTGGTGGGCCACTGTGTGACACAGAATGCTGGACTCGATTCAGCATGGCTCTTCTTATGTTCTTATGTTCTTCTAGCCTTTCCCCCCTCAAATCCGCCTTTCTCAATCTCAGCAACTTTAACAACAATCTCGGCAGGGGGAATTTGAAGTCCATGTGTCTTTAATAGTTGCTGAGATTAAGGAACATTACTCTAAGCCAGTGTTTTTCAACCAGTGTGCCGTGGCACACTAGTGTGCCGTGAGACATGGTCAGGTGTGCCGCGAAGCTCAGAGAGAGAAAGAAAGAGAGAGAGAGAGAGAGAGAGAAAGCAAGAGAGAAAGCAAGCAAGCAAGCAAGAGAGAGAGAAAGAAAACAAGAGAGAGAGAAAGAGAGAAAGAAAGAAAGAAAGAAAGAAAGAAAAAGAGAACAAGAGAGAGAAAGAAAGAGAGAGAGCAAGAGAGAGAGCAAGAGAGAAAGAGAGAGAAAGAAAGAAAGAAAGAGAGAGAAAGAAAGAGAGGGAGGTAAGGAGGGAGAGAGAAAGAGAGCAAAAAAGAGGAAGGGAGAAAGAGGGATGGAGAGAGAGAGAAAAAAGAGGAAGGGAGAGAAAGAGGGAGGGAGAGAAATAGAGCGAAAGGGAGGAAGAGAGAATTTTTTTGTCCAAACTTTTTTTAGCGCCCCCCCCAATGTGCCCCATGGTTTTGTAAATGTAAAAAAATGTGCCGCAGCTCAAAAAAGGTTGAAAATCACTGTTCTAAGCAGCCTCCTCCCTCCCCACCCCACCCTGTCAGCTTGAAATAAAAGTAGGACCACTTTAAGACTTACACCGACTGTAAGGGATCGATTCCTAAAAGCAACTCCACATCTTGATCGTGAGGAACATCTATCACCTCTAGTCTAGCCAAGTGGGAAGAAGGAGATAAAGTCTTCCTTCTTTCCACCGAATCCTAACTTAATGCATTTTTCCTTCTATTGTTGTCTTTGTGCTTCTTTTGTTTTTTTGTCCCAGTAAACAAATCACAATGAAAAGCCTCAAAACACGCATTATACAGGATATCATAGTGAATGCAAAGTATGGAGTCATCTGTTTTATTTAGGACCCTTAACTACCTTTATCCTGGATAATTATCCTCAGTGCTCACCTCCTTGAAAGGTCCCTCTCTCACTAATGTAAATTTAGCATTTAGCAATAGCATTTAGACTTATACACCGCTTCACAGTGCTTTACAGCCCTCTCTAAGCGGTTTACAGAGACTAAGCATATTTCCTCCAACAATCTGGGTCCTCATTTTATCGACCTTGGAACGATGGATGTCTGAGTCAATCTTCAGCCTACTGAGATTCGATCTGCCAAACTGCTGGCAGCCAATGATCAGTAGAAGTAGCTTGCAGTACTGCAGTCTAACCACTGCACCACAGAGGCTCTTTGATATAAATTTCATATAAGCTGCCCAGAGTCACTGGCTGTTATAGAAATTAAATAAAATCTCAACTATCAGAGACTGAGATTTGTTCAAACGCCTAGCACAATAAATATTGAAGAGGAAACCACAACTCTACAGCCATTAATTCACCAGAAAACAACAACAAAAAGGTCAACATGTAATGCACGTGAGGCAGGTTGGACTGAGAGCATGTCCAGTTCCAAACTGCCCCACTACCACTGAGGTTTTCTGTGAAGAATGGGCTAGAAACAATACTACTACTACTACTACTACTACTACTACTACTACTACTATTACTACTACTACTACTACCAACAACAACAACAACAATAATAATAATAATTTATTAGATTTGTATGCCGCCCCTCTCCGAAGACAAGTCCCAGAAACAAGAAACTATTCCATGCCACAAAATTCAATGTCTCTTCAGCTAAGTGGGTCATTCTAACACATGTTTATATAGCATCTGGACACACTTGCACTTTACTCTCTGCACAGTTACTTGGGAGGAAATCCCAGTGGTTGGATAGAATCCAGCTGAAATCCTGCATATTTCTTGAGTTGGAGAAGGCCAAGAAGTCAATTCTAAGGCCAGCAGTCCATTAAAAAAAAACATGTACAAAGGGATCCTTTGGTGCAATGTTTCCCAATCTTGGAAACTTGAAGATATTTGGACTTCAACTCCCAGAATTCCCCAGCCAGTGAAGGTGCCCACTCTCGACTTACAAAATTAGAAAGGTGGAAGGATTGTGTTCTCCACCAAAATTGGCTTCAGGTAAAGCAGCAATTGTAACATTTTTGGCAGCCAACTTTCCTCTTGAAGTCAGAGTCCTTCTCTTTTCAGGTGCAGGGTTTCTTAAAATACTGGAACAGGTCCACCGCATGTAGGTTGGACTAAAAACATCTTCTGTGCTTTCCAAGACAGCAGCCTTGCTGCCTCCTGCTTCTTAATGGAATTGCAAAGGAACCTCCCTGAATCTGTCAATGAGTTTAAGGCATCGGTTGCCAAGTTTTCCCCAAAAGGGGTTTTAATTTTGATTTGTCTGGCTTGAGATGAAAACCATAGGCGTGCTGCATTGAGATCAAGGAGATTTTTTTTTTTTTGCTTCCAAGTAAATTGATTAAGAGTCACAAAGGTAGGTTGTGTGTGTGTGTTTAAAAAGTCCTGGCAGAGTAAGCCATTGTAAAACAGTTGGAGGATGGATTTGTGAAAGCTGAGCATTGCCTCTTTCTTCAACTCTGTGCTTTCTGAGCAGAGAAATTGACCAAGGCGCCACGTGGCAGTCAACCAGCTTTCTACAAGGCTGATGTTAAGATTCTACAGATGCAGTTGAGATCTTCTCTTCAGCTCATTTGGGAGAGAGCCCAAACATGTTTCCTGGCCAAGGCAGGCACTCTGCTGAAGAGGTGGGACTACTCCCAGTCAGAAGGAATTCACTTCCCTTGATGGGAGGCTGAGACCAACCCATTCTGCTTAATGCTCTCTTCCCTCCCACCTTCATCTTTTTATTGCTTCTCTGCTCAGATAGTACAGAGTTTTTGTAAACTAGCAGGGTTGGGTATATAG
The DNA here is from genome assembly GCF_031021105.1 of Erythrolamprus reginae. NCBI lineage: Eukaryota > Metazoa > Chordata > Lepidosauria > Squamata > Dipsadidae > Erythrolamprus > Erythrolamprus reginae. The sequence continues at coordinate 360,680,541 of NC_091950.1, read as the reverse complement.
AATAATGGAGTAATAATAATAATAATAATAATAATAATAATAATAATAATAATAATAACAACAACAACAACAACAACAAAAACAACAACAACAACAAAATTTACCCACCTCGGAAGGATGGAAGGCTGAGTCAATCTTGAGCTGGTGATGAGATTTGAACTGCTGACCTACAGATCTGCAGTCAGCTTCAGTGGCCTGCAGTACTGCACTCTACATATTGCGCCACCTTGGCTTTGAATGTTGGGTCCAATTTTGGATACTGAGAACAGCTTACTGTTCCCATTGTCACATTCTACTATTGGCTCTGATCACACAGTGTATTAAGCTGTGGTTTGTTGAACCACAAACTACCATTGCCTGAGTTCACAAAGCGCACTTGCCACCACAGCCTTTGGCTTGGCCTGCTGTGTGAGTCTAAGTGAGTCATCCTGTTATGCCACCTGATTGCTTTCAAAAGTGTAGATGCACTAAGATTTAAAGGCTTAAACTGATACCAAGTTAACTAGATTCAGGAACTACAGCAGTTGGTTTAGCATGCTGTTATAATCTGTGATAATATGCCTAATAAAAACCAAGGCCCTTATTTGACTTGTAGTGCAAATGCATCTCCAGGAGTTTATCTGACTTGTTTGGAGTGATCCCAGCCTTCCTATGTACTTAAGATAGCAGTAAATGGGGAGTCTTTTTAAAGAAAAAATCAGCTCTGTAATCGGATTCCCACAATACAGTAAACTAAACTTTAATCACATTATGGCTTAGCCTGAGAAGTGAAATCAGTTTCCAAGTTTGGGTATTCAGCTGAATGCCCCAATACTGCTCTAGAAGCTTCAAGAAAGTACAGTATAGTAAAAGGAGGGAAATCTCAAGGAGGAGTTTAAAGCTGTTTTGGGTTTAGCACTAGGTGCTACATAGCCAATGTAGTCAATCATGACATCCGGCCATGAATGATGAGTGAATGAGAGAATATACATATGTGTTTTAATGGGGTTTTATTAATGAAATGTTTTTGAAATCGTTTTATTTGTTGGAAGCCACCCAGAGTCCTTCGGGAGTTGGGTGGCATATAAAACAAACAAACAAACAATTAAATAATTAAATAAATAAACAAAACAAAATAAATAAATAAATAAAATGAATGAATGAATGAATGAATGAATGAATGAATGAACGATTGAATGAATGAATAAAACCCAACCCAACCCAACCCACAACTTCTCTATAGCCTTGCCTGGGACAAGTTAGAATGACATCAGAATGGGTATAGCTGGACCTTACTGAGTGTTCTAAGCCAGGGGTAGGCAAAGTTGGCTCTTCTATGACAAGTGGACTTCAGCTCCCAGAATTCCTGAGGTAGCATGATTGGCTCAGGAATTCTGGGAGTTGAAGTCCACAAGTCATAGAAGAGCCAACTTTGTCTACCCTAACTAAGCAGACAGTGACCTCGGGACCAACCATGGCACCAACCACAGAAATTTAACTTGTTAACCCTCAATGTGTTAGGTCTACAAATATGCTCACACTATAAGCCAAAGATTGGTTTCTCATAAGACATTAAGACCAAACAAGTCACATAAAGGATTAGAATGAAGTGTAAGTGTACAAACACCCATAAGTGATAGACATCCTCTCTCATTTGTAGCATATATATTCCAAATGTTAAAACAGGAGTTTTTAAGTTTGACTCTGTCCCCCATATGGTTCCTGCCCCAGAATCGATTGGTGGTCTGGATATTTTATTTTAATTTAATTTAATTCATCAAGTATGTATTAGATAACAGATAATAATGTATAAAAATGAGTATGAATACATGAAATTGACACTAATAAAAGGGAACATTAGGACAGAGTAGGCATGTTGGTGCACTTATGCACGCCCCTTGAAGGCCTCTTAGGAATGGGGTGAGGTCGACAGTAGACAGTCTAAGGTTGAATATTATTGGATGAGTGTTCCTAGTTTGATCAACTTGCCAACACTCGCAAGAGCTTAAAATCAGGCTTTGTTTGGAACGATCTTGTCCCAATCCGCAGTGGGGTTAGAGTGCAGCACTGCAGGCTACTTCGGCTAACTGCTAGCTGTAGTTCAGCAGTTCAGATCTCACCACCGGCTCAAGGTTGACTCAGTCTTCCATCCTTCCAAGGTGGGTAAAAGGAGGACCCAGACTGTTGGGGGGCGATATGCTGATTCTGTAAACCGCTTAGAGAGGGCTGTAAAGCAGAGTGAAGCGGTATATAAGTCTAAATGCTAGTGCTATTGCAGGAAAAAGAGCCATAACTCAGCTTTCAGGTTTTTAGCCTTCCAGGTAAAAGAAAGGCGAGATGCCTTCTGCCTCCCAGGGCACCGCTCGCACATTCTGATTGGCTTACTGAGGCCCCAGTGTAACTCCTGCGAGCGATGGTTCCAGCGGTCCTTCCTTCCACAGCGTCCCATTGCAAGTCCCAGCAAGTCCTCGGGGAACATCTGGACGTGCGCCGAGGAAGTCCATCATCCTGCAGAGGTGAAATCTTCATTCCAGATTCGGTTTGAGCCGTTCCCTCTCTGGTTCTCTTGCTAGGGAGCCATACTCCGTGTTTGTGTGTGTGTGTGTGTGTGTGTGTGTGTGTGTGTGTGTGTACGTATGTATGCCGCCCCTCTCCGAGGACTCGGGGCGGCTCACAGCATGTACAAAAACAGAACAATAATACGAATCCAATGAACAATATATTAAAACAACCATTAAATTCAATTAAAAGAAAACCTATCAAACCAATAATTTAACAATCATTGTGTTGATGTTTGCAATTCTTCAGCCAGCCCCCCCCCCCCCGACCGCTTTTAACTCCAGTTCAAAGATTGGTCAGCCTCTAGTCCTCAGAAAACCGTCGCCGAACGCGTTCAGCAATATCCCCAAAGTTTACAGATTCGTGTAATTTCCTTCCACGCGGGTGAGGAACGTTCCCTAAGCAGACTTCCCGGGCTAACAATACATTTTTAAGCTATAAAAAAGCAGCAGTTGTCCTATGTGCTTCCACATATTCCAGGATTGCTGCAAAAAGTAAACTTCGAAATTCATTTGGAGAGGCAAAAAGCAAAGCGTAACTGCCTAGTACAACGCTGGCTTTCCTATTCCCTATGAGGATGGACGCTTGGTCGTTACTTGGGCAAAAACCTAACTTTCCTTCATGTTCTTCTTTTTTGCACTAACAGAGAAAAACATCATTAGAAGAGACCTCCGTGTCAGGCAAAACATCCCACCTTTAATCTATTTTTTTCATGGGTCTCTTACGTTGTGTGAAACGGAGAGGGGGGGTCATCCTGTTTTGGAGTAGTTCAGGGGACTCTTCATTTTGTGGTTTGATTTGTATAAACTATGTTTGATTTGCATAAACTAGGCCACGGGGGGAGGGTTGAACAAACCACATTTTAATACAAACCACCGCTTCGCGTACCTCCAACCAATGTGTAACCTTGTTCGTACTCCTGAAGCAGCACAATTCGCAGACTGCATTCCAATAAAGCTATATTCAACGCAGTCTTCCCTTCTGACAAAGCACACACGCTCCTTTTATTTTTTAAACTTTCCCCAACCATTTTACCAACTACACCTAGAAGACTGAAAAAGAAATTCATAAGATGACAAGACAGTAGAAAGAAACAGCCGGTCTGCTCTAATAAACGGTTCTTAGAAGTAGAGTTATTCTACTCAGGGGAGAGTAGAGAAAGAAGGAGAGGAAGTAGAAGGGTCGGAGAGGTAGGAGGAGATAGAGGGCGGAGAGGTTGGAGAGGAAAGGGGAAGAGAAAGTTTAAGCAAGTAGAAGGGTGAGGAGACGAAGAAGGGAAAGGAAGGTTGAGTGAAATGGAAAATGAAAGTTCAGACTGGCAGATATTGCTTGACCGAAGTCAAAGCAAGATATTTTTGATGATTTTATTATGTTTGGTTTACATGGATGTAATCATTTGATGTATGGAAGGGAAGCGGTTTCCAGCTTTGTAAGGGGATCTCCGTATGGTGGAGAAAAATAAAAAATTTCTAAGAAAAAAATTCATAAAGAAAAAAATTGGGGTGAAACGGCCTTTCCTTCCCAGGAACATCCTCCAAGCGTCGCTTCTATGCACGTTTAATTGAAAACGAAGGGTGTAACATTTAATTAAATGCTTTAAATACTATAGCAACATGTAACTATATTTGTAGTGAAAATCCAATTAAGCTATTTAGTTAAATGCGAATGTTTCGGTTTATATTCCCACCCTTTCTCGAGGCCCCCGAATAGAAAGCGTGTGGTTTTACTTCCCGAGCCTTCCCTTCGATCGCAAAATCTTCCGCGGGAAAACAGCGAAAAGTGTCGCCGCCGCCCCACGGACCTCCTTTGGCCCGGCGCATCGTCTTGCCCTGGGAGCCGAGAGGAAGGAAGAAGGGGGGAGGGCGAGAGGCCATTCAAGAACGGATTGCGCGGATTATTGATGGGGGTTCGCTGGGAGGTCCCGGCGGCGGATGGGATTCCGGCTCCAGACCTCGCCCAGCTGTGATGGAGGCCACCTGGGCGAAACCAGAGAGCCGTTAATGGGTTTAGCCTTTGCTAATTGGGGGCTCCGGAGCAGTCGGTACTTTCAGGAAGGGAAGCGGTTTCCAGCTTTGTAAGGGGATCTCCGAGGCGAGAGAGATTACCCGCCAGCCAGGGATGGTGGGGCGGAAAAGGGCAACAAGCCGTTTTCTCCTGGGGTTGGGGGAAGGCAGATGTGGGCAGCCGCTGCATTTCTTTTGAGCACCAATTTTCCTTACTATAGTAAAAGCAGCGAGTCTTGGATCCTTTACGCACGCACGGAATATTGGACCTTTTACGCAGGGCAAGACAGAAAGTTGAATACTGTACTTTCCATATGCTTCCTTGGCATCACCTTGCACCACAAAGTTCCAAACAGCACAGTCTTGAAACGTGCTGGAACTTCTAGCATGTATGAAACTTCTAGCATGTACTGAAACAGCGGTCTCTTCGCTGGCTTGGGCATGTTGAGAGAATAGATGGTGGGCGTATTCCCAAAGATCTCCTGTATGGTGAATTGGTGCGGGGAAAGCGCCCCCAGAGGGAGACCAAGGCTGCAATTGAGGGATATCTGTAAGAGGGATTTAAAGGCCTTGGGAATGGACATTAACAGCTGGGAAATCTTGTGGTCGTTCAGCTTGGGGGCTAAAGAGGCAGCATGGCCTTCTCCATTTCGAGGAGACACTTGTTGGGCAGGCTGGGGCAAAGTGGCAGTCTTGAAACCAGCGAAATCTTGGGGTTTTGCAGGGGACAGAATGGATCAGTGTGGACGGGATTGCCACTCTCGGATTGGCCTTTTTAGCCACACTAGATGTTATTCTAGGAACACTTTCCAGAGCACGGTGCCAGAGTCTTTCAAGACTTAAGGTTGCCAATGAAGTAAAAGCTCTAAAATGGGGGTTTCCCTCCGCTTTTTCCCTGGTTTCATCGATAATTGATTTAGGCTTGCTTTTTCCAATAAACCTTCTTAGCCAAAACCTGAGTTGTTTCAGCTCAGAATTTATGTGACGGCAGTTACATCTCACAACCGCCCTAACAATATTTGGTTTCTTTGCGATGCTACCTTGATTTCGTTCCCACACTGTGAGGGAGATGGGCTTAGGCTCCCCTTGGTTATCCTGGAATTAAAATAGTACTCCTCCCACTGAATCACAAAACAAATCCGCCCCATTTTTACCTAGAGATAAATTCCATCGAATACAGATTTGCTTGACTCGTGGTTTATATACCCACACCAAATTTTTCATCCAGGGATGTTTCCAGACTATTTTCTGACATGGGAGCTGATGAAAAACTGCATGATCTATATAATTAACTGAAGATAGCTTTACAAATCACTCCTGGCTAAGGTATCACCAAGCCTTGATATTAAATATTCAGAATACAGAAAATTTAAAGGGAAATCATCTGGAAGAAAATGCCCCTATCTCTTTTCTGTCGGCAATCCTGTCGCTCAACGTTCTTAGACTTCTTGAGGATAAGGAATAAATTCTCAAGATGCAGGTCTCATTGTGTGCAGGTCTCATTGTGATTCGTCAGCATTTATTTGGTTTATTCACTAGTTCTAACAATAAAATGGATGTCTATCTCTCCACCTATCTATGTTAAAGCAAAAAGCACAAACCCATTTGCTTAAACAAAATGCAGATCCCCTCCCATAGTCTTTATATTGCTAGGTGATATAAAAACAATTGCAACAAATTTAAAACCTAAAGCTGCAATATTGATATGTTTACTATGCAATACTATTTATTTATTTATTTATTTATTTGTTTGTTTGTTTGTTTGTTTGTTAGTTCAATTTGTATGCTGCCCAACTCCCTAAGGACTCTATATCTACTATGATATTCTCTGGTAAATGGTTACAGGGTTGTAACATTAAATCATCTAGATTAACTATACAAATTTATGCAATTAAACACACCTCATCCACTTTAGTAGGGCAGTTTAATGTCCACTTAATAGTGAATGTCTTTAAAAAAATAGACTCATTCTCCTTTCTTACTCAAGCCTCATTATCACTCCTTTTATATCCATTTACAAATTTAATTGACGGGCTAATAAATGTTATAAGAATAAGTGCTTGATAAACTAATGGGACTTAAATTCTGAAGACTTTTACAATAGAATGTTGAATATTGTGGGAATAAATTGTGAATTTGTGAGTAAAAATTGTAAAATTATACTGAAAGATTGAAAGTTCCACTGAATTCAGTGGGATTTAGAATTCAATAAAATAATAAAATGAATACAGGCATTGCAAGTGTATGACTACATTGCATGTACCTCATATTTTCGGGATGTGGACTGCAATCTACAGATAATAACGATCTGTTAATCTTGAGCCATTTTTATACATTTTCCATTCTATTCATGTGCAACCTCTAATACTAGCAACATGCCTCTTCAGAGCAAATGCTGGAGAGTTAGGAGAAAGAAGTTGTTTCTGAATTCATGTCCTGCTTAAGCTTTTCTTTGACCTCTGGCTAGCTCTGTGGGAGAGGAATGCTGGACTAGGCGGACCTTCAGTTTGATCCAGCAAGACTGTTCTTTCATTCTGATGTTGTCAATTGATGCTGTTTATGTCCTCAAGAAAGTATTCAATAAGTGACCAAAATTTGTTTTCCCTCCAATCAAGTCCTCTCTATTTATGATGGTTGAACTCCACTGATTCATGTGAAATCCATTAATTCAAGATAAGGTAAATAGATTGGGTGTTTGGGAATCAAGTAAGATATTGAGCTTCTACTATGCTAGAGAACACTTTTGTAAGAATAATTAATAAGACTATGTCCAGGTGGTCAAAATAGCTATGTGTGCTGGAGAATGGATCGTCCTTCTTTATAGCAGCATATTTAACTATTACTGAAAAATAGAAGAGTTAATCACTTTTTTCATTATTTTAACTTTTTCATATACCTGTTATATCTACAATCCACATAACCAATACCTCCCGCCCCTCCGGCTTCAGTATATAGCAACAATCATCTTTTCATTTTGCATGCTCTTATTCCCCCACAAGAATTTATAAATGCAAGGGCTAGACCAAGAGAAGGCCATGGCAAGGGGCACGCTAGATTATAAGGGGCAGAGATACATGTTTCCTTTAGTTTAATGAACTTTTCATAATCGCTTGAATGTCTACAGCTGTCTTGATTCCTTGCTATGCCTTTTCTGTAATCATGGTATTTACATGGTCTCTTGTCTGCCTATACATCTTATAGAGGCCAAGAATGAAAACTAGCATTACAAATTAAAAATAATATTAAGAATTCAGCAGAATCTGTTGTATAGAAACCAGAGCATAAAATAAAAACCTGAGCAGGTTAGAATAAAAAATAAAACAACAATTCCTGAGAAACTCATTTTTCTTTTTAAATTCAAGCCACTCAAATGTTTGTGGTGGAGTGGAACCCCTTTGGGTTTATTTGTGCCAACAACAGTGCCTGAATAAAAATAATAATACAGAGATTAATCTTATTTTGATTTTCTGTAATTTATTTTTTTTACTCTCTTTTTAATTCCAGAAGTAAGCGTGGTCTGTAGTTTCATGGCCCTTCACAAAGCAAAGAGAACAATCAAGAATAGAAACTCCATGTGACTAAGAGAGGCTTCTAAATTCAAAATCAGGTTTTATTTTTCAGGATGGTTCCTGATATTCACTTGAATTGAGCTGCATTGCTTTGGCTGCTTATTTCATTGTTGAAATTTAGAAATATCCTTACTCTACTTTACTTTTACTTTACCAGCCATAATACTTTTCATCCTGAAGAATTCAGATTTGTTTAATTATTTATCCTATTTATATGGCTGCCCATTTCAGAAAAAACATGGTTTAAGACCAATTTGGAATCAGTGAGTGACATCCTGCAGATGTCTGGAATAAGGCAGGAAGTATTGATGGATATGGATGGAGTATTAGATTCAAGTAGTATGTGCAGTGAAAGGGAAGAAGCAGGAAACTACTGAGTAATTCTTCTAAAACATCTAAATAAGGGTGAATTTGAAGGATCAAATTATATTAAATTGGACTTGACTCATTGTATGTGTAAATGATTGCCACTTTGTTCCATCTACAGAAATAATTTCTAGGTTTTCCAAGAATATTCTAGAAAACTCTTGGACACTCTCTACTGACTTTATATTTCATTTTTTCCAATTATATATCTCTGAGTTTTATCAAGCATTTTTTCCCTAAATTACTATATGTTGACATCCCGAGTCCAAAATATGTGAATTTATCCTTATTGAAAAAGCCCATAGTCTCTTATTTGATCCAAGTCTGTTTGATTGGTTCTTATTACAGTCCATGATAGATTTAGCAACCATCTCCAAATTCAAAAGTATTTATATACTCTTTCTCTCGTTGTTCCTCAATATCCCGTTTTCATATATACACTACATCTGAAAATTGAACATTTAAATCACTTTATTCCTCAATAACCTTGTCGGAGTTTGTGATTGCTTTCCTTTTTAGGATTAATCCTACAGGTCACCTCCATAAACAAAAGGCTGGTGGATTTTCATACAGGGAAGCTGAGTGAAGAGAGATTTATAGAAGAAAGGCATTTAGGATCTTGGAATAAAACTTAGCAAAATAATTATATATATATATTGGCTTGTAAAAGAATAGCTAAGCAAGCCATTACAGCTGCTCTTTCTCCCCAAACACAACTATTGAACTGAAGAATCCAAATTGAGAAGATTATAATCTAGGGCACTAGTTTTTCTCAAAATTGAGGCCATGTTTCTCAGAACAAACTACTTCATTAGTCTGAGGAAGAATCAATTTCAAATTAGCTTCCTTGTTATTGAAATCTGGCTAATTTCAGGTTTTCCCCCTTCTAACCCCTTCCTCAAATTCCTTCTGGATCAGGTTGCTTTTCCAAACAATTTCCTCTGCCCCTGTGACACTGAACTCAGTGCCTCTTTTTTCCAATGGCATTGGGCCTAAGTACTGGAATGGTGACAGATTTTGGTGGAATTCCAAATGTGACTCCTGTATATCCTTAGTGTATTCCCTCAATTTAAGGTAAGGTCATAGGGTTACTACAGATTTAAATGTAAAATCTGATGCACATGGCGTGATTAAAAATTGGGTATATTTGAACATGTGAAAAGTGTTTTGAGCCTCCCAGCATGTACATCTGTCAGAATTGTGAGAAGGCTGGAGAGCAGTTAAGCTTCCTGTCAAGTAACTCATGCTTCACTTTACAAAATGATTATACAAGGTTGGATCACATTTAATTAGGCAATCTATGAACCAAATAAGGCTTTTTAAGCCACTACAAAATGTCAAGCATATTCAGATTGTTTAAAAAACCGGACAGGAAATTAAGCAATTGTTACTAAAATCTTAGTTGAATATTGTCAGCTCTTTAACAGACTTTGCACTACCTAAGCAGTACCATACTTGATCTATAAATCAAGAGAGCCAGTTTGCTGTAGTGGTTAAGGCACCAGACTAAGAACTGAGTCCCAGTCTTTCTTCAGCACAAAGCAAGCTGGATGACTTTGGGTCCATTGTTTTCTCTCAGCCTGGGAAAGAGGCAATGGCAAACCACTTCTGAAACTTTGCCAAGAGTACTGCAGGGAACTGTCCAGGCAGCCACCTGGGTTGAAGGTACAAAACCAAAACAAAAGAGGAAGACACGCATACCTTCAAAAACTATTTTACTATAGTAAAAAATTACTAGTTTTTTCTCATTCCTATCACCCATTTCCTCCCACTTATGATTGTATGACTGTAACTTCTTGTTTGTATCCTTAAGATTTTTATTAATAGTTTTGTCATTGCTTATTTGACCCCTATGACAACCATTAAGTGTTGTACCTCATGATTCATGACAAATGTATATACTGAGAGCATATGGACCAAAGACAAATTCCTTGTGTGTCCAATCACACTTGGCCAATAAAGAATTATATTCAAAAAAACACCACACATGGGATAATTCTGTGTAAATGGGCTCTGTTAAATCCCCAGCATATGTTAGCATGGAAGGGGGGGGGGGGAGAAACAATAGGCAAAATACTGTATACTGCTAAAAAAAATAAAGGGAACACTTAAACAACACAATATAACTCCAAGTAAATCAAACGTCTGTCAAATCAAACTGTCCACTTAGGTAGCCACACTGATTGACAATCCATTTCACATGCTGTTGTGCACATTCAACTTTGTACAGAACAAAGTATACAATGAGAATATTTCATTCATTCAGACCTAGAATGTGTTCTTTGAGTGTTCCCTTTATTTTTTTGAGCAGTGTATCTTAAAGACAGACCTTTCCCGGACAATTTTCGTTGTTTCTTTTGCTAATCTTGGGGTTCATAACATCTTCTGGAATGAGGATACTATCCCTGATTTGCTACTCAAATAGTATATACTGGGATAATTTTACTGTTTGCATATCCAATATGTTGAACATTCCCCCAACCCCACATAAGCCGTGTCAAAATCCGACCCTGAGAGAAACTGAGAAAGGGAGGAAAGTGGGTCTCCTCAGCCCACGGAGCCTCTTTGCACAGCCCCTGCAGAGACCTCAGCACCGTGATGGATAGCCAAGGGGACGGCTTCGCAAAGGCCTAGCCTCTCCTCCCAGTCAGTCTGCGGAGGGCCCGGCCGTCGGGGCGCTGGGCAGCGCGCAGTCAGAATTTATCGTCTGTGTATCTTTGCTGGCTCCAGATGATCCCGGCGCGGTAATGGATGGGCCTCCTTGGCGAGGGTGGGTGGTAGCTCTCTTGGCCAACCGGCCTTGTATGGGGCTGGTGATTCCCGTCGTGCCCCTTTCCGCCCTGTAGGCCGTAAACGTTCCTCTGCTCGGATGGGGCGTGAAGAAGGCAGTTCTTGGAGAAGGCGACGGGAGCGGGCCGGAAGAAACTTTGCCCTCAGCCGCGGCAGCCATTAAGGCGTTAAGTGTGACTGTGGTGAATTTGTTCGAGTGAAAAAGTTGACAAAATAAAATGACGTCGTCGTACTAATACTAATAATAACAGTAATAATGGCGCCTTCGGGATTATGAACCTGCTTTCCCTCCTCAAAAAAGTCCAAAATCTTGACTGAACCCAATCGCCACACGGTATCCGGACTCCCAACGTGGTTCGCTTTCGTTTCGGCTTAGCGGGTTGGGCGAAGTAGTCTCTGAGGCTAGGCCCGAAGGCCGGGGAGTGGCGCGAAGGGATCCCAGAGCTTGCTTCCTCGCAATATGACCGACTCTCCTTGTACGCGAGGGACGGTTTCCCCCCCCCCCCGTCCCGTGTGAGGCCTTGAAGAAACACAAGACATTCCCTCCTCCCTCGGGTCACTTTTCACCGAGCCTGACCTGGTTCCCTTCTCCTTTCTTCCAGTCACAGCTCGCACACTATTATAACGGTGTGTGTGTGTGTGTGTGTGTGGGGGGTGTTTTTGTTTTGGCCGGACATGGAAGATGGTGGTTGCCGCTATGCGTCCGACTCCCTGCCTGGTTTTTATGTGGATTGGACGCATGGGGGCCATAACAAACGGGCAGTCAGAGGCCGTCAGGAGTTGGGCGGCCTATAAATTTAATAAAATTCAAATTCAAATCGCAGACACCGTCGTGGGTGCCTGCGATTTGAACACTCCTCAGTCCCGTCCGTAAAAAGGCGCGGGGCCGTAGGTGGGCACCCAGCTAGGTTGCGAAATGTTTTTGAAACGATTCTTCCGACAATGCTGGCCCGTATTCGGTTAAGTAGGAATACCCGAGTTCCTTAGACCTGCGAACACCTAGAGACTATGAGCCGCACTTCCGAAGACACGATCCTCAGCGTCCCGGACTGCCCGAGTAATTAAGGATTCTTTTTTTTTTTAGGGTTTCCTATCGGGCCGAAATTTGCGACTTCTTTGGTTTAAGCAACTTTAGTCGAAGCTGCTCTATTCTCTCCTCCTCTCTCCCGCCTCCTTCCAACTCCACCGCGCAATGGCGGATTTTAAAGGAGGAAAAACTTATAAGAATGTCTTTCGCAGGCATCTCGATAAGTCGTTCGTCATCATCATCGTCATATAGTTCGTCGCACAGCCAGCCTGATGTTGATATTTTTGTCCGTCCATATTGGACGATAAATTTTCAGGCGCAATTCCAGCCGCTATTGTGTCGGCTTGACTATTAAGTAAGGTTAAAACAAACAAGCAAACACCCCTCCCCAATAGTAAGTCCTCCCCCCCCCAATTTTTAAATTTTTTTTCTCCTCTATATCACATACAGGTTAATTATAATATTAAAAATCGTTGACTCATAGTTACACATTTTGATCAATTGTTCAAAAATCCACATCTTATTCTGCCTTTACATCAACAATAATCAGTCTGCTCTCCTTTTTTCTTGCACTCCCCTCTCTCTCTACTCCTACCTTCTTTACTCCACCTTTACTTTCTCTACTCCTTCTCTTCCTCCCCCTTCTAACTTCCTCTTTCAACCTTCTTTACTTTCCCAGAGAGTTTTCCATCCTAACTCACATCATAATTAGCAGACTGATAGTGTATCCTCAAATTTAAAACTAACAGTGGCTCTTCCAAGAATTATTATTATTATTACACTATTTATTTATAAGAAAAAACTATTCTAGGTATGTCACCGAGAAAAAAAAAGCTATCTATAGTAAGCCCTCTTGATGTTTATTCAAATCGGTCGTTTCTTTTCTAGTTTTAAGTACTACTGTATTTCCCTTTGAGAAATAAAAATCGAATCAATTAAAACCACTGGGTAAAACAGCTCATCGGGACGGTGACATTAATGGAACGGTGTGTAATTTGTACGTTGAGGATGGAAATCTTACAACTTTAGGAAAGAACTGCAAGGCCAGTTTAAGGCTGCGATAGAATCACACTTGCAGCTGACGATTTCTTCTGATGAGCCTAGAGATAATCCTTGACAGTCCCCATATCAGGAAGAGGACTTTTCAGATTAACCAGTTTCATTAAGAGGTATAAAGCTTTCATTTCGCTTCGCTTTCTGTTAGTCGGGAAGAGTCCTGAGACACTCTTGGTTTTTCCTTTTTTGGCTACATAGAAAATCCGGGCACTTAAAAAGTGCCATGACTCGGAGAATGCGTATAAATAAGGGAAGGCTTTAGAATGGAATCGAGGCGCTAGGCTAGATGTTGATATATAAACTGCCCAAGTCGGATTTCAGCAGCGTTCGTGAAACTCTTGTCATCGTTGTGATGTTTCAACATTTGAAATACGAGGATTCAAAGAAGGGGAAAGCCTCTTGGATATAAAAGCGTCATTTCCACCGATTGAAAAGCAGCCGTCCTTGCCAAGCCTTAAAACTTGATTTATGTATGATGTAAGTCACTATATCAGCGTAACGAAGGATGAATAAATTAAAGATTAAAGACATTCTAAACCTACAATCCTCCTTATTTCACCTTTTCCTAGCCTAACGCTCTGCAGATGGGCTGGCTGGGGATTATGGAAGAAGGTCTGAATCTTCGGGGCTGGTGGTGGTGGAGGAGGAGGAGGAGGAGGAGGAAGAGGAGGCGACACCAGGTCGCAGAAGCTTGGCTCCTTTTTCAAAGTGCTGTGCCTTCCTCTTCTTTCTGTAAAATAGCGGAGACGAAGCAGCCGCGTCCAGCCCAGCCTACGATTCAGCCTCTCCCGCTTTGCTGCAGGGACCGTAAAAAGCTCCGGGGCGGTGGAATTCATCTTGGGGCCGATCGCAAATAAAGCACCGCTGGCAAAATATCTAAACATTGCAAGAGGTTCAGGAACTGGCAGTTTTCAGAGTACTGCTTCTGAACCTGGAAGACCTTTCCGGATACCTTGGCTAACAGCCCGGTATGGACTTCATTCTATGAATTTGGCTTTCGACTCCATCAGTCTGGGTAATCAGCACCATATTCCACAGCGACTGACTCTTCTTCATCTTCAGTAGTCGTTGTGTCACTTCTCTTGGCCTGTACCCAACGTTGATGATTTTCTTCATCCATCGCTGCCCAGTTTTCTGTTGTTTGATTTTATATTCTCCGAGGATCTTTTAGTAATGTTTCTTTTATCATTTTAATAACATACTGCTAAAAAAATAAATAAAGGAAACACTTAAACAACACAATATAATTCCAAGTAAATTAAACTTCTGTAAAATCAGACTGTCCACTTAGGAAGCAACATGATTGACAATCAATTTCACATGTTGTCAGCACATTCAACTTTGTACAGAACAAAGTAATAATGAGAATATTTCATTCATTCAGATCAAGGATGTGTTATTTGAGTGTTCCCTTTATTTTTTTGAGCAGTGTACATTCACAATATACAATGGGGAACAAAGTATTTAATCAGACACCAATTGTGCACGTTCTTCCACTTAAAAAGATGAGAGAGGCCTGTAATTGACATCCTAGGTAGACCTCAACTATGAGAGACAAAATGAGAAGACACTGTATGTTTTATACTGCATGCCATCCCCAACATATTTACTTTTTATAAAGTTTACATATCTGGGTTGCAAAATTCCAAACAACCAGTAGATGGCAACCAAGAGTTTTTGATATTGTCATTTAATAGTTTGGAGTATTGTAGCCCAGGCCCAATAACCCCAGTCTTTCACTTTAAAATTCTTAATTGCTTTAACAGATGGTGAAATGTTACTATTGCTTTTTTAAAAAGTGCTAATTCAGACATGACAGTTTTTATAATTCCTAATAATTTTTCACTATCTTTGTGTGCAAAGGGATACACGTAACTTGAAAATTGTACATGATCATTCCTGATCTGTTCCACAACCAGTTCCTGGCTATATATTTGCCCTTATAACTAAGCTCTTCGACAACTTGTCCCAATAATGTAGTTAATTTGATTTCTGTGTGCTGCACCTGTGCTCTGTAACTTCCATCTCCAATTGCCTGCATTCTGTATTGCTTGCCTACAGCACCCTCTGCACCCACCCTCTACACCCCATGGCACCCATACATCCACTCACCCTTCTTAGCGCCCTCTTGTGATTCATGGGTACCCACCTGCACTAAGTAGGCCCTCCCCATAACACCCACCTACTGGCAGCACATATGCACCTGCCTGTGGTACCCACCTGTCTTCATCACCTGTGCACTTTCCTGCATGCTGTAATCTTTCCAGTTCATTCTGCTTAACTCATGCAATAGATGTCAAGATGGCAATTGGGATTGGTGGGATGGCTGCTGCTGCTGCCATTGTTGTGTGATGTTCCACATTATGACCACATTGCTTAGTGACAAAATTCTGGTTCCAGGTGCCATTTTAATATGAGAATTACCTGCATAGGGATGAGGATGTTGCAGATATTCCTGGATTGCCACTAACAGTATCTTTCATTATTAAGTCATACTGACTAAGGCTACTAGGAGTTGGAATTCAGAGGTATAGTAATAGGAAGTCCATAAGTTTCCTGGCATTGACCTGCCATCCTTTAGGCTAATATTCCCCCACATTGCCAATGTATGTATGTATGTATGTATGTATGTATGTATGTATGTATGTATGTATGTATGTATGTATTGGCATGCATGTATGTACTGGCACATATGTATGAACCAGTATTTGTATATGTGTATGTGCCGGTATGTATGTATGTATGTATGTATGTATGTATGTATGTATGTATGTATGTATGTATGTATTAAATTTATATGGTACACATGAGATAATCAGCCTTATTTAAATAGCTGAAATTATTTGTGTATTGAGGGTACCAAATTTGGGGAAAGGGTGCTTGATTCTATAGATTCACTTATGATTTTTATATGCATCCATAGCACTGAATAACAGAGCAATATCACATGCACTGCTATTCAGTGCTACGGATGCATATAAAAATCATAAGCAAGTCTATTCAAAAAGTGGCCCAACAGATTCAGATAAATTTGCTCTCCAATAAATAAAAATAAAGTTGCAACAGCACTTGTTAACATCTATTGGGATATGTCAGATGCAATTTAGTTAAATCCCATTAATTTCAGTGGGACCTAAACAAGATTTGCAGTCTTCTATATTATTTCAAACTCAAATATTAGAAAGGCTGCAACAACTACATCTCTCATTAATTTGAAGAGAGTCAGCTTTTTTTAAAAAAATATTTCTTCCTAGTACTCAATTCCTATTCAGAAAGCACATTAGGGACTATTATATAGTCACTCCAGGCTATAAATTAATCAAAGATTTATGCCTCAATCAGGGAGAAAAAAAATCCCATGGTTATTAAAGTTTGTTATGCCCTGGTCTGTGGGAAAAATAATTTCTTTGATTAATTTCCCCCCAAAGACTGAGGGAAGGTCTCTTTCCTCTGTTATGAATAGTCTGATCTTTCCTGTCTTCCGGATTTGGGGGAGGGGACGGGAAGAGGAAGATCTCTCGAGAAATACATTTTCCATCTTGAATCTCACTTTGCAGCCTTTCTTTACTAATCCTTGAAAATGTTTTCAAGAAAAGCAAATCTAACAAAACTGGAACTACCTCTGTGTCTACAATATTATATTTTTAAAAGAAGTTGAGAAGAAAACTTTATATGGTATGGAAAGAAATTGAATGTAAAGAATGATTAACCAAAGAACTGGCGGCTTTTACTGCATATATTTTGATAGGTCAATAGCAGGTTATAAACATAGCATTATGATGTCCCTATTTCCAATGGGCCATATGATTACATCCATATTCTTGAATGTTCTCCAGCTTCTGAATATTCATGAGTTAGTTAATATTTTATTTTATTTAATAGTCTGCCTTTCCTTCTGAGCTCAGGTTAACAGACTTTATCCTCTTTTCCTCCAATGTTATCTTTATAATAATAACAACTCTGTGAAGTTTGTTGGAGTAGGACAAATATTTGAAGGGAATCCAGTATTTTCCCAGTGTTTGAACCTGGATTTCTCTTGTTCTAGTCTAGGACTCTAATTGTTATACTGGTTTAGTAAGGAAAACAAGTTTTATTAGCAGTTGTTTATATTACTATAAAACTCATCTAAGGAATCCTGGAAACTGGTTTGCGTACGGAGTATGCTCCAACTTTCACTTTAAATCATTTAGTGCTTATGTACAAAAGACCTTTTGAAATCCCTTGGTCTGTTTGTGAGCAAAGACATTATTTGGCAGAGGAACACCACTTCATCACATTTCTCCAAGGGAGGAATAATTCTTCAACCCCCCCTTCCCAGGATTGACATTATTCTTTTTCTAATGGAATGGCAAAAATCTCAGAAATTTGTTCATAAAACACATTTTTGGTTCTGCTTCTAAGGTTCCCGGTTGCACTTCCTTGGGGTGTTGTTGAGGCAAGAATGGAGAAGTTCATTTCATTTGCACCTTGTATCATTTAGGGATCTGATGTATTCTTCCTTTTATATAAACAACACCACATTCATTCATTTTTCCCACTCTGGGAGATGTGGAAGATGTACTATAGTGCATAATCTAAACACAGCAGATGGCAGCACTTAGCTGACACTGAAAAGGCTAGCCACAGCCAGACTTGGTTAGTACTTGAATGGGAGACCACCAGGATGCTCCAGATTGTAGATAACAATGGGAAATAAAAATATAGTATGGGGGGGGGGAGTAATGTAAAGCTATTTCCATATTCTTGGCAAGAAAACAACAACGAGTGTCTTATGTAGTCACCAGAATTTAAGGTTGATTTAAAATATTTACCTCTTTTAATCTGGATATACAGTGATACCTTGTCTTACAAACTTAATTGGTTCTGGGAGGAGGTTCTTAAGGTGAAAAGTTTGTAAGACGAAACAATGTTTCCCATAGGAATCAATGGAAAAGCGATTAATGCGTGCAAGCCCAAAATTCACCCCTTTTGCCAGCCGAAGCACCCGTTTTTGCACTGCTGGGATTCCCCTGAGGCTCCCTTCCATGGGAAACCCCACCTCCGGACTTCTGTGTTTTTGCGATGCTGCAGGGGAATCCCGGCATCACAAAAACGAGCACTTCGCTGGCAACAGAAGTCCGGAGGTGGGGTTTCCCAGCGAAGGGAGCATCAGTGAAATCGCAGTATCACAAAAACACCGAAGTCCTCAAAACCCCACCTCCGGACCTCTGTGTTTTTGCGATGTTGCAATTTCACTGAGGCTCCCAGCAGCGCAAAAACGGGTGCTTCGCTGGCAACGGAAGTCTGGAGGCGGGGCATCCCAGCGGCGGCGGTGGGTTTGTAAGGGGAAAATAGTTTGTAAGAAGAGGCAAAAAAATATTAAACCCCGGGTTTGTATCTCGAAAAGTTTGTATGATGAGGTGTTTGTAAGACGAGGTATCACTGTATCTGGAAGACAGAATGCTGGGGAAAACTGAGTTGGATTATTCTGACTATAAAAACAAAAAGAAATACATACTAGCTGCTTTTAAGGTGGGGACAGAAGTCATAAAAATATTGAAGTCTCATTTTAGTCAAGTGATGATTTTAGAAGCAAGTATTCAAAAGGTTTATCTGCTTAAGGCTTGTGGAAATGTTTGTGCATCATTCTTTATTTGCCTGTGAACAAGGCTTTCTGCATTCTGTAACGCTTGCCTGCAACAGCCTCCATCAAACAGCCTCCTGATCTTTTAAAAAGAAGTTCATTTCACAGTTTCCAGTAATGGCCTCATGGCAGATTAATTCAGATTGGAAGGAGAACCTAAAGGGATGGAGAATTTAATCCTGGCGAATGAATTTTCCCTTGTTCAACTGACTATGTAATAGATAGTTAATAAAAACCTGCATCTCTATATCACAGTGTTGAATTATGTATATGGTAATCCAACAGAGCACAGCAGGGAAAGATTCTTTCACTAATTCATTTTTTAACCTAGCTAGTGTGGTATAGTCATCAGAAGAATAGAACAAATCAGTCCACAGATCTAAGTCTCATAATGTAGGGAAAAAGTGTTCCCTATTTGCTTCTTTGTTAGAAATTTTCCTGAAATATTTAGCTGCAGATTTAATATTGTTCCATGGGTTAATTTCCTTCATAATTTATTTTAAATCAGCCCCTCTGTACCGATTTGTAGCATTCTCCCTCTATCTCCACACCTAAGGATCCAGTGTATACTCCTCAAAACTGGCTAGAAAAAGGTTTACTGGATATTCAGCAACCCTTTGAGTGCCCTCACCCCATCTGTGAGTCTGTATGATTTAGTTTTGGGCCGATTTCCCTGTAAACTGCATAGAATGTAACCATATTAATAACACCATTTGTTCCAACCCATTTCATCAGAGTTTGCCCAGGATATTCCTTAATGTTACAAACAGGTTTGTAATCTTGCAGTTAACCTAGATAGACACAATTGTCTAAACATTGTTGAGGCTTCATAACATCTGTTTTTGTAGAACCACAACACAGATGAATTTTATTTAAGCCTCAATGGATACGGAGATAGTGTATTATGCTGACTTGATGAATCACAAGCTATTCAAATTTGATGTAAAGAACCCATGAAAAATTTGGGAATAATATGAAGCATTGTTTAAAATACAGATCAAATGCTTTTGGCTTTAGTAATTGGAAAGTGCAGATCTCAAGTACAAGTAAAACTTTATTTTTCTGCCACTAATCCAGTGGATCCAGATTACCAACAATTAATTACTTACAGGAAACTGGAAATGGGGCTGATGGACCAAGTCAAAATAAATGGATGGTTAATGATATCAGGAAACAGCATTGACAGATTCCTTCTGTATGCAAGCAGAGAATTTCAGGAACCATAAGGTTGGCATCTTAAAAAGATGCTAAATGATGATCCTAGGCTTTCAATTCTCTTTCATTTTGATATTTTTTAAATTAAAAAAATGTATGTTAAAGTTATAATCCTTCTATTATTTAGACAATCACCAAGAAATATACTGTAATGGGATATAGTTATAGGTAAACTTTATGGGATTGCACTGAAATTTACGGCATCCTTATTTTAGGAGGAAAGTTTAATAAACCCAGCCAATTTACTAAACAGTAAAATACAGAGAACCACATGACACATGCATCCTTTTCCAATGTAAGACTGTACAGAGCACAGATATTTCAATAACAGGACCTTTTCTCCCCGAAGTGTATATGGACCTAGATGTTTCTACATATTGATGGTTCTCAGCTAAACCTTGATCCATATCCAACCGCCCCGAGTCTACAGAGAGGGGTGGCATACAAATCTAATAAATAATAATAATAATAATAATAATAATAATAATAATAATAATAATAATTGGGCATCTTCAGAGTCTTCGGAGATGGGCGGCATACAAATCTAATAAATTATTATTATTAATTATTAATTATCTTCCCCTATGTGTAACTTAAACATTTTGCGTGTGGACCTATGTTCCTGTCTGGTTCTCAGCCTCCTCTGCTCCTGTGATAATTCTCATCAAGAGAATGACGAGGAGCCCATTAAGTCAGTCAGGTAACATGTGGAGACTCCAACCTTGGACTCTGCTTTCCTTGTTAGTCCTTTAAGTGTATGTTAAGTTCTAAGTCGGGAAAAAGTTGATGGGACTTGAATTTCATGACCTTTCCTGGTTTAGATTCTAGAAGTTTTAGAAGAGACTCTCTTATTACTAGGAACATGCATAAAGATCTATTCTCTGATTTTTCATTGACCATTACTTTTTGCATTAATAGATTCAGCTTAAGACAAGGAAAATATTTCTGCTTATTTCAGTATTCTGTTCGAATTTCCTCCTCCTCCTCCTTTTACTCCTTTTGCTTGCACTATTGTTGCACTCTGGATTGATGGTTTCCACATTTTTTTCGACAATTACTCCCAAATGCTTTTCCTGACCAGCATGCTTACTGGCTGTTCTATTTAACACATTATACTTAGGTCACTTTTGCACCAGACAAGTTATTTTACATTTGCTTACATCAAAGGAAATTTACCATATGTGGAACCACTCAGGTTAAGGATGTAGATCTTTTTGAACTGCATTATTTTAACCCTTTTCTGCATCTAATTTTAGTGTTGGATTACAAATATTGGTGTTTATATTCAATGGAGGTACCAGATGGTAAGAACACCCATCTTTGCCCATTGTATGCATATTTATCGTTGCTCACTGGGCATCCTGGGAGGTGAAATTAAGAGTAAAATGTTAAAAAGTCTGTTGAAAATGGAATATAACCTAATTATTGGAAAGAAAAAAGTCAGTGAAGTGACAGACTCTATTTGGAAAGAGAAAATTAAGGGGATGCCTGATAGCTAATTTTGAATGCTTTGAAGGGGCTGCTCTAATGAAGAAGATGGGACATATTTGTTCCAGAAAGATTCAACATTCAGTTTCCAGAATTTAATTTAATTATTAGGAGAAAGTTTCTAATGACACATTTCATACTGGAGCAGTTTGTCTTAGAAAAGGTTGACTTCTCTTTCACTGGAGTTTTTAAAGCCCATTTTTTCACTTTTTCCTAAATCAGTGTAATGTTTTACTCCATTGTTTTTTTGTCAACTGAAGTCAGCATTTCACTATTAGAAATATAGGAGGAAACAGAAATATTAAAGTAACTTCTGTCATTATATTTTAACTATTTTTGCTGCGTGGAATGAGAAATATCAATTCCTATGGCTGTTTCAAATATAAAATTACTCTGATAACTGCTGTCCATTCACCTCCTTTTAAAAAAAAAAAAAACCAAACCTGTTCCCCATTTAAACACACCAATGAAAGATTATAAGAATACACTTTTTAAGTAAAAAGAAGAAGTATTCAAATTAGCTTGTCTCTTCCCTTCCTTTCCTTTCCCTTC
Source organism: Erythrolamprus reginae (assembly GCF_031021105.1). Classification (NCBI taxonomy): domain Eukaryota; kingdom Metazoa; phylum Chordata; class Lepidosauria; order Squamata; family Dipsadidae; genus Erythrolamprus; species Erythrolamprus reginae. The sequence continues at coordinate 360,658,314 of NC_091950.1, read as the reverse complement.
CCCAAATAAAAGATAATCTGGAAATTGTTTTCCACTCAAGCTAGTAATAAAAAGTTCAACATGCAGTTCTTAAAACAGTTCAAATTGTTAAGATTACATTGTTTGACAGTCTTCCATTAATCTGAAGACTACAGTAATTTCAGCAAGAGGCCTTATCATATTTTACAAAGGTCAACTGGATCACCTCTAAGCTCATGATTAAGTTAAACAAGCTGATTCCGATGTGTAAGTTTGGGGAGTTTATGAGAGGCTCTGCTGCTACAAAGACACCCATAAATTCTACTTTCACACACAATGTCAAGCTCCTTTGGGAATTGTACTCCCATGCAGGGCAATTCCCTTAGAAATATTATAAGAAATATTAAATTAAATCAAGCTTATATGAGATTTCTTCTAAAAAAGAGCAAACCCTTGTTTATTGGGAAGGGAATAAAAAACTTTAGTACAGTACTTGCTAGATACCATGAACCAAATTTATACTAGTGTGTATGAACAACTAATTCCTTAAAGTTAAAACATACATATGTTATCAACGGTTAGTTTTAAGTTTGGTATGTTAGAGCTTTGGCAGATGCTTAAAGGCATCTGAAGAACCCACTCAGTGCTGTCTTAAACAGTATATTCTTATAAATGACTAAACGGTGTAGATATCTGAATGTCCTTTAAAGGGTTGTCACTCAAGGGCTTAAATTATAGGCTATTATTCTAGTGTCTATGACATAATGACTCTATAGGGTGTAAATATAAACACTGTTACAACGTTAATTGCAGCTACTCGTAGCAGTGTTCCAGATAAACACTGCTAAATTTTTACAGAGTAAAAGCCTTCATACGCCAATCTGTATTTTTGCTGGCGCAACATTATGCTAAGGCGTGCCCTTTCTCACTGATATATTTCAGTCCTTCCTATGGGACAATTCAGGGTTAATTATTTTTACTTCTGGGCACCTCTCCAGAGCAGTTTGGTTCAACTCCAGCTAGGATGAGCAGACATGTGACCCGATACTTGGCTGGAAGTGGTCTGAATTCTTCAGCCGTCCCAAGTGAGAGCTGACCTTTGTCTAAGGCCATGTCTAGAAGGCCTAATGTTAAGAGATATTCAGCTCTTTTCCAGCTAAGGACAAAAACATTTAAGAACTATCTGGTTAGATCAGCTCAAACACTCTGTATTGCTTTTGTGAGAAAAACACACATTGGTGAGAATGATTCATGTAGAACACTGCTTTAAATCTAATCTTTTACTGGAATTTATTAGCTGTCTTAGGGGACAAAAAAGTTAAAATATAATTAAAAAACCGCCCAAAAGACAACAAAGCCTGTGAAGCAGCATGATTGTGATGAAATATGGATACATGGAAAGATATAGTACTTTTAACTGAAGCATGCAATGAGAAAATACCCAAAGGAATAATAATGCAAAAAGAAATGAAAATTCCTTCTTTGGATGTATTGGCAATGATTACAATGGATAATTACTGATCTGGAAGTGTGAGATGAAATTTGCATCTGCATCAGTTCATTGCCTGACTATATCAGCCCCTAAATCTGTTCCTAAATCTACAGTAACTGCGTTGATTTCTGAACTTCAAATAACCCTGCTTGGTGTTATTTATCTGGCTCCTATGTGGGAAAGACTTACAACTAGTCCTTTTATGTGCTATAGCTCTCAAGATTGTTATGGACTGGATGATTATTAGTGCCTTTGAATTAGAATTTTATGTGTAGTTCACAGATGCTCTACAATGCTTTGATTTTTGAAATTTGGACCAAAAATACTGTTGCCCACACAGCCAAAATAGCACCGGACATGAGCCACAAACTGAAGAGAAGCATCAATGAATATAGGATCACTCCAAGGTCTATCAAAATAGAAGATTAAATCTTCAAAATCCTAAAAAAAAAAGAAAAGAAAAGAACATGACTCCACAATGACCATAATCGAGTTATCGAAGCATGGAACTCATTACTGGACTCAATTGTGTCAACCCCAACCCCCAACATTTCTCCCTTAGACTCTCCACGATTGACCTCTTCAGGTTCCTAAGAGGCCAGTAAGGGGCGTACATAAGTGCACTGGTGTGCCTTTCGTCCCCTGTCCAATTGTCTTTCCTTTCTTTCACCTATCATATATATTCTCTTCCTTTCATATATCCTCTCCTCTAAGTTCACTTTTACCCTTATATATATTACCACATGTCTATTTTTCTTCCTATGTATTTGTGTATTGGACAAATGAATAAATAAAATAAATAAATAATAAAATAAATAAAATAATTAGTAGCTGCTTGAGAGCAGCAAATGGAGAAGATTTGTGTCAAAGCCTATAAATTTCCTGACTGCATCCCTTTAGGTGGACACAGAGTAAGTCCACATAACATTCCTTGTATCCCTTAAGCCACCTGCCTTGGGCCCATAGACCATTATAAACATAAAGAAAGAGAATGAAAAATGTGTGCATGTTTTTGTAGAGTTGTGGAGGAAAGAAAGGAATAGTTGGCAGACCATAGCAACAAACCATGCTGCAATCTCCCTTCCAGGTCCCATTTCCTTCTATAAAGCATCCTTTCAAGAAATCATAGGGCTTTGTTCTATCTCCTTTTCCAATCCATTTTTTCTTTTTTGGGTGATGGTGATGGTTACATGTTTCTTTTACTGTTAGGCCTGGGATTTGTCCAAAATGGAGTGGAAAGACCACCAAGTAGTCTCATCAGCAGAGCCCTAATTGTAGTCATTTATTATAGTCACTTATCTGATAACAGTCCTGTTATCTGTGATAGGTTTACAGGGCTTAAATCTACCAGGCTTTTGCACCAGTGTGTAAACATGGTACCTTGGGGGCAAAGTGTCCGTTACTTACTGTCAACACTTTGCTGTTGGAAAAAGGCTGAACACAGATTATATGGAGTAACTATGAGTTTAATAAGCTCCAGTGAAAGCTGCAGCATAAACAAGGCATCACGAGCATTTGCCTTGTTAGGTCTCTTCAGCAAATTCAGGTAACTGAGAAGTTCAAACAACACTGGATTAAAGCTTATAATTATGCAATAGCAGGTCCTGGTAAACCTTTCACTGAGCAATGTGGGTTTGGTGAGTTAAAAAATGTCTGCGAGGGAAGCTCCCCGGAGCTTCAGCAGAAGATTAAATGTGGCAATATTTCTGCACAAAAAATGTCTATTACTACCTTTGAAAAGTGTTTGGAAACTCCAGATCGTGCAGAACGCGGCCGCGAGAGCCATCGTGGGGCTTCCCAGATTTGCCCACGTATCTACAACACTCCCTGGCCTGCACTGGCTGCCGATCAGTTTCCAGTCACAATTCAAAGTGTTGGTCATGACCTTTAAAGCCCTACATGGCATTGGACCAGAGTACCTCCGGAACCGCCTGCTACCGCACGAATCCCAGTGGCCGATAAGGTCCCACAGAGTTGGCCTTCTCCGGGTCCCATCGACTAAACAATGTTGTCTGGTGGGAAGAGCCTTCTCTGTGGCGGCCCCGGCCCTCTGGAATCAACTCTCCCCGGAGATTAGAACTGCTTCCACCCTCCTTGTCCTGCGTAAACTACTTAAGACCCACCTATACCGCCAGGCATGGGGGATTTGAGACATCTTTCCCCCAGGCTTATTATAATTTATGTTTGGTATGTATGTGCTGTTTGGTTTTTAATTATGATAGGGTTTTTAGTTTTTTAATATTAGATTTGTGCCATTATAATATTGTTTTTATCGTTGTTGTGAGCCGCCCCGAGTCTTCGGAGAGGGGCGGCATACAAATCTAATAAATAATAATAATAATAATAATAATAATAATTATTATTATTATTATTATTAAAGTCATAATTATATAAAGGAAGGAAATCTTATGGTACATCCTTCAGCCTTGAAAGACCTTGGTATCATGGACTCCCCGGCACATGAAGCCTGGGTAGGTTAGTATGGAGGATATACTGTTACCCAAGCAGCATATCCCCGTCTCCATATCTCTGAAATAATCCAATGGAATGGCGAAGACCAATGGTACTTAAGTTATATTAAATATCTTAGGGGAAGTTACCATGTAAAGTGGGCAAGGATGGCTCCTAGAGATTTGCCCCAGCCATATTTTCTGTCCCTCCCCCTGTTTCTCTCACCCTTGCTATTTTAATAGAATAGAATAGAATAGAATTCTTGATTGGACACAAAAGGAATTTGTCTTGGTGCATATGCTCTCAGTGTACATAAAAGAAAGGATACATTTGTCAAGAATCATGTGGCTCAGCACTTAATGATTATAGGGGGCAAATAAGCAATGAGGAAACAATCAATGTTAAGGAGGTTTTCTATGCACAAATATTGGCTCATTTAATTTTCTTCTGAAGCTTGAACTGAGCTTCCCTCCAACCATTATAGCTGATCACTCTCACTACTTTTTTTCTGTTGTTTTTTTAAAAAAAAACTACATTGAGACTACAGTTGATAACTATGATCAGAGGGGATTCAAAAAAGCCATTAAGAAAAACTTGTAGCATTCATTCAGTACTGACACCCTTGCTCTGACATGACCAACAGATGGGAAACGTGGTTGATGATGGCCCTGAATCCCATGGGGCAGAAGGTGAGTGTAGTGGTGCCATATAAAGCAACTTACTTGCTCAGTCCTATCCCTTTGTAGGCAAACACTGTGCATAGCAAGTCTCCAAACTGTGGTTTGGCAATAATGACATTTTTCCTAACTTATATTTTGGAAATATAAAGGATGTGATTTCATTGCGGAATAAATGCTTTATTATGGAAAGAGAATGGGAAAGTTAACAACAAAAAGTAACTGCATATTTATGGGGGAAGAACCCTTATCTGAATAAGCAATTTTTAATTCAAAAGAAGATATTTGAGTAAGGATCCTCCCTTTGTTTACATAATCATGCTCACAAATGAAATAATTACGAGAAATTTGTTGCCAGTCTACATGAAGAGATCAGTATTATAGAGAATACATTTAAATGAATATTGCAAATTACACTAAAATTCCCTTTTGCTGCTCCGAAACTTTTTTTGCAAATTAAGTTTGAGAGCAAATTAAGTTCAAGAACAATCCTATTTCCATCTGGAGCCATTTTACAATGTAGATTTGCTGAATTCATTTTCAAACTGAAGAATGAAAAGGGGAAGGGGGGAAAAACAACATTCATTTTAAAGCTCAGGAAGTAATTTGGTTCGAAAATATTGCCATGACTGACAATTGTATTGGAACATGTTTTAACAACTGTAGATCTTTCAGTAATAACTTTAAAAACTTTTCCCAAAGCCCAAAGGTTCTACAGAAAGCTAGTTTGATACAGCATTACAATCCAATACGCAGACTCATTGAAATGTTCCAGCCAAACTGTGAAAAGGGCAAATCTTACTCATAATAATAATAATAATAATAATAATAATAATAATAATAATAATAATTTATTAGATTTGTATGCCGCCCCTCTCCGAAGACTCGTACTCATAGTTTATGAATGAAATCTGACATCTTCTTTGTTATGAGAAATAGATTTAACTAATCCAGTCATCTCCATTATCGCTCTTTGGACTCATCTCTTTGCATTACCATTCTGTGATCTATGATAAATGGTTCAGTTAAGTCATAAATATTTGTCCATTTTCTCCCAGGGAAAACGTTATTTCCACATTAGAAAAAAATCTGGAAGATTGAAATTGAGGTTACGGTTGCTGCAGAAAAAGCTTGGTGTGTGTGTGTGTGTGTATTTATCTCTACCTCATTTTGTCCTTTTCCCTTCTCTGCATGACTACAGGAAAAACATTCTAAAGAGTACCCAGAAATTCACATTTTTGTGGGAGATCTCTATGTCTTCATTTTTATATCAAGGCAGATCTATGTTTCCACTTCACCCCAGTGCAAGAATTTTCAGACAACAAGAATGGATGATGTCACCCAACTGAGTCAAGGTTGACTCAGCCTTCCATCCTTCCGAGGTGGGTAAAATGAGGACCCGGATTGTGGGGGCAATATGCTGGCTCTGTTAAAAAGTGCTATTGTTAACATGTTGTAGGCTGCCCTGGGTCTAAGGAGAAGGGTGGCATAAAAATTGAATGAACGAACGAACGAACGAACGAACGAACAAACAAACGAACAAACGAACAAACAAACAAACAAACAAACAAACAAACTGTTCCCTCCTCAACTCAGAAGATAATACAATTTCTGGCCACATATTTTTGAGTTCTTCTCAAAAGTAATATTTCCTGTCTTGCTCTGGCTTGAGTTGTACTGTATGGGTCACATGCTGGGTTCCACTTCTTTGACTCCTCCATGTTTACTGTTGATTGCAATGGGAAAACCCCCTGCCTTCTGCTCACTGGTCTGCCCTCCATTGCCATGGATTATTTTAAAGTTCAGTGATGCAACTATGGACTTGGTTTTTGGGGAGTGGGTAGGGTTGGAATTAGATGAAATTGACAAGAGTTTTTCTGCTCCCTCTTAGTGACCAAAAAAAATGAAATTTCCTTCCTTCTTTTTCTAGTCTAGGAAAGGTAAAGAAGCAAGGAATCCACCAATTATTGGCAGTAATAAACTTGATTCAGATAGATCATTAAGTCATCACCCTGGCCAAAGTGAAGGAAAGGGATGACATTTGGAAAGGAATTTCCATTTAGTTAATGCTCAGGAGGCACCCAAATGAAGGGTGTGTTGTAAAGCACACAAATCCCAGAAGGGACACTTTAATTCTTGGGTTACTAATTTCACAATAGAGTTGATTGGGAAATGAATTCAGATTGTTACGTACAGCCATAATTAGCATGGATTTGCATAGCCACCGCTGATTGGTTAATCTAGCAGCAGGAGAAATAAACTGCTGTCAGTGGCCGGCTTGGCTTCAGGGATGCCTATAAAGGAAGCTTCCCTGCAGCCTGCCGGCAGTTCTTATTGCTAACAGCTAGGAGAAATAAAAGTGCTGAACTGTTCCCGTGTCTTGTTCCTTCTTTCAAGCCCACACCTAACAGTGGCGATGAAGGGGGATTTTGCTGAAGGACAAAAGAACAAAGTCACATTGTGGCATCCATGGTCATCTTTGAAGTAAGCATCGTCCTGCTCTGGGCAACTGAAGATGGCTACTCATACCTCCCCCGCTCCAGCAATCTTCAACCCAAAGACAGAAGAATGGCACACATATATGAGCTGATTCCGAATGTTCCTGGAAGCCAACAATTTCCAAGACCACCTGACAAAAGAAAGACGGTTCTGTTCCTCACCTACTGTGACCTGAAAATCTACAAGATGGCACAGGCCCTTGGAGCCTCCACTAATATCGAACCCATCTCATGGATGTCCCAAAGACACATGACTCAAAGGCTGTTTTATATGTTCATCTGTGTGTGGCTTTTAAGTGCAGGTTGGTTCTTGATTTACAACTATTAGTTTAGTGACTATTCAAAGTTACAACGGCAGTGAAAAGAGTGAGTTATGACCATTTTTCAAGTCCACAAGTCTCAAAGTCGCCAAGTTTGAACACCTCTGACCCATGGTTTGTGAGATTTTGGTCCCATAGTTTTGCCTAGTGGAAAATAACCTGTTTTCCCTAGGCAACAGCATTGAATCAAAATCTCACAAACCATGGGCCAGACCTTGAGACTTGTGGAAAATGGCCATAACTCACTTTTTTCACTGCCATTGTAACTTTGAACAGTCACTAAACTAACTCAGTGGCCGGCTTGGCTGTAGGGAAGCCTGCTGGTAGTTGGTATTGCTAACAGCTAGGAGAAATAAAGGTGCTGAACTGTTTCCATGTCTTGTTCCTTCTTTTGTGCCCACATCTAACAAGAACCCCTATGGTTTTTTGAGTATTTGGGGCTAAAGTGACCCCGCCCCTAGATTCAGGGTTCATTATTTAGGTTAGGACAGGGGTAGGCAAAGTTGGCTCTTCTATAACATGTGGACTTCAACTCCCAGAATTCCTGAGCTATCATGATTGGCTCAGGGATTCTGAGAGTTGAAGTCCACAAGTCTTAGAAGAGCCAACTTTGCCTACCCCTGGGTTAGGTTGTTTGAATAACATACTAAGACCCTCCATTGTGTGGAGATCCACAAACTGTTTTAAAACAGTTTATCGTCTGTTGCACATATTCTTTTCTTAAATCCTTTAAATGTTTTAAGATTTTTGTGTACATTTTAGTGAAGTAAATATTATGAAGGCATCTTCACAATTTCATGATTACTTTGGAATGAAAAGCATTGTGAATTACTATGGGTTTTCTGCAAATACCTTATTCTTAAAGCTTGGAAGGCCCCTCTATTAACTTTGGGGAATAACGGATGTGAAGCAGATATAGCTATTTGAAACTTTTATTGACAAATGTAGCACTTTAATAAAAAAACATTGTCTTAAATGTTTTCACAGACTGTCATCTTGACTGCTTACAATATATTAATTGGTTTATTAGCTGTTGGCCTATCAGGGGCCCATTACTTTATTAATGTAATTGCCAATTGTACTTTTTCTTCAGTCTAGGTAATATGACAGCTGAAAATTTATAGTCTGTAAATATAAAGGGTAAAGATTCCCAAGAAGGAACATATGTACCTTCATAATTTCTGAGTCACTATTTTCGTTGGTCCTAACCAGTAAGACATTTATTGTTTAAACAAGGGTTCCTACATGTAATAGCAGGTTTAACAATCTGTTTATATTAGAACCATTAAAAACATCACTGTATAAATAAGATGGTTTTATGCAATCTTTCTTAGGTTTGCTTTTAATTTTATATGACAAATAAAATATAGTAAAATGAGTGATACTATAATAGTTGTTCATATAGCAATAATATACTGTCAGAATACTAACTATCACAGGGTTTACATTGTTATGGTGGATGGCACAGTCTGCCAGATATTTAGACTGGATTGGCATTTTTGTCTATCAAGTCATTCTCAAGAACCTGGGGTAGCAGCTATATTGCTTAATAATAATAATAAAAAGTATAACTGCAGGATGTAAGCTGTTCCAAGTAAATCTGCCTGTTGCAATTGATTGGTGGTGATTTTTGTCAATGCCAATGGCATTCAAGTGGTGTTCCAGATATATTGGAATTGTACCCAAAGTGTTCTGTTGGGCTCTCCGGTAGAATCCTCCCAAAAATTCACAGGTACAAATTTCAGACACGCACACTTTTGAAAATTCAAAACAATGTTCTTTATAATGAAAATTCACTTAAACCAAGCCCTCTTTTGGTATAGCAAAGAGCACTCGTCTCCAACCAAACTGGTAATTTGTACAAGTCCCTTATCAGTTCTGTGATACTTAGCTTGCAGCTGTGAGGCAATTCACAGTCCTTCTTCTTTCACAAAGTGAAACACACTTTGCTCTGGTTTAGTTTCAAAGCAGGGAAAAATCAGCACACAAAAAGTCAAAGTCAGTAAAGCAGTCACGAAACACAATGATCAGATAATCCTCCACAATGGCCAAACCCACAGGCTGCTATTTGTAGCAGCCTCACTAATTACCACAGCCCCACCCAACCACAGATGGCCTCATTTTCTTTTATAATAATCTCTCAGTTGTTGTTGCCTATGCATTGTTCTCCCCATGTGTGGCTGTATCATTAACTCTTGTTCTGAATCCAAGGAGGAGCTAGATAATTGATCTCCTTCTGAGCTGTCTGCCACACTCTCCTCCTCCCTGTCACTCATGTCTTCTTGGTCAGAGGAGCCTTCATGAGCAGATTCCACCAGGGGCAAAACAGGCCTGCAGCATGTGGATGTCTCCCCCACATCCACAGTCCTTGGGGCAGGAGCTGGGCCAGAGCTAACCACAACACCAAAGTACCTATTACTGTTGGTACTGTCTTTGCTTCCCTTTACTACAACCATTTCACTTCTGTTTGGAAGCTTTTACATTTTGTGATTTTCTCCTGTTCTTTATTTTCTAGTCTGTTGCCTTTGGGTATTGCAATATTGACTATCCATACCCACCCACCCCCAATCTGTGAGCTTTCCAGAGGCATCTGATTGGTAACTGCATGAAGCAGTATTGAACGTTACAACCTGTCAGAACCAACACAGGTTTTATTACTGCACAGGATAAATTTCCAATTACTTGTTTACTTTTCCGTCCAGCATCTTTTTGCTTGCTGTCCATTCTGCAGACAGCCAGTAAACACTGCAATGTAGTGGTACCACTGCAACCTGACTACGAGAAACAAGCAATCACATAGAAGAGAATTCTTTATTCTTTACTATATTTTCTTTATTTATTTATTGGCCAAGTGTGATGGACACACAAGGAATTTGTCTTTGATGCATATGCTCTCAGTATACATAAAAGGGAAAAAAGAAAAATACATTCATCAAGAATCATAAGATACAACACTTAGTGATAGTCATAGGTTACTAATAAGCAATCAAATCATACTAGAACAATATAAATCATAAAAATACAAGCAACATGGTTATAGTAATAAGTGGGAGGAGATAGGTAATAGGAAAGATGATACAGTAATACAGTCTTAGTAAATAGATTGACAGTGCTGTGGGAATTAGTTGTTTAGCAGAGTGATGGCACTTTGGAAAAAGCTGTCCTTGTGTCTAGTTGTTCTGGTGTGCACTGCAGTGTACATTCCCACACTGATAGAAATTTGAGTCCTCTTTGTTCAGTCAAACAATTCCCCCTCCAACTATCTCTTAGATTATGTGAAGATGATTAAATAAGTCAATTCATCAGAGCAACAAAAATACTCTGAGGTTGACTGGCTGGCTTGGAAGGATAAGAATCGGGCTGAAATCCAGCAGGTTCTGATTGGTAGTGGAAATTTTGTGTAGTCTGGAGAACTGGCAAATACCACCTTTAGCTGGCCCAAAGAGGGTTGAGAATGGAGATTTTGCAATATCCTTCCCCTGGCATGCCCACCAAACCACGCCCACCAAGCCAAGCCACTCCCATCAAGCCATGCCACGCCCACCAAGCCATGCCCACAGAACCGGTAACAAATAAATTTGGATTTCACCATTGATAAAAATTGATGGTGAGACAGGAAGAATTCAACTTCATCTTACTGAATGATCAAGCTGGCATACATAATGGACCTAGGGCAGTGATAGCAAACCTTTTTTTCCTCAGGTGCCAAAAGAGTGTGTGTGTGAATGCTATTGCACAGGCGTGAGCGCCCATGCCCAAAATTCAATGCCTGGGGAGGGGGAAAACAGTTTCCCCCACCCTCCTAGAGACCCTCTGGAGGCTGGAAACGGCTTGTTTTCCAACTTTGGTGGTCCCAGTAGGCTTGTGTTTCACCCTCCCCAGGCTCCAAAGGCATCCCTGGAGCTGGAAGAGGGTAAAAATGCCCTTCCCCATCTCACTAGAGGCTCTCTGGAAGCCAAAAACACCCTCCCCGCCTCTGTGAAAATCAAAAATCAGCTTGCTGGCACACACATGCATGTTGGAGCTGAGCTAAGGCAACAGCTAGCATGCCAGCAGATATAGCTCCGAGTGTCACCCGTGTCATAAGTTCACCATCACCGACATAGGGCAACACAGACACACATTTTGTTTCTCTCTTCTTAGGAGGAGGATTTACAGTCCCCCTTTGAACAAGACGCCCATCTCTTCTCTTCTCTGAGAAAGCATGTAGAACTTCCTTTGAAGCAGATAAGCACATCATTTTATTATGGACATTTTGCAAAATTATTAAGAAATAAACATTGAATATACAGAACAAAAGAAAGTCTTGAAGGCCAGACTAAAATTAATTTTAAAAATATTCTGGGAAGCTTCCAATTTAATTCCATGAACTTTGATAGGATTTTGTTATACTTTATTATAAAGAAAGAGTTTTAAGGAATATAGGACATCATGGAAAAATGTGGATTTGGAGGAGTAAGTGAGAAAAATGACCCCACATGATATTCATTGATAGAGTACTCACGTTATCTAATAAAGTCCTGAGGTTTAGCTTTGACATTTCCAAATTACAAGGTTAAGACAGCAAGGATAGAGAAACCATCTGTTGGGAATCTGGAAAGACTGAATTAAAAGGACAAGTAATTTAGCCTGGCATAAAACAACTTCTAATATCCCCTACATAATCTGAAACTGGGCTCATAAAGTAAAGGGGAACTGCTTAAGGGTGGTTGATGGAATTGAAATCACAAAGAGAAACATGCATATTAATAGAGGGTTAATGAAAACTATGGATAGTGCGTTGTGTTTTAAAATAAAGAGCAGTGTGTTAACTGTAATTTTAAAAGATGAAAAAAAAAAGAATCTGACAAAGTTTGCCAAGATAATGAATGCATTGTATACTTATTCACCAACTCATAAATCTTTGATTTAAAACAACATTGATTGGTAAAATGGGTCTAAATATTTGAATGTCTCCCTTTTATCTCTTTAGTTGCAAATCTCCAGGTAGTAGTGTAAACATCTCAAAATTGTGATTATTTATTTATTTTAAGAAGCAACTAAACTCATTGTTCTGAAAGGTATAAGGAGGCCTTATCTGAGGAAGTGAACAGTGATACTGTTTAACGGCAGAAAATAGAATTTGTATTTATTATTAGATCACACTGCCTAGAATGAGGAGAACTCACAGGTATATATACTTTATTTATCAAAATAATTTGATATGGGCGGCTGTGTAGATTGAACAAATAAATAAATAATGTTTTGTTGTAATGTTTTTAATCTTGTTTTTAGTCATTGTTAGACACTCAGAACTTCTATATATTGTATATAATCTAAGGTATAACACAAAGAAGAAACTAAACAATAATATGCTAGGAGCAGCTCATTAGCAAAATGCTAAAGAACAGATTCTGCTTCTGCTATGCTAAGGCACCAGGACTAATAAACCACTAATTAAGTCTCACCATTTATTATTATTTGTTTATTTGATGTGTCAAACATGTACTAGAAAACAGGTATAAGTATAAACATGGACATGAACCAGGAATGAGTAGAAGTAAATGAGGTCAGTAGGACAGGGATTGTAGGCACTATGGTGCACTTATGCAGGCCCTCTTTTAAAAATGCTAGGCTCTAGCTAGGATCGAATTCACAATCTCTGCTTTACAAGACCGGTGCTCTAATCACTGAGCTATGGAGCCACCTATCATCATCATAATAATAATTTATTAGATTTGTATGCCGCCCCTCTCCGAGGACTCATCTTAATAATCATCAGGTATCATCTTTTCCACTCTATTTTTCACAATATTTTTCACAATATCCTATGGGATACATGGGTGGGGGAAAGGGAGGGAGGGGGAGGAGGAGGGGGACAGAGATGGATAGATGGAGGGTGGGAGAGAGAGAGAGAGAGGGAAGGAGGGAGGGAGGGAGAGAGAGGGAGAGAGAGCGAGAGAGAAAGAAAGAAAGAAAGAAAGAAAGAAAGAAAGAAAGAAAGAAAGAGAGAGAAACATAAGTAAAACAATTGGGTTACCAAAGGCAAATTCCTTGATTGTCCAATCACACTTGGCCAATAAAGAATTCTATTCTATAAAGAATTCTATTCCTGGCTGAGTTGAACCTGGGTTTCTCTGGTCCTAATCCAATACCTTAACACTGATTTCATTAAATACAAGACTTTAAAAAAAACCTTATTCAATCGCTATTCATTAAATTAAAATGGTGCCATGCAAGTAAGAGGAAATACTCAATGCAACTACCTAGAGACTAAAGGCATTGCTGTAAGAACTCATGCTATCTATTGACTTTAAAGGGGCTTAAATACATATTTTGAAATGCCACCCATTGTTAATTGGAGTGAGACTTGAAGGCAAGGCTAACGCAACCTGAAAACTCAAGTGCTATACACATGTTTGTGAGCACCCACCCGCAGCACCTTGAAATAATCTTAGCATCTCCCCTGAACAAAAGGCCTTTGAGCAAAGGCTGTATAAATAGTGTCAAAGGGAAACACACCCAAGACTCTCTGGGAGATCACGATAAACACTTCTGATATTTTGCAGATGGACTCATCATCTGTGAATTGTACAATAAAATTTTATGAAGCTTTTAGACATCCAGCTGGTTGTATTCATTGGGAGCTGGGTCCCTTAACCCCCTCCCAAACCATCTCTTACATTGCTTCATGTTCCTCTCTTAAGTGTCCTATTCTAGTTTTTCTTATGGCAGGCTACTCATCTCCAAATACAACATGTCACTTTTCAGAATGCTATCAGGTGTTTCATGGAGTACCTCCTGAAGGTATTCTTATTGTTTTCTGATGTTAAAAGGCAATAATACTATAAGCTAGATCTGAAACTATGCCAACAAATATTTATTCTGAAGTAACCTCACCATAAGTCTTCTCACACGTTTCAACAAGGATCATTTATTATGTGGATGCATTAGTTGAAATGGACACTTTTAAAATAAATCCAGCAGGCCTAGCATGGTGGAGTATTTTATAAAAATGACCCATTATTATTTTTTTAAAGAAAGATTTTGCACATGTGGAATTTGATTTTGAAACTTGATGAGACTCAACAATTTGTTTGCATCATCTTTGAACCAAATATCCAGATCAAATCTTTCTATAATCCTAATAAGAACGTTTAAAAAATATGCTTTAAACTCCAGAGGCCAAGTTCAACTTCTACAGCAAATTAATGACTTGATTATTGCTACATTAAACTTCAAGTCAAATAAAAACATTTAGCATCAACAAAAAAATTTAGGCAGACTTCACTGAAGAGAGAGAGCCAAAGATGGAAATCATCAGCCAGATTAGAACATTTAGCGTGGTGATTTATTGAGCATGGATTTTGTATAGTTCCAAAAACTAAATTCGTGTTTTCTTAAATAGTAAATTGAATGTTTACAGAGCATTCTGCACAACTCCCCAGCTTTGAAATATCCTGCATGTTACTTTTTATTTTGCTTGACGATGGATGTATTTATGCTACTTATTTGTTTTATTCATATATTTGTTCAATTTGGATAATCACTCATCTCAAACTAGTGTTTAATGTTCTTGTTTTGACGATCTGCCTTCTGATATTGTCATTCTTAGGCTCCATTCTCCTAAGAGGATGGGAGAAAAGAAATACAAAATAAATTGATAGCTAAACAAATAAAGGTTTGTTTGAGGCATAGAAGTGAATGAAAGATGTAAATAATGTTTATTAGAGCAGTCTTCAAGTCTTAGTACATTATGAGAGGAATATAGCTGAAACAGCACAGAAATGCCAGCTCAGCAGCTTGTTAACTGCATATTAATCTATTCTACCTAGTCAAATCACTATTTTTCAAATTCGCCATGGCTGACAATTGGCTTAGGCTGGGATTATATTGCTTCCTGTGCCCTTGATATGATATATAGATCATTTGAAGGAACTTGGAATACCCAACTGATCTACTTAAGAATTTTGGTTTTTTGCCAATGGATGAAGATGTGTTTCAACTAATAGTAGGATTTTATACTTTCAAAAATATTGACCAGGCATTATTCATTTCTTTATTCTAAAAGTTGGGGCAGGGGTGGGTTCTAAATTACCTTGCTTTAGCAAAAAAAAAAAAAAGCAAAAAAATAAATTTCTCCCTCTCTCCCTCTCTCTCCCTCCCTCCCTTTCTCTCTCTTTCTCTCTCCCTCCCTCTTTTTCTCTCTTCCTTCCTTCCTGTTTCTTTCTCTCCCTGTCCCTTTTTCTTTCTCTCTTCCTTCCTTCCTTCCTTCCTCTCTTTTTGCTCTCTCTTTCTCTCTCTGTTCCTTGCTCCCTCTATCTGTCTTTCTCCCTCCTTCTCTCTCTCTCTCTTCCTCCCATTCTATTTCTCTTTCTCTCTCTCTCACTCCCTTTCTTTCTCTCTCTCTCTTCCTCTCTTTTCTCTCTCTCTTCCCTGCCCCAATGGTGCCCGGGTGGAGGCAAAGGTGGGAGGGGAGATGGAGGGGTGAAACAGGTCCGAAGGCTCAGAAGGTGCTTCTCTTCTCCCACGGAGTCTCTGGACCTGCCCTCCAAGTTCCTCCGCTGCTCTTTCACACACCCAGCCCAACTCAAAACTGACACAGAAGGCCAGCTGCAAGACTCTAGAAAAAGTGCAGAGAAGAGCGACAAAAATGATTAGAGGACTGGAGGCTAAAACATATGAAGAACGGTTGCAGGAACTGGGCATGGCTAGTTTAATGAAAAGAAGGACCAGGGGAGACATGATAGCAGTATTCCAATATCTCAGGGGTTGCCACAAAGAAGAAGGAGTCAACCTATTTTCCAAAGCACCTGAGGGTAGAACAAGAAGCAATGGGTGGAAACTAAACAAAGAGAGAATTAACTTAGAATTAAGGAGAAATTACCTGACAGAACGGTTGATCAGTGGAACAGCTTGCCTCCAAAGGTTGTAAATGCCCCAACACTGGAAGTTTTTAAGCAGAGTTGGATAACCATCTGTCTGAAGTAGTGTAGGGTTTCCTGCCTAAGCAGGGGGTTGGACTAGAAGACCTCCAAGGTCCCTTCTTTTAAGACCTTGGAATGAAGAGTGATACAGGCTAAGCCAAGTCCAATGGTTTTATTAATTGAGGCAACTGCTCAGAACAAGTAACAACGAACCAAGGTGGCCACGTGGTATTTTCCTGTGAGGAAACCCAGGACATAACACCTTCCAACTCTGTTATTACTATAATTATAATAAAGTGGGTTGAACTGAGAGCTAGTGACTAACTCAAAATTAACTATTAAATTCTATGTCCCTTTTCTTCCCAATCTAGCACTTTAATGACAGTGTCTTCACAGCTCTATTTGAAAACCAACAACTTGGAATCGCCAAATTTCTTCGAGAGTTGGGTTTTGAAAACATGGAATATATTGCAAAGAAGAAATCAAACTTGGGAATATGATCTTCTTTGGTACTTAGTATCTCACTCAAGGGCCTGTTTGGAGGGTCTCCAAAGCTGAAGTCTGAAAATTTGGCAGGGATAATGGCTAGGCTCACAGCCAATTCTTTTAAAGCTCAGAGGTGTCTATTGGGGACTTTTAAGTTCTGTTGTTATAATCTTACTTTATTTATTTTAACTGTAAACTATGTTAAATGATGAGCTGCTTAGAGAGTCCTTCTGAGGACAGAGGGTAGGCAGAGACATAAATTTGTTGTTGTTGCTTAGAGTGCACATTTCGGGGCAAATATAAGTAATGAATTCAGTAATAACCTCTCCAGCTAATTTTAAATATTGCAGACTTTTGAAGGGTCCTTTGTGCTCTCTCAGCTTGGTTATTTTCTTGCAGGTTTCATTACCCAAATTAGGCAACAGCATCAGTGCTAGTCCATCACACACTTTCATTAGCGCAACTTGCAAAAATGGAATAGCTGCCTGCTTGTATTGTAAGACAAGACCCACAGCTGCAACAATCTCTACTTCTTAAAGAAGAAGCAATATTATCTCAGGGACCACCTTCTGCTGCACGAATCCCAGCGACCAGTTAGGTCCCACAGAGTGGGCCTTCTCCGGGTCCCGTCAACTAAACAATGTTGTTTGGTGGGGCCCAGGAGAAGAGCCTTCTCTGTGGCAGCCCCAGCCCTCTGGAACCAACTCCCCCCGGAGATTAGAATTGCCCCCACCCTCTTTGCCTTTCGTAAGCTCCTTAAAACCCACCTCTGCCGTCAGGCATGGGGGAACTGAGATATTCTTTTCCCCTAGGCCTTTACAATTTATGCATGGTATGTTTGTTTGTATGTATGTTTGGTTTTACAATAAGGGTTTTTTAGTTGTTTTAGTATTGGATTCACATGCTGTTTTTTATTACTGTTGTTAGCCGCCCCTAGTCTACGGAGAGGGGGCGGCATACAAATCCAATAAATAAATAAATAAATAAATAAATAAATAAATAAATTATGAATTAGGGAAAGGTAATTAATTCAGATTAATTCAAGCATGAAATGGGACCGGTCAGTATCTCTAAGGCTAATCTATCTCGGGATGCTGTTAAAGAGAAGAATCATAATTACTTCCTTCAAAAACTTGAAAAAATATTTCTTTTCTTCCGTTCAATCATGTCCAATTCCCTGCAGTTTATTTAGCAAGGTTTTTCAAAAGTGGTTTGCCATTGCCTCCTTCTGAGGGCTGAGAGAAATGAATGGCCCAAGATCACCCAGATGGCCAGGAAGAGCATTTCATTTGGTTGTGTGCAGACGGGGGCTCCAACTTACCACCGCTATCAGTACTGATGCATATGCAGCTCTGGGTGACTGATGGGCGCGCGTGTGTCGGAGCAAAATTTGGTTTCTGCGCATGTGCAGGAAGCAAATCTTGCGAGAAGACGCACGGGTGCATGAGATTTTAGTGGTTTTTTTGCTTCTGCATATGCATGGAAGCAAAAATTACTGAAAACCACCAAAATGCCGTCAAGCATGGGGGAATTGAGACATATCCCCCGGGCCTATACAATTCATGTATGGTACGTTTGTGTGTATGTCTGCTTTAATAACGGTTTTTTTAAATGCTTTTAAATTATTAGATTTGTCTTGAATTGTTCTATTGTTGTTGTGAGCTGCCCCGAGTGAAGAGTGTTCAGAAACTTCAGATCGTGCAGAATGCAGCTGCGAGAGCAATCATGGGCTTCCCCAAATATGCCCATGTTACTCCAACACTCTGCAGTCTGCATTGGTTGCTGATCAGTTTCCGGTCACAATTCAAAGTGTTGGTCATTACCTATAAAGCCCTTCATGGCACCAGACCAGGATATCTGCGAGACCACCTTCTGCCGCATGAATCCCAGCGGCCGGTTAGGTCTCACAGAGTTGGTCTTCTCCGGGTCCCGTCGACTAAACAATGTCGTCTGGTGGGACCCAGGGGAAGAACCTTCTCTGTGGTGGCTCCGACCCTGTGGAATAAGCTCCCTCCAGAGATTAGAACTGCCCCTACCCTCCTTGCCTTTCGTAAACTCCTTAAAACCCACCTCTGTTGTCAAGCGTGGGGGAAATGAGACATCTCTCCTTGCCTATGTAGTTTTTGTGCATGATATGACTGCATGTATGTTTTTTTAGATTGGGGTTCCTTGCTTTTTAGATTTTTTAAATGTACTATTGTTATTTTAGATTCTAATTATTAGATTTGTCATTATATATTGTTTTTATCACTGTTGTGAGCTGCCCTGAGTTTACGGAGAGGGGCGGCATACAAATCTAATAAGTAAGTAAGTAAGTAAGTAAGTAAGTAAGTAAGTAAGTAAGTAAGTAAGTAAGAAGTAAGTAAGTAAGTAAGTAAGTAAGTAAGTAAGTAAGTAAGTAAATAAATAAATAAATAAATAAATAAATAAAATTTCTCTCGCACACACATCCTCTAAAGAGATTTTGCTTCCTGTGCATGTGCAGTAGCCAAATCTCAGTCTGATGCATGCGCCCACCCGCTGGTCACCCACGCATAGCTCCATTTCCGCTACTGGTGTGGCATCCCCCCCCCCCCCCCGGTTCCAGTAGCAACTCAATACTGGTTGTGTGACTCATTCCAAGATTTATAAATTCATTCTTCTCTCTCCCAACCGCTCTCATTCCTCATTTGCTCTGCGGAATTTGAACAGTTTATCTCCTGTCCAAGCAGCATCACAGAAAACACTCCGTGAACAGCCTCTGCTTATCACCACTTTTACATGGTTTCTCTAAGCAAATGTTTAGCCCTACTTGACTCAGGATGAGTGCTGTATTGATTATTAGCTTGCTAGAAACATCTGGTTTGCATTATAAATAGTAGCAGACCAGAAAGAGGGTGTAGTAGCAGGCAATGCAGTCACTTAATAGTCATTAGGTCTGGCTATATTTTTTTTTAAAAAAATGAATGTATTCTGTAATTACAGAAAGCAGAAGAACATAAACACGTCCGCAGACCTGATTCCAGGAAGAAAATATTGTATCTGCCTCGTATATTTATTTAATCAGTAGTAATTGGTCTTCTGAAATATTGTTTGTCAGAGATCTTAGAGATTTTGGATTATGGCAAGAACTTTTTTCTGGAAATCTTAGAATTCATGACGGCCTCCTTAAGTTTTTGTAAGCAGCAAAGTTGCAAGAGAACCACTGACTGTGGATCAGATTTCTCCATCTGTGAGCAATAGCAATAGCAGTTAGATTTATATACCGCTTCACAGTACTTTATAGTCCTCTCTAAGTGGTTTATAAAATCAGCATATTGTCCCCAATAATCTGGATCCCCCTTTTACCCACCTTGGAAGGATGGAAGGCTGAATCAACCTTGAGCCTGGTGAGATTCGAACCGCCAAATTGCAGGCAGCCGACAATCAGCAGAAGTAGCCTGCATTCTAACCCTTACACCACCACAGCATTATTGCCTCCTCTTTCATTTGAAGTATATGCCAGACACATCTGGATGATACTCACATGTGGAAGGTAACCATGAAGTATAAATGTCACATTTTGTCTTTGGCCATTCATAAAATTTCGGCTGCATTATTATGCACAAGCATAGCAGGAATAATTACTGTGAAGTTCACAGGTAACAGGGTCTCACTGAATATCCCCCTTGTTACTTACTGAATTCCTTATCTAACATGATATTTTAAGAAATTATTTTGAGAAATATTAAATAGGAAGTTTTTACAATAACCAGTATCTATACTTCATTATCTACATTTCTAGACTGTTTATGTTCTCTAAACAGAACTTTCCAGGCATAGTTCCCTCTAAGCTGAGCAGTGAGCAAACGCTCACTTAAAAATCATCATCAACTCAGAGTTTTTCAAACCTGCCCAGAAGCCGAGAGGGAAAGAGTGAGAGGGAAGGAGAGAGAGAGGAAGAGAGGAAGAGAGAGAAACAGGTAGAAAAAAGAGAGGAAGGAAAAGAGAAAGAAAAAGAATGGGAGTAAGGAAGAGAGAAAGAAAATCAAAATCTAGTTTGAAACTAGCTCAACTATTTAAGTGGCATTTTGATATTGATAGAGTTGCCCTATTATGAGCTCACTGTTATAGACACACAGTACAGTATTTTATTTTGAAATTCTCTGAGGCAAAACAGGGTGGGTTGTTTGTTTGTTTGTTTGTTTGTTTATTTATTAATTTATTTAATATTTTTGTGCCGCCCAGTCCCGAAGGGACTGCCGCTCAGACACTATACTTTTCCGCCCACCCCCCCAAAAAATTAGAGGGAACACTGTTTCCAGGTGGTTCTCCAATCTGATTTTTAAGAACTTACTTTACACAAAAGGATTTATTTATTTATTTATTTATTTATTTATTTATTTATTTATTTATTTATTTATTTATTTATTTATTTATTTATTTATTTATTTATTTATTTATTTATTTATTTATTTATTTATTTATTTATTTGTATGCCGCCCCTCTCCAAAGACTCGGGGCAGCTAACAACAATAAAAAAGACAATGTGAACAAATCTAATATTAAAAATAATCTAAAAAACCCCAATTTAAAGAACCAATCATACATACAAGCATACCATGTATAAATTCTATAAGCCTAGGGGGAAGGGAAAATTTCAATTCCCCCATGCCTGATGACAGAGGTGGGTTTTAAGGAGCTTGCGAAAGGCAAGGAGGGTGGGGGCAACTCTGATATCTGGGGGGAGCTGGTTCCAGAGGGTCGGGGCCGCCACAGAGAAGGCTCTTCTCCTGGGTCCTGCCAAACGACATTGTTTAGTCGACGGGACCCGGAGAAGGTCAACTCTGTGGGACCTAACCAGTTGCTGGGATTCGTGCTGCAGAAGGACCAGAAGATATTCTGGTCCGATGCCATGAAGGGCTTTATAGGTCATAACCAACACTTTGAATTGTGAGCGGAAATTGATCGGCAACCAATGCAGACTGCGGAGTGTTGGTGTAACATGGGCATACCTTGGGAAGCCCATGATTGCTCTCGCAGCTGCATTCTGCACGATCTGAAGTTTCCGAACACTTTCCAAAGGTAGCCCCATGTAGAGAGCATTACAGTAGTCGAACCTCGAGGTGATGAGGGCATGAGTGACTGTGAGCAGTGAGTCCTGGTCCAGATAGGGCCGCAACTAGTGCACCAGGCGAACCTGGGCAAACGCCCCCCTCGCCACAGCTGAAAGGTGTTTCTCTAATGTGAGCTGTGGATCAAGGAGGACGCCCAAGTTGCGGACCCTCTCTGAAGGGGTCAATAATTCCCACCCCCCAGGGTTATGGACGGACAGATGGAATTGTCCTTGGGAGGCAGAACCCACAGCCACTCCGTCTTATCCGGGTTGAGTTTGAGTCTGTTGACACCCATCCAGACCCCAACAGCCTCCAGGCACCGGCACATCAGGATGCTTATGTAACAAGTGGACAGTTGGACTACATGGCTGGTTGTGTCTGTCCGTCCGTCCTTCCATCCATCCATCCATCCATCCATCCATCCATCCATCCATCCATCTATCTATCTTGCTTGTTTGTTCAATTTCTATGCCGCCCAACTCCCTAGGAATTCTAGGCAGTTCACAGCAAAAATATAAAACATCAGTAATAGTACAAAAACCTCTAGAAACAGTTTTAAAACAATTTACAACACAAACAGTTAAACCCCTGCATACCATTCATGGCAGGATCTTGCTGATTACCACCATAAGATCAACAGCCGCAGGCCTGTCAGAAAAAACTGCTTTCTGGAAGGCCAATAGGGTGGAAGTAGTTTGGATCTTAGGAGGTAACTGGTTCCAGAGAGCTGGGGAAAACATAGAGAAGTACTTTAAAGTACTGACCAGCACCTTGAATTGCATCCGGAGACCAATCGGAAGCCAGTGCAGTTCGTGGAGGATTGGTGTAATGTGGGTGTACTTAGCCGCACCCACAACAACTTGCGTAGCTACATTCTGTGGTCTCCGAACATTCTGCAGGGGTAGCCCCATGTAGAGCGCGTGGAAATAATCTATTTCTATTTCTTGTACTCCTGAATATTCATGGAGCAAGTCCATATGTTAGCAGTTGCACACATGTAGTTTCCCATGCAACTAAGTTCCCAGCATGAACGAGACCTCTGATCATATTGTAATGAAGTAGTTCCCCTTCAGATACCCACATGCTAAAATTTGCATGCAGAGTTTAGGTCAGAGACACAGCTTTGCTGGTCACTCTTTATGTGATTAGTCCTTCAGTTAAGATGAGGTGAAAATATGCAGTACATAAGCTGTTGCAGGAGAAAATATATGATTTCCATGACATATATCTGAAGCCGAGGATATGGCTATAAACTGCCAAAGCTGCCACAGTCAGTAAATAATATAATAATAATAATAATAATAATAATAATAATAATAATAATAATTTATTAGATTTGTATGCCACCCCTCTCCACAGACTCGGGGTGACTCACAACAATAATGTGACAAATCTAATGTTTAAAAGAAAACATGCAACACAAGCATACCATACATAAAACTATATAAGCCTGGGGGAGATGTCTCAATTCTCCCATGCCTGGCAATATAGATGGGTCTTAAGCAATTTACGAAAGACAAGGAGGTTGGGGATAGTTCAAATCTCTGGGGGGAGTTGATTCCAAAGGGCCAGGGCCACCACAGAGAAGGCTCTTCCGCTGGGGCCCATCAGATGACATTGTTTAGTCGATGGGACTCAGAGAAGGCCAACTCTGTGGGACCTTATTGGCCGCTGGGATTCGTGTGGCAGAAGTTCTCATCTTGGCAAATACCAGTAGGCCAAACAATTGTACAATAAAGAGAAAACTGGAATTCAAAGTAGATATCCTTGTCTTAGGCTTTAAACGGGAAATACCAGCACTGCCACACATGGCTTTGCACCACTTTAGGAAAAGATCCCAACAGCATTATCCCTGTTCAACAAGTAAATTGATTTTGTTCCAGCCTAACTCCAGTGTAAACAAAACTTTTCAGTCCCATTTTCCAGCTGAAACACTAGAGCTCTGTGAAATTTGGAAACTGACATCTTCCCATTGGCTGCGAAACAGTTTAAACAATATCCTAGCAACATTTCATTCCATGAAATGATTTAAATCTTCTGTCGTTAAATTTTCTCTGGTCTGCAGTTTCTCTCAGAACTGTTAATAGAGTATTAAACCTTATTCCTTTGTTCCCGATAATTATATTTTGCCTTTCAAGTTGGAAAGTCCTACTATGATCTATAACATATACAGGCAAAGTGATGCCTCTAAATACTTACTTTGGTGTTCTTCATGCTTCCAGCAACATGTAACTTTCTCCCTTTATTATTTATTTGTTTTCCATCTTTATTATTTTCACAAATACCTCAAGGTGGTACATATCCAACAGACCTTCCCCTTCCTGTTTTAGGTGATAATGATTATATGATAAAAATACACAGAAAAATAAGTTGCTGCAAATGCACGGCCGGCGCCTTAAAGAGCCGGCCGAAATTGCCCCCGGAGCCGGGGAGACGCTGCTGGTGCTCGTTTCCGGCTTCTGGGGAAAACCGGAAGTTCAGCTTCTGGAAGTGCGCTCTTGGGCCTGGGAGGAGGTCCTAAGCCACCCTATTTAAGGGCGGCTCGAAGCGGACCTCCTCCTTTTGCCCTCGGCTATCCTGAAAGTGAACACCTGCCTGCCCTCCTCTATCATACAGTGTGCCTAGATGGGGTCGCCTCGGGGCCGAATAGGAATTTTTTGCAGTCTCTCCTTGGTGTGGCCGTTTTTTCGCCTATTCCACAGTGTCGTTAAAGATGGACTGGTTACATTGGATTAATTTGGCTTCCTTCTGGTGACTGGGGTTTGGCAGGTTAGGGGCGGAAATGGACAGTAGGAGCAACTGCGCGTTCTCCTTTCGGGCATCTTTTCAAGATGATGGGCCACCTCTCCCCATGAACTATAGGTGCGTACAACTTCGGGGATTGGAGAAGGGATGCCCATGGGACTCACCTTATCCAATTTCCCTCGGGGTTTGGACGGTGAGCTCCTCCCACACGCTTATGGGCGTGGCTCAGATACAGGTGAAGGTGGCTACCGTCATCTGGATCAGCAAGGAGTTATGCCCAAGAGTTGCCATGAATGTTTGACAGGTAAATTCTGCCCCATTAGTTGTTGGCCTCTGCTGGTCCTTTGATTACACTGTTATAACGTTTGAATTATGTTATTTAAATTGATGTTATTCAAATTGATGTTATTTAAATTTATGCTAATTAATAAAGTGACCCATTATTTATTTATTTTATTTATTTTATTTATTTTATTTATTTTATTTATTTTATTTATTTTATTTATTTTATTTATTTTATTTATTTTATTTATTTTATTTATTTTATTTATTTTATTTATTTTATTTATTTTATTTATTTTATTTATTTTATTTATTTTATTTATTTTATTTATTTTATTTATTTTATTTATTTTTTATTTATTTATTTATTTATTTAGTTATTTATTTAGTTATTTATTTAGTTATTTAGTTATTTTATTTATTAGATTTGTATGCCGCCCCTCTCTGTAGACTCCAGCTACTATCTCAGTGTCGTTACTCCACTTCCTGGGCAAACCAGAGCACCATGCAGCTCTGAGCCATATTTCTATCTGCCTGCCTCCCTGCCTGCCTGCCTACCTACCTACCTAAACAACCCACCCACCCACCCACCTACCTATCATCTATCTATCTATCTATCTATCTATCTACCTACCTACCTACCTACCATCTACCTACCTATCATCTACCTACCTACCTACCTACCTATCTATCTTTCTATCCATCCATCCATCCATCCATCTATATCTGTCTGTCTGTCTGTCAAATATGTACAAAATAGTAGGTATTGGTATAAGCATAAATATTAGAAAAGTAGGTACAGGTAAATTAGGCAATAGAACAATAGGACAGGGACGGCAGGCACAATGGTGCGCTTATGTATGCCCCTTACAGACCTCTTAGGAAAGAGGTAAGATTAACTATGAGTATGTATATATGTGAGTGAGTATATGTGAGACCCAAAGGTAAAGAGCATTCTAGTGACCAGTTTGACCTCTGTTAAATAGCTCTTTTTTGATCGGCCATAGTCACCATGAAAGTCATTTTGTGTCTTCTGTGTCATTCCACCTTTCTTGCTGATCAGCATCCCCCTACAATATAGCTGATCCTACCATATTAGCTTTCCAGAAGGCTATGAAGTCTTGGTTATTCCCCCAGGCAGTGGAGTCAGGGCCCTAGCCCTGATGTGAGTGCAGGTGAGATTTCTTAGGGGTTCAATTTGCTACTTTTAAATTCTATGGATTGGGATTTTATTTTCATCTTTTTTACCTTTTATTCATCACCTAGAGTACCTTTGGTAGAGGGACAACCACATTAATATACTAAAATAAATAAATAAGCAAGCATTTCATTGCTGCCAACATCCTAATTATCAATGTATTCTCAGTCAAAGGAGGTTGCTTACTCATCGCTCCATATGACCAGTAATAAGATTTAAACAAATAAACTACTCAAAGCCACAGGTCCAGTAGCACTTACATCACTAACCAATGACAGGAACCAAAGCATGTCTGCCTTCAGCTCTTCCAGTTTATTTTGAGCAAGAAGAGGCAGGATTCCTCCCTTTTGACTGATGGCCAGACCAGACCAGATTCCACATTTCCATAATGATGTTGATTTTATGGAATTTGTCTGTTTGTATCTTGACTTGTGGAGATTGTGATATATATCACTGTTGAGTTGTTTGTGATTAGAGCAGTTTATAACCACAGAAAAACAAATAGATAAAATTCTTCCTGGGAGGCAGAAGATGTAAGCTTTAAGTAGTTTTTCTACTACTCTGTGATGGTTTTCAGAAAGTGCTTCTCCAGTTATTTATGCATTTATTTATTTGTTTGTTTGTTTGTTTGTCTGTCTGTCTGTTTGTTTGTTTGCTTGTTTATTTATTTATTTATTCATTTTGTCAAACAAGTATAGGATTGTAGTTTGTATAAGCATAACATAAGCAGAAAGTAATGATAAAAGAAGACAATAGGACAGTAGAACAGAGACGGTAGGCACAATGGTTCGCTTAGAAAATGGGAGAGGTCAACTGTAGACAATATGAGGTTAAAGATTTTGGGGTTGGGGAAGAAACCACAGAGTCAGGTAATGTGTACCAGGTGTTGATCACTCTATTGCAGAAGTTGTATTTTCTGCAATCTAGTTTGGAGCAGTTTATGTTAAGTTTGAATCTATAACATGCTTCTGTGTTTTGCGGTTGAAGATGAATTAGTCACTAACAGAAAGGACATATTGGTATATGATTTTATGAACTACTGTTAGATCAGATTAGAGGCAACATAGTTGTAAATTGTCTAATTACAGTATTTCAAGTCTGGTGGAGTAAGGTGTTTTGTTGCGAGTGGAGAAGTGAAGGACTCTTCTTGTGAAATATTTCTGGACTCTCTCGATTGTATTTATGTCTGATATGCAATGCGGGTTTCATACAGGTGAGCTGTATTCTAGAATTGGTCTGACAAAAGTTTTGTAAGCTCTGATGAGCAGTTCAATGTTTTTCAAGAAGCTACATAAGATTAGATTAATAATTCTTAATGCTTTTTTGGCAATGTTGGCTTTGGCACTTAGGTCATTGGATATAAATACTCCAAGTTCTGCCTTCTCAGCTCTAACAATCCAGACTCTGAATAATTGGTTCTCTTTATTTATTTTACCCATATTGAATCAAATGTTCTCACTTCTTCTTCAAAATCTTCTCATGTATTTCTTGTGTTAACGATTTCCTTTATCACAAATGTAGTTAACAATATGGTATGCTAAAAATAGACATGGCATTGCATGGCACTTAAAAAAAAAGAGAATAGATTACCATGGGTCAGACATTTCACTATTCAGGCATTTCAGTAACTGGAATAAACATACCAAGTAAAGCTATATTGATTTGTTAGATGGGGAGGGAGAAAATATTTAGATGCACTGCTTAAAAGCACAGTACAATATGTAGTCTTGGGATGGAACAATTTCTTCTTCTTGGGATGGAACAATTTCTTTGCATTGCTCTTCAAACAAACATATGATATTAATAAATTGCTGCTCTATCCTGAATCTCCATCTGTAAAAGAGGCTTCAATCAGTTGCTGTAGTATCAACTATTCTGGATCAACCAAAATGCCCAACAGATACATGTTGTTTAGCTACAGGCTTGAGCCAACTAATGAGGCAGTATAGGACAGGCAGTTTTACCAAACTGGTCAAAGGCATTTATCTTCCTCCTCAAGAGCAACTGCCCTAGGTCTGCCCTTCAAGCCAAAGCCTTCAAACTGGGGGTTCAGTGCTGTTTATTGCTCTCGCTGTGTGCGGCCTGAATAGACAAACAAGAACAGGCGAAGCCAATCCTCATTGACAGGAGAAGTTGTGAACATTCCAGGCCTCCATTTTAACAGCATGAACCTTTGCTCTTGTCAACACAAGCAACCTAATAATGTTGGAGAGCTACACAAGGAATGATGGTTGGGGGCAGGGTTGGTTCTCTATCTAAACGGGTGAAGGGGCTTATCTCTTAACAGCCTAAAACATACTGCGGGCTAGATAAAGAGTTGGAGTGACACTTGTAAGGGCTGAATTCAGGAAAGACCAGTTGGATCCTGGATAAATCAGGTTCGAAAACAGACTTCAGTTACTATATCAATGCTTTCATTTCTCCAGTTTTTGCATACAATTTGGAAATAAAAATGTGTTTTCAGCATTCATTTTCCAAAACTTCTTTCTCTTTCTTATTTACAAAATGAAATGGCTCTAAAGGATGGCATTTATCAGGCCTAAATAGATCCATTTAGTTAAGGAAAAACATACAACAAAATAATATGAAGCAAAATAAGGGAAAGATTTAAATCAAACTGATTTTTCAACTTGGAATGAAGCCATTTTAGCACCATATTTTTATACAATCAGAGTACTGTACTATGCTGGACCAGCTGTATAGCATGGCCAGTGATACCACAAATTGTTGGGATTTTATGAAGAATGATTAGGAAGATACTTTGCAGTCTTTCTGCTGTCAAATATAATTTATCAGAATGAGAGAGGACTTGGTTGCCTTCCATTTTCAATTTATTGATTTAATTGTAACAACTGCAATTGCCCAGTGCTTATCAGGATCACAATCCTCATAATAGATGGAGCATAATATTTTATATAGGACTTACACAGATGCAATTAATTTTTTAAAGTGTAATTTTTGTTATTTGGGGGGGAAAAGCACCTCTATGGAGCTCATTAAAAAAATTGCATGTGTGTACACACCATTTACATCAAGGGTTTAGGGGAAAAAAAGATTTTCCCCACTTTATATGTTTAGGCACCAATCCAGAGGGGGCTGGGTTTTTTTTTCAAAGCAGGAAAAAGGTCCAAACAATATGGCTATTGAATCTCTAATTGTTATGGACATAAACCATGTGATAATTCAATTTTGTATATTTTAAGTATAAAGTAGGGGTGTCAAACTCAAGGCGTTTGTGAGGCCTGCACAGCCATACTGGAAACAGCAAAGGACCTCTACCAGCGAAAATGTAGTTTTTGCTGGCAGAGGGTTGCAGAAGGCCATCAAAGTCGAAAAAGGCGCTTGGGAGCCCATTTTCACTGGCAGAGCATTCGGGCCGCCACAGGCACCCCCGACACAAGTGACATCAAGCTGGCCGTACCCATTCTGGCCACACCCACCCAGCCCCCTGAGGTCAAACACAATCCTGATGTGATCCTCAATGAAATCGAGTTTGACACCCCTGGTATATACAGAGGGTGGACAAAAAAATGGAAACACTTGACTTTTTGGCATCATAATGTTTGAACATGTTCAAATCAATCAAAACTTGACATATTTTAGTGTCTTTTTTAATTCTTCTATTTGATATGTTTTTTTAAACTATCTCTTTTTTTACAGAAATTTAAGGAAATTGGTTATAACCTTCTAGAAATGGCAGACCTCTCAGACTTTCAAAGAGGCCAAATTGTTGGTGCTCGAATGCCAGGCGCTAGTGTAACAGAAAGTGCCCGAATGTTTGGCGTTTCAAGAGGTAATGTCGCAAAAGTAATGACTGCTTTTGAAAGAAGAGAAAACGTCCTCAGCCAAGCACAGGTCTGGTCGAAAGTCAAAGTTGTCTGAGAGAGACCGTCAGACTCTAAAGCAAATTGTTAGAGCAGATCGCAAGACCACAGCTCCTAAAATCACTGCAGAACTCAATAGATATGTACAGAACCCAGTTTCCACAAAAACTGTTCAAAGGGGAGCTTCACAAATCTGGATTCTACGGAAGAGCTGCAAGGTGTTTCCATTTTTTTGTCCACCTCTTTCTGCAGTGGGCACTCTTTGGGGGGGGGGAGAGAGAGCGCGCACGAGGCAGTGATCTATGCTCACCTCCTCTTCCTCGCAGGCAGGAGCCTGTTTCAAATTGTCAGAGGCAGGAGGAGCAGGAACCAAGCTAGTCCCACAGGATGTGCGTGCACCCACCTCTCGCTTGCTCTCACTCTTGCTGTCCCAGCCAAAAGAGGGCTTGCTGTAAAAAGAGCGGCTCCCAGCATGCCCCCCCTTCCCCAGAAAGTAGTTGGGAGGCTTATTTTTTGGGTGGGGGGCTTATTTCAGCTCATGCGCTGTAAAGGCTAATTGGCTTTATTATGGGGACATGTCTTATTTTGGGGGAAACATGGTAGCAAATTATTTCCATTGGGTTTTAATCACCAGGAATGAAATGGGATCAAATCTGCAGAGCCTGGGTGCCCTCTATTCTGACCTGCTCAATATAATTTTTTAAATCCCATCTAGTTTCCACTTCTGCTGCTGCTGGATGCTTGCTTCTATTGGATGCTTGCTTCTATTGGCTATAATAGTAGGAAGGCTGGTAAGAAGCTGAACCAGGATGTTGCTATATTGTATTCTAGGGCTCAGAGACATGAAAGTACCGCAGAATCCCAGGAACTTGCTAATATGAACAAAATGTATCACTGGATCTTATTGCAAAGTTAAATCTTTCTGATTTAACCTGTCATATTCTCTGAAGGAGATAGATTTGAAAACAAATTTCTAGCAATCAAGTCATAGCAAGACAAAATCAATTATCTTGAATGGCCCAGCATTTCACTTTACATAATATATATTTTTTTATTAAAATAGTAGCTCAGGAGTCTTAAAAACCATACAATAAAGGCAAATGATTACTGAACTATTTTTTAAAATAATATTTTATTATTTGCCCAAAGCGATCCAGTCAGAGAGTAAAGAAATTCCATTATATTGTAAATATCTCTGAAATATTGACTAATTTGTTGTATATAGTGCTACTTAGTAATTAACTCAGACGCTGCAGAAAACAATGCTTTAAATCAATGCTTTAAGTTTGTATCTCAGGTCAACCAATCTGAGATTAATTATGAAAATCTCTTTGCCAATAAACTATGAGTGTTTTGATTCCATCAGATTATATCATCAGACTACAAGAATCACATAAATCACAGCATTATCATCCTTTCAGAGAGGCATCTGAGGGGAAAAAAGAGGCTAAAATTATTTTTACAGTCATAGAGATTTCTGGAATTATGTTTAGAGTCAATTTAGTGAACAAATAAGATGATATTCTTCAAAACTGACATATATATTTGGCAGATCTAGGAACCACTGTGGCCAAAT
Source organism: Erythrolamprus reginae (assembly GCF_031021105.1). NCBI lineage: Eukaryota > Metazoa > Chordata > Lepidosauria > Squamata > Dipsadidae > Erythrolamprus > Erythrolamprus reginae. The sequence goes on along the minus strand of NC_091950.1, from coordinate 360,626,826 downwards.
AGTTTGAAAATTGATACTGTTATTTAGTTATCTGGATTACTTGACTCCTTTCTGAAAATATGGGTAGACTATAAAGAAAATTTGATATCACTCACCATGGGAGGATTGGTCATTTGGAAGAATTTCCTATACTTTTAAAATAAAGAAGGATAGGAAGTGTAGCATACAGTTAGTCCTTGACTTGCAACCACAATTGAGCCCAAAATTTATGTTGCTAAGCAAGATAGTTGTTAAATGAGTTTTTCCCCATTTCCCCCCCACTTTCCTGCCACAGACATGGATTGAAAAAATGTTAAAACAAAAGTTAGAATTAAAATCAGAGGTCTTTTTGTTAGTCATTTTGCCAAATAACATTGGCAAAGAAGATCTATATTTAATTGTACATGTGATAATAGCAGCAAGAATTGCATTTGCACAAAAATGGAAAGGATCTAAAGTCCCATCGGAAGAAGATATACTTAAAAAATTTTTGAACTGTGCCAAGATGAACAGAATGACAATGAAACTTAAAGACAGAGAAGAATCTGAAAATTATAATGTTTGGATGAAGTTTTATAATTGGATAGAAAATGAATATACAGTAGTTAGAAATTGAAGTAAAGTGAACACAAAATTAAAAGACTAGGAGTGATAAAGAAATGATTTAACCTAGATGACAAAACTAAAATGTAAGGAAATGGTAATGCAGTATTAGTTTTAAAGTATATACCAACAATTAAAGGATAATGGTTATAGATATTATAAAAATATTATAAAAGAGAAGAGGCACCAAAAGAATATAATTATTTAGCAATATATTATGTCTGTTTAATATAAAACTTCTTAGAACTGAAATCACTCAAGGGAAGGTTTAGAGGGAGAGAGAGAGGAAGTAGTTGGAGAAAGGTAGAGTTGGGGTGGAGAGAGGAAGGAAGGAAGGAGAGAAGGGAAGAAAGGTGGATGGGAGAGATGGAGAGAATGGGAGAGGAGTAAGAAAGGGAAACATGAACACAGACTGATAACCTATTAATATGATAGAGGTGCTGATGTAAAAATAAAAGAGATCAGCTAGTATGTATATAGATGTAACTATGTCTGCTATGGATATGTTTTATAAGGTATATGCATTGATATATGAATGGATATGGACTTAATTTTAAAAAAATAATAATTAAAAAGTGTGAAAAATAGCCGTTTAGTCACTTTTTAAAGTGCCATTGTAATTTTGATCACTAAATGAATCATTGTAAGATGAGAACTCTCTGCACAGGCCACATAAAGCTTATAGCTGTCATTTGTTCTCTGTTTTTGAAGCTCCCAGAGCCCTACAAATAATGATGTTGAAAATAGCTGGCAAGCTGTCAAATCACAACAAACAACTTTTAAATTTCAGCATAGTTTTACTCTACTGGGCTTAAAGAAGGACTGTCAAACTTGCAGCCAGTAGGTGGATGCATCATGTACTGGCTACCCCACGCCCAGTTTAGTGAAAGGGAAAAAAGTTGTGATACATCACGTGATGCCATCGTGATGGTTGCGAGTTTGACACTCCTGGCTTAGAGAATCTATTTTACTATAGACTCCTTACCTAATTTGTAAGAGTCTAAATATTCACCAAATTAACTGGCAACAGGTGGTATAGAGAGCTTGGAGAAATAACAATCTGACCTTGTTAGGACAGTTGCCAAACTTAAGTTAGAACAGTGCCTGTACATATTTTTTCCCCATGCAAAATATCTAAACTGTTTTAATGCTCTGTTTTGAAATATGCATGCTAAACAAATTAAGCCTCTTTTTCTTACATTTCAGTGTTTGCTTAACAATTCAGTCAATATGAACAACCACTCTTCCAACATATTTATTTATTGAGAACATTTAAATTGCCAACCAACTCAGTAACTCCAGATGGCTTACAGAAATAAAACCCCAGTATAAAACCCTGTAACCTCCTCACCCCCATGGAGATAACAATCAGACTAACCACTTTATGGGCTTCATATCACTCTGGAGTCCCCAGGCCCATTGGCAAAACTGTGTCTACCAAGTTTTGAAAGTGTGTCAAAATGAGAGCCAATTTTATAATCCTATGGAACATTGTTATATTAAAGGATAGTTATTCTTACCCAAGTACTGTACATATAGTTTCTTTAATGAATATATATTTACATCCATTAATGGAATACCAATCCCACATTTATCTTATCCTGAGTCTTCGGAGAGGGGTGGCATACAAGTGTAGATTTAGATTTAGATTTAATTGGATTTGTATGCCGCCCCTCTCCGGGGACTCAGGGCGGCTCACAGCATGTACAGAAAAACAAAAACAATAATAACAATCCAATTACTACATTAAAAAACAATCTTTAAAATTCTAATGAAAAAACTATCAATATCATTCATTCAACAATCAAACTAAAGCATTCAGTGGTCAGGGGAGAAGATCTAAGGAACCCCAGGCCTGACGGCAAAGATGAGTTTTTAAACTCTTTCGGAAGGCGAGGAGGGTGGGGGCAGTATGAATCTCCGGAATGAGCCAATTCCAGAAGGACGGCCCCCCCACAGAGAAGGCTCTTCCCCTAGGTCCCGCCAGCTGGCATTATTTGGTCGATGGGACCCTAAGGAGATCAACTCTGTGGGATCTCGCCGGTCGCTGGGATTCGTACGGCAGAAGGCGGTCTCGGAGATAGTCTGGTCTTATAAATTAAGTCTAATAAATTAATAAATTAATTATTATTTATAGGACACCATGATATAGGGGTTAGGGTATTGGACTGGCAGCACAATGCACATGGCTCCAAATTCTAGTCCAGAAATTCACTGGATGAAAATCATTCTAAGGCCAGGCTACCTCACAGAGGAAGAGCCTTCTCTGTGGTGTCCCCGACCCTATGGAACCAGCTCCCCCCGGAGATCAGGACTGCCCCCACCCTCCTTGCCTTTCGTAAACTTCTTAAAACCCACCTCTGCCATCAGGCATGGGGGAACTGAGACATCTCCCCTTGCCTATGTAATTTTATGTATGGAATGTTTGTGTGTATGTTTTTATATAAGGTTTTTTTTAGGTTTTTTAATGTAAAATTATTATTTTAGATTTTAATATTAGATTTGTTATTGTATATTGTTTTTGTCACTGCTGTGAGCCACCCCAAGTCTGCGGAGAGGGGCGGCATACAAATCTAATAAATAATAATAATGATAATAATAATAATAGTAATAATAATAATAATAATAATAATAGTAATAATAGTAATAATAGTAATAATAGTAATAATAGTAATAATAGTAATAATAGTAATAATAGTAATAATAATAATAATTAGGAAAAGGAATTCTATATATGGTGCCTTCAGCTACTGAATGAAAATAGGGCATACTTCTTGAATATAAAATGAAGTAAAATGATGAAATAAAATAATCTAATCAAACGTCAGGGGAGAAATGTTGATGCATTGTGAGCAGGATTTTAATTGGCTGTATTAACTAATGAATTCTTTCTAGTCTTCATAATCTTGACGCTGTTTATTTTTTCTGGAATGGTTAAGAAAGGAATTTGTCCTAACAGCAATTGGGTTACTGGGAAAAATAAAGATTGATGGTTGAGGAGTCAAAGCAACAGTCTGATAACTAGTGCAGTTTGTGTTCAAGTGTTGTTTCTGTCTAAAATACCCTTTCCCCTTTTAATGGTTTAGCTCTGTTTTTCCAACTCAGACACGGTATACCATAATTCACATCATCTTACAGTATATACTAATGTTTCACAATCTAAAGAAAAATTCATACACAGAACAGAAACATTCAGTATTATTATAGCAGTCCTCATCTGAAACCATTTATAGACTTGATGCATTTACATTCCTTAACTTCCATTTATTAGACAATCAATGTGTTCTTTGCTTAATCCAGATGGATTGTACAAAGAAACTTATATTTGTCTGGACTTCTTCCAGAGAATGAGTTAACTGTTAATCATACACTATTACATATCAGAATGTCCAGGATAGGTTTTTAGAGACTTGCCCACTTCTTAATTTGCTGATGATATTTTATGGGATAAAATTTGTATCAGAACACAACCCACACGTGGAACTAATAATGGTCCTAACTATATCATTGAAACGAAGAATTTGAATCCCATGTGTTTTCACCTCCATCAGTTGTTTGTAGTGGCTAAGTTCTTCATGTATTACTCAAAGAGATTTAGTAAATGTTGCTTCTGTTTAGCACCTCAGTGTCAGCCAGCCGAACTGGGGCATCCAAAACCTTAGATAGAGTCAGAGACTGAAAGTGAACACTGGAGATGGCTATCCTCCCCTCCCTTCTGTTATCTTGTATTTGTGGCAAATTTATGCCACAATGAACTAAAATTTAACACTTCCTAATATGAAGTCATTCCCAACCTTCCTCTTGTTCTGCAACAAAGGTAACCACTCTGCACCCGCCCCCCCCACTATCTTGGTTCCAATCTTAGGCTACCCCGTAAGTAATTCTAGCCTCCTTGGAAGGACAGAAAAAGAAATCCTTGGTGAAAGAAAGGCAAACATTTTTAAAGTACTGTATAACTGGACCTGCCTTTTTTATTATTAAGGGAAAGGGGAGACATGATTGAAACATTTAAATATGTTAAAGGATTAAATAAGGTTCAGGAGAGAAGTGTTTTTAATAGGAAAGTGAACACAAGAACAAGGGGGCACAATCTGAGGTTAGTTGGGGGAAAGTTTAGAAGCAACGTGAGAAAATATTATTTTACTGAAAGAGTAGTAGATGCTTGGAACAAACTTCCAGCAGATGTGGTTTGTAAATCCACAGTAACTGAATGTAAACATGCCTGGAATAAACATATATCCATTCTAATATAAAATACAGGAAATAGTATAAGGGCAGACTAGATGGACCATGAGGTCTTTTTCTGCCGTCAATCTTCTATGTTTCTATGTTTCTAGGTATGGAAGGGAGCTATATAATCTGAAATTTGTGCTTCCTGGATTATTGGAATGTACTTGCCACTCATGAGATGATGCTCCTGGATCTTCTTAACATGGAAAATGGGATTTATGAAAGGTGGGGAAAAGATTTTGAACTTCTGTATAAATAGAGCCAGGTTCGTTCAGTGGGGAGAGATCAGCAAGGATAGAAGGTAGATTTCTTACTTGAAAAAGAAATCACAAAGAGTAACCCACCTTTGCCTCATTTATCGTATTGCAGGGTAGTATGATTTCTGTGGAAGATTCTGGTAGGTTCTTGTTATGTACGTATGCATGTCTGATTACTTGAATACTAGCCACTGATTGGTAAAGCACGCAGTGGGAATTTTAAACGACTGTCACTGGTTGTCAGTCTCCACGCAAGCCCTTATAAGCGGCTTTCCTGGCGCCTTTTGGCAGTTCTGCTTCAGCTACAGCTTGGAGAAAAATGAAGTGCTAAATTGTTGCTGCGGCTCGTTCCTTCATTTACACGTGAAGCTAATAGCCCCCACTGGGGGGGGGGGATGGACAACATGGGGGTAGTAGTAAGTTTATGCACTATTTATTGACTACTTGATAGTTTTTTTATTGTCCTTCTTTCTCTAGTAGTATGATCCTTAATTACTTTTAAAATAAGAAATAATTAAATAGTATGTTTTTTACCAGTACTGTAAATGCTTTAATCATTATCTAGAACTGAACTTTTATAACAATTAAAGAAAATTGAGCTACTTGCCTAATCTGTTATCATACTGGACCTTGTGTGTTCAGTACAAAATCTTAAAATATTACTGTGTTCCTTAACAAATAATGCTGTCTATCATTTGTCCTTTTTGTGGCAATTCAAATAATAATAATAATTAATAATAATAATAATAATAATAATAATAATAATAATTTATTCTACTTCTATGCTGCCCAATCCCGAAGGACTCAGGACTCATAATGTGACTTAATCAACTGAAGAAGAGTCCAAGCACCTATTTGAAAACTTAGCTTGGTCAGTAAGCCACTCCCACCCAGTCACATGACCTTTAAGCCTCCCGGCCACATGATTGTCAAGCCACTCCCACCTGGTCACATGGCCGACAAGCCACTTCTACCTGGTCACATGACCATCAAGACACACCCACAAAATAAACCATGCCCACAGTGTAGCTGTAAAAACTTTGGCAGCCCATCACTGCTCAATTCCCTCAAACTTTGGCATCATTCTTCTATAGCTCAGCAGTATTGGATCTCTCTGAAACTGCTGTAAGATGTAGTCGTAGGCATCTGGAGGGCAGTAGATTAGAGAAGGCTGGCCAGGAAATGGACTTGTCAGGCAGAAGAGATTACAATATGTGGGGACATATGAGAGAATAACTGGAAATCCTCTCTTAGGTTGGCCTGGGGAACTAAGTGCCTTAGGAATCTAAAAGAAAAGATAGATTAGCCCATTGAGTCCGATATGGTTTACCCTCTTCTACCTGCCCTCCAGTGCCTTTTCAATGCTGGCTCTTGGGAAGGTAGGGTTGGAAAAATGGAGTATGAATATATACAGTAATTTGTGCACATTGCACTATGCAAGGTTCATTATGTTACACAGTTACACAATATCATCTTTTTCAAAAGTTCAGGTAATAATCTTATTAAAATGAGGGATGAAAAATGGGCAGGAATACCTGCCCTCTCCTTGTCACATCATTTCATGTGAAAATAATGCCAAATGGAGCTTTTTAAAATAACCGAGTTAGCATGTATAAATTTTCCTTTTCAATAGATTTGTTTAGCTCCCGCCACAACTTTTTATGGCAGCCCTCATTGTATTATACATGCCTATACTTTCCCCAGTTTTCCCCAAACCAGTAAAGCTTTTCAGCAACAGAATCCCCAGGATATTTACAAAGAAATAAATCCGTCTGTGGCTAAGAAGTTTATTCTCTAATAAGGAGGCTTAGCTTTAAAAGTTCAAGTAAATTAAAACTTGGCTTGTACTAGTCGCTTGTGTTGTTCATTTTTCATTGCATTTTGTGTGCATTTACAAATGTTAAGTTTGTCTGAGTCCTGATGCCCAATTGAACCCTGAGAATTGCACAACGGTCCTTTACCTCTCAAGGAGACCTGATCGGACAAGACTGTTCATGTTAGATAGGGTGAATGGAAGAGGCAGACAGTAGTAGCTTTAAAACAACAGTTCTTTATTTGGCAATTATTTATAACCCTATTTACAACCCTAGCTCTGTCTGATAGCCCTTTTATAGGAAGTTGCTGGACACTCTAGCCAATCAGCAATCAGTATTTTCCCTCCAGAATGGAGGACCTGACTGAAGCCTATGTGCTTCAGTCTGAGAATGTAACAGTTCATGTCAAAACGTGTCTTGATAAGGCATTTATTTTCCATTTTCTTAATTAAATCAGAAGATCTGACATTGCACCTTTTAGAAACATCTTTTCACAATATAAATTAAAGGTTTGCTTTATAATAAAATGTTCAGTTTGTGTGTGTGTGTGTGTGTATTTTCACATATTTACTAAAAAAATCCCCTAAAAAGGATTGGTTCCTTTGTAAGACCCAGTTAATGATACATTTAAGCAGACAATATTGCTTACTGGAATGGAGTCTGGGGAACATAGCTTGTTAGACAGCCATGCTTTATGGCCTTCTAATGAACTCCAACTTGTAGAACAACTCCCTAAAATTGTCTCTTTTTAAGATTAATTTGCCTTTTTTTCCCCTCTAGGAAGACTTGTTGTTGATAGGGAGTGTTCAGTGCTGAATGAGTAAAACGTACTAATGCATGTTCTTTTGGAGAAAGAGATAACCCTTGTGTAAACACGTTAGGATACTTTAAGAAACAAAACAAAGCAAAAAAAAAAGACTGGTGTTTTTGGATGTAAATGTCATTTTCAGGGCATAGGTGTAGGATGCTCTTCCTATTTATGCAGGTTGTAAGACCATGATCAATTAAAAAAGTGATTGTAATAATAAACCAAGAGAAGGATTCCAAATTTCCCATGATCCAAGCTATTTTAGTTTGCACGGGCAACTGACATAGACTGTTTCTGCTAAAGGAGCAAGCTAATTCCAGAAAAAATTAACCTAAATATTCAAAAAGGCTACTGGTACATAGCCTTCCATATCTCAAGATATTTGTTGTAATAGCATTTGTCACTGGTATTAATCTCTGAGCCAAAACAGAATTGGTAAGGTTAGATATTTTATTTATTTATTTATTTATTTATTTATTTATTTATTTATTTATTTACTTACTTACTTACTTACTTACTTACTTACTTACTTACTTACTTACTTACTTACTTACTTACTTATTTATTTATTTTGTCCAATGCACAATGAGGGTTTTAGTGGGTATATATCTATATAAACATAGTAAAATACATGATGAAGGTTATAGAGGAGATACTCATAGTAAAATATATCTAAGAAATAATAGAAAAGAAGTTATAGGAATAGAACATATCAATGAAAGAATAGAAGAAGAGATATAGGAATAGAAGAAAGGTATAGGAGATATAGGAGAGCAATAGGACAGGGGACGGAAGGCACTCTAGTGCACTGTACTCGCCCCTTACTGACCTCTTAGGAATCTGGATAGGTCAACCATAGATAATCTAAGGGTAAAGTGTTGGGGGTTTGGGGATGACACTATGGAGTCCAGTTATGAGTTCCACGCTTCGACAACTCGGTTATTGAAGTCATATTTTTTACAGTCAAGTATGGAGCGGTTAATATTAAGTTTAAATCTGTTGTGTGCTCTTGTGTTGTTGTGGTTGAAGCTGAAGTAGTCGCCGACGGGCAGGACGTTGCAGCATATGATCTTGTGGGCAATACTTAGATCTTGTTTAAGGCGTCTTAATTCTAAACTTTCTAGGCCCAGGATTGAAAGTCTAGTCTTGTAGGGTATTCTATTTCGAGATATAAACAGATTTTTTTTTGCACATTTCTAATTATAGACCAGGGATATTTTTGAAATCATTTTATCCTAATCTTAAACGTACATAGTAATTATAGGTACTGGAAAGCACTGACTGAAGTTGTGCTTATGGCGGTCTCACTTTGGGGTAGGAGCAGCTATAAAGGTATTCAATATGAAAATATTATAGATACTTCAAATCTATAACCTCTCTAATTTTCAAAACTTTCTCATTTTAAATTATGAAAAAGTATACATCTAGAGACAAGATGGATCCAAATAGTTAACTCACAACCTTGACTTTATTGAAAACTTGTATGTGTGACAGAGCCACCATGGATTACTTACAGTAACTACAACTGCCAAACTACAAGGTTCGCCCAGAAAGTAATGCACCATTTCCCCCCCTCAGCCTACAATAATGGTAAGAATGCGAAACTTTAGATATACATTATTTGAATTGTCAGGAATGCGTGTGTAAATTTTGCATTTCTTCAGACAAATAGCGTAGCTGCAGCAGTGTTTCAAAATGGCGTCTGTAAGTGATGTACGTTACAAGCAGCATGTCATCATTGAATTTCTCACTGCGAAGAAAAGAAACTGTTGGGAACATTCACAAATGTTTGTGTACAGTTTATGGAGAATCTGCAGTCGACAGAAGTAGGGTTAGTCACTGGGCACACAGGGTCAGGCCATTAGAAGAGGGTTCAGTGGAGAAATGGCTTCGTGACCAGAACAAGGAGTGGTACCGACAGGGCATACACACCCTTGTGTCTCGTTGGAAGAAGGCCATAGAATGGGATGGAGATTACATGGAAAAATAGGGAGTGTAGAAGAAACATCATTCTTTCTTGTGTGTAAGTTTCATTGTGTTCAATAAATAATTGTTTGAGAAAAAAATGTGGTGCATTACTTTCTGGGCGACCCTCGTATTTATGGTCAACCCAACAGTCCTGTGTATGAATTGTGAACTTTGTTTAAGATATGTTGGCCCACTGATACCTAAATTTAAAGATATAGATAAATAAAGGGAACATTTGCATTACTGCAGGGAAAGGTAGTGTGTTTATTTGTCCCACTGAGTATAGAGCACTAAACGAAAATAATGTATTGTTGAAATTTTCCAGCTCATAGCTAGCAAAATGCCAGAGAAGATCATGTAAAGGGCAAAGCCCAGCCTCGTAATTATATAAAATATTGTTATATTTTCTGTCTAATAAGTAGAAGTTTCGTAACTCCCCTGATTAAACAGATTATCCTTCTTCACAAAGTCAGTGTGATTTATGCTGAAAATGATTTGGACATACTTTCCTGCCGCTATAGAGATTTCATAATTCCTAGTGTATGTCTGGAAAATCTCCCGACGTCCTGCGTCTAAACCAAATTAATGTCTTCCACAATGACCTAGGGAATTAATGAGGTTTTCCCTCTCAGTTCTGCCTATGCAGGTCAAGTAAATCATTTTCTGGCCCTTAGTCCATTTCTAACCCCCCTCCACTGCCCCTGTCTTTCTGACTCCATGTACAACGATAACAAAGTTGCAGATGCCTTTGAAATACGGCATCACCGACACTCTCGCTCCATCTGTTGGGACATATTTTAGACTCTTCTCCTCTGCCTGCTGTAAACTCTGCCTTTAATGGAGTCAGTAATTGCTGATAAATGGGGTATCCATGAAGTCAGTGTACTGTAGCTTTCCCCATTCTTTTCTGCTGATGTGTGCTATTTAAATCTGCCTCCTATTTGTTAAAATGAAATCTCTTTCATTCCACTGCTAACGGGTTTTGGCTTTAAACTTTGAATTTTTAATGCAGGGTAAAATGAGATACTGAAAGAGCATCATCTTGCCAATAAACAAATTATCTATAATTCCCCATGTGACACTTCCTGAATAAAGAAAATGTGAAGCATCTTGAAGGCATGCTCACTCATTTCCTGTATTATTCTTATGCATACAGTTTTTTAAAAAATCCCATCATAAATATTTTATCACAACCGTAACATTTTCGGGCTATTTCAGATGAGCTATCCAAAAATACATTCTGCTTCCAATTTAGTAGAGAATTAAAAATAGCCCATATTTTAAAGCCATTTTGTTTTCTAAGTTATAAAATATGATTTCCTATTTTTGGATTACTTCTTTTGTACTCACTATTGTACCTGGAGCAAATATATATACACATATGATCCTGAAAGAATCATCAAACTCTCTTTTACTCAGTGATTTTCATACTGATTTACAAGGAATTAAGATTTTATTTATTTATTTATTTATTACTTAGATTTGTATGCCGCCCCTCTCCGAAGACTCGGGGCGGCTCACAACATGTAAAAACAAATCATAAGCAATCAGACAAATTTAAAATATTTAAATATTTAAAAAACCCCATATGCTAACAGTCACACACACAGACATACCATGCATAAATTAAACGTGCCCAGGGGGAGATGTTTCAGTTCCCCCATGCCTGACGGCAAAGGTGGGTTTTAAGGAGTTTACGGAAGGCAGGAAGAGTAGGGGCAGTCCTAATCTCCGGGGGGAGTTGGTTCCAGAGGGCCGGGGCCGCCACAGAGAAGGCTCTTCCCCTGGGGCCCGCCAACCGACATTGTTTAGTTGACGGGACCCGGAGAAGGCCCACTCTGTGGGACCTAATCGGTCGCTGGGATTTGTGCGGCAGGAGGCGGTCTCGGAGATATTCTGGTCCGATGCCATGAAGATGGGTTGGCATAGGAGTTAGCTTTGGATTTTTGAGTATTACTAAATTTAGGAATAAACTCTGTTATCTTTCTTTGTTTAGAGAGAAGGATCATTACTGTATTCTTTAAATTAAAATTGCTGTTACAGATTGCAATTTTGAAATCATTTTTTTCAAAAATTACATACGGTACCTACTTTTCAAAATGTTCAAGTCATGTTATTACTTTTAATATTTTACTTACAAAAAAACAGTAATACACAGAAACGAGATTTATATGCTGGATTTCATATCATAATATCACAAACTGAACGTTTACCAAGCATCTAGGACTGTGTGATGTATTTTCGTCTGATGCGCGCAGATCCAAGTACGGTGGCCTTTTGCAACTGAAAGATCACAATTTTGTGTTGTTGTTATTGTTATTGTATTTTAGACATCCTTTTCATTTATATCCTCCAATTTTATTTAGTGCTGTAGTAAGCAAAAAGTGGACAATGTAATTATAATACAGTAGAACCCCGACTTACGAGACTAATTGGTTCCGGAAGGAGGCTTGTAACTCAGAACGCTCGTATGACGAAACATTGTTTCCCATAGGAAACAATGTAAAGTCAATTAATCCGTGCAACAACAAAAAAACGCGCTGCCGCCGAATGCGGAAGTTAGCATTCAGAGACAGCTGCGAAGCGGCGCGCGTGTTTTAAAACGTCAGAGCCGGCCTGGGGGGCTCGGGGGGAAGCCCCCGAGCCCCCCAGGCTGGCTGCCACGTTTTAAAACACGCGCGCCACTTCGCAGCTGTCTTCTGAAGCCGGAACGCTAACTTCCGCGTTCGGTTTCAGAAGACAGCTGCAAAGCGGCGCGCGTGTTTTAAAACGTCAGAACCGGCCTGGGGGGCTCGGGGGGAAGCCCCCGAGCCCCCCAGGCTGGCTGCCACATTTTAAAACACGCGCGCCGCTTTGCAGCTGTCTTCTAAAACCGAACGCGGAAGTTAGCGTTCCGGCTTCAGGAGACAGCTGCGAAGTGGCGCACGTGTTTTAAAAGGTTGCAGCCGGCCTGGGGGGCTTGCCAGCACCCCCCAGCACCCCAGGCCGGCTGCAACCTTTTAAAACATGCGGGATACGAGCGCCAAGGAGCTGTGTCCTGAAGCCGAGACAGCTCCTTGGCGCTCGTATCCCGAATGTGAGCTCGGGAGGCGAACAAAAATGTCGCTCCCCTCCCAGCTCTTATCTCGAGTAGCTCGTAAGTAGAGCTGCTCGTATGTCGAGGTTCCACTGTATTAATAACAGAGAGTTCTGAAATTTAGAAGTTGGCAAACCTCTGATTTAAGAGAAGATTTGTTCTAACCAATTCTTGGTTCTTGATACATCTGAGATATTATTAAATAACTCCTATCTTTGTGAATAGAACAGAATAATATCTTCCATTAGTAATGAAAAACAAACAAACAAACAAACAAACACAGATGAGCTACTCTGATGGTTTGGAAATAACATTAAGGGATTGCCCCCTCTATCAAGTTATCTGCTATCTGCCCGTTCTTACATTAGTGGAAAGCAATACTGTATTGGCATGAGATGTCTTCATTGCTGATTCATATCCTGCCTTTTTTATTTGTTCTCTGCTAGTGATTTATAGATCTCAGGCAGATGGCTATATTATTTTGCAGTCCACCAAGCTTTAACAGTTGAGCCCTATGCTACCTCATCAATGAAGCTAATGAGAGGTGCTGTTGTTATAGTTTTAATGAACACATAATTAAGAAAACCAATTGGTGGATCCTATGGATTCATTTCTCTCCTCCTATGGAAAGACAGATGCGGGGTTGAGCTTGAATCTGTTGGCACTCATCCACACCCTAACAGCCTCTAGACATCGGCACATCATCTCCATACCCCCCACCCCCTCCCCGCGTGGAATGTCAATGAAGTCATTTTTGTCATATAATACTAGTGGTGGGTCACTGGATAACATTTTTTGTTCCCTGTTAGTCAGTTGGAGTTTACAAATGTTCTCTATGTTTTGAGGCCAGCAGAAATAAAGATAATACATTCTTCTATTCAAACTGGTTTGTCACTGATTGGATGGTAGAAACCCTAATAAAGTTGGACTGATGTTTTTTAACTTCTTCATCAATTATCTTAACATGGGGAAACAGAGATCTGGTGATGTTTGTAGATAAAATTCAGTTTCTCGGGCTGAGGAAAACTAAAGTGACCATGAAAAGCTTCAGGAAGATCTCTTTAAATTTGGTGGATGGTAAATTTCAGAAAGCATAAAGTGATGTATAATGTGACAAAGAAACAAATTCATGTATACATTGATGCAATTTGAGGGGAAAAAAATCTTGGAATAGTGGAAAGCTTAAATTTTGACTCGATGTGCAGCAGCTGTGAAAAAGAAACATTCTATATTTGGGCACACTAGGAAAGAAACACAACCTAACAACAAGAGCAACAATATGCTAACTTTACAGTGCCCTTATAAAGCACTGTAACAAGGGCTAGAGAAAATGCAGAAGAGGATGACTAAAATATTTAGGTGACTCCAACATCTCATAGAAACATAGAAACATAGAAACATAAAAGATTGACGGCAGAAAAAGACCTCATGGTCCATCTAGTCTGCCCTTATACTATTTCCTGTATTTTATCTTAGGATGGATAGATGTTTATCCCAGGCAAGTTTAAATTCAGTTACTGTGGATTTACCAACCATCTCCCTTATTAAAAAGCCTAGGACGCTTCAGATTCTTTAGTTTAGGGGAAAAAGTGATTGAGAACTGGACTTTATAGAAACAGGATGGAAAGTATTGATATTTATGAGCCACGGTAGCAGAGTGGTTAGAGGCTACTTCTGATGACTGCCAGCTGACTGCAATTTGACAGTTCAAATCTCATCAGGCTCAAGGTCCTTTCAAGGTTGGTAAAATGAGGACCCAGATTGTTGGGGGCAATAGACTGACTCTGTAAATCACTTAGAGAGGACTGTAAAGCACTGTGATGCAGTATATAAGTCTAAGTCTATTACTATTGCTACTTTGAACTTTGGCATTGGAGTAGACTCCTCAGAATACAATGGATAGCCCAGAAAACAAAAGATAATTGAACAAATCAACCCTGAGCTCTCAATTGAGGCACAAATGATCAGTTTAAATTATTCTAAATTGGACACATAGAATTGTGGAATTTATTACCACAAAATGTGGTGATGGCCAATAACTTGGACAGTTTTAAAAGGTTCTAGTTATATTTGCAGAGAATAGAAGTGAGAATCATTGTTACTTAGGTTCATATATGAATTGTAGAAGAAAAATGGTTTGCAAGGAACACTCTGCTTGATCCAACAGGTATTCTCTTGTCTATCCTTTGGAATGCCATATCCTGTGATTTCTACCCTCCTGACATTTTGTAAATCCTTGAAGACCTGGATATTCCCTTTGGCAGGGGTATAGTTGAGTTAGTCCATCGCTGTGATTTTTTTAGCATGAACTGTTATATGGATTTGGTTAGAATATTCTCAAGTGCCATTATGCTGCTCTTACCTTGTCGTTTTTTGGTTTGTTTTTGTTTCTGTTGATTTTAAATCATATGATTATTTCTCAGTGTCTCATTTGATAAGATGGGCAGCTATATTAAACAATATAATAGACAGAAATGGAGATTGCCTCAGGATGTATATTTTGTAATTTACCCTCCTCCGCAGATGCCTGTCTGCAACACTTCAGTCCTGCAATTTTTTCCCAGCAACACGCAAACCCAGCATAGAACCTAAATAGGCAGCCAGACACTTGGACTGGAGTCTTAAAAAAATAAAATAAAATAAAGAGGAAGCAATATCTCACATTCCTGATCTTTCCCCCAGACTTTATCAGGTCACCCTAATTTTTTACTTCTGGCATGCAAACTCTGTAATGAAAATGCTATTGCTAACATGCTGTAAGCCGCCCTGAGTCTAAGGAGAAGGGCGGCATAAAAATTGAATAAATGAATGAATGAATGAATGAATGAATGAATAAATAAATAAAATACATCAAGAGAATAAGGCAGGACATATCCTACCTAAAAGCAAAATAAAAATATTGCATTCCTGTAAGACCAGGTTACTGCAAGAATGTATGTATGTATGTATGTATGTATGTATGTATGTATGTATGTATGTATGTATGTATGTAAGTATGCATATATGTATGTATAAGACTATACAAAATTAAATAGATAACATTCATTTATATAAATAAATATATAGATAAACAATTAAGACAATCTGATATACTCAGGGGTGGGCTGCTGCTCAGATGGGGAGGTGGCGGGGAACGCATTGAGGTAGCGAAAATGGAGCTCCACCCCAGAGCATCTAATTTGCACTGAAAGATGTTGAAAGAAAATGCAGGGTGTCCTGCATAAGCCACGCCCACAGTGTGGTAGTAAAAATTTTGGTAGCCCTTCACTGGATGTACTGTAGTTATTAAAGTTTTGAAAGAAACCAGAAGATTCCATGAGGAGAAGGGAGGCATATAGATATGATAAAATAAATAAAATAAAATAAATAAATAAGATTGTAAGTTCTATGCCTCTGTTAGGCACGAAGTCCAACTGGGTGACTTCGGGCCAGTCATTCTTTCACAGCTCAATTCACCTCATAGTATAGTTGTTGAGGGGAAAAGAAGAAGAGAAAGGATATTACTTATGTTCACTACCTTGACTTTTATATATATAAAAGGATGAGAGAAAAATGTAAATGAATGAATGAATAAACAATTGTTATTTTCTTTAAATAAATCAAATACAGGGTTAAACAATTATAGCTGGTGGGTTATACTTCCAGATAGAATCAAAATTTTTGACTGGGAATTTTAGGCTTGGAGGATGGTATATAGTGAACTTCAAATCCTCAGTACATCTTAGCACCTGTAAAGTTCCCCAAGGTGTGATAGGAAGAGGTAAGAAAGCAGGTGTTACCCTTGGAGATTCTCCTCTTCCTGAACAGCTAGACATCAGCAAGAGTTGATCTAATTCTCCTGTCCTGCTAAGCTCATAAAGACTAGAATATTCCAGAAGGCCATTAGACATGAGCACTTAAGTATCCCCAATGCCACAAATTTTATAATTCATTGTAGTGAATTAGCCAAAATTTTATGTTGCACTGCTTTTATTTTATATTATTGCCTTTGATTGCTATTATTGTATTGGCTGTGCAATGCTTAGAGTTACTGTGACCCACAAACTAACCAAGTCTTATGACATGGGTACGATGAAAGATAGTGACTGATCCAGAGTCACTCAGTAAACTTTGTAATCAAACACAGAAGTAAAACTGGGACTGTCATCTGTCAGGCTTTTGGGCCTTATTTACTCAAGCTTCCTTTAGACCAGTGTTTTCCAACCTTGGCAACTTGAACATATTTGGACTTCAACTCCCAGAATTCCCCAGGCAGCATTTGCTGCCTGGGAATTCTGGGAGTTGAAGTCCAAATATCTTCAAGTTGCCAAGGTTGGGAAACACTGCTTTAGGCTACCTTTATTTTTCATCAGTAAGACCTGGTCTCTCCCAGGGGAGAAAGGAAACCCAGTTCTAAAAACCTTTTAGACAACCTTTTGATGAAGATTCACTTTTAGCACATTGGGTAAAAGTACAATTTGCAGTGAGTTGGACAGTGATGCAAATTTATTATGATTGTGTCTGATATATGAGGAAGGCTGGGTTTTCTAGTTGCTCTGGGTGGCTTGTCTTCTTGAAACTGTGGAAGATATATTTTAGGGACAATAATGTTTTTCATCCCAAAATAATGAAAAATTCAGTTTCTGATTTTCAACTCTCACATTGTGGATCTTTAGAGTGTAAGTGGCCTCAGAAAAGGAGTTTGTGGGCTACATGTATTTGAACATAATGGAAATAGGATATAGATCATGACACTGTAATATTAGGTGTCTTTTAGGAAATTCAAGCGGTGTGCCACAAGGGTCTGTTCTGGGTCCTATTCTTTTTAATATGTTTGTGAGTGACATAGGGGAACGTTTGGTAGGGAAGGTTTGCCTATTTGCCGATGACTCTAAAGTGTGCAATAGGGTTGATATTCCTGGAGGTGTCTGTAATATGGTAAATGATTTAGCTTTACTAGATAAATGGTCAAAGCAATGGAAACTGCAGTTTAATGTTTCCAAATGTAAAATAATGCACTTGGGGAAAAGGAACCCTCAATCTGAGTATTGTATTGGGAGTTCTGTGTTAGCAAAAACTTCAGAAGAGAAGGATTTAGGGGTAGTGATTTCTGACAGTCTCAAAACGGGTGAACAGTGCAGTCAGGCAGTAGGGAAAGCAAGTAGGATGCTTGGCTGCATAGCTAGAGGTACAACAAGCAGGAAGAGGGAGATTATGATCCCGCTATATAGAATGCTGGTGAGACCACATTTGGAATACTGTGTTCAGTTCTGGAGACCTCACCTACAAAAAGATATTGACAAAATTGAATGGGTCCAAAGATGGGCTACAAGAATGGTGGAAGGTCTTAAGCATAAAATGTATCAGGAAAGACTTAATGAACTCAATCTGTATAGTCTGGAGGACAGAAGGAAAAGGGGGAACATGATCGAAACATTTAAATATGTTAAAGGGTTAATTAAGGTCCAAGAGGGAAGTGTTTTTAATAGGAAAGTGAACACAAGAACAAGGGGACACAATCTGAAGTTAGTTTATTTATTTATTTTATTAGATTTGTATGCCACCCCTTTCCGTAGACTTGGGGGAAAGATCAAAAGCAACCTGAGAAAATATTATTTTACTGAAAGAGCAGTAGATGCTTGGAACAAACTTCCAGCAGACGTGGTAGATAAATCCACAGTAACTGAATTTAAACATGCCTGGGATAAACATATATCCATCCTAAAATAAAATACAGAAAATAGTATAAGGGCAGACTAGATGGATCGTGAGGTCTTTTTCTGCCGTCAGTCTTCTATGTTTCTATGTTTCTATTCTATAAAATATAACATGGATCTGACATAATATTTTCGTCTTGCATCTCTTATCGAGATCTAATTCTAACGGAGTCCTAAAAATTCAGGCAGAATTCTCACAAAGAGAATTCAGAGCATTCAGAGCATTCAAAGCAAAGAATTCAAAGCAAGACAAATCCACATATCCCAATATTATCTCCTGATTTCTCATCATAATTGTTCAACCCTGATTCAAACACTGTTAAACTCTCCGTGCATTAAGAAACAGTCCTGTGAGGAAGTAACATATGACCAAGCGTAGCAGTGCTGACAAGCAATGATATATGTGAACAGAGTGTTCCATTTTTTACCTGCTGTGTTAGGAAATGACATATGTCCAGGTGGACAAAACCCGATTAGACATTTTTCCTCCAGACAGCTGCATCCATGGGGAGACATCATGGGGAAGGGTTCGAAATATCTGAACCAGGCCATATAACTGGCAGCTAAGTGTGTGAACAGATTTCTTGAATAACATTGTATACGAAGTGTCAAAGTAAGAGGCATAGTAACTATTGGTCATTTCCTGAGTGTGCCTATTAAATAGGCTAGTCCAGTATTTTCTACTCTAACAAGTTGAGAGCTTTCCAGTGAGGAAAGTTTTTATTAGAATAAACAAAAGCATATATCAAGATATCTGTGCCAAAGTTTAAATAGAAACTATTTTTATATAGTTTATGGGCTAAAATGACATTTTTTGCTGATGTGCCTATTGTGTCTGCCATAAAATGCTATGAAATTTGGGATTTTTCAATGAGTAAACCTGCTGTCAAAGTAAAGAAGCCATGAGCAAATAATTTTCCATGACTAAAAAGCCATGAGTGGTTGTTAATGGAAGGTATAATTGTCTCTATTTCAGTCTGTTGCTTTTTGTTTGGGTTAATTGGCCAAGGAGTGACCCCATGCATTCATTATATATCATAATAATGAGAAGGATTATGAATCATATTACCTTTATCTGTTCCTCTGTGATGATGTATGAACCAGAGAGGAAGAGTAATAAAAAGTTGGACAGCAATGCAAAGAACTGCAATCATTTCAATTGTGCCTACTGAGAAAAAAAACAATTCTAATTTATTGTTATTGTTATTGTTATCGTTATCGTTATCGTTATCCTTATTGTATTGTTATCATTATCGTTATCGTTATCATTATGGTTATCATTATGGTTATCATTATGGTTATGGTTATGGTTATGGTTATGGTTATGGTTATGGTTATCGTTATCGTCATTGTCATTGTCATTGTCATTGTTAATTAGATTTGTATGCCACCCCTCTCCGAGGACTTGGAGCAATGTAAGCATTGTCAGTTTTCTGCATACACAAAGTATTCAATATTATGCTTTATTCATGGCTGTTGCATCAGGCTTCTCCACTGATACCCTTCAGATAAGCTATACATCAATCCCCAATGCAGATGTAGATTATTAAAACCCAACCTATCTGGAAGACTTCTCTGGGAAGGTTGAATTAGACAGTTATGAATGCACATGACATTGTATACATACTCACTGGAGGGAAGCAGGCATCTCTTGCAACATGTGTCTCGGAATTAGGGATAGAATGCTTAATATAACAGTAAATCATCTTTTCACATAGAGTCCCAATGTATAGTTTTGAAAGACAGACAAATGCAATATTGTGTACACAGTTAATGAACATTGAAGTTCTGAATCATAGTGCTTCAATCTAACACTTCCATGTGCTTGAGTTATATTTACTTTCTCCCCATTGGCAACTCAGAGCATCATTTCTCTTTCTGAAGCCATCTTGGCATGGGCTTGGTGGGTCTGCGAAAGCCACTGAAGCTGTACATGTGGAGACTTCATCTTCAGTTGCCTAATGGATTCCGAAGACAGCCTGAATATTCATCATTTCTCTTTTTATGAGTGCCTGGACAATTGGACTCCAATGTTAAACACTGTTGTAAATTAAGGAAAAGCACTGAGCAAAGACCAATTTATCTGCTTTTCCCCCTCTTTCTCCCCTTTTTCGCAATGCTGAAGTGCCTATAATCTTTGTGAATACGAGGCATTGTTTCAGTTCCACTGAGGCGGAATTGTTTGTGCATCCCTAAAGACTGTGCTATGTCTGAACTGAGACTGCTCATTTTAAACAAATGTGCACTTACCCTATGTCTCCGGAACTCCCTTCCTGAAAAAGTTAGCACTGACCTTCTTAGAGCTAATGCTAAACACATGCAGGATTCTGGTGCTCTTTGATAGGGAATTATAATTATTAGCTCCATATTAGGAAACATAATGTTCCTTTCACCATTTTCAGTTTTATATTGGCCACTCTGAAAGAACCTTGTGGGATCCACAGGTATTTCCTGACATTAAAGGTAATGACATATTGTATTCACATGAGAAATCCACAAATGTTCAGTTTTTATGATATTTCAATTTGTCTAAATTTGCCAACTTGCAGATTTATTAGCCTAGCAGCTGATGACAAGAACTGGATTGGAAAGAGAAAAAATGTTATTCGCAGTAATAATAAAATATGACCAGAACACATCAGAATGTTTCAAATCTAATTTTACACTGAAAATCATTACTATCCACTCCAGGAGCATATATGGAAATATCCTTTTCATTTGTTCATCACTGAGAAGTAAAGATCTATTTGATTTAGGGGTAGTGATTTCTGACAGTCTCAAAATGGGTGAACAGTGCAGTCAGGCAGTAGGGAAAGCAAGTAGGATGCTTGGCTGCATAGCTAGAGGTATAACAAGTAGGAAGAGGGAGATTATGATCCCGCTATATAGAATGCTGGTGAGACCACATTTGGAATACTGTGTTCAGTTGTGGAGACCTCACCTACAAAAAGATATTGACAAAATTGAACGGGTCCAAAGACGGGCTACAAGAATGGTGGAAGGTCTTAAGCATAAAACGTATCAGGAAAGACTTAATGAACTCAATCTGTATAGTCTGGAGCAGAGGTCCCCAACCTTTTTTGCACCAGGGACCGGCTTTCAGCTAGACCAGTTTTCCATGGCCCGGTGGGGGGGGGGGGGAGCTAGCTGTCAGCGGCGCCGTAAAAGGGGCGATCAAGAGAGGAATGGGTGAATGAATGGACGGAGGGTGGGAAGGAAGGAAGGAAAGAGGGAAGGTACAGGAACAGAAGAAGGGTGCAAAGAAGCAAAGAAAGGTGTGAAAGGGGAGAGTAAGAGAGGAAGGAGTGAAAGAAGGGAATGAGGGAGGAAAGAAGGGAGGAAGGAAAAGGAAAGCAAGAAATGGAGGGAGGAAAGGAAGGGAGGAAAGGAAGGAAGGAAGGAAGAAAGAAGGAAAGAGGGAAGGGACAGGAACAGAGGAAGGAAGCAAGGAAACTTATGAAAGGGGAGAGTAAGAGAGGAAGGACTGGAGGGAGGGAGGGAAGAAGGTAGGAAGGAGAAAGAAAAGAAATAGAGGAAGGAAAGGTAAAAGAGAGAAAGAAAAAGAGCAAGAAAGAAAGAAAGAAAGAAAGAGAAAGAAAGAAAGAAAGAAAGAAAGAAAGAAAGGCAACTTCAAAGAAAGGCTCACTGAGCATCTCTCACTCTCTCTCTCTTTCTATCCCTCTTTCTTTCTTTCTCTTCCTTTCTCTCTCTCCTCTTCCTTTATCTCCTCTTTCTCTCCCCCCTCTCTCCCCCTTTCCCTCTCTCTTTCTCTCTCCCTCTCTTGCTATCTCTCCCCCCTTTCCCTCTCTTTCTCCCTCTCTTTCTCTCTCTCCCCCCTCTCTCTTTCTCTCTCTCTCCCCCTCTTTCTCTCTCTTCTTCTCACTTTCTCTCTCTTGTTTTCTTTCTGTCTCTTTTGCTTTCTCTCTCTCTCACTCTTTCTCTCTTGTTTTGTTTCTCACGCTCTTTCTCTCTCTTGTTCTCTCTCTCTTGCTATCTCTTTCTCTCCCCCCCTTTCTCTCACTCTCTCTTTCTCACTTTCTCTCTATCTTGCTGTCTGTTGCTTTCACTCACTCTCGTTCTCTCTCCGTTCTTCTCAGCGGTGACGCGCGCACGCCCTGCCCGCCTCACATTTGCCGAGAGGACTTTCGCCCCGGGCTCTCAGCAAGGGGGTTTGCATGAGAGGCGGGGCCGGCGGAAGGTGATATTCAATGTCGGGGGCGCACGGGCGGTTTTGCGCGCGCTCCCTATCTCCCTGCTAGCCCACTCGGAATACGTATTCAAAATAAGAAAAGCCTTTGCCGGCGAAGGCTTTTCTTATTTTGAATACAGTATTCCGAGTGGGCTAGCAGGGAGATAGGGAGCGCGCGCAAAACCGCCCGTGCGCCCCTGACATTGAATATCACCTTCCGCCGGCCCCGCCTCTCATGCAGCCCCCTTGCTGAGAGCCCGGGGCGAAAGTCCTCTCGGCAAATGTGAGGCGGGCAGGGCGTGCGTTCCGGGTGCGGGAGGAGCTGCGGTGAAAGGCAGGAGGTGGCAGAGGAGCAGAGGGGGCAAATTGGGCGGGCGGTGGGCAGCGCGGAAAGGCCGAGGGGGCCCTGGCGCCGCGGACCGGCTGAAAACCCCCAACGGCCCGGTCCCGGTCCGCGGACCGGCGGTTGGAGACCCCTGGTCTGGAGGACAGAAGGAAAAGGGGGGACATGATCGAAACATTTAAATATATTAAAGGGTTAAATAAGGTCCAGGAGGGAAGTGTTTTTAAAAGGAAAGTGAACACAAGAACAAGGGGACACAATCTGAAGTTAGTTGGGGGAAAGATCAAAAGCAACATGAGAAAATATTATTTTACTGAAAGAGTAGTAGATCCTTGGAACAAACTTCCAGCAGACGTGGTAGATAAATCCACAGTAACTGAATTTAAACATGCGTGGGATAAACATATATCCATCCTAAGATAAAATACAGAAAATAGTATAAGGGCAGACTAGATGGACTATGAGGTCTTTTTCTGCCGTCAGACTTCTATGTTTCTATGATATATTTTTGAGAATATACTTGTGCTTTCAACCAAATAATTATTTCTGCCCCATTTTTCAACCAGAATATATTCAAACTGGCTTACAGAATGATGAGAAATACAGTACTTCTAGAAGAACATCAAGAAAGAACAAGAGGTAATGATATTAATAAACTCTCAGTGAGGCATTATTTTGATGTGGTTGTGGGACTTGCTTGCTCTGAGGAAGATGAGAGCTAAGCCAGAGTTCATACTGGACAAGTCTCAATGAAAGAATGAAAAGTGCCAAATGAAAAATGCCCATCCCATAAATAATATGATTAGATATAATTTACAGAAACACATACTGGATCAATCATGGTCCAGATCAATAAAGACCATGGTTCCTGGACATACTGTATGATAACAAGTGGGCTACAAACTCAGGACTGTTGGCTGAGCAAACAGGGCCAGCAGCAACTACCAGCCTTTCTGAAAGAGAACTTTCACAAATATATGAAGACTGGGGGGGAGGGACTCATCTGTTATTACAAATCAAATCCAACAAGAAGATAATATCTGAAAAGAATGCAAAAGTTCTGGAAAGAACATCTAGAATCAGGGGGGGAAAACCAACAGAGGCCAGCAGATCAACTTAATTTACAATATGCAATAAAGCATTTATTTTGAAGCAGAATTCAGGACTATCTAGGGCAAAAATATAAATTAAAAAAACCCAAAAATGTTGCCAGAAATAGCTCAGACTGTAAAGGCAAACCTGAGGAAGGCAGTAGTAGTAGATGAAACCAACATAGCTATGTAATCATTTTCATTCTCAAGCCAGGAATTTCTTTTCTTCAAAAAGAACAAAACATTCCAACTTTAAAAAAAGCAAGAGGGATTGAAACAAAGAAATAACATCTAGAACAGCACAAAAACCAACATTGTAAGGCTGCTTGCATTGAAGCCTGTCTCAAAGAAAGAACTCGTGCAAGTTTTAAAATATGCTAACACTGTAGTATCAAATATAAGCACCAACTCACTGCAAGAAACAAACCAATTTAATTGGTTTGTGCAGCATGGCTGCAGTTATCATTGAATATCTTGGATTCAAAATCAACAAACAAGGATAGTGTACTACTAAAGCTGCCCAGAGTCACCTTGTAGCTGCCCCAGAATCAGGGGAGGGGAGATGAACAGCATAAACATTCAAACAACAACAACAACAACAACAACAACAACAACAACAACAACATGATGGAAAATCATGTGGGAAAATAATTTCAGCATATTAAGATCAGATGCAAGCAAGCTAGAACAGATGAAAGAGAAGAAGCTGAAGAACAAGGATTGGATATTGAATGGATTGGATTACCTGAACAAGAAATGTCATCTAGAATTAAGGAAGATTAAGTAAGCACTGGAAATAACAAAGCAGAAAATAACAGCCATAGCCAAGAAAATCAACAGATAAAGAAGCTTAACTATCAGAAACACATCTACCAATCCATCAATGGAGAGACTGTAATAAATCATCAATATCTGACAAAGAAGAAATAGTGTGGTTCTGAGTGCAATTATGACACAACCAGAATTATTTTCCTCCTAGTAGCGACCCGCTGGTGACATCACAATGATGTCACTGACTCAGTTCGCCACCATCTTGTTAAATTGTATCTTAATATTCATCCTAGTTGTGCATCATATTATATATCAGTATGGCGCAGGAATTGAGCATTGGACTGGGAGGTTAAAATGAAGGTTCTAGTCCCGTGATGGCAAACCTATACCACAGGTGGTACGCGGAGCCATATTGGAGGGCATGCAAGGTGTTGCCATGTGTCAGCTCCAGCGTGCATATGCGCAATGGCCAATTGATTTTTTCCCCTCAGGAAAGGCCGTTTCGCTCTCTGGATGCTTCAGGGAATAATGATAATGAGATAATGGTAATGGTGATGATGATGATGATGATGATGACAACGACAATGATAACGATAACGATAACGATAACAATAACAATAACAATAACCATAACAATAACAATAGCAGTAACAATAACAGTAACAATAATAATAATTTATCAGATTTGTATGCCACCCCTCTCTGAAGACTTTCCTGAAGCCCCGGAGGCAAAAAATTCACCCAACTCACTTCCGGTTTGTCCATTAGATAATTTTTTTTCATCTCTGGGGCTTCAGAAAGGCCTGTGGGCATGCGGGTGGGGGCAGTATGTGGCAAGGAGCGCATGAATGGGGGGGGCGAAGGGGCATCGGCACATGAACGCATGCTAGCACACCCACACACTCTCTTTTGGCACATGAACCAAAAAAGGTTTGTCATCACTGGTCTAGTCTATTATCAGGCACCAAATTCATTGGTGATTTCTGGCCAATCATTGGCCCACAGTGCAAACCATCTGAAAGGTTTGTTGTGGGGAACAAGAAAATTTGAAGGAAATGTTATATATGCCATCTTGAACTCCTGACAAACCAACAAATCTAAAAACACTAGACCCAACAAAGATTCTTATAGAAAGCTCATTTTATATATTTTAACATTGTGGAGATGGCTCATTTATTCCTGCTTTTTCTATTTGTTAAAATAAAGTACTAGTCAATGAAAGTAGTTGTCCATCAGAACAGCAGTTTATGGGAGGAACTTTGTCAAATTTTTTTTGAAAGTCCAGGAATTTTTGTGTCTTCACACCAGGAACCTCAAAAAAGTTTAAAATATTAGTGAGACAAGATTTAACTTCATTGTTCTTTGTCAATTCTCTTTCTTCTACATATTTGTTTTTCTTTTATAAAATTATTTAGATTAATGTACATAAAACATAAAAATAGTTAAATGCTCTATTTTTCGGAATACGCTCTTCTTTTTTAAACATTAGATTAAAAACAATTTTTCAGTCTTTGGGAATTTTGATTTGAGAGAGAAACTGCATATTTTTGCTTAAAGTTTAATTTTTTAATTTTTGCTTTCTTTAAGAAACGTTGGATAGATACTTTCTGGACAATGTGATTTGTTTATTTTAAATGTGTCACTTGGCACTATTTTACTAAAGAAACTTTAATTCTGTGAGTTAAATTATTAGCACAGACTAATCCTGAAATTAAAGCAGGAATTCCTGTTTCTCAGAACATAGAGCATCCACTCTGATTTTGAATCATGTATCTTTTGAATTCGATTTTCTATTTACAAAATAAGGCTGTTTTGTTAAGTCGGATTACTCCAAAGCAATCTCCAGTTGTTGGTAATCCATTCCTGGATGGGAATACCAGAAACGACTTCTTTGGCTTTATTCAGTCACCTGTTTTTTGTGTTGTGTCTTTGTATGTATTTTGCTATGGCTCTGTATGGACCAAATAGTCCATACTCAATCTTCCTTCTTGCAATACGTAATAGGTAAACATCGGCATTGTTTTGTTTTCTATTAGTTTTGATCTTCCTTCCTTCCTTCCTTCCTTCCTTCCTTCCTTCCTTCCTTCCTTCCTTCCTTCCTTCCTTCCTTCCTTCCTTCCTTCCTTCCTTCCTTCCTCCCTCCCTCCCTCCCCCTCCCTCCCTCCCTCCCTCCCTCCCTTCCTTCCTTCCTTTCACCCTTGTTGTCATAAGGGTATTTATTATCTTAATTTTTCTTATCCATGCTGGTAATTCCGGATTTTACAATTCTTAAAAAATATATTTTTAAAATTCACCAATTTGACATCCCAAGGGAAATATTAATACTTTTAAATGAAAATATTTTATTTCCAGGTTAAAATGAAACTAAAAAAAGCTTCCTTATTGGTTTTGAATTAAACATGGACATTTTCTATAAAAGTCTTATGGGCACTTTAAATAAATTCCATGAAATTAAGATTGTCATGGATACTTTAGATATATTATTTCAAAGAAATAGTGTAGAATTATTTCTGAATGTCCTGATTAATATTCCTAGCAAGACATATGCTTCATTCCTAAAACTTTGATAATTTAGGCCTTAGTTTAGGTAATAGAGAATTCTTATTTCAACAATTTGTATTGAAGTATGTTGACAAAATCAACAAAGTTCTTAAAATAACTTTAATTGGCTATCAAAAAACATCCAAATTTACCTAATGTCTGTTTTCCAAGAAAATATAATGTTGGTTCAGCTGCTTCTTAAATCTCACCATATTTTATATACTTTGGCCTTTACCTATTGTCAGAAAATATATGATGCAGTGTGATTTAAAGTATTAGTCTAATTAATTATACAGAAATTGATTTGTTGATTGGGTGAGGAATGAAAGAAACATTGTTTTAGATGTAAATTATGCAGCTACACAGTGCCTATTGAGTTAAGATAACTGAAGAAAAAAAATCATGAATGTTAATAAATTACATCATATTTTTATGTTAAGAAGAAAAGAGTTACCCCTACCATAGCAAATGCACAAGATTTGCCCATTGGATTGTGGCTTAATGTAATGCCTTAAACTTTGGATTTTCTCGTTATTTTACTGACACCGCTCCCATTTTTATTACAAGATTGTTTTCATGGTATTTCAGATTTGGGCAACTGGTTATAACATTTTTAAAAATGGCAATAAAAAAAATTCAAGACACTTTTTTTTCTAAATAAATTCAAGTGGTAAAAAATGGTCAGGCCCATAGGGGAATTAAAAGATTCTTAATTCTAATAAGAATTAGTTCAGGAAGTTGCTTTTCTTTTTTCTCGTGGGCATGTGCAGGAGTATCTGTGGGATATAGTTTGGTCTTTTTTTTTCTGCCTTCACTCTATGGGCAGGGGTGGGTTCTAACCTAGCCTCATTGTGGGTTCGCTTCCTTCCTGTGCATGCAATAACCCCCCCAAAACAAAATGACAACATATGCACAGTGCCAGAAACTCAACTTCTGCACGTGCATAGAAGAATTTTTAAATTTATTTTAAAAAAATTAAAAAGATGGTGGTGCCCACGGACTGGCACTGATCAAACCAGATCTGAGATGTCACCGTGATGTCACCAGCAGGTCGCTACTGGTTCGGGTGAACTGGTCCGAACTGGGAGAAACCCACCTCTGATCAATGGTCAAACGATATTTTTACAATTCTACATTATTCTCTCTTTCTCCTTCTTCTCTCTCTCTTTTTGTTTACCTGCTATCTGCATGAAGTATTTTGAGTACATCACGCAATCAAAGAAAATTCTTAAATATTTATTTTTATTTATTTATTTATTTTATTTATTTATTGGATTTGTATGCCGCCCCTCTCCGGGGACTCAGGGCGGCTAACAGCAATAATAAGACAGCGTACAATAATAATCCAATAGTAAAAACGATTAAAAACCCATTAATATAAAAACCATACATACATACAGACATATCATGCATAAAATTGTAAAGGCCTAGGGGGAAAGAGTATCTCAAGTCTCCCATGCCTGGCGGCAGAGGTGGGTTTTAAGTAGCTTACGAAAGACAAGGAGGGTGGGGGCAATTCTAATCTCTGGGGGGAGTTGGTTCCAGAGGGTTGGGCCGCCACAGAGAAGGCTCTTCCCCTGGGTCCTGCCAAGCGGCATTGTTTAGTTGACGGGACCTGGAGAAGACCCACTCTGTGGGACCTAACTGGTCGCTGGAATTCGTGCAGCAGAAGGCGGTCCCTGAGATAATAACCCATAATAATAAATAACCCATAAATAAAAGAAAGCAGAAAACCACTATTATTTAATTAAATCTCTTCACCACACTATAGGTCCTAGCCTTTTAACTCAACCTAAAATTTATTTTGTCAGTTTTTCATTCCAGTTTATTTAAAATAAAGACCTGCGCAAAAATAATTTACTGTACATCTCTTGTAATATAAATTATTCTTTTGTCCTCCCAGTTCTATTTGGTTATTCGCCACCAGTTGATTATTGGTGAACATTTATCCCTCCTACCAATGTCTTATTTAATGGGTTGTGAAGGGATTCTATGTTCATCCAACTGAAACTCTGTCAAAGAGACTCAGCTGCTATATGTGCTATTGGCAAAAATAAGGTTAGGTTTTTCCTTTGAAAAATCTTTCAGCATGTAATGAGAGTCCCCGAATTGTAACTGAGCACTGATATCAAACTGTAGTTTAAAGGCTCCTTCTTCAAATAAACTTTTAATAAACAGGAATGGTTACAAATAGTTTTGCTGATTTATTACCTCTAACTATATAACTTTATTTGAGAATAACTTAGTAGCTCAAAATGAGCTGGGATATCTTATTGCTCTTGGCTGAAGTTTATTATTACTTTTAAACGATCATTTAAACTCAGGCGTTACTTGTTGCAGTAGACAAATAATATTTTCAAATCTTCGTTAACAAGAAGCTCATTCTTTAAACAGAGGTGAGTGTTGTATAATTGAAATTTCTGGAGCAATGATGCTTGCACCCTCTCTCTATTAATTTTCCCTTGTCTTGTAAGACTACCATTACATCCCTGAGGCCCTTTGTAAAATAAACTCCCCTATGATCTAGTGCAAGCAGGGAAAGCAGCAAGCAAGCTCTGGCTTGGTATCTCTTATGGACCATCCTGATGACTATAATTGCTGCCCTGTTATGAAAACCTTTTTTTGAAAGGCGCCAGAGTTCCAAATAAAGCATTACAAAGCTTTGATATAATAAATATTAGTATCACTGTTTAAAAATGTTGTGACCCGTCTGCTTGATTCCGAGAAAGACGTTTTCCAGCACCGCAGCTTCTTGTTGCTTTTATTTGAAAATATTCTATTACCATAATAAGAAAGAAGGAAAATTCTCAAGACAGATTTGGTTTAAAGAATTTCCAAATAAAGTCAGCGTCTGTCTTTCTAGACATTGAACTTAGGGAAAGTGAAAATAGACCAAATCCTCAGCAGACTTCCAAAAAGGTCATTTGAGCAGATACCCTCTGCCCCCTCTTTTGTTAGGAAGCTTTAATTCTGGAAATCTAGAACTATTAAAATAAAGGTCATGCACTATTTCTGCAAACTAAGGTAGAGTGTGAAGCTGGGAGAGTACAAATGGCATTTTTTCCTATTTGGCTATGGATGATGTCAGGCCAAAGCCATTGCTGACTTGGAGATTTTGGCCTCCCATACTTTATTGTTTAGAATGTATTCCTGCTGTGAGAATCTGGGAGAGGCTGTTGCATGAAGGATGTAGAGATGTAGCCATAACAAATTCTTTCTAAATTCTCAAGGTCATCCTTTGTTCAGTACCTGCCCAGAAGCTGATGGGAGTAACAGATGCATTGGTGGAAGAAGACTGGCCAACGTGATGAACTTGTAGGTGTGGGTACAAGGGAATAAACTTTAAATGGGGTGGAGAAACCTCTGTAGCTTTAGATTTGGGTTTCTCCCAGATGTGCCAACATGGCTCTGCTAATAAATCGATACTTTGAGGAATACTTCGCCTTGGACTCTGATTTAGTTTTAGATGCTATTTGGAACCCCGACAAATAAACTAAGTCTTTAGTGGGCAGGATAACGACATGGAGTATAGTGGTTGATGATATAAATGGGTACAGTGGTGTCCTATGAACTTTCATAGTTTTTTGGGGGAAGGTAAGCTTTCCAGATTTGAATGTAAAACTTCATATGGCTACTAAATGTTAGCAAAAAGATATCCTGCACCTCTTTGCTGCTATCTGGTGTGATCTGAAGTTTTGCAGCCCAGATGTGATAGTTTTAAGAGGTTTTTGAGAAGAATCTGTGTGGGTTTTTAAAAACTAAAATGACAGAAAACCATGTTATAATTTTCAAGAACTGCATCTTCAATTTTTAGCAGTGTACATAGAGGAGGCCATTGAAACAGGGTCAGGGATGATAAATCACCTGTCCTGCTTGAAATGCAAGAGTTGATTTCTGCAATGAGATCCAGATACTATTGCCAAATAACAGGGAGTATTATGCAGAGGTTTAATAACAAATAGAAAAATAATGAAAGAGTGCATTGACACCCATAGCTTTATATTAGCCTCATTTTCTCTGAAATAGTGAACTACCAGATCATCTGTACTGAAAATTAGAATTATAATTAGAATTGAACACCTGCATTCAGTTTTGGGCTCCACACTACAAGAAAGACATTGAAACTTTGGAAAAAGTACAAAAGAGAGCAACAAGAATGATAAAGGGACTGGAAAAAAACCATGTGAAGAAAGCTTGCAGGAATTGGGCATAGATAGTCTAATAAAGAGGAGGCCCAGGGGTGGACATGATAGCAGTACAGTGATCCCCCGAGTTTCGCGATCTCGAGCTTTGCAAAACGCTATATCGTGATTTTTCCACCCGATGACGTCACTCCCTTCCTTTCTCATCTTTCTTTCTCTCTCTCTTTCTCTATCTTGCTTCTTCCTCTCTCATACTCTCTTCCTCCCTCTCTCATCTCTTTCTTTCCTTCTCTCTCTTTCTCTATCTCTCCCCCTCTTGCTCTCGAGCGGCAAGCGAGCAGCCGGGCGGGCGGGTGAACGGGCAAGCAGAGCGGCCGGGTGGACTGGTGAACGGGCAAGCGAGCAGCCAGGCGGGTGGGCGAATGGGCAAGCGGAGCGGCCGGGCGGGCGGGTGAACGGGCAAGCGAGCAGCCGGGCGGGCGGGTGAACGGGCAAGCGGAGCGGCCGGGCGGGCGGGTGAACGGGCAAGCGGAGCGGCCGGGCGGGCGGGTGAACGGGCAAGCGAGCGGCCGGGTGGGCGGGTGAATGGGCAAGCGAGCAGCCGGGCGGGCGGGCAAACGAGCAAACAGAGTGGCCGGGTGGGCGGGTGAACGGGCAAGCGAGCAGCCGGGCGGGCGGGCGAACAGGCAAGCGGCAAGCGATCTTGGGGTTTCCCCTTTGCCTGGGCAGCAGGAAGACCCAGGGAAGGTTCCTTCAGCCGCCCAACAGCTGATCTGCTCCGCAGCGCAGCAGCAGCGAGGAGCCGAAGATGGGGTTTCCCCGTTGCCTGGGCAACGGGGAAACCCCATCTTCGGCTCCTCGCTGCTGCTGCGCTGCAGAGCAGATCAGCTGTTGGGCGGCCGAAGGAACCTTCCCTGGGTCTTCCCCGCCGCCCACACGCAAATTCCACCATCTGCGCATGTGCGGCCATGGAAAAAGGGGCGCGCATGCGCAGATGGTGTTTTTACTTCCGCACCACTACATCCCGAAAAATCGATTATCGCGAGGGGTCTTGGAACGGAACCCTCGCGATAATCGGGGGATCACTGTATACAGATACTTGAGGTGTTGCCACGTAGAGGAGGGGGGTCATGCTGTTTTCCAGGGTACAGTGTGTTAGATCCTTGCTGGAAGAAGGACTGCACTCTTAGGGTAAGTAACGGTTCTTTTATTAACAATGGATAACGGTTACAAAACTCCAATCAAAGACAACATGGCCGTGCCCGGCAGCTATATATATGCCGGGCTGCCAACCAATCACATCATAGCATTTTCCCGCCCAAGGACTATGGGGCGGGTACAATGCCTAACTGTCCTCTGGACACAACACCCCTTCCCACCTGGTTGGTGCACACAAAATCCTCTAAATAAGCGGGACGCTTGTGTGTCCTTGCTGAGCGGCGGGGTTCGGCCCCTGATGGGGGCAAGGATGATTCTGTTTCTATAGGCAATGGTTGTGGTTGACCTTCTGTGTGTATTTCCTGGTGTAAAGGTTGCGGTATTGGATATTGATTGTCCGGGGAGGAAGTGATCTCTGTATAATCGGATGGTGTGGTACAGGTTGGCGGAATGGATGGTGCTTGTGACGCCAGCGTGACAGCTTCTAAGGTTCGGCGGCGTAGTTGGTCTATGTGCCGACGCCAGGTCCTTCCGTCGCTTAGGTGGACCCTATAAGAGCAAGGGCCTGTTACTTCAGAAACCCAATGTTAGATCCTTGCTGGAAGAAGGACTGCACTCTTAGGGTGAGTAACGGTTCTTTTATCAACAATGGATAACGGTTACAAAACTCCAATCAAAGACAACATGGCCGTGCCCGGCAGCTATACATATGCCGGGCTGCCAACCAATCACATCATAGCATTTTCCCGCCCAAGGACTATGGGGTGGGTACAATGCCTAACTGTCCTCTGGACACAACACAGTGGGCCAGACCAGAAGCAATGGATGGAAGCTGACCAAGGAGAGATTCAACATGGAGATAAGGAAGAACTTTCTGATGGTGAGAGCAATCAACTGGTGGAATGGCCTGCCCACAGAGGTTGGGAATGCCCCAACACTGGAGACCTTCAAGAAGAGATTGGACTGCCATATATTGGGGATTGTATAGGGTCTCCTGAACCAGCAGGAGGTTGGACTAAAAGACCCACAGGGTCTCTTCCAACGCAAACAATAATAATATAAAATTATTATTATTTGCTTTTTTTTTGGTTGCATTCTTACCTTGCTTGTCTTTCAGAAGCTAAAAACAGCCTCTTTCATAATGCAAATTTGTCATGCAATTGAGCTTAAGAAATAGTGACTGGCACAATTTAAGTTGAATAGGGCTTGGAATCTGGGTCCTTCTAAGCCCATATTCTCCCTTCTTCACCTCACTAATGCTCCCCAGTCGTCGCTGGATTTAACTGATTTAATATTCTCTGAACGAAATATGGGAATCAACATTTGTGAAACACTGGGGAATTTTAACCAGAACTCTCAGCACGTTTTTGAAGCTAGTAGTCTGTTCTAAATATTGTACACTTAAAGTGGAAAAGTAAATCCCATTGGACTATGACACAATTGACTTCTGAGGAAAGATATTAAAATTATGCTGTAAAATTCCCCAAATTTACATAGCTAGAGCTCGTCAGCATGCCCTGAAACATAATGTAGGTTCCACTGAATTCAGTAGGATTTAATCTGGCATCTGTTGCACGGAGACATATCTTATATTGCAAATTGCAGACATACCATTGATAATTGTGGCAGTGTCCAGATGGGCAAAAATGGACACTAATATGGTATGTTCAGCTGTTTCTCTTAAATCATAATTCTAGGTTAAAACTGAACTTCATCATTCTTCTGGGGCTGCTCTTGGTCTCTGAAGGCTACATTCCTGGAACTGTTCCAGTATTAAGATTGAAGGGAGTTTGTCCTAAGGGGAAAAAATCTTTTTGGACTGGAGAATTAGAAAGGCTGGGAAAAAACCCACATCAATGTAAAAGAGAGAGTATTCTGAAGCTACTATTTGAGTTCAGGGGATCGTCCTGCTTTCACTTCCTAAAAGAGATGTTTGAAATAAACTGGAATTATTTAAAGGAGCCTTGGTATCCCAAATATGGTGATATTGGATTGGGGGAATTTATTTGGTCACTAACTCATATCAATAGGCTTACACAGAGTAAATCTGCATATAGTCCAGGATTGCTTGTAGTTTTATAATCCTTGAAGAAATAGTGTAAGGAGGACGTTGCCTCCCCAGTTTTATTAGACAAAAATATTTTGTGTGTGAATAGCATGGATATTTTCTTGAGTAGTATTTAAGAATGCTTTTTGAGTGGGAGAACTGACTATCTTTGCTCTTTGCAATGAAAATTAGAGGTTTCATGACTCTTGTGATATAGGATATATGTCATAGTACCTGCAAATTCACCAGGTCAAATGGAAAGATTTTGGATCTTTTTCCATATTGGAGAAACAGAGAAACATAAAAGATTGACAGCAGAAAAAAACCCCTCATGGTCCTTCTAGTCTGCCCTGATACTATTTCCTGTATTTTATCTTAGGATGGATATATGTTTATTCCAGGCATGTTTAAATTCAGTTACTGTGGATTTACCAACCACGTCTGCTGGAAGTTTTTCCAAGCATCTACTACTCTTTCAGTAATAGCGCCAGTGGACTTACCCGCCAGCGCCGTTTGCGGCAAGGCAACGGGGCGACCGGACACATGGTGCAGCCGCCATGTTGGCTTTGGCCGAAGTCTCGCGAGATTGCGAGACTTCGGCCGATGATCAGGCCACAGTGGCCTGATAGGTGACGTGTCCGGGTGGGGCCTGCCAGCCCTATAAAAGGGTGTGCAGGCCCGGGCTCAGCCTTTTCGCCCAGACGCTGCATCTGAGCAGACACTCGGCTGGGTGTCTGCTCTTTGTCGGCCATTTTGGAGGCTGCCTTGTGGCGCGGCCGCCATTTTGTGTGCCTCGTCGGAGGCTCGTGGAGTGCGGTTGTCTGGTGTCAGGCAAGAAGGCGGCAGTGGCGGCTTGGGGCTCGGAGGAGCCTTGCCGCTTCAGCGGTTTGGGGAGCTTCCCCCTGGGATCAGGGGGGATCGTTCCAGGGTCCCTCTCGGGAGCGGGAGGGATCGTTCGGCGGGGCTAGGCTCGCCGGTCACTGGTGGGGAGGGGTTGTTGCGGCCTGCCTTCCCGGGAGCGGCTAGGCATTCAAGGGCTGTGTGAGCCCCTACTTGGGAGGGCGGTTGGCCCCTGATTGCAGCGTCGCTGCTTCTTTGCCTTTTGGGGCAGGGGCCACCTGCTGCCCTCTTTGAGGCTTGGGGCCTTACGGCTCCAGCTTCTTTTGGTGTAAGAAAGATACACTCAGCTAATTAAATAAATTAATAATATCATAAGTAACATAGAATAAAACTAGAATACATAATAATAATAACAATTAATAATTAAGTGGTCTCATGGGCCCTGAGAGGCAGAAGGCCTCGGCCACGCTGGCCTGCCCGGCGGCTAGGCCTAGGAGGGCATTGAGGCCCTCGGCCCGGGTCAGGGCTACCATGGAAGGGGTCCCTGGGGGGGTCCCGTTGGTGGGAATGGGGTTGGTGCCACCCGTTCCTCAGCAGGATTTGCCTTCTCTCTCTTGGGCCAGGGTCCTTGAGCGCCTTGATGAACTCGAGCGCTGGCGGTCCGGATCCAGGACGGGGGATGCCTCCACGTCGGCGGCTCTGGGGAGAGATCCGGAGGAGGCTGCAGCCCAGTCGGGGCAGAGGGCCCAGCCCGGGCAGATGATGTCAACGCCGGGCCCCGGGATCCCGGGGCTGCCTTGAATGTCTTCTCCCCCTCTCAAGGCAGGTGAGGTCACACCACACGTGCCACCCCCTTCACTCCCTCCTCCGCCCGGTCAGGCCTTGGTCCCGCTGGGTTTTGTGGGTGGTGCCAATCTTTTTGGGTCTCCGGCGGGCACCTGTAATCAGGTGTGGTCCCCGCCGGTTTCCGCCTTGGTGGCACCGCCACCCGGGGGTTTTTTCCATTAGGGCCCGGGGCGCCAGGGACGGGGGCCTGGGTTCCGCCGGCCCCGGCCGTCATGCCTCTGCCTCCTTTGTTACCTTACCAGTCTGGGTTCCTGGGGATGGGGGCTTCCACAGTATGGGACCCTTTTGCAAGTCTTAGGGCAGGGGCGATCCCGTGCGGGTTGCCGGCCACTCCCCTGGGGTTTCACTTGCACCCGTCGGTCAAAGAGGCGATTTGGAGAGGGGATTATGTGGACCTTTTTTCCCTTTTAAATCGGGAGGTCCCTATGCAGGGCAAAGATGTAGTGCCCGGGGAGAAGCCTAAGAAAACTAAGGTCAGTAAGTGTTTCAGCTCTTGGCTGTACGCTTACTTGACCTATGCCTCAGTGGTAATTCAACGGCAGCCGGCTAGAGCCGCTGCTATGCTCAAATATATCGATCTCATAGCGAGGGCCCACTTTGAGTATAAGGGCACCATATGGAGGCATTATGATAAGGGGTTTAGGATGCGGGTGGCGTTTGACCCCATGCTGCCCTGGGACATAGTGGTGCCTGACCTCTGGTTTCAGGCAACCTACATGTCCGGTAAGGAGGGTTGCAACAGGACCGACAGTGAGCACTACATGGAGGAGGAGCCCACGGCTTCTACCCCGGCTAAGGCTGCCACGGGGGTGCAGGGAAGGGTGCCTCCCCTGCATGTCATGAGTTTGCTGCAAAAGGGGCATGTTTTCGTCCCTTTTGCAAGTACAAGCATGTGTGCGGGAACTGCGGGGGTCCCCATGCCACTTCAGTTTGTCCCCGCCCAAAAAAGGGGGTGGACAAAAAGGGAGGGGGTCCAGCGAAGCAGCCCCCACCTGCTGGGGGTAAAGGGGCCCAGCCCAATTAATCTTCAGGCTTTAAAGCAGCGGTCCCCAAACTACGGCCCGCTGAGGCTATTTACCCGGCCCGCAGCAGCGTGCAAGATTTTACCATATAATATACTAAGTTCCCGAATCTCCCCTCCACTCTGCTGCTGAGCGTCTGGCGGCGGCAAGGAAGAGGAAAGCCAGGGGGCGGGCAGGAAAGCACCCTATGGCAGAGCAGCAACAGTTCCTCTCCCTAAAGGCGAGAAAGATATTGGCCAATTGCTTTCCTCCCCGCCCCCTGGCTTTCCGCCTCCTCTCCAGACACTCAGCTGCAGACGGTCTTGGTCCCGCCTGCTTTTTTTTTTTTTTGCATCGGTGAAGTTTGCGCGCGTTTGGGCACTTTTGGTGTTGGGGGGGCCTGCTGCGGAGAGGGAGAGAGAGAGAGAGAAAGAGGGAGACATAGAAAGGGAGTGAGAGAGAAAAATAAAGCAAGAAAGAGAGGGAGAGAGAGAGCGGGAGAGTGCTGCTTTTTTGCTTCTTCGCTGCCCCGCAGGGAGCCTGGAAGCCCTGCAAGAGTGTCTGGAGGGGGCAGTAAACAATTTATCAGGACCCCCGCGCACTAACTTGTTAACGGCCACACCGTCCCGGCCAGGCAACGGGGAGGCCCTCCCGATGCTTGCCCGCCGCAAAGGCCCCGCGCTTGGAGCCGGGGGCGACGGGCCTAGCCCGGCTTACTTGGCCCCGGCGCAGCCGAAGCACGGGGCGGAGTAGGCGGCGGCGGCTGCTTCAGGCCCGCCCCCGAGCTGAGCTTCCTTTGGCTTCCTTCGAGGCAAAGCTGCAAAGATCACCTGCCGCCTCGAAGGAAGCCAAAGGAAGCTCAGCTCAACGAGGACCGGCTGTTGGTCCCTTGAAGCTGCCGCTGCCCACTGCAGAGATCCCTTCGCCCGAACGGAGGCGGCGACGGCGGGCTCAAGGGACCAAGAGCCGGTCTTTCTCGGTGCTGAATTGTTGCAGCCTCTGACTCCGCCTCCGGGCGAAGGGATCTCCTCGGGGAGAAAGGAAGGAAGCCAAAGGAAGCTCAGCTCAACGAGGACCAGCTGTTGGTCCCTTGAACCTGCCGCCGCCTACGTTCGGGCGAAGGGATCTCCGCAGTGGGCGTTGGTGGCGGTGGCAGCTTCAAGGGACCAACAGCCGGCCCTCCTTCAGCTGAGCTTCCTTTGGCTTCCTTCCTTTGGCTTCCTTCCTTTCTCCCCGAGGAGATCCCTTCACCTGGAGGCGGACTCAGAGGCTGCAACAATTCAGCACCGAGAAAGACCGGCTCTTGGTCCCTTGAGCCCGCCGTCGCCGCCTCCGTTCGGGCGAAGGGATCTCTGCAGTGGGCAGCAGCAGCTTCAAGGGACCAACAGCCGGTCCTCGTTGAGTTGAGCTTCCTTCGGCTTCCTTCGAGGCGGCAGGTGAGCTTTGCAGTTTTGCCTCGAAGGAAGCTCAGCTCGGGGGCGGGCCTGAAGCAGCCGCCGCCGCTGCCTACTCCGCCCCGCGCTTCGGCTGCACCGGGAGCTCTGGTGGGCGCGGGGCAGCAGGGCAAGCCACGAAGGTGGCGCAACGTGGGTCAAGCGGGAGGGCACAGCAGTAGTCGTAAGGCGGCGGTGGAGCGGTTGGCTGCAAGGCACCGGCGGCGGCTGCTTGATGTGTTGCAGGACGCCGTACATTGCTGGCGCTGCGCTGGGCATGGGGCTGCCACCTCCATCCTGGGCCAGCCAGCAGGCCAGCGCCAGCAATGTACTGCGACCCGACGTCGGTGCCACCGTCTTGGGAGCTTCTGCTTGCAGCCGACTGCACCGCGGCGTGTTGCAGGGCAGAAAAAGAAAGAAGAGAGGAAGGAAGAGAGAAGAAAAGGAGAGAGAGAAAGAAAGCAAGAGAGAGAAGGAGAGAAAACAAGTGAGGGGGGAGGGAATGTGAGAGAGAAAAATGAGAAAATGATGGAGGGAAAGAACGAGGGAGAGGGAAAAAACAAATGAGAAAGAAGGGGAAAAGGGGAGAGGGAAGAGAGAAGTGGGAAGGAGGGAGGGAGGGAAAGAAGGAGAAATGGCAGGAAAAGGAAGGAAGGAAAGGAGGAAGGAAGGAAGGAAGAAGAAATGGAGGGAACAAAGAAGGAAGGAAGAATGAAATGAATGGAGGGGGCGGAGGATGGAAGGACTTTTTTTGGGCGGGGGTGTAAATTTTTTTAAATTTTTCTCAACATACATTCAACCAATACAATGTACCATCTAATTTTCCCTGAATAAAATGCGGTATTTTGTCAGTAACTAATATCAATCATCAAAAAAGTTGCAAAAGTTTTTTTTCTAATGTTGTCATCCAGGTACATACTTTTCTTTTAATTAAATTCCCTCCTTAATGTTCCTTCAAAAGGTACAACACCAATTATATTTCCAACTTATTAATCATTATGCCAAAGTGCTTCCTTCTTTATATATTTTTCTATAAATATTTTATACATTTTTCTATAAACCAAGAAAACCTTGTTTAACCAATCAGATGTTAACAAAAGAAAATTAAAAACAAAACATAAACATGTATGAATTTCAGACTTCTTCCCCCCCTCTAAATAGTACATTCCCATTTTGTTTTTTAATGTTAAAACAAGGTATGCGCAGTGTGCATAGGGATTTGTTCATAGTTTTTTTTATAGTCCGGCCCTCCAACAGTCTGAGGGACAGTGAACTGGCCCCCTGTGTAAAAAGTTTGGGGACCCCTGCTTTAAAGGGTTGGTTGAAGGACTACCACCCTCGCTTGAGAGCGGATGCTCTCCTGCTAGGTTTTTCTGAGGGATTTAGGATCTCTTATATGGGGGTTAGGAAAGCCTTCATGTCCGACAACCTTAGATCGGTTGTGGGACCTGAAGACATCGTTAGGGAAAAGATCCGGAAGGAGGTGGCCGAGGGCAGGGTCCTTGGGCCTTTCCCAGAGCTGTCCTTCCCGAATCTTAGGGTGTCCCCATTGGGTGTGGTCCCCAAAAAGGCGAGTGGTGAATTTAGGTTGATTCACCATTTGTCTTTTCCAAAAGGGGAGTCAGTGAATGACTTCATTCCTGACGAATTTTGTTCAGTCCGGTACGCATCCTTTGATGCGGCCGTGGCCATGGTTAGGAAGTGTGGGGTTGGAGCCCTTATGGGTAAATGTGACATTAAGTCGGCATTCCGGCTCCTCCCCATACACCCCGACGACTTCGAGCTCTTGGGCTTCCACTTTGAAGGTGGTTTTTATGTGGACAGAGCTTTACCTATGGGTTGCTCTGTTTCATGCTCTCTGTTTGAGAGCTTCAGCACCTTCTTGGAGTGGGCGCTCAGGAGGCGCAGCGGTCGGGGTTCGGTCGTTCACTACCTTGATGATTTCTTGATGGCCGAGCCTGCGCGTTCGGAGCAATGTTTGGCTCTAATGCAGGACTTCGAAGCCCTTTGTGCTCATTTGGGGGTGCCTTTGGCCCCTGAGAAGACCAAGGGCCCTGCCACCAAGATTACCTTTCTGGGTATTGAATTGGACTCTGAGGAGCAATCTTCCAGATTGCCCCTGGACAAGTTGGTTAAGATTCTGGGTAAGCTTGATATGGTCCTGGGCTGTAGGAAGGTCACTCTTCGGCAGCTCCAGGAATTAGCCGGGATTCTTAATTTTGCCTGCCGGGTTGTTGTGCCTGGCCGGGCTTTTTCTAGGAGGTTGTACAGTGCGATGAAGGGGCTCTGTTTGCCCCATCATCGTACCCGCTTATGCGCAGGGGTCAGGGCTGACCTGTGCGTATGGCGGGAGTTCTTAGAACGGTTTAATGGGTTGTCGTTTTGGAGGCACGAGCTTCTTTTGGAAGCTGAGTTGCAGTTGTGTTCAGATGCTGCGGGGACTTGTGGTTTCGGGGTTGTGTTAGGTGACCAGTGGTGCTGGTCTGCTTGGCCTCCGGAATGGAGGGCCTCTCCCCTGGTTAAGGATTTGACCTTTTTAGAGCTCTTTCCCTTGGTAGTGGCCTTAGAGCTTTGGGGAGAGCAGTTTAGGGACAGGACTGTGCACTTTTGGTGTGACAACCTAGCGGTTGTCCATGTTGTGAACGCCCTGTCCTCCAAGACCGACAGGGTCATGCGGCTTGTCCGCCATTTTGTGCACAGGTCTCTGTCCCTAAACGCATTGTTTTTGGCTAGACATGTCCCCGGGTTAGATAACGGGATTGCTGACGCCTTGTCCCATGGTCAGTTGTCCAGGTTTCGGACCCTGGCCCCGTGGGCCCGCGCGTCACCAGAGGCTTTTCCCGACCACCTTTGCAGCCTGGGTGGGCTCCCGAGCAGTGGAGAGAAGAGGCCTGCAGGGCTATGGCCCTCTCAGTGGCACCAGGCACCCTGAGGGCTTATCAGCATGCAGGTAAGGAGTTTGGGGATTTCAGGCACGATAGGGGTTACCCCCATAGTTGGCCTGTCCCAGTAGAACACCTGGCAGAATTTTGTGTCCAGCTTAGGCAGCATGGCCTTTCAGTTAGGACAATCAGGTCCAAGTTAGCCGGCCTCGCCTTTCTGTCCAAGGCGGGGGGGTTTAGGGACTTTTCTGGTGACTTCCGCATTCGGAAGATGCTGGAAGGCTGGGTGAGGGAGCGACAGGGGACCCCTTCTGATACGCGTCAGGCCCTGACGGTACAGCAACTGTCACTGATTAATCAGGCTTTGGACAGTCTGTGTGCCTCTCTGTACGAGGCCCGTCTTTTTAGGGCAGCGACTTGTGTCATGTTTTTTGGGGCCCTACGGGTCAGCGGGGCCATGGCCTCCTCGCAGGCTGACACGTCGCTTCGTGCCTTCCAGTTTTCTGATCTAGCCTTTAGGCAGGGGGGTGTCTCCCTTTTGGTGAGACATTCCAAGACGGATCAGTTGCACAGAGGGGTTAGGATAGAGCTTAGCGCGGCCATCGACCAGTCTGTGTGCCCGGTGGCTGCTCTGCAGCATTTTTGTAGCTTGAGGGGGTCGGGGCAAGGGTACCTTTTTAAACACCAGGATGGTACCCCTCTGACCCGTTATCAATTCTGGGTTTTAGTGTCCAGAGCCATGGCTAAAGTAGGCATTGATCCCGCCGGTTATGGAACGCACTCGTTCCGTATCGGCGCCGCTGGCGGTCCGCAGCATATTTGGGTTATGTTAGGCCTGCTGAGGATCCAGGTCAGGGTCTTAGGCTAGGTAACCTCTCTGTGTCCTCTTCCAGGTAGCCATGCCATTACAAAACCGATGGCGTTGCTGTGCGGCCACAGCATGATTTTTTGGGCCAGCCGCTCAGCAGCAAGAAGCGCCGTGGGGACCCAGCTGTCCTTGGGCCGTTGGGTCAATGTAGTGTGGATGGGAAGGAGAGGTATGTGGTGGGAGAGCCTTCTGCCGCAGTTGCTGGGAGGGCGGCATCCT
The DNA here is from genome assembly GCF_031021105.1 of Erythrolamprus reginae. NCBI lineage: Eukaryota > Metazoa > Chordata > Lepidosauria > Squamata > Dipsadidae > Erythrolamprus > Erythrolamprus reginae. The sequence continues at coordinate 360,584,024 of NC_091950.1, read as the reverse complement.
AATGCTGCGCCCAGGGGTCCTGGGAGGGCGGCATCCCATTGCTGCGCCCAGGTGGGTCTGGGAGGGCGGCATCCCATTGCTGCGCCCAGATGGCTGGTATTGCACTTAGGTGGCAATGACCTATGCCTGCTTGGAGGTCTGCCCTTGATCTGCCAGGCTTGCGAAGACCTGCGGTGGCTTCGCACTGTGTGGCCCAACATGCAAGTGGTGTGGTCAGAGATCCTCCCGAGGATCACTTGGAGGGACGCCCTTTCCCTTAGGGCCATTCACCGGGTTAGGCGGAGAGTAAATAAGGCCCTGGGTAAAATAGTCAGGGAATTAGGTGGGGTTGTAGTGGCCCATCCCCTCATCACTGTAGATCGGCCGTGGCTTTACCGGGCCGACGGCATTCACCTGTCAGAACAGGGGAACGCCATTTTTTTACAGGACCTGCAGCGGTCACTGCGCGAGCTCGTGCAGTTAGAGGGGGGAGTCTGGGGGCCAAGATAGAGATCTGACCCCCGCTCCATGGCAGGTTAGGGGCGGAAAACTGGGGGTGGTTTAGCAACTGCGTGTTCTCTGTTGGGCATATTTGGGGATGATTGACAGGTTCTATCCAAGCTTGTAGTGTTGACAACCTGAGCAGTTTGGGGGGAACCTGTCTTTGGGTCCCGCACATTTAATTCCCCTGATAGGGGTTAGCCGGCGGGACCTCCCACATGCAAGTGCATGGCAGGGTCTCAGGTGAGGGAGGGGTCCCTCACCTGGACTAGCATGGAGCTACGCCCATAAGTTGCCCAGGAAGTTTATATTACGTCATTTTCCGCCCCGGAAGCATTTCTTTGACCCTGCAGGTCCATTGTTTGGGTCATAGTTAGTTATGTTAATTATGCTGATTTATTTAAATAAATTATGCTAATTTATTTTAATAAAAATGACCCAGTTTTAAATCCAGCTCTTGTGTCCGTGTCGTTACTCCGGCTCTTCTGCAAAATAATATTTTCTCACGTTGCTTTTGATCTTTCCCCCCAACTAACCTCAGATTGTGCTCACTTCATCATGTGTTGACTTTCCTATTAAAAACACTTCCCTCCTGAATTTTATTTAACCCGTTAACATATTTAAATGTTTCAATCATGTCCCACCTTTCCCTTCTGTCCTCCAGACTATACAGATTGAGTTCATTAAGTCTTTCCTGATACGTTTTATGCTTAAGACCTTCCAGCATTTTTGTAGCCCATTTTTGGACCCGTTCAATTTTGTCAATATCTTTTTGTAGGCGAGGTCTCCAGAACTGAACACAAATGTGGTCTCACCAGCGGGATCATACAGCGGGATCGCAATCTCCCTGCTTGTTATACCTCTAGCTATGCAGCCAAGCATTCTACTTGCTTTCCCTACTGCCTGACCGCACTGTTCACCCATTTTGAGACTGTCAGAAATCACTACCCCTAAATCCGTCTCTGCTGAAGTTTTTGCTAACACAGAACTGCCAATACAATACTCAGATTGAGGATTCTTTTTCCCCAAGTGCATTATTTTACATTTGGAAACATTAAACTATGTTTCCATTGCTTTGAGCACTTATCTAGTAAAGCTAAATCATTTGCCATATTACAGACTCCTCCAGGAATATCAAACCTATTGCACACTTTAGAAGGATGCATCAAGAAAGGGACACATCAGTTCTCTAGATTATATTCCCGAGGCCACTTTTTCTTGAATGCTGCATATAAATCTAGTACAGTAGTCAGTTTTGCTTACCTTCGCTACCGTTTTGGAACTGTGAACATGTGTGCAGGTTTGCTTGCTTCGCTTGCATGTGGCGCATTTCCTGCGCATGTGCTGATCATCTGTGATGACATCCGGGTGGGTGGGTGGGTGGAGCCTCCCGCAGCTGCTACGGGTTTGAAAAAAAATGGGGCGAACTGGTAGCAACCCACCACTGACCTAGTATCTAGATGGTCATTTTTAATGTGGAAATATCATTTTGAAGTTCATAATTTTGCACAACAAGCAGTTTACTGCCATCTTTCTCTTCTCTGGTCAGTTCCAGATATACTATAAGTACAGTCCTACAGTTAGAAAGCTGGTTGGTGCTGTAGAGCACTGGCACTGGTCTAATGATTTTTTTTACCAGCTTAGCAGGAGATTCAAGTGCTGTGTTGGAGTGAACTAAATATTAGAGATGGACCTGGGAGATTGAGCTGAGTGAGTGGCTCATCTATGAAGCTCTTGAAATAGTGGATCATCTATACACGCAAATGGAACAGCATGTTGCTGAGGCCAACAGATGAACCATCCTGCTCAAATGTATTCTTTTTGACAACAGGGGATGCCTATGTACATGCAGAAATACAGACATGTCTTGGCAACCAACAGTTGCACAAATAATAGGGTGATGACATGGAGACATTAATCTGGAATTTTTAATCCTCCCCCACTAAATTCTTCTTTGCTTATCTCTTAGTTAATAAGAAAAAGAAGGCTATTGAGAAAAATAACAACTATAGAGAACTGAAATTACAGATGTGCTTGCCATGAAAATGCCATTGTAAAGGCTTTGCCCAGCAAAGTAGTTCTGTAGTTTACAGAACTATATAGTTCCTGACTTCTGAGCAACTTCTTGTAGGTAAGAAAAAGAATTCCAGACTTCAAGAGTTACCAAGCCCACCCATACATAATTTCCCTGTCCAAGAAAATCAGATTTGGGGGCAGGGACGGGATGTAGCCTGAAAAACAAAAACTTCAAAATATGTGAACTCATTGGTGTTTCTCCCACAGACTTGTTGGGCTTGGCAAGAAGGTTTGTAGCTGGTCAAGCTTTTAAAACAGCCCACATATTAAATGACAATTGGAGGTATATAAACCCAATGGAAGTTATCAAGGCATGCCTTCTAAAAAAAGGTATATTTTCTTGTGATTTGCCCTTTTTTTAACACCTATGAATCTTCATAGTTTATGAAATTGAATTTCCAGACTGCAACTAAAACAACAATTCCACCAAATTTTGAGGATGTAAAGCTATTCAGAAAATACTCAAATACAAATAGGAGTAAATACAAACACATATTGTTCTCCCAATTTCTTATGAAATATGAAAATCAATTGAAAAATAGAATTACAACATATGATACATTTTTATAAGATCATTGTGTTCATGCTACTCTATTAATTTTGTACTTCTTTTAGCTAGGCATACCATGATTACAAATATGTGGATGAGTACTGGATATCATGAAACAGATATAAGAAAACTCTTAGTTCCTCATCATCACCTTATGGTTATATGGAGTTTTGCATTCCAGATGTGAGAGTTCTGTCCTTTTACTCAGACACAGAAATAGTTCCTTGAAGTCGGAACAAAAATAATTCTGTTGCTTTTGTGGATTCTTTAAAATTAATGCTGAATGTAAACAATAGTTTCCAGCAGACTGCTTAACTAAATCCATTGCCAAAAAAAATGTGGTGATAAAGGGGCCTAAGGCAGGGAAAAAGAAAGAAATTATAAATCAAGTAAAACTCTTACTGCACACACATTAAAATTAATGCAGTAATTTAAAACTAAAAGTGCCAGCCACCCATGTGAGTTACTTAAAGAATTAAACATGATGCCTGTAAGTGCAATTTTAAGCAAATTCTTCATTCTTCAGTTGGATGAATGATGCCTGAAAGTGGGCCATAAGCATTTAGAGAATAATACCTTTAATTAGGGAATATACAGCAGAATAAAGTGAAATGAAAATGGCTTCATATGCAAGCAAGGCTACTAAATCAGAAAACTTGTGATATTCTGCAATGTACAATTTTTGTTATCTCAACAGAACATCTCTCATAGTTAATGTAAACTAGGCTGATGTGTTATTCAAAGTTATTTGAGGATTGAGTGCCAGTTAAACACTCCTGTTTCAAAGTGGATTGATCGCAGCCCAAAGTGAATGTTCCAAAGGAGGGGAAAATGTTATCGGCTCATACCAAAAGAGACTATGCTCTTATTTATTAGTTGAATTCCTTAGCAAGTGTCAGAATTAATATCCCAAAAATGATATATATCTGGTGGGAAACAAAACCTCTGCCATATAAAGTAACATATCAAGCCTTATGTGCTGATGATATACAAAGTGCCATAAAATACTTCATAAATGCCATTTAGTATTTATGTTGTGAGAGTGTTTGAATCTGATTCAAACATAATTAAGATTGTGAAATGTAGCTTGATCCTCCCATTAGGTTGGTTGAGTCAGGTCCAGGAATAGCAAGATTGCCTGATGGCTAAAGAACTGTTCTAGGGACAGACAGATTCACTTTCCTACTCAGGAATGTTGGCAAGAATTCCCAACCTTATCAACAAGTATTGCCATATATATTGATGGTAATGATATCAGAACAACTCCAGGAGGTAGAATCGTTGGCTTTATAGTGGCTGGAACAATTTGCACTTGGTGAGTATTACTTTCCAAAAAAGGTTGTATTGACTAGGCACCACATATTGAAGATCCAAACATGACACTTTTTAACCTTGACAAACTTGGAATTCTGGGAATATCAGATAGGGGAGAAAGTTAATAAATTGCACGGATAATTTCATTTTTGCTCTGAATATAAATAATTCCAGAAGCTTTGTTCCATAACTATTTATTTATTTATTAGACTTCTATGTTGTCCTTCTCAACCGACTCAGGGTGGCGTACAACATAATAAATAAAACACAAGTGTGTAGAAATCTAATATTAAAAATACTACAAAAACTAAAAATTTCTAAAACCCCATTTATCCTAACCCACTCATCGACACTGGCAGAGATAAGTCTTCAAAGCTTTGCAAAAGGCCAGGAGGAGGGGGTGGTATGTATCTCCAGAAGGGGTTCGTTCCAAAGGGCCAGAGCTGCCACAGAGAAGGCTCTTCCCCTAGGTCCCGCCAGATAACATTGTCTGGTCAAAAGGACCTGGAGAAGGCCGACTCTGTGGGACCTAACCAGCTGCTGGGATACGTGAGGCAGAAGACGGTCCCTTAGGTAATCTGGTCCTAAGCCATATAGGGCTTTTTAGGTCAAAACCAACACTTTTTGTGTTAGGAGATGGAGTGATGTTGAAATGTGGGCAAATCTTGGAAGTCCCACAATAGCATGTCCGGCTGCATTGTGCACTATTCGCAGTCTCCGAACACTCTTCAAAGGCAGCCCCACGCAGAGAGCATTGCAGTAGTCGAACTTTGAGGTGATAAGGGCATGAGTGACTGTGAGAAGTGACTCCCTGTCCAAATAGGGCCACAACTGGTGCACCAGGCACACCCATGTGAAAGCCCCCTTTGCCACAGCTGAGAGATGGTATTCTAAGCTCAGCTGTGGATCGAGGAGGACATCTAAGTTGTGGACCCTCTATGAGGGGGGCAAAAACTCCCCTTCCTGGGTATGGATGAATAGATGGGATTGTCCTTGGCAGGCAAAACCCACAGCCACTCAGTCTTGCCGGGGTTGAGTCTGAGCCTATTAACACCCATCCAAACCATGACAGCTTCCAGACACTGGCACATTACTTTCACTGCTTCACTGATTTGACACGGGGTGGAAATGTATAGCTGAATATCGTCAGCATACTGATGGTAGCTCACCTCATGCCATTGGATGATCTCACCCAGTGGTTTCATGTAGATATTAAACAGCAGGAGCGAGAGGACCGACCCCTGAGGAACCCCACAAGGGAGGGACCTAGGAGTCAACCTCTGGCCACTTGCCAACACTGATTGCGACTGGCCAGAGAGATAGGAGGCAAACCACCATAAAATGGTGCTTTGGACTCCCAACCTCTCCAGCCAGTGCAGAAGGATACCATGGTCAATGGTATCGAAAGCCGCTGAGAGGTCAAGAAGCACCAGGATAGAGGAATGATCAAAAGCAACATGAGAAAATATTATTTTACTGAAAGAGTAGTAGATCCTTGGAACAAACTTCCAGCAGACGTGGTAGATAAATCCACAGTAACTGAATTTAAACATGCCTGGGATAAACATCCATCCATCCTAAGATAAAATACAGAAAATAGTATAAGGGAAGACTAGATGGACCATGAGGTCTTTTTCTGCCGTCAGACTTCTATGTTTCTATGATCCCAGACTTGCCAGAGATCATCTGTCAGTGGTTGTGAAGCGTATGAGTGCTTCGGCAAAGAAGAAGCAATTTGAATAGCCTGGGAGTTTTACTTTTGTCTTCATGGCTAATTGAATGGCATTTTTATTTTAAATTTTTGTGTGTCTTTCTTGGGCTGTGAGCAGCCGTTATGAAATTAGACCTTGGATTATATAACAATGCTGTGTGCCACATCCATCCTCTCCCCCAACCTAGTATAAGGCAACCATGGACATCTTTTAAGATTCCAAACCTTACACAAAGTATTAGTACATTTTTAGACCTCCACTGTGTATAAATTTTGCTTTGCCTAATTATATTTTATGATCATGATAAGAATAATTCAGACTGTTCTCAGAATTAATTTGTACCCATTTTGTTGAAAAACAATTACAGTGGTCCCCCGATTATCGCAAGGGTTCCGTTCCTGGACCCCTCGCGATGATCGGTTTTTCGCGAAGTAGCGGTGCGGAAGTAAAAACACCATCTGCGCATGCGCAGATGGTGTTTTTACTTCCGCCGCAGCAGCGAGGAGCCGAAGATTGGGGTTTCCCCGCCGCCCACGCAAACTCCTCGCTGCTGCCGCGCCCACCGCTTGTCCGCCCGCCGCTTGTCCTCCGCCTGCCTGCCCGCGCGCCCGCCCTTCGCCCGCCCACGTCGTTCGCTCGCGCCGCTTCCCAGCTGAGTCCTGAAGCGAACTTCCGCGTTTGGCTTCAGGACTCAGCTGGGAAGCGGCGCTGGGGTTTCCCCGCCGCCCACGCAAACTCCTCGCTGATGCCCGCCGCTCGCCCTCCCGCCAGCAAGAGGGGAAAGACCCAGGGAAGCCGCCCAGCAGCTGATCTGCCCGGCGCCATCTACGCATGCGTGGCCATAGAAAAAAGGGTGCACATGCGCAGATGGTGTTTTTACTTCCGGGTTGAAAAATCGCGATATAGCGTTTCGCAATGTTCGGGATCGCGAAACTCGGGGGACCACTGTACTGTATAAGGTCACCAGAATAACAGAATATCAGCTGTATATTGTGTTATACCAAGTGAGAAATTATTTATTTTATTTTATTTTATTTGAATTTTATGCTGCCCAATCCTGTGGGACTCGAGGCGGCTTACAACAATATAAAAATACATTAGTAAAAAAAGTCAAATATTAAATGCTAAAAACTATTTAAAAAACCCATCATAAAACCCACTATGCAATTTAATCAAAACAAACATGCATACCAATCAATCATAATTCGGCCTTGAGAGATATTAGCATTCACAGCCCCCAGGCTGCCGGCAAAGCCAGGTCTTCACCACCTTTTGGAAAGCCAGTAAGAGGGGAGCAGTATGGACACGGGGGGGGGAGTTGATTCCATAGAGCCGGGGCAGCTACAGAGAAGGCCCTCCCCCGTGGTCCCACCAACCTGCATTGGTTAGTTGATGGGACCTGGAGAAGGCTGACCCTGAGTGATCTTATTAGCCTCTGGGAGGTACATTGCAGAAGACAATCCCATAAATAGTCTGATCTTAAGCCATGACAGGCTTTATAGGTGGTAACCAACACCTTGAATTGTGACTGGAGATTAATTGGTAGCCAGTGCAGCATGTGGAGCATTGGCGTATTTATTTTGTCTAATACACAATGAGGGTTTTAGTGGGTATATATATATACATATATATGTATCACACACACACACACACACACACACACATATATATGATTCGACACAAAAATATGTAACCCTTCCTTGGTGCAGAGCTGAAGGGATTGGATACCGTAGCCTGGAGGATAATTCTCTGCCTTACAAGGCAAAGGTTGCAGGTTCAATTCCCAGGGGGTATGGCTAGCTGATGAGGCCAAAATAAGTCCGAAATAGATCTATCCTAGTTTCCCTTAATTTTCAAATTCAGCAAAAAAACCATGTGAGATATATATATATATATATATATATATATATATATATATATATATATATATATATCAAGAATAGTCCTAAAAATGCGAGTTCCAGGTACATACGTGAATGATGAGGCAGCAGCCATCTCGATCACCGGAACATAGAGACTTTAATAAAACCACTTAGCTTTCGTTAGCGTGCTGCTAACTTCGTCAGAGTATTAAAATGCCGTGGGAGACAAACATCTTTATAAAGCATTATTCAGTCTGCTCATTGCCCGCGTCACGGGGCCACACCCTTCCCTCCCCCCTGCGGCAACAAATTTAAAAGGCAACAAACACGAGCAAAAGCGGTAGATCTCCCTCCAGCCAGCAGGATTAAACCCACAATTAGGCTTACCGCAGGGGGGAGGGAAGGGTGTGGCCCCGTGACGCGGGCAATGAGCAGACTGAATAATGCTTTATAAAGATGTTTGTCTCCCACGGCATTTTAATACTCTGATGAAGTTAGCAGCACGCTAACGAAAGCTAAGTGGTTTTATTAAAGTCTCTATGTTCCGGTGATCGAGATGGCTGCTGCCTCATCATTCACACACACACACACACACACACACACACACACACACACACATATATATATATATATATATATATGTAGATTGTTCTGAGTTCGGGTTTTGCCCTGTGTAATGTTTTGCATGTCTATGCGACGTTTCGGTGAAATCACATTCACCATCATCAGGCTGGAGTTCCAATCTTTGTGTTTTTGCAAATGAATATTAGCAACTGACATTTCTTCTTAGCATGTAGTGTGGGGGTGGAGATTTGCTTTGAATGTAGCAAATAGATTGGGTGACTATGCTTCCGTGATCTGATTGGTTGGTGTAATCATGGTTATAGAAGGAATGGCATGAAGATTATGAAGTGTTTTGTTTAAGTCTGATTTCCAAATATAAAATTCTAAAATCATAATAATTAAAGGATTGACATATTGATTATAATGAAGTGTTTATTTTGTTTAAGGCTGGTTTCCAAATCTCTGGCAGGCGCGAGGTATCATCCCTTTTATTTAAACAAAAGGACCTCTTTTCAATTTCAATAGCTTCTAGAGAGATTCTTTTATATAAATTCTCTGTTTTGTGGAGTAATTTAGTTTTTTCAAAGTCAATTTCGTGCCCTGTTTTTTTAATGTGCTGGACAAGGGAGGAGGTCTTCTCCTGTTTCTTGACTGCATTCATATGTTCTGCCATGCGCTGGCTCACTCTTCGGTTAGTTTGTCCAATGTATGTGGCTGCACATGTTTTGCAAGGGATTTCATAGATACCTTGGTATTCTAATTGGATTTTATCTTTGGGGCTCCTTAGGATATTAGATATTTTTTGGTTAGTGCAAAATGAGGTTTTGATGTTATGTTTTTGTAGAATTTTACTAATTTTATCCGTGGTGCCTTTGATGTAAGGAAGGATGGTGGTGCCATTGTCCTGTTCTTGATCTTGTTTTTTGGGGGGTGTCTCTTTATTGATTAGGTTTGTTATTGTTTTCTCTTTGAATCCATTAGAAATTAGTACATCTTTGAGTTTGTTCAATTCAGTTTTTAAGTGCTCATGGTCAGCTAAGCGTTTGGTTCTGGTGATGAGAGTTTTGGCCACTGAGGTGATTTGTGCGGGGTGGTGGTGTGAGTGTGCATTTAGATAACGGTTGGTATGGGTTTTCTTTTGGTAGATAGTATGTCCTAGGCTGCCATTGGGTTTTTTATAGACCAGTACATCTAGAAAGGGAAGTTGATCATTGATTTCTGTTTCCATAGTAAACTGTATTTTGGGGTGTAGGCTGTTGAGATGAGTGAGGAAATTGTCTAGTTTTTCTTTACCATGTGGCCAAATTACAAAGGTATCATCAACATATCTCAGCCAAAGTTTGGGTTTGTATTTGGCTTGCTCTAAAGCATTATTTTCGAAATATTCCATATAGAGGTTGGCTATGACAGGTGATAGAGGTGATCCCATGGGGGCTCCCTCTATTTGTTTATATCTTTGTTCATTATAGATGAAGTATGTATTGGTCAGGCAGTGGTTGGTAAGGTCTAGGATATATTTGGGGGGTTTGTGTTTGTCTTGGATAGCTGTCAAGGCTTCTGTAATAGGTATTTGTGTGAACAGGGACACGACATCGAAACTTACAAGTAGGTCATCGGGTTGTAGGTTTTGTTTTTTAATTATTTGTATAAAGTGGGATGAATTTTGAACATATGAGGTAATAGTTTCTGTATATGGTTGAAGGTATTTGGCTAAAAATTTGGCAAGGTTTTGTAGAGGGGAGCCTATAGAACTGACTATTGGCCTGAGAGGTATTCCTTCTTAGTGTATTTTTGGAAGGCCATAGAGTTTTGGACATATGGAAGATTTTTCTCTGGGGATGATTTTTTGCTGGATTTCTTCGCTGATGGGAGAGGCCTTGATTTTAGATTTGGTGGTTTTTTCTAGGTAGGTGGTAGGATCTGTGCTTAGGAGTTTGTAGGCTGGGTTTTTTAGTAGATTTGTCATTTTTTCCTTGTATTCTGCTGTGTTCATTACTATAGTGGAGTTTCCTTTATCAGCTGGGAGAATTATTATATCCTGGTTTTTCTTTAGATTGATAAGTGCCTCTCTTTCTTCCTGCTGTATGTTGCTTTTTGGAGGTTTACTAGAGCACAGAATATTAGTGACTTGGAGTCTGATTTTGTTAGCAGTATCTGGGTTGATTTTATGTAAAGTTGTTTCAATTCCACATATGATATTTTCAGTTGGTATTCGTCTTGGAGTTATTGCAAAATTAAATCCTTTTGAAAGAATATTGGTTTCTGTAGTGGTGAGTATCTTGTCTGATATGTTATGTACTGTTTTGGTCATAAGTTGTTGTGGAGGGCTGGGTTTTTGCTGTACCTCTAGTATTTGGAGTTTCTTATTATGTGTGTCTGTTTTGTATTGGGTTTCTGTTTCTGCCCTCCAGATTGATATTTGTTTGAATTTATCCCAGAGTAAAGGGTGTATTTGGTTACTGATTTTAAGGTGAAGAGAGAGTAGACTTTTGTTGATTTCATCAAGTATGAATCTTTTTTTGTGGAGTTCATTTCTGATTAGGGCTAATTCAGTTCTTTTTAGGATCCTCTCTATGGTTGGGGTTTTTGGGTGGAATTTTAGTTGGAAGTATTTGGGAATTATTTTTTTGTCCCTGCAGTTGCGTAGGAATGTGAGATCACATAAGATGGAGGCTTTTCTGACTTCAAGTTTTTCATAGGTCCTAGTCAGTAGGAAAGTGTCCTCCCCGTAGAGGCAAGATATTTGTTTTCGTAAATTTTCACGGGTATATGTATGTAGATTGTTCTGAGTTCGGGTTTTGCCCTGTGTAATGTTTTGCATGTCTATGCGACGTTTCGGTGAAATCACATTCACCATCATCAGGCTGGAGTTCCAATCTTTGTGTTTTTGCAAATGAATATTAGCAACTGACATTTCTTCTTAGCATGTAGTGTGGGGGTGGAGATTTGCTTTGAATGTAGCAAATAGATTGGGTGACTATGCTTCCGTGATCTGATTGGTTGGTGTAATCATGGTTATAGAAGGAATGGCATGAAGATTATGAAGTGTTTTGTTTAAGTCTGATTTCCAAATATAAAATTCTAAAATCATAATAATTAAAGGATTGACATATTGATTATAATGAAGTGTTTATTTTGTTTAAGGCTGGTTTCCAAATCTCTGGCAGGCGCGAGGTATCATCCCTTTTATTTAAACATCGCATAGACATGCAAAACATTACACAGGGCAAAACCCGAACTCAGAACAATCTACATACATATACCCGTGAAAATTTACGAAAACAAATATATATATATATATATATATATATATATGTTTTTCTTAAGTCGGATCACCCTGGTATATTTAAGGAACGTCACAGCTCCTTTTTGCCTCTAGGCCCAACCCAGGACCACTACAAGGCAGTTAATATATTTATAGCCGACAACTATATTCTGTATGTGTTAAAATGTTTTCAGCTGGAATTTTAAAATTAAGGGAGACTAGGATGGTCCCATTTCGGCCTTATTAGGCCTCATCGAATCCCAGTAAAAGAAAGGGGTGTGGCTAGCTGATGAGGCCTAATAAGGCCGAAATGGGACCATCCTAGTCTCCCTTAATTTTAAAATTCCAGCTGAAAACATTTTAACATATATATATATATATATATATATATATATATGTATATATACCAAGACCGTCATATATATATATATATATATATATATATATATATATATATATATATATATATATACACACACACACACACACACACACACACACACACATACACACACACACACACACACACACACACTGTAAAATACATAGTGAAGGTTATAGAGGAGATACTCATAGTAAAATATATCTAAGAAAGAATAGAAAAGATGATATCGTAATAGAACATATCAATGAAAGAATAGAAGAAGAGATATAGGAATAGAATAAAGGTATAGGAGATATAGGAGAGCAATAGGACAGGGGACGGAAGGCACTCTAGTGCACTTGTACTCGCCCCTTACTGACCTCTTAGGAATCTGGATAGGTCAACCGTAGATAATCCAAGGGTAAAGTGTTGGGGGTTTGGGGATGACACTATGGAATCTGGTAATGAGTTCCACGCTTTGACAACTCGGTTACTGAAGTCATATTTTTTACAGTCAAGTTTGGAGCGGTTAATATTAAGTTTAAATCTGTTGTATGCTCTTTTGTTGTTGTGGTTGAAGCTGAAGTAGTCGCCGACAGGCAGGACGTTGCAGCAGCCCCATGTAGAGTGCCTTGCAATAATCAAGACAGGAGGTGATGAGAGCCTGAGTGACTGTGTGCAAAGCCTCCTGGTCCAAATTGGACAGCAGCTGGTACAGCACATGAACCTAGGCAAAGGTCACCCTGGCCACAACTGAGAGATGGTAATCAAGGCTCAGCTGTAAATCCAGGAGAACACCCAAGTTGCAGATCTTGTCTGAGGGGGTCAGAGTTCCCCCCCGAACAATGGATGAACAGGTAGAGTGGTCCTTCAGAAGAAATATACCACTTGGTGTTGCCTGAGTTGAGCTTGAGCCTGTTGGCTCCCATCCATATCCTTACAGCTTCCAGGCACCGGCATATCACATCAACTGCTTCACTGAATTCAATCCTGTTTTTTCAAAAATCATGAGTTGAGAACAAATTATGGCTTCTAATTCTGCTTATTACCAAATAAGCCAAATTTCATATTCATTGGCTACGGCAAACAATTAAAAGGCTTCATCAAATACATTTCCCAAATTGAGCTAATAAAAGAAACTGGCAAAATGTTGCAAGAATTCTGCCTTGACAATGACATACACATGTTTAGAATTATCCTTGGGATAATTTTCAGTTAGTTTAAAACTCTCATAGTTTAAGCTGTTTTGTTGACTGATTTGATAAATCAATGCATCATTGATTTATCAATGGCTTGCATTGGCTGCCAATCAGTTTCCGGTCACAATTCAAAGTGTTGGTCATGACCTTTAAAGCCCTACATGGTATTGGACCAGATTACCTCCAGAACCGCATGAATCCCAGTGACCGATAAGATCCCACAGAGTTGGCCTTCTCCGGGTCCCGTCGACTAAACAATGTCGTTTGGCAGGCCCCAGGGGAAGAGCCTTCTCTGTGGTGGCTCCGGCCCTCTGGAACCAACTCCCCCCCGGAGATTAGAACTGCCCCCACCCTCCCTGTCTTTCGTAAACTACTCAAGACTCATTTATACCGCCAGGCATGGGGGAGTTGAGAAAGCTCTTCCCCCTAGGCCCTTACAAGTTATGCATGGTATGTTTGTGTGTATGTTTGGTTTTATAATAGGGGTTTTTAGTTGTTTTTTATTATTGGATTGTACATGTTGTGTTTATTATTGTTGTTAGCCACCCCGAGTCTGCGGAGAGGGGCGGCATACAAATCCAATAAATTATTATTATTATTATCTATTAATATTTATTAAATTGTTTTATTAATATTATTCACAATATAATTTATTTATTAATATTTATTAAAAATAAATGCAAAATAAAAACATATTACCACCAGCAGCAATTCAAAGTTTAAAGCAATATAAATGAAATACAGTTAAAATATAATTAAGAACTGATTAAACAACCTGCAGAAATAGAAAGGTTTTTCATTGGTTCTGAAATGTTGCTAATGTGTTTTCCTATCAAGCCCACCTGGGAAAGAAATTCCATAAATAAGGTGCCACCACCAATCTTCAGCATTTTCATCACCAATCATTGCTGCTTTTTCAACTCTATTTTGACACTTGCCTCTGATTTTTCCTTACTCTTAGTATTATTGATACTACAGTGATATCCTCAAATACAAAAAAGTAAAATAAATCGTATACCCAAAGATCCCATTTGGCTACCTTTTAAGATTTTTTTCATCCCATACAAATCTTGTTTCAAGACAAGGGTTAATGTCAGATGTTGAAATACTCATGGCTTTGAAATAATTTTGACATGTTCTTTAATGTTTTTTTTTTAAACATTGGGCAGATTTAGGATGGTGGTCTTGGCCGAGTCCACCTTTTTGAAAGTGTTCCAGGATGTGGTGAACCATGAATCTCAACATATGTTGAAGTATTCAAACGATTCATGGGCCATGCCAAAATTCAATTGAAAACTCAACTTGCTGTAACTATGTAGAAACAAAAAATAGCTATGTGAATTGGCTTTGAATCCAAGTAGTTTGACCTGACTGCAGTATGGTTGATAGTTGCAGAGGTTAACAATCGTACTGATGAGTGAATGAAGAATCCAAAGATTGGATCAAAAATATATATTACTATATTTTTATAGTTTTGTAGTATCTTAGAATGTTCATGACTGGGAGATCCTATATTAACAAGGTCAGCAATGAATAGGCAGAGCAACTAATTCAGCCAATGGGAGCTAAACACCTTTGAGTCTGTGCAGAAAATTGAAACTGAAAATTTAAGCGTAAGGCTGGGAGTGGCTTAGCCCACTGTGTACTTTCTGTGCTTGTCAGCTCTGCTGAAATGAAACCAACTCTCCTGCTTGTGTTATTTCTAACTACACTGAAGAAGAACTCTGCTAATGGTATTGTAAAGTTATCTGTTACTATGTTTATAAAGAAGCTAATGAATTCAGCTGAATCAGTTACCTTTGTATGCTTCTGGTTTTGATTTTTAATGCAACAAATGCTGATACAATATGACAATCATATGCCAGTTATATCGTTGCAATTTTTAACAATTCCTGTTCAGACATCCTGAGCTTCGGGATATCCTGAGCTTTGGGACCAGAATACCTGCGGGACTGGCTTCTGCCGCATGAGTCCCAGTGACTGGTCAGCTGCCACAGAGTCGGCCTTCTCCAGGTCCCTTCAACCTGACAATGTTGCTTGGTGGGGCCTAAGGGAAGAGATTTCTCTGTGGCAGCCCCGCCCCTCTGGAATCAGCTCCCCCCGGAAATTCATACTGCCCCCACCCTCCTTGCCTTCCGTAAGAGTCTCAAGACTTATTCATGTCACCAAGCTTGTGGCTATTAGACTTCTGTCCCTTGGCCAACAAAAGTTATGCGAATTAGTGGATTGAATGGGTATGAGTGTTTTTATGGTCTTTGGGGTTTTAGATTATTAATTATTAATTGGATTCAGGATGTTATATATTATTATTTTATATGTTGTAAGCCGCCCTGAATCCTCAGAGAGGGACATCATAAAAGTCCAACTAATAAATAATAATGATAAATAATATTAATCAGACTTTCTCCATTATTTCGGTGCTTTTTGGTTCATGGAATAGGCACCAAATGTTAATGCAAAAGGCAGCTAGAATGCCTTATCTCTTACAAATGTCTCTGTTTACAGTTTTTTATAACCAAATCCTGAAGGATGGTACTATTAGTATTATTATTTCATGTTTTATAGCAAGAATACCTCCATGGAATGTGGATGTTCAGCAATGGAGAAATACTATTCAGTGAATATATGCAAGTTATTTTGGTCCATGGACCTATTCCTTTGCCAAGGAATTGCAAATATAAATAATAATTTCTCAAGTGTTTGCAGTAGGCTGGTTTCTTATCTCCTCTTACAAAAATGTAAGTGTTGGCCAATCAAGCCAGACTGTCTTTTCTGAGTGCCAAAATATTTAACAGGGATTTATTAATATTAGGGGGTAAAAGCAATCTTGCTAAAAGCAAAATAACAGAAACAAAGAGGGAAGAGACTGTTTTTCCCTTCTCTTTTAATAACTGTTTCAGTAGCACAATGTTTTAAAAACAAGGCATATTGCCCTTCTATTATAAGGTCTTAAGACATGATTTAGATGGAAAATTTAAGTAAGATTAATGCAATTTATTATCCAACAGGATATTACTACAAGCCATGCTGCTTGGCTGAATTTTTGAATTTTAATCTAATATTTCAAATGAGAATTCCAGATGGGTATCTTGTTCCTCTCGCAAGGGTGATATTAAGTTTGTAAAACAGAAGAGGTGAAACTAGTTTTAACACTTGATTAATCATTTAAATTACTTTGCTCCTCTTTGAACCTATTGCCTTTTGTTTACCAAGTCACTCCAGTAAAACCACAGCCAATCAAAAATACAGGCAAAATGCCAGATTATTAATATATTCAGTGAATGATTCGGGTCACCTTGAAGTAGGAGCCACAAATGAATTTACATTTGCATTGAAAAGAAAGAGTGATTCTTCTGCACTGCTTGATAAAATTAATTTAGCTAACGTTATAATAATTATTAATTTATGAATGGAATAATTAATACAGCTGGTTATGTAGGGAAACTTGAAATACTTGATTAAAATTAGACTATATAATGAACCGATTCTGATCCATTTACCCAGAAACGAATAAAGGAATTTAAAAAAATGGTTGAGCATCATTGGAAACTGAAGCTGAAGGCATAACGTTGTGTGTTTTTCCCCCAAATGATTATTTTGAAAAAAACAATAGGAAACTGCTTCTCATGACATGCTTGGTACTTCTATTTTTGTTTATTGGTTTGTTAAGGAAGGTTTTACCAATTTCCATCCTATTCTCAAAGTCCAGAAAATCTGACCCCTGTCAGCAACATATTTTTTGAGGGGCTCCTTAAGATGAAAGGAATTATTTAGCTTATTGCTGCCTTAAAAAAACAGGCAAGGGATTAAGGGGGAATGTGATTATGTTTTGATCTAGATAAATATAATTTAGTGATCAATCCATAATGTTAATCTGTATGAGAATTTGCTAGGAGCTCAGATAGTAAACATATCTTCACTGAACCATCTCACTGTTGTCTTGTAAGAAAGAGAATGAATGTGAGGAAAAAAACTTAAGTATGTACACTCTCATGAACTCTTTACAAGAAAATTGGAATATAAATGCAATGGAAATATTTTAATTTGAATGAGAGTGGTCAGCTGATAAGTCTCATGAGTCCAGCCTGGGCTATATTGTAAAGAGGTTGGTTCTAAGTACAGATATAAATATTTTTTCTACAAGAACTAGGCATGTGTGATTAAAATCTTTCTTTACTTAGGGCCCACACAGAATTTTTTTTTGAAAAAATGTAAAACAAAAATAAATAACCAATCATGAAACCGCCTAGCTGTCTCTTCTGAATATTATGACTTCA
This sequence comes from Erythrolamprus reginae, assembly GCF_031021105.1. Lineage (NCBI taxonomy): Eukaryota > Metazoa > Chordata > Lepidosauria > Squamata > Dipsadidae > Erythrolamprus > Erythrolamprus reginae. Next base: position 360,566,361 of record NC_091950.1, on the reverse strand, counting down.
GGAAATTGATTACGATTTCTTCTCAATTTCTATCAGGATAAACCATAAGTATTTGACATAAATTTAAATTCCAGAGTTTCTAGCTAACCCCAAGCTCATAAATGAATTCCTAAAAGCTGATTTGTGCCAGAAGACCCAACTCTGCAAAAACCACTTGGCAAAAGCCATTCATTTCAATCACATGAACAACTCTATTTAACTCTCATTCAAACATTGAAAGAAAGGCCAGATATCCATAAACAAGGAGTTCTTTGAATATTCAGGTCTTTGATTAACTGATGGATACAAATGGAGAGTTCATATGTGGAATCTAGAAGAAAAAGTAGTGGAAAATAATATCAAGGACTTTTCTTTCTAGCTATTAAGATAGATGGACCATATATTCATGACTTTGGAGTAGATGCCCAGAGATACAGTTAAGTTTATTCAATTTTGAATTTGATACAGTAAACTGTGGGTTTGGAATGTTCATCACAATGTCATATCATATTCCGGTTCCAAAAGCTTTGCTTAATTTAATTGTGAACCACATTCTTAATTTCCAAATTCTGTGGTTTTAGTACTTCTTGGAAACTAAACTGCTCATCCTGCTCCTCCAACAAAAATCTCCTTAGCAACTAGAAGAGGGCCATAGGAATTATGGCAGCAAAGTACTGAACATGTTTGAATACTCCACCTGCTTAAATAAGAGTTCACTATTATCTTGAATTTTTAGATCACTGAGTTGGAACTAGGTCCCAACAAAGAGTATTTATCCTGATGCTTTTCTTTTCTGGAAAGAGTTGTTCATAGTTTTCTGGATTAGTCAAAATCTCCAAATTGTTTTAAAACCTATTCAATGTATTATTGATATGAGGATGGGTTCCACCCAGTGATGGGCTACCAAACATATTTCAGTTGCAAATTGGGTGCTTTGGGGTGGAGCTCCATTTTCGCTACCCCACTGTGTTCCCCCTGTCCGGGCAGTAGCCCCCCCCCCCGATTATCTACTATATAAAGTGTATGTACACACACGCCTGCACAGCTCTTCTAAAATTATACACATTCGACCTCATTTAATGTGATAGGAAAAACATACCCAGACCCCAGAAGGGAAAAAAATAAAAAAATAAATTTTTTTTAGCTACCGGTACTGCGTATCTGACTGTACCCATAGGAGCCCATCACAAACACCCTGGAACCTCTGGCACAATAAGTTCATCTTTGGACAATTGTAGATGCTACATACCCTCCCAGTATGTAATATTATGGAGGATGGTATTTCCTGATGTGATAGAGGTGAAGGTTATTCTTGTTATTCTTGCTATGGTTGGTTGCACAGTCAGCCAGATGTTTAGACTGGATTTGGCATTTTGCATGCTGGTTCCTAGTTGTCTGGAGCAGGTTTAATTGAGTGTTGGGAAGTTTCCATCATCTTTCAAGGGAGGAATACAAAAGCCTTGCATTAATGGCAACAACCAAGTTGACTAAAAACATCTGTAATACAGGTTGATACTAGAGCACGAAGTAGGATTTCCTGCAGATGTAAAAGTGGGATAAATTCATCTTGTGATTATACTCTGTTGTACTGCATTGGTGGGCTGGCCTGAGATCGATAAGCTTTCCCCAACCCTTTGTACAAAACCAATCTGAAAAAAGCATAAAAAGATAATGCATTAGCAAATAAAACTTCAGGATGCTCTGATCATTTTGCCACACTTATATGGTCCTGTGTAGTTAATAAGGTCATAACTTTATGGGGAGAAAAATACTTTTTTTGATATTAATACATTTCCTCTTCTGATTGTAGAGTTTGCTTGAGATTTTAATCTGAAGTTAATCCCTGTGTAAATATGTTTCTGAAAAACTGGTGAACAAACATCTTTCCCCCTTTTTTTGCACTAGAAAATGTCCAAGAAATAAATTGCCTCTGTAGTAGTAGAATGATCACCATCATCATTATAGCCCAATATCTCTCCTAGTTAGAGTTTATTAAGTTTAAAATCCTCTCGAAATCTGTCAGCAGTTGAAAGAAGCCAAAACCACTATTGTGGTCAAAGATTTTGTTGGCTGCTGACTATATTTCATTTAGACTAGCTGCTGCCTCGGTAATAGTTGTAATCCAAATGAATTTTTTGAGAATGAAAAATACTATTAAGACATGCTTTTTAATCTGATTCAGCATTTGGACACAGCTATATCAAATATCTGCGTGGGTGCACAACCATAGAGAAAACTTCTGTGTGGCCCCATAGCTTGGTCTGATTGGGACTGAACCCCATCTATGCAGCTGGCCAAACCTCGAGGGCCTTCCCTACTTAGGAAAAAGGAACTAGAGGATGGTTTACCTTATATTTCCTGGTCTGCTTTCTGACCCTTACTTTCACGAAGTCTCTTACTATCTGTGAACCACTATCTTTAGGCATTCAAGGATTGGGGAAAAAGGGCTTGTGCTTCATACATATGAAATGTATGAAGATGTAAAGCTTCTTTTACACCAAAAAGCCAGGCCTGTATACATGGTGATTGTATTGGTAAAAGAAAGAGGGCCTTTAGATCATCAAGTCTGCCCAATGTTCTATCTCCTATGAATTTCTAAAGATGATGGCCTTCTCCATCTCTATTGGGGTGTTTATTTCACCTTCCTATGTGTATAGGGAGAAAAAGGAGAAAAGATCAAAGATTAAAGTTGCAGTTTATTTCTGCTCTCTGTTAAGCCAAGAACCACCTAGGATGAGAAACAGATCTGAGACTTAGTGGATCTCCTGTTTTTAGAATTGGGAAAGAGACATGATTTGTTGCCCTATAATATTCTATGTAATCTAACCCTTGCAATATCTACAGCTGAGGAATATACTCAGTCTGCCATCTTATTCTTAGGTAGATAGATTCTAAAATGTAAAACTCATGGTTAATAAAATCTGACCTAATTTGGGATCTTATCCTTTTCTTCTTCCATCCTTTTTTGGGACTATACTACTATTAAGGCTTCTAGTGGATATTAAAGTGCATTTATTTTATGGATTCATCCCCACAACTGAAGCAAAAGATGCCTAAATAACTGTATTTCACACCCTCTCATCTTGTTGTAGTGACAGCCTAAAATACTTTTAATTTTCCAGTTTTTAAATCTGTCTTCTCTCAACACAAGCCTTGAAATTCGAATTAGCCTCCTTCATAACTGATCTTTTATAAACTGACTTCTTATAAGTTAGAGAAAAGTCATTATATATAATGATTGGTGACTAGAAACCTCTTATGGACTTTTTGCATAAACTCCACCAAATTTGTGATTTATGGTTTTGATTGTTAGACAGAATAGATTATAGAAAGATGAGTAATATGATGTAAACTTAAGAACAGAATTAGAACATATTGTTGCTTATAACTGCTGTGAATATCTGATGTTATTTCTTTATAGTGTTTTTGTTTCTCTTCTATTTCTCTTCAACCGTTTCACTTTTTTCTTTTTCTTTGATTTCTTTGTTCTTCTTTTATGTTATATAGTATTTAATTATGCTACATTTTATCTTGTTTATTTTTTATTTTTTATTAAAAATTAAATACATGGTGAAGAGGTATAACAAGCAGGAAGTGGGAGATTATGATCCCGCTATATAGAGCGCTGGTGAGATCACATTTGGAATACTGTGTTCAGTTCTGGAGACCTCACCTACAAAAAGATATTGACAAAATTGAACGGGTCCAAAGACGGGCTACAAGAATGGTGGAAGGTCTTAAGCATAAAACATATCAGGAAAGACTTAATGAACTCAATCTGTATAGTCTGGAGGACAGAAGGAAAAGGGGGGACATGATCGAAACATTTAAATATGTTAAAGGGTTAAATAAGGTCTAGGAGGGAAGTGTTTTTAATAGGAAAGTGAACACAAGAACAAGGGGACACAATCTGAAGTTAGTTGGGGGAAAGATCAAAAGCAACATGAGAAAATATTATTTTACTGAAAGAGTAGTAGATCCTTGGAACAAACTTCCAGCAGACGTGGTAGATAAATCCACAGTAACGGAATTTAAACATGCCTGGGATAAACATATATCCATTGTAAGATAAAATACAGAAAATAGTATAAGGGCAGACTAGATGGACCATGAGGTCTTTTTCTGCGGTCAGTCTTCTATGTTTCTATGTTTCTAAGTCAGAGATGGCATCTGGCAAGCTCTTATTGGCTGGTTGATGCTACTGTTAACACCCTGCCTTTCCTCCATCACTATACACTCCCCTCCTTGGTTAGTTTGGCCTTGGTAGCAGAGAAACCAGAGGCACTTGGTTTCTGCAAAGCCATCTGCAAAGCGCAATTTAGGCATTAAATAATCATGTTATATATAGGTAGTCCTCAACTTACAACAATTGGTTTAAGTTAAAGCTGCAATGAAGAATATGACTTATAATTGTTTTTCACATCTATGATCTTTCAGCATCCCATGATCAAGTAATCAAAATCCAGATGCTTGGCAACTGCTTCATATTTATTTGCTGTGTCATGTGACCCCTTTATGAGCCGCAGTGGTACAGTGGATAGAATGCAGTACTGCAGATTACTTCTGCTGACTGCTGGCTGCCTGCATATTGAATCTCACCCGGCTCAAGGCTGAGGTCAGACTTCCATCCTTCCGGGGTCGGTAAAATGAGGGCTCAGATTGTTGAAGTCAATATGTTGACTCTGTAAATCACTGAGAGAGGGCTGGAAGTGTGATTTAAATGCTATTAAGTGCATTTAAACAGCTATTTATTAATTAAATTTGTATGCCACCCACTCCTGAAGGACTCAGAGTGGCTATTGCTATTTTGTGACTTTCTCATACACAAACTCAATTGGAAAGTCAAATTCACTTAATACCAGATTAATAACTTATCAACTGTGGTGATTCACTATGGCAAGAAAGGTCATAAAATGATTCAAAACTCACTTAACAAATGTCTCACTTAACAATAAAATTTGGACTCAATAGTGGTTGTAAATCGAGGACTACTTGTATATTGCTTACAATAGTAGCTTTCCCAAAGACGTCTGTTACTAAATACATATTTAGTAGTAGTTGGTTTTTTTTTTTTTGAAAACTGGCATACATACCTGCAAATAAAAAAGCTAACTAACTATTTAGAAAAATGAAAATAACATTTTCTTGGCTTTCATCAGAGGAGAATAATGCAAGCATTTGGGTAACAACACTATCTATAAGTGTCATAGGAGAATGTGAAAATATGTTGGAATGGAAAATAAATTCCTGCTAAATGTAGAATGTTAATTACTTATAATACTAAAGCAAGGTTTTAAATATCTCCATATTGATTCATGACTAGTCTTTGGTTATGCTGTTATGTAGTTTGAATGTGGTGTTTGCTTAAGACACACCTGTTTCTGTTCTAGAGCATAAATACGTCTGCTGGCCAGCATTGTATGCGATAAAATTAGTTTGGGGATTTTTTTTTTTGAGGGACAGTTAAATAATAGCAAGTGGCTTGTGGTTAGCTTAAAGGGATGTGAGAGGGAAAGCAGAAACAGTCTTATTCTGTGTTTACAAAATAAATTATCTTCCTAACACTGAAAAAATATTGCAACATTGAACATGAAATATGACAAAGCCGCTATTGATCTTTCCATTACCCTGGAATTCAACAACTGTGAACATGACAGCTCATCCTATGAATTGGATTAGAGTTTGGGGAGCTATCATTCAGCACAACTAGATTGCAACCATTTGAATACAGTTTATCTAATCTGTTTGTAATTATCCTATTTATTTAAGAATGGGTGGGTTCAGGAATGAGAATGAACATTTTTTTGGTATTGCCTCTAGAAGAAACACCAATTAGCTTATTATTTTTTCTATGTTTCTCAGTATGTTGAGGTTGCAGGAATTGAAGATTAATGAAAATCAGCTTGGACTGCTTTGGAACACTGTAATATGTCCCCTTTGTCACTTTATCTTACTCTATTTATATTCTTTATTCAATATTAACTCCACTTTAAACATTGTCTCTTTCATAAGATAAAATATATAATGAATACGGCAATTATGCACTATCCTACTTTCACATTGGGATTCAGATATTATATTTATGTGATGTACTGCTCTTGATTTTGTTTGTCTTAATTTGGTTTTGAGCTGTAAAGCATATAGAGATAAGCAACAACTACACACCACTTAAGGAGACAATAAAAAAAGAAAACAAAAAGATCAACAAAGAAGCAAAAAGACCAAAACTCCTGTTCATCAGCTGAACCGAGATTAACGCCAAACTAGATCAACAATAAGTAGTAAACAATACCCCACCCAACTCAGAGAGTTAACAGTAAATAACAGCTTAATTAAGGAACCACCAAGGTCACTCCCATCAATACTACCAGGGCAAGTCACTAGGGAAACAAATTCCACTTCCTTTTAGATGATGTTATCTAGATTGGTAACGAAACATTTACAAGAAAACAACCAAGCTCAGAGAGAATCAAAGACCTCATAAAAGGAGATGTACTTGCAATTTTCCAGCAAAGAATTCTTTTATTTTTCACTCCAATCACAAATACAGTATAGAATACCATCAATAGATTGAGATTACGATATACATATCCAATGCTAACTCCTTTACATTTGACATCTGGACAAAAATGGCTGCTCAAATTTCTTATATTGCAATTTTCATGGGAAGGTTATTCACAATGATTTTGCCATTGCCTGCTTTTTAGGGCTGATTGAAAGTGAGTGGTATAATGTCACCCAGCTGACTTGATTTCTGACTAAGACAGGAGTAGAACTCACAGTATTATTTCTAACTTGGTGTCTTAATCATTACCCCAAAATGATTCCTAAAATGACTTTAGCAAATATTTAAACCTTGTAAGGGATTTATCTCAATAAAATAAGAAAACCAAAACAGACATATTGAAATAAAAGCAATGGTTGGTGACAGTTTACATTTATACTAGAATATATTAATTGAGATCTGTGGAATTTATAACACATGCCTAATTTCAACCCCAATCAATTTCCACAAATTTATCCAAAGAATGATGAAAAATTATAAAAATGATTCAAAAGTTAACTCTTCACTTGCTTTGCATGTTTGGGCCACTACAATAGAAAGGAAGTATTAGGGAAAAATAGCAATAACAATAGCACTAGCACTTAGACTTATATACTGCTTTACTTTACATAGTGGACAGATTAAAATATCAGTATGTTGCCCTCAACAATCTGGGTCCCCATTTTACTGACCTTGGAAGGATGGAAGGCTGAGTCAACTTTGAGCCAGTCAGGATTGAACCGCTGGCGGTCAGCAGAGTTAGGCTGTTGTTAATTTCTTTGTGAGGATATAATTGGAAGCAGTTTCAGATGTGGAAGTTGGTAGATCAGAATAATTTGTATAGAATTGTCTTAGAGCAACGTTAGGCCACCAAAAAAAGCAATTATATTACAATTCTACTTTTGGCAGGCTCAAACAATAAATATTAAAAGTTCTAAATCCGTTGTCAAACTTTTATTATTTTACCACAGCCTTTCAAATATGAAATTTCAGATGTTCAAATGTATTCTTAAAGTATTTACATTTAATTTGCTGCCATAATGCTGATCTTTTAAATTTAGTTGTCCTTTCAGGAGAATAAATGATAGGTGGATCGTAATGATTGTTTATTGTCTAATTTTATTCTCAGTTTTATCAAAGCAAAACAGTTTATATTGCAATTCTATATATCTTTCTTCAAATAAATCCCCACTGATAAAATATAAATTACTCTATATCTTTAGTTCCATAACGCTGTGTTTTGACAATGACATTGCACAATAATAGGAATTAGTTGGTTTCTTCAAATCACGTGAACTGACAAGAAAGAAAGAAAATATCCTTCAAGCATGTTTTTGTGTTTTCTTTCTAAAAATGTGTTCAGGAAGGTTGTCTTATTATTCTCTTAATATTAATGTCATTTGTGGTAGCATTATTGGAACTAATAAAGTTTTTCTCCCCCTCCATGAATTCTGGAGAGCTGTCAATTCGTGGTTCCTGTTTTAATTTATGTTCCTTTGAGAGAACATCTGCCACTTTTGGTTCTCTTCTATTTAACTCTACACTTCCTTGTTATTTTTGCCACACATGTAATATCCATTGAAGTTGCAGACATAGTACATTTCGAAAGGTTTTCTCCTTCAGTTCAACTGCCATTATTTTTCATTAGGTGCAGCAGCTTATTTTGACTAGAGCCATCCTAGCAGGACAATCCTATGCATGTCCACTTAAGGGCTTATATGTCCACACTATTTTGGAGTAAACTTCATTGAACATACTGGCATTTTCTTGGATTCACAACCCAATCAAAAGTCTTTTTAATGTCCCTTAATAGGGAGTTAAATAAATATTTTTGTTTAAGAGGGAGTTAACCAAAACAACCTAAAATATGCCCCTTTCCGGTTTTTAAAAATAAAGCCAATATACAATATAACACATTTATACAAATATATTTAATGTTTTATTTATTATTTATTTTATTTATTTATTAATCAGATTTGTATGCCGCCCCTCTCTGCAGACTCAGGGCGGCTCACAGCAATAATAATACAATGTAAACAAATCTAATATTTAAATTAATTTAAAACCCCAATTTAGAAACCAATCATACATACTAGCATACCATGCATAAATTTTATAAGCCTAGGGGGAGGGAAAGTGTCAATTTCCCCATGCCTGACGACAGAGGTGGGTTTTAAGGAGCTTACGAAAGGCTAGGAGGGTGGGGGCAACTCTGATATCTGGGGGGAGTTGGTTCCAAAGGGTTGGGGCTGCCACAGAGAAGACTCTTCTCCTGGGTCCCGCCAAACGACATTGTTTAGTTGACAGGACCCGGAGAAGGCCAACTCTGTGGGACCTAACTGGTCGCTGGGATTCGTGCGGCAAAAGGCGGTCCCAGAGATATTCTGGTCCGGTGCCATGAAGGGCTTTATAGGTCATAACCAACACTTTGAATTGTGACCGGAAACTGATCGGCAACCAATTAATTATTTCCAGGACCTTTTCACTTGAGTGATAAAAGTGTATTGGATATTATGTGACTTCTCTACTATATAACAGGTTCATAAGTTATAGTCCGACAATAAGACTGACTGTGGGATTTTGCTATATATGATTTATTATTTATTAATTGGATTTGTATGCCGCCCCTCTCCGAGGACTCAGAGAAGGGCGGCATACAAAGCAATGAATAAATAATAAATAATTATTTATTATACTATAATAAATAATTATTTATTATACTATAATAAATAATTATTTATTATACTATAATAAATAATTATTTATTATACTATAATAAATAATTATTTATTATACTATAAGAAATAATTATTTATTATACTATAAGAAATAATTATTTATTATACTCGGGGCGGCTCACAACATTTCAAAAACAATATATCATATACCTGATTATTCAGGTTCTTTTCCTTCCCAGTAACAGATTGGGAAAAAGTTTTTGGGACACTTCCAAACCATCTCTTCTTTCACTCCCAGTGTGCCCTGCACTATGTCAAAGAAAAAGCAAGATATAAAGACAACATCAAAATAACAGTCGTCTAATGCCTTCCATGCTGACTCCTCCAGCCCTGAGGAGAAGGAAGAACTGACACAATTCTTGCCAGTGTCATCCTCGCATCTCTGCCTGTGCTACTGAATGGAAGCTGCAAAGCCACCAATTGAGCATTTCCCTTAGAAGACCTGAAGCTCTGGAGCTGGAGGAGGGTTGAGATAAGAGATCCCTCTAATGGGGAAATAGAGTCACAGCATTTTAAACTCTAAAAAACAGAACATTTGCGTAACAATTTTAACTTCATGCAGCTGTGCCAGAAATATAAGAGCCCAGCACTAGAATTATGTTGATGCTAGAGGTACACAAGCACACACATAGATCAGGGGTAGATTCCTCCCAGTTTGCCCGAATAGGTAGCAACCCACTGGTGATGTCATGATGACATCACAGAACTGGATTGGTTGGTGCTGGTGCGTGGGGGCTGCCATACTTTTTAAAAAAATTGGGGGGGGGTATAGGGTGGAGAAATTTTGGGTTTATTTCTTTCTGTGCATGTACAGAAGCCAATTTTCCGGCATTGTGCATGCATTGCCATCTTGGTTTTGCTTTTTTTTAAAAAAAGAATTCTGATTTTTTGCCACTGCGCATGAAACATGGCCACATGGCGTGGGAGAAAGTGAACTGACAGCAAGGTAAGTTAGAAACCACCCCGACATTGAAGTGACGGGGGTTAATTCATAAGTTTTCTGAGTTCCTCTATCTGCAGTACTTTAGTTTGTAATGTCAAGAGTTGAATATGTGGATTTCAAACATTGGTGGTGCAGTGGTTAGAATGCAGTATTGCAGACTTAACTCTGCCCACAGCCAGAAGTTTGATTCTAACTGGCTCAAGGTTGGTTGATCCACCCTTCCAAGGTTGGTAAAATGAGGATCCATATTGTTGTGGGCAATATGCTGACACTCTGAATGTAAACCACTCAGAGAGATCTGTAAAGCATTATGGAGCAGTAAGTCTAAGTGCTATGTCTAATGCTATTTCTTGCATAAGCAAGACATACGGTAATATATGACTTAAATGTTAAGCAAAATTAAAGGAATTAAAGGAAATTTATCCTAATAGAAATGGATTTCCCCAGAGAACGTCTTGTATAAAGGCTCAAATATATTTTAAAAGGCGTTTAAATAGAAAATATGAGGATTTTTATTCAGAGTACCCCTACCAATTTATTGTTTCTGTACATAAAAATTGTATATAAAAAAGTATCATTTTCAAAATTGCATAGGTCTGCCTTCAAATATGCAGCATGAAATCAATATCTAAAGGCAGTTAACCATATTCCTTATTTATAAAATGTGTGCCTGGGCCCAACATGGTTTTATGATCCTGCGCAAACAATCAGAGACTTTTGGATAGACACCAAATCAAAACATCAGCAGAAGGGAGATGTGGAAAACTGATTCATGCATTCAGATTCAACAGAGTAAGCATGCAGTAGCTAAACTATAAATAATACCACACTAGAGATTTATAAGACATTAGCACAGAAAGACAGTTTGATCCTAGTTAAAAAGTGCATTTCGAATGGAGGAAACCATAACTAAGTGCATAATATGAGAGCTTTGCTGAAAGTTGAATACAAGCTTTGAGTGAATTAAATTGCAAGAGAACCAATTATTTTTTAAAAATGGACACAATCCTTTTAAGTATGGATACTATATATTTTCTTTTTATTTTATTCATCAGCAATAGTATTTGGTGGGTTGTGGTTTTTAAAAATTCACCTGCAAAGCATTTAGAGAAGAAAGAGTTTTACTATAAGTATATCCTGCGCTTAGGACTTCCCTTTGCTCTGGTTTGCCATGTTGATAAATCAAAATTATGTGTCCAAAGGGGAAAAGGGAAGTAAAACTATTTCCAACTGAAAAAAAAAGGGCAAATGATTCATTTTAGTTCAAATGATAATTGAAAATACAGGGAGGAAGAAATGATTCCTGACTGTTATTTTTTATTTGTAATATCTGCTTTGTTAAAAGCAAGTCTATCAAGATCCACTTTTTTAAAAGGTCATATTGCTACTATAAATCTTTCTTTTTTGGCGAAGAATATACACTGACCTTTTTTTTTTTTTTGCTTCCCAGCATTTCATCATTTTTAGATGAAAATAATGACTGACTACAATACATCAAGCTGCTCAAAGGGCAGAGAAAGAGAGAGAGGAAAAAAGAGGCAGATTTCCAGAAAAACTAGCAACCGATGTCTTAATTAACTTTAGGACTGCTGCAGCGTTGCCGAGAAAACTGGAAATCTTATGACCACCTTTTTCATATTGAGCGCAATCGCATCTGAATACCTTAATTTCCGTGAATGACAGAAAGAGGATCAGTTCTGACAACTTGAAAACCCCAAAGAGCCCCTATCTGTGAAACACATCTTTCTCTCCCCACATTCCTTTCTGCTTCAGCCATCAACTTTTATTTCAGAGTAGAGTCCCCAGACAGGCTCTCTTATGGGCCAAATTATGGTGCCATGGAATTTATTAGAGAGAGCTTTCCATTGAGATGAATAGCATAATCATTTGGTTCTGGATGTTAAAAAGCCATCATTCAGATACAAAATGACAGCAAGTGAATCCATTTAGGATCAGAGCTCTAGGGGCATGGAAAAACGCATCTATCTGGGAATGCTTAGATGTTTCACAGCATGTCAGTTCCTTACAACACAGTGTTGTTTTTTCAATGCATTCCAAGATTGTCTAAGGGGTCAGCAAAGGGTTCCTTAATTATGGGATTGATAAAATAGATATAATATTTCAAAACAAATGCAACTCTACAGATGATAGCTTTGAATCTATACCACACATGTTTTAAGGCTGTATCTAAAAAATGGAAAATGGGACTGCAGAAATAGTACATGCTTGTCAGGAAGCTAAAATCTCACCAGATGTCAATTTTGGGGATTTTTCTCCCACAAATTAGCATCAGAACATAAAAGAAAGATGAATTTATGATCTTTCCTTTTACTTACATGATGACTGGATATTTTTAGCTCAAGTAGTATAGAAAAAAACATGCCTCTTTGCTTAGCTCTGGGAAAGACCTATGTTCAGTTTTATGATGTAAATTATAGTCTTGTTTTCTCTGAATAATCCATTTATATCTTTTATGTGTAGTTTATAAACTGCATCTCTCAGTGGCTTCAAATGGAAAGCTCTTATAGCTACCAATCAAAAGATATTAAGTGACTGTTCCATTTGCTTTTGCTTTTTCTCATCTGGGACATTGTAAAAGAGCAATTAAATGTGGCACCTGAAAGCATTCTCATTCTGTGAAGAGAGAAAGAAAAGGACTGCACTATTAAAATTAACAGCATAGCTGTTAGCAGAAAAGAGAACAAATTGGTATGATTACTGCCCATTATCTTTTTAATATAAATAAGCAGTCTAGTTTTGTTACCAGAATTGGAGGTAAATGCTCTGATAGATTCCAATGTCCATTGCATTGATATTACAGCAGTGAATATCTGCATGGAGCCAACAATTGGATTAGATATGTCTAACGTGCTTTCTAATTTTAGATTTTATTCTCTGATATATAACTAAAAATCATGGAAAATACTTATCTACGTGGTCACTAAGAATGGAGAATGACTTGATAACACATAACCATTCAGTTAGCAAATAACTAATGATTTCATGGGTAAATAATTATAACTCTAAGCTATGAAGGCCGCATTGAACACTTGTACTACAGGAAATTAAAAGTTGATTGTGAGTAGAATAGTTGTGACTTGGCTGGAGTTTTGTATTATTATTAAATGATACAAAATATTGTGGCATGAAATTGGTTCATTCTTTTTTGAATAACCCTGTATTCAGAAACGAATAACTTTTATCAAATTTGTTTGCAAAAGAAAAAGATTGATCATTTGCAAAGTGTGGTTCTCAGCAATCATTGGATTCAATGGTAAGACAAGCATTAAAATAAGCTCATTCTTATATATTAAAGACATGAAATTTTTTTAGAAACTGTTTTGCTATAAGTGGATAGAGCATCTGTATAAAAAACTGACAATCGGGAAGACTATGATATAGTCAAAAAAAGGAAAACAGCAACACCCAAAACTCAAAAAATATTGATTTGAGGAATTATAGGGAATAAAAGATTTCAAGAGAAGAAGCTGTTCACTATTTTATTTTCCAAATCCCCAGCAATTTCTAATGGCTTGGTGATAGGTTATTTCACTAGTAAGGAACCAAAGTGGAATTTGGGCACATTCAGTCTTTCATGGGTGCATTCTGGGAGGAAGGAGAAGTAAAAAAATATTATTATTATTTTATGTTGGCATCTCCCCAAACTTCCTGAACAAGAATCTGCCTCTTGTGTGAGGATGGAGTTGTTTTGGCTGTACAAGATTCTATCAATCTTTGGATAAGAAACTTTGGTTTTCCATGAAACATTTTAGATTTGCTGTTCTAAGAAAGGATATTATTTCAAAAATGAAAAAAAAATGCCAACAACACATACTTAGCATGCAAATAGTAAAATTGCCAACATGCAAAAGTTTTAGTAAAAAAACCCGTTCAACCAAGCAAATAAATAAATAAATCTATTTAGGAAGTGATAGCAATGTGCAATCACAATAACTGGAAGCAAAGGAGAAGCTGTGGTCATCACTCAGTTACTTAAAGCACATTGAAGATACAAATATCATTGTGGCTTTTTATTTGTTTCCTCTCCTTGACTCATTCTGAGAAATTCCAGCAAACTTGTGCAAATCCCAAGTTAAATAGAAAGACCCAAACTGCTTGCCAATAGCAAAAATCCTAAATACAGTTGCACACAGTGTCTGTGTAATATTGCTGAGAGTGGCCCTAAGATCATAATGTGTAACATCAACAAGATATAACATGGAAAGGAATGATATTTCTTCTCTCTCAAATACAATACAGAAATAAAAACAAATTGAAATGAAAAAGGAAGTTGATGCTCTCAAGAAGCAAATTTGTTGTTCAGAAAATAAACGGCTAAAATAGCAAAACATTTGGAGGTTTGTTTGTCTTTTTAGGTAGCTGAACAAAGAATTATTTTGACAGGAACTGTTTGAATATTTATTGCAAAATTATATCCTTCTGGTTTTTTTCTCCTCTATGGTCACAATGTTAGCAAACAGCTCCACAAGCAATTTAGCAGCGAATGTGCAATACAGGAACTATTAGAAAGTTTCATGCAATGTTGAAACAACTTAAGTATAAACTTAATGACACTTTTTTTGGCACTGCAAAACCAACTGAATATTCCCCAAAGTGACCTAACTTTGGATGAAAGCAGGATAAGCATAGCACGCTTGTGGTAATATTTGTCCAGAACTTTTACCAGTTGATTAATATTATGAAGATGCCTTTGGTTTAGTTCAGGCTCCTACATCTCCATCTGAAAAAATCTAATGACTACTAGATGGAAGAACCAGATCCAGAAAAATCTAGCTCTGTTCTGCTGTCTAGTGGACATCTGGATTTTTTTCAACTGAGATATATATTGTGCCCACTTCAGGTAACTTTTGGCTGATCATTAAAGAGATTTTAAACTTTAAAAGCCATTCAAAATCTGAAATACAGTTAATTAGATTTTGTTTAATTAAATGTACTGATTACTTGGCTAATACCTAAAGCAGAACAATTTCATCTCGTGCTTTAATAGAACTCCAACATTGGAACATATACCTAAGTTCAGTTTATAGCGATCAGACATGTATTTTCAAAAAGTTATTTCCTTGCTGAAGAAAACTCATTCTTGAGAATTAGACCTGTGGTCCTTAGCAGAGAGGTATCCTGCTTTTTCTGCCATCAATCTTCTATGTTTCTATCCAGGGAGGTATCACAGAATTCATTTCATCTTTCTAAAACAGATTTCTAATCTTGGATGAAGACATTTAGAAGTCCATTCCCTGTCTCTTTAGAAGCCACCAAGCCTGATTTTGTTTCACTGCCATCATTCCACTATTGGAAATGGGAGGCAGGCCAAAACTTCATTATGGGCTTATTGTCAGGAACTGTGGATCCCAAACCATCTCTCTTTCAGGTATAGTCCCAAACTGTAGATGAATTGCCTCCCATTGATTTCAAGCAGGCTATTAAAAATGTCCAAAGGCGCAGTGAAAAAGAAATTATATGGATTTGTTTCTCTCCAGCTGGCAAGAACCCACTAAGCTTACAACATACCAGAGTTCTCTTGAGCTGGTGCAGATTAGTAGATAATTTAGGAAAATAGCAAGGAATGTTTGGCTGGAGATATCTACATTCCTTCCTAGCAAGTCTGTCAGCAAAGCTTTAATACAGTGTTTCCCAACTTTGAAAGCTGTAAGTTGGGTGGACCAACTCCCACAATTCCTAAGCCAGCATGCTAACTAGGGAATTGTGGCGGCTGAAGTCCACACAGCTTGCAGGTGCTAAGTTGAAAAACACAACTCTAACACAGCTCCTTCTGTCCCTTGGGAGTTCCTGAATTGGAAAGAACTGTTTTCAGAGCTTTGTCAGGAGATTTCCAAATCACATTTTGCCTTGAACATTAAACAAATAAATTAACGAAAAGAAAAGGTGTTATTAGATGTTATTTTTTCATATCGTTGAAGAGTGGTTGAAGCATATCCTCAGTGACGATGTTGTTAGGATAATTGCTACATAGACAAATAAAAATTACAGTGTAATATATTTTAACTAAGCCCGAATAAGCAAACTCATGCAATATTTAAATACTTACAGGAATGGAAAGATTAGGGAAAAATCAGATGCAGTATGGTTTGTTTCTAAAAGAATAACTATATTACCAGTAGTTCTAGAGAACTTACTTCAGGAGAGAGTTCTAAATTGCATCATGAAAATGTCCTTTTTTTACTCTCCACTTTGAACAATGGGAATCTTCCTAGGAGGCTTGTGTCCAGGAAAATAAGGTTTTGAAATATGGGTATATCATTCAGCCTTGATCAGTGTCATTGGTACTGAATGAAACAAATGCCAAGGGAGAAACTTAATTAATTAACTTAATTGCTGATCTGACCTACTCCTGTGCCTGTAACCACACCTTTCCCACTATAATGAGATGGAGTGTCTAAGTGGCTTAAAGATGCTGGAGATGGTCTTCATTCCAGCTGTTCAAGTCCTAATGCCACATGGCAGAGTGAGCTCCCTTCACTTGCCTTAGCTTTTACCCACCTAACAATGGGCATGTGAGCTACAAGTGAGTAGATAAGCAGGCACCACTTTGGTGGGAAATGTGAAAGCATTTCATGTGGATGCTTGGACCCCTACTAGTGCTGGATGCAATACCTGACCACAAGGTGACATTGGTGGTAAGAGAAACCCCTGGAAAACACATGGTCGCCTTTTATTTTTTAGTTCTTTTATTTTATTTTCCTTGTTATTGAGAAAAAACCCCCCAAAAGAGTATATCTTATTCTGTGCAGACTTTCCTCTTTTCTTTTCTGATGATCCTTATACCGTTGACTTCTGTTATTGTCAATGCTCCCTCCTCCGTGAGAGCTAGCCGCTATGGCCGCGCCCCAGCCGGAGCGCAGTTCTTCCTTGTTTGGGCTTGCGGGGTTGTTCTCTCCCTCCGGGGCAGTGGCATTCTGCCCCTCGGGTTCAGACGCCCCCCTACTCCAGATCGAACCCTCCGAGTTCTCTCCAACCACAATTGCAGTCCCCCAATCAAGAAAAAAGGAGCGATGGGGACAGAGCCCTATCCCCACCGACGCGATGCGGCTCGTTCCTCACCTGGTGGTAAGAGAAACCCCTGGAAAACACATGGCATACCAGTCACTTTTCAGGTGTGGAGCTACTTTGTATCATGTGGTGCATCATGGATAATCATGTAAATTTAAACTAAATGGACTAGCGCTTTTCAGCAGCCAAATAATATCTCTGTACCAACACTGTAGTCTCCTAACTAATGAGCTATTACCATATTATTATTATTATTTATTAAATTTATATGCCGCCCCTCTCTGAAGACTTAGGGCAGCTTACAGCATATAAAACCAGTATACAGTACATTGAGATATAATTAATTAAAATTAAATTAAGAATTACATTTAAAAAACTAAAAAGCCTATTGACATATACAAATATCCATTCAAAGAAGACAACTATACATTCATTGGCCAGAGTGTAGAAACTAATGACCCCAAGCTTGTAGGCATAAATGAGTATTTAGACTTTTATGGAAGGTGAGGAGGGGGGGCAACATGAATCTCGGGGGGGGGGGTTGATTCCAGAGGGCCAGGGCTCCCATAGAGAAGGCTCTTCCCCTAGGTCCTGTCAAGTGACATTGTCTAGTTCAGTGTTTCCCAACCTTGGCAACTTGAAGATATTTGGACTTCAACTCCCAGAATTCCCCAGCCAGCATTTGCTGGCTGGGGAATTCTGGGAGTTGAAGTCCAAATATCTTCAAGTTGCCAAGGTTGGGAAACACCGGTCTAGTTGATGGGACCTGGAGAAGGCCGACTCTGTGGAACCTAACCGGTTGCTGGGATTCATGCAGCAGGAGGCAGTCCCGTAAGTGATCTTATATTTCCACTACAACTTAGAAATCAATAGTTGATCAAATGGGGTAATGTTACACCTTTGATTTGCTCATTGCTGCACCTGAAATCACTGTTAAAAGGTTGAAGAGCCAGTTGTTGGTAGGAGTCCTTATATGAATATGAGAAAAGCCCTCAGAGTGGATCAGAGTGAAAACTGTTTGGCCCAATAATCTTTTGTTACAATGACTACTTATAGGAAGAACATAAACAGGGTTTGCAAGATGTCATTGTAATAGCACACTCTGCTCATATTCTGCAATAATTGGTACTGACAAAATCTCTCTCTCTCTGTCTATCGTAATTAGCATTGAAAGGAAACTTTAAACGTCATGAATATGTCTAATGCTTTTTTATAGGCATTTAAGTTAGAATGACTCAGTTCACCATGTGGTAGCAAATTGCCCAAATAATATTGTAATCTACTTTCCATGTATCACAACTTTCCCCAAACTCCACCAAGTCCTGTTGGGCTATCTCATTGAGACAACATACAATGGATTTATAAGAACACTAACAATTTTGTCATTGAACTACATTTACACAAAATTCAAACCCAAGGCTTAAATGACCAGGCCTAAATTATCCAAATTTGGACCCATAATGCCAAGAACTACTCTCCAAAAATATTTATAATGCTGGGAAAAATGAAAAGAAATGGAAGAAGAAGACAAGCAGTAAGGGGAATAGACTTAGAGTAGTAATCTGTACACCATTTCAAGATCTGAAGGATCCTTCTGAAAAATATTGCTAAAGTTGACATTGATTGATTGACAGTCAATCACATTATGGATATATATATATGACGGTCTTGGTATATTCGGGTTTCTTCCCGTGTAGGATTTGGAAATTTCTGGCGACGTTTCGATGAGGTCCCACTCATCATCTTCAGGCTGGTGTTTCTGTCCTTGTTCTAAGGCGAACACTGCGAGACCTAAGCTGCCTTCCTTCTATAAATACTGGTGGCTGGGTGTGGTTTGATGGCTCAGCAATTGCCTGCTGTGTAGAAACTTCCTGGTGAGTCAGTGGGGAAACATCTGGGGTCGTTGATGTAGCTGAAGTATGCTGATTAGTTAATGGTTGTTGATTAGGCGTGATATCCTGAGTAGTTGGAGCTTGCAGGCTACTTGATTGTTTTGTAATATGTGTTCTGAGTCTAGTTTCTGTTTTTATGGCTGGGTTACGTTTGAGGGCTGGTTTCCAGATGTCTGGTAGGCGAGAGGTATCATCCCGCTTGTTCATAATTTGGGGATGTTTTTCTATCTCGATGGCTGGAAATTTGGAAATTTCCAAATCCTACACGGGAAGAAACCCGAATATACCAAGACCGTCAGACCTGTACCCGTGAAAATCTACGAAAACAAATATATATATATACCTCTCAGGAATACCTCTCAGGCCAATAGTCAGTTCTATAGGCTCCCCTCTACAAAACCTTGCCAAATTTTTAGCCAAATACCTTCAACCATATACAGAAACTATTACCTCATATGTTCAAAATTCATTCCACTTTATACAAATAATTAAAAAACAAAACCTACAACCCGATGACCTACTTGTAAGTTTCGATGTCGTGTCCCTGTTCACACAAATACCTATTAAAGAAGCCTTGACAGCTATCCAGGACAAACACAAACCCCCCAAATATATCCTAGACCTTACCAACCACTGCCTGACCAATACATACTTCATCTATAATGAACAAAGATATAAACAGATAGAGGGAGCCCCCATGGGATCACCTCTATCACCTGTCATAGCCAACCTCTATATGGAATATTTCGAAAATAATGCTTTAGAGCAAGCCAAATACAAACCCAAACTTTGGCTGAGATATGTTGATGATACCTTTGTAATTTGGCCACATGGTAAAGAAAAACTAGACAATTTCCTCACACATCTCAACAGCCTACACCCCAAAATACAGTTTACTATGGAAACAGAAATCAATGATCAACTTCCCTTTCTAGATGTACTGGTCTATAAAAAACCCAATGGCAGCCTAGGACATACTATCTACCAAAAGAAAACCCATACCAACCGTTATCTAAATGCACACTCACACCACCCCCCCGCACAAATCACCTCAGTGGCCAAAACTCTCATCACCAGAACCAAACGCTTAGCTGACCATGAGCACTTAAAAACTGAATTGAACAAACTCAAAGATGTACTAATTTCTAATGGATTCAAAGAGAAAACAATAACAAACCTAATCAATAAAGAGACACCCCCCAAAAAACAAGATCAAGAACAGGACAATGGCACCACCATCCTTCCTTACATCAAAGGCACCACGGATAAAATTAGTAAAATCCTGCACAAACATAACATCAAAACCTCATTTTGCACTAACCAAAAAATATCCAATATCCTAAGGAGCCCCAAAGATAAAATCCAATTGGAATACCAAGGAATCTATGAAATCCCTTGCAAAACATGTGCAGCCACATACATTGGACAAACTAACCGAAGAGTGAGCCAACGCATAGAAGAACATGTGAATGCAGTCAAAAAACAAGAAAAGACCTCCTCCCTTGTCCAGCACATTAAAAAAACAGGGCACCAAATTGACTTTGAAAAAACTAAATTACTCCACAAAACAGAGAATTTATATAGAAGAATTTCTCTAGAAGCTATCGAAATTGAGAGGAGACCCCTTTGTCTAAATAAAAGAGATGATACCTCCCGCCTGCCAGAGATTTGGAAACCAGCCTTAAACAAAATAAACACTTCATAATAATCAGCATGTCAATCCTTCTAATAATTATGATTTTAGAATTTTATATTTGGAAATCAGCCTTAAACAAAACACTTCACAAAAATCTCCATGTCATTCCTTCTAATAACTATGATTACACCAACCAATCAGATCACTGAAACATAATCACCCAATCTATTTGCTACATTCAAAACAAATCTCCACCCCCACACTACATACTAGGAAGAAATGTCAGTTGCAAACATTCCATTTACAACAACACAAAGATTGGAACCTCAGCCTGAAGATGGTGAATGTGATTTCGCCGAAACGTCGCATAGACATGCAAAACATTACACAGGGCAAAACCCGAACTCAGAACAATCTACATATATATATGTGTATATATATATATATATATATATATATATATATATATATATATATATATATATATGTAGATTGTTCTGAGTTCGGGTTTTGCCCTGTGTAATGTTTTGCATGTCTATGCGACGTTTCGGTGAAATCACATTCACCATCTTCAGGCTGGAGTTCCAATCTTTGTGTTGTTGTAAATGGAATATTAGCAAACTGACATTTCTTTCTGGTATGTAGTGTGGGGGTGGAGATTTGCTTTGAATGTAGCAAATAGATTGGGTGACTATGCTTCAGTGATCTGATTGGTTGGTGTAATCATAGTTGTTAGAAGGAATGACATGAAGATTTTATGAAGTTTTTTGTTTAAGGCTGATTTCCAAATATAAAATTCTAAAATCATAATAATTAGAAGGATTGACATGTTGATTATTATGAAGTGTTTATTTTGTTTAAGGCTGGTTTCCAAATCTCTGGCAGGCGGGAGGTATCATCCCTTTTATTTAAACAAAGGGGTCTCTTTTCAATTTCGATAGCTTCTAGAGAGATTCTTTTATATAAATTCTCTGTTTTGTGGAGTAATTTAGTTTTTTCAAAGTCAATTTCGTGCCCTGTTTTTTTAATGTGCTGGACAAGGGAGGAGGTCTTTTCTTGTTTTTTGACTGCATTCACATGTTCTGCTATGCGTTGGCTCACTCTTCGGTTAGTTTGTCCAATGTATGTGGCTGCACATGTTTTGCAAGGGATTTCATAGATTCCTTGGTATTCCAATTGGATTTTATCTTTGGGGCTCCTTAGGATATTAGATATTTTTTGGTTAGTGCAAAATGAGGTTTTGATGTTATGTTTGTGCAGGATTTTACTAATTTTATCCGTGGTGCCTTTGATGTAAGGAAGGATGGTGGTGCCATTGTCCTGTTCTTGATCTTGTTTTTTGGGGGGTGTCTCTTTATTGATTAGGTTTGTTATTGTTTTCTCTTTGAATCCATTAGAAATTAGTACATCTTTGAGTTTGTTCAATTCAGTTTTTAAGTGCTCATGGTCAGCTAAGCGTTTGGTTCTGGTGATGAGAGTTTTGGCCACTGAGGTGATTTGTGCGGGGTGGTGGTGTGAGTGTGCATTTAGATAACGGTTGGTATGGGTTTTCTTTTGGTAGATAGTATGTCCTAGGCTGCCATTGGGTTTTTTATAGACCAGTACATCTAGAAAGGGAAGTTGATCATTGATTTCTGTTTCCATAGTAAACTGTATTTTGG
The DNA here is from genome assembly GCF_031021105.1 of Erythrolamprus reginae. Classification (NCBI taxonomy): domain Eukaryota; kingdom Metazoa; phylum Chordata; class Lepidosauria; order Squamata; family Dipsadidae; genus Erythrolamprus; species Erythrolamprus reginae. The sequence continues at coordinate 360,543,939 of NC_091950.1, read as the reverse complement.
GGTGTAGGCTGTTGAGATGTGTGAGGAAATTGTCTAGTTTTTCTTTACCATGTGGCCAAATTACAAAGGTATCATCAACATATCTCAGCCAAAGTTTGGGTTTGTGTTTGGCTTGCTCTAAAGCATTATTTTCGAAATATTCCATATAGAGGTTGGCTATGACAGGTGATAGAGGTGATCCCATGGGGGCTCCCTCTATTTGTTTATATCTTTGTTCATTATAGATGAAGTATGTATTGGTCAGGCAGTGGTTGGTAAGGTCTAGGATATATTTGGGGGGTTTGTGTTTGTCCTGGATAGCTGTCAAGGTTTCTTTAATAGGTATTTGTGTGAACAGGGACACGACATCGAAACTTACAAGTAGGTCATCGGGTTGTAGGTTTTGTTTTTTAATTATTTGTATAAAGTGGAATGAATTTTGAACATATGAGGCAATAGTTTCTGTATATGGTTGAAGGTATTTGGCTAAAAATTTGGCAAGGTTTTGTAGAGGGGAGCCTATAGAACTGACTATTGGTCTGAGAGGTATTCCTTCTTTGTGTATTTTTGGAAGGCCATAGAGTTTTGGACATATGGAAGATTTTTCTCTGGGGATGATTTTTTGCTGGATTTCTTCGCTGATGGGAGAGGCCTTGATTTTAGATTTGGTGGTTTTTTCTAGGTAGGTGGTAGGATCTGTGCTTAGGAGTTTGTAGGCCGGGTTTTGTAGTAGATTTGTCATTTTTTCTTTGTATTCTGCTGTGTTCATTACTATAGTGGAGTTTCCTTTATCGGCTGGTAGGATTATTATTTCCTGGTTTTTCTTCAGATTGATAAGAGCATCTCTTTCTTCTTGCTGTATGTTGCTTTTAGGAGGTTTACTAGAGCAAAGAATATTAGTGACTTTAAGTCTGATTTTGTTAGCAGTATCTGGGTTGATTTTATTTAAAGTTGTTTCAATTCCACATATGATGTTTTCAGTTGGTATCCGTCTTGGAGTTATTGCAAAATTAAATCCTTTTGAAAGAATATTGGTTTCTGTAGTGGTGAGTATCTTGTCTGATATGTTATGTACTGTTTTGGTCATAAGTTGTTGTGGAGGGCTGGGTTTTTGCTGTACCTCTAGTATTTGGAGTTTCTTATTATGTGTGTCTGTCTTGTATTGGGTTTCTGTTTCTGCCCTCCAGATTGATATTTGTTTGAATTTATCCCAGAGTATAGGGTGTATTTGGTTACTGATTTTAAGGTGAAGAGAGAGTAGACTTTTGTTGATTTCATCAAGTATGAATCTTTTTTTGTGGAGTTCATTTCTGATTAGGGCTAATTCAGTTCTTTTTAGGATCCTCTCTATGGTTGGGGTTTTTGGGTGGAATTTTAGTTGGAAGTATTTGGGAATTATTTTTTTGTCCCTGCAGTTGCGTAGGAATGTGAGATCACATAAGATGGAGGCTTTTTTGACTTCAAGTTTTTCATAGGTCCTAGTCAGTAGGAAAGTGTCCTCCCCGTAGAGGCAAGATATTTGTTTTCGTAAATTTTCACGGGTATATGTATGTAGATTGTTCTGAGTTCGGGTTTTGCCCTGTGTAATGTTTTGCATGTCTATGCAAACCCTAACCCTAACCCTAACCCTAACCCTAACCCTAACCCTAACCCTAACCCTAACCCTAACCCAAAAACCCCAACCATAGAGAGGATCCTAAAAAGAACTGAATTAGCCCTAATCAGAAATGAACTCCACAAAAAAAGATTCATACTTGATGAAATCAACAAAAGTCTACTCTCTCTTCACCTTAAAATCAGTAACCAAATACACCCTATACTCTGGGATAAATTCAAACAAATATCAATCTGGAGGGCAGAAACAGAAACCCAATACAAGACAGACACACATAATAAGAAACTCCAAATACTAGAGGTACAGCAAAAACCCAGCCCTCCACAACAACTTATGACCAAAACAGTACATAACATATCAGACAAGATACTCACCACTACAGAAACCAATATTCTTTCAAAAGGATTTAATTTTGCAATAACTCCAAGACGGATACCAACTGAAAACATCATATGTGGAATTGAAACAACTTTAAATAAAATCAACCCAGATACTGCTAACAAAATCAGACTTAAAGTCACTAATATTCTTTGCTCTAGTAAACCTCCTAAAAGCAACATACAGCAAGAAGAAAGAGATGCTCTTATCAATCTGAAGAAAAACCAGGAAATAATAATCCTACCAGCCGATAAAGGAAACTCCACTATAGTAATGAACACAGCAGAATACAAAGAAAAAATGACAAATCTACTACAAAACCCGGCCTACAAACTCCTAAGCACAGATCCTACCACCTACCTAGAAAAAACCACCAAATCTAAAATCAAGGCCTCTCCCATCAGCGAAGAAATCCAGCAAAAAATCATCCCCAGAGAAAAATCTTCCATATGTCCAAAACTCTATGGCCTTCCAAAAATACACAAAGAAGGAATACCTCTCAGACCAATAGTCAGTTCTATAGGCTCCCCTCTACAAAACCTTGCCAAATTTTTAGCCAAATACCTTCAACCATATACAGAAACTATTGCCTCATATGTTCAAAATTCATTCCACTTTATACAAATAATTAAAAAACAAAACCTACAACCCGATGACCTACTTGTAAGTTTCGATGTCGTGTCCCTGTTCACACAAATACCTATTAAAGAAGCCTTGACAGCTATCCAGGACAAACACAAACCCCCCAAATATATCCTAGACCTTACCAACCACTGCCTGACCAATACATACTTCATCTATAATGAACAAAGATATAAACAAATAGAGGGAGCCCCCATGGGATCACCTCTATCACCTGTCATAGCCAACCTCTATATGGAATATTTCGAAAATAATGCTTTAGAGCAAGCCAAACACAAACCCAAACTTTGGCTGAGATATGTTGATGATACCTTTGTAATTTGGCCACATGGTAAAGAAAAACTAGACAATTTCCTCACACATCTCAACAGCCTACACCCCAAAATACAGTTTACTATGGAAACAGAAATCAATGATCAACTTCCCTTTCTAGATGTACTGGTCTATAAAAAACCCAATGGCAGCCTAGGACATACTATCTACCAAAAGAAAACCCATACCAACCGTTATCTAAATGCACACTCACACCACCACCCCGCACAAATCACCTCAGTGGCCAAAACTCTCATCACCAGAACCAAACGCTTAGCTGACCATGAGCACTTAAAAACTGAATTGAACAAACTCAAAGATGTACTAATTTCTAATGGATTCAAAGAGAAAACAATAACAAACCTAATCAATAAAGAGACACCCCCCAAAAAACAAGATCAAGAACAGGACAATGGCACCACCATCCTTCCTTACATCAAAGGCACCACGGATAAAATTAGTAAAATCCTGCACAAACATAACATCAAAACCTCATTTTGCACTAACCAAAAAATATCTAATATCCTAAGGAGCCCCAAAGATAAAATCCAATTGGAATACCAAGGAATCTATGAAATCCCTTGCAAAACATGTGCAGCCACATACATTGGACAAACTAACCGAAGAGTGAGCCAACGCATAGCAGAATATGTGAATGCAGTCAAAAAACAAGAAAAGACCTCCTCCCTTGTCCAGCACATTAAAAAAACAGGGCACGAAATTGACTTTGAAAAAACTAAATTACTCCACAAAACAGAGAATTTATATAAAAGAATCTCTCTAGAAGCTATCGAAATTGAAAAGAGACCCCTTTGTTTAAATAAAAGGGATGATACCTCCCGCCTGCCAGAGATTTGGAAACCAGCCTTAAACAAAATAAACACTTCATAATAATCAACATGTCAATCCTTCTAATTATTATGATTTTAGAATTTTATATTTGGAAATCAGCCTTAAACAAAAAACTTCATAAAATCTTCATGTCATTCCTTCTAACAACTATGATTACACCAACCAATCAGATCACTGAAGCATAGTCACCCAATCTATTTGCTACATTCAAAGCAAATCTCCACCCCCACACTACATACCAGAAAGAAATGTCAGTTTGCTAATATTCCATTTACAACAACACAAAGATTGGAACTCCAGCCTGAAGATGGTGAATGTGATTTCACCGAAACGTCGCATAGACATGCAAAACATTACACAGGGCAAAACCCGAACTCAGAACAATCTACATACATATACCCGTGAAAATTTACGAAAACAAACAAATATATATATATATATATATATATATATATATATATATATATATATATATACATACACACTTTCACATGAAATAATTGTGCTTATATATACATGCTTAAAATTCTGTAGGACTGTTAAGAGCAGAGGACCAGGTGATTAGAAGAATATCCTCACTTCAAGCAGGAAATCTTTGTTTCATTTACTTTTATTTTTTAGTTCTGGATATCTTCTTTAAAATTAAAAAAAAATCAAAGTTCTCATATATCAGTGTCTGATATTTAGAGAAAGTTGTCTCAATGCTCTTGCACAAATCTCTGAGACAGATCTTTCCTTTTATGTCATTTTATTTTATTTTAAAAGTAGGCTTGTATTTCCTGCCTATCAAATGATGATGCCCTTAGCCTCTTAGGATACTCGCATGCAATCAACAAACACATGGTCACCAGGCTTAGGATGCCTTCATCTGAGAGAGGAACCACCAGATAGAGGCATTTCTGAGCAGTGGTGGATGGTCTGGAGATCTTGGTCACTATCCAGCTGTGTTGCTCTAGCAAGGCAGTGATCTGTAAACATTCATTAGTACTTAACATAATTAAACTTCATTCTAAGGAGTCCCAGATTGAAAAGATGTTTCAAATGCACTGACAGTTGCCATTACTTAATGTTGTTAGTGGTCCACAACCGGGTCAGTTAGTCACAGATTCTGAGGAGGATGAACCAGGTCCATCCTGGTACCCTATGCCAGTGTTCTTGACTATTCAGTCAGAAAGTGAGAGTGAGGGAGATCTGGAACCTGAGGAACCTCAGAGACTGCAGAAACCCAAGGATGGTAATGTCTAAGTCAGAGGAGGAAGGAGACATTGGGAATCAGGAGCCCCTATTAGATGCCCGGGCCAGAAGGTCAAGAAGCAGACAGGAATATCTTTATGGGAAAAAGTTCAGAAAGTGAGTCTAGGAAAGAAAGTCTGATCAGTTAGGAAACAGTTGACCCTATCCAGTCTGTATATAAAGAAGGGTTTTTGGGTAAAAAGGTGTGGAGTTTCAACGTTCGTCATAGTGGAGGACTCAGATCTGGAGTTCCAGAACTGCCGTGAAGAGAAACTGCTATGCTTCCTTTAAAAGTCACACAGAGATGTTGATGGCTGAGAAAGAAAAGAAGCCTGGAGATCTGTAAGAGTATGGATTTATGGACTTTATCTCAAGGAGGAATGTGCTAATTAGCTCTGCCTCTTGGTGGCCGTTTGTCATCTCTTGGCCAATTTGAGTGGGGCCTCTGCCAACATGAACTAAAAAAATCTGCTCCTGTCTGTACAAAGCATCTTCAACTATATAAAAGTGTTTGAATTGAATCCTTTGCTCGTGGGGGCTTTTTTGTTCCGATCCGATAGGCCCAAAGCAGAACACCTAATTGAACCATTTGTGGGTTCTAATACACCACTTTTCAGCTTAAGCAGGTACTCTGATAGTACTAGCATATATGTTCTGTGGTTACTTTGGAGATCTATCCATCCTCCTATTCTATTCTTTGGATTCTTCAGAAGACAGAAAGAACAGGAAGATGACTAGTGTACTCCCAAGCACTACTTTTTAAAATATGAAGCAAAGGCATCATTTTGCTCCATGTTAATGCAGTAAGATCACACTGTAGTTTGTTCTTCCACAAAGCCTTATAATCAATTTTAAACTTCAGAAGAATCAACTCAAAGTTTAAGAGCTAGACAATGAAATGTTAAGTTTTGAAAATGTTTTAAATAAGACAAATAATTTTCATATTGGAAAATGTAAAATGAAAGAAAGACTGTGATGGGGCATTCAGAGATTCTTGCATAAAAAATAGAAGATGGAACATCCAATCCACCCCTACCTCCCAAAGCCCAGCATAACTTTCAGAACATGGTCCTATTAGTTTGGTGGCCTCTTCCTCCTCCTCTTCCTCCTCCTCTTCCTCCGTGTCATAAGAATTAGTTCCTGTCTTTATGAATTGTTTAATTTTAAGTAATTACATTTTTTGAACTGCAAACTACATGGTTAGAGCAGAGGACCAGGCAATTAGAACAATATCCTCACTTCAACCAGGAAATCTTTGTTTCATTCAATGTATTATCTTTTAGTTCTGGGTAACTTCTTTAAAATTAAAAAAAAAAATCAAAGTTCTCCAATATCAGTGTCTGATATTTAGAGAAAGTTGTCTCAATGCTCTTGCACAAATCTCTGAGACAGATCTTTCCTTTCATGTCATTTTATTTTATTTTAAAAGTAGGCTTGTATTTCCTGCCTATCAAATGATGATGCCCTTAGCCTCTTAGGATACTCGCATGCAATCAACAAACACATGGTCACCAGGCTTAGGATGCCTTCATCTGAGAAAGGAACCACCAGATAGAGGCATTTCAGAGTAGTGGTAGATGGTCTGGAGATCTTGGTCACTACCCTGCAGTGATCCGTAAACATTCATTAGTACTTAACATAATTAAACTTCATTCTAAGGAGTCCCAGATTGAGAAGACGTTTCAAATGCATTGACATTTGCCATTATCTAATTGAACTATTTGTGGATTCTGATACACCCCTCTTCATCTTAAGCAGGTGCTCTGATAGTACTAGCATATATGCTCTGTGGTAACTTTGGAGATCTATCTATCCTCCTATTCAGTGATGGGCTACCAAAATTTTTACTACCACACTGTGGGCGTGGCTTATACATTTTGTTTCAACATCTTTCCGTGCAAATTTGGTGCTCTGGGGTGGATCTCCAATTCTGCTACCGGAACTGCATTCCTGATCGTTCCTGTAGGAGTCCATCACTGCTCCTATTCTACTCTCTTGATTATTCAGAAGACAGGAAGAAGAGGAAGGTGACTAGTATACTCCGAAGCACTACTTTTTAAAAAATGAAGCAAAGGCATCGTTTTGCTCTATGTTAAGGCAGGAAGATCATACTGTAATACTGTAACACACAGGATACCACTAATTTTTTCTGGTGTGGAGATACTTTGTACAATGTGGTGCATTATGCATAATCATGTAAGTTTAATGTACTAGCACTTTTTGGCAGCCAAATAATAACTCTGTGCCAACACTGTAGACTCCTAACTAATGAGCCCTAACACTAACCATAACCCTCATTGGATGGCCGATTCAGTTAAGGGGGTACATCTTCCTCTTGACAGCCGTTCCCACTCAATTTAGAAAGTCTGTAGTAAAGACATATATGGAAGGGTCTTGTTTTAATAATACGGTTTCTGTAATTATGAAATTCAAGCAAACAAAAAAAATTTTGAAATGAAATTATTCAAGTTTAGATTTGAAATAACTCTCCACAGTGCAAAATGTTAAAGAAAATCACATTTTGATAAAGTTTGCAACCAGCCTACAGTTTTTTGGATTCCTGTGAAAAGGATGTTAGCAGCAATGCTCTTGCTTAATAGAATTTCCACGGTAAGGCTGGGGAAATTTCGTAATTTATGCAGAAGTGGTAGAGAACATCTCTCCTCATCAGATTGGAAAGAGATAGCTGACTCATTCATAGCCGTATAGACCAAAATAGCTCGATCCGGTGAGCTTCTATCTTTATTCTTTGAATTGGGAATTGGGAAGAACCCAGTTCTTTTGTAGTGATTGCTGAGCATACAAAATTCAGAATCCATTTCAGAGTGAGCGGCATATAAATGCAATAAATAAATAAATAAAAATGCCTTCCATTGTTCTGTTTATTTATTATTATTATTTACACAACACTAAAAGATGCTTATTGGTCCTTACATGAGCAACTGTGGGATACTCTGATATTGCATGATTCACCTTGCACCTGCTTAGTAACAAAGACTTAAAACTATAAAACCAACAGTTAAATCAGGGTAGACCTGGACTGAGGTGGCAATGTTAAATCTACAGGCTTGCTTTGACTGCACTGATTGGAACATTTTTGAAGATACCTCTGCAGACCTTGATGAACTCACAGATACTGTAACATCATATGTCAGATTCTGTGAAGACCTATGTGTACCGACTAGAAACTTGCAAATATACAGTAACAACAAACCTTGGTTCACAGCTAAACTTAAGCAGCTATGTCATTCCAAAGAGGAAGTCTATAGAAAAGGTGATAAAATGCTGTAATCCTGTTGTTGTGGTTGACAAAACCTTGCACAAACATGCGTCCCTTTGCAAGACTTTGGTTCCTGTGCAGAAGCCAAAACATGCTGGGGAACAGAAGCTATGTGCGCAGTAGCAACCCAATACTGATTGGATTGCTTATTTACACCCGGACTATCATCGAGAGCTGTACCTTATGATTCTTGATGAACTTGCCTTTTCTCTTATGTACACTGAGAGCATATACACCAAGACAAATTCCTTGTGTGTCCAATCACCTTTGGCCACTAAAAAAAATTCTATTCTATTTATTGGAGCAGAATTAAATTGGAAGAAATCTGAATCTTGTATCCCCATTAGTTTGGAGATCAAAACTGCCACTGCATTTAAAATCCTTGAGAAAGATGGTCAGTAAGAATGAAGGAAAACTCTTAGCTTTCCAAGAAAACTTTTCCTTTAATGCCGCAAGGGCCTCTAGTGGATCGCTAGCAACTGACAGATATTTCAATCCATTCCCCATCACAGCAAACTCCAGCTGTCTTTGACATTAGTGCTAGAGCTTGGGAGGCATGAGGCTTTGCCCTTGGACTGAGCAAAGGAGGCCTACCATTTTTACCGAATTCTCTTTTAGTCCGTTGATTTATTGTTCCTTTTCATCTCTTATTGATCCATCCCCCACCGCCTCTTGTTTGCTCACAGGACAGCCCCAGGATCTACCTTTTTGTCATATATTTTGTTTATTATTTCCTTAGAAATAAAGGAAGGAACACGAACCAAACCTATAACTTGTTATATTTAATACACAGAAAGAACTTCAGAGGGATTCGAAGGGTCAGGAACAAAAGCCACAGCCCCTTCTCTCACGTATCCCAGATCGAGTTAACATTAGCAATGGACTATATCAAAAGAAGACAAGATATTGTTTTGGAAATACAACTGCTATTTTATTTACAATTGCTTCCCTTTGATGTCTGCACAGCACTTTCTCCATTTCTACAAGAAATGAATACAGTGTTTCCTCGATTTTCGTGGGTTCGAACTTCACGAAAAATCTATACCACGGTTTTTCAAAAATATTAATTAAAAAATACTTTGCAGGTTTTCCCCCTATACCAAGGTTTTAGCTGCCCGATGACATCATATGTCATCGCCAAACTTTCATCTGCCTTTAATAAATATTTTTTTCAATAAACTTTAATAAATAAACATGGTGAGTAATGATCTAAATGGTTGCTAAGGGAATGGGAAATTGCACTTTAGGAGTTTAAAGTGTTAAGGGAAGGCTTGTGATACTGTTCATAACCAAAAATAGTGTATTTACTTCCGCATCTCTACTTCGTGGAAATTCGACTTTCGCGGGCGGTCTCGGAACGCATCCCCCGCGAAAATCGAGGGAACACTGTACAAGTAAAGAATAGAGCAGTGATGGCGAGTCTGGAATAGAGGCAATTGGAGATAGTTGAATAATATTCAAGATGCTTCCATGTGGTCATGTGTGCGTGCATTGATTCCCCCCCCCCCACCACCAAATCGGCGTATCAGATCTGCTGAAGGCATGGTGTTCCAAAGAAATGCAAGGTAAACTTCTCTTTTGTTATGTAAAGTGGACATCTTTCATTTGCAGCCCCTGTCATCTGCTTGAAAGTAAGCAGAAGCAGAAAAGAACAATATGGCTAGAATCCTGCAACTAGCTTCAGTACGAAATAGACAGCAGTTAAGTGCATGTAGCCATATCAACAGGAAGCACTGGACTGCATATGAAAAAAGCTTTCCTTTGATCTTCCTATCTCAGCACTATGCTATGGCCTACATCAGTGTGTGATATGATAAGAGCTACTCTGTTAGATTAGAAGAACCTTTCCTCAATGGGTCAGGGCTAGACCAGATGGGCTTCAGTGTTTGAGATCTATAATTTTGTTCTTAATAACTTGGAAGTAATGTTTCTTCCTGAGGCCACAATCTCAGGTATACTTATTGCTTAGAATGAATGCCCATGAAATCCAGGAGACTTTCTTATTGGTACATAAGCCTATGCACAGGATGGACACATATCTTATATGTGAAGTTATGGTTTTCAGAACAGCTGGTCTTCAGGATCTGGTTTGGCAATCATTCTTTTTAAATAAAATGGTGGGCCAAAATGTAATCTTTTAGAGAATGAACAATCTCCCCTTTGGGCAAATAGGAAGGCACAAAGTGGTTATCTCCAATTTAATTTTTCCCTTCAACTTCAGACTTTTAGAAGAGATATCAACCCATTTCCTTTATTTCAACTTCCATCTTTTTATGTGAAGAAATCATAAAACTATAAAGTTTACAGAGTCAGTTTAATGAAACAAGATAAAGAAGACTATCTCTGCTGTAGACGGAGTATGATTTTTCTTTAGAGATAACTGGACTTTCAACTCCATTCCTTTCTGTCCAGTAATGTCAGACGATCATGTCAACAACATAGGGAGATCTACTACCGTGAGCTACCTATGCGGCCATATTTTTTAATAGCACCATAGCTTTGCTCTGGGTCTCAATTTAAATCATGCTCAAAATTAGTTCTAGAACTGGACCATACTATATTTTCTGCAGGTTTAAAGTCTATCAATCATCATATTTTTTTCTTTTTCTCAGCATTGCTCATATAAACACACCTTTTATACACTACTACAAGCGGTCTTAATATAGTTTTCTGCATGATTGCACCATAATTTCTCACGTACAGTTGTTGTGGTTAGCTCTGGCCCTGCTCCTGCCCCAATGACTGTGGATGTGGGGGAGACATCCACATGCTGCAGGCCTGTTTTGCCCCCGGTAGAATCTGCTAATGAAGGCTCCTCTGACCAAGAAGACATGAGTGACAGAGAGGAGGAGAGTGGGGCAGACAGCTCAGAAGATCAATTATCTAGCTCCTCCTTGGATTCAGAACAAGAGTTAATGATACAGCCACGCATGCGGAGAGCAATGCGTAGGCAACAACAACTGAGAGATTATTATCAAAGAAAATGAGGCCACCTGTGGTTGGGTGGGGCTGTGGTAATTAGTGAGGCTGCTATAAATAGCAGCCTGTGGGTTTGGCCATTTTGGAGGATTATCTGATCATTGTGTTTCGTGACTGCTTTACTGACTTTGACTTTTTGTGTGCTGATTTTCCCCCGCTTTGAAACTAAAGCAGAGCAAAGTGTGTTTCACTTTGTGAAAGAAGAAGGACTGTGAATTGCCTCACAGCTGCAAGCTAAGTATCACAGAACTGATAAGGGACTTGTACAAATTACCAGTTTGGTTGGAGACGAGTGCTCTTGGCTATACCAAAAGAGGGCTTGGTTTAAGTGAATTTTCATTATAAAGAACATTGTTTTGAACTTTCAAACGTGTGTGTGTCTGAAATTTGTACCTGTGAATTTTTGGGAGTATTCTACCAGAGAGCCCGACAGAACAACAGTTATACAGAAAACTATATCGAGACCCCTTTTACAGATGTGCTCCTGTACGTTAGTATCACATGGCATAAAAAGAGATCTGGAGTAGTTGTCAAATTGTATCAAGATTGCCTTTTTGATAACCTGAAAATTAGGAATGTTTGTGATATGTCATCTTTGTGAATTGATCTGATTTGTACTACCATGGTCCATAACAAATAAGACATTTAAAATGCATATTTTGTGATTTAAAATGATTTTAAAACTTAGTTTTAATTTTTCAGGGTTGCCTCCAGAGTAACAGAAAACCAGGATACAGTATAGTGCACTACAATATTTATTAGATAAGTTTTATAGCATCTCTAATACATATGAAAGTGAAAGAGACAGGCCAAAAATAATAATCTGTTCCTCTATAAGGAAGACCGATTCCTTGTAATGCTATATCTTAGTATGTAGAATAACTTAAATGTGAAGTGTAGGTACCACTTTCTAATATCTTGATAAGACTGCTCTTGTAACACTACATCCAGTTTTCTTTGCCATGGACTCTAAGTGCAGAGAAGAGCACCAAAGATGATTAAGGAGCTAAAGACTAAATCATATGAAAAACTGTCGCAGGAATGAAGAGAAGGGCCAGGGATGAAATGATAGCAAGGTTCCAAATAAATGTTTATTTCTGTCATTATTTGGAAGAACAGGCCAGTGTATAGAAGGAAAATCTTATTAAAAATCATACGGAGATGGTTAAGATCAAGAGAATAACAATTGAACAACAATAATGCTTAGTTCTGAGGTTATGATTTGAATTATTAATTGTTCACCGGTCTTTGACTGTAAATCTAATTGTGGATTACCCATATAATAATATGTGATGATATCTTTAATACCATAAGAAATGGGCAATACCTGCCCATTTGAGGTTCTGGGGAAGGACTCAATAAAAATGCCAAATCCATTTCAAATATCTGGCTGATTGTGCATATTAAGTTCAAATAACCATATAGAGGTGGCAAGACCGAGATTTCAGAAAGAGATTGGATGGGTATGTCATGAATAGTTTTGATCAACACCCCTTTATAAAAGTGTCTGAAATTATTTATTCATGCAATTTGAAATGTTAATATTTTTTAAAATAAATATGAATAGCATTTAATGAAATTATTGGGTCATATGCTAACATAGGGTATGTATGATTACTTAGGTCATCTGCTTTTAAGTTTAATATTATTAACATTAAAAAAACTGAAAATATACAAATATGCAAAACTACAATAAACTAAACTAAACTAAAACAAAGAGAAGACTGATAGTAAACAGTTCAAGGCATCATTTCAAAAATTCCACAGGTTTTAAAGTAAAAATATTGTTGTGATTTCGACTAGGTTTCTTAGAACCACAGTCACTTTCATAATATCTCCATGTGGTAACTTCTCTAAGTCAGAAGATATGAGGAAGCTTTCTCATAAAAATAAAAGAAAAAAAACAGGAAACAATTGCAAAATTATTAAGAAAGGTTGTGTGAAACAAATTAGTTTGATTAAGACTGTTTAATTAAACTGGGCTTTAAAAAGATGGCAGAAATGCAGAAAACTCTAATTATTTGCTGTCATAAGTGGCCATCTGGACTTTTGCAACCCAGATCTGTTAGGAGATGATATTTGTAGCTCAGGGTTGAAATGTGGTGAACTTGGTACTCCCAGTGCTTGGTGGTTTTCTTGAAGAACTTTCATTACCAAACTAGGTAACTTCATCAGTGCAACCATGTTAACTGTTATGTTAGCTTGCTTGTCCAAAATAACACCCCCCCCCCCAAGCTCTTTGATTTTGTTTAATTTATTAAAATCTGTTAATTAAATACCTTATACTTAATATAACTTCATTGGCCTAATAACGAGATTCCAGCAAACCTTTAGGAAATGTTTTTCAATTAAATTTCAAACATGTTTTCATAGGGCCCAAAGATATAATTGAAATCCTGAACATTTTATGAATCTGGATAGGAGAAGGTTGGCTGGAACTAAATCCTCACAAGATGGAGTTACTGTTTATACGCCAGAGCTCCTTTATGTTTCCTGTTTTGTTTCTGGGTAGGTTTCACTGTCACTGAAGCAGCAGGTCCATGATTTTCTCATGCCTCTAGAGCAGTGTTTCCCAACCTTGGCAACTTGAAGATATTTGGACTTCAACTCCCAGAATTCCCCAGCCAGCATTCGCTGGCTGGGGAATTCTGGGAGTTGAAGTCCAAATATCTTCAAGTTGCCAAGGTTGGGAAACACTGCTCTAGACATGCACCTCCTGCTAGATCAGCATGTGAAAGCCATGGTTAGGGGAGCCTTTGCCCAGTTTTGGCAGATGGATCAATTGCAGCCTTACTTGGGATGAGAAGATCTGACTACGGTGTCATGTCCTCATTTTTGACTTAGGGCCTGATTAGCTGCACCATAGCAACTCCTCACCATAGTCAGCATGGCTATTTTGATCGTGTTAGGAGAAGCAGCTGGTGATCCCTCATTTTTAGAAGATCTGAAGCTGAAAGGCCAGAAACATTGTTTTTCAGGTATGGGATTAACCTTTTGGAATGACCTCCTGTTGGAAATTCATTTGTCTCTACCACTATAAAAAGCCAAGCAGAGTTTTTCCGGAAGGAGGGGGGGGGGATGGCAATATTGGGACCAGTAATGGGCTTCACTTACCTTTGCTACCAGGTCAGAGATGCGTGTATGAGTGGGTGGGTGGAGCTTCCCGCTGCCACCGCTCTCAGTTCCCCATCATTGATTGGGGTCTGATGTTACGCACTGTCTTTAGGTTATTGATTGATTGATTGATTGATTGATTGAGTTGAAAGGGACCCTGCAGATCATCAAGTCCAATCCCCTGCTCAAACAGGAAACCCTACAACACCCCAGCCAGATGGCAGTCTAATTTCCTTTTGAATGTGTTGAATGATGGGCCATTCACAATCATAGTTCCCTCTAAGCTGAGCAGTGAGCAATCGCTCACTTAAAAATCATCAACTCAGAGTTTTTCAAACCTGCCCAGAAGCCGAGAGGGAAAGAGTGAGAGGGAAGGAGAGAGAGAGGAAGAGAGGAAGAGAGGAAGAGAGAGAAACAGATAGAAAAAAGAGAGGAAGGAAAAGAGAAAGAAAAAGAATGGGAGTAAGGAAGAGAGAAAGAAAATCAAAATCTAGTTTGAAACTAGCTCAACTATTTAAGTGGCATTTTGATATTGATAGAGTTGCCCTATTATGAGCTCACTGTTATAGACACACAGTACAGTATTTTATTTTGAAATTCTCTGAGGCAAAACAGGGTGGGTTTTTTGTTTGTTTGTTTGTTTATTTGTTTATTTATTTATTTAATATTTTTGTGCCGCCTAGTCCCGAAGGGACTGCCGCTCAGACACTATACTTTTCCGCCCACCCCCCAAAAAATTAGAGAGAACACTGTTCACAATCTCTGTTGGCAGGCTGTTCCACGGGTTGATTGCTCTCACTGTCCTTGTTTCCAGGTTGAATCTCTCTTTGGTCAATTTCTATCTATTGCTCCTGGTCCGGCCCTCTGGTGCTCTGGAAAAGAGTGTGACTCTCCTCCTCTCTGTGGCAATCCCTCAAATATCTGTATATTGCTATCATGTCCCCTCTGGACCTCCTTTTTGCTAGACTATCATGTTTATGTTTTATAAACTATGTTAGCTGCCAAGTGTCGTGTGATTGGGGCAGTTTGATTAATAACTAAAGTAAATAATAACTAAAAATCCCAGAAGGGGAAATTCAAATAAGCAAAGCAGTGTTTGAAGTCTCAACTTGATTCTGATTATTCTGTAAACTGATTTTTGGAATGAAGATGATTTCCCAAGGGTTTCATATAAATATGGGTTATGTGTAGAGGCTGGGACGGCTACAGCAGGGGAAAATAACAAGTCCTTGTTTAAATAAGAACCTAAATCTGAAGCCCAATATTCTGTACCCAAATTTAAAATCATCACAGAAGGTTTCAGAGGTATATGTTATGGCAAAGTTCCATTATTATGGTTCTCCCAGAGCAGCTAAAGAGGGAAACAAAGGAGGTCTTTCTTCACAGTGTAGTTCATGAAATTAAATTAGGGGAAGCAAGAACAACACTAAGGCATATCTGTCAGTGCCTAAATGCAGAAACTGCTATGTTGCTTAGGCCAGTAAAAAAACAAAAACCCACATAATTCAAGAATTTACAGGCTCGAAGTACTGGAAGGATGTCAAATTCTTTTATTGGGCTCTAGAGAAAGTTTCCCTTAATATTATGTTTCATTCAGAAGTAGTCACAAATTAGTAGTTTTTGTAAAAACAGATTAATAGTCATCCACAGCAGGGATAGGTTCTACTTACTTTCTCCTCTAGTTTGCATTGTGATGGAAGGGCACACTTTGCACTACGGCGCCATCGAGAGAACTGGCTTAGGGTTGTGTCAGGCCTGAGTTAATTCCAGTTCCAGCAATCCAGGCCGCCAAGTTACTAATGGTTCTATAGAACCAGTATTGGGTTGCTACCAGTACGGATGAGGATGGCGCGCCGGTAGCAAAAGTTGTGTTGCACATGCAGCTTCTGTTCTCCTGCGTGCTCATGTGCATGCCCCA
Source organism: Erythrolamprus reginae (assembly GCF_031021105.1). Lineage (NCBI taxonomy): Eukaryota > Metazoa > Chordata > Lepidosauria > Squamata > Dipsadidae > Erythrolamprus > Erythrolamprus reginae. The sequence goes on along the minus strand of NC_091950.1, from coordinate 360,527,637 downwards.
GTGTGTTTTTGCTTGCACACATGCGCATCTTGTGGAGGGATGCGCGCATGGGATTTTGGCAATTTTTTGCTTCTGCACAGGCAAGATACGCATCCACGCAAGATAGAATCTGGGAAGAGAGAGTGAGACTGACTATGTGCACCTCTCCCTCACTTTAATCCAATTCCCGTGCAAGTCTTGACATTCCACCCACCCCCAATTCCCGTGAAAAGTCCGGTGGTGATGGGAGAGTGACAAAACAGCAGGTGTGGATTGACTGGGAGCTGTAGCAGTGGACCTGCACACAGGCGACTCAGGTACAATGGTCATCTTCCTGCTGACAAAGCAACAGCTGAGTTAGGCATCTACTTGAATGACTCTAGGACTGTACAGGGATGGGCCACACCCTGGAACAGTAGGAATGCTGTTCCAGCGGCGGAGATGGAGTGTGTAGCCTAGCTCCATTTCCGCCAGACATGCATGTGCAACTGGCATGATTCCACCCAGCCTCCTCCCCGTGCCATGGCCTATCTATTTGCTGCCCTGCAGGAGGTTGTGCAAGCATCGGAGCGACTTGGTAAGGGTGAGAGAGCAGACAGGCTGCTTGCGGCAGGATGGGCAGGCAGGCAGGCAGACCACTCGTGGCAGAGCCGCCACAAACAGCATGGTATGGGCAGACGAGCAGGCAGGCTGTTTGCGGCAAAGCTGCTGCTCGTGGTACTGTGGGGTGGGCACGCTGCTTACGGCAGAGCCACCAGGAGTGGTGCAGGTGTGCAGGAAAGTGGGCAGGCTGCTCGTGGTGTAACCGGCACAAGCAGAGAGGTAGGGCAAGTACGCAGATGGGTGGCTGTCACTTACCTTATTTTGGCTGGGTTTTGACAATTTTTGCTTCCATGCATGTGTGGAAGCACAAGCACCCCCCCCCCCAAATCTCTTGCATGTGCATCATCACGTGAGAGTCTGCTTCTGTGCATGTGCAGAAGTTGAATACTGCGCTGGGCACATGCATGTACATATGGGTGCGCACGTGCTCCCATGCCCCGGCCCATTCCAGTAGCGCCGGGAACAGTGGCCCGCCGCTGTCTCCATAGTAAGAGGAAGGGGCTAGAAAAGGTGCCCTAAACATTGGTTATAGTTAAGCAGTAAGTCAGGAATTATAGTCAGTTTGCATATGAAGAACAGGCAATTGGAGACTATCACTGACATATGAGGAGCTTCATGTTGTAGCTATGATATAGAGGTCTACTACCATTGTGGATGGGAAGTCACACCCATCTGCTGGCTTATGTATAAGACATTGGTTGAAGATAACTAACCATAGGCATCTATAGCTCTGAATGCTTTTGCCTTTATAGTTTGTTTGATAGGTGGCATGAATTATTTTCTCCACATTTCCTTTCTTGTGCTGCATATCTGTGGGTAATGGGAAGTAGAAGTAGTAATTCAAAACTTTGCCCAGAAAATTATCTCGTTTTCCCCAGAACAAAATGTAGTAACTGAGTTGAATTAAATGGGAAGTAGAAATGAATTGAGTAGCCTCCCCTAAAAATAGCATTTTTAAAACATTCACTTTTAAGTAAAATGGAAAGTCCTCTTTTCTAGGGACAGTTCCCCTAAAATTATATGTCATCATGATTTAAATAATTATTATTTTAGGCCTTTTGCTCATGCATACACCATCACCCAGACACAGACATAAAATCACTATCTCGAGATACAAAAACACAGTGTCTTGTGTTTAGGACATTTGATAGCAGGAGAGCTGTCAAAACAATCAGATTTGTTGAATTTCAATGTGTTTTTTTTAACAACTGCATTCTCTGCACATAATTTAGAGACATTATGTGATGTCATTGCTAACCACATGGAAAAATCTCAACCAGAGGATCATCGTCCAGTGAAAGAGATTATCATCTACAATTCATCCAGACTTAATCCACAGTCAAAGACAGGGGTCTTATTCTGCAAAGGCCCTCAAAGTCCACATCTTTCAATAAATTGATTCCTAGAAAGGAGGAGGAATCTTAGAATCCAAGCCAGCAGCTGATCCCTTGAAACTCTTGCGTGCCATGAAAAAAGCATGTTAGGAAAAACGCTTTAGCTATGGAGATGAGAAAGCCTCCAGTCCATTCTTTACTTTATGTGCTAAATTGGAACTTTTCTTGATGGTGTAATGTAGCATTGTGATAAATAAAACCAACAAGCAGGACATGACTGCCATGCTATATTATCTTGGTCCCATGGTGTCTTGTCAGTTACTTTATCTAACCCAAGTCACTGCCCAGTGCAGAATCTGCTAAAACATCTCTGACAAATGACCATCTAATTAGGGGTGGGTTCAAACTTACCTCACTATTGGTTTGTTTCCTCCTGCACCTCATGGGCGTGCCTTGTGGGCGCACGCATGCGCAGTACTGAAAAACTCAAAACAAATAAAATTTTTAAAAGCTGAAAACTAGATAGTAACCGCATGCACAGTGCCAGAAACTCAGCTTCTGCACATGCTCAGAAGGAAAAAAAAATAAAAAAAAATAAAAAAAAATAAAAAATAAAAAAATAAAAAAATAAAATAAAAAAAAAATAAAAAAAAAATAAAAAAATAAAAAAATAAATAAAATAAAATAAAAATAAATAAAAATAAATAAAAATAAAAATAAAAATAAAAATAAAAACAAAACAAAGATGGTGGTGTCCACAGACTGACACCAACTGAACTGGGACTGTGATGTCATCAGAGGGTCACTACCAGTTCGGGCAAACCAGTCCAAACCGGGATGAACCTGCCCCTGCATCCAACTTCCAGCAGAGCACCTCATTTTATGCGCCAGTCTATTCCACTATCTGACAGCTCAAACTTTACTACTGATGTCAAGGCTGAATCTATTTCTTTATACAGTTTTAACCCATTGACTTTGCTCTTGGAGCAAGAGAGTAAGTCCACTCCTCTCTCTGTGTAAACCTTTCAATTACTTGAAGATTGCTATTATATCTCATATCTGTTTTGTAAAACAAACATGGATTTTACAATGAAATGAAGAGCTTGGGAGCCCTCTTCTGAACTTACTTCAGTTTGTCACTGTTCCTTTTGAACAGTAATGTCCCAAACTGATCATTGTATTCAAAACAGTCTGACTAGAATAGAGCAAACTGGAAAAACAAAGTTCCTGTAATTTGGACTATATTTTCCATGTTCCTCAAGACAACATCTATCTTTTTGACAACTGCATCAAATAGCTGACTCTTGTTTAAATTTTGGTTGACAAGGTAACCCAGATCCACTTGACTTACAGCCAGGTCAAGTCTCCATCCTTACTTGTGCCCAAGGGTGGGCTACTGCCTGGACAGGGATAGGGTGGGGGAACGCAGTGGGGTAGGAAAAATGGAGCTCCACCCCAGAGCCTCCAATTTGCACTGAAAGATGTTGAAAGAAAATGCAGGGCGTCCTGCATAAGCCATGCCCACAGTGTGGTAGTAAAAATTTTGGTTGCCCTTCACTGCTTGTACCTTATACTGTATTTTTTAAATCCTGATCGCAGCACTTTATATTTTATAACATCCATCCTGGTTGCTTCAACTCACTATTCAAGGCTGACTACATTGTTAAAAGTTCTCTCTCTTTTTTCCAAAGTATTAGCCACTCTTCCTAGATTTATGTCATATGAAAATTTTAAAAGTGTCCTCTTAACATCCTCATCGAAGTCATTGACAAAAATGATAAATAGCACAAAGTCCAGGATAGGGGGCCAACATGCCACAAGTCATTCTTGTAAAAATCATTTTTGGTATTTATAAATCCTCATAATCCAAAATAGCCATTCTAGCTATTTCCTCATCAATGTAATTGCATTTTCATGATACACAGATGTTTTAATTGGATATCTCCAATTTCCATTATTCTGAATGCAGTGTAAGAAAACAAGACTATTTTTTTTGCAGTTCTAACCTGCAAATCAAGTTAACAATTTGTACTACATTTCTACTCTTAAAAATCCAAGAAACTTTACTCCATGTTGCTTCCCATTTTCCATTAATGAAGATGTTCAGCTGAGAAAACTAGGCGAAAATTGTAGGTCACATTTCCATAACAGTATAACTGTGTTGGAAATAAAAATTAGGACATTTCTTTGGATGATCAAGAAAGAAAGGTATGCTGTAAAGAGTTATTAGATATTTTCTTTGGCGTTACCCTAAAACATGTTCATTTCCAAGGAACACATTGTTCATGTTGGATTGGAGAAAAATGGAGCCAAATAATGTTTTAACTATAGTTTTTTCTTTCCTACATTGTATTTACCATTAAGGTAACATAGAATGCTGATTATTAATTGAAACAAATTTTTATGTTTTAAATGCAACTGGGGAAATGGATGCTACAGGTACAGTATATATAGATGTTCAACTGCCCGTAATTACAGGGTAATTAGTCCAGGAAGACACACACCACATGATAAAAGGAAAATCCAAAAGTTTTTATAAACAGAAAAACAGAAACAGCTCCCTTTTTAAATGTCAAAGGGATTTTTTGGTACACACAAAGCACAGGTTAAATGCAATCCAATTGATTACCCAATAACTGGGAAAGTCCAGAAAGTCCATACATAATCTTGAACAGCACAAAAACTACAATCTTGACGAAACGATGAATCAGATAAACTGCCATGAGGCTAAAACACCAAGCTGCGCTTTTATTTGTAGCACTAATTACAGCAGCCCCACCCAACCATAGGTGGCCTCATTTTCTCTTGTAATAATCCTTCAGTTGTTGTCTCCTATGCATTACGCATGGGTGGATGTGTCATTAATTCTTGTTCAGAATCCAGGGATGATACAGATGATTGATCTCTTCCTGGGCTGTCTGCCAAACTCCCCTCTTCCCTGTCACTCACTTCCTTGGTCAGAGGAGGCTTCGTCGGCAGATTCTATCGGGAGCAAAACAGGCCTGCGGCATGTGGATGTTTCCCCCACATCCACCTGCACATTCCTTGGAGCAGGAGCTGGGCTAGAGCTAACCACAACATATAGATATCACATGATTATATTAAGGAAAGAAAATCTGAAAGCATTATAATCAAAACTGGTAATATAACATTATAGACAATCATAATAGCAAAAACTTTAAAGATTATATTAAAATGCTTACCTAAATTCCAATATCATAAAACAATGTTTTAAAACAGAATTTATGGCTCTATTACTATTTTTAAACAGCTCCCTATTTTCAGATAAGCATAGTGCAGGGCTGGGTTCTAACTTACCTCGCTACCATTTTGCTTCCTCCCACACCATGTGGGTGTGTCAAAATTCTAGAAAAAACAAAACAAAAAACCAGATAAATGCACAGTGATTGCATGCACAGTGCTAGAAACTCAGCTTCTGTGCATGCTCAGAAGAAAAGATAAATAAAAATTTAACTTTTTTTTAAAAAAAGATTGCAGTGCCCACAGACAAGCACTGACTGAAACGGGTCTGTGACATCATCGTGACATCAGCAGCAGGTCGCACCAGTTCGAGCAAACAGGTCCAAACCGGGAGGAATCTGAAGTGGCTTGGTACAGATTCGGACACATAATTGCGGCTTTGCTTGAACTGCTTTATTCCAGCATAAACATAACGTTAATACAACAGTCAGTATTCAACTGTCAAACCTCCTCGGGTTTCCCCTATTTAACTGCCAGCTGGCTGAGGAACGAACCAATGGTAATCCCTTATTTTCCCTGGTTGCTAGGTTACCGCCCCTCTCCCGGTGCCCTTTCCTGTTCTCATAACACTTCCTGTATGGAGCCTCTCTAGGCATCTCCTGTTGTTGGTCCTTCCATACATAACACTCCTCCCCCCTTACTCTGGAACATACATAATCCTTTAAGTAGGTTGGCTTCCGAACTATTCTACCCAAATGACGTAGTCCGTCTTCCCCTGCTACCTGACCTCGCGGAGGTTCGTGGAATTCTGGCTCTGCACTTAAAGGAACAGTAAACTGGGACGGAAGGTGGGTATCTACGTTACTGTCCAAGACCCCTGGACCTGCCATTTCCGAACGTACTTCATTATCCTCTCGCAGAATGGAACTATTATCTTCCATGAGTTTCTCTGCTTTGCGGAGACGGACCTGATCTAAGTGTCTATGCCATACCCTGCCATCCTCTAATTCAACTTCATAAGAACGATAACCCGACACTTTCACTATGGTGGCCGGAACCCAGGTTGGACCTTCCCCATAAGCTCAGGCAAAACCCCGAGATCCTACTTCCAAGTTTCTAGGAGGAGCCTCCGGCCACGGAGAATTGTTTCCGTACCATGGGTGTAACCTGTCTAAAATTATTCTTAATTTTCGACCCATTAGCAGCTCCGCTGGGGTTTTTTGAGTGGCCACACATGGAGTGGAATGCTGGGCCAATAACATCTCTGATAATTTCTTTGACCAAGACCCTTGTGGAAGTTTCTTAAGTGAATCTTTCGCTGACCGTACCATTCGCTCCGCCTGTTGTCCCTTAAATTTTTTGAACTGAACAGCAAAACGTCCTTCTCCTATCACTGGAATAGCACGGCCTTGATAATCTCGTAGATTCAATCATCATGGTAACAACCCATTTTTTGACAATTTCGGAAAACACCGCTTAGCTGTAGACCACGACACCAGTGAGCAAGCCGAACCCGTGTCAACCTGCATGTTGCACGGCATGTGGCCCAGGCGAACAACCACTGTAATCTTTTCAGATGATGAGGAAGTTTCACTGACAACCGTAGACCTCTGCGATGGACGCGTGTATATTACGTTGCAATCTTGACATCGGTAATTCGAGTCCTTGTAGTTCCCTCGTCCTCCGCTAAAGCTATTATACTTCTGGCTTGAGGCTGTTGAAGGTTGCTGTCGGCGGAATTGACAGGCTCTGGCTATATGGCCCCGTCCTCCGCATCTCCAACAATTAAAGTCTTTAAAGGGGCAATTTGATCTAAAGTGATCTCCTCCGCACCCTCTGCATGGAGATGGTGGTCGTCTAGCTCGCTCAACTGGCTGGACTTTGTTTCTTGCAACAGCTAATTTGCAGACCTCTTCTTCTTCTAACCCCAAAGACCTTTCAATGTCTTGTGGAATTTGTTTTGTATTAACATCAGGAAGTAATGTGGTGGCATTTACAGTGCTTTCCATCTCTGCTGATGACTTCATTGAGAGCTCGAAAGCCCTAGCCTCCGCTAAAGCTGTCTTGAACGTTAAGTCTCTGATTGACAATAAACGGCGTTTTAAACGGCCGTCTCTTACACCAAATACAAGTCGGTCTAGTAAATAATCTTCTAAGTTGTCAAACTCGCAGTATAATGCGGCGCATCGGAGAGCCGCTACTAAATCATTTATTGATTCTCCTTCTGTTTGATTACGATGGTAGAATTTATATCTCCTGGCACACCGGGAAGGTGCTGGGGCATAATGTTCCTGGAGGGTATTTAAGAACTGCTACCATGGAATGTCATGTATTGGGGTGGGGGCAAATAGGGCTCTTGCTGTTTCGAACATTTCGGCTCCACAGAACCCTAGAAAATATGCACGTTTCCTGTCGTCTGAGATTTCTGTGAACCCATTAGCAATAAGGAAACAGTCAAATCGGGCCATGTATGAATCCCATGTATCACTCTTAGGGTTGAAAGGCGGAAAATTAAGTTGTGTAGACATCATTTCCTTTTATTTAACTTAATTTCTTGGATTGTATAATTGCGTGGAAATCCTCGTCGCCAATGAAGTGGCTTGGTACAGATTCGGACACGTAATTGCGGCTTTGCTTGAACTGCTTTATTCCAGCATAAACATAACGTTAATACAACAGTCAGTATTCAACTGTCAAACCTCCTCAGGTTTCCCCTATTTAACTGCCAGCTGGCTGAGGAACGAACCAATGGTAATCCCTTATTTTCCCCGGTTGCTAGGTTACTGCCCCTCTCCCGGTGCCCTTTCCTGTTCTCATAACACTTCCTGTATGGAGGCATCTCCTGTCGTTGGTCCTTCCATACATAACAGAATCTACCCCTGGTATAGTGTCTTACGCTTGAGTTTCTGTCTGTCTCCATTTTCAAATGTGGGGCTGCCCATGAAGTCCATTCAGTTGCTTCTTTCTCACAATATATTTAGTGATATGATAAAGCAGAAAAGCTTTTATGCTGTTGTGGCTTGAGAGCTGGTGAGTGATTTGAACAAAGCCGAGGCATAGAAGTAGACATTCTAGACAAGTGATCCACCCTTCATAATGCATATCCATTATCTATCTGACATCCGGCTGTTGGAGTTTGTCAGTTTTTCTTAACATATGTCAATAATTTAAAACAATAAATCAAGTTTATCTTGAAAGAAATATAGCACATGATTCATGTTTTTTACTACCATGAGAAATGGAAATGATTTGGGGCATAATAAGAGAGGGACAATGGCTCATTCATTCACAAATTCATTCATGTATTTTGGCCTCTGCAGTGTGTGGCGGTGATACTATTAGTGGATGTTCTTGAAGTAAAAATTTAAGAGATCCAGCAACTAAACTCATGTACGTACATCTTAGGAAAATACACTCATATCCTATTATGTCTACTGATTATGTTTTCTACTTATGATGTAGATAGATACACAGAGACATTGACACATATATATTCGCAAGTACAACTTAACCACATTATTTCTCAAGTCAGGAATCCCCCAGTTACAAGGGAATAAAGTCACAGACTCATAGAACTCATAAATTTGGTTACAGAAGAAATTATCTCATTCTCCTTCATTCTTTCTTAAATTTAAATCACTCCTAGTTCCTGAAGTAATAATCTGCAGGGAAGCAGTTCTATCATTTAAGATTCCTGTGGATTTCCCCAAATTGGGAGCTATTAGGAAAGATTCATGCATTCATTGGCCTCAGGCTGCTAGTGAACGAATATGATAGACTCATTTTCTCTCATTTATATCAAGAACAGTGGTAATATATATATAATATATATAATGTTATATGATTCATTCACTCATTTTCATTTTTTTTTACTGTCTCTGGAAAATCCCATATTTTTTTCTCTGCTATATCTCAAATCAGGAAATGTGATCTGACTGGACAGTGGGAATTTTTGAAGGAAATGAAGGATGTTGGCCCATGTTACACCAACACTCCGCAGTCTGCATTGGTTGCCGATCAGTTTCCGGTCACAATTCAAAGTGTTGGTTATGACCTCTAAAGCCCTTCATGGCACCGGACCAGATTATTTCAGGGACACCTTCTGCTGCACGAATCCCAGCGACCAGTTAGGTCCCACAGAGTGGGCCTTCTCCTGGTCCCGTCAACTAAACAATGTCGTTTGGCAGGACCCAGGGGAAGAGCCTTCTCTGTGGCGGCCCCGGCCCTTTGGAACCAACTCCCCCCCAGAGATTAGAATTGCCCCCACCTTCCTTGCCTTTTGTAAGCTTCTTAAAACCCACCTCTGCCATCAGGCATGGAGGAACTGAGATATTCTTTCCCCCTAGGCCTTACAATTTACGCATGGTATGTTTGTATGTATGTTTGGTTTTATAATAAGGTTTTTTTTAGTTGTTTAGTATTAGATTGTTACATGCTGTTTTTTTATCACTGTTGTTAGCCACCCCGAGTCTGCGGAGAGGGGTGGCATACAAATCCAATAAATAAATAAATAAATAAAATCTCAGCAATGAATACAGGATTACATCTTTGTAACTTTTGCCATCTTCTCACACTGTGAGTAAAGGGACAGCAAACAGGAACACAACATGAATTAAATTCTTGCTTAATTAATTCGTGTTGTAATTCTGCTAAAAGTAAACTTGTCAAAAGACCCATTTTAAATAAAGTGATCATAGAAGTCTCCTCTCCTCTCGCATAGTAAAGGAATTGATGAAACAAGCCATTAGTGCAAGAAAATAAAAGCATAATTATACAATGACTCAAGGTTGGGAGATTGGGTTGAATTTGCTTTTTAAAAGACTTTGGGTGACTGGAATAAGTGCAAGAAATTCTGAAATTTATTGCATATGATAGAAACATCAACCCAATAGCAGTGGTGGGATTCAAACTTTTTAAATACTTGGCTTGGTGGGCGTGGCATGGCCTGGTGGGTGTGGCATGGCTTGGTGAGCATGGCAGGGGAAAGATACTGTAAAATCTTCATTCCCACCCCATTCCAGAGGAAGAATACTGCATAATCCCCATTTCCTCCTGATCCGCTAGGACTCAGGAGGCAGAGAATAGATGGGGGCGGGGCCAGTCAGAGGTGGTATTTACCGGTTCTTCGAACTACTCAAAATTTCCACTACTGGTTCTCCAAACTGGTCAGAACCTGCTAAAACCCACCTCTGCCCAGTAGGTAGCTATATACACATAGGAATTCTATGCCAGTGTTACTCAACCTGGACAACTTAAAGATGTGTGGACTTCAAATCCCAGCTGCCATTAAAATGTATTTGAATCCAGACATTTTAAAGTTGTCCAGACTGAGGAACACTTCTAAACTGACTCTCACAGCAAAAGATGTAATAATAATAATAATAATTAATAATAATTTATTGGATTTGTATGCTGCCCCTCTCCATAGACTCGGATGTGTAATGTGATGAAAAGGTTAGAATTTTCTTCAGATAGCTTTTTTTAACAAGGCGAAAAAACTATGTGGAAAAGGTCCATTGTAGCATTTTGTAGGCCACACCAGTAATGCAAGGCTCTCCCCCCTTGCATGTGCACAGGCCTCACTAAAGCCTCTGGATTTCTGGTAGACTCATTGGGCTGTTTTTCACCCACCCCCAGGCTTTATGAAAGCCTCGGAGCTTGTGGATGGTAAAAAACAGGCCCAGCGGACCTAATGGAAGTAAATTTCTGAACTTCCAGTACATCCATTGGGCCTGTTTTTTTGCCATCCACAGGCTCCAGAGGCTTTCCTGAAGCTGGGGAACTGACATAGGACAACACCTCATGTACTCTCAGATAGGGCTCCACATGCCACCTTGGGCACGCATGCCATAGGTTTGCTGTCACAGTTCTAGGCTATCTAAGCCTCAAATTTCAAGTCTGGTGGAATAAGTTATTCTGTTGCGAGCAGAGAAGTGGAGAACTTTTCTTGTGAAATATTTTTGGACTCTCTCAATTGTATTGATATCTGATATGCTGTGTGGATTCCAGATGGGTGAACTGTATTCAGGAATTGGTCTAGCAAATGTTTTGTATGCTCTGCTTACTAGATTAATATTGCCAGAGAAGAAGCTACAAAGGTTAGATTAATAATTCTTAGTGCCTTTTTGGAAATGTGGTTATGGTAAAAAAGCAAATATATTTGTATATATTTTAGTCCAGAAAGACGATGATATCTTTTAAATGGCTTGATGGAATTGAACCAGCAATTAACTTGAAAGCTGGTCTTGGTGATATAAAAGTGATCTAAAATCTTTTATGACTAAATTATACATCATTAAGGATATTTATGATAACATACAATAATTTTCTTTTTTAAAAAGAGAGAGTCCATCATTTTACTCTGAAAGAAAGAATGATGACATGTTCCTACAGTATTCAAGAATCCTACTCTCATAAGTTGTTATTATTATTATTATTATTATTATTATTATTATTATTATTATTATTATCAACAAAGCAGTGGAAGTGATGTGCTGGTGCCTGGAGGCTGTTGGGGCCTGGATGGGTATCAACAAACTCAACCTCAACCCAGACAAGATGGAGTGGTTGTAGGTCTTGCCTCCCAAGGACAATTCCATCTGTCCGTCCATCATCCTGAGGGGGGAATTATTGACCCCCTCAGAGAGGGTGCACAACTTGGGCGTCCTCCTCAATCCACAGCTGACATTGGAACATCATCTTTCGGCTGTGGCGAGGAGGGCATTTGCCCAGGTTCGCCTGGTGCACCAGTTGCGGCCCTATTTGGACAGGGAGTCATTGCTCACAGTCACTCATGCCCTCATCACCTCGAGGTTCGATTACTGCAACGCTCTCTACATGGGGCTACCTTTGAAAAGTGTTCGGAAACTCCAGATCGTGCAGAACGCGGCTGCGAGAGCCATCGTGGGGCTTCCCAGATTCGTCCACGTATCTTCAACACTCCGTGGCCTGCATTGGCTGCCGATCAGTTTCTGGTCACAATTCAAAGTGTTGGTCATGATCTTTAAAGCCCTACATGGCATTGGACCAGAGTACCTCCGGAACCGCCTGCTACCGCACAAATCTCAGTGGCCGATAAGGTCCCACAGAGTTGGCCTTCTCCGGGTCCCGTTGATTAAACAATGCCCCAGGGGAAGAGCCTTCTGGAATCAACTCCCCCCAGAGATTAGAACTGCCCCCACCCTCCTTGCCTTTCGTAAACTACTTAAGACCCACCTATACCGCCAGGCATGGGGGATTTGAGACATCTCCCCCCAGGCTCATTATTATTTATGTTTGGTATGTATGTGCTGTTTGGTTTTTAATTATGATATGGTTTTTCGTTGTTTTTAATATTAGATTTGTGCCATTGTAATATTGTTTTTATCGTTGTTGTGAGCCGCCCCGAGTCTTTGGAGAGGGGCGGCATACAAATCTAATAAATTGAATTGAATTGAATTGAATTATTATTATTATTATTATTATTATTATTATTATTATTATTAGTAGTAGTAGTAGTAGTAGTAGTATTAATTAGATTTGTATGCCGCCCTTCTCTGAAGTATCGGGGTGGCATACAAAGTTATTGAGTATAGAGGTGGGAAAAAAACAAATATGATTCTAGACTGCTGGTTTCTCCCATGGTTCTCTTGAAGTCCAGGATCCATGCAGTTGTTTTACAGGAGAAAAACTGAATTGAGAATTCCAATGTTGTATCCTCATTTCATGTCTAATCAGGCATGTAGAAAAAGGAAGAAATTCTTTTATCTACTCCTTTGGAATCATGATACAATGAGCAGGTACTCAAGATGTACTTTGGGGCAATGTAGTGCAGGAAGAGAGGGTAAGGTTTTTGGATTAGCAGTTTTCTTCTCTTTCATTCACCTGAACTCAGATACTAACTGCTTCTCTCAATGGTATAGTTAAAAGTTATTTCACTAATTAATCACTGAGCTGCACTAAGGAACTGATCACAAAGACAGATTTTCACATTCTTAAATATTTACTGGATTCTGAAAGCATCCTGAACATAAGGTTTACAGAAGGAAACAAGGCTTCATCCTGACCCATGAATCCTACAAATTGTTGCAGAATATCATTAATGATAATTTGTTTATGTGGAAAATGTTAAATTCCTTCCTGATGCAATAAATCACTATAAATCATGGCAGAACATCCTATAGCTAACAGATGCTTTTCTAACCCTTTATATAAATCTCAAAGGAAAGGGATCTTTCAATATCCCAACTCAGCTTTCCCCCATTTGAATATCTTAAGAAACAACAAATTTCCACAGCTGTTTGATAATGTCCATTAGACAATACTAGCCATGTTTCAATGTTAATAAAAAATCTCCTAAAGTGAGAGATGCTTAGTTCCCTGGTGACAAACAATGTGATTGCTAAATTCTAACATCTGATTGTATACAACTGTTTATTGTATAGCCTTGGAAACTGTTACGGCAGAGGTTAGACATATTGATATCTCCTTCACACATAGTTGGGCTTTGTGTGTTCACATTATCTTCACTCTTCCTTTAAGAATCAGTTTTGCTTCAAAAACAATTGTATAGCCAGAGGGCCAGGCAGATATTAGGAATAAAATAAAATTTTGGAAGACTGCAGGGGGTTGCAATCCTATTTGTTATGATAATCCTATCATTCAAGAAAGTGAGTTAGGAACTTTCTTGATTGATTAAAGGGAATTGCTCCCAAGAGTTGCTGATATTCATAAACTTCTAGTGCATCACCAGGTCACTCCCCAATGAGAGGATTCACAAACATAATAGAACTCATATATTAAAGTAATCCAAAGACCAAGAAGATCCAAGTTCATGTTTACCTTTGGTTCTGGAGGCTCACTGGATGATTGAGCTAATTCTCTCTCGGTCCTACCTATCTCACCAGGTTTTTCTTGTGAGAGAAAATTGGAGGAAGGAACATTCTATATGGTACCTTGAGCTTCTGGCGGACAAGTGGATCATAAATCTTTCCTAATTTAAATAAATAGCTAACCAAATAAACTAGAGTCATCATGTTAGGCCTGGCCAAATCCTTTAGTGTTCTTATGTTCTTATTGTAAGGTGACCAATCGTCCTCCTTTAGAAAGGACAGTCCTTCTTCTGTAGGTACTGAACTTCCCCGAAAAGTGTCCTCCTGCCTGTCCTCCTTTTTGATATTTTAAAATTAATATGTTAATCTCTATATTCAGAAATGCTGCACTGAACTGTTATGCGGCATGTGACGGTACAGTTCGGAAAGATATAATTATGAAACGCATGCACAGGGCACAGGATAACTTCACCTGTCTCCCACTTATCTCCCACCCTTGCCTCTATATTATACTTCGTGTTTACTTCTAACGGAAATATGAAATTATTTCTTTCTCAGTGAATATTATAGGCAGGTAAGTATAATTTACGTTTTATTAACTCATTAATTTAATTTTATACAACACAAGTGTAAAATAATTAAATTCAGTGTTCCATCAATTTTTGCAGGTTCCAACTTCGTGAAAAGTCTATACCACAGTTTTCAAAAATATTAATTTAAAAATACTTCATGGTTTTTTCCCTATACCACGGTTTTCCCCACCCGATGACATCATATGTCATTGCCAAAGTTTAGTCTGCCTTTAATAAATATTTTTTAAAATAAACTTTAATAAATAAACATGGTGAGTAATAATCTAAATAGTTGCTAAGGGAATGGGAAATGGTAATTTAGGGGTTTAAAGTGTTAAGGGAAGGGTTGTGATGCTGTTCATAGCCAAAAATAGTGTATTTACTTCCACATCTCTATTTCGCAGAAATTCGACTTTCGCGGATGGTCTCGGAATGCATCCCCTGTGAAAATTGAGGGAACACTGTATAGATTAAGTAAAGTTTTATTGCTTTTGTTATTAAAGTTTTAGTTATAATTATTAATTTTATTTATTCATAATGACATAAATGTTTCATTTATTTACGTTGTACTTTTTTCTTACATTTTTTCATCCTCCTTTTCATTGTAAAAATATTGGTCACCTTACTTATTGATCTGTATAAATCAGATGAAATTTCTTTAGATTGGAAAATCAATTCACTTTTCTTTAGAAAAGTTATTTCAATTCAATTCAATTCAATTTATTAGATTTGTATGCCGCCCCTCTCCGTAGACTCGGAGCGGCATACAAATTTCCATGAATCCAGAGGTGACTGAATATTTGAAATCAACCTGGAGGTATCCAAATCAATTCAACAATTCAAATCAAGTTTGCATTTTCTAATCATAATCATTTTCTAAGTACAGCTCTCATTGTTATCTCCAAGATAGATCAGACATTCAAAATGCTATCCTAGCTCCTTTTCACGTAGGCAAGCAGACTTCACTAAAAGGCATAGTAGACGCTCTTGTTGTAGTGATGTCTTTTATTAAACCAGATCAAAATTTGATCTGATTGTCCTTTGGATGTACAGTATTTCTTTTTATTCTTACAACTGTCCTTCGGTATATGTATCGTTTTTTTATCTTCTCTTGATTTTTTAATTTGCTACCTTGTCATTTAGCACTTTTATGAATACTGGCTTAATACAAACTGAAATTATATTTGGTTTCTCAAACTATTTTTCATGATACTTTCCTTCTCCTTTGTGATGTCTGGTGCCTTACTTCCTTGTTTGTTTCTTGAATTGCTTTGCTGCCCCATTTGCCTAGAGAAATTGTTTTGTACAGCCAAAGAGGAAGCTCCAGTTTTTTAAAAAGCACCTACTGAGTCCAAAGACTGATTCTCTTTTGGATGTGGCATAAATTATGAGTTTTAGTTTTGACTGTCTGCAAGGACTTATAACTTTCTTTTTAGGTCTGTGGTTGAAATCATATACAGGAAGGTAAACACAATCACTGAGCACAAATATGTTTAGACTACTTATCAAAGTAACTTTTCAGACTAATAAATTAATGAGAGCATGAGAGCATAGTCGCTCATTGGCTCAAATATGTGTAGATTGGGAAAGATTGCTAGAAAATGCACATTAGATAAACATACAGACATGTTGGATAAAGATAAAAATATTCTTTTTCAAAATATGATTAATTATAGGTAAAACTAGGTTTGATCATTTGTTGTTCTTGGAACGCATTATTTTGTTAGACTATTGCTATTTTTAAAAACCACATAGAGCTGCTTAAAATAATGGCTAGTAAAACATTTAATATAAGAGAAGAAAAATTATATTTTGCATTTAATGTTCAATATTGCAGTGGGAAAAAAAAGCTTCCTTCACAGATAACAAGCTGGTATTAACATTAATGTTATTTGTGAAGAAATGTCAGGATGTTTTGCGTAATACATGGCTTAGCCTCATACTTAACTTCCTGTCATTTATAACAATTGTCCCTTCTGATCTTTTCTCCCTGGGTAAAACCAGCACTTGCTATTTCCCTGCTACACGCCTGTCCTGCTCCAGGATTCCTGTTAATATTTGAAAACCGTCAGCCAAGGCATTTTTCTTGTAATGGGGCTGCTTAGCATTGTGTCTGTATTTGAGGGATAATGGGACCACTTAATATTGTGGACCTAGTCATTTGGAGGATGACTAGGTCCACATGTTCATCCAGTTAGAGAAATGAGAAGGATGCCCTAACAAAAGAAACACAGAAAAAGGTTATCACTCATGTAAGATAATCACAGCAACTTCCTCAGCTTTTTCCACTCCATTGCTGTTTATAGGAGTAAAAACAACACCCTAAATGAAGATCTTCTTGTCTTTTGGGCCTAGTTAGGGCCATGTGACTTCCTTCCAGACTTCCACCAAAACGACTGTATTAGAAAGGTCCACAATATTGATATTGGCTTTGGGAAAGTCGAGCAGCGGCTCCATAGGGAAGGAAGTGGCAAGAGCAAGGTTTGAGGAATGTACAGAATCTGAAAGGAGAGAACCGGTGTGTCCCCTTTTTTTAAAAAAAATAAAAAAAATAAGCCACACATTACTATTTTGGCTTTGTGCTTTCACCCCGCTAAACAGAAAGTGCTCTTACAAATGCTGATCCCAGCATAAAATGATCCAGTTGCAATGGCGTGCTACAATATTTCAGAGCTGACATCTTCTAGGATCATATGAGCCTGTGGTGCCAGCAGTGGGGTCCCCCTCAGGCAAATGTTTAGCTGTGTTGCTGCAACTTGAATTTATCTCATGACTGACAGCTCGTGCTCCGTGTTGAATTTTGCACCTATACTCTGGTGCTAGATGGATTTCTTGGGACTGAATTCAGGTGCCTGTATAGAGCTTCTCTTGGACATCCAAAGGATTGTGCCTCAATTAATTTTATCTCAATGGCTGTGATGGCACAGAGGTTAGAATGCAGTATGGAGTCTACTTTTGCTGACTGTTGGCTGCCAGCAGTTCAGCAGTCCAATTCTCCCTGGCTCTAGATTCATTCAGCCTTCCCTCTTCCGAAGTTGGGTAAAATGATGACACAGATTGTTGGGACCAATATGTTGACTCTGTAAACTGCTTAGTTTACAGCACTTATAAAGCACTGTGAAGAGGTACATAAGTCTAGATTCTACTGCTATGCTCAATTCTGTATAAACTCAGTCCAAGCTCACCATCAAGACTATGAGCACATCAACCAAGCATTCTTCTAATGAAGAACACAATGAGGGTTTTCCCCAATGCCTTATGAGTCTCTTCTCTTCTTGGAAGATCTAAGGAGCTGTAGTAAATTCTTTTGCACGCACCTCTCAGAAGTATTGCTTTTTGTCCCAAAAAGGAAAAAATTATATTTGATATGCTCACGTACAAACGTAGAAATAATCATTGCATTTTAATAGATACATAACAATCTTATTTAGAATGGGATATTTTCAGGGTTGAATGGCAATGGGAAACATCAAGGCTCTATTCTCCTTTTTTATAATTCTTTATCTCTAAACTGGAGCTGTTCTTAAATGTTGCTGGAGGTAAAAAGACTTTCCCATAGTGCTGTTTTCCTATAATTATGCTTAAACCACTTATCTAAGATTTTAACATCCAATCCTCTTCAACTGATTGAATTAAGTATTCTTGAGATTCGTTTAGTAGCATGCAGTCTAGTGGTAATTAAAATGGAAACAACATTATAAATACCAATCGATCACATTTCTTAAGTTCTTCAACATCTATCCTTAAAAGTAAAACCCATTCCTACACTACACACACTTACACATACACACACATACATTTTCCTGGGTGATAAAAAGGCAACCTTTATTCTAGAATTTAAACCATTACTTTACTGTATATTTCAGAGTATAAAATGTGCCCTTTTCCTTGCTAAAAAAGGCTTAAAATGCAGGTGCGTCTTACACTCTGAATCCAGCTTTTTTCGAAGCTTTTTTTCTCCTAGCCCTAACTAGGTGCTAACAATCTTCCCACCTCTTATCTTGCAGGATTTTTATTGTTACTGTCTGTGAAGAATGTTTTCCAAGCTCTAAGTCTTTGCAGAGTTTTTTTGCATTACTTTAACTTGCTCCAGGTAAGTTTTTTTCCAGCCCTAACCAGGTGCTAATGGTGTTCCCAGCTCTTACCCGCTTGCAAGCTCTTTCACTGTTACTCTCTGTGAATAATGTTTTTCAAACCCTGTCTTTGTAGGTTTTTTAATTGTTCTACTTGCTCCAAATGGTTCTTTCCAGCCCTAACCAGGTGCTAACAATGTTCCCAGCTCTTACCAGCTTGTAAAATCTTTCATTGTCACTCTCTGCTAAGAATGTTTTCCAAGTCCTAAATCTTTGCAGGGTTTTTTTCATTGCTCTAACTTGCTCCAAATGTTTCTTCCCAGCCCTAACCAGGTTCTAACAATGTTCCCAGCTCTTACTGGCTTGCAAGCTCTTTCATTCCTACAATCTCCAAATAAGGTTTTTTTAAAGCCCTAACCAGGGGATAAAATAATGTGCTGAAACTGACCTCACTAAGGATGCTATGATGAATATCTGGTAAGCAGATTCTTTCCCCTATTTTCCTCCCCCCAAAATAAGCTGCGTCTTATACTCCGGTATTTAAATGTGCTGGAAAGAAGGAAAAACATACTGTTGGAAATTAATAATATTGTACATGTATGAAGAATACATCTAGAACTGCCTTCTACCGCACGAATCCCAGCGGCCGATAAGGTCCCATAGAGTTGGCCTTCTCCGGGTCCCATCGACCAAACAATGTTGTTTGGCGGGCCCCAGGGGAAGAGCCTTCTCTGTGGTGGCCCCGGCCCTCTGGAATCAGCTCCCCCCAGAGATTAGAACGACCCCCACCCTCCTTGTCTTTCGCAAACTTCTTAAGACCCACTTTTGTCGCCAGGCATGGGGGAGTTAAGTTATTCTTTCCCCCTAGGCCATTACAAGTTATGCATGGTATGTTTGCGTGTATGTTTGGTTTTTTATAATAAGGGTTTTTAGTTGTTTTATCAAATTGGATTGTTATATGTTGTTTTACCATTGTTGTTAGCCGCCCCGAGTCTGCGGAGAGGGGCGGCATACAAATCCAATAAATAATAATAATAATAATAATAATAATAATAATAATAATAAGAATACTATTTTTAAAATAATGTAGGATTACAGCTGATTTTTTTCTTAAGATAGTTAAAGCAGACTGAAAAACTGACTTTTAAACAGAATGTCATTAAGAATAATCAAGGATAAAAACATCTGGAATTTTAATTTAGATATCTGTAGAGGTTTGATGTTCTACCAGCTTTATTGTGTAGGTGTTATTCCATTCTATAATTTGGACATTTTTCCAATCCTCCAGTTGAGAATATAGAGATTAGAATTTCTTGGTAGTTTCTGTAGATTTATTGGGGTGTATATATACTCCTGTATATGAGTGTGTGGGGAAATTGTTCTAGTACAGAGTTTTGGCAGGATCAGCAGAAAGAAACGGCGTGCTGGAATAGTTTCATGATACAGATAATTCTGAGAGTGAATATAGAAGGAAAAGTAATAGGTCTCTATTGAATAAGAACATATATACATATGTTTGAATCAGTTACATTTATAAATATATAATAGGCACATTATAACATTACAGATGTCGAGGTATGGTTCATTGATCCAGGAGTTGTTTCTATTTTCCACTTGGATATCATGTAACAATGCATACAATTCCTCACCTTACTTTTTGCCAAAAATGAGTAAAAAGAGTGACTTAATTTGCACATAAATTCAACCCATTCAGAAATATAGATTTAAATAAATCAAGCTGGGTGGTATCATAAGAATAGTCCTGTTAGAAGAGGCCAAAGTGAATAATTTTCTGTGAATACATAGTGAATTATTTTCGGGAAACTCAAAAAATGGACAGTGGGGGAATAGTCCTCTTCCACAGTTTTCTTCATGCCAATTGCTTTTTGAAATATGGTGCCTATAATATTGGAGGGGCTATTATATCTATAATATTTTACTTCTCTCTCTATTTCTTATCCTCATATTAATGTAGGGAGAGAAGAAAACCAAAGTTCTGAGTTCTTTAGGATATGTGTAGATTTGGAAACTTTATCAGAATAACAGATTTGGAAAAGACATTGGAAGACTTCTAGTCCAACCCTCTGCTCAAGCAGAAAACCTGGTACCAGGCTGCGCTTTGAAGGCTTTCTATTGGTCGTGCCCGCAGTTCCCTATTGGCTGCGTCTGGTCCAATCAGTAGTCTCCTTTATTATGCAACGTGCAAACATAACAATTTCAGACAAATGACTGTCAATCTCTTCTTAAAAAATCTCTAATGTTGGAGCACCCACAACTTCTGGAGGCAAGTCGTTCCACTGATTAATTGTTTTAACTGTCAATTGGATCCTCTTCACTGATGACATAAATCTATTTAACACCACCAACAATATACTAGTGCCCTACAAAGCGACCTTGGCTATGCGTCAGAATGGTTGGACAACTTCAAATTTCAACCAACAAATGCTCTGCCTTATACATTGGCAACAAAAATCAGAACACTAAATACAAGCTGGACAGCTATGACCTCGTAGATGACCCTCACTATGTCAAGGACCTAGGAGTACTCATCTCAAACAATCTAAGCCCCTGAGCTCATTGTAACAGCATTGCCAAAAAGCATTAAGAGTTGTTAACCTAATTTTGCAAAACTTCTTATCCGGTAACATTGTACTGCAAACTAGGGCATACAAAATTTTTGCCAGACCAATTCCTGAATTCAGCTCATATGTCTGAAATACTCACTCTATGTTGGACATTAATACAATTGAGCGAATCCAGAGATATTTCATGAGAAGAGTACTCCACTCCTCTGCTCACAATAGAATACCTTATGCCACCCAGTGTGTGTGTGCATATGACTTTCAAAACTCCAAAAACTGGTTAAATAGCTTTGAGGAGGTGAGTCATAAATTTGAATACTGGCTAAGCAACCGGCCATTAAGCAAGGACCATTTGTATTGGGTTTGCTTTATGGGTTCAGAGCAGTATGGAATCTGGTTTCCTTTAATCCTTTGGGGGATTGCAAAAGATCCGGATGCGGGAATCCTCATAGGGGGAACTAGGATTGTGACCAGGTAGCCACACCCACACAGTCACATGACCACGAAGCCACACCTGCCCAATCACATGACCATGAAGTCACACCCACCATCACATGATCAATCCACACCCACAAAATAAGCCCGGCCACAGAACGGTACCAAAAAATTCAGAACCTACCCATGGATCCAGGATGTGCTTAGCAAATGTCCTACTTACCAAATTCCAATTCATCTATTTCCTTGTATCTGATCTCAAATTTAAATCGTGTTTTGATAGTTATTCCTTCACTTTTGTATCATTTTCATGGTCTCTTTTCCCAAACTCAGTTTTCTCTCTTGTCTTTGGGATAAATACCCTGTATTTTTTATGGAGAGGCCAAACAATGTATTAAAATTGGAAATACTATCCCCTCACCAAAGCCTGTACAAATTATAGTCCTACTTATGATTGCTTATATAAGTAAGCCTTTGCAAAATATTTCAAGTCTATAACTCGTTTTACAGCAACACATGATTTTTAGAGCACACTTTCCAAGTTTATGGTCTCTTTTTCTTTAGATGCCTGTCCCAGTTGCATCTTCTATTTCATCAAATATGGGAAAGGAACTATGAGAATAAATGGATGCTCCATATGAACTGCTTTCTATAAATGGACCGTGCTAAATGACTATAAAATGGTTTTCCTTTGGAGCTGTACTGAGCTGCTAGCACATTGATGAGGCAAAATCTAAGGGGAATCATTATTTCCATTTAAGGTATACCAACTTTCATGCTTTGGTTTAAATTGCCTGAGGGGAAGCATTTCAAATGGATGAAGTGGAGAAATTTGCACTTCCTTAAGAAAACATGGAGTATTTCCTTCCCTCTGTCAGAAATGAAAACAGAAAATACAAACTAATTCATCATGAGATTTTCATTTTATGGCTTTCTCTCTAGCATCTCCCCTCCCATGGCTCACTTTTTCTTTTTTCCCCTTGTCAGCTTTATAGCTTATAACTGTGATGGATGATCTTTTCTTCTATACATCATGTAAAAGAATTTAGGATTAAAATCTACTTGTATTCACAGCTTGCCTTCTGTCACCCTACCAAGCCTCTCGATAACACATGGAGCTGAATATCAGAAAGAGAGAGAGAGAGAGACATCAGTGAGGCAAAAGGATGGTATTTTATTGTACAGATTTAATTGGACACTAGTGTAAAATGAGGAAATTGTTATGCTTAAGAGTTACTGTGAATTAGTAATATATTGGGATTCATTGCTTGATGAGCTGACATTTCAAATGTGAACCTTCTTTTGAGGATTTTTTTTACAGATCATTTTTTTTCCCAGGTGCAATTTCCTCTCTCCTCTCCTTAGTCGCTGCATAAATTTCAAGTGATCCATAGCTCAGATTGCAATCCAGAAACACATCCTATATTTCCATTTGAGTAACATGGAGTGTATACTATGTAAACCAAATTCCAAACTAATTGCCCCTTGCTAAGAGCAATTTTCTCTTGCTGCTTCTGCTGCTTTTGTAGAGCCTTTCAAAACAGCACTAGTTTTTATTTATTTTATTTATTTTTATTTATTTAGTAACACCTAGAAGTTTAAGGGTGATTGCATGGACTTTTCATACCACGAATTTGTAAACAAGTTTCATCTTAAGAGCCACATTTTCTCCTTCATGTATTGATTGATTTCATTTATAGCCTACTCTTCCTCCTCCTTAACAATTACATGAAAAAGTTAAAAGTGGGGAAATGTTCATTACTAGTTAGAAAGCTGATCAAAAGAGATGTATAGTAAGAGAAAGGTCTAAATGCAGCTTCCAGAGGAATGCTTCCATAGGTTTGCAACAGTGTAGAAGAAGGCTTTCTTCTGTGTGTCAGGTATATAAAGCTCCAATTTTTTTAAAAAGCCTCTTCTGCTGATCTAATGAACTGAAGAATTCCCAGCCAGGAGAATTGGTCATTGAAACAGTCAGGTCCCAAGCTATTTTGGAATTTTAAGATTAATATCAATATGTTAAATGATCTTCAATAAACAATCCAAAACAACACAGATCTTTCAATTCAATTGTAATTGAGTCTGTTACCACTTATCTGCAGCATTTTGTACTAGTTGTAGCTCTGGAAATCTTTTCAAATGTAGTCCCATATGGTGCCTTTTACAGTAGTCCATACAGAATACATATCAAGTGTGAAACATTGCCTTTAAATAAGACCAGATCAGGAAGGTTGCAGTTCCAGCTGTATTTCCGGTACTACCAGAAGTGAGAACCATGAGCTTCATGGTCCTGCTCTGAGCATTCCCCTTTGGAGGGCTTTGAAAAGAGCCATAGCCACCCTGTAGGGATGATGAAGTAAAGGGGGGGGGCGCCTTGTAAGAGCCGCATCTCTCCTCCCTGACTTGAAAAATCCCACTCATCTGAAGACAAGGAGCAGCGGTAGTCAACATAGCTGCCATGAAGCTGGGGATGGTCTGAATACCTAAGAGAGTAGAGGAGCAAAGAGACGATGAAGGGCGCATGAACTGGGTGAAATAATATTTTCTGTTGAAATTTGACCCCAAGGAAATCTAGGGGGAATATATCTAAAATTAGTTGTTAAAGTGGTGAACAAGCACTTTGAAAAACTACTGGAGAATTCAAGAGAGAGAGCTTCTAAAATATATATATATGGTATATCTATATACAGTAGTACCTCTAGATACGAGCTGCTCCACATGCGAGTATTCCAAGTTAGGAGCCACGAGGGGAGAGAAATTTCTTTTCGAGACCCGAGCTCAAATTAGGGATACGAGCCGAGCGTCCACTAGGTGGTGCAAGAATCCTTGCTTCTGGTTATCTCGGAGGGGAAAAACAAAGTCTAAAGCCATTTGTTCCAGATACGAGTTGTTCGACATACGAGCTCCATTCTGGAATGAATTAAACTCGTATCTAGAGGTACTACTATATATATATAGAGAGGGAAATTGGACTCTCAAGGTAAGAAGACATGGTATCGAGAAGGCATTTTAAAATGTTGGAACTATGGACTTAAAAAAATCAATACTGCTTTCTTATTGGAATTATAATTTAAAATAATTAAAATCAGACTTGTTTATAACACATTGAAAAGCAGATAGCACCATCTGCTGGTGAGAGGGAAAATATGCGAGCCTGAGAATAACCATCTGAAGGATTGAAAATATTTACTGGATTATATGTATCGACTCTAAGACCACTGGAGATTTGAATATTTATTAAGAACTTTAATTAAAATTCCCCTGAATGTTATGTTATATGATTGAACATATAAAAGTGACTTGAGGAAGTTTGGACATCCTCTTGGTTTATTTAGATCAATTTGATTGATTAGTGATGAGATATTAAAAATTGTGATTTAGGTAAGCTCTGTTTTGAATGAACAATTCCCGGACTACTGGCTAAAAGTGAGACCTATTAAACAAAATAAGATGCAACACAATGCAGAAGTGAGTGGAATTTTAAATGAAATGGAGCTGATAAGGACCTTATACAGCAGCGGTCCCCAAACTACGGCCCGCGGGCCGGATGCGGCCCGATGAGGTCTTTTAACCGGCCCAGGGCGGCTCACGAGATTTTACTGATCAATATAATAAGCTCCCGAATCTCCTGTCCACTCACCGCGGTCGGCTGCTGAGCGAGGAGAAGGTGGAGAGGCAAGGAGGCGGGGAGTAAAGCGGGCCTGCAATTGGCAAATTTATTTCTCGCCTTTAGGGAGAGAAACTGTTGCTGCCCTATGGCAGAGCAGCAAAAGTTCCTCTCCCTAAAGGCGAGAAATAAATTAGCCAATTGCAGGCCCGCTTTCCTCCCCGCCTCCTTGCCTCTCCACCTCCTCCCCTTCACCTCCGCGGTGAGTGGATGCGAAATTCAGGAAAAGGCGATGGCAATTGAAAAACTGTCCATTGAGGGGGGGGAGGCAGCTGCTTGAAAACCCCTGACCTCCATCGCCTCCCCCCCTCCACAAGGCAAGCACACCTCGCCGCTGACACAGGCGGTGGGGACCGCCCTGTCCCCCTTCAGGGCCTCTTTGACAGCTCTCGGCATCAGCGGACGCCATGGCGTCGTTGTTGTTGTCGTAGCAGCCACCCTGCACTGGCCAGTAAAGCCAGCTGCCCGAGAAAGCAGCGCAGGAAAGCGGCGCATTTAAAAAGCGCAGGGCAGCCGCCGCGAAAACAACGGCTCAATGGCGGCCGCTGAAGCCGAGAGCCCGAAGCCCCCTCTCCAGCCCCAACTCCAGGCTTCGGGCGAGCAGAGCTGTGCACTGGCAGCCGGAGCTGTTGGGGAGGGCTCTGCCGGGAAGGGCTGTGACAGCGGCGAGGTGGCCACGCCGGCATTGTTCCTTCTAAGCTGCATGTGTGACCACCTCACACAGAAACATTTGCCCCTTTGCGCCGCCCCACCACCCGTTCCTCGGGCGCATTACCGGGAGGTGGAGGAGTGAACGTGGCTACTGCCTCTCAGCTGCAGAGCTGAACGGGGGCGGAGGCAACAGCGGAGCCCGGCGCTGGGGACATGCAGGGCCGCTCATCCAGGGGGGCGTGGACTGGCAAGTCGCCCTCCGTTCTCTCTCTTTCTCTCTCATATACCACGCCGGCAACAAAGAAAGAAAGAGAGAGAGCGGAGGGCGGCTTGCCGGTCCACGCCCCCCTGGATGAGCGGCTCCGCATGGCCCCAGCGCCGGACTCCGCCGTTGCCTCCGCCCCTGTTCCAAAGAGGGGAGGGGGGGGGGGAGAAAGAAAAAAGAGCTCCAACTTGGCGGAAGGCAGGAGGGGAGAACTGAGCGTGCTGCAGCAAGTTTGCTTGGCTTTCTGGGGCTTTTTTTTCTCCCCCTCCACCACTCCACAGTCCCAGAAAGCCAAGCAAACTTGCTGCAGCACGCTCAGTTCTCCCCTCCGCCTTCCACCAAGTTGGAACTCTTTTTTTCTTTCTTCCCCCCCCTCCCCTCTTTGGAGGTGCAGATTTTTTCCCCCTCTTCCCAATCAGCAAGCGCGCGTGTAGATAAGTCCAACCACTTCCACCCTACCACCCGTTCCTGCAGGAAGAGTTCGAGCACGCTACGCGGATGCGGCGTGGGGCTGGGCGCTGGGCACCATGGAGGGCG
The DNA here is from genome assembly GCF_031021105.1 of Erythrolamprus reginae. Lineage (NCBI taxonomy): Eukaryota > Metazoa > Chordata > Lepidosauria > Squamata > Dipsadidae > Erythrolamprus > Erythrolamprus reginae. Next base: position 360,500,931 of record NC_091950.1, on the reverse strand, counting down.
AAGGGGTGAACGTATGTTGGTCCTTTGAAACCGCCGCCGCCTCCGTTCGGGTGAATTCAGGGGGTTAGCTGGAGAGGCGGCGGGGGCGACGGCGAAGTCCAGTGCTGGGGCCATGCAGAGCTGCTCATCCAGGGGGCCGTGGACTGGCAAGCCGCGCTCCGCTCTCTCTTTCTCTCTCTGTTGCCAGCGTGGTGTATGAGAGAGAGAGAGAAAAAAAGGAGGGGGGAGAGAGAGAAAGCAAGATAGAGAGAAAGTGAGAGAGAGAGAAAGAGGGAGAGATAGAGAGGGAGAAAGAGGGATAGAAATAGAGGGAGAAAGAAAGAGGGGGAGGGAGGGAGAGAGAGAGGGAGAGAGGGAGAGATAGAAATAGGGAGAGAGAAAGAAAGCAAGAGAAAGAGGGCAAAAGAGGGAGAGAGAAAGGAAGAGGGAGAGATACAAAGAGGGAGAGAGAAAGAGTGAGTGAAAGAGACAGAGAAAGAAAGAGAAGAGAGAGAAAGAGGGACAGAGAGAGAAAGAGGGAGAGAGAAAGGGGGATAGATGGAAAGAGTGAGAGAGAGAAAAAGAGAAAGAGAAAAATGAGAAAATTATGGAGAGAAAACGAGGGAGAGGAAAATGAAACAAATGAGAGAGAAGGAAGGAGAGAGAAGTAGAGAGGAGGGAGGGAAGGAAGGAAGGAGAAATGGAGGGAGTTTCTTGATTTAAGTTTAAATTTACTTGTTAATAAAAATGTATAAATTACTTTATTACTTAATTACTTCTTATTTTAAATATTGTATTTGTTCCCATTTTGTTTTTTACTTTAAATAAGATATGTGCAGTGTGCATAGGGATTTGTTCATAGGGGTTTTTTTATAGTCCGGCCCTCCAACAGTCTGAGGGACAGTAAACTGGCCCCCTGTGTAAAAAGTTTGGGGACCCCTGTTATACAGGAACAACATAAGGCAATGGTGAAATTATTTGATGGCACAGACGAAAAACTGGAAAATACTATATAAAAGACAATGACCAAAGCCAGGACAATGAGAAAAGAAAGAAACCACAAGAAGGAATGGTGGTGGTGGGGGGGGGGGGAGAACTGAGAAACCAGCAAAAAGACGACAACAAGGAGGATATATCATCAAAATTAATAATGGTTAAGGAATTTAAAGAAGAGGAAAGTATTCTAAAAGATTTAAAAAGGGAATGGGAGAAACAGGAAGATATCTGGAGAAAGGAGATAGGGGTTAGAACAGATAGCTTTAAAACTAGACAGTGAGGAAGGATAGAGAGGGGACAAAAAGTTAGATTGCATAGTCAGAATGCAGATATAGAAGTAGATGGAATAAAAGATTTAAGAGAAGAATATGGGAGGTGGAGAAGAGATGATGGCTAGAAAAAAAGAGAGTAAAAGATTCTCCATGAATATATTTAAACAAAAACATGTTTATCAGAGTCACAATTTATGACAGCTAAGGAACAAGAAATATTCATGGGCTTTGTACCTTGGGAAAATACTATACCTAGAAAACATGTTGAACTTTGATTCTAAACTCCAGTTTCCTATTGAACAACATGACTCCTGTTGTTTAACTTTAATATAATTTCAATTTGTGTTCCCTCAGTAAAGTTTAGTGCACTATGGTAGTCACAATATTAAATTGCTCCTTGGGATTACATGGTAATATCAATATTATCAAAACGCTCTGTTGACTCCCCCACCAAATCTTTATAAAATTGTTAAACAGTTTCAGAGAAAAAGGGAATGCTGTAGGATACTACAGATTAATGGCCTGATGTTGATTGTAGCTCTAGCATCACCTTCTGGAGATGATAAGGCATGAAGGATAGACCCATTCAAAAACACTGTCCCATTTTTCAGAATGGTTGCGATGAAAGTAGCAGAGCTGCAATATCTATACAGGTTCTACTGCAGGATATTTGCTAAAATGATCAAATAAATTCTGAATCTAGTTGAAAGACTAATTTATATGGGTCAAGGTGTTTGTTGATTTGGTTGGATACACTATCCCATCCATCAAGCAGTTTCTTGCATGGTGTAACGTACAGTTGGAATGACCTATCATACTTCCCATCTCTATTGTGCTGCTTTTATGTAGATAAAAAGTTTAGGGCTGACCCTGCTAATTATGAACAGAATTATTTCAAGTGGCTCTGAAAAATTCTATGTCCCTTTGATACAGATGTATAGATAACGCAAAAATCTTTGCCTGTGGTTCATATTTCCCTTTCTTTCCTTTTCCTGTCTCCCTCACCCCATGTTAGCAATTAAATGATTTGATATTTGTTGATGTTTAATAAATAAACACCAAGTTGAATTTGTGTACCTGGGAGATGTGCTTGCTCTGATCTTGTAATAGGTATTGACTGGGAGTGTACTTATGCAAACTTAATTGAAAATTACTCACAATAACTCCAACAGGTGCGAGCACATGCTATCAAGTGTAGGGTAATAACAAACATTTAGCAATAAATTCCTTTTCATTTATATTTTTCTCATTGTGGTATATATTCTTTCTCTGTTCTATAGGTGAAATCATTTGGGGTACTAATTGAGAATTTTCTCATCTCCCCAATTTTTTCTGATTCTTTTCACTCCATGGTCTTTCCCCCCATCAGATGAGTTTCTAAGCTTTCCATCTTAGTTATTATTGGAAATAGCCTTTGTATATTCAAACAATTGGTTAAATTTAATCAGCTATTAGTTGAGGTTAACACACTCCATATGTTCCTCTAAATCATAATATATACTGTACAGCTTTGTTGTGAGATTTACATGCAGTATTTGATTGATTATTAGCACTGTGCCAGTAATGAATTTTCACTTTTATTTGGTAAGCTTGAAAGATAGTTTCTCCAGCTGCTGATCCAGAAGAACATTTTGTGTCTGTCTGAAACCATACAGGAAAACATGGAAGGCAAACTGTATTTAAGATTTAGCAATCATGCTGGCGGCCTCTTCTGGAAACCAAATCTGTAAATTTTATTACTATTAAATGTTTCTAATGGGAGTTGACAAATAGTTGAATGGATCTGCTTTTTTCCCACTTGGCAAAGAAAGGAAAGGAAAATATTTCCTTATTACACAATGAGAACTACATTAACAGCAAAATCCATTCATCTCAATACTGTAGAAGTATCAGTTAAGATAACTTTTATTGGCTTCTCTTTCACATGAAATGATGAAATTACAATGTACTGCAGGGAAGTTGCAAAATATTTATGAGGGTCATAAAATTGTTATTGTAATACTATTATGGGCGACAGATATTTTTGAATTATTGATTGTCCATATGCCACATTGGATGAAAAATCCAGAGAGGCATGATGGGTTGTAATAGAGACATGGCTGAAAGAAGAAAGAAAATAAAACTCTCAGAAAAAAAAAGCTAAATGAATGCTTGACTCAATTTATATTGCTAGCTGTGTGAACAACAATAGCTTTTATAGATAGTTGGCTGCTTCTCATCAATGCAAATGCTAATCAAAAGATAAGCATACTGTATTAACTAAACATTAATGGGACTATAATTGTAATATGTTTGCTTTTAGAATTCTCAAGTCAGATTTATAATTATGAAGTTCTCATGAAAGTTCATAGAATATGGAATCATATAGGAGTACTAGAAGTACTAACTTTAAAGTTACTAAGAAGTTATAACACCATCTGGGAGCCTGATTATTATTACTCCAGAGATATAGTGCATATAGAAATAAATACTGGTTTATAATTTTTATTATTCACTTTCTGAACTAAATGCTTCATCCAGTCAAACAGTCATACATACAAAGCCATATCAAAGCCAAGCTGTCTAGAGGTTGGTGTCAAGAAAAACTGAGTAGGATCCTTCCATACAATCTATGAGAATGTACATACTGTTGTGGCCCACTTAACAGCCTGTGCAGCCAGGGCTTTTGGAGCCTCTAGCACCTCTTGACAGTGATGGGAAAAGAGTGGCTACTCCCTTCCTGAATGCAAGAGCACGCAGGGCTGCCAAAAGGCAAGGAGGTTTACTCTGGAGGAGGTCTCCTCGAGAGTAGAGCTGTAGGCTAATTGGCCACGCCCTTAGACTACTTAACTCCTAACCATGCTGAGCCTAGTTGCAGGGAACAAGGTCACTCCTGAATCTTGACTTCTGTGTTTCCAGGTTGCATCGTAAGTTCTGAATTTTGACTTCCATGGTTCCATTTTGCATGCCAGCCCAGATCTTGTTTCTAGCAATGTCATTCCTGAATCTTGACTTCTGCGTGGTTGCAGTTTGTATTCTAGCCTGGATCTTATTTCTTGTATCATGGCTTCTGAATCTTAACTTCTGTGGTTCCAGTTTACACTCCAGCCTGAATCTGGTTTCTTGCAATGTCGTTCCTGAATCTTGACATCTGTGTGGTTCCAGTTTGCATTCCAGCCCGGATCTTGCTTCTTGCAAGAAGTGTTGGGACTTGTGCCAAATACAGTAAGACTTGCCAATTATCTCTTGGTCTTCGGTTAGCTGGTAAATTTCTACTTGGGTACCATTACCTACCAAATTTTTGGAGTATAAGATGCACTGGAGTATAAGATGCACCTTAGATTATTTCCTCCCATCCACTTTGATTTTTATCATGTCTTCCTTCATAAAATGAACAACTTATAAAGCTATGTTATATTGATTTGAACACATATGAAGAATGTATCATCTTGTTCAAAGAAGTGCACATGGAAAAATCAGTGGAAATCAAAGGAATGTAGGAGAGTGAGCCATGGGATGAGTTGTAAAATTTGCAATTTGACCTCACATCCCTAAATGAATATCCAGATCAAGCTGTTTGGATAAAGCCTTTCTCTCATAAATTTATTTTTACATAATGACCCGTGGACTAAATTAGCAACTTGATCATGTCTACCTTTGTCATCAGCTTGTGTGATTTTGCTTCACTCACATATTAAGAGTGAACAGTTTCAACTTTGTCGCTGCAAAGTCAGCAGTTTGGATTGTCAGTGGATTTTTGTATCTTCAATTTTATGGCATTAGTTTGTGGTGCTTGTTCTTGAGCAGCAACTGTTAAACCTTCTGTTTCTTTCTTGATGGTTCCCATCTTTAGCCATGTCCATGTAAGGTTGTCATCACATTTTCTTTCAATGCTTTTCAAGTGTTGTCCATGCAAAGCTTTGGTTTTTTATCTATTTAATCTGTCATCCAGTTGTTTTTCCTTATATTCTGCCTTCGTTTCTATTGTTTTTATAATCTCCGTTTTCACAGTCTGCAGCAATTTTTCTGTGTTTTGGTTCACAGTTATTTACATTTTGTTTTTCTTCTCCTACAGTTTGATGGATTTTCAATAGCCCGCTACCTCCTATTTTTCTTGGCAGGTACAACCTGTGAATGTCACTTTGTGGATATAAAGTGTGTTACATATTCAAAAATTTCTGCATTTTCCGGTCCAGGTTTTTCAAAGTCCAGTTGATTAGTTCAGCTGAGTAGCGTATCACTGGAACTGCCTATGTATTTAATTATGTTTCCAACATTCAGCTTTGATTTTAATATTTTGCGGACCGTCCTATGGTATTTCTTTTGTGTTGACTCTTTGACTTTTCCTTTAAAGATGTTATCTGCTTCCAATATGCCTTGGTATTTGTAACCATCATCCTTTACAAATGCTTTCACTATGCTTCCATTTCCCAGTTCTATTCCTTCTATTTTTTTTCATTTGTCCCCGCTAAATGGTTAATGTAGCACATTTTTCACATCCAAAGTACATTTTGCTGAACAGTTGAACTGTGTTGAGTATTTATTTATTTATTTATTTATTTATTTATTTATTCATTCATTCATTCATTCATTCATTCATTCATTCATTCATTCATTTATTTATTAGATTTGTATGCTGCCCCTCTCCGTAGACTCAGGGTGACATGCAAATGTTTTAAGTTCAGTGGGGCTTTTTGCATACATTTTAAAGTAATCCATGTATAATAGATGATTTATCTTGCCATGTTAGCTTGAGATTTGGTATCCCAGTTTTCTGTTTTGTAGGATTAATAATAATAATAAAAAATTAGATTTGTGATGTTGAACAGTAGTGGTGAAAGTGAATCCCCCTGGAAGATTCCTCATCTGATGTTGATTTCACCAGCGATCTCCCCATTTGCTGCTAGAATTGTTTTCCAGTTTTGCATAGTTGCTTTCAGAAATGTACAGATATTTTTGCTGATTGCAAAGTTTTCCAGACAGGTGTTAATCCAGCTGTGGAGTAAAGAGTCCAATGTCTTCTTGTAATCAATCCATGCCGTATTTAAATTCATTTTTCTTCATTTTGCAATTTTTAGTACTATTTTGTCAATGAGCAGCTGATCTTTTGTTCCTCTTCATTTTTTATAATTTCCTTTTAGTTCTACTGGATACAAACTGTTTCCCATCAGATGACTGAATACTGAATTTGCCAGTATTCTCGTCAAAAGTTTGGACATTGTTGGCAGATAAGTAATTGGGTGATAGTTGCTTGGTTCTGTGCCCTTTTCTGAATCTTTTGTCAAGATTTTCAGTGACAGATGCAAACCCACTGTGCTGCCTTTCTAGCAGCTCTTCCTGTTCAACAATGACAGGTCTTTCCAAATTCAATGCAGAATATCATCCATTGTCAAGGTGTTGATAAATCATTATATTTATACTACCCCCACTGTGGCTAATCTGCGTTCTTGGCAATCACGAGGCAGGAATTAGATTTCCTACAGCATGACCAGTATACTTAATTAATATTACTCATACTGTCTTGTTAATGCCTCTCCACATAGAGACCTCTACTTTTCTTTGCCCAGCTTCACAGTTATTCCTTGGAATGACAACAATACATCAACACTGCTGGCTACAAAGAGGGAAAAATCCGTAATAGGATCTTTCTGTGCTCACACCTGTTTTAAGATTTGTTATGGTTAAAAAAAGAAAGCTATAGGGATTCACTCGGCTTCTTCCTTGTAGACCCCAGTGGAATATACCATTAAACGGCAGGGAGGAGAGAAAGCCATCAGCACACTTAAATGTACTTACGTCAAATCCATCCCATTCTTCCTGGCTTCTTTCCTCCACCTAGCCACCATTCCCCAGGGCTGGAGAACATTACAACCCATTCACTTTATATGAATGGGCACAAACAGACTTTTTCACCATTTCAATCTGTCTACATTTGCAGGCATATCCTGTAGGCAACCGAAACAGCCTTAATTTCAATTTACTGTCTCCCTCTGGACCTGCCATTGCCTTGAATGTGGAAAAAAAGAAACCCCCCCTTAGCCGCCCCCTCTTCCCATCTCAGGTTAAAGTTCTGATCTGGAAGTAAAATTTTGCTCAAGATTAATGGATGGCAGGTTTGATGCTTATAACAGGGGCACATTATATTTATTAAACAAGCAATGAACACATTAGGGAGGTATTCCAAAGGACTGGGCAACAAGTCAGCAGGAACATAAATAAAACTGTTTTATTTGATCCTCCTCCTTCTCCCCAAACTATCCCGCTTGCTTTTCATTTGGGTTGAAAAGTAGAGTAAATATCACTTTAGTTTTTAGGGAAGGTAAAGTATCCATTCCATAAACATTTATATTTCTGAGGTTTTCGACCTACAGCCCACCCTGTCATTAAACTGGAGACAGCTAATAGAACTTTGTTACTTGTGTCATCAAACCATGTGAGAACTATGCCATTAGTCTGTGAGACAGCTGCCTGTAATATGTCTAATTTATGTTATATTCTTTGGCTGTATCTCTGTCTGCAGGGTGATTACTGTTGTTCTATGACTCCTGATTGCTATATGTATTTGGCGATCTTCCAGTGAATTAAAAAACTTGCTTCTCTGAAGGAATGCAACTGTGGACCTGGAGCTGAGTTAGGGCCACATGGCAATGCTGAGCTAGCATATAAGGCAGTAGAGAAAGATCTGGATTTTAAGCAAATTAGTGAAGATTCTGAACCCAAGTACAGCTTCCTGCAGTGTTTCTGAATGCATGAAATTTTATGCATTTCTCAATGCATAAAGGTTTGTATTTGAGCATGTTTGATTAAAGTACCTTCAAATGGGATCCCTTTTTGACAAAGTTCCTGATTTTGGATGGAGGGGGAAATCTTTCCCTGAACTTAGATAAGACCCTCTTTAAAACTTCTAGTAGTAGCATGGAGGTGGGGTTGCTGGAACAGTAAAATTGGGAGGCCACAAAAGTCAGTTCTTTTTAGCTGAACAGAAAAAGAGAGAGATTGTGTTGTTTGATGAATAACATTTTATCCATGAAATATGATAATCACCTTAATGCATTACCTGGAACATTTTATACTTCAGATTAAGCTCTGGTATCAAGGTAGTTCTCAAGTATCAGTACTGACTACATGAAAAACGAGTGTTCAGAGGTCATTCTTATGAAGGTGAAAACAGACAGGATTCCCCCCCTCCCAGGATCATTATCTTTGGTGGGTATAATCACAACAGAATGCAACAATACACAGTACAACAATTATGTAGTTTCATTGAATCAAAACTTGAATATAGTTATTCTGATTATCTCTCTCTCTCAAATGTAGCACAATAAATTACAGTTACACATCATTTGACTATGTCACAAAGGTGTTGGATGAAGGTGGTGCTGTGGATATTGCCTACCTGGACTTCAGCAAAGCCTTTGATACGGTTCCACATAAAGAGCTGATAGATAAATTAGTGAAGATTGGACTTAATCCCTGGATAGTTCAATGGATTTGCAGCTGGCTGAAGCTTAGACATCAGAGAGTTATTGTTAATGGCGAGTATTCTGAGCAGAGTCAGGTTACAAGCGGTGTGCCACAAGGGTCTGTTCTGGGTCCTATTCTTTTTAATATGTTTGTGAGTGACATAGGGGAAGGTTTGGTAGGGAAGGTTTGCCTATTTGCCGATGACTCTAAAGTGTGCAATAGGGTTGATATTCCTGGAGGCGTCTGTAATATGGTAAATGATTTAGCTTTACCAGATAAATGGTCAAAGCAATGGAAACTGCAGTTTAATGTTTCCAAATGTAAAATAATGCACTTGGGGAAAAGGAATCCTCAATCTGAGTATTGTATTGGCAGTTCTGTGTTAGCAAATACTTCAGAAGAAAAGGATTTAGGGGTAGTGATTTCTGACAGTCTCAAAATGGGTGAACAGTGCAGTCAGGCGGTAGGGAAAGCAAGTAGGATGCTTGGCTGCATAGCTAGAGGTATAACAAGCAGGAAGAGGGAGATTATGATCCCGCTATATAAAATGCTGGTGAGACCACATTTGGAATACTGTGTTCAGTTCTGGAGACCTCACCTACAAAAAGATATTGACAAAATTGAACGGGTCCAAAGACGGGCTACAAGAATGGTGGAAGGTCTTAAGCATAAAATGTATCAGGAAAGACTTAATGAACTCAATCTGTATAGTCTGGAGGACAGAAGGAAAAGGGGGGACATGATCAAAACATTTAAATATATTAAAGGGTTAAATAAGGTCCAGGAGGGAAGTGTTTTTAATAGGAAAGTGAACACAAGAACAAGGGGACACAATCTGAAATTAGTTGGGGGAAAGATCAAAAACAACATGAGAAAATATTATTTTACTGAAAGAGTAGTAGATCCTTGGAACAAACTTCCAGCAGACGTGGTAGATAAATCCACAGTAACTGAATTTAAACATGCCTGGGATAAACATATATCCATCCTAAGATAAAATACAGAAAATAGTATAAGGGCAGACTAGATGGACCAGGAGGTCTTTTTCTGCCGTCAGACTTCTATGTTTCTATGTTTCTATTTATCAATATGTTTTTCAAACTAATATGAGCAGAGAGGTTGTCTAAATTAGCAATTAGGTGGTGATTTCAGAAAGATTTCTCAATGTGGAAAAGATAGCATGAGAAATAACAGACATATAGCCACAGACAAAATAGCAAAGTACAGAATAAAAAGTATAGAGCGACACCCTACATGTATACCCAATGCCCATACATACTTTATCCAGCTTATACAGAGGTCCTCTTTATCTCCTATTTCACAAATTATAATTATCGCACTCTGACTAACTGGTTTTCATCAATTATTTGTGTTTTGGAATATTGTTAAACTTTTAGAAGATAATTTGGGGAGAGATCTAGTTGCTTTTCATCATGGATGTTCATGTACTGGTTATTGGTATTTTTATGGATTAGTTCTGCTTTGATCTTCTCCTGGTTTTGGGCACATTATTGTTTTAATCATCCCAGTATGCTATTGCATTTCCATGCACCTGTCTATTCAGATGGACCGGATGTAATTCATAGACTGAGTAACATACATTTCATTAAATTCATTTCACCATGATCACTATAAAAGGTCATTTTGTTGGTCAAGTGTGAAAAGAGATTTTGCTTTGTTCAAATATTAGTCTACTGTAGTTCAGCTAGCCCTTGCTTTCCACATATTTAAATAATCCTTCAAATAACCATATCATAATAACAAAGGAATTGGAATTAATTCCTGAGTAGAAGTTGAATCCTTCCAAGAGCTTTTTGTTCATGATGATAGAAGTTTGTTAGCCCCCTCTTCTTTTTTTACAACAGATTGTTAGGATCCCCATAAGAAAGAAAATCCCACACAATTTGAGACTGACTCTTTAGAAAATATATTATTCAATATTTTGAATAATTTTGATAATTAGTATCTACTTGAGAAACTATCACTATACCAACATTATCACAATAGTGCTTTCTAAAGGCTTGTCCAAATGCTTCATTGACAGTAGATTGAAGATGCCTCACTAAGTGTTCTTAGAGGTCAATTTCTTTATAATCATTTGTAATGGAGTTTAAAAATACAAAGATAAAAAACTAATACAAACTAAGGGGGGAAAAGGTAAAAAGTGAGAGAGAGAAAAGAAAGAGTGGTGGGGAAAAAGGGAAATATATAAATAATAATAAAAAAAGAATTTAAAATATAGAAAGACTTTCCCTTTTTAAAAATACAAATAATTTCAGAAAGATAACATCTTTTAAAATATTTCAACCGAAGATCTCTTCATTCCATATCTCACCCTTAAATTTAAAATAATAAATAAATAAATAATAAAACTTTATCATTCAATCTTAAACAGCAAAAGTCCAATAATGATAATTATAATTTGTCCCATCTTGAAATATGTTTTTAAACTTTCCATCCCATTTAAATATTACTTAATGCTCTCTTTATTGACCTGAGAAAGGCATTTGACAGTGTAAACAGGGAGGTTGTCTGATCATTCTGAGATGTTATGGATGCCTGAGGAAATTTATGAAGTTGATTCACCTACTCCACATTGGAATGACAGGACAGGTTCTTTACAATGTTGATACATCAGCTGCATTTGACATCTTCCATGGGGTTAAACAGGATTGTGTGTTACCCAGTTTTATTCAATTTGTTCTTCTTTTGCACATTGTCACACGCTGTCCAGGATATGAAGGAAAGAGTGTATGTCAGGTACCAATTGGACAGCTCTCTGTTCTTCCCTGTTTGAATGCATGAAGTGCCTCCATAAAATTATACAAGAAACCTTGTTTGCTGCTGACTGTGTTCCTGGTGCACAAAGACTGTGATTTACAATTGAAGTTGAACAAATTCTTGGACATTGCTATGTTCTCCATCTCAAAGGCTGAGCAAGATTGAACAAGATTGAAGTACTTTACTAGCCCATGTCAAATTCTAAGCCTGTAGAACCAAACATCATTTTTAATGACAATCTCAACTAACAAATGGAAACAGTTTGGGAAACACAATTTGAGTGATGGGCTTTTAGACAAAGACATTGACTCCAGGATCAGCAAGGATAGTCAGCACGTGCTCACATTTGCAAATTGGCAGGGAAGGTAACTCAATCCCAATTCTGGTTATTATAAATAACTGGATTCTGATTTTTTAAATTAAGATATGAGTTATGTGTAGAAAAGATTCTGCTTTATTTAGTGATATGGATACATTATTATTATTATTATTATTATTATTATTATTATTATTATTATTATTATTAATTAGACGTATGCCGCCCCTCTTTGAAAACTCGGGGTGGCTCACAACAACAATAAAACAATACAGAACAAAGTTAATAATTAAAACTGTAACTAAAACCCATTATCTTAAAAACAATCGATACTACACAATCATACCCACTTATAACTTTAATAGTCAGAAAGGGGGATACATTAGTTACCCCATGCCTGGTGACATATATAGGTCTTCAGGCTCTTGCAAAATGCGAGGAGGGTGGGAGCAATTCGAATCTCCAGAGGGAGTTGATTCCAGGGGGCTGGGGCCACCACAGAGAAGGCATTGTTTGGTCGACGGGACCTGGAGAAGGCCAACTCTGTGGGATCTAATCGGCCTCTGGAATGTATGCGGCAGAAGGCGGTCCAGTAAGTATTCTGGTCAGATGCCTTGTAGGGCGTTATAGGTTATCACCAACACTTTGAATTGTGTCCGGAAACTAATCGGCAACCAATGTACACTGCAGATATGTTACAAAAAAATGTTTTTATTTGTTGGGATGAGGGGAGTTACTTGTTGTTCTTCTTTTCTTGTTGTTTTCATCCTTTTTTTATTCTCACACTTTTTATTTTATATTTTTGTTTGTATTTTGAGTCATTTGCATTTATTTTTTCTATTTATAATCCTTAATAAAAATATTTTGGGAGGCAAAAAGAATGGAAGCAGATGCTATGCTAAATTCATTCAATAAAAATAGACAGGGCAGCAAAATGTGAGCAATATCATTTAGCCAGATGTTTTCCTAATTGGAGATCTCTGCAAAAAAAATGGGACAAAGGCCATTAAACTTCAATTAGCAGACAGCTAGGAAAGGTGTAGATGGGTAAAAATAATTACTGCCCTTTTTGTCTGACAAGCAAGTTCCTGTATACTCAGACAGAGCAGGTGATTCTGACATGTGATATCTCAACAGCTGCAAAGAGGGCAACATGTTTACCAAATGGAGCTTGTGGAGGGTAATCTACAAACTCTAGAAAAAATCTCTACACTTTGCTCCATATGAACAATTTAGCACATATGGATTAAAGGAGCTGATGTTATCAAAATATGATGGTGGCCCTCTCTTCCTGAGATTGCTCAAGGTTCAACATTCTATTGTTTAAATTATTTAAACCTTAAGTTTTACTTTACTAGATGGGCATTTAGAGTAGTGATTTGGGTTCAAATCTAGAATGGTGGGTGAACTGTAACACCAAGGGCACTTTCTCAGGCCAATTAATGCAGTATATACATAAAAGGTTACCAAAAATTGGCTTTTATTTGGATGCTTATGAAATACAAAACAGTTATGAGAAAAGAGATTTTTTTCCGCATAAAATTTTGCATTAAAAAAAAGGAAAAGCGATTATAAGATCCTGGATTTTAATGGAGGTAGCAAGTTAACTTTTTTTAGTTTAGGTTACTTTTGCAAACACACTTTTGCAAACAAATCCTGGTTTAAATAGTCACAGACCATGGCCAGATGATCTTAGGAGTTATTACATTTAATTATCTTGCTGTTCTAACATTATTTTTAGATTTTACTTGCGGACTCATCAAACTTATTTTTGCTTTTGATTTTTAGGGACAGAGAAGCAATTCTGCCAAGCAGATGCCATTTGCTTCCTTTTAATTCTTAGTGATATTGCCATAGCAGCTCCACTTTCCACTACATGATTACTCTAGGAAGTAATCATGTGAAAGCACATCTAGAGGCACCTTTTAAAGATTAAGGTGACACAGATTAACTTCTGCTAAAGAATACTGAGTTATAGAAAAAGAGTTACTAAACCCTCCTTGTAGTTTGAAGCAGATGAAGTAGTATTTATTTATTTATTTATTCATTCATTCATTCATTTTTCTTTATTTTATTTTATTTATTTTATTTATTTGTCAAACATGTTTAAGACAGTAGCAGTTTGTATTAACATAACATAAGTAAAAAGTAACAATAAAAGAGGACAATAGGATAGTAGGACAGGGATAGTAGGCACAGTGGTACATGCCCCTTATAGACCTCTTAGAAACGGGGAGGAAGCTGTTTTGATGTCCAAGGATGTCCAACTGCCGCCTCTATGTTGGTTGAGGCAGGCAGGATTCATTTGTTGGGGGTCAAGGGAAAGGGAGAGCTTTGCCTTCTCTTTCTGCTCAAGATCCCTATGTACAATTGGTGGTCCACTGTGTGACATAGAATGCTGGACTCGATGGGCTTTGGCCCAATTCAGCATGGGACCTAGAAGCCAAGAGAGATATATGTTGATCAATGGAACAACTTGCCTCCAGAAGTTGTGAATGCTCAAATATTGGAAGTTTTTAAGAGGATGTTGGATAACCATTTGTCTAAAGTACTGTAAGGTCTCCTGTTCAAGCAGTGGGTTGGACTAGAAGATCTCCAAGGTCCCTTCCAACTCTGTTGTTATTATTATTAGTAGTATATGCCAAGTGTCAAGTTTGTAGGCTTTACAGTTCCGGAGATTTCGTGATGAAGTCTGAATGGTATTTGGCTTTTATGTACAGTATATAGATTGGGAAGCATAACTTGTCTGCAAGGGCTAACCTCAGTACCATCAGGGAAGAATTGCAGCCAACAATGATATAGAGCAGTGTTTCCCAAAGTGTGGTATGTGTACCCCCAGGGGTACGGGAAGAGTTTGGTGGGGGTATACATTCAGAAAAAGTTCTGAAATATATCTTGCCTTTTCCAACTTCATATTTATTTTTCTGCATTTGTAGACATTAAGTCGAAAAAAAGGAACAGACTATTGGATGTGGAACAGTATCTCAGATTACAATTAACAACCAGGGAACCAAATTATGACAATCTGTCAGCTCAGCACAAACAATTTCATCCTTCTCATTGATCCAAACAAATGTTATTTATAATATACTGTATTTTTCTGTGTATTAGACTCACCTAGATTTTAGAGGGGGGAAACAAGGAAAAAGGTATTCTGAACCAAATGGTGTAGTATTATATTGTTTAATAAAATACCAGTGTAGCAGAATACTTTTTACAACCATGTATACTTTTTAAACCCATGTATACTTTTTACAAACTTCAAACTTGATAGCTTCAAAACTCGTGGACTTAATAGTACAAATTACATTTGGATCTAGGAAAGAATTTATAGTTGCAATTTATGCCACTACAATAAACCAATCTATTTTCTTTGCAAATCTACAGCACCTCTCTCCCTTGGTAGGTTAGTCACGTCCACCTTTCCTTCCCCCTCCTGGCCGCCGAGGAAAGCAGCATGGCAGCTCGGGACTTGCAACTCTTTTTGGAGGCATTTGAGGTTGCTACAGCAAATGAGGTTGATTCAAGACTGGGGGAAAGAGTTGCAAGTGTCGAGCTGCTGCGTTTCTCTCCTCGGCGCCTCTCTCCCTTGGTAGGTTAGTTACGCCCACCTTTCCTTCCCCCTCCTGGCCGCCAAGGAAAGCAGCATGGCAGCTCGGCACTTGCAATTTTCAGCAAATCAAACTCATTTGCTGTAGCAAACTCAAATGCTGCTGCCGGCAGAAGCTCAGCTTAGCTCCGCGGCCTTGACATAAGAGACGGAAGAAGAGATTGGGGTGGGGATGGCAGCGAAGGGAAGTGTGTGCATGGCGGTGGGAAGGAGAACAAGGTACCTGCGGCAGGGTGACTGTGGTGGCGGTCAGCAGCAGCGGCAGCGGCCTTCCCGTAGTCTTGCAATAGCGGCTTCTCATGCAGTTTGATAGTGGCGGCTGGCTGCATGGAAAGCTGCCACCGGACTACAGGAGGGCTGCTACCACCACTGCTGACCGCCACCCAACTGCATTCGGTGTATAAGATGCACCAGTTTTTGGCACACATTTTTGCAGTAAAAAGGTGCATCTTATACACCAAAAAATATGGCAACTTTTGTTTATATTTTATTATGAATAATTTTATTTTTGTTTATTATTATTTTGTGTATGTACCAAAAAAAGAAAAAAAAGAAATATTTTAAAAATACATCCATTTTTTTTGACAAGGGGTACTAAGCGTTACAAAAATTATAGAAGGAGTACACATATGTCAAAAGTTTGGGAAACACTGATATAGAGAGATGCTGGGAAGGGGTTTGAATTAAAGAAGCATAAGGAACATCTGTTTAATGCAAACTATTATTTCTAACTGACATTTCATAACCAGCTGAGTTTCAGTAAATCATGGATAAACAATAATGCATCTGAAATGTAGTGGAAGGGTCACATACTGCCACAATTTATCAGATATATAGAACAGCAAATTCTGTAACTGACAACATTCACAGAATGAGTTTATCTGATCGACAGTGTTCTGCCGAGCTCTCTGATAGGAGCCTCCCGAAAATTCAAGGGTACAAATTTCAGACACACATATGTTTGAAAATTCAAAACAATGTTCTTTATCACAAAGTTCAAAATAAACTAAGCACTCTTATTGTATTGCAAAGAGCACTCTTCCCAAAACAACCGGGTAGTCTGTACAATTTCCCTTAAGCAGTCATTAAGTACTTAGCTAGTAGCTGTGAAGAAACTTCACAAGTCCAGAAAACACAGGATGCCTGACGAACTCTGATCAGATATTCTTCCACAATGGCCAAACCCACATGCTGCTATTTATAGCAGCAGCCCTAATTACTGGATCCCCACCCAAACACAGGTGGCCTCACTTATTTCCTGTAATATGTTCTAACTTGGTCTCTTCTATGCATGATTCTGCGCTTGTGTGGGTCCAAAATGTCATCATCTGAATCAAGGGAAGATAAAGGAGATTGACTGCCTTGGCTGTGTGCCAAGCCCTCCTCTGCCGAGTCACTCCCACCTTCTTTTTCGTCCGAGGAAACTAAACTCTGAACTGATTCTGTCGGCAATAACACAGGCCTGTGACATGTTGAATTTTCCCCTGCATCCACCTCCCCATTCCCTGGGGCAGGAGCTGGGCCAGAGCCAACCACAACATACAGTAATGAATCTGAAACTCCCAACGAATTTGAAATATATTAATCTATATACTGTGTTGGGATAGCTAGATCCTTATTCTAATTAGCATGTGAAAATGGTAAGAACAGCTGCACTCTCTATATTCGTTTGGGTTCAGCCACACAGAAAAAAATTGATATAGCTTGATGGATACCATACTGCAGGGCTGTCAAATTCACATTGTCATGGTGGTGTCACATGATGTATCAGGACTCCCCCCCCCTTTGCTAAACCGGGCGTGGGTGTGGCCAATGAATGATGCATCTGGCCCACAGTCCAGAAGTTTGACAGCCCTGCCATCCAGGAACTCTAAAATTATTTGAAATATTCAAGGAATTCAACCTTACGTGCGTAAGTTTCTGATCTGCCCTTATTTGAACAGGATGTATTTTGCGAATATGTAGCCACTGTCATACTTCCTGTATGTTAAAACATAGTTATTATTTATGTATTTCATTTACAAGCAGGAAGAGGGAGATTGTGATCCCGCTGTATAGAGCGCTGGTGAGACCACATTTGGAATACTGTGTTCAGTTCTGGAGACCTCATCTACAAAAAGATATTGATAAAATTGAACGGGTCCAAAGACGAGCTAAAAAAATGGTGGAAGGTCTTAAGCATAAAACGTATCAGGAAAGACTTAATGAAATCAATCTGTATAGTCTGGAGGACAGAATGGAAAGGGGGGACATGATTGAAACATTTAAATATGTTAAAGGGTTAAATAAGGTTCAGGAGGGAAGTGTTTTTAATAGAAAAATGAACACAAGAACAAGGGGGCACGATCTGAAGTTAGTTGGGGGAAAGATCAGAAGCAACGTGAGAAAATATTATTTCACTGAAAGAGTAGTAGATGTTTGGAACAAACTTTCAGCAGACATGGTTCATAAATCCACAGTAACTGAATGCAAACATGCCTGAGATAAACATATATCCACCCTAAAATAAAATACAAGAAATAGTATAAGGACAGACTAGATGGACCATGAGATCTTTTTCTGCCATCAATCTTCTATGTTTCTGTGTTTCTGTGTTTCTGTGTTTCTGTGTTTCTGTGTTTCTGTGTTTCTGTGTTTCTGTGTTTCTGTGTTTCTGTGTTTCTGTGTTTCTGTGTTTCTGTGTTTCTATGTTTCCATATTTGTTAGTTAGTTAGTTAGTTAGTTAGTTAGTTAGTTAGTTAGTTAGTTAGTTCGTTCGTTCGTTCGTTCACTCACTCACTCACTCACTCACTCATTCATTCATTCATTCATTCATTCATTCATTCATTCATTCATTCATTCATTGGATTTATATGCCGTCCCTCTTCGAGGATACATTATTGGTTCACAACGTATCAAAAATGTCTCTCTACATGAAAAAAAGAGCAATCATGTTATCTTGAAATATGTGCTTTGATGAGAAAGTTAATACCAGATTGATAGATCCATTCCTAAAGATTAGTTCAGCCTGCCTCAACATGAGGGAATCCAGATGTTTCAGACCAACTCTCATCATGCACAGCCTGCCTCACGTGATGGGATTCAAATCCAATACAGGGGAACACTTGTTTTGGAATGCTGCTTCAACTGATAAATTTTGGTGAAATGTTATTGTAGTTCTGTTTTGTGTCTGCTGATTCTTTCTCAGCCATATGTACTACCGATGTTCTCTAAAAGCATATAACATGCACGCTATGATTGGAGATGAAGAATCAAAGTTTACTTTGGGTCAGAGGAAATACCCTATTAGATCTTCATGTTTGGCTTGCTGGAGCAGGCATAGAAAGGAAAGGTGGCAGGGATATAACAAATAGCAAAGCCAGATCTTTTTTAAAGTATAAAAGCAAACAGAAAGTAAGAAAAAAAAGCAAGAATTAAGGAAACAGCTGTTATGGCTGAAGGAACTGCACTTGCACTTTAAGAAAGTGGATGAAACCAATTACCTGCACGAGTCTTCAAGTTGTATCTGGTTAATGTTTCCTCAGAACAGATGTTCCTTCTAAACCACAGGACAATTCCAATTTGGTGATAGGCTTCCTGAACAAAGCCTCTTTTTTTTCCTCTAGGAAAGGTCCTTCAGAAGCATTTAAATATGTTTCAAATAAATTGCACACTGCCTTGGTGGGCTAAGAAATACATTTATTCCATATCGGATCAATGCAGTCTGGAAATTCCTAAGCATTTCTCATAGCCCAATTCAAGTCACAAAACTATTTTATCAATCAGTGAAGTGGTATGAAAGAAAGATTACCAGTGAAAGCTTACTTACTTTCTTTCACTGCAGATAATTTAACTCTGGTTATCTTAGTATACTGGATATCAAGGGCTCAAAAGTGAAAAAAACCACAATTCTTAATTATGGTACATGAAGCTCTTTTCTCTTCTTTAAAAAGAAAGTTGATTTACAATATTTACATTACTTTTCGTTTGGCAGACTCCAGGGGAAGAGCCTTCTCTGTGGTGGCCCCAGCCCTCTGGAATCAACCCCCCCCGGAGATTAGAACTGCCCCCACCCTCCTTGTCTTTCGTCAATTACTCAAGACCCACCTATATCGCCAGGCATGGGGGAACTGATACACCTTCCCCAGGCTTTTATATTTTATGTTTGATATGTATGTTTGGTTAGGATTTTATATGTCTTTCTCTCTTTTAATATTAGATTTGTTCCACTGTAACATTGTTTTTATTATTGTTGTGAGCCGCCCCAAGTCTGCGGAGAGGGGCGGCATACAAATCTAATAAATTATTATTATTATTAATTATTATTATTTTGGAGGACACAAAAACCAAGCAAACAATTCATGAGTTGAATGGACTTCACTAAGGAACAACATCTGCAAATTCTTAGGGTCATGAATAGGCACAGAGATGTTGCATTTGTTAAGCTGGTGCAGAAGTTGGTTATAAAATAATGACTTGCCACACTATCTATAGAAGGCCTGATGTTTATGGGAACTTGGGAGGGGTGATTTTCATGAGGGAGCAGATACAGCCACAAAGCATTCTTTTGAGTGGTTCAAGGCCATCCTATGCTCACCACGTGGGCAGAAGCATAAGGAGGACTTGCCCCATTGGCACAATCTGAGTGGGCAACGTGACAAGTTTGTGGGTGGGGGACAAGGGATGTGAACTTTCAACTGGGTGGAAAACTCAGATTCGGGTTTCCCAGTGTAGGTGCCAGGATGGCTCCGGAAATAAATTTGAACTTTGAGGAATGCTCTGAATTAGACTCTGATTTAGTTTGGATGCTACCTGGAACCTTGACAGAATTACAGTTACAGTCTCAAAATATTTTGCTACTTTTGGAGAGTAGTTGTGGCACTGCTATCTGTCTAACTGAGGCTAAATTATTTATTTATTTTATTTTATTTATTTTGTCCAATACACAATAATACACAATGAAGGTTATAGAGGATATAATAGAGAAGATATAGGAGATATAGGAGAGACTATAGGACAGGGGACGGAAGGGACTCTTGTGCGCTTATGTATGCCCCTTACTGACCTCTTAGGAATCTGGAGAGGTCAACCATGGATAGTCTAAGGGTAAAATGTTGGGGGTTAGGGGATGATACTACGGAGTCTGGTAATGAGTTCCACACTTCAACAACCCGATTACTAAAGTCATATTTTTTACAGTCAAGTTTGGAGCGGTTAATGTTAAGCTTGAATCTGTTGTGTGCGCTTGTGTTGTTGTGGTTGAAGCTGAAGTAGTCTTTGACAGGCAGGACATTGCAACATATGATCTTTTGGGCAATACTTAGATCATATTTAAGGCGTCGTAGTTCTAAGCTTTCAAGACCCAGGATTGTAAGTCTAGTTACGTAGGGTATTCTGTTTTGAGTGGAGGAATGAAGGGCTCTTCTTGTGAAGTATCTTTGAACATTTTCAAGGGTGTTAATGTCTGAGATGCGATATGGGTTCCAAACAGATGAGCTAATGGCTCCTCTTTCAAAATTACTGATGGCTCCTCTTTCAAAAAACAACAAATAAATTAAATTCTTGTTGCCCCAAATTAAATCACCTCCTCATTCTGCCTTATGATAGGGCTGGTAGTAGTTTCAATCCACAGAGCCTTGGAAATAATGTTCAAGGGAGTCTACAGGAAGGAAGTCAAGAAGGAAGCTGTTTTGATGTCCAAGGATGTCCAAGTGCTGCCTCTATGCTTGTTGAGGCAGGCAGGATCCCCTTGGGTACCATTTGTGGGGATCAAGGGAAAGGGAGGGTTTTGCCTTCTGTTTCTGCTCAAGATCCCCATGTACAATTGGTGGGCCACTGTGTGACACAGAATGCTGGGCTCGATGGGCTTGGGCCCAATTCAGCATGGCTCTTCTAATGTTCATATGATGTATTGGTCATGTCTGTTCACAAGACATTTAATCAATTAACTTTCAGCTTTAAATTGGTGCTAGATAAGAACTAACAGAATGCATTTTTGGAAGGAGGGGAGAGAACTGGATGTGAATCACTTGTGGGAATGTAACAACTCCAGCTTGATTCCTCTCTTGACTCTATCACCACGCTCTGCCTTTTCTTTTCCTACTTTGCTTTCCCCAAAATAAGACATCCCCTGATAATAAGCCCAATCGGGCTTTTGAGTGCATGGCAATAAGTCCAAATGCTTATTTTAGGGTTTAAAAAATATAAGACATTTTATAAGACAAATATATTTTTGGGAAAACACGGTATATCACCCTCATTTAGTAATCTACGAGTCTACCGAGAGGGGCGGCATACAAATCCAATAAATAAATAAATAAATGAATGAATGAATGAATGAATGAATGAATGAATGAAAAAATAAATAAATAGATGGATAGATGGATGGATGGATGGATGGATGGATGGATAGATGGATAGATGGATAGATGGATAGATGGATAGATGGATAGATGGATAGATGGATAGATAAATAAATAAGTAAATAAATAAAATAAATAAATAAATAAATAAGAGCACAGTCAGAATCTAGGAGTGTTGCAAACACTCACATCCCCTTCATTTATCCATTATGTGTAGCCATCCATCTCAACAAGTGACTCTGGGTGCCAAGCAAAATTAAAATAACATTTTACAACAATACAAAAACTGAAAGGCAAAGCAGCCAAGAAACATCATCCTGCACAATCACTTACAGAACCAAGAAATGGATCCTGCACAGTACTCTTTCCACAGAAATATTTCCCAGATCTGTGAAGTCATTCTCAAATTATTCCATAAGCTCTTATTCCTTCCTGGCAAAAGATACTCCATCCTCTTGAAATTTTCTGCCCAGCCCCATAATGCCTTGGTGATTGACAACCATCCACCCTCCCTCCATCTAATTAACCTGCAAGCAGCCACTTGAGACATGCAGAAGAGGAAGCTCTTCTTACATCAGAAGATCACACAGATGATGTACAAGCTGAAATAACCTATTATTATCCTGATCTCTGGTGTGGTACCTCCTCCGGGTACCATTTCACATCCTGCACATCTCAGATGTCATCACTCAACCAGATGTTGAAGTCACAGCCATGTAAATTCAATTGGGTTGTTGAAAACCAACCTGAACTCTAAGGATCACAACCTATAATGCACAGATTACCAAGATGAGGACTATTATAACTAAGTGGTGGTTTTTTTTAATAAAAATAATCCCCTGTATTAATTCCAGAGATGTGGGCTCTTAACTGTCCTTGGAAGCATTACTGATCCCCCTCTTTGCAAATCCCCATAATCTAGCTCTCATAAAACCTGCATGGATTATTGAATGAAGGGCCCTTGGGAATCCTTAAAATAAGGTTCAGCTTGGATGCCTGCGTACCATAGGCTCATTCCCTGGAATAGTTGCCAGGTGTTTCCAGTCGGTCTCCAAGGGATGATGGGAGGGATGTCTTTCTGCAGGATCATTCCCCTGCAGGAGGAGAGGGAATGTGGCAGAGCGCAGAGGTTGTAGGGCTAGCTTGGCTTCATTCTCTCGGTGGGATAATTTTCTACACAGCTGTGAAACAAAATGAATGGGAAAATAGAGTGATCTATCTCCCTGTCCAAATTATACCACAGGATATGCTGTTTTGCCCTCAATACTTACAATGAAGCTGTCAGAAAGAACGAATGCTTCTGAGTGGAAAGAATGCAAGTGTATGTGTGTGTGTGTGTGTGTGTGAGAGAGAGAGAGAGAGAAAGAAAGAAAGAAAGAAAGAAAGAAAGAGAGAGACTGCAGAAAAACTGCCCTCAAACTCCTATAGGATTCATAAGAACAAGTACAAAAAGACAGTTATGATTACAATGGTTAAAATATTATGTTATGCAGAGGGAGGGAGAGATCAGCTCCTATCATTGAAATAATAGGAAATTAATAGACTCTAATCATCTATAATCTTTCTGAGATGAAAATCTTTGAGTGCTGCTATGGCCCCACTCTCTGAGGACATTCTCTTTACTATAAATTTCAAGTAAATTCCCTAATAGAAATATTTCAGGTTTTAAATAAATATGCTGTTGTATCATCTTTTTCAATCATGTATGTATTCTTGTCCAATATTTTTTGGCTTTTACACATGTCTGCCACATATGGTAGTATGATCCCAGTATCTAATGACCCTTCCAACATTTAGCAGATTTATCTTTAAACCTCCTTGCCAATCTTGCTGGTGCAAAATGCCGTCTATAAAACATCATATACAAATTTTCTTTATATGCTATTGACATTGTTTCTATCCCACAATTTCTGCCATTTATCTAATTCTATTGTATAACCAAAATGTTTCACCCATGCTAATATCGTCTCCTTCACTTATTCATCTTTGAATTGGATACCCAAATAGCTATATAGTCTTTATCAATCTATCTTCTGTTCCTGTTAATATCTTGTCCAATTCTGTCAATTCTTTATAAAAGCCATATAATTTAGCATCTTTTTCCTATCTAGACCGCATTTGCACTTGTGAATACCAAGCCATGTTGATCCCATGTTCACTCAATTCTTGCTTTGTTTTGAGTTCACCCTTTTCATTCACATGATTTTCTTAAGTTGACAATGGAAAGTCTTCCCTTGAGGACTGGGACATGATATTGTATGAACCATTATTACATTTTTGTATTACTTGAATTATCGATAATTTTGTGCTACTTGAATTATGAACCATTATTACTTTTTTGTGTTACTGGAATTATACATCAAGTTTGTATGGAGTTTTGTTATGGTTGGTGTATGTGCGCATGTTGTGTGTCTGTGTATCATGCTTAGAGCAATTTGGGAATGATATCAACGTATCTGGGGGTGGATGAGTCTTTCCATATTAAAAGTCTTCAGGTCAGAGCCAAACTCTCCCCATTGGGATATTTTTTCCACCCTCTAAATTGTTAGCATTAAATGAGAAGCTGAAATGATAGTACAGAAGTTCCTGAACTGTTTTATGGTCAAAAAAACATAATCCAGCCAAAATTCAGCCCTTCATCCTTAATTCCCATTGCTTTAGTAAGCAAGTTAAAGACATACCAAATTGTGAGAAGAATTCCACTTTTGGGATTTGTAACCGTCTAACATCTGCGCTTCCTCTGTTTACATTCAGGGAGTTTTGCGATCTGTTTTATCCATGTATTGAAAATCAGTTATCTGAACACAAATGTTCCTTTTAGATTAATAAAATCAGTTCTTGTGCAGGTGTCTTAGTAGGACAAAACTTTCAACAAAAAATACTCCATCCGGAAAATAAATTTTGATATGAACCGAATATGAATGTGAAAAAGCTTTCCTTTTTTTCACACATCACATGTCAGAAGTTTCATAAAGTTGATTCAAATGTACTCTACATAGAAACTGTTGTGATTCCGTCTGAGGCCCCTCAGGGAACGGCTGATCCTCTGCCGGCTTCCTGCTCAGAGGGGGAGGATGAGGAACAGGAGGTTCAGGCAGACGGGGAGGAGGAATCTCAGGCTGAGGGAGAGGGAGGACAGCCAGAGTCCCCCGAGAGGGAGCTCTCCCCAGCAAGCAGCCTGGATTCCTTAGATGAAAATGCACAAGCAATAATCGATCTCCGGCAGAGAAGAGCAACACAACGAAGGGGACAATTAGCCAGGTACTTTCAGCACTAAAGAGGCAACAGCTGGGTTTGGGTGTGGTGCTCTCTGGAAAGGCTGAAAAGGCAGACCCACCCTTCCTGGCTTGTGGAGTATTATCTTTGGGAGTCCTGGGACCTGGCTGTGATCTTTGGCGTCTTGGAATTCTGGTTTGTGACTTTGAATACTGAAACCTTGGGGGGAAAAGGTGTGGGTCTTATTCTCTACAGTGGTGGGTGTGCCAGCAAGAAGTCTGCTGTATTGTCTGGCCATCAGGACTCTGCTGTGAAGTCTCATAGCCTGCCTGTTGGGAAGAACAAGTTTTTCTCTGTGTTTATTTTTCAAACTATAAAGTGCTTTTGATTTTACCAGCGTGTCTGGCTGCTTTTTCCAGGTGGTGTTGAAGTCTGGGGGCACCCAGACAGAACAGAAACATACGAGACTGACGGCAGAAAAAGACCTCATGATCCATCTAGTCTGCCCTTATACTATTTTCTGTATTTTATCTTAGGATGGATATATGTTTATCCCAGGCATGTTTAAATTCACTTACTGTGGATTTATCTACCACGTCTGCTGGAAGTTTGTTCCAAGGATCTACTACTCTTTCAGTAAAATAATATTTTCTCGTGTGGCTTTTGATCTTTCCCCCAACTAACTTCAGATTGTGTCCCCTTGTTCTTGTGTTCTCTTTCCTATTAAAAACACTTCCCTCCTGGACCTTATACATGCACTAATACTGATGTCATATCTACAATCTGGATTAATTCTCACATTTAAGTGAATTTATTCTCCATTGTCAGTGAATTAAAGGAGCCGCAGGTATTCATTCTAGTTTTTCTTGTTGGAACTGTATCCTGCTGATTTGTTGTTGGCAAAAGGTAGTTGCCATTGTGTCCTCAAGGGGCCAGCTCCTACTGGTATACATTGCCCTGTGTAAACCTCTACTGACCTTTGGCTCTTCCTCTGAAATATGACCGTAAAAATAATGAGCCCCTAAACTACTTTTGGCAATTATACCATTCCTAGAATGAAAAGACATTGTCATTAACATGTAGCGTATAGATACTAGTTTCTGGATTTGGCATGCAGCCAACTGAAAAAGGGAGCTGTTTTTAAATTTGACACAGGTTCAGTGGGATAATTAGGAGGTTTTGTTTGAGTTTGTTGATTTAAACGTACAGAAGATTAGCCTTTCCCCTTTCAGCTTTGGATAATGACCACAGTTAACAGGTGCCAAACTAATGGCAGAACATGAAATCAATACTTTGTTTCCCGATACCTTCATTTGTTATTTTTCTGTAGAGGATATTTCAGTAGAGAGAACTTTATCTGCTCCTCTTCACTATCCCTTTAGATTTCAATTCATGCTGCAAATGTAACTTACCTAGGACAACAAATGTTTCGTGTCATACCATCAACCACTGAGTCATCTGTAGGAACAACATAAATATTTGCAACCATCGGGACTTTCCACCTGCCAGCTTTGTTGGACAAAGAGTAGACAAAGTGTAGCCCATTCCTCATATATGTTTCGCAAACAAGGAAGTTGGTATGACTTCTATTCTTTGCTCTGTTTATTCCATTGTTGGCAACTTCAAAGGATTATTGAACTAGGGAAGGGAAACATTTTCCACTTCCCACTGTCTTCTTATACAGCTTGAGGCCATTGCTGTGAAACATGCTCACGTTCTTATCAGAAATTAATCGTGGCCTTTACAATATGAAAAAGGAGAAGGCACAGGCAGATAATCTGGTGTGCCTCAGTTGTGTTACAACCCCACCATTGCCAATTGCTGCTGCAATTAGGAGTTGTAGTCCCCAATTTATGCATTTGTGTATTCATTCATTTATTGTATGACCTGCTTTTCTGCTCTGGTAAGTACATATTGGCCAACAAAGTAAAAATTAAAACTAAAGACTAATTATTACTATATTTTAAGATATTCTAATCAATGTTTAGTGGGATGTGTGAATGACCTTGGGGAGAAAAGAGAAGAGATGCTGCTTAGGAAATAATCAGATAAGAGAGACAGGAGCCCTCAGTGGTTTAATGATAATGGAATCTTTGATAGCTGTCTCCCTATATTTGAATGGGAGGACCTAAGAATGACCAAAGGTGATTGTGGATCCTTCTCAGAAGAGGACTCTTGAGGACTCAAGTTCCTAGAAGGAGCCTTTGGAGAGCTATGCCTCCATCTTTCCTCTCAACTGTTTGGGTTTTTTAAGTATGCATGGGAATTTCTTTTCTTTGGACTTTTGTTTTAAAAGTTAATTGAGTGGTTGAAGGCTCTTTTACTCTAACCTCCCTGGTGATTTTTAAATGAATTTTTAAATATTTTTTTCTCTGTTTCATTCTGTTGTTTTGAATACCTTCATTTTCTCCATATGGAAGTCAATGGAGGTTTTCTGGGAAAATGAACCGCTTGGATTTTCATTTTCATTTTCATCAAGGGTTTTGCATTTTCATAACTAAAAAAAAGCTGTAATCTTTAAATTTTTTAATGGTTCATGGATGTTTTCTCTCTTTCCCCCTCCCCCTTTTTTTCTATCCTTTTTCTTTGTAAGAAATATTATCTCAATGTTCATGGTGGTTACTTTGTTATAACCTATCTAATTCCCTGACCTGGATAGGAATTGTTTATTTCCAGTTGGGAATGCCCAGTTAGAGGATTATATTAAAAATACCAACTTAGAGATAAAGCCCTCTGGGAAGCCTTTGGGAAACACCCCCCCCCCCCCCGCTTTTAAGTTCAAATTGAAAACTTCAGTAAAAGTTTGATTTAAAAAAATCAACCTAAAGAGGGTATCCAGTCACAAGCAACTGTAGCCAACCAAAGTGAAAACTGGATGAATTGAAATCTAAATTGCTATTGTCAGATTTAAAGGAGAAGGAACTTGGTTTGGAAATTTCAGGTTCATTGGAGAAGGCTGAAGGGGATATGGATTTTACAGATCTGGAATTAACGGAATTGATGGACGATGAACTAGACATTCTTAAGATTGATGGTGATCAGGGAACGGTTACATTCACCTCATTTTGTCTACTGAGAGGTGAAACACATTTTGTCAGCCTTATGAGGTGGTCTGGATAAGAAACACACCCAAGCATGCTATCTTTACTGTAAGATTACATTAACAGCATTTTTTCAAGTGTGAAAGTGCCCCTCCTGTCCCTGGTTTTTACACTCTCCCCAAAACTAGGGACTGTCCCTTCTGAGAAGCTTTCACCTCTGCTCCTCTTTTGGGTTCAAATTTCATTGATCAGGCTGTTTTTAGGTGGGACTCTTCCTCCAATTTCTCAATGTCAGTCCAGGGTATCGTTACATATTTAACCATCCTTTCCAATTGTCTTTAGACTCCCTAGCAAGTTGAAATAACTTCCCTTATTTCACACACTTTCCATGTCTTTGCTTCCCTCCTTCCATTTCATTTTTTACGTTTTCCTCACTTTCTTTAACACTTTCAAAATTGCCTGCTGTCTTGGTATATGAGGCTGGTGAAATTGCTTGTGCATACATGGTATCAGGATTGTGGCCTATGTCTGGAATTTAAAATAAAATACTGTAAATCAAGAGCAGAATCCAATCTCTACCTGAGAAATACTTCTTTGCCTTTAATGACCATGGCATGATTTATTTACTGTCAGAAAAAGCAGTATCAGGGTCTCTGGCTTTTCTCACTTTGTTGTCTATGCTCCAGTTGAATGCTTCAAATTCCAGAATGCCACCTTGAGTACCAGTCTTATATCTTTTCCCCCCTCTATTAATTTTAAAAACTTTCATATAACCATTTTTATCCTTCATCTCAGGTAAGAGTCTCTCAAGCGTACAAGAGAAATCTGACTCTGGTTTTGCATTTACTGTATAAATTAAAAGCTGAAATATGTCCTCAAAGCCATACTAAACAACAGTCCAGAAAGACAGATTTTCATAAACTTGCTAACCTGATTTGTAACAATCATCTTATTAGTTATATCAACTTATTTTCGCATTAGATAGGTCAACATAATTTATCAAGGCTAACTTAATGGAGAGTTAAAGCTTTTTAATTTGAAAATATACTGCTCAAAAAAATGAAAGGAACACTCAAATAACACATCCTAGATCTGAATGAATGAAATATTCTCATTGAATACTTTTGTACAAAGTTGAATGTGCTGACAACATGTGAAATTGATTGTCAATCAGTGTTGCTTCCTAAGTGGACAGTTTGATTTCACAGAAGTTTGATTGATTTGATTGATTGATTGACTTATTTATTTATTTATTTGTTTGTTTGTTTGTTTGGATTTATATGCCGCCCCTCTCCGAGGACTCAGGGAGGCTCACAGCATGTACAGAACAACAGGAAACAATAATAACAATCCAATTATACCTTGAAAAACAATTAAAATTCTAATTAAAAACTATCAATATCATTCATTCAGCAGTCAAACTAAGCATTCATCAGTCAGGAGGGAAGGTCTAAGGAACCCCAGGCCTGGCGGAAAAGATGAGTTTTTAAACTTTTTCGGAAGGCAAGGAGGGTGGGGGCAGTATGAATCCCTGGGGGGAGCTGATTCCAGAGGGCTGGGGCCCCACAGAGAAGGTTCTTCCCCTAGGTCCCGCCAGCCAACATTGTTTGGTCAACGGGACCCTAAGGAGACGAACTCTGTGGGACCTCACCGGTCGCTGGGATTCGTGCGGCAGAAGGCGGTCTCGGAGATAATTGGAGTTGGAGTTATTAATATAAGTCAATATTTTCCTTCATGGTGCTTTCAATCTTCAAAAAAATATTTCTAAAATCTAGAACAGACAGCATGTCAATGCACTAGAAAGGAAATCTTAGTTAAGGTTACCTTAGAACAGAGGAGCAAAAGAATACAATAAGTATCAAACCTGATTTTTTTTAAAAAAAGAATTAAGTTTATTTCAATTTTTTAGCTATTTGAATATTGTGTATTTTGAGTTTATTCTTGGTTGTGGGGAAGAATATAAAAATATTATTTTGCGGGGTTTTTTGAGGATGAAAATCCAAAAAATATCCTCAGTTAGTAATAGAGATGAATAGAATGACAATGAAACTTAAAGATAGACAAGATTCTGAGTATTTTAAGGTTTGGATGAAG
Organism: Erythrolamprus reginae; assembly: GCF_031021105.1. Lineage (NCBI taxonomy): Eukaryota > Metazoa > Chordata > Lepidosauria > Squamata > Dipsadidae > Erythrolamprus > Erythrolamprus reginae. The sequence continues at coordinate 360,470,842 of NC_091950.1, read as the reverse complement.
TTTTACAATTGGATAGTAAATGAATATTGTTAGACAGGAATAAAATAAGCATAAAATTATAAGATTAAGAGCGATAAAGAAATGATTTAACCCTAATGGCAAAACTATAATATAAGGATAGGGTAAATATATTAATTTTCAAGTATATACCAATACTTAAAGGATAATGGTTATAAATTTAGTTAAAGATATCATACGAGAAGGGAAGGGATACCAAGACACTATACTTTTTGAGATTTAATCCTGGATGCTTAACCTTTCATGTATGGGCTATCCAATCTAATCTTACTCTAAGGAACAGTTGTTTGCCATTTACTTGTAGTTTTCTCTTATTTGAATATTTGAGAACCATTACACCAATCTCACCCTAAGGCTTTTTCGTCCTCCAACTTAAACATGACCAGATCTTTGATATCTCCTCCTCCAAGTGCTCTGTCTTATCACTAGAATATTCCAGCAGCTTCTCAAATTGCAGAGGCCAAAGCTGTATAGGGTGGTGCAGCTGCTGGGATCTTGCAGGTACTTCTGATGAAGGTCTCATAAAACAATACATTTTAAAAACTTTTTTCAGTGACAAAAGCACTTGGAAAGTCTTGCCTCATTTAAGGACACACATAAAACATGGGTTACACATGTTACATTAAAATAAAGAGAAAAATGCTTTCACAGATGTTCTTTCACTAGGTGCATTTGATTGATACAGTAAAATATAGTACCTTATTATGTAAAGTGTATGACATTGTATTTAAAGCAGATCTTATGGGCTAATTTGTGATTCAAAACTTTTAAAGGCTGAAGAAGACTACATTAATGAAGTCCTGTCCATCATTACTGTTGTGGTTAGCTCTGGCCCAGCTCCTGCCCCAAGGAATGTGGAGGTGGATGTGGGGGAGACATCCACATGCCGCAGGCCTGTTTTGCTCCCAGTAGAATCTGCCGACGAAGTTTCTTCTGACCAAGGAAGCGTGAGTGACAGGAAAGAGGGGAGTGTGACAGACAGCCCAGGAGGAGATCAATCACCCTTATCATCCCTGGATTCCAATCAAGATGTTATGACACATCCACGCATGTGTAGAGTGGTGTATAGGAGACAATAACTGAAGGATTATTACAAGAGAAAATGAGGCCACCTGTGGTTGGGTGGGGCTGCTGTAATTAGTGCTACAGATAAAAGTGCAGCCTGGTGTTTTAGCCTCATGGCAGTTTATCTGATTAATTGTTTCATCAAGATCGTGTTTTTTGCTGTTCAGGATTGTGTGTGTGGACTCTCTGGACTTTAGAATTGGACTCAATTTCCCAGTTATTGGGTGAGCAATTGAATTGCATTTAACCTGTGCCTTGTGTATACCAGAAAATCCCTTTGACATTTAAAAAGGGAGCTGTTTCTGTTTTTTGTTTATAAAAACTTTTGGGTTTTCCTTTTATCGTGTGGTGTGTGTCTTCCTGGACTAATTACCCTGTAATTACGGGCGGTTGAGATACGCCGGCAGAACAATTACTATGCATATCGAAATTTGGTATCATTTCTCTGATTTGGGTTAATTCAACATAAAAGACAGTGAATATTACTTTTTATTCTATTTGCCATCTTAAAATTCTCCTCTTAGGTGTAAAGCAAGAGTTATATTCTAACTCTTCATTTTGTTCTTTATTAATTACCTGCATGGATCTTAAGTTTTGAATCAGTGCAAGATATATCGAAGAACACTGGAAGCAATGTTATAACAATGTTCTTCCAAATTAACAAATGAATTTGCCCTCACCAGGCCCAGGAGACTTTTGTCGAGCCTCCGGGCACGTGAAAACATCACTCTCCAGGCTCTGGAGGCCTCCCGGAAGCCAGAAATTGCCCCATTTCTGGCCTTCTAGAATTTCTGGGCTGGGGGGCTGTTTTTTGCTCTTCCCAATCCACCGTGTGGGCTCTGCACTTACCTGACATCTAAAATGGGCTGTGTGGAGACTCCTGAAAGGGGTGGTGGGCGGGTCAGTCAGAAGAGGGATTTGGTGGTTCGCCGAACCATGCAGAATCTTCACTAGAGGATCCCCTGAATCCAGGCAAACCCAGAGCAGCCCACCTCTAAACGCTTCTATTATGATAAATAAGGTGACCAATCGTCCTCCTTTAGGGAGAACAGTCCTTCTTTTGTAAGTTCTGTCCTTCCTCAAAAAGTGTCCTCATACCTGTGCTCATTTTTGATATTTTAAAATTAATCTATTAATCTCTGTCTTCAGAGATGCTGCGCCGAACTGTGATGGTACAGTTTGGAAAGATGCAATGCACAGGGCACAGGAGAACTTCACATGTCTCATACTTGTCTCCCACCATTGCCTCTATATTATACTTTGTGTTTACTTCTAACAGAAATAAGAAATTATTTCTTTCTCAGTCAATACTATTCTCAGGTAAGTACAATTCACATTTTATTAATTCATTAATTCAATTTTATACAACCCTGTTTTCAACACACGTGTAAAATAATTTAAATATAGAGTTAGTAAAGTTTATTGCTTTTGTTATTAAAGTTTTAGTTTTAATTATTAATTTTATTTATTCATAATGACATAAAAGTTTCATTTATTTACATTGTACTTTTTTTTAAAAAAATTGTCCTCCTTTTCATTGGAAAAAAAAGTGGTTACCTTATGATAAAGGTACTTAAGAAGGTACTTAATATATTCCTGCTTAGAATTGACAATGCTGTATAAATACACTAACTGTCAGAACTTTCTCTGAACCTTTAAAAATGCATAAAAATAAATCCAGACAGTAAAATCTGAACAAAAGTAATATTTTATTCATTTTATTACCAATATGGATTAATTTTGTTTCATATTTAGTGAATGAAAAATGCATATGATTTTTTTGTACCTTCAAGTCAGTCTGGAAATTGCCTTGATAAGTCCCTGAAGTTTTCTTGGCTAGGGCTGAGAAAGAATGATTGATCTATTCTTCGGGCTTTGTGTCTAACGTAGAAATAGATCTCATAGTCTCTAAGTTCCTAGCCTGCTGCCTTACCCATTACACCAAATTGACTCCTGCACCAGGTGTGGTTTCCAGATTGTGTAACTGCTGGTTTGCTCAAGGGGCCGTGCTTTGTCTGGGTGGACACAACAAGAGTCTTCGGAGAGGGGCGGCATACAAATCCAAATAATAAATAAATAAATAAATAAGAGAACTAGCTCGGACTGTGGTAGCCATGGGTCGTTGCTGGTTCCAATCACCCAGGCCCCCAAGTTAGTACCAGTTTTATAGAATCGGTCTGAACCGGTAAGAATCCACCTCTGTCCTGCACATGTGTTATGATCTTTTAATACTTATGATTTTATTGAGTTAGCTGAATGGATAAGCTCATAACCTATTAAAACTTTTCTGCTTTGTTGTTCAATTACTTTCCATTATCCCCAGATTATCGCCGGCTCGACTTACCGGCCCACGGCGGTTTTGCGGAAGGGCCGGGAAGACACGGACCCTTCAATGGCGGCCGCCATCTTGTTTTCGGCCGAAATCTCGCGAGACGAGATTTCGGCCGGGAAGGCCTGGCCCACGTGGCCGGGCATGACGTGGGGACCGGGCGGGGCTTGCCGGCCCTATTTAAGGGCGGCAGGCCTCGAGGCAAGCCTTTTCGCCCGGACCCAGCACTGGAGCAGACACTCAGCTGAGAGCTGCTCCGGTCGCCATTTTGGGTGCCCTCGTGTCGCGGCCGCCATTTTGTGGCCGGCAGAGGGAGCGAAAAGCTGTCAGCAGCGTCGGAGGACTCGACTGGAGCTCAGTTTCTTCAAGGAGATCCCCCTCGGGCCCGAGGGGGACTGGTAACCTCCTCCCGGCCGGGAGGAGGGCGCAGTTGGGGCCCCGCCTGGACTTGGGGTGGGGGCGGTTTGGCCTCTGGGGGTCCCCGGTCTTGTGGTTGATTGGAGGCCGGCTTTAAGGCCTTAATCGGCCTACACGTGAGGGGGAGCTTATTCTTTTTGGGCCTTGAAAAGGGGGCCTAGGGGGTTTGCAAGGGCTTCTCCCTTTACATTAATTAAAACTGGGTAGTGGCCCGGTGGTGGAGACGCTTGCCTTCCACTCAGAAGGTTGAGAGTTCAATCCTAGGTAGCAGCAGAGGTTGCTCCCTGCATCCTAAATTTTAGGGATTTGGGATGGCTCCAAAGAAGAGGCCTGCCACTGCCCCTATGGCTCCGCCGGCTGCGCGACCCAGGAGGGCCCTTAGGCCTTCTGCCCGGGCTCGGGCCAGTAGGGAGGGGCCTACGGGGGTGGTTCCCGTGCAAGGGGGGGTGGTTTCGTTGCCTCCTGCCCCTCAACCTGATCTTTCTCCTGCCATGTCTTGGGCCAGGGTGTTGGAGAGGCTCGACGAGCTCGAGCAGTGGAGAAGTGGTTCGGGCCCCGGAGGGTCCCTTGAGCAAGTTCCTGCGGCGTTGGGAAGAGATCCGGTTGTGGCCCAGGCTGGGCAGATGGCTCCTGCTGGACGACTGGCCCCGGCTGGGCCGATGGCGGCTTTCCCGGGCCCTGCAACGATGGGCCCCCCGTGGATGTCATCGACCCCGTACGGGGCAGGTGAGGCTGCACCACACACGACACCGCTGTCCTTTCTTTCTTCACCCACCTCGGGTTTCCCCCCGTCGGGGGTTGGGAGTGGGTCCAGTTTTCCGGGGTCTTCCACGGGCACCTGCGGGCAGGTCTGGGCGCAGCCGGTTCCTCCTTCGGGGCCGCTGGCGGCCGGCCCTGCTCCGCTGCCCGGGCCAGGTCCTACGGGTGTACCTGCGGTCCCCGGGGTAGGGGGGTGGGTCCCTCCAGCCCCTGCTATTATGCCCCCGCTCCCTGTCTTGCCCTACCCCCATGGTGCAGGAGTTTTTGGTGTTGCAGCCAACACGGTATGGGACCCGTTCGCTTGCATTAAAGCAGGGGCCATCCCGTGCGGGTTGCCGTCCACCCCTCTCGGATGCCACCTTCACCCTTCTGTGAAGGAGGCTATATGGCGGGGTGAATATGTGGATCTTTTTTCGCTTTTGAACCGAGAGGTTCCTAAGCAGGAGAAAGAGATTGTCCCGGGGGAGAAGACGAAGAAAACCAAAGTAACGAAATGCTTCAGCTCCTGGCTGTATGCTTTTCTTACTTATGGGTCTGTGGTGATTCAGAGGCAGCCGGCTATGGCCTCTGCCATGTTTAAGTATATTGATTTGATTGCCAGGGCCCACTTCGAGTATAAGGGCACCATATGGCGCCATTATGATAAAGGCTTTTGTATGAGGATGGCGGTAGAGCCTAACTTGCCGTGGGATATGGTGGTTCCGGACCTTTGGTTCCGGGCCACGCATATGTCTGGAAAGGAAGGGTGTGAGCGTACGGATAGTGGGCACTTCATGGAGGAGGAGCCTGGCGCGGCTTCGCCGGCCAAGGCGACTCCTGGGGTGGCTGGCAAGGGGGCCTCGCCCGCTTGTCATGAGTTTGCTGCAAAGGGGGCGTGTTTTCGTCCCTTTTGTAAGTACAAGCATGCCTGCGGGAATTGTGGGGGGTCCCATGCGGCTTCAGTCTGTCCCCGCCCCAAGAAAGGGGCGGATAAGAAGGGCGGGGGGCCAGGGAAACCTCCCCCATCAGCTGGGGGAAAAGGGGCCCAGCCCAATTGATGTTTCTGTGCTCGAGGGTTGGTTGGTTGACTACCACCCTCGCCCGAGAGCCGAGTTGCTCTTGAGGGGTTTCTCCGAGGGATTTAGGATCCCTTACGTGGGTGTTAGGAAGGCTTTCATGTCGGATAACCTCAGGTCGGTTGTCGGACATGAGGACATTGTCCGGGCTAAGATTCGAAAGGAGGTTGCTGGGGGCAGGGTCCTTGGGCCTTTCCCGGAGCCCCCCTTTTCGAATCTTAGAGTGTCCCCCCTGGGGGTGGTCCCCAAAAAGGCGAGCGGTGAATTTCGGTTGATTCACCACTTGTCTTTTCCAAAAGGGGAGTCAGTGAATGACTTCATTCCTGACGAACTTTGTTCAGTCCGGTACGCATCTTTTGATGCGGCTGTGGCCATGGTTAGGGAGTGTGGGGTAGGAGCCTTTATGGGAAAATGCGACATTAAGTCGGCATTCCGGCTCCTCCCCATTCACCCAGGCGACTTCGAGCTCCTGGGCTTCCATTTTGAAGGTGGGTTTTATGTGGACAGGGCATTGCCAATGGGCTGCTCTGTTTCCTGCTCCCTTTTTGAGAGCTTTAGTACCTTCCTGGAGTGGGTGCTCAGGAGGCGTAGTGGCCTGGGGTCGGTCGTTCATTACCTTGATGATTTCTTGATGGCCGGGCCGGCGCACTCGGAGCAATGCTTTGCTTTGATGCGGGACTTCGAAGCCCTTTGTGCTCAATTGGGGGTGCCTTTAGCCCCTGGGAAGACCGAAGGCCCTGCCACCAGGATTACCTTCCTCGGTATTGAATTGGATTCAGAGGAGCAATCTTCCAGATTGCCCCTGGATAAGTTGATTAAAATTAGGAGCAAGCTCGAGGCGGTCTTGGGCTGCAGGAAGGTTACTCTTCGGCAGCTCCAGGAATTGGCCGGGATCCTTAATTTTGCCTGTCGGGTCGTGGTGCCAGGCAGGGCTTTTTCTCGCCGGTTGTATGATGCGATGAAAGGGCTACGTTTGCCCCATCATCGTACCCGCTTATGCGCTGGGGTCAGGGCTGACCTCTGCGTGTGGCGGGAGTTTTTGGAACATTTTAACGGGTTGTCTTTCTGGCGGCACGAGCTTCTTTTGGAAGCGGAGCTGCAGCTTTGCTCAGACGCCGCAGGGACTTGCGGTTTTGGGGTAGTGTTAGGTGACCAGTGGTGCTGGTCGGCATGGCCTCCGGAATGGAGTGCCTGTTCATTGGTTAAGGACTTGACCTTTTTGGAGCTTTTCCCCTTGATAGTGGCCTTAGAGCTCTGGGGAGAGCAGTTTAGGGACAAGACTGTGCATTTTTGGTGTGACAATCTAGCGGTTGTCCATGTTGTGAACGCCCTGTCCTCTAAGAGTGACAGGGTAATGCGGCTTGTCCGCCATTTTGTGCACAGGTCCTTGTCTCTGAACGCCTTGTTTTTGGCTAGGCACGTCCCGGGGCTAGATAACGGGGTGGCTGACGCCTTGTCCCGTGGTCAGTTGTCCAGGTTTCGGACCCTGGCCCCGTGGGCCCGAGAGTCGCCAGAGGTGTTTCCAGCCCACCTGTGGAGCCTGGGCGGGCTCCCGAGAGCTGGAGAGACGAGGCCTCCAGGGCGATCGCCTTATCCGTAGCACCTGGCACCCTGCGAGCTTACCAGCGTGCAGGTAAGGAGTTTGGGGATTTCAGGCAGGGTAAGGGTTACCCCCATAGCTGGCCTGCCCCGGTTGAGCACCTAGCTGAATTTTGTGTCCTGCTGAAGGGGCGTGGCCTTTCAGTTAGGACTATCAGGTCTAGGTTAGCCGGCCTCGCCTTTCTGTCCAAGGCGGGGGGGTTTAGTGATTTTTTGGGTGATTTTCGCATCCGGAGGATGCTGGAAGGCTGGGTGAGGGAGCGACAGGGGTTCCCTTCTGACACTCGTCAGGCCCTGACGGTTCAGCAGCTGTCTTTGATTAATCAGGCATTTGACAGTCTGTGTGCCTCTCTGTACGAGGCCCGTCTTTTCAGGGCAGCGACTTGTGTTATGTTTTTTGGGGCCCTCAGGGTCAGCGAGGCAGTGGCCTCCTCGCAGTCTGACTTGTCGCTCCGGGCTTTCCAGCTTACTGATCTGACCTTTAGGCAAGGGGGTGTCTCCCTTTTGGTGAGACATTCCAAGACAGATCAGTTACACAGAGGGGTTAGAATTGAGCTCAGTGCTGCCACCGATCAGTCTGTGTGCCCGGTGGCTGCTTTGCAGCAATTTTGTGGCTTGCGGGGGTCAGGGCGTGGGTACCTTTTTCAACACCGGGATGGCACCCCCCTGACCCGGTATCAATTCTGGGCGTTAGTGTCAAAGGCAATGTCTCAGGTAGGCATGGATCCCGCCGGCTACGGAACGCATTCGTTCCGTATCGGCGCCACCACTAGCGCGGCACTTTCTGGTTTCCCGGCCCAACGGATTCGGGAGATCGGCCGCTGGCGGTCAGCGGCATATTTGGGTTATGTTAGGCCCGCTGAGGATTCTGGGCAGGGTTTAGGCTAGGTAACCTCTCTGTGTGTGTCCTCTTCCAGGTTCCCAGTCCAGGCAGAAATCGACGGCGCTGCTGTGTGGCCACAGCATGGTCTTCTGGGCCGGCCGCTCAGCAGCCAGAAGCGCCATTGGGACCCAGCTGTCATTGGGACGGTGGGTCAATGTTGTTTGGATGGGCCGGAGGGGTATGCGGTGGGAGGGGCTCCTACCGACGTTGCTGGGTACTCAGCATCTCAGGGCGGTACCCGGCGCTGCTGGGCGGGCGGCTACCCAGGGTCGCGCCCAGATGGGACTGGGTGGTCGGCAACCCATAGCCGCACCCAGATGGCTGGTCTTGCACCTCGGTGGCAATGACCTGTGCCTGCTTGGTGGTCTACCACTGATCATCCAGGCGCGCGAAGACCTGCGGTGGCTTCGCACGGTATGGCCCACCACGCAAGTGGTGTGGTCAGAGATCCTCCCAAGGATCGTTTGGAGGGACGCCATTTCCCTTAGGGCCATACACCGGGTCAGGCGTAGGGTGAATAAGGCCGTGGGAAAAACAGTCAAGGAATTAGGTGGGATTGTAGTGGCCCATCCCCTCATCACCGTAGATCGGCCGTGGCTTTACCGGGCCGATGGCGTTCACCTGTCAGAACAGGGGAACGCCATTTTCTTACAGGACCTGCAGCGGTCTCTGCGTGAGCTGGCGCAGATAGAGGGGGGAGTCGGGGGGCCAAGATAGAGATCTGACCCCCGCTCCGTGGCAGGTTAGGGGCGGAAATCTGGGTGGTGGTTTCAGCAACTGCGCGTTCTCCCTTGGGCATCTTTGGGGATGATTGACAGGTTCTCTCCAAGCCCATGGTGGGTGCTACCTGCGCACTTGGGGGGAACCTGTCTTTGGGTCCCGCTATTGAAGTCCCAGGGTAGGGGTGAGCCGGCGGGACCCCCCTCATGCGAGTGCATGGCAGGGTCTCAGGTGAGGGAGAGGTCCCTCACCTGGACCAGCATCGACTACGCCCTTAGTTGCCCAGGAATGTTGACCTTTTACGTCATTTCCGCCCCGGAAGTTTTGTTTGACCCTGCAGGTCCACTGTTTCCGGGTCATAGTTGAGTATGTTGATTTATGCAAATTTATGCTAATTTATGCTAATTTAAATAATAAATTATGCAAATTTCATTTTAATAAAAATGACCCAAGTTTAAATCCAGCTCTGGTGTCCGTGTCGTTACTCCGTCTCTTCTGCAATATCGCCGGCTCGACTTACCGGCCCACGGCGGTTTTGCGGAAGGGCCGGGAAGACACGGACCCTTCAATGGTGGCCGCCATCTTGTTTTCGGCCGAAATCTCGCGAGACGAGATTTCGGCCGGGAAGGCCTGGCCCACGTGGCCGGGCATGACGTGGGGACCGGGCGGGGCTTGCCGGCCCTATTTAAGGGCGGCAGGCCTCGAGGCAAGCCTTTTCGCCCGGACCCAGCACTGGAGCAGACACCCACCCGCCCTTCCCTATTTTGCAGTGTGCCTGGTGGGTCGCCTTCGGGGGCCGAATGGGAATTTTTTGCAGCCTCGCCCATTAGGCCGGGCTGTTTTTTCGCCCATTCCACACTGGGGAGATGGACGTGCGATTAGGGGGTGCTTGCATTTAATAGGTTAATTGGCTTACCTCTGGTCATTGGGTAGGCAGGTTAGGGGCGGAAATCTGGGTGGTGGTTTCAGCAACTGCGCGTTCTCCCTTGGGCATCTTTGGGGATGATTGACAGGTTCTCTCCAAGCCCATGGTGGGTGCTACCTGCGCACTTGGGGGGAACCTGTCTTTGGGTCCCGCTATTGAAGTCCCAGGGTAGGGGTGAGCCGGCGGGACCCCCCTCATGCGAGTGCATGGCAGGGTCTCAGGTGAGGGAGAGGTCCCTCACCTGGACCAGCATCGACTACGCCCTTAGTTGCCCAGGAATGTTGACCTTTTACGTCATTTCCGCCCCGGAAGTTTTGTTTGACCCTGCAGGTCCACTGTTTCCGGGTCATAGTTGAATATGTTGATTTATGCAAATTTATGCTAATTTATGCTAATTTAAATAATAAATTATGCAAATTTCATTTTAATAAAAATGACCCAAGTTTAAATCCAGCTCTGGTGTCCGTGTCGTTACTCCGTCTCTTCTGCAATATATATTTCTCACTATTAGTGCAACCTTTGTTTTCTGTTTCTTTTTTCACCTCTGAGTATAGCTGGAGTAGACCTTTCACTATTTACATTAAACTAGACGCGGGTGTAGTTTATTCTTTATTAAGCCCTATATCACTTAATAGCCTTATAGCTTTTAGACTATATGCCCTCCCTGAGTGCTTTATAGCATTCTTTGGGCAGTTTACAATATAGAAGCATTATTTGCATATGCCTCACCCCCCAATAATCTGTTTTCACATTTTATCAACCTGAGAAGGATGGTAGGCTGAGTCAATCTTGAACCAGATCAGGACTTTGCCTGCGATACTGCATTTTAACCAATGTGCCACTAGGATTAAAATGGAAATGTATCAAAAAATTAATAAAAGTAAAACCAGTGTCATTAAAGTTAAATATAACTCTGGTGTAAGACCTTCAAACTCTGCTTGATACTTGTTGGAATTCCCTATTGACAACAAGAATGTTTTAATAAAACAAATTGCTGTATTTTCAGATGTTCTCCGGGGTTCAGAGGGAATTATGGTACTCTGTAATACAGCTACCTGTAGTATATCTTGCATGCCCAGTGGGTAGAAAGATGAAGGATATATGAACACCAATGAATTAATAAATGCCATCTTCCCTCACAAATAGCAATGTTTGCTTTCTCCACTTTTCAATTTATGCTGAATTTGCAGTTTTGTTGGTAGATACATAGATTGGACAGAACTAAGTTTACAGCTAAACTTTGGAAAGAGCATACCATTTTATTTAGCAGAAGAGACGGAGTAACGACACGGACACAAGAGCTGGATTTAAAACTGGGTCATTTTTATTAAAATAAATTTGCATAATTTATTTAATTAAATTAGCATAATTAACATAACTAACTATGACCCAAACAATGGACCTGCAGGTTCAAACAATTGCTTCCGGGGCGGAAAATGACGTCAAATAAACTTCCTGGGCGTAGCTCCATGCTAGTCCAGGTGAGGGACCCCACCCTCACCTGAGACCCTGCCATGCACTTGCATGTGGGAGGTCCCGCCGGCTAACCCCTACCAGGGGACTTAAATGTGCAGGACCCAAAGACAGGTTCCCCCCAACTGCTCAGGTCGCCAATACCACAAGCTTGGATAGAACCTGTCAATCATCCCCAAAGATGCCCAACGGAGAACACGCAGTTGCTAAACCACCACCCAATTTTCCACCCCTAACCTGCCTACCCAAATGACCAAAGGTAAGCCAATTAGACTAACAGGTGCAAGCACCCCCTAACCACTTATCCTTCTCCACAGTGTGGAATAGGCGAAAAAACAGTTCGGCTAACAGGCCAGACCACAAAAAATTCCTATTCGGCCCCCTAGGGCGACCCATAATAGCACACTGAAAATAGGGAGGGCGGGCGGGTGTCTGCTCACGACGATGTCCGGGCAAAAAAGCTGAGCCCGGGCCTGCACGCCCTTTTATAGGGCTGGCAGGCCCCGCCTGGACACATCACGATCAGGCCATTCTGGCCCGATCATCGGCCGAAGTCTCGCGATCTCGCGAGACTTCGACCGAAACAACATGGCGGCTACGCCATGTGTCCCATTGTCTGCCCAGCCCTCCTGCAAAAGGCACCGGCGGGTAAGTCCGCCGGCGCTATTTTGTGAAATCAGAGTACTTGTCATTAATAACAGTTAAGTACCCTGATTCTACAGAAAGACTCATCTGTATGTTGGGCTTTTATTTCTTTATTTTTTTAAATAATGAGAATGATTTGTTCATTTTATTTCTGACTTTTCTTCCACGATGACTAACTTTTGCCAAAGAAACAAAGGACAAATATATATTATGTTTGGAGGGGAAAATAGTCATTGTAATTTCGATATATCAGTGGCGTCCCCCCCAAAAAAAACCCCTTTAGGGATTTATAAACATTACTCATCACACACAGAAAACATTTTGGTGCATTATCTTAAGTACAAGTGGAAAGTCTGCAGTCTTAATGCCTTTGATTGCAAAATTAAGATCTCTGCTTTAATTTTATCAAAACAAATGGCTAATTGCTCTTCTGAAACTAAAATACACAAAGATATTTTACTGGGAAATCCCATGTGTACTGAAGGAAGCATGGACAACATTGGAAAAAGCGGCATGAAAAGGATCAAAGAAGATATTTCTTTATATTACAACATACGAAAGGAAATGTCAAAATGAGGAAGCAGACAAATGAAGCAGTGGTGTATTCTACTTACTTTCCCCACTGATTCGCATCATGAGGGAAGTACAAATTTTGCATGCATGCATCACTTCCTGGAAATGACGTATGCATGCACATGCGCAGAGGCAAAAAAACAAGATGGCACCTATGGTGGCACAGGGAGAACCAGATCGGGGTGGGGTGGCAGACTTGGGTCACTGCTAGTTCCAATGATCCAGGCCACCAAGTTACTAATGGTACTATAGAACCGGTCTGAACTGAGAGGAACCCACCTCTGAAATGAAGTAATGCCAGACTATGGGAAAAGTATAATTAAGAAGTCATCTTGGGAATCCAGTTTGGTCTGTTTCAAGATGATACATATGCTGTACCAAGAAGTTACCAGTTCTCTTCCTGCCTTTCTCTTACAGCGTGGTACAATTTTATTCTTCCTGTGAGGCCAGAAAGGTTGGAACTGCCTTCTTCTGAAGGAAAGGTGTTCTAATTGCTATTCTTTTGCTTCTTTTATTGAGGGGCAGGCACGCACTCCCCTATCTCTTTCATTGTACCCTCGGAGATTTCAAAGATCACGCTATTAAAATATGGCAGAAGATCATTAAACCCGATAACGTACCTTCACAACTGTTTTCATCAAGTGGAATTGACGCGCCACTGGGTGGCCTGGAGGAATTTGTTAGTGATCCTTCAGTAACAAGAGAAGTTGAGGTTATTATTTTTGAGTGGAAGGCTTGGCCCATGTTGTCGTTAATATCAAGATGTTCAGCATATTAATATTTATTAAATGGTTATTGTCGACTTGTTCTGGAGATTTATAGTGGCCGAGATAGTGCTGATGTAAAGCCAATATTTCTACATTTATCTTAGTGTATTTTTTCAATTGATTTTACATTTTACCATGAATGTTTGTGTTTTGGCGGAAGTTGTATTGTTTGTTACAGAAACAAGTTAATAAATAGAAAAAGAGCAATATGATTTTCTACCATTTTTATGTATAAAATAATGGTTGCAACAGATGTGCTAAGTCTTTCTAGTTTATACTATAGGAGAATTAAAATCCCAATAAAATGGGAGCAAGGAGGAAAGTTTCATCCTATTTTTCCAGGGATAGCTTTCTTGACAGATATTTGGCTGTTTAATAAAAATATTTTTCCTTATCGCCAAAACAAATTTCAGACTACTTTAAATATTTGCCTTTCAGCATCTAAAAAGGTTTCATGGTGCGATGCGCATCGGTATCGAAGGTAAGTGGAATCCACCCCTGTTTCTGTTCCATTGTCAAGAAGCATAATGAGAGATGAAGATATTCAAAAAATATGATAAGAATTTCATTGCATGCAAAGGAAGAAAGAAGTAGACACTGTCCTTATACAAAGGAGGACGACTGTTGAGAAGCCTAGAATCAAAGTAAAACCAAGACTTGTAAACAGCATATAATTAGCCATTGTTTTTCTATTTGCTTCCTTTAATATGCAATAGGGGGAAATACAATAAAATGTCAAGGACTCAATTAAACAGATGGTTCTCTGCCGCTTATTTTTCTCCGCTGTATTGTTTGCGTCAATTAAAATAAAAATGCCTTGATGGAAAGTGACTCACTGATTCCCGTAAAGTGCTTTTTTTAAAGACAGAATGAGGAGGAAGAACTTAAGGCACAGCAAAGGAAGAAGGATCATATCATGAGCTTTTATTAGGAGCATTATTATTTCTCATTAATTAATCTGGACATTGCTTTAGTGACGTCTTGGGCTCATTTTACAGGAAAAAATTACCGCAGATTGCCAAGTTAAATAGACAATTACAGGAAGCCCAAATTATGCCTACATTGCATTCCCTAAGGGCATTGGGCCAAGTTCATGTCAAATCCATAATAACTAGAATATCTCCCACTAAAAACAGCTCTTGTGGATATACGTCACAAGTCATTTGTAATGTACGCAGAGGAAGTATTGATCTTCCTTGAGCTTCCTTTCTCATAAACTCATAATAGTAAAAGGAGGGAGATGTAAGCAAACTTCTTCTGGCTATGCCCAGGTGGTGCACCCGTTCCTTTTAAAAACCCTCTAAGGCATAATTAACAAAACAAACAAGCAAGCAAGATTTATTATTTCTTTTTCAGGAGTCAAAACGACAGCTATCTGAAAACACTTCGTGAACTATTTAGTCTTGGCAAAAATATATAATCTTTGGAGTCACATGATTGCATTTGTTGGCTTGTTTTCTGGTAAACTGCAAAGCAAAACGAAAGATTTCATACCGACCAATCTCTGGGTCATTGACCATTTTAGTTGTGGGTACAGTTTTTGTAGCAAACTAAAAGCTTAAGTCAGACTTTTGCAAAATATTTTGCAATGTGATGAGCAAGATAAATGATACCCCGGTCTTCCCTAAACTTGGGCCCTTGATAGAGTACACACAGCATGTGATCCACCCACAATAAGTAAGTTTAATAAGGAAAGAAAAACAAAAACCCTCCTTGCCTTTCGTAAGCTTCTTAAAACCCACCTCTGCCGCCAGGCATGGGGGAACTGAGATACTCTTTGCCCCTAGGCCTTTACAATTTTGTGCATGGTATATCTGTATGTATGTTTGGTTTTATAATAAGGGTTTTTAACTGTTTTAATATTGGATTGTTATATGCTGTTTTTATTACTGTTGTTAGCTGCCCCGAGTCTACAGAGAGGGACGGCATACAAATCCAATAAATAAATCCAATAAATAAGTAAGAAGATAAAAATGGCCATGAATATACCAGGTTGACCGTTAATTAAAATTACACTGATTAGTGATTAGGTTTGTTTTTATTTATATAATGACAGCGCTTATATACTTCCCCATTGACTTTCCTTGGGGAAATTGACTAGTAGCATCAGAAATTACAATCACACCACAGTGGGGATACTGGAATGGCAACAACTTTGTGAATAAAATTGATCTGGACATCATGGAAACTTCAGTTCCACAGGAGCAATGGATGCATTCTTTAAGCTTGCTCATTTGATTCAAAAATTTCACCCAATTGAAGGTTACAAACAGGAGAATTTTAGTAGTGCATTACAGTATATGGATTTATATGAATACTGCAGAAAAGCATTTATTTTGGGCTACCACAATATTTGCTATCAGTATACAGCACACAATATTTCATTGCTCATGATATAGTGATATTAAAAACACGGATAAATGAATAAATGGATGGAAGGATGCTGCCTGTCAGCCATAACAGAGTAGCTCAAGTTTATTGTTTTCTTATTACATTGGGAAAATTGGGCTTCCAAATTTTGGACTGATCCAGAACTGACAAATATCACAATCAAAAGCAACATGGTCTCTTTGTTTCACTCTTAGCAGCAAATAGGCCACACTAGTTACCGGTAAGTAGGTTCCAGGGAAATCTTTTACTTGCCATTTTCTATCCATTCCTTTTCTTTCAATCTTTCCTGAAGCTTCTGGAAAGAAGGATGTAATTAAAAAAGTTCCCAAGGTAAGCATTACTGACAGAACGCTTCTTTGAATAAAAAATACATTATTTACTGAACTATGCTACATTTTAAAAGTTTTTCCTGAGAACACTTGGCAAAGTACAATTTTTAAAAATATTTCTTAGGCTGAGAATATCCTCTTGGCAATTTTTTCCAGATTAATGACACCCTGAAGACAGATGCTGTCTGAAGGTAAGCTGAATGGAAAGAGAGTGGGGCAACTTGGAATGGACTAGCCTTAATTACTAACTGAGCTACCATCCAAAAGGATTTTGACCGAGATTAATAAAAGGTTATTTGAAAAATGGCTACCCAGCTGTTGAAGGACTCTAAGCTATGACTAGTTTTGGATGTGTTACACATTGAGAGTTAATTCTGTTTTTCCATGGCAGGGCCTGTTTTTTATCAATGGAGTTGATGAGGTCCCCATCTTATTACAATTTTTTTTTTTGGGGGGGGGGGATATTTCAATGCAGTCTTTTTAATGTTTAGTCTGTTTTTATGCTGCTGGATTTCATTGCATTTTTATCTTTATATCATCTGTCAGAACCATTAAGATAATTTAGGTGAGCATTGATTGTCAGTAAATTACTCAAAGTATATTATATAGCAAATCTAATTAAATCAGCTTTATTAAATACAAAACCCATCCTTATTTAGGTAAAAAAATATCCTCACCATTAAGGATACAATTGAGGTCTCACATAAATTTTATACCATTAAAGTCTCACATAAATTGTGAGCTTGATAGGATTAAAAGAAATGTGTTCCCAAGGTATACTACAGAAAAAGATAGGAAGATATTTATGGAGTAATCAGGAAATTGTTTATTGCAATATAGTTTTCCCAATTTGGTATCAAAAAACATGCTGGCTAATAATTATTCATTCCCAATAGAGTAAGACAGTGCAAAGATGGAAAATATAGTCTTCCACATAGTAGTTTTTAGTGGTACCTAATTGACATTGAGTCAAATCATTGTACAAGAAAATGCTAATTTCTAAGAATGCTAAAAATGCCTGCTTTCTAAGAGTGGACTCAGTACTTATGAGGGGCAAAGGCATGATTAGAAATAAATACAATGCTAGAGGCCCTGCAATTGGCAAGGTACAAGTATGTAGAGAGCATTTGAACACAACAGAGTGTTCTAGGACAGGGTTGTCGAACTCAAGGCCCGTGGACCATATCCGTTCCATGGGGTGCTTAGATCTGGCCTGCGGTCGTGGTGCTTCTGCCAGCAGAAATGGAGCTCTGGAGGGCCGTGTACAGCCCTCCCGAGCTCCGTTTTTGCTGGCAGAGGATTGCAGGAAACTGTCACAGCCTGAAACAGAGCTTGACACCCTGTTTTCACTGGTAGAGCACTTGGGCCATCGCAGACACCCCTGACACAAGGGAAGTTGAGTTGGCCATACCCACCATGGCTACAACCACCCTAGCCCCCCAAAGTCAAAGACAACCCTAATGCATCCCTCTATCAAATCGAGTTAATAGTTAACTATCTATCTGTTAGAATCTTCCTCTCCATTCCATTATAAACAGCCTCTGCAGAATCAGCAATCCTTTCATTCATCCAAAATATTTGTTTTTTTAAAAAGTTCATTAGACATTGTGGACTGAATCAACAAAAATGAGAGCCAGAATATCCTTGAGGTTGCAGTAGTATTCTTTTTGGTAAATCAAACCAAGACCTGTAGTTGATTTACTATGATTTCTTCATTTGTAGCCCACATTTGTTCCTAGATTCAAGACAGCATATTCAGACCATTCCCCCAATTTTATTCTTAAAGCAACAAAACACTGATGGCTCCAGAATTATCCAGTAAAAGGGTGCATTTGAATCCAATGGATAAAATCTTTCAAGATGGTGATTATGCTATTTTTTTCTGTTTCCTATGGCTTAACAGTGATGTACAACATATTCATAACAGCTCAGAAAAACATTCTCCCCAGGAAGAAACTGTTAAATGGTGATAGGAAACAATTATTTGTTTTTTTCCCTTAAAGGCATTGTTAAAGCATTGCTGCTTTTTAATAACAGTCTACAGCTATTGGAGACGAAAGTGTTGAATTTTTAAAACCATTATTGTTACTCATTGTCTGAACTCTGGAATGACTGTGAATGAATCATCCCTGGTTTATTTGTCCATTCATTACCAAGAGGGAAATAGCAATCTGATATTTCTATATTTTGTACACAATAAGTTGACACGTAATCAAAATAGAGGATGCTTAAACACTTCAAAGGCAACACTTTCCATAAAAGTGACATCGCCCAAAGTACTTCTGATGTTTTTGGTATGCACAGTATCCAAATATAACCAGAACATGACAAATATTGGAAAGGATGTAGATGCAAATAAGAAAAAAATAAAGTTTTCTGCTTGTTTTTTTAAAAAACAAAATTAACTCCTAGGTAGGAAGTTCAGAATTCCAAGTGTTGGTAATGATCTATAAAGCCCTACATGTCATCAGACCAGAATATCTCCAGGACTGTCTTCTGCCGCATGAATCCGAGCGGCCGATAAGGTCCCACAGAGTTGGCCTTCTCCAGGTCCCATCGACTAAACAATGTGGTCTGGCGAGCCCCAGGGGAAGAGCCTTCTCTGTGATGGCTCCGGCCCTCTGAAATCAACTCCCCCCAGAGATCAGAACTGCCCCCACCCTCCTTGCCTTTCATAAATTGCTTAAGACCCACCTATATCGCCAGGCATGGGGGAATTGAGACATCTCCCCCAAGCTTATAGACTTTATGTATGGTATGCTTGTGTTGTATGTTTTTTTTAAATGACGGGTTTTTAAAAAAATACACTTTCTTTTAATATTAGATTTGTTACATTGTATATTGTTATTATTATTGTTGTGAGCCGCCCCGAGTCTGCGGAGAGGGGCGGCATACAAATCTAATAAATTATTATTATTATTATTATTAATTATTAAAAGGGTTAACCTCAGGAGTGGGTTCCAATTTTCTTTGCTGCCGGTTTGTTCAGGGATACGCCACAGGGGCACTCATACATTATACACTGTGTGCACACGCTCAGTTTGGACTGGTTCTATAGAACCGATAACGGGAATTTCCTACCGCTCACCAAACTGGCAGCTTGCAGAGATGGCTGGCTGGACATGCCCCCAAATTGGTTCTCTCAGCTGTGCCATAGGTGCCACTATCTTGGTTTTTTGCTTCTGTCCACACACATAAGCTGTTTTTTGTTTCGGCACATGCACAGAGTTGGCTTTTTAGCACCGAGGAAGCAAACTGGCAGCACAATAAGATAGACCCCATCCCTGTTTAAAGTGCACCTGTGCAGAAGACCAGCAGATGTGAAATGCAAGCTATACCTCTCTTCCTGGAAATTAAGTATCTAAAATGGTGAAATTAATGCAAAGTTTATCTTGAGAGATAGAAGCAGAAGGTTTGGCAGATAATTATTTATTACCCATTTCATGAAAAGAAGACATAATTTAAAAACAGTATTTATAAGTATTTATACATATGTATTGTTTGTTTGTTTGTTTGTTTGTTTGTTTGTTTGTTTGTTTATTTATTTATTTATTTATTTATTCATTCATTCATTCATTCATTCATGCATTCATTCATTCATTCATTGGATTTGTAAACCACCCCTCTCCGCAGACTCGGGGCAGCTAACAATAGTAATAAAAACAGCATGTAAACCCAATATTAAAACAGCTAAAAAACCCTTATTTCTAAAACCAAACATACATACAAACAAACATACCATGCATAAATATGTAATTAAATACAGCATTTCATTAGGACTTAATTGCCTTGCTTGTTAATGAGTTATTATCAACAGTGGTCCATATAGCTGTCTGGAATATGTGTTAGTTGGGCAGCTTTATAAATTTGTTTAATAAATAAACACATAACAGTCGAATCAAATATATATAATTTTCTAAGCTTTGTATATTACACGGTAATTTAAAAAATAAGTTGGTTTTGCAGTAATTAATACACTGCAGACTTATCTGTAAATGTCCTACAGAACTGACAGGTTTTTCATTCTGCAAAATATAATTAGGACAGCAATATTAATGAGAGAATATTTGGCACAGTCCGAGTGTTTAACAATGGGTGAGGTCTTGGTGTTAAGAAGTAGGAGGTGCAAGATGTAGCCCTTAGGATTTGTATTATGGTCTGCAATTTGGCCCATGAAATGTTCATCTGTTAACACTACTTCCTGGCACATGACATCTGCACATAGATTCCTGCAGAGTCCTTAAAAAATTAAAACCTCATATCTGGTTCCATCATGGCAGAGTCTGAGATTTATTATGTTAATAATATCCTAGATTTCTCATAAAGGTAACAGAAGAAATACTCATTTTTATTGCTTTGGATAATCCACTCGCCTGGTTCATGATTTAGCCAAGTAATAAAATTCTTTTTGAAATTTATTCAGGGGGGGGGGGAGAGCAGATTTTGTATGCATTCAGTAGCTGGTTTCCAAGTTTAATCCCTTTCATTACAGTTCCCTAAGCGCTACGGATTTTGCCAATCTGATTGTCATCTATTTAACCTTCATCGGGTGTTATGGTAGGAAAAACCTTCACATGCCTGTCTTTAAAGATTTTTGTGATTTTTTTGTGTGTGTGTACAATATCTCCTGACATAAATAATGTTCTTAGACAGCTCTTCTTGCAGGAGGTTTCTAAATTTAAAATCATTTTTTTGATTTTAGGATTTTTTAAAAAACATGAGATCACATCAGTCTTGTCTCTTACCTTGGGGCAAATAAGCTTCTCTTCATTTCAGAAATAAGGAGGAAATAAAAATGTAGAAGGTTGCATCAAAGCGATTATTCAAAGAAATCTACCCTTTGCCAAGGCTATGGACTCGTTTAAAGTTTGACTGTTCCTTGGACAAATAATGTCTAAGAACATTATGTATATTAAAATAATCTTAATTAGTTTTATTGATATGTACAAATAAAGCAAATTGAATATGATAAGTAAAATTGGAATTTAAGAATAGAGATATTTTTTTAAGAATTATGTTAATAAAGCAAGTTGAATTTGATAAGTAAAATTGGCATATCAGAATAGAGATGGTTTTGAAAGATTCATATGAATGGAATTAATGAACAATAGATGATTTATGGTGTATTGAAGAAAATGTATGAAATTAGTTATATATTTTTTCTTTTCTCCCCCCCCTTTTTTTTAGTATTTTCAATGTTTGTGATTTGATATAGGGGTTTATAGATTTAAGTAAAATGTGTAAAGAGAAAAAGGAGCCACTGTGGCCTATCACTTAATTAGAATGTTAGAAATATTATTTGTCAGTATATATTTGAGGGAACATTAATGAAAAGAGGTAATACATGATGATTGTGATTGCTGGATGACAAGATTAGATAAATAATTTTTTTTTGCAATAAGAAACAAAAGATTTATATAGAAATTAATAATTTTGTATTATGATTTTTTGGGGGGATTATACAAGAGTTACTAATAAAATACTGCATTTTATTGTACTGGAAATAGAAGTTATTTGACATTGTACTGAAGCATATGAAGGAAAAAATAAAAAATATATACTAAAAAAAAGAACATTATTTAGATGACCAAAAAAATAGCCCAGAATATCAGAAAAAGGAAACACACTACCTATATAACATATTCCAACAAAATGGATACTTGTACAACTTTATCAAAAAAGTGTTTGACCACTAAAACCATTAGAGCACCAACAGCATAAGTTACAAAAAACACAACACTGCCATATATCAGAAAAAACCAACACAATATTACAACCACATAGCATCACCATAGCACACAAACTAAACAAACCTTCAAAAACATCATAATTAAAACTAAAAGTTTGAGTAACTTGAGAGGAAAGAAGTGGGAGTCATCTATAACATAGTGTAACGATTGTAAGAGACACTAGGAAGGATAGACAGGCAGAAGAGTAGCAGAATTACCCATAAATACCAATTAGCAGTCAAAAGACACAACAAAAAATCCTTAATGACCTAGCACAGGGACAGAATCAACAATAATTTTAACTAGGAAATTGTCAGCATTCTAGACAAGCTAAATTAAAAAATGGGAGGAAATTTCCGAAAGAGGAAAACCATCAACAGGCACATAGAGATTAACAACATTTACACACTATTAAAAAGAAACAATAAAAAAAATTTAAATGGAAATGAAAATATCAGAATATCCCTCTGCCAGCAGACAACACTCTGATAAACAAGGATTAACACCAGGGTTAATACCAGAAAACAATCAAGCAGAAAACCACACCCTGATAAAGGAACTGTGATTATTACAATATGCACTACATAGGGCTACCCTTGAAGAGTGTTCGGGGACTTCAGCTGGTGCAAAATGCAGCAGTATGTGCAATATTTATTTATTTATTTATTTATTTATTTATTTTATTTATTAGATTTGTATGCCACCCCTCTCCGCAGTAACAGGTGCTGATTGTTTCCTATCAAAAAGCCCCCAAAATTGATTGTTTCTTCATTGCTTATTTGATCCCTATGACAATCATTAAGTGTTGTACCTCATGATTTTTGACAAATGTATATTTTCTTTTATGTATACTGAGAGCATATGCACCAAGACAAATTCTTTGTATGTTCAATCACACTTGGCCAATAAAGAATTCTATTCTATTCTATTCTATTCTATTCTATTCTATTCTATTCTATTCTATGCTACTCTACTCTACTCTACTCTACTCTACTCTACTCTATTCTATTCTGTATGGCTCAGGGCCAGACTATTTATGGGACTGCCTCCTGCCTCACACCTCGCTGCAGCCAGTAAGGGCCCACAGAGTTGGCCTTCTCCAGGTCCCGTCTGCCAAACAATGTCAGCTGGTGGGGCCTTGGGGAAGATCCTTCTCTGTGGCGGCTCCAACCCTTTGGAATCAACTGCCCCCAGAGATCAGATTAAGGGGCGTACATAAGTGCACTAGTGTGCCTTTCGTCCCCTGTCCAATTGTCTTTCCTTTATCTCATACATCATATATATTTTCTTCCTTTCATATATCTTCTCCTCTATTTTCACATATTATATTTATATATATTACTTCATGTCTATTCTCTTCCATATGTATTGTGCATTGGACAAATGAATAAATAAATAAATAAAATAAATCTGTATTATCTCCACCCTTCTGGTCTTCCGCAAGGTCGTTAAGACCTGCCTTTTTCAACAGGCCTGGACTTAGGACTGATTGTAGTATGCATCATTTTTTATGATCTAAATGCTATAGTCCTATGATTGCAAACCTATGGCATGAGTGCCAGAGGTTGCACACAGAGCCCTCTCTATGGGTACATGTGCTGTCGCCAGCTGCTCTCTTCTGGATTCTAGCACTCCGGTTCATACACACACCTGGATACTTTCTCCAGTTTTGGCCCTTGATGCTCCAGTCTGTCAGAAATACAATTCTTACAATTCAGATTTTGAAAATCTTTCTAAAAACTAAAAAAAAATAGCATCCACAGTGCAGGTTATTGAAAAAAAATCCAATGTAGAATTAGTTAACAGACTGAGGCTAGCTGGGGATGATGACTAATGGTTAAATATCATATGTTAGAAAAGAATTGAGTTAGGGAAGTTGATTTAGAATTTTCTATTTTAAAGCAAATATCAAATTTATCTAATAGTTATTGGGATAAATTTAAGAATTTTTGTTGAGTAATAGTCCTGTAAGGATTTGCAGATCTCATTCAATGTCCCTCACTAATGGACAGCTAACATCAAAAACGACATCAAAAAAGCACAACAAAGAATGTTCCTTCTGCGCCATCTCAAAAAGCTCAAATTGCCCAAGGAGCTGTTGATACAGTTCTACAAAGGAATCATTGAGTCTGTCATCTGCACCTCCATAACTGTCTTGTTTGGTTCTGCAACCCAGCAAGACCAACACAGACTTCAGAGGATAATCAGAACTGAAGAAAAAACAATTGCTGCCAACCTGCCTTCCATTGAGGACCTGTATACTGCACGAGTCAAAAAGAGGATGGGGAAAATATTTACTGACCCCTCGCATCATGGACATAAACTGTTTCAACTCCTACCGTCAAAACATCCCTATTACCCAAATCCTCCCACTTATGATTGCATGACTGTAACTTGTTGCTTGTATCCTTACAATTTATATTGATTGTTTCCTAATATGATTTAATTGTTTATTTGTACCCTATGACTATAATTAAGTGTTGTACCTTATGATTCTTGATGAATGTATCTTTTCTTTTTGTGGACACTGAGAGCATATGCACTAAAAACAAATTCCTTGTGTATACAATCACATTTGGCCAATAAAGAATTTTAATTTAATATTTCTTTTCTAATCAGCTATCAAATTCTTTTTCATTCACTAATAACTCCTATGAATAGATATTCACATATCTATTTGGAAAGAGCAGGTATTTTAAATATTTTTAAAATAATTATGGTAAAATTTTGTTGCCTGCTTTAAAATACTGTTTTCTTTTGCTCATTAACCTTTGGAGAGATGTTATATGAGTTGTTTGCTTTGCATTGTGCAATTTTTATTTTTTAAAAACGCAGGCTGCAATTGATACTACTACTAAAATCATATTTATCATTACAATTGGTTTACCAGTGACTGAAATATTTAAAATTTCTTTAATCATATAATGTCTCAATCAGGCATTAACAAAACTGTTCTCACTAATAAAATCTTTCTAAAAAATCATATCTATTCATGAAATAACTGTTTTTTTCGAATTACTTGCAATTTTAAAAGCCTGGTCCATGTATAAAAATAATTGGCAAAAGAGTGGAGAATATCCTCTTTGCATGGGGTCACTTTTCCACCTGATCTTTGGTCATCCAATAGACATCTAGAAAAGGCAATAACAGTTGTTTGCTGGGATTTGGACTCTCACAGGCCATGTGGTGAAGGAGTAAAGGCATTTGTGGAAAGAGAGACCCCTTGTGGCAACAGTGGGGGATGTATTTGCTACCAAAGTGCTATGGGTCACAAACATCTAAGGGTAATTTGGTCAAAAGAGACAAATATTCTCACTAGTAGAAACCCAACTTTTTCTGTAATGCTTAAAAAAAACCCTGCTGCATGTCCTAGTCTACAAAATGTGGTATAATAGCACCATGGATCAGAAATTAACCATAAACTACTCATTTTCTTCAATCTGACACCATGTATAATAAAGATAAAGGTTTCCCAGTTGTGTCCAGCTCTAGGGGGGCAATGCTCATCTCCATTTTTTCAGCAAGGGATCCAGCATTGTCCGAAGACACTTCTGTGGTCATGTGGCCAGCCACCTGTGATAGAGAACAGGTAGCACATAGAGCCATATCTGCCAGCACGTGAGCCATTTCCCTAGCTCAGCTCCAGTGTGCATGTGTATGCTGCCCAGCTGATTTTTGGCTCATGCAGAGACTCCGGGAGGGCGTTTCCGGGCTCCGGAGGGCTGTCGGGGAAGTGGGGAAGGGTGAAAAATGGGCCTACTGGGCGAAGGTTGTGAACATCCCATCTCTCGACACATTCAAAAGGAAATTGGACTTCCATCTAGCTGGAGTGGTGTAGGGTTTCCTGCTTGAGCAGGGGGTTGGACTTGATGACCTGCAAGGTCCATTTCAACTCTAATAAACAAATAAATAAATAAATAAGAAAGAGCTGGTTATTGTTATTCCACAAGGAAAGGAGAACTGCAACTTTGGTTAGACAAGGAGGCAGCAAGTGAGAACTTAGCTAATTTAAAACAAATTTGAATCTCCAGGGCCAAATGAGTTACAACCTACAGAAAAGGAGGTACTAGCAGAGGTGATAATCACAGAACCTCTCGGGAAATGTTGAGAACTTCTAAAGAATTGGTAAGGAACCTGGAGCAGAGCAGATACCCTTATATTCCCCTTTCCCCCAAGAAAAGAAAGGGGAGGGGGAGAAAGAAAGAGGTATCTGGAAATCACAATCTTATCAAGTTAACATCTGTACTAGGCGGTTTTGAAACAGTGTGAGATTGACAAGTTACAGTTAACAGCAACCAGCATGGATTTGTCACAAACAAATCCTAAGATAAGACTAATCTTATCTCCTTTTTTGATACTTAGTTAACATATCCGAGGAATGCCATTAATATAGTGCACATGGGGGTCAACAAAACCTTTCACAAAATTCCTTATGACTTCCTTCTCAGTATTATGAATTAGATCAACTGTTCACAGTTGGTTCAGTGACTATATCCAAAGATGGCTCTTTATTGATTCCACTTTGAGTATGGTATCACTATCCAACTGTTTTATCAGTGATAGGATACTCCTTGCAGCTTTGTGTTGGCTGCAACTGTACTAGCATCCCTTCAACTTGTTGATAATGCTTGAGGGAAAAGAAAGAGACTTTAAAGGATCCAGGCATACTGGGGAAATGCTAAAAAAAGAATGGAATTTAACAGGGAGAAATATACTATTCTGTATCTTGTACAAAAAACAATAGGGAAAAATATAGGATGCACGTAATCTGCTTTAGCAATAACACACAGAGAAAGTCCCAGTAGTATTATGGTCAGAAGTTAAAAATGAACTTGTGGTGTGATACAGCTGCTAAAAAGCAATGCTATCTTGAGTCACAGGATCACAGAGTCCAGGATCATGGGAAATTATTCTAGCATTGCATGATTAATCCCTATTTGGAATACTGTATACACTTCTTGACATCACAATTAAAAATACTGTATAAACTGGAGGGAAGAAACACTAAAAGAGGGCTACCAAGATGGTGAGATTCTATTGTGAAACAGTTAAGGATTCAGCTATATTTATCATACAGAAGAAATGATTAAGGGAAACTATGAATCATGAATAATAATGATAGTCTTCAAAAGATCTGAAGAATTGTAACGCTAACCCTATCAGAATCACCAGATTAAAAGTCAGGAATTAGATTCAGTCTAATTATAAGAAAGAACTTCCTAACTGAATGGACTGCCAGCCAGTAGAATAGGCTATCCCACAAAATGGTGGCTTTCTTCCCATGCTTCAGTAAAATCCCTCTAGAAACAGTTCTGCCGGCATGTCCCAACCACCCGTAATTACAGGGTAATCAGTCCAGGAAGACACACACCACACAATAAAAAGAAAACCCAAAAGTTTTATAAACAGAAAAACAGAAACAGCTCCCTTTTTAAATGGCAAAGGGATTTTCTGGTACAAACAAGGCACAGGTTAAATGCAGTCCAATTGCTCACCCAATAACTGGGAAATTGAATCCAATTCTAAAGTCCAGAGAGCCCCCCCCCCAATCCTGAACAGCAAAAACCACAATCTTAAAGAAACAATGAATCAGATAAGCTGCCATGAGGCTAAAACTCCAGGCTGCACTTTTATCTGTAGCACTAATTATAGCAGCCCCACCCAACCACAGGTGGCCGCATTTTCTCTTGTAATAATCCTTCAGTTGTTGTCTCCTATGCATCACTCTACGCATGTGTGAATGTGTCATTAATTCTTGTTCACAATCCAGGGATGATACAGATGACTGATCTCCTCCTGGGCTGTCTGCAAAACTCCCCTCTTCCCTGTCACTCACGCTTCCTTGGTCAGATGAGACTTCGTCAGCAGATTCTACTGGGAGCAAAACAGGCCTGTGGCATGAGGATGTCTCTCCCACATCCACCTCCACATTCCTCGGGGCACGAGCTGGGCCAGAACTAACCACCACAGAAACATTGGAGGAAACTTTTTCCATGGGACCCCTTTGCTATTACAAAGGAGGAGAATTAAGACTGCCATTGAGAAAATATGGATTTCTTTTTCTTTCACTGGGATAATTCAGTGGAGTAGTTAAAAGGCTTGATTTTGCTTTTCCATTTGCTTGGTTCTGGCTTGGCAAGCTTTTGTACCTATGCAATATTAATATACTAGGCATGTCATATCAAGGCTACAAACATTTGACAATATGCTACAATTATTTGGAGTTTTGCTGACCAGATATGTTAAGGCAAATACAAATCAACCTTTTTTTTTTAAAAAAACCAACAGTGTCAACATTCCTTTGATTTCGGCCACTATGAAACTCACATCGACTCAAAGTTCTGCAGAACAAAATAAAAATTAAATAAGGTATGAATCACCAGATATTATGCAATGAAAAACAAATACATATCTTGGTGACTTCATAGCTAAATAAGTGCAAAAAATACATTACAAAATACATTAATATTTTACTGGTGAGAAGTTCTCCAAAATCTCTTCTTCTGAAATAAATGCTCCACTAATCCAGGGAAAACTGATGTTTAAAATGTTTAGGAGAATTGTTGTTCCTGTCTACTGGTAACCATTCCTATCTCTCAGTTTCTACACCTAACTTTATTCAGTTATACCTACATCTGTATGGGAAACACAAATAAAAATGCCCTCATTTAACAGGGACCAGCCTACTGAGCCCTTCATCTTTTGAATTCCCTTCTCCTTCTTTTGGAAAAATGGCCTTCTTAAGGTTGATCAACTTGATATGGTTTATTTGGGAAGCTAAGACTTAAGTTGAGGGTCCTTTTCATGGCTCAAGTCAAGCAATCTGCTCTACTTGTTCAGTCCCGTCTTTATGCTTGTGCCACTTTTTCCAGAAAAAAATAGTCAGAAAAACTTAATAACTCAGTCAAAATTGTCACCTTTTCATATTTGAAGGAAAACATAGATTCATAGAATTCCTGGCATGTCTATTCAGAGATCATTGTTACTGAGTTATTTCCATTTATTCCCATTCAGTAAGTTCCTGCTATACTAGAGTAAAGCAAGATCAATTGCCCCTTTGATTGATGAGTAGGAATTTATTACTTGATCCTTTATTGGCTGCATGAAATAGGATTTTTAGTTTCCTTAGATTCATTTGAAAAATAAAAGTTTCTGCTTGGAATCAAAAAGACTGGTGAGCAGCATAAGATTAGGGATCAAAGTATTAACTTCCCATTCTTTCTCAACTTTCTCGGGAAAATTGGAAAAGGCTGCTTTTCAATCTGGCTTCAGAGAAATTAAATGCTAACCAACAATGATGGCCTGAACAGATAAAGGAACAAAGCAATATTTTATAGTTGTCATGCTGTAAAAATACCAGTGAATTTATGGCTTAATCACTAGACAAAATTGATATTTTTCAACTAACCAACCCATGATGGAAATTCTTGTCAATGATGGTTAATGGATTTGTGTCATTGCTAATTATTTTGCTTTCTAGCTTTTTTCTGGTCCAGGAATAGGTAAAGACACAATAAACAATTCAGCCAATCCCTCCCCCTCATCACTTTGGCCTTGGGCCCTGGTTTATTTTTTAAACTGGCAATTATTTCTAAATTGATATTGCAGAATTGTCCCTTTGACCCCATGCTTTGCTTTCTGTTTGTCATTGAATTGGCTTTTATAGTCTCATCTTGAAGTGCTTCTTTTCAGCTAAAGCAAGAAATTAGAAGACTATTTCAATATGGAAAACCCACAGCTGCATGTGGTAAACATAAGGTAGCTGTCAGTTATGATATAGAAAAACTCTTGGCACCTAACTTGGGAGGGGGAGAGGATGGAGGAGAAAGAGCAAGGTACCTTTTTAGCCTTGGTTGGTCAGGCAATGTTCTCTGAATAGGATTTTTAGTTGCTTGCTTTAGAACAGGATTTGGCCTATGAAATTCACAGGGAGGTCAAATAATTAAACAATACAGCAGTTCAATTTGTTTCTAGATTGTTTAGTGATGCACGATGTCTTTTCCCTAAAAGGAGGAGAGTGTTTTTTAAACAAACTGGGTGCTTTTTTAAATTACCAATGTTTCTTGGCAGATTTTTCCATGACTGAAGTATTAGTGATGCATCTTTAGCCTTCTCCCTCAATTACGAGCAGGGGCAAGTTGAATTATATGCTGCTTCCTTTGAATTAAATTGAAACTATGTGTATATACACTCAGCCTCTGTGGTCTCCTATTCAATGAATTCCATTGTAAAGTCCCCAGTATAGCATATAAGTCTCAATAAAACCCATAAAAATATTGGCTCACAAGACCAGTTGTAATGAATGAGAGCTCTGTCTTTTAATTTTTGCTTAAAAGTTAGATATTTGGCTTGGAATGCCAACTTTCTACACAATTTGTTAAAAAGACTGGGACAGAAGGAAACTTGGTCATGGCATGTTAATTAAAGATTTTTTTTTCTTTACATCCAGCAGGGGCATTATAAGGTTGATATATGCATGGTAAATAATTATTAGCCCTTAAATAATGTAGCATATTAAACTGTTTGATGCTAAGGAATAGAAATGAACAGCAAGGAAATAACAGTACCTCTAGATCTGTTGCATAATAGCAGAAGATAGCCTAGAGATGCTCTCCGCTGTCTATCCAGAGAGTGCCAGCTGTGGCATTTTGTGCCTACAAAAGCTTAAAATATTTTGTAGCAATCCAGTTTTGACACTTCAGATTGGCCTGAAGTGCTATTTCCTTAGGAGAACTGGAGAACTATGGAAAGCTAAGTTATGCATAAAACTGTGCATAAAATATTGCAGCCATAGTGGTAATAATATTTAATCACATGTAAAAACAAATCAACTTTGGAAGTAACTTTCAGTTACTTGGTAGGGAATTTACAGTCCAAAAGTAGTGATCAGCACAGTAAGCTAATTATTTCCTTCTAATGTGTTATGTTGAACATGGATTTATGAATGTAAGAAAAACCCTGCTGGATCAAAATAGTGGTCATTTAGTCCTGTGCCCTGATTCTCACAATGGTTAGCCAGTCACTTTTAGAAAACAGGACTTAAAGACAAGAGACTGGCTGTTGCCCCCCTACCATTAAATGTTTCTTAATTGGAAGTATTATTTAACTATTTGGAAAATAGTTGCGGATCTGTCTTGGTATTATTATGCTTTTTACTCCAAAGGAGGCTCACTTGGTTTAATCTGTTAAATTTTTTAGCCTGTAAAATGGTTTTTCCAACAATCCTTAAGGATTTTTGGATCTTGAGGTTTCAAACCTGGATTTTCAATTTCGCATAAGTTATTTTTGCCATAGCTACTTTAGAGTTTATTGCTGATGTTTCCATACTGTGATTTTAGAACTGTTTAGATATACAGTATCATTCATTTTTTAAAACATTCTCCTTTAAAGTAAATTATTTAGCTTGAATCGCCAGCAGAAGTTTTATTGGATGATTACCATTTCTAAGGATCAAAAATATACTTCCATGCATGGGATCCATAGTTGATTGTCTCTTTCTTTTAAAAAAGAGAAATGGGACTGTGGATCACCCTATCTGTTCTATTGCAAGATCAATTATTATTTTTTACTTATTCATCTGCTTGCCTACTTCTTTGTTTATGCCCAGCTACAGTATATAGCAGCGCCAACTCCAACTTTGGCTGATTTCAGGAAATTAAGCAGGGCAGGGCATGGTTGGTGTTTAGGCTGTAACCTAAACTGGGAAATTAACAAACCCACAATATCTGGAAATGTCACTGCTAAACTATTTTGATGTTATTGCTAAAAACTCTTACCTGGATTGCCATGAAGTCACTAGGCATGAAGCTCAACTTGAATGAAACTTTATTTCTTATTGTGCCCTTAAGCCTTTTCCACCACAGTCAGCCCCTTACAAAATGAGCCATAATATTGTCCTCAGCTTGCTGAAATGGTGATCTAAGTGATCTGGAGGTGCAGTGAGGGTATTAGAGAGAAAGAAATAGTACTCTCATTTGCAGAAAAGGAGGATCATGCTACACTCCATTCATATGCAACTTGAATATCCCCCTAAGGCTGGCTTTTGAGAGGAAGAATTGAGGGCTACAATCAAAAACAAATGGTGGGAAACCCTTATGCCATGAACAGTATATATCCAAGGGTTATATAGATTTTCTCTGTCAGGGGGTTAGGCAGTAATATCCCTCACTGATATCAATGGGGAATTTTAAAAAAAAACCCTAAGCATTAAAAAAATCTACAATTGGAACAACATATGCTTTCCATCAAATAACTAAGACTAGAAATTAAAACAAGGAACCTCTGTATTGTTTGGTTCAAACCATAATGTATTGGATTTAGTTACCCATTGCCAAGTGGGCCCAACTTTTGAGAGGAGGGATCAAGCCCTGAAAAAAAAGGCAGGCACTAGCAACTAGTCTGTCCATTAACAATCCAATGTATGTTGCAAGATGGGACAGGCAAGAAGCAGAGGCTATCACGTATTGTGATGTACGCAAGTCCAGAATGAACAAAGTGTGGCTCAGTCACCAACCTACTGCAATCCAGACTAGAATTTTAAGTTTAAGTTTAAGTTTGTTGTGGTTAGCTCTGCCCCTGCCCCTGCCCCAATGACTGTGGATGTGGGGGAGACATCCACATGCTGCAGGCCTGTTTTGCCCCTGGTGGAATCTGCTGATGAAGGTTCCTCTGACCAAGAAGACATGAGTGACAGGGAGGAGGAGAGTGTGGCAGACAGCTCAGAAGGAGATCAATTATCTAGCTCCTCCTTGGATTCAGAACAAGAGTTAATGATACAGCCACGCATGAGGAGAGCGATGCATAGGCAACAACAACTGAGAGATTATTATCAAAGAAAATGAGGCCACCTGTGGTTGGGTGAGGCTGTGGTAATTAGTGAGGCTGCTATAAATTGCAGCCTGTGGGTTTGGCCTTTGTGGAGGATTATCTGATAGTTGTGTTTCGGGCCTGCTTTGCTGACTTTGACCTTTTGTGTGCTGATTTTCCCCCGCTTTGAAACTAAACCAGAGCAAAGTGTGTTTCACTTTGTGAAAGAAGAAGGACTGTGAATTGCCTCACAGCTGCAAGCTAAGTATCACAGAATTGATAAGGGACTTGTACAAATTACCAGTTTGTTTGGAGAGGAGTGCTCTTTGCTATACCAAAAGAGGGCTTGGTTTAAGTGAATTTTCATTATAAAGAACATTGTTTTGAATTTTTAAACGTGTGTGTGTCTGAAATTTGTACCTGTGAATTTTTGGGAGAAGTCTACCAGAGAGCCCGACAGAACAAAGTTTAAGAAAGCAATATACTTGTGAAATTTCCCTGAGAGGAGAAAGACAGACAAGTCACTTAAATGGCAAACAAAGGGAATTATTATTGTATCACAGAATTTCATGTCTCTAAAACAACATATCTCTTATGAGTTGCTTATATAATCTTCAGTGCATGTGTAAAATTAACATGAGGTTCACTGTAAAATGCTTTCCCTTTGGATATATAAGCTGTCAAATATTCAAGCAGGCAAGATACTTGGGGTAAAAAAAGTATTGTTGACAAGCTGAGAGCATCAAATTAGTTGCAGGCTTGCTGCCTTTTTCAGTGTGACAAAACTTCAAAATAGGAGACAGAGCAAATTGGGAAACTTGACATTAGACGATAGCACCCAAATGGTTCTCTGGGTTTTGAATTGATCTTCCAGACTACACAGTAATATTGTATGCTTCTTCCTAGGCAGTTTCAAATCCTTAAGATCTAAAATAATTTAGTCTAGCACTCTATATCCATCCAAACTGAACATTATATCTCCCCCAGCAAAATAAGTGAATAAGAAGTCTTTATTTTCCCGCTAACCTATTTGAGACCTGTGTTTTTTGTGTAGTGTTCCTGAATAATTTTCTTCCTTCTGGTTATTTCTAAATTTTGCCTGATGGTTTGTTTGGGGAGCTTAGCATCAAGGTTCATCTTCAATTCTGGTTTATTTATAATCCCTGGTTGAACTCAGATTGTGCTTGTGAACCAGGCCTTAAATACAGAAGGATCTTGACAGATTTGAACATTGGGTAGTATCAAACAAAATGAAATTCAATTGTGAAAAAAAGTAAGGTTCTACATTTAGGCGAGAAAAACAAAATGCACAGGTACACTATATGTGGTACCTTGTTCAATAGTAGTAACTGTGAGAGGGATCCTGGAGTCCTAGTGGACAACCATTTAAATATGAGCCAGCAATGTACAGCAGCTGCCAAAAAAGCCAACACAGTTCTAGGCTGCATTAACAAAGGGATAGAATCAAGATCATGTGAAGTGTTAATACTGCTTTATAATGCCTTGATTAAGGCCACACTTGGAATACTGCACTCAGTTTGGTCATCATGATGTTGAGTGCAGAGAAGAGCAACAAAGGTAATTAGGGGATGGGGGGGTGGAACATATAAAGCAGGAGGATGAACTGGATATGTCCAGTTTAATGAAAAGAAGGACTAGGGGAGACATGATAGCAGTGTTCCAATATCTCAGGGGCTGCCACAAACAAGAGGGAGTTAAATTATTCTCCAAAGTATCTGAGGGTAGGATAATGAATGGAAACTAATCCGAGTCTTCGGAGAGGGGCGGCATACAAATCTAATAAATGATTGTGATTGTGATTGTGATTGTTATTAATCAGGGAGAGAAGCAACTTAGAACTAGGGAG
Organism: Erythrolamprus reginae; assembly: GCF_031021105.1. Classification (NCBI taxonomy): domain Eukaryota; kingdom Metazoa; phylum Chordata; class Lepidosauria; order Squamata; family Dipsadidae; genus Erythrolamprus; species Erythrolamprus reginae. Next base: position 360,436,492 of record NC_091950.1, on the reverse strand, counting down.
AAATTTCCTGACAGTCAGGACAATTAATCAGTGGAACAGCTCCAGAAGTTGTGAATGATCCAAATGATTTAAAATTGGATGTTTTAAAGAGGATGTTGGTTGGGTAACCATTTGTCTGGAGTGGTATAGGGTTTCCTCACTAAGCAGGGGGTTGGACTAGAAGATCTCCACCACCCCTTCCAACTCTGTTATTCTATTCTATTCTATATGTCAAAACATCTGAGGTTTCATATCTATGACCTGCCAGGATCTGAATTCCTGCTTCACAGGAATTGATCTAAGATTTCATCAGTTATTGTCATTCTCATCTATCGCTGTGATGATTATGAAGCTTTAACACTTACAAAACCAGAGGTTTTCATGTGAGTCTATTTAATCTAAATGGTGGTTATATCTTCAGTGTATGTTTAAGACTAATTTTTCCTTTACAAAGAATAAGACTTTGAGAGGAAATTGTATTTGACACGATTTTCAGCACTCCCATCAGAGTATACTTCTCAGGATTCTCGGGGAAAAACCACAACACTGAATAATTTCATAGTGTGCATATATATGTATATATTTCACAGTGTGTAACTATGCATATATTGGCTTAAAATAAGACCATCAGTTTAATGGCCTTAATTTTGAATTGACTGTGTTGAGAACTCTCTTACACACAGTTCCAAATGAATGTAAAAGAATTCCCTGAAACATCTTTCAATCAGATGGTTTTTATAGGAGCAAATATCAGAGGGACGATTGTGATTATTATTAATTTGCCCTAGCAATCCATTTATAGTTTTATTTTTTTAAAAGAAAGGATTGGGAAGGTTAGGGCACGAACATTTTAAATACTTTTTCTATATTGAAGCTAGACCTAGTCTTTGTTTCTTTTTCCTGTGATAGCTAATCAGAAAGAAATCATTGTGCTGGTGATAAGAGTTTCTTCCTTCCTACCATTGCTCTTCAGTTTGCTATTTATAGGTTAGAAAATCTTCTTAGTCTCCAAAATAGTTCCCCCCCCTCGCCCAGAGCAAATGGAATCATCTGAAGAAAAATATACTTTTACTTAAGACTGACATGAATGAGTAAGACAATGGGTAACTTTCTTCTCGCTCACCACCTTCTCCCTTTCTATTGATGACCAAGTCTGTTGTTGTATATGATACACAGAAATAATTATTTTGTTCCTTGCTTTGGACAACTAAATGTTTTGGGTTAGTCCTGTAAACAGACATTTCACACTCTAACATAATGCATGACTTGGAGCTATAGTTTTTTTTTTTTTTTAAACCTTTTAATAAAGGTAAAAGGCAATAAAGATTAAAACAAATATGATAGTCATTCCATAATATCTTCCTCTTCTTTACCAAATTAAAAAGAACTGGTAAAGTTCATTGCATTTTTTGCTAGTATCGTACAGTTTTTCTGTTTCTTTGCTAAGAAATTAGCAAAAATGACTCCATGCCAAAGATGCAGGTGATTTAGCCAGTGAGTTGCAGGGGGACCAGCGCTTGTGCTTGATCTCCTAAACCATTTAATTGGGACCCTCAAAAGGTCAATGTTTGGCTAATGAATCTTCTGCACCTGAGGTATCACTTTTGCTAATGAGTGGTAATAAAAAGCAGTTAGTTGACAAATGCAACCCAAACTCTGACATCATTTCATTGCAACTGCTTAATAAGACCCTTGTTTGAGATCAAATTCCTGCTTGTTCAGCTAAAGCCTCCAGTTTGCAGGCTCAGTGCTGTATGGTGGGAATATCAGGTGGTATAATGTGGAAATGCTCATCTCTTCTCCCCTCCCAATATTTTGCAATTACTTAATTTGTTTAACTGAGTGAATCTGATCACTCTGCCAACTGTTTCAAAAAATAAACCATGACACCAAGCACTCTGCCCCCTCTCAACCAAAGTGTACTTGGATTACTCAAAGCAGTATCGTTTTTCCTGGGATGGAGCTATTAACAGTTGCTTTGGGGATTTCAAAGAGCCCTAGATAATGTTACCAGCAGAGATTGCTTTGATATATGTCTCTTGTTTGTCCCATACTATAATGATGATGAATTTGATAGCCAAAGTTCAAAATAAATACCAGTGGTTATAAGAACATGGAAGATAGGTTGATGAAAGCGAGCATACTTTTTTCTCCTTCAAGTAAGAAGACAAGCTAAATCCCATACTTGTTAAATAATTACCATAAACCAACCATTTGTTAAATAAATCAGCCCCTTGTCCAGAATGGTATAGCTCAGTGATGGCGAACCTTTTTTTCCTCAGGTCCTGAAAGAGCATGCATGCAAGCTATGCTTGGCTGCATAGCTAGAGGTATAACAAGCAGGAAGAGGGAGATTATGATCCCGCTATATAGAGTGCTGGTGAGACCACATTTGGAATACTGTGTTCAGTTCTGGAGACCTCACCTACAAAAAGATATTGACAAAATTGAACGGGTCCAAAGACAGGCTACAAGAATGGTGGAAGGTCTTAAGCATAAAACATATCAGGAAAGACTTAATGAACTCAATCTGTATAGTCTGGAGGACAGAAGGAAAAGGGGGGACATGATCGAAACATTTAAATATGTTAAAGGGTTAAATAAGGTCCAGGAGGGAAGTGTTTTTAATAGGAAAGTGAGCACAAGAACAAGGGGACATAATCTGAAGTTAGTTGGGGGAAAGATCAAAAGCAACATGAGAAAATATTATTTTACTGAAAGAGTAGTAGATCCTTGGAATAAACTTCCAGCAGATGTGGTAGATAAATCCACAGTAACTGAATTTAAACATGCCTGGGATAAACATATATCCATTGTAAGATAAAATACAGAAAATAGTATAAGGGCAGACTAGATGGACCATGAGATCTTTTTCTGCATTCAGACTTCTATGTTTCTATGTTTCTATCAGGCATGTGTGAGTGTCCACACTCATAATTCAATGCCCGTGTCTGTAGCCCAGTAATGGCCTGTTTTCCAACTTCTGGTTGGCCCTGTAGGCTTGTGTTTCACCTTCCCCAGGCTACAAAGTCTTCCCTGGAGCCAGGGGAAGGTAATAACACTCTCCTCCACCCCACCCCCAAGAGGCTCTCTGGAAGCCAAAAACGCCCTTCCAGAGCTTCTGAGTGAGCCAAAAATCAGCTGGCTGGCACACATATGCATGTTGGAGCTGAGCTAGGGCAATAGCTCTGTGCCAGCAGATATGGCTCCACATGCCACCTGTGGCACCCATGCCATAGGTTCGCCATCACTGGTGTGGGTCTTCTGTTTATGTAAGGGGTTGGTGTAAAAGATATCCAAAGTGCCTTGTAACTCTGTTATGCTGTTGTTCTGTTAATTAGGTGTAATTCTGGACTCTTTGTGTTTGAAAACTTCCATTGGATGTTGAGAAAATAATCTATAATTGGGAAGACGTCATATTTAGAGCATGTTGTTATTTTGAATGCAACATTGTGATCTGTGGATGCCGCTGTATACAATTGATTTAATCTCCCCAGAGCTGCAAGCACAAATTCTCATACAATATGGAATTATCTTATACAGTATTTCGTAAACAAAAAGGACAAGAAAAGTCATTGAACATTGCCAGCATGAGTAAACCATTGGTTTCAAAGAATAATTGGTTCTGTCTAAAGTACAGTAATGTGGAAATAATGATACAATCAGTTGATGAACCACATCCTCTTTTCTCCTACTTCTCTTCAGATTATAAAACAATATTTTGCCTCATTACATTTTTTTTCTGATCCTCTATTCCAATGTGAGCATGAATCATGCAAAAGCTATTATGGAGATTTTACAAACTAAAATCACAATATTTTTTGTCCTGGAAATGACTTTTTTGAAGAGCATCCAGATTCCTTCCACTTTTTGTTCAACATTTTTGGCTGCTGGAATGTTCCTTAGGTATTGCCAGTTTATGGGAAAAGATGTAGAAAGAATGGCCATATTGCAACATATTTTCTCTAAAGGGCTGGATTATGACCTTAGAGTTCAATAGAGTTTTGAGGAAGAATACTGTACAATCTCCCAGTTTTCTATTCAATTTATCTTAATAATGGATCTAAAAATTGTAAAACAAATTGAGTACAAAGAGCCATTCATATGGTTGCCCTCAGCAGCTGTACAGATTCATTCAAATATATATTGTTTTATTGTTCCGCTTCAATTTCTTTCTTTGCTTTTAGATAAGTTATAGACCATACACTTGGTGAAAATCATATAGGATCTGTTAAACACCTGGCTCTATTATGCAAGTTGCCCTGTTTATAAATGCTCTCTAATAATTCCTTTCATAGCAACTTGTTCAGGTTTTCATTCATTGAAAATAATATTTCTTTAGGATTTAACTATTCTAATGTGTACATTGGGGTTTAATTTCAATAAACATGTATTTAATTTGATGTGCTAATTTTTAAAAATTGAAAAAGATATCAAACATATATAAAAATCTTCAAAAACTGGAGACGCTGGTTTCTATCAATGTATCTTTACTCACTGTTATTGTAAAAGGTAGGCTTGGGTATAATATCAAAGTGGTACTGCTTTTGTTTTATATTGCTTCTGGTATGGTTGATATCATTCTTCTAAAAGAATTATAAGCAAAACATGAAAAATAAGTTTCCATAGAAGTATTTTATGAAGTTGGATTCTATGCTAAATCTGCTACTGAAGTTTCTTTCTTTTACTTCATTCTTCCATTTCATCTTGTATTTGATAGGCTGATTTGTATATTTGATTTATATCCAAATTTTCTGTCCAATCAGTATTGAATATCTCTGAGACAATTTATTTATACCTTGATTTACTGATCTACAAATCAAAACTTTTCTTTAATTAAATGTTGATTTAATTTGAGTATGGTCTCTACCCTCATTATTTTTAAAGTCAATGAAAAATTGACTTTTTCATCAGGCATTGGGTTAAAATGGATGATGAGCCTCTTTTAAGATTTTATATATTAGCTGATTGTTTTCTTCTGAGACATAAATAATTGTTTTTCACAAATGAAAAGAAACATACATGTCTCAGGAGAATATCTCAGGATCCAATCTGACTCATTCACTTGGGCAGAGATGAAATTCAAAAATTTTCCCTACTGGTTCTAAGGGCATGGCTTGGTGGGGATGGCAGGGGAAAGATACTGCAAATTCTCCATTCCCACCCCACTCTGGGCCAGCCAGAGGTTGTATTTTCCACTTCTCCAAACTATTCAAAATTTCCACTACTGGTATTTCTAAAAGTAGAGATATAAAGGTATAAGTACCGAATAAGAAAGATTCAAAATAGCTTATATTTAAAAATCAACAAAAGTAATCAGAACATAAAAGGAATAAAATTAAACGATACAGTGGAGATGTACATAAAATGCATTTTCAGCTGACTTTCATTAGCCACACTCAGTGGGATCACAAAACACCTTAGCATGTTGCTTGTTTGAAAAGTTGGTTTTTCAGTCCCTTTTTAAAGCAGAATTGGAGCAGCTTATGCAGCAGTCTCCAACCTTGGCAACTTTATGTCTTGTGGATTTCAACTCCCAGAATTCCGCAGCCAGAGTGTTGAAGTCTACAAGTCATAACGTTGCCCAGGTTGGAAACCCCTGGCTTGTTATTATTTATTACACTTGTATGCTGCCCTTCTCCGAGGACCCGGGGCGCCTCACTTATAAGATCATTGGGAGAGACAGGGATAAAAAAGACCAGTGTTCCTTGCTGGGAACAAAACAGCATATAAAATGTTTTTTACTGTTAAGCAGAGATGAACTTGTTTTGAGATTTTAGGTTTGGAGGAATAATTTAATGTTAATTAGTATCTCCTTGTGTATTATGAATCTTTGTAGCAAAGGAATCTGTTTGTTGGCCAAAATGTAGTAACAGCTAACCATAAAAGAATAGTAGTACCATAGTATGAGAAACTATTTCAGCTGGCAACAATTATTCACTTTATAAGATCAATAAATATTATTTGGGGGGGAAATCCTTCTTTACATTATCTCTAATGTTAGAGATAATTTTGTTTCTGTTTCAGAATGTATCTTCAGGATTGAAAGAAATAAATGATAATTTTATTATAAATTATAGTTAAAGCCTGTTTTTAGAGTTGGGTATAAACTTCAGCTACATGGGGCTGTTGAGAAATATCCTTCAAGAGTAAGGCAAATGCAATTCTAGGTATAGACTGAATATTTCTAAATCAGACTAAAAAAGAAAATTCTCTATTTACTTGCATGATCTCTTTAGCACCATTGCTCAGTTAGCTTTACCTATTAACAGAAACACACAATAATTTTTTATTTGCTCTCTAAGGATTCGCCACTGAAAAAGCTGCATTATGGCTCCATCTCCTGGCCTCTAAAAACAAGAGAATATTTTCACATATTCAGAGCAGGAATTGTACAAGGAAAACCTGGATAATGGAGGCATGTTTAGGGAAAGCAGTTCAATCTAAAAGAGCAGGAAAAAGTGAAAATGTTTCTCCGAGAAAGGGATATTTCTCTTTAAAAACACCACTAGAAAAAGAAGACCATTTTGCTGATAAACTTTGCCCCCAAAGGCCCGGCATTTTGCTAGCTTGGGGAAAGTGTGGTGAATGCAAAATGCTTAGATAGAGATATAAATTAACAAAGTTGGAAGAGATCTTGTGGGTCATCTAGTCCAGTGTTTCCCAACCTTGGCAGCTTGGAGATATCTGGACTTCAACTCCCAGAATTCCCCAGCCAGCGAATGCTGGCTGGGGAATTCTGGGAGTTGAAGTCCAGATATCTCCAAGCTGCCAAGGTTGGGAAACACTGATCTAGTCTAACCCTCCCACCTAGCAGACCCTATACTATTTTTGACAAATGGCAGTCCAGGATCTGTGCTAAGAGTTCCACTGTGGAGAAAAATAGGAACTGAAAGTGATGGATATACATGTCCGTATCGGTAGTGGGTTCTAAAACCCTTTGCTATCAGTTTGCGTGTATGCTCATGCTCGTGCACAGAAGCTTCGGCAGATGCGTAGAGACATCCTAGGCAGGTGGGTGGAGCCTCCCACAGCCGGTCCTACCAGTTCTTAGAACTGGATCAACCCTCCGTGGGTCCATATCCTTAGTCAGTAATGGGCAGCGAAAATTTTTACTGCCACACTGTAGTTGTGGCTTATTTTGTGGGTGTAGCTTGATGATCATGTGACTGGGTAGGAGTGGCTTGCCAGCCATGTGACAGGTGGGAGTGGCTTGAACTACCATCATCATTATTTATTTATTTATTTATTTTTATTAATCATATTTGTATGCCGCCCCTCTCTGCAGACTCGGGGCGGCTAACAACAATAAAAAGACAATGTAAACAAATCTAATATTAAAAATAATCTAAAAAACCCCAATTTAAAGAACCAATCATACATACAAGCATACCATGTATAAATTCTATAAGCCTAGGGGGAAGGGAAAATTTCAATTCCCCCATGCCTGACGACAGAGGTGGGTTTTGAGGAGCTTACGAAAGGCAAGGAGGGTGGGGGCAACTCTGATATCTGGGGGGAGTTGGTTCCAGAGGGTCGGGGCCGCCACAGAGAAGGCTCTTCCCCTGGGTCCTGCCAGACAACATTATTTAGTCGACGGAACTCGGAGAAGGCCAACTTTGTGGGACCTAACTGGTCGCTGGGATTCGTGTGGCAGAAGGCGGTCCCAGAAATATTCTAGTCCGATGCCATGAAGGGCTTTATAGGTCATAACCAACACTTTGAATTGTGATCATTCAAGTGAACTGTTAAGTCCTTGACTTACAACCTCACCAGTGTCGCTCTCTGGGGTGACAATTTGGTTTGCATTTCCCGTGCACTCCTTCCTGGGTCACACCCTGCCTCAGGCTGGGTCGCTAGGCAAATGGGTGCCGATTAGTTGCAACTCCTGCTGGTCTCCCTGCTGCTTTCGTAGGAGGAGGAAGAGGATGGGAGGGGGGGATAGTCAGCTGGAGCTGGGCACACAGTTTCATTTCCACCCGTCCTTAGTGCAAATACATCCTTAGCATCCACCAAGGCATCTACAAATACACATCAATATTGGAAAGCATTTTAGGATACCCCATCCAGATAATTATTTACCAACATTTAAAGGAATTCCACTGGGAGTTGGATTCCATTTTTTTCCCTTTCCAGCACCTTTTTGTATATTTAATGTGAGATCTGTCGGACATTTGAGTCATTATTTTTCTTTTTTGAATATTTATTTATTTATTTATTTATTTATTTATTCGATTTTTATGCCACCCTTCTCCTTAGAGTCAGGGCGGCTTACAACATGTTAGCAATAGCACTTTTTTTAACAGAGCCACCATATTGCCCCCATAATCCAGGTCCTCATTTTACCCACCTCGGAAGAATGGAAAGCTGAGTCAACCTTGAGCCGGTGATGAGATTTGAACCGCTGACCTACAGATCTACAATAAGCTTCAGTGGCCTGCAGTAGAGCACTCTACCTGTTGTGCCACCCCGGGTCACAACTTTTTTCATTATTGTTGGATGTTTTTTCTGTTTTGCATTTTATCCTTGTTGATAAAATGTAGTAAATATTTTTCAAAAACAAAAGAGCTCCAAAGAACAATCAAATTTCAATTGTAGATTTTCTTCAAATCCAAGGATTTGAGTTTGGATGACAATTCTGGGACTTGGAAGGCTATGGCATTCAACCCTACTATGAGGCGAGAAGGGTGAGAAGAATTTTAGCTCAAATTTCTTTACATCTTCTCTTCATGCAATGGATCTACAATTCAGTGGTGGGATTCAAACTTTTTAAATACTAGTTCTGTGGGTGTGGCTTGGTGAGGGTGGGGTGGCTTGGTGGGTATAGCAGGGGAAGGATACTGTAAAATGTCCATTCCCACCCCACTCCAGGGGAAAGTTACTGCAAAATCCCAATTTCCTCCTGATCAACTGAGACTTAAGAGGCAGAGAATAGATGATGGCGGGACCATTCAGAGGTGGTATTTACCGGTTCTCCAAACTATTCAAAATTTCCGCTGTCAGTTCTCCAGAAATGCTCAGAACCTGCTGAATGCCACTTCTGCTCCAATTGTGAATAGCAATAGCAGTAGCACTTAGACTTATATACCGCTTACAGCCTCTCTAAGCTATTTACAGAGTCAGCGTATGCTCCCAACAATCTGGTGTCATTTTAGTGATCTCAAATGGACAGAAGACTGAGTCAACCTTGCACCAGTCAAGATCAAAGGAATCAAACTCCTGACAATATGAGCAGAGTTAGCTTGCAATACTGCATTCTATTCACTGTGCCTACCATTCACGAATAATTATAATTTCAAAGGAAACCGTTTTTCTTATTCAGTCTCCAAGAACATAGTCTTACCTGTATTGCCCAATGCATGCAATAAATTAGCATGACAATCAAAAAGATGCTTAGACTCTTCTGTGTAAGAAACTCTTCAAATGAATATACAATGTTCCCTCGCTTTTCACGGGGGATGCGTTCCGAGACCGCCCGCAAAAGTCGAATTTCGGTGAAGTAGAGATGCGGAAGTAAATACACTATTTTTGGCTATGAACAGTATCACAAGCCTTCCCTTAACACTTTAAACCCCTAATTACAATTTCCCACTCCCTTAGCAACCATTTAGATTATTACTCACCATGTTTATTTATTAAAGTTTATTTAAAAAAATATTTATTAAAGGCAGATGAAAACTTGGCGATGACATATGACGTCATTGGGCGGGAAAAAACCGTGGTATAGGGAAAAAACCCGCAAAGTATTTTTTAATTAATATTTTTGAAAAACTGTGGTATAGACTTTCCGCGAAGTTCGAACCCGCGAAAATCGAGGGAACACTGTATTCATATAACCATTAGATGATAGCAAAGAGGCACAGAAGATTGTCATGCAGTGGTCATCCATATTTGTGCAGCCCATATGAACAAGAGTTGCAAGAGCTACTTGGAGATTGTCAGTACAAATCAGATTTTAGCTGAGCACTGTTAGGTTTAAATATAAATTAGAATTTAATTTTATTCAATAAAAATGTAATTGCATTTGGACCTTCTTTTCCTACTTTAGAAATAAGGTCACACTGTTATATAACAAATATTATGTAGAATTTATACGTACGTTTGGATTATGCATCATTTGGACTAAAATTATACACAATCCTACCACTTGTCATTTTGTAGTCTTTTAACCACAGCCTTGAACAAATGTTTTCCCCTTTTAAGTGTCTGTAAGTGTATATAAACACTTAAAAGGGGAAATATTTGTTCGGATTGTGGTTAAAAGACTACAAAATGAAAAGTGGTAGGATTGTATATATTTTAGTCCAAATGATGCGTAACAACTAGCATGTATGTGTGAGAAGAACCTTTACCTTATGTGTATATAAATAGTATCAATATGAGACAGTGAACAAGACTTTATGAAGCTGATAGCATGGACTTTGGTTCATATGGTTCAAAAAATGGTAACCTTAAAAGAAAAACAGGATTGTCATTGTTACTATGAATCTGGACAGTTTTTCCTCTAGAATTTATTACACACGGCACTGTTCCAGTCTGCCCAGCAGGTGGTAATATTTGTCAAAATGTATTTCAAAAAGCCGGTAGCTGCCTTGAGCAGGAAGTCTTATTCAACACTTGCAAAACCAAATGATTGTTCTCTTTAAATTAAAATGACACCCAAATTACTAGTCAAAGGATTGAAGAATGCTTATTTTGTCAATTAAAACAAAAACTATTTTTTATTATGTTTTTCCAGTATATTAGGAGAAATGAACATTATTATTATTATTATTATTATTATTATTATTATTATTATTATTATTATTTATTAGATTTGTATGCCGCCCCTTTCCGTGGACTCGGAACTCAATAAAACAGTTCATTACAAATCTAATAATTTACAATTTTAAATATTAAAAACCCCATTATTAAGCAAACATACATACAAGCATACCATACAAAAATTGCATAGGCCCGGGGGAGATATCTCAGTTCCCCCATGCCTGATGACAAAGGTGGGTTTTAAGGAGTTTGCGAAAGGCGAAGAGGGTAGGGGCAGTTCTAATCTCTGGGGGGAGCTGGTTCCAGAGCGTTGGGGCCGCCACAGAGAAGCCTCTTCCCCTGGGGCCCGCCAACCGACATTGTTTAGTTGATGGGACCCAGAGAAGGCCCACTCTGTGGGACCTAATCGGTCGCTGGGATTCGTGCGACAGAAGGCGGTCTCGGAGATATTCTGGTCCGATGCCATGAAGGGCTTTAAAGGTCATAACCAACACTTTGAATTGTGACCAGAAATTGATCGGCAACCAATGCAGACTGCGGAGTGTTGGTGTAACATGGCAACCAATGCAGACTGCGGAGTGTTGGTGTAACATGGGCATACCTGGGGAAGCCCATGACTGCTCTTGCAGCTGCATTCTGCACGATCTGAAGTTTCTGAACACTCTTCAAAGGTAGCCCCATGTAGAGAGCATTACAGTAGCCGAACCTCGAGGTGATGAGGGCAATAACTTTAGTGTGAAATAGAGCTGCCTTACCTGGCCATATCATCTGAGTGTTTGATGCCCAGATATAGGAAACCTAGGGAGGAGTGCCATGAAATGTACCAACTCAGCCTTCCCCCAAAGCAGAGGTGTCTACAAATTTGGGAATTTAGCATTTTAATAAACTTGTTTTGCTTCCAGACAGACACAATAATGCAAAAATAAGCTTAGAGTGCTTTTTTTAAAAAATGTGGGGGGTAAATGAGATGATTTCATCACAAAAAGTACAGAACACTGCAAAGTAATATGTTATTGCAATGACCATTGAGTTTCTCCTTCACAGGAGGCAGGGACAGCAAAAAATGGGAAAACTGCCCAAAGCCCTTTCATTCCACCATCACCCAGCAAAGGGTCAGCCAAATTTGAATTAAAAAACATAGCCTACAAAGTTGCTTCTGCATGGCACCATGGGAATCTGACAACCAATCAGAGTGTATTTCTTATACAGGAACAAGAAACTCTGAGGTGGGTCCCAACAGAAGTTATAAAAACTCAGAGATTCTTCGCAATTGCTCTATTTTTCTCCTGACCCAACATCTGGAAGCATGTGTCCACCTTTTCTGTTCACAGCCATGACATGTGCTACTGTCCACCAGTGTTCCCTCTAATTTTTTTGGGGGGTGGGCGGAAAAGTATAGTGTCTGAGCGGCAGTCCCTTTGGGACTGGGCGGCACAGAAATAATAAATAAACAAACAAACAAACAAATAAAAAACCCACCCTGTTTTGCCTCAGAGAATTTCAAAATAAAATACTGTACTGTGTGTCTATAACAGTGAGCTCATAATAGGGCAACTCTATCAATATCAAAATGCCACTTAAATAGTTGAGCTAGTTTCAAACTAGATTTTGATTTTCTTTCTCTCTTCCTTACTCCCATTCTTTTTCTTTCTCTTTTCCTTCCTCTCTTTTTTCTATCTGTTTCTCTCTCTTCCTCTCTCTCTCCTTCCCTCTCACTCTTTCCCTCTCGGCTTCTGGGCAGGTTTGGAAAACTCTGAGTTGATGATGATTTTTAAGTGAGCGATTGCTCACTGCTCAGCTTAGAGGGAACTATGCTGTCCACCATTAAACCTTCTTTCCAAGTACCCTCCATGAAACCAATGTCTTTACCCCCACTTAGAACTGAACCCAGAAGAATATTACTTCCAATAGAATCAAACCGTTTATTGATCATATTTGCCATTTCAGGATGTTACCTAAATCAGTGTGCAAATTTAAGCAACTATAACAAAACGTAAAGGGAACTCAATCAAAGCAGTATTATAGAATGGTAATAAATGACAAGAGAAATAAAACAAGGCAATACAATCTGAATAAAAAGAACCACCAGCACCATAAAGAATTCCAATTCCTACACTGCATTTCTAAAGTCCGCCTCCAGCCTTCTCCTCTAAAAAACATTCAAACGTTTTGAACTATTTTAATTTTAGCAATGAACTACTAAAAGCTCCCATTTGAATGTAGAAAAAAGGTGCTCAAAATCTTCCATTTCCAGCAAGGAGCAAAGAAAGAAGTGGGAGATAAAAGGGAAAGCTCGCTGGAATCAAAAAGAAAGAAAGATGAAAGTGACAAAGTATAGTGAGTGAACTTACTTCTGTAACACAAATAGAATTACTGGAACCTGGAATTTTTGCTCCACCCATACCTGTTATAGCTTTACAATTTACTATCATCTTCCATTGGAATGCAGGTCACATCCCCCAGCTCCCCCAAAACCAAACCAGATAGGTTATGGTTTCACTGCCTGCTGTGCAGTTTGATGGCTTTCCTTCGCTTCTTTTATCCTCTCGCTAGATGCATTATTACCTGACTTCAGCAAAAGCAATTTGGACAAAAGGCAGATGTTAGAGGCATCCTCCATTTCAATCCAAGATGGCCCTCAGTCTTGTTTCCTGAGCAACATGTTTTCTTATACCTGGAAGGCCTGGGTTACTAACTGGAACAACAACAACAACAACAACAACAACAACAACAACACATAGTATTGATTCCCTTCCTTCTTTTTATCCTTGCTGAAACCCAGTCTGTATTGAAAGTGCTTTGCTGGCTCAGTAGAAAATACAAGTTTCATATTTTAATCTAGATTTCAGATCTATGCAACATAGAATAGAATAAAATAGAATAGAGTAGAGTAGAGTAGAATAGAATAGAATAGAATAGAATTTTTATTGGCCAAGTGTGATTGGACGCACAAGGAATTTGTCTTGGTGCATATGCTCTCAGAGTACATAAAAGGAAAAGATACATTTGTCAAGAATCGTGTGGTACAACACTTAATGATTGTCATGGGGGTCAAATAAGCAATGAAGAAACAATCAATATTAATAAAAACCTTAGATACAAGCAACAAGTTACAGTCATACCGTCCTAAGTGGGAGGAAAGGATGATAGGAATGATGAGAAAAACTAGTAGAAATAGAAGTGCACATTTAGTAAGCAGTCTGACAATGTTGAGAGAATTATTTCTTTAGTAGAGTGATGGCGTTCAGGGAAAAACTGTTCTTGTGCCTAGTTGTCTTGGTGTGCAGTGCTCTGTAGTGACGTTTTGAGGGTAGGAGTTGAAACAGTTTGTGTCCAGGATGTGAGGGGTCAGTAAATATTTTCCCTGCCCTCTTTTTGACTTGTGCAGTAAACAGGTCCTCAATGGAAGGCAGGTTGGCAGCAATTGTTTTTTCTGCAGTTTATTTATTACGTATTCCTCAGAGAGTGATTGTTTTGCATAGCAGCATGGAAGAATTAGCAGATTTTCAAAGAAAAGGACTAACTTTGTCCTCTGTTCATAGAAAAAGAAATCAGAATTTCTTCTTATATTTGCTAAGACTGATTGTTATAGAATTATTTTCTCCCCAGCATCTACATATGTAGGCATGAAGTACATTAAGCAGCCTTTTGAAATTATTTATAAAAGAACAGTCCCACAGCTTCCTGGTCCACTGCTTCTGACATCATGGTTGATTTATTTACCTTTAAACCTGCATATTTGTTAAATTGAGAGTGGATTAATTGCAAACCTGTAATTTCTATTATGTTTTGTTTGGAAATGGCTCCATTGATCTCCTAACTGAGGTTCCTGGCAGATATATAGATTTAATTTGCCCAGAGCCCAAGCACTGGTTTTGAATACAGAATATACAAAATTCCCAATTTTTCTATACAAAAATACCTAGTTACTTATTCCCTGAAGACAATTTTAAAATGGACAGAAACTGCTTCTTTTAGGCTTTGACCACAATTTGTTTAATTTCATCTCATTTAAATCTCCATTATTAGTAAGTGAAAATAGTACATTTCCTTATTTGGGTTTCATATGAAGCATGAATCCATCTATTGAACATTGTAAAATAAGAGGTTTTTATGGGAATGATTAAATGTATATAATTAAGTAAAATATGAAGAACCCATAACACAAATTTGTTGATAGGATTCATTTAGCATATATGGCTTGATTTATTTTAATATCACAAGTGATAAATTGTGTATATTACATATGTTGTATATACACTATGCAATCATGCATACACACACACACATTGTATCTTGTTTGACAGTAAATTAGTGCAATGTCTTTCTTTTCCCTTTCTGGCCCCTCCTCTTCCTCTTCCTTCCTTTCCAGGTACTTAAACAGAGTGTACATGAGACCTTCCTTCATTTTATCTCCAGAAGGAGGAGCTAGGTTAGGCTGAGGAAAAATTGTCCAAAGGCACCCAGTGTACTTTTACCAGGTCTAGTCCCTCACCTTTACTGCTACTATCCATTCGGTTAAGTGATTGCCCTGCCAAGTGGCTGGGTATGGGTGGCCATGTTCTGTACCAACTGAAGCTTCCAGGTAATTTTCAAAGACAATAGCAAATAGAGCACATTGGCAGGATTGAATGTAGGCATTGATAATTGTTGCCAAGTCCTCTTTACAAACTAGTCAAAACCTGACCTAATCATAGCCTATAAAATCATCTGCTACCATGTCCTTCCTGTCAATGACTATTTTAGCTTCAACCACAACAATACACGAACACACAACAGATACAAACTCAAAGTAAACCACTCCAAACTCAACTGTAGGAAATACAACTTTAGCAAACGAGGAGTTAATGCATGGAACTTACTACCTGACTCTAGAGTATGATCACCTAATCCCCCAAACTTTACCCTTAGACTGTCCACTGTTGACCTCACCCAATTCCTAAGAAGTCAGTAAGCGTGCCTACCGTCCCTGTCCTAATTTTTCTCTATTATTAGCACCAATATCATGTATATAAACATTGTTATATCTTTATATACTACCAATACGTACTTGACAAAAACAAACAAATAAATAAATTCCCTAACTATGGTTTTATATACTAGTAAAGCAGAAGTGCGAATCCAAGAGTACCCTCAATGCCCAGACCTACTTCTTCAAAATGAGTGTGACAGAATTTTGCACCATTATATCCCTATAATGGTGCAATATTATAAAATAAACCACATGTTTTATGGACTGGATCATTATGTTTTACTAGAATTCAGTTTCAATTGATTTTATAGTAACTAATCTCCCACAGCTTCCAAATAACAAGTGAAGTCCATGATCATCTTCTTCTACTGATCCTGAGAGGATATATATATGAAATTGTTCATTGTCATCATTCATACCTCAGTAAAGTCATTTTTGGTTGCAAAAGATTTGATATATGAGAAAGCCATGATACCTGAATAGAACTTGTCATATTTATGACATTATAAAGTACTAATTAATGATGACAGAAAACAGGAAAATGATTTCTTTCTCCACATAATATCAAGTAAATTCTTTGTACTACTGAAAGCAAAAGTGAAACACTAGGTCCACATTGGGTGTTTTTGAATAGTGTTGGGCGAACCGAACCCGCACAATTCAGGTCCGTACCAAATTTTGTGGTGTTTGGCATGCTGGACCCGAACCCAATTTTTAAAAAATATTCGTGCTTCGGTTCAGCGTTCTTGCTGAACACCGTGAAAGCCACCACCTGGCTGTCATCTGCTGAGAAGAGGAGGAGGAGCGGGGCGCCGGTGGCAGCAGAGGAAGGCAAACACCATGGAATCCAGGAAGTGATCACCTTGGCGTCCTTAGCAACCTACTGGTATATGTGACGTCAAAGCTCCGCCCCCAGAATCTTTTCAGGTAATTTTTTTTTATTTTTATGAAAAAGGATGCCGCAGCAGCGCCGTAAGCAAAGGGAGGTCCTTTCCTGTAAAAATAAAGGATCTCCCTTTGCTGTGGCATCCTTTTTTGTAAAAATTAAAATTATTTATTTTTATTTTTACATGAAAAAACCTCCCTTTGAAGGAGCTAGGGAATCCCTCCCACAAAGAGATTCCAGGGCTGGAGCTTTGACGTCACAGAGCGTTTGGAGTTCGGGTTCAGTTCGGGTTTGGACGAACTTTGCGTGAAGTTTGTCCGAACTTGCTGAACCTGAACACCGTTGGGTTTGCCCATCACTATTTTTGAATGCATCTATACATTTGCCATCCACCCTACATTAGTCAATAAACTGACTCATGTGATCTTCTGATCTTTAAAACACATCTGCAACAGAGAAAGAAGGAATAATTTGTTTGTTTTCAACCAGAGTAAGAAAAATATATTTGGGAAAAAAAGAGTACAGCATATATTAGAGAAAACTATGCAAAAAGTAGTGATGTCTGAAAACATATATTTTCTGATGTAAGGCCTGATTGTGGAATTGCGAATATGTTTATTAAGTCAGTGATCTCCAACCTTTAAGGCTTGGCAGCCCAGCTGTGGTGGGGAGAGGGTAAGCAGAGTGCACAAGCGATGGGCAGGCACACACTAACTTACAGCCCCTAACAAGTGCTGGAATGGCACCCACATGCGCAACTGGACTTGTGTGAGTGGCAACCAGCCCACCACTCGTGCAAGTTGAGCTGTGTGTGAACTCTGACCTGCCACTCTATTTGGCCCAATTCCGAATAAACCACACACCCTGATTATGGGCTGTGCCCCAGGGCTTGGGAACCCTTGTATTAAGTAAACTGAAAACAAAACTACTACCTTATTGAAGAAATATATTATAAATTAGTACACACATTATTTTAAAATGCCGAAATTGAATCATCTGCATTTTTTAATGGAAGAAATATTCGATAGAAATAGAAAACTGTTTAAATCGTCATTCTCCAATACTATGTTCTCCTGGTGTCTTGGACTATAAATTCTATAAATTCTAGCTAGCATGGATTTTGCAATCCAATAAAACTGGAATGCATCCAATTAAAGGAACCATATCTAAATACTGACATTGCTGACAACTCACATGGAAGAGTTGGAGGTGAAGATGAATGGTAGTTAGCTTGTGCCAAGTTTTTATTTTGTGCACTCAAAGAGGAACCAGTCTGCACTTCACTCTTACATTTATGGAAATACTCCTCAAACTGAACTCATCCTAGCTTCAATATCTCATTAATTACGTGCAGCTGGATTTTTGCTTCCCCCCCATATGCTTCTTCTTGTCCAAAAGAAATTACAGTGCTTAAGGATGCTCTCCAGAGAGTACTTCAAGCACTGCAGCTGTATCTTTATTTATTTAGTCAATTTATATAGCCATCCGTCTCAGCAAATGACTCTGGGCGTGAAAGTCTCCCTGCTTTCTCTATCAAAATGTAGTTGATAATTACCATACTTTTTAAAAAAACCATACTTTTTTAAAAAAAGACAAAAAAAATCATCACAGTCCTGCTACTTTCCTATTCCCTCTCCCAATTCATGCTTTCAAGTTGTTCTGTTTGTACAATTGATTCTTGTGTCTGAATATGGGGAGCTGAATTATTTACTAGATGACTCAGAGCTTCATGATTAAATTGGTTCTTAGTTCTTTAGGGAGGGAGAAAGAGCAGGAAATTTAATAGATACAGAATTTTACTGTCCTCTGCCAGTGGTTGCATTACACAGGGAAGGCGGAGATACAGTTCAGCAGTAGAGAAGTGTGGAGTTAAGGTTAGAGTAGTGGAGCAGATTTTGCAAGACATTTCCATAACAAATTCATGAAATGGCAGTGTAAATATGTTTGTAGTTGGCTGAATTCAGCATCTTGAATGATTAATGTGTTACAAATATTGATTGTATTTGTTTATACTTTTAAAGAACATCATCTCTCACTCTTCATACTAATACCAAACAGTGATGATAACTGCAAAGACTCAATCCAACAATCTCAGGGGTAAGGAGTCTTAATGATTTAATAATGGAAACAGAACCATCTATTTTGCAAACCCTGAGCGAACAGAATCAAAGAGGTCAAACAGGAAGAGGCTTTTTAATACTATAGTACATTTTGCTTATGTTTTTAAACCATAGAAAACTAACTTTCATAGAATCCCAAAACAAAACTACTATTTCACAAACAAGGCATAAATCAATATATATGGAAGAGTTGATTCCATTCTGTATTTTGTCCAATAAATATTTACTGTACTTGTATGGAATTGTTGCCAGAACATGATATACTCAAGATGGAAATAAAATGTTATGCATCCCTGGGTGACATGAAAGATTGCATTAATCTTTAAAATAATGCAATCCCTGATGATTGGATTATTTTTGGCACTAGGGTATCCCCTGGGCGATGGTGTTGTCACTGGCAAACACTTTCAATCCAAAAGTAGCCTTCAGTTAGTTTGTAGATGCTTTCAACATGAATACAGAAGCCCATCAATTCCACACAGCAATTTGCAGTGGAACAATTTTCTGCCTCATTTGTAATTTCTCAATCAACATATTAGTCCTTCTTCTC